>NC_137078.1:34155393-35497893 GCF_951640355.1 Cnephaeus nilssonii
ATTTTACATTCCCACTAGCAATGTATTAGGGCTTGTTTCTTCACATCTCACCAACACTGCTTTTTTTTTTTTTTTTAATGTTTTTATTGATTTTTTTTTTTTTTTTTTGGAAGAGAGGGAGAGAAGGCTAGATAGAAACATCCATCAGAGAGAAACATCACCAATTGGCTGCCTCCTGCACGCCCCCTTCTGGGGATCGAGCCCATATCCAAGGCTTGTGTCCTGATTTGTTTTTGGAATCTTATCTAAGAACTCTTTTCCTAAACCAATGCCATGTAGGTTTTCTCCTAAAAGTTTTATAGTTTTAGCTCTTATATTTAGGTCTCTGATTCATTTTGAATTTACTTTTGTATATGGTAGGAGGTAAGGGTCTAAATGAATCTTTTTTGCATCTGATATCCAAATGTCCTAGCACCATTTGTTGAAAAGACTATCCTTTCTTCATGGAAATGGCTTGACACCTTAATTGAAAATCAACTGACCATAAATATGAGGGCTTACTCCTAGGTGCTCAAATTCTGTTCCACTGATCTTTCTGTCTATCCTTATATCAATATCACACGGTCTTGATTATTGTAGTTTTGTAGTAAGTTTTGAAATCAGGAAGTGTTCCTCATTTTTAGAACTGTTTGGGCTATTATGGATCCTTTGCATTTCCCTAGAAATTTTAGGATCAGCTTGCCAATTTTTCAAAAAAGCCTGCTGGGGTTTTGATAGGGTTTGCATTGATTTTTAAATAAACTTTTAAAAGACAATTGCCATCTTATTCCATGTTCATGAATCTTTTAATTCATGAACATGGAATACCTCTATTTACCTCCCTTAATTTCTCTGAATGTTTATAGTTTTTGCTGTACAAGTCTTGTACTTCTTCTGTTAAATTTATTTTTAAATATTTCTTTTGTTAATATTTTAGATGGGATGATTTGCTTTCTTTTTGGGGGGAGTACGTTTATTAAAACTGGGGACAGTGAAACAAGGAAGGGCGAGCATGCCTAGAATTGTTTTCTTAATTTCATTTTTGGAATTTTCATTGCTAGTATACAAAAACAATTGATATTTGTATATGAATATTGTAGCCTGTGACCTTGCAGAGCTTGTAGATTCCTGTTTGTTGTGTACCAGGCTGCTTTCTGGTCCTTTCTGTGGCTGGGCTTTTAGCAGCTGGCATTTCTTCTAGTGTCCCAGAGTATAGATCTGATTTCATTTTGTTTCTTTTCCCTCCAGTAAAGCTGCTCAAATTGTCTAAGGCCCATTTAACTACCCCGAAGGCCCTGTTAACTTGCATGCTTCAATACACATTTTGAAAAAGCAGTGTAAATTCTAGAGATGGTCTCTCTTGAAAACAAACTCTAGATTCCACACTCTGCCCCTCCCCACCTCCTTGCCTTTTAAAAAAATTTCCTTGAGTCCAGAAAGTTCTGGGATACTTCTGTTTTGGACATGTGAGGTTAACCACATTACACCACAGTCAGCTTCTTTAGAAGACTAATGAATAGGCTTCCAAAGGGCTTTTTCTTCAATTGCATTTATTGACCTCTTTGCTGTTCTTTAGAATCTAGAGTTTAGACTATGAGGCCAAAATAGGACTTTTCTCAATTTTTTTGTCAAGTGTTGTGATAGAATCATTCAAACAAACAAACAAACAAACAAACAAACAAACGGCCATCATATTTTCTTAAATATTCATTTATTTTCAGATAAAAATCCTATGTCTTATAGCCAGGGATGCAAGAACTTGTATATCCTTGTTGGAATAATGGTTCCCCTCTACCTGGGAAGTCACTCTGTATAGTTAGGTGCTGGGAAGGAAGGGGTTGAAATCTAAAAAGGTAAAGGTTTTTCTTGGAACAAAGCTAGTTGTCAGTAATCACCAGACCATTATTGTGGCTAGAATTTTAGAAATGGTGTACAGTTCATTTTCTATTCCTTCTTCGTGAAATACACCTGTGAAGCAAAAAAAGACAGTCTGAATAAAACACCTAAAATATTTTACCAGCTTTTGGAAACACTGTGTTCTTTTCCCAATATACACTGAGTGGCCAGATTATTATGACCACCCCATCAGTACTTCGTTGGGCCACCTTTTTTGCCTTCAATACTGCGGCGATTCTTCTTGGCATTGACTCCACGAGATGTTGAAAGGTGATGCGAGGAATCTGACACCATGCCTGATGAAGGGCACTGTCCAGTTCTGTGAGATTTGATGGTTGTGGAACCAGCTGCCTGATGGCTCTTTGTCCCACAAATGCTCAATTGGATTGGGATCTGGTGATTGTGGGGGCCACCAAGGCAAGGTAAAGTCTCCCTCATGTTCTTGAAACCACTCATGCACAATACGAGCACCATGGCATGGCACATTGTCTTGGAAGAAGCCATCTCCATTGGGATACGCCATCAACATGATAGGATGAACCTGATCAGCAACGATACTTAGGTATGTTGTGCTATTCAGACGTTGTTCCACACGAATTAAAGGGCCCAAATCATGCCAGAAAAACATGCCCCAAACCATAACACTGCCCCCACCAGCTTGAAGAGTTGTACTCATGCATGTGTGGTGCATGCTTTCATGCTGTGCCGTCAAATTCTCACTCTGCCATCTGCATGATGCAACTGGAAACGTGATTCATCGGACCACATGACTTTTTTCCAATGATCAACTGTCCAATCCTTGTGTTCCTGTGCGAATTGGAGACGTTTTATCTTGGTAACTGCAGACAGCAAAGGTGTTCGAACAGGCCTTCGATTTCCATATCCCATACGATGAAGTGTACGGCTAATTTGCCTACAAACGTCAGGTGGTCATAATAATCTGGCCATTCAGTGTACATTCCATTTTTCATTATATAGCAATAATGGTTGGAGTGGAATAGAACCAAGTTCATAATACAGCTTGAGGGGTAGGCTTTGATGGGTCTAGGTCAATAAGAAAATCCTCCTCTGCCCCATCCCTTCATAGAACGAATGGGTTAGCTTATAGCATACCTGTGGCCACATGGATTGGTTCAGGGGTGCCCTGAATTTAGTGTGAAGTTCAAGACTTTCACTTGGGCAGTGTGGTATGTTATATACAGGGTGGGGCAAAAGGAGGTTTACAGCTGTGAGGACACAAAACAGTTTATTATTTATTAATTATTATATTTCCCATATGAACAACTTTAAATCTACTTTTGCCCCACTCTGTATAAAGCTGGGAACTTTGCCATCTATAGTAGACATCGTCTAAGTTGGTCCCCAATGATCCTTGCCTCTTGGTATTCACATCCTTACACAATCCCCTCACCTTAAGTGTGGGCTAGACCTGGTGATTAGTTTCTAACTGGTCATGGAATACAGCAAAAGTGATGGGATGTCACTTCTGAGATTAGTTACAAAAAGAGTGTGGCTTCCATCTTGGGTACCATCTCACTCTGAGGGAAGCCACATGCCAAGTTGTGAGGTGCACTGTAGAGAGACCCATGTGGCAAGGAAATGGAAGAAGTCTCTAGACAAGGGTCAATGAGAAACTGAGGCCCTGAGTTCAGCAACCTGTGAGGAACTAATCCTGCCAACAACCACATGAATGAGCTTGGAGAAGGGGATCTTCTTCCCTTGGGCCTTCAGAGGACATCATAGTCCTGGCAGAAGCTTTACTGCAACCTCATGAGAGACTCTGAGCCAGAGGCCCTATGTAAACTATGTCCAGATTCTTGGCTCATAGAAAAGATACGGTTAAAAGAAATGTTTGTTGTTTTAAGCCACTAGTATACCATAATAAGAAAAAAGTTTGAGCTGGATTTTTCCCCTGCTATTTGTAAATGAAAGTATATTTACATATACTAGTTAGTAGTAATTTAATCTTGAAAAGGTTCTTAGACAGCCCTGGCTGGGTAGCTCAGTTGGTTAGTGCATTGTCCTGATAAGCCAAGGTTGTGGGTTTGATCCCTAGTCAGGGCACATACAAGAATCAACAAATGAATGCATAAGTAAGTGGAACAACAGATCGATGTTTCTCTCTTTCCCCCCTCCCTTCATCTCCCTCTCTCTAAAGTCAAGTAATAAAAAAAGGTTATTAGACATTAAAATCTTTATATTCAAATAAATTTACAGCTTAAAAATTCATGCAAACAGAAAAAATCCATCTGCCTACTCACAACCATCTCCATTTCTCATATGGAAAATTAAATAATAAGACTCATTCATTCAGAATTTCTTGTAATACTAACAAAGTCTGGGCTAAGATTTACTTTGATTATTTACACAAATAAATAATGTAAATAAATAATAACAGGGTAACTATTAATTCCAGTTAAAACATATTGTTGGAAGTCCTTAAAAGTACTTTAACACTATCTGTTTATATACAAGTTTTAAATATGCTAATTAAAAATGATTTTTAATTGCAACCTATTTATTAAACTAGGTCTGGAAGGACCTGTGGCTAGGCATTCTTTGTTTTTAGTTTATCTGGAAAAAACCCCACCTTTCATTTCATGGAGAAAAGGTGTTATGAACCAAAGAGTATGATTAATTCAATCCTCTATACCTGAAGCTCAATAAAACAAAAAAACTCCAACCTCACTATATTCTTAGAAGGGATTTTGAATTGATGCTTACACAGGCCATTTTGAGCTCAGGGCTAAAACCCTTTGTTTTACAAGATCTTCAGGGAAGCAGGATCATTTGAAAAGGTCACTCTGTGTATAAGTTGGGAGGCAGGTATAGTGCTAATTCCTTATATGTTATTTCCTTATATTTCATTTTCTAGAAAGTTCAATAAAGCAATACCATTCTTTTTTGCTTACCAAAAATACCTCTCTCAAATACCCTTTTCATGTATTTAAAGATTTGCTTGAAGGCCATGATTATTCTTTTACAAGAATTCGAATAATAAAAAATAAAATAGCAGACATCAATTGTGCTTCTGGAAAGAAGACAGGATAGGATTGAAGGCAGAGGTGAGGGGGAATTTTTCTTTTTTAAATCTTATATGCAATTATTTTAACTTTTGTAACAAGGTTGTATGTTTTCATAATTTTAAAAATAATTGAAAGTTGAAAAGAAAAAAAAGAGAGAATGCTCCCTGAGAAGGTCTCATTTGTAGTTTAGGATGAATTTCTTCAATCACAACATTAAATCAAAACCTATCAGGAGGGTCCAAACTGGTGGCATAGAAGGAAACGAAATTGCCTCTCCTGTGAACAAACCTACATTTAGCACAATTCCTCCTGAGAGACAACTCAGTGCCAACTGAAAGGCTTCTGCACAACAAAGGAGAGTAGCCTAGCCTGGACCTCAGCTCTGGCTACAGACAACTGGATCAACAGGGCTTTGCCTCATCCAGACCTTGCTCCTGTGGGAACTGAAAGGTCACCAAAACATGCATGCACTGGGGCTTCCCTGCCAGTACTTTGCTCTGGCCAGGACGGCCAGACCAATAGGGAGCTATTGTATGCATGTGTGTGCACTGGGCCACCTCATCCTGCCTGGGCCAGCACCTTCCAGGCAACTGACACCAGGCACTGCAGGCGTCCTCCCTGACTCCAACCACCTTGCCAAAACCCAGCACACAGTCTATACCAGGGGTGGGGAGCCTTTTTTCTGCCAAAGGCCATACAAAATTATCAACTTAAAAATTAGCCTGCTATATTTGGTCAAACATTTAATTAACTTGCCCCTAATGACTTTGCAGGGCCAGGCCAAATGATTTCGTGTGGACGTTCCCCACCCCTGGTATACACAGAAGTTGCTTCTACACAAGGCCATCTTTTCAAGATTGGAAGAGATGGGTATTACACCTACTTAATAGGAACAAACACTGAAAGTAAAAATGAGAAACCAGAAACATGTTCCAAATGAAGGAACAACAAGTCCAGAAAAAAAAAAAAGCTGAATGTAATTATCAGGAGATAATTTGCCTGATAAAGATTCAAAGGAATGGCTATAAGCATGTTCACCAAATTTGAGAGTAGAAGAGAGGAACTCAGAACTTGAACAAAAAGTTAGAAAATAAAGAACCAATCATAGCTAAAGAACAATATAATAACTGAAATGAAAACTACACTAGAAGAAATTAGCAGATTAGATAAAACAGAAGAATGGATTAGTGACCAAGATAGAATAGTGGAAATCATCCAATCAGAAAAGCAAAGTAACACAGAATAAAAAAAAGGATAGTTTAAGAAATCTCTGGGACAACATCTAGCACATGAACATTTTGCATTGTAGGGATCCCAGAAGGAGAAGAGAAAGGGGCAGAATGTTATCTTAAGACATAATGACTGAAAATAATATGGGGAAGAAACAGACCTCCAGGTCCAGGATGCACAGAGATTTCCAAACAAGATGAACCCAGAGAGGCCAACACTAAGACATACTGTAATTAAAATGGCAAAGGTTAAAGAGATGATCTTGAAGGTAGCAAGAGGAAAACAACTTGTCTCATACAAGGGAAACCCTATAAGGCAATCAGCTGATTTCTCAGCAGAAACTTTACAGGCCAGAAGAGAGAGGTATGATATATTTAAAGCTCTGAAAGAAAGTAATATGCAACCTAGAACACTATACCCAACGAGTTTATTATTCAGAATTGAAGGACAGAGTTTCCCAGACAGCCAAAAATGGAGTTTATAACTCCTAACCCATCTTTACAAGAAATATTAAAGGGTCTTCTTTAAACAGAAAACAAAGGCCAAAGGCCATAACAAGCAAAAAAAGATACATGAAAGAAAAAAATCTCACAGGAAGGCAAATATATAATAGACACATCAAATCAGTCATTTAAAAAGCTAGTATGAAGACAAAAGCAGCAAAATTATAAATGATTAAGGAATACACAAAACTGATCTAAAATATGACGTCAAAAACATAGAGAATGGAGAGGAGAGTAAAAAGGTGGTGTTTTTAGAATTCATTTGAACATAAATGCTTATAGCCTTCCAAGACTGGGTGAGGAGGAAACAGAAAACCTGAATAGACCAATTACTAGCAATGAAATTTAACTAGTAATAAAAAAACTAACAAACCAAGCCCAGGACTAGATGACTTCACAAGCAAATTCTAAAAAAAATTTAAAGAATTAATACCTATCCTTCTCAGTCTATTCTAAAAAATTGAAGAGGAAGGAACACTTCCAAATGCATTCTACGAGGCCAGCATTACCACAATAACCAAAACCAGACAAAGACACTACCAAAAAAGAATTACAGACCAATATCCCTGATGACCATAGATGAAAAATTCTCAACATGTTAGCAAATTAAATTTAACAATACATTAAAAAGTTCACACATCATAACCAAGGGGGATTTATTCTAGGGATACAAAGCTGGTTCAACATCTGCAAATCAATCAACATGATACACCATATCAACAAAAGAATAAAAATCATACAATCATTTAAAAGATGCAGAAAAAGCATTTGACAAAATTCAACATCCATTTATGATAAAAACTCTCAACAAAGTGGGTATACAGGGAACATATTTCACATCATACTCTATGGTAAAAAGCTGAAAGTTTTTTTGCTAAGTTTAGGAACAAGACAAGGATGCCCACTCTCACCATTTTTATTCAACACTAGAGGTCTGGTACACGAAATTCGTACACAGGTAGGGTCCCTAGGCCTGGCCTGCGAACAGGGCTGATCAAGGCCTTCCTTTGTTCCGCACCACTCCCTAGTGGTCAGCGCATGTCATAGCGAGCGATCGAACTCCCGGTCTCCCGGTCGAACTCCCGAGGGGACAATTTGCATATTAGGCTTTTATATATATATACATACATATATATATATATATGTATATATGTATATGTATATATATGATAGTAGTACTGGAAATTCTAGCAATAGCAACCTGACAAGAAATAAAAAGCATCTACGGATTCCAAGATGGTGGTGGATTAAGTGGAAGTTACACTGACACTCTCCCAGGACCAAACTGGAATTACAACCAAAATATAGAAAAACCACCCTGAATAATCAGCTGAAGAAGCTAGAGAGAACCCTGATAACCAAGGATGCAAAGTGGAGACAGCATAGAGCCTGGTAGGAAGTGCAAAGGCACGAGAGGGCTGGCCAGGCTCCCACAGGCAGCAGCTGAAGTTCTGGAGGGCTATCTCAGCTGTGGGGGGCTCTCACTGAGAACTCTGGGGTCTAAACCCCAAGCTGGGCTCCCCGGAGCACCAGAACTGAGAAAGGTGCCCACATAACATCTGGTTGTGAAAAGCAGCAGGGTTACTGTTTGCCAGGCAGAGATGGCTGGAAATGCAGGCACCCTCTTAAAAGGCCAATGCAAAAAAATTCATGAGCAGCCAATCACCTTGGGCTCTGGCAGAGTGGACTAGAACTATGTGAGGTGAATCCAGGTTTGAGGGCTTTGGAGATAAAGTTTGGAAGGTAACTACCCAGTTTCCTGTACTGAGTCATTCCCCATATTGCAAAGGACATCTTTCTCAGACCTTTACCATTCAGGCAATTTTGCCTGAAGGAGAAGCAATACCCCACCCTGTGGAGTACAGCCTGAGGCTCATTAAGAGACTGAGAATAACAATCAGCCTGCAGACAGAAGCAGATCTCTGATGCTTTGAGTCTTTGTCTGATCTGCTTCAAGCCCGGGGCTAGGAAAAGCAGACCTTGGTGCACATCTTGGTCCTTTCCAAATGCCTTTGGGCAGTGGTCGGCAAACTCATTAGTCTACAGAGCCAAATATTAACAGTACAACGATTGAAATTTCTTTTGAGAGCCAAATTTTTTAAACTTAAACTTCTTCTAATGCCACTTCTTCAAAATAGACTTGCCCAGGCCGTGGTATTTTGTGCAAGAGCCACACTCAGGGGCCAAAGAGCCACATGTGGCTTGCGAGCCGCAGTTTGCCGACCACGGCACTAGGGATTTATTCTGGGGATGCAAGGCTGGTATAATACAAATCAATAAATGTTATACATCACAAATATTTTGAAAGACAAAAATCACATGATCATATCAATAGATGCAAAAAAGCATTTGACAAAATCCAACACCCATCCTACCTAATAATAGAGTAATATGCAAATTGACCGTACCTTTGCTATGCCCACGATTGGCCAGGAGGTGTGTGGGGGGGGTGGGACTCGGGGTGGCCGGGGTGGCCTATTGGCGACGCTGGGGTGCGGTCTTGGGCAAAAGCAGAGAGCCTGCGATGGATGGCAGGCAACGGGCGTTGGCTCCTGCAATCCGTCGCGAGGACGCTGGGGTGCGGCCGAGCCCAAGGCCGGAAAAGCCTCCTTGGGCAAAAGCAGAGAGCCTGCGACAGATGGCAGGCAACTGGCGGTCGGCTCCTGCGACAACCAGAGGCTGACCAACTGGAAGTCAGTGCTGGACCCGCCCCCAAGCAAACGGTTAGGGGCAATCAGGCAGGCAGAGGGGTTAGGGGTGATCAGGTAGGCAGACCAGTGGTTAGGAGTGATCAGGTAGGCAGGCAAGTGGTTAAGGGAGATCAGGTAGGCAGACCAGCGGTAGGGGTGATCAGGTAGGCAGATAAACCCTCACTGGGCTGGCCCCGCCCCCAAGCAAGCTGTTAGGGGCAATCAGGCAGGCAGGTAGAGTGGAAAGGGGTGATCAGGTAGGCAGACCAGTGGTTAGGGGTGATCAGGCAGGTAGGCCAGTGGTTAGGGGCAATCAGGTAGGCAGACAGCCTCTTGCATGGCTGGCCCCACCCCCCAGCAAAGAAAGAGGGAGGCCCAGGCCAGCCAAGCCATTGCACCCCAGCCTGTCGCCTGCAGAGGGAGGCCACCGGTAGCAGGAGAGGGGAGGCAGTGCTGCACAGATGGCAAGCAGTGGCAGCGGTGGGGGTGGGGCCAGCTTCCTGCAGACCGGGGAAGGAAAGACCCGATAGGCCCTGATCTCAGGCCAGGCCTAGGGACCCTACCCGAGGGGTCCCAGATTGTGAGAGGGTGGTTGGGCTGAGGGATGCCCCCGAGTGCATGAATCTTCATGCACTGGGCCTCTAGTCTATAATAAAAGTGTAATATGATAATTAGACCGGACAGCCGAATAACCTTCTGGATGAAGCCGCGGCAGTGGGGGCTGAGGCAGAGGCAGTTAGGGGCAATCAGGCAGGCAGGTGAACAGTTAAGGGTGATGAGACAGGCAGGCGAGCAGTTAGGGGCGATGAGGCAGGCAGGCAGATTGGTTAGAGGTGATCAGGCAAGCAGGCAGGCCAGGAGTCCCGGATTGCAAGAGGGATGTCCCGGATTGCGAGAGGGTGCAGGCTGGGCTGAGGGGACCCCACCCCCGTGCATGAATTTTGTGCACTGGGCCTCTAGTTTTTTTAAAATATATTTTATTGATTTTTTTACAGAGAGGAAGGGAGAGGGATAGAGAGTTAGAAACATCGATGAGAGAGAAACATTGATCAGCTGCCTCCTGCACACCTCCCACTGGGGATGTGCCCACAACCAAGGTACATGCCTTTGACCGGAATTGAACCTGGGACCCTTCAGTCCACAGGCCAACGCTCCATCCACTGAACTAAACCGGCTAGGGCAATTCTCTAGTTTTTGATAAAAACTCATAGCAAACTGGAAATAGAGGGATCATACCTCAACATAATAAAGGCCATATATGATAAACCTATAGCCAACATCATACTCAATGGGAAAAACTAAAATCATTTCCCTAAGAACAGAAACAAAACAGGGATGTCTGCTTTCACCACCCTTACTCAATATAGTACTGGAAGTCTTAGCCAAAGTGATCAGACAAGAAGAAAGCATAAAAGCCATCCAAATTGGGAAGGAAGAAATAAAACTGTAATTACTTTCAGTTGATATGATATTATACATAGAAAACCCTAAAGACTCCACCAAAAAACTACTGGATTTAATAAAAAAAATTGGCAATGTAGCAGGATGCAAAATTAACACCCAGAAATCCATGGCATTTTTATACACCAACTAGAGGCCCGGTGCACGAAATTCATGCACGGGGGAGGGGGTCCTCTCAGCCCAGTCTGCACCCTCTCCAATCTGGGACCCCTCAGGGGATGTTTGACTGCCGGTTTAGGCCCTAACCCTGTGGCAGTTGGACATCCCCCTCACAATCCTGGACCACTGGCTCCTAATCGCTCACCTGCCTGCCTACCTGGTTGCCCCTAATTGCCCTCCCCCCTGCTGGCCTGATCGCCGCTAACTGCCCCCCCGCTGCCGGCCTGGTTGCCCCTAACTGCCCCCCCCTGCTGGCCTGGTCGCCCCTAACAGCCCCCCTACCAGCCTGGTTGCCCCACGCAGCCTGCTTGTTCAGTCATTTGGTCGTCCCTCACTAACCCCCCTGCCAGCCTAGTCAGCCTACGCAGCCTTGTGTTCAGTCATTTGGTCTTCCCTCACTAACCCCCCTGCTGGCCTGATCATAGGCAGCCATCTTGTGAGGGCGTGAGGGTCAATTTGCATATTACCCTTTTATTATATAGCAGTGGTTCTCAACCTTTGTAATGCCGCGACCCTTTAATACAGTTCCTCATGTTGTGGTGACCCCCAACCATAAAATTATTTTCGTTGCTACTTCATAACTGTAATTTTGCTACTGTTATGAATCGTAATGTAAATATCTGTGTTTTCCGATGGTCTTAGGCGACCCTGCTAGCGACCCACAGGTTGAGAACTGCTGCTGTAGAGATATTTACATTACGATTGATAACAGTAGCAAAATTACAGTTATGAAGTAGCAACGAAAATAATTTTATGGTTGGGGGTCACCACAACATGAGGAACTGTATTAAAGGGTCGCGGCATTACAAAGGTTGAGAACCACTGTTATATAGGATAATGAATTCTCAGAAAGAGAAACTATAAAAAACAATCTCATTTACCATTGCAACAAAATACTAAGATACTTAGGAATAAACTTAACTGAGAATGTAAAAGACCTATACTTAAAAAACTACAGGACATTGAAAAAAGAGATAGAGGAAAATATAAACAAATGGAAGAATATACTGTGTTTGTGGATTGGTAGAATTAACATCATTAAAATGTCCACACTACCCAAAGCAATTTATAGATTCAATGCAATCCCTAATAAAATACAAATAGCATATTTCACAGATCTAGAACAAATACTCTAAAAATTTATATGGAACCAAAAAAGACCCCAAATAGCTGCAGCAATCTTGAGACAGAAGAACAAAGTTGGAGGGTTCACAATACCAGATATCAAGTTATACTACAAAACCACTGCAATCAAGACAGTCTGGTACTGGCACAAGAAAAGACATATAGATCAATGGAACAGAACAGATAACCCAGAACTTAACCCAACCCATTATGCTCAATTAATATTTGGCAAAGTAGGCAAAAGCATACAATGGAGTAAAGATAGTCTCTTCAATACTAAACTGTGTTAGGGAAATTTGAACAGGTACATGCAAAAAATGAAACTAGACCACCAACTTATACCATACACAAGAATAAACTCAAAATGCATAAAAGACTTAAATGTAAGTCATGAAACCATAAAAATCCTAGAAGAAACCACAGGCAGCAAAATCTCAGACATCTCTCATGGCAATATGTTGCTGATACATCTCCTAGGGCAAGGGAAACTAAGGAGAAAATAAACAAATGGGACTACATCAAAATAAAAAGCTTCTGCACAGCAAAAGAAACCATCAACAAAAAGAAAAGGGAGCCCACTGTATGGGAGAACATATTTGGCAATGATACATTTGATAAGGGGGTTAATATCCAAAATACATAAGAAGTCACACAACTTAACAAAGGAAGACAAACAATCCAATTAAAAAATGGGCAAAGGACCTAGATAGACACTTCTCTAAAATAGACATACAGATGATCAAGAGATATGAAAAAATGCTCAAAGTCACTAATCATCAAAGAGATGCAAATTAAAATGACAATGAGGTATCACCTTATACCTATCAGAATGGTTACCATCAACAAATGACAAGTGCTGGCAAGGATGTGGAGAAAAGGGAACCCTATACACTGCTGGTGGGAATGCATACTGGTGCAGCCACTATGACAGACAATACGGAGTTTCCTCAGAAAATTACATATGGAACTCCAATTTGACCCAATGATCCCACTTCTAGGAATATATCCTAAGAAACCTGAAACACTAATTAGAATATATGCTGTTCATAGCAGCATAATTTACAATAGCTAAGATCTAGAAATTGCCTAAGTGCCCATCTATCTAATAAAAGAGTAATATGCAAATTGACCGTCACTCCAACACACAAGATGGCTGCCCCCATGTGGACACAAGATGGCTGCCACAAGATGGCCAGCAGGGGAGGGCAGTTGGGAGGGACCAGGCCTGCAAGGGAGGGCAGTTGGGGGGGGGGACCAGGCCTGCAGAGGAGGGCAGTTAGGGGCAAACAGGCTGGCAGGGGAGCAGTTAGGCATCAATCAGGCTTGCAGGCAGAAGTAGTTAGGGGCAATCAGGAAGGCAGGCAGGCGAGCAGTTGGGAGCCAGCAGTCCTGGATTGTGAGAGGGATGTCCGACTACCCGTTTAGGCCCAATCCTACCAGTCGGACATCCCTTGAGGGGTCCCAGATTGGAGAGGGTGCAGGCTGGTCTGAGGGACACACACCCCCATGCACGAATTTCGTGCACCGGGCCTCTAGTCAGTAGATAAGTGGATAAAAAAGCTGTGATACATTTATGTCGTGGAATATTATGCAGCAGTAAACAAGAAGGATCTCTTACCCTTTTAGAGAGCATGGAGGGATCTGAAGAGTATTATGCTAAATGAAATAAGCCAGTCAGAGACAAAAATCACATGATTTCACAAATATGTGGAATCTAAAGAACAAAATAAACTGGTGAACAAAATAGATCCAGAGACATAAAAACATGGAACAGACTGTCCAATCTCAGAGGGAAGATGGGAGTGGGTGGGTGGGGAGAGATTAACTAAAGAATTTATATTCCTATATGCATAAGCCATGGACATAGATAGTAGAATGGTGAAGGCCTGGGGCGGGGGGCAGGGGAGCAGGTGTGGAGTGGAGAGGGTCAGTTGGAAAAAAAATGAGACATCTGTAATACTTTCAACAATAAAGTTTTTTATTTTAAAAGGCATCCATATTGGAAAGGAAAAAGTAAACTGTCACTATTGGCAGATGATATGATACTATATATAGCAAACTCTAAAGACTCCACCAAAAATCTATTAGAACTAATAAAATTAATAAAACAATCCACCTTGGCTGATTGGGCTCAGAGGATAGAAGGGTCTATTGATCTGGAGACTGAAGGGTCCCAGGTTCAATTCCAGTCAAGGACACGTGCCTGGTTTGCAGGCTTGATCCCCAGTAGGGGGCCTGCAGGAGGCAGCTGATAGATGATTCTTTCATCACTGATGTTCTATTTCTCTCCCTCTCCCTTTCTCTCTGAAAGCACTAAAATATATAAAAAATTTAAAATAAAACAATCCTATTTACAATTGCATTAAAATGAGAAAAATAAAAATAAATAAAAAGATTAAAATACCAAAGAATTAATTTAACCAAGGAGGTGAAAGACGTGTACACTGCAAACTATAAGATAGTGAAGAAAGAAATTGAAGAGGACACACACAAAAATGGAAGGATATACCATGCTCAAGGACTGGAAGAATTAATTAAAATGTCCATATTACCCAAAGCAATCTACTGAGTCAATTCAGTCTCTAACAAAATACCAATAGCATTTTTCTCAAAACTAGAACAAATAATCCTAAAATTAACAAAAGACCCTAATTAGCCAAAGCAATCTTGAGAAATAAGAACAAAGTTGACATATCACACTCCTTGATTTCAAACTATACTACAAAGCTATAGTAACCAAAATATTTTGATACTGGCACAAAAACAAATTCACAGATCAATGGAACCAAAGAGAGAGTCCAGAAAGAAAACCTCACATATATAGTCAATTAATCTACAACAAAGAAGGCAAAAATATACAATGGAGAAATGACAGTCTCTTCAAAAAATGCTGTTGGGAAAATGGATAGATACACGCAAAAAATGAAACTGGACCACTCTCTTGCACCATATATAAAAATAAACTCAAAATAAAGATTTAAATGTAAGATCTGAATCCAAAAACTACTAGAAGAAAACATAAGTAGTAAGCTGTTTGACATCAATCTTAGCAATATCTTTTTGGATATGTCTCCTCAGTCAAGGGAAACAATGCAAAAATAAATGGATCCCATCAAACTAAAAAGCTTCTGCACAGCAACAGAAACCATCAAAAAGAAAAGACAACTGAATGAATGGAGAAGATATTCACAAATGATATATACAATGTAGTTTATATCCAAAATATATAAGGAACATCAACATCAAAAAACTCCACAAAATAATCTGATGGAAAAATGAACATAAGATCTGAATAGACATTTCTCCAAAGAGGACATACAGATGACCAGCAGACATAAAAAGATGCTCAGTACCAATAATCATCAGGAAAATATAAACCAAAACCACAATGAGATTCCACCTCATAGAATTACTATCATGAAAAAGTCAACAATAAGTGTTGGAGAAAATGTGAAAGAACAAGGAATCCTCGTGCAATGTTGGTGGGATTGTAAATTGTTGTAGGTCCTATGGAACACAGTATGGAAATCCTCAAAAAATTAGAAATACCATACAACCCAACAATGCCACTTCTGGGTATTTATCTGAAGGAAAAAAACCACACTAATTCAAAAAGATATAATCACCATTATGTTCACTACAGCATTATTTGCAATAGGCAAGGAAGCAACCTAGGTGTCCACTGATAGATGAATGGATAAAGAAGATGTGGGACATATATACAAATTAATATTAGCCATAAAAAAGAATGAAATCTTGCCATTTGTGACAACATGGATGGACCTAGAGAGTATTGTGCTAAGTGAAATAAGTCAGACAGAGAAAGACAAATACCATATGATTTCCCTTATATGTGGAATCTAAAAAACAAAACAAAGGAACAAACAAACCAAGACTCATAAAAATGGAGAATAAACTGATGGTTGCCAGAGGGGAGAAAGTAGGGGGATTATTAAAAAAGGTGAAGGGAAATAATAGGTACAAACTTTCAGTTATAAAATAAATAAGCCACAGATATGTAGTAAACAGCATAGGAAATTCAGTCATAATATCGTAATAACTTGGCATGGTGACTGGTGGTTACTAGCATAGCGTGGTGATTACATCATAAAGTATATAAATGTTGAACACCTGAAATTAATATACTATTGTATGCCAACTAAACTTGAATAAAAAATTTTTTAAAAACTATCTGAGCACTTGAGAGTTATGTGAAATGAGCAGCAAGGAGAGGAAAAGATGAAGAGTTATGATTAAAATAGTACGAGGGAGGTACATTCTGATGGGCAGTTCTGAAAGAGGTGTAGGGGAGGGCTATGCATCTGGGAGCAGGGTCAGGATTCAACAAAGCCAGACTTGTAAATTTATCTGCTTATCTGTACATGAGATTACTAGGGTGTTGGCTGGGTTGGGGGTGATTTCTTTGAAGAGGGAAGTAAGATGAGGATGTTCTCAATGGATCATTGCAGTAGTTGGGTTGAAGTTAGTTGCTACTTCCTGGGAAGAAACTTACCAGGTGGGACACAGGGGTTTGAGTTTGAAGGTGATAGTGGATTGCAAGAAACAGAATTAACTGTGTTAAGCCTATAAAGGAGGAATAATAACAACAAAAATGGGGCACAAAGTAACAAAAGTGGATAGGAAGTGAGTGTGGCAGCTGAGAACTAAGGATGTCATGTTCTCCCTTAGCAAGCTGAGGATATCCTGATGTCTATACTTGGTTTTTATTTTTATATTGATGCTTTTTAGAGAGAGAGGGGAAGGGGGGAGGGATGGAGAAGGGAAGAGGGGGGAAAGGGGGGGGGGAGAGAGAGAGAGAGAGAGATATCAAAAGAGATCGATTTGTTGTTCCACTTATTTATGCATTCATTGGTTGATTCTTACACGTGCCCTGACCAACCTTGTTGTATCGGGACGACATTCTAACCTATTGAACTTACAGGGCCTGAACTTGGTTTTTAAAATTTCCAAACTAAAAAAAGAATCTAAAGAGGCAACAAATGAAAAATAAACAAAAGTAAAGCACAATCCAACTCACCACTCTGTTTAACAGCTGGTTTTAAATATGATGGTTAAATTTTCAAGGTCTTCATTCTTTAAATGTAATTCTTCAAGCAGGATAGCTAGAAACTGTGTAAACATCATATTTTCCTGAGAATGCTTCCGAATGCCAAGAATCGGGGTCAGTCTGAAATACCAAAAATATTAAATACAGATCCAGGAAATGGGAAGGAATAAGGGGGCTTCCGTCCTCAACATGTTTTTGTCATGGCAGAGATGAAGTCTTTATGATTTATCAACATCCACAGGGAGAGGCTTTCCTAATACAAGCAGAAGAGAAATTGCAGGAAAAAACTGGAAAGATCAAACATATTATTAATTACAGAAAGAAGCCTAAAAGTCTGGATCTATAACATGTTCTTCATGACAGCAAAACCCACCAAAATTCTGCTCAGAAAGGAAAATTAATGAAGTCTTTTCTTTCCACTTGGGGAAAGGAGGTTGTAGAGAGAAGCTTGAAGCTGAGAATTGCTTTAAAAACATCTATAATAATAAAAGCGTAATATGCTAATTAGACTGGACAGCTGAACAACCTTCCGGATGTCATTCTGGACGCCCTTCCGGACGAAGCTGTGGTGGCAGGGGCTGAGGCACAGGCGGTTAGGGGCGATCAGGCAGGCAGGCGAGTGGTTAGGGGTGATCAGGCAGGCAGGCGAGCAGAGTTGTTAGGGGCGATCAGGCAGGCAGGTGAGCAGTTAGGGGTGATCAGGCAGGCAGGTGAGCAGTTAGGGCGATCAGGCAGGCAGGCAAGTGGTTAGGGGTGATCAGGGAGGCAAGCATAATGGTTAGGGGCGATCAGGCAGGCAGGCAGAGGCGGTTAGGGGAGATCAGGCAGGCAGGCGAGTGATTAGGGGCGATCAGGCAGGCAGGCAGGCAGGCAGGCAGGCAAGCGATTAGGAGCCAGAGGTCCCGGATTGCGAGAGGGATATCCGAGGGGTCCCGGATTGCGAGAGGGTGCAGGCTGGGCTGAAGGACTCTCCCCCCACACACACCCGCTGCACAAATTTCGTGCACCGGACCTCTAGTAATTTATAATGAATGTTTGGATTATATCACCTGGAAAAAGATAATAAATAAAAAATAAGATTGCCTTTTAGATAAAACCTTAACATTTTTATTCTTAAAACACTAAAGGGATGAATTACATGAGGCACTTAATACAAACTTTATAAGTAACACTCTTTTTTCTTTAACCATTTATAGTAAATACCCCTAAAGATTGATTGCATGTAATAGATTCTTAAAAGTAATTTAAATTCAAATGTGATTAGCAAGTGTAATTTTTAAAAAGTGACTAATCTAATTACAAATACTCAAGACCATTACTTTTCATAAATATTTTAATCTCCAGAAATCATGATTTATAGAGCCATTGCAAATTACTTACATTCCTAGAAAGCTTTTTGGAGAGAAAACCCTTTTTTCCTCAAACAGTCTTACACCTTGCACAAAGCTCTTCCAGATGCTTAATATTTTTTAAAAAAATATTTTTATTGATTTTCAGAGAAAGAGAGAGAGACAGAAAAATCAATGAAGAGAGAGAATCATCAATCGGTGCCTCCTGCACTCCCCCTAATGGGGATGGAGCCCACAACCTAGGCATATGCCCTACTGGGAATTGAACAATGACCTCCTGGTTCATGGGTCAACCCTTAACCACTGAGTCACACCGGTTGGACAATGCTTATTTAATCTTGGTCATTGCCACTGGGCACATAAAATATAAATAAGATAACTCTGATTTAAATCAATAACAGTCAAGAAATCAGAGCAGAGCAATTCTGTAGCAGTGTGTATAAAATGGGAAATGTTATTTTCCGAGAGACAGATTTCATCCTTGCTTAGCCATTTCATAGAGAATACAAAAGTTAAAAATTGTCAAAATTGTTCAGAGATGGCCAGGACTTTGAGAAGGTGGTAAATTCTCTATCTCCCTGAAGGTGTCTTAACAAGAACTAGAGGCTAAGTGACTCCAGTAATAAATACTAGTAGTCTAGGGAAATCCACAAAGTTCTAAATGGGAAAACTACTGTAATGTGTACTTTCCCCACCTATCTGTACTTCTGTAGAGGTAGGGGATGGAGTACCAGGTCTCATACTTTCTGAGCTTTGTCTGCTGATATTTCTCACAGGTAGTTCATACTGGGAAATAGGACTACCTAAGCCTTCCAAAGCCAAGCCCAACCTGGGCACTTGGTTGAATGTAGGCAATTGCAGCCAGCTTTTCCTGAGGCATCTTGCTGTAGAGAAGGTGGAATCTGGACATCAACTCTGCCTTTTCCCACTCTTAGGTAAGTCGATATTTAAAATACAAAGTTGCTGCTTTCCCACAATAAGACCAAAGATACTGGGGATAGGATAATATCAGCTAAAATAAAACCAAGAAGTCAGAGGAGGTAGATCAGATATGTCAACTCCACAGAAACCTAGCTTTTGTGTGTATTTAAAATGGTACTTATATCATACATCTTAGACAACTTCTCTCACTTTCAATGAGACTAATATTTGGTTCATATATGAAAACAAAGTTTTCTAAATTACTTCTTAAAGTGCCATGTTTTAAACTTAACCCTCAAATTAGAAGTAAATGGTGACTACTAGATTTTTCAACCTGTGTGCTCATGAGAGCAGAAAATGAGAAGATGTATAGAGAAACAGCTTGTAAAAAAATTGTTCTATCAATTGCCCTAGTTAGAAACTATTTTAGAAATAGTAATACTTCTTTAGCAAACTTATAAGGATATATTTACTCTATAAATTAGTAAGTTCATTAAAAGTTGTGTTCAAATGTACCTAGATGTTTTGTTTATAAAGAAAAACTGGAGTTAATGGGAAACTTTAGCTTGGAGTTAGAAAAAAGAAAAAAAGAAAGCAACAATGCAATCCTGCTCCATGCTCCTGGGCCCATGGCAAACAATGCTAATCAATCAGGCATTCTCTTCTTAATGAGCTGGACCTGCTGTGAGAATCCTCAAAAAAAAGCTCTGAGCATCCACTTTGACTGTTTTAGAACTGACTCTTCAGATGAAACCTGTTCCCTCCTTAGTCTAACTGCAAGCACTGGAACTCTGTCTCTACGCAACAGAGTTCTAATCCTAGATCTGCCCGGAATGCTTGTTACAATTTTGGGCAAGTTGAACATCAACGCCTTAGGATCTATTATCTATAAAATGGGGCTAATAATACTTAAGTTCCTTAAAAGTTATTGCAAAATTCAAGTAGGCTACTGTAGATGAATAGGCTTTTTATTTATTTTATTATTTTATTTTTTTTATTTTTAAAATATATATTTTATTAATTTTTTACAGAGAGAAAGGGAGAGGGATAGAGAGTTAGAAACATCAATGAGAGAGAAACATCGATCAGCTGCCTCCTGCACACTCCCTACTGGGTATGTGCCCGCAACCAAGGTACATGCCCTTGACCAGAATCGAACTTGGGACCCTTGAGTCTGCAGGCTGACGCTCTATCCACTGAGCCAAACTGGTTAGGGCTGAATAGGCTTTTTAAAAAAATAGTATGACATAGCATTTCTGATGATGACAACCTCCCCACAACAACATGCCTCTCGCTAAGGATCTCCTTCATCCCTCTCCAGAAGAGAAGAGAAGAGAAACAGAAGCAGCAGCTCCTGGTGCAGAGCCCTGATTCCTACTGCATGGATGTGAAACACCCAGGATGCTATAAAATCATCACCGTCTTTAGCTATGCACAAACAGTAGTTTTGTGTGTTGGCTACTCAGCCTACGGAGAAAAAGCAAGGCTTCCACAGGATGCTGCTTCAGAAGAAAGCAGCACTAAAAGCATCCCGAACCAAAATGAGAGGGGAGCCATCCCAATAAACACATTTTGGATTAAAAAAAAATTAGTTATGGTAATGACTATCAATTAACATTTACCACGTGTTACCTATAAATATTATTTACATGTTCTGAGCATGAATTATGGCTCCCATTTTATGGATGAGGAAATGAAGACACACAAAAATTGAAGTACCTTCCTTCTTCCAGGTCACAAAGATAAAGTGGAAAGTCAGAGCTTTGCACCTCGGCAATTTATCTTAAAAAATCCCATGCTTCTGGCTAATAT
Source organism: Cnephaeus nilssonii (assembly GCF_951640355.1). Classification (NCBI taxonomy): domain Eukaryota; kingdom Metazoa; phylum Chordata; class Mammalia; order Chiroptera; family Vespertilionidae; genus Cnephaeus; species Cnephaeus nilssonii. The sequence continues at coordinate 34,176,613 of NC_137078.1, forward strand.
GCTAGCTTTCATTCTCTGCAGGCTGTAGAGCACCCTAAGTTTAATCTTTACCTGACTGATGTGTACTGAGCCCTGGATGAAAATGCAGAAGGAACAGAAAGTTTTAAGTTTGCTTTAGAGAACTAAAGGACTACACATATAAAAAATGACAAGTACCTGGCAGGCAGAAGGAAGTACTGATAGAGAAATCATACAAGGTCTAGTGTTGGGAGAGGAGAATATCGACCTGGTGCCTGGAGATTTCTGCAGCAAGCTATCAAGTGGATAAACAGCAATCCTTAGGCATCTGGAGCCTCTTCACACTGGAGCCCCAAGTGTTGTTGCATAGTTACACTCCTGGAAAGTCAGCTAATGAGATTTCCTTTAACCTTATTTACTCCTTTGTGTTTCTCCTTTGATCTTTAACTGAAAAGACTACTTCTTCCCCATCCCCCAGTTTCTAACACAAAATGTAAATGATTATAGAAATATATATTATTAACTTGTAAAACTTTTAAGTTGACTTAAAATAAATCCTTTTTGGAGTAAGGTGAGGTGTAAATGAATAAATACTCTCATAGTTCCTGTACTAAACATTAATAATCAAGTGGAGAGTCATGGAGAGTTAAAGTCTCCCTTTAAAATCTTTTCTAGAAACCAGGCTCATGAGTATAAAAACCTGAAGAGTGCTTTGACAAGTTATAAAGTCATAATGAATAATATATCAAGAAAGATGATGAACCCTAAAAAATCTTACAGTATACTATCATTTTATGTCCAGTTCATTCAAAAGAATTGTGATTTGCTTCTATCTCCAAAGTAATTTACATTTAAAGTGGAATAAAGACTATATATAATCTTTATGTTTTCCAGATTCCTCGGCTCATCTACTTTAACACGATTTATTACTTCATAGCAAATGACTACAAGCCCGCTCTAGTTCAGCCTGCTGCTCACTGGCCATCTGCTGAATTTCCATGTGATCTTCATAGCCAGAGGCTTTTGTTCCTACTTGCACGGATGAATCAGAAGCAAGATCAGAATGTTTTATCAGTTTATTATGGTTTTGGTCAATGATAAGATTGGTTATAGCCATTGCCAAGGTGCTACTGGGATTTTTTTTAGAATATACAATGCCCTAATGATAGGTGCTCTTTGGCTGAGTGGAATTTGAGAACTGATGTGATGTAGAAGAGCACTGTACTGAGCTTGGAGACAAGGTTCTATTGTCTGCTTTTGTTAGGAGTATGGACAAGGGCTTTGGAAACCACAAAGCACTAAGCCAGTGGTCAGCAAACTGCGGCTCGTGAGCCACATGCAGCTCTTTGGCCCCTTGAGTGTGGCTCTTCCACAAAATACCACGTGCGGGCGCGCACATACAGTGCAATTGAAACTTCGTGGCCCATGCGCAGAAGTCGGTTTTCGGCTCTCAAAAGAAATTTCAATCGTTGTACTGTTGATATTTGGCTCTGTTGACTAATGAGTTTGCCGACCACTGCACTAAGCAATACAGTCCCTACATGTGTTACAACTAGGCCCAATTACAAATGAATAAAGACTTATTACAGGAGTTGCTCCTTTCATGGCCAATAACAGTTTCTTAATTGGCACATCCAAAAGCCCGCTCTTAGTTCTCTTCCCAATTGACTCAATCTATTTTGTAGGTATTTCTTTTTTCAGCAGCCCATGAATGATGGGTCTTACCTAAGGTTTCATAATGACCTTCATTTTGTACTACATCCCATCTTATGACTTTGACTATCAATGACTCAAATCTGTAACTTACCTTCTAGGATTTTTCTCCCCCTGGGTATCCAAAAGGTACGTCAAATAGTACATTATGTTCAAACCTGAATTCCTGACCTCTTATTTTCATAAAAATCTTATAGTATTAGAAACTAGTTATCTTTAACTGTTACCCCTTAATGTTCTTTGTCCAATCAGTTACCAAGTCCTGCTGATTCCCCTCTGAGGTGCCTCTTACATTCATTTCACCTTCCCCATTCTCACTGTCCCTCTCCTAATTGAGATGAGTTATCTCTTCCCTGGACTACAGCAACAGCCTCCTGAGTGGTCTCTCACTCCAACCCATCCTCCACATTGCCATCACAATCCTCTCTCATAGCTCTGATCTCTTTGTTCTCTTCTTTAATAACTACTTATAGAAAAAATCCAGTATCTTTGGGCTTTTTTATTTCCTTTTATTTTCATTGTTTCAATCACATGAATACATTCTTATAAATATTTCAAATAATATTAAAATGTGTATTGTTAGTTGTATATATTTTTCTCATCCGCCAGCCAGATGGATGACTGGAATCACATTTTAGTCACCCATCTTTGTATCCCCCACAGGTGAATGATTATAGAACTAAAATCAATGCTTTCCATTATCAGCACTTCTTAATGTACTACAGTGGGTTTATGGGCTAAAGGCAGCTTTCTGCTTATTTCTGTAAATAAAGTTTTATTGAAAAACAGCCATGCTCCTTTACTTATACATTTTATGACTGCTTTCATGCTACAATAGCAGAGTTGAGTAGTTGGGACTATATGGGTCAGCAAAGTTGAAAATATTTACAATCGGGCCCTTTATAAAAACTTTGCCAGAGAAAAGCAGTTAGTTACCTACAAGGGAATGCCCATATGACTGTCAGCTAATTTCTCAACAGAAACTATGCAGGCCAGAATAGAGTGGCAAGAAATATTCAAAGTAATGAATAGCAAGGACTTACAACCAAGATTACTCTACCCAGCAAAGCTATCATTTAGAATTGAAGGTCAGATAAAGAGCCTCACAGATAAGAAAAAGCTAACAGAGTTCATCACCATTAAACTAGTATTATATGATATGCTGAAGGGTATTCTTTAAGAAGAGGAAGAAGAAGAAAAAGATAAAAAATATGAACAAAATGGCAACAAATACATACCTATCAACAACAAAATCTAAAAATCAAAATAAATGAATAAAAAAATCTAACGAACAGAATAAACCGAATAAAATAGAATCAGAGGCATGGAAATGGAACAGACTAACGATTCTCAGAAGGAAGGGGGGTGGGAGGGCAGGAAGAGATTAAACAAAGATCTTATATGCATACTAGAGGCCCAGCGTGCACGAAATCGTGTGTGGTTAGGGTCCCTAGGCCTAGCCTGGCTTCCGTTGCTGGCCTCTGCTACCTTGCGACGCTACGTGAAGCTTCCCGCCCTGGGATGCTCTGTGATGCTGGCGGCCCCTCAACTGCTCCGCGAGGCTCCCCCTGCCCCGCCACTGCTCCACAAAGCTCCCCCAACCCTGCCACTGCTCAGCAAGGCTCCTCCTGCCCTGCCACTGCTACGCCACTGCTTCAGTAACTCCCCCCCGCCCTGTGACTGCTCCACAAGGCTCCTCCCACCCTGCGACTCTGCGAGGCTCCCCCTGCCCCTCGACTGCTTCACGAAATCCCCCCCCCCCCCCCCCCCCCCCGCCCTGCGACTGCTCCTCGAAGCTTGCTACCGTTCCGAGAAGCTCACCGCTGGACGCTCCGCGAAACTCCCCCAGCCCCACCACTGCTCCGCAAGGCACCCCCACCCTGTGACTGCTCCGCAAAACTCGCTGCCACCCGGTGACTGCTCCACAAAGCTCCCCCTGCCCCACAACTGCTCCACGAAACTCCCCCGCCCCACGACTGCTCCACGAAACTCGCTGCTGCCCGGTTACTGCTCCACTAAGCTTGCTGCCACCCCGCGAAGCAGCCCGCCACTGCCACCACCGCTCAACAGTCCCCAGTCCCACCTGCTGCCACCCCTCCTCATGGCAAGCGGCTCAGGGGCCGGGGGGAGGGGGGGAATGAGAGGTGCTCCATGCACTTCATGGTGACCGGTCGTCTGTTCGGTCATGACGGCACCTGGCTCTTTATTTATTAGGATATGCATTACCTATGGACACAGACAATAGGTGGTGAAGGCCTGGGGTGGGGCGGGAGAAAAGAGGGACATCTGAAATAATCTCAACAATAAAGATTGGGAAAAAAAACAACAACCTTTTCCAAACCTTATACTAGAAGAGTATTATGCACCAATTTTAATTTAAAACAAACACTATACAATGCTTTATATACTACTAGAGGCCCGGTGCATGAATTCGTGCACAGATGGGGTCCAGCTGGCCCGCCCTAATCTGGTCGCTTGGCTTTTATATATATAGATAACTCTGATGGTTAAAACAGGAGATCCAAAGGAACCCTTTGGCTCTAGAATATTCAGGGTCTGCCTGTGAAAGTATGGAAGATGCTTAAAGAAACCAAAAATATTTCATAAAACCTTCTAGCTAGAAAGAGAACTTTCCTGGTTTACTCCATTCCTGACCAGCCTTGCTTCAATGATGCCAAGGTTTAGTCTTCTCCCACTTGAGGGCCATTTTCTTTCCTGGAGAGGCTCTTCCCCAGATCTCTGCATGGTGGGCTCCTTCACATGACAATTTCGTTGAAATGTCATCATCTGAAATTGATCCTCACTCTCACCTTCTACTTATTTTGCTTTATTTGTCTACGTAGTTCTTACTCTTGTCTAATTTTTTATCACCAGTTTGCTTATTTACTGTCTATCTCTGATCCAAGGTGAATCTATGAGGGCAATGATTTGTTCACTGTATCCCTCATGCCTGGCACACTGTAGATGATCAATATTTCCTTGTTGAATAATAATAAAATAAACAGCTTAAGAGGCCACTTTTTTTTATTGTGCTTACTGAAATGTTTTTTCTTCATAAAATTTTCTGCCTTTCCTTTTTAGAGAAAGGAAGGGAGGAAATCTTTTCTTGACTCCTCCTCCTGATCGCACATAGTGGCACCTTCCTGCCAGAATGTTCCAGAACATCTATCAGTAAGGTGAAATGAGCTTCAAATTCATCAGATAGACAAAGCATTAAATAAAGACCTACCACTTGTTCCTGCATTTCCCTCCTCACTTCCACTTGTCTTGGAACTTTGTTGTCAGGGAAGTGCTAAGACTGGCCAAGAGTGAGTAGTGCTAAGTGCCCCAGAGCTGGCTCAGTTTATAGTTTTAATTCACTTCCAGTCCTGAAGAGGAAACTGTGAAGCAAGGGGTCAGCCCTCAGTGGGTGCTTGGTAGTCTATTGGTGAAGCGTAAAAGGAGAGAAAATTCTTTCACTCTAAATGAGATGAGATTTATTTGGCCAAAAGAAAAAGCAATTTAGGATATCAACAAGCCAACTAATATAGGTCTTCATTTCTGTGTATTTCTGGCTATTTCTACTGTTCCTGAATGGGGCGTATTCATATTCTTTTTAGGTCATTGCAAGTAATAGAATGTAGCTGCAAAACAAGAACTTAACTGTTTTTGGAATCTATACTTCCTTTTAGTCTCCTCCCATTAAGAGTTAAATGATCTAAGAAAAGAGATTCAAGATCCTTTCTTAATGTAGTGATTTGGTTCCTTTACACTGACTGCAAGTCAACTATCTCCACTATCTTGAAGGAAGGGGATTCTATACCTCTGTGTGTGTTATGTTGCAATGGTTAATAAACTTCTAGCCCTAAGCATTTTGATTCAGAGGATAGAGCATTGGCCCATGGACTGAAGGGTCCCAAGTTTGATTCGGTCAAGGGCATGTACCTTGGTTGCGGGTTTGGTCCCTAGTGAGGGGCATGCAGGAGGCAGCTGATTGATGTTTCTCTCTCATCGATGTTTATAACTCTCTATCCCTCTCCCTTCCTCTCTGTAAAAAAATCAATAAAAACATACATTTTTTAAAAAATGAAAAAATAAAACTTCTAGACATTGTACCTCATGTATAATCTAAATATCTCTTACAGAATTTTATTTTCTCCTTCATAAAAATTTTTTTGGGGGCATGGTCTTAAAAGTTATTTCTTTAGCCCTAGCCAGTTTGGCTCAGTGGATAGAGTGTCAGCCCATGGGTCCTGGGTTTGATTTCAGTCAAGGGCACATACCTCGACTGTAGGCTCGATTTCTGTTCCTGGCCTGGGTGCGTGCAGGAGACAACCAATTGATATGTCTCTCTCACATTGGTGTTTCTCTCTCTGTGTCTCTCCCCCTCCCTTCCACTCTAAAAATCAATGGAAAAATATACTTGGATGAGGTTTTTAACAACAACAACAACAACAACAACAAAGTTATTCCTTCATATTCTTGAAAATGGTTCTAAATTAATAGTAAGTCCTTTTAATCTTTTCCCATAGATGCCATCTGACTACTCCTCATTTAGATTGGTATTCTTCCTTATAACCTCTTCTAGCTTCTCATTTTCCTAAAATGTAGTGCCCCAGAATATAAATATTATCCAAATTCATTAATTTAAAACATAAAACAACGTATCTTCCACCCCACAGAAGGATATCATGAAATAAAATCTTGTTCGTCTAAGTTATTTCTGAAGTACAATCTCAGAATCTTATCCAACACTCCCCATTTTTGTTAAATTAACTCTCCAGGCTCCTTTCCCCTTGATCCTTTATCCATACACTGTTAATTATGATATGTTCATCACTTATCTGTTTAACCTTTTCATTAAAGAACAACTCCCACCTTATTATATATTGAAAAAGATTCTAGCATCTATTCCAGTCCTGCAACTTCTAGTAGTGTGTATCAAAGAAAGCCACAATAAACTGGGCCCAAATAACTACTTCTACTTTAAAAACAGCAATATTCCACAGTTGGTATTTTAACAGTGTGTCTTATGTAGGAAATACCTTTAAAATAACAGAAAATGTGATTGGCCATGAGTAAAAACAAAAAATTGTTATGTTTCAATTTATTTCTTTCAAGAATGAATAAAAAGCTCTAAAGGTGGCACTAAAAGGATGGCTTACCACAAACAATCTGTATGCTGGAAAATATAATTTGAAAAAAAATGACATAACTTGCAATGTATAAATCACAGACAAGAGAGGAAACTTCTCATGAAAATGCCACTGATTGAAATCTCCATTCTGAAAAGATAGGCAACCTTCTATAACTAGTTCTTTACCATATGGTAAATGGCATGACAACACAAGCAAAAAGCCAAGTATCATACTGTATCTTAATGATAAGACCTTTATTTAGCTGACTGCTCCACATATGCTGCACATCAAAAAAAGAGAACGCAAGACAGGTTAGGACATGTACTCTCCATTTGTTATTACTGAGCTATCAAACAACATCTGGTTAACAGGAATTATTATACACAGTAGTAAGAGGAGTTTCAAACTTTGACAACTGAAACAAGAGAAATATTTTTAATTAAAAAGTGGCATTTAAAAAAAATAGATCCTTACATCCATCCAAGGATTTAGAGCTGTATAAACTCTTGATTAAGCCTCAGAGTAAGTTATCACTAGTTTGTATCTTACCAACAGAGAAAGCAATATAAAGAGTTCAAGTTGTGGTTTACTGAGCAAGTGGAGCTAAACAACTGATGGAACTCTGTTGTCCATCTCCCATACTGCAATAAAAATCAATGGAAAACATCTTTGGATGAGGTTTTTAACAACAACAACAACAACAACAAAGTTATTTCTTCATATTCTTGAAAATGGTTCTAAATTAATTGTAAGTCTTTTTAATCTTTCCTCATAATGCCATCTGACTACTCCTCATTTAAGTCAGTAATGAACTTGGATTTTTAAATGGCCTTTCCAATAATGGTCCCTGTTGCTTTGCTCATTGCCCTCATTCCCACTGGGGAATAAACAGTGCAGCTCCTGGAACACTGGAAATCACAGCATAGTCTGAATTATCCTTTTCTGAATAATCTGTGTGAAATATTGAAGATCACATCAGGCACTTGCCTGAAATGATAGAGCAAAGACATCCTTTACTCTGACCCTCAAAACTAAGAGAAGCAAACACTCTTGGAGTTTTCTGAGTTATTAATTTCCAAACTTGCAGAATCAAACTGCTAAGCTGTTGTAAAATGACAATGAACAACACTCCTCATACTCAATCTTAAGGGAAGAAAAAGCTGTGAGAACGTCAAGCAGAATAAATGTAACCAGAAAGCATACTTCTCTATGGTTTGGGGTTGGAGGAAGGGACAGGAAGTGAAAAGCCACACACTTTCTGTACCTATCAGATTTGAGAAATTGCTGGGTTCACATAGAGTTCTGTTGCAGGAGGGAAACCTGTTCTGCTGATTACTGTGCATAAAGGTGATGACATGCAGAGACTACTAAAGATAATGTTGGGCTTAAAAATTTTTTTAACACTCTCTCATCCTTTATCAATTAAAACAGAACAGATAATACAATACCAGACATTTTGGGAGCTTAGAATCAAACAAAAACAAAAGTCTTCTGGGAAAGATGAGGCATCCTTATTAATAACAGCCTGGGTAAATGAAGAATCTAGAAGATGAGGTTTAACTGCATAGTCTTATTTTATGAGACTATACCACCACCTAATTTCCTCAAGTGTGACTTAGTCTCAACCTAGCTAGTTTCCCTTTGACAGCTGAAGTAACTGAGGCTTTGGACAGAGTAAGGGATTTATCAGGGTCACAATGGTTAAGAACAGTGCTAAAAACGGACACCTTTATCACAAAGTCATCTTGTTTATTATCAAGTCTCACTATTCCTTTCTTCCTACATGGTAATAACAATTGTCACTTCACCTATATTTTGTCTTCTTATAAAACATGAGCTGGGATTTTCCTTCCTTCTCTATATGAACAAGTGCTAAATGATAAAGGATTAAACCAGAATACCTCTGCACATACATACACTCAAAACTGAAACAAAGAGCTGTGACCAGCAAGTAACACAATTGGTCAAAATGTCATCTATTTTCAGAAATTTGAGGGCCCACACAAACCTAAGACATTTTGTAAAATGCCTCTCTCAGATAGTAACAAAAATTTAAAAAATTCTAGTACAAACTTTCAAAAGGAATTGTAGCTATGTATTCAGGCTCTTTATCATGCAAGTAATTAGGATTACATATTTAACATACTTTTTTCCATCTTGCTTTTTTCTTACTGGGGAGAAGGCAGAAGAAGATTCAATTCTGTCATTGATTCTCTAAAAACATTTGTCTAATCTGTGGCCCCTCGGCCTCCTCCCTGCAGTACAGCCGCCAGGGGGGCACAGGGAAGAACAAAGCCCCCCGTGGAAGAGCTTTTCCTTTTCCAGAGAAGAACAGGGACGGGGCCATGTACAGAGGTAACTGCTTTCCTAGCTGTGTTGATGTTGTTTTAAAGTAAACAGTAAACATGCCTTTATAACTGACAAGGAAACAGATGCCAAGTGGTCAGAGCTGAATTTAAAAGTCAGATACTTTAAAATGGGTGGTGGGTAGGTTTCTAAATGGAAGGAAATGCATTTATTTCCTTTAAAGAATGCCAGTTCTTTTTCCCAGTTCCCTTTGTGGCAAGATCTCAACCACTAAGTCAAACATAAGAAACATCAGTGATTTCCAAGTTTGTAAAAAGATTTTTTTTTCCTTTATGAAACTAACTTGTTGATTGTCAACCTTTATGTGAAATTGCATCAAGTGTTAAGTTCAGGAGACTTTCTTAAGGTCACGTAGTCAGTAACAGATGAGCAACTAACCCCAGCAGCACTCCCCACGAGTCTACCCTTCTAACCACTATACCACATAAGCTCTACCCTTCTATACCACATAAGCTCACATCTGATTCATTTTAAGAAGTGAGTATACCTTATGATTTCAAATGCTCACTTGCATATGTTCTTCAAATAATTTTTGAAATCTATCATTACAAAATAAAATGTGCCAATGAAAACTGACAATTCTATTGTTTCTAATTCATCCTTTCTCCTGACAGCCAAGAAGCACCTTCCAACACCATGAACTAAGTGAAGACTTTAGAAGAAAGCTAATTAGTGCCTCTAAGCAAGCAAATCCTGGCAGCCATAGCTAAATTAACTGAGTTAGCATATCTCTACCGAATATGCTAATAATTGCACTACAATTAAGGATGGTGGTTCTCAATTGTGTCTGCACAAATTACAATCACCTGGGGAAATTAAAAAAATACCTATATCCCGGCCCTACCCCAGACCAATGCATCAAAATCTTTTAATCAAGTATTAGCATTTTTAAAAAGCTTCCTATGTGATTCTAATGTGCAATCAGAGTTGAGAACCACTGTTAAATTTTTGAAGTGAATAAATTTGTCAGTTCTGATCATTTGTTATACTTGTTGGAAAAAGCTGAATAGCAAAGGAATCGAGATATTTACATAAAAACCTATGTAGTGAAGCAGAAGATAATACGGTCCAAAAGAAAGGTCTCCTCTATAGGAATTTATAGAATTAAGATACTTCTGCCTGTAAGGGGGTTAAGGAAGGCTTTTAAGGAGGTGGTGACATTTGAGCATTTGACATTTGAAGATTAGGAGAGACAGATACAAAAATGAAAGGCATTTTAAGCACAGTGCTAATAAAGATGCTTGCAGGGGGAAATAGGTAGTGGACACAATGTAAGGACACATAGAGAAATAAGTTAGATATGCAGGTTTGAGCCACTTTAGGAGTGAATTTCTTTGTTTTATAAAATATATTTTCTATTGATTTCAGAGAGGAAGGGAGATGGAGAGAGAGATAGAAACATCAATGATGAGAATTATTGATCGGCTGCCTCCTGCACACCCCATACTGGGGACTGAGCCCACAACCCCGGCATGTGCTCTGACCAAGAATCGAACCGTGACCTCCTGGTTCATAGGTCGCTGTTCAACCACTAAGCCATGCCAACTGGGCTAGGAGTGAATTTCAAGCAAAATTACGTGGTAGGAACTGGGGCATCACTAGGTTTCTGAACAAAGGCCTACCCTGCTTAGAATTAAGCTTCAGTGAGACTAGTTTTATAGCGGGAGGAAGGATGGACTAGTTGAGGCAAGGAGACCTGTTTAAGGCTATAGCCCTAGCTGGTTTGGCTCTGGATAGAGCATTGGCCTGCAGACTAAAGGGTCCTGGGTTCCATTCCAGTCCAGGGCACATGACCGAGTTGCGGGCTTGATCCCCAGTAGGGGGCGTGCAAGAGGCAGCCAATCAATGATTCAGAAAAGAAGGGAGAGGGAGAGAGAGAGATAGAAACATCAATGATGAGAGGGAATCATTGATTGACTGCCTCTTGCATGCCCCCTACTGGGGATCAAGCCCGCAACTCGGGCATGTGCCCTGGACTGGAATGGAATTTCACATAAAGGTTGACAATCAACAAGTTAGTTTTATAAATATATATAAATATATATATATAAAATATGTATAAATATATATATTAAATATATATTAAATATATATTAAATATATATAAGTATATATATTTAAAAAGGCTATAATTGCAGCAGCTTAGGCAAGTAAGGAAAGCCTAATGTGGGCTTAATAGCAATGGAAAAATGAAAAACTGAGTAAAGAGAATTAAAAAGGCAGGTTTAGCAATTGAATAGATATGGGAGATAAGGGCAAGAGAAGCACCAAGACAAATCAGATTTCAATTCTGGATAATCAGGAAGATGGAAATATTACCAGAGAAAAAGTAACATTTGAAAGAGAAGATGAGCTTAAGTCTCCAATTTGAGAGTTTGAATTGCCTGAGGGATATCCAAATGGAGATGCCCAGAAAGGAAAAAAAAAGGCCTTCAATCCTAGGAGAGATGTCAGAGCTGAATATACAAGACTTTGAGGCTGGGTCCTGGGTCCGGGTGAGGCCGCGCCCCTGGGTCCGGGAGAGGCCACGCGCCCTGGGTCCGGATGAGGCTGGATCCCGGGCCCGGGTGAGGCCGCGCGCCCCTGGGTCTGGGAGAGGCCACGCGCCCCTGAGTCCGGGTGAGGCTGGAGCCTGGGTCCGGGTAAGGCTGCGCGCACCTGGGTCCGAGTGAGGCCATGCACCCTGGGGCCCGGGTGATGCTGGGTCCCAGGTCCGGGTGAGGCCGCGCGCCCCTGAGTCTGGGTGAAGCCATGACTCGGGGTCCGGGCGAGACCAAACCAGAGGGAGTTGGACCTGCATTACCACCATTTGTCCACCATCCAGAGCTGAAAAGTCAGTGCCGACATGTACACATAAGGAACTGTTGGACATTGAAATTGGGTCTCAAAAGAACTGTTGGTCCAGAAAGAAACTCACTACAGACTGATTCATTTGCCTGTCAGCATAACTATTATTGCTCATCTCACACTCAGTTCTTATATTTCTAGTAACACATGATCTCACTCATCTAGGGGAAATGATGAACAACATAGACTGCTGAACAAGAACAGACCCAGAAACAAGGAGGCATCGATCAGACTGTCGGGCCTCAGAGGGAGGGTAGGGGAAGGTGGGGGTAGGGGGGAGAGATCAACCAAAGGACTTGTGTGCATGCATACGAGCCTAACCAATGGTTAAGGACAACAGGGGGGTGGGGGCATCCGTGGGGAGGGGTGTGGGATGGGAATGGGGGGATGAGGACAAATATGTGACACCTTAATCAATAAAGAAATTAAAAAAAAAAGACTTTGAGGGAAGGGACACAAGATATATTTGATTGGGAAGACCATTTTTTTCTCTCTAAGATAACTTCATTATCCTGTACTGATGTCTGTCCTGATTTCTTGAACTAATCTCTTTCACTACCATTCTCCTGAATCTCTTGCATCCTTCTCTTAGCTTTCCTACTCATCAAAACTACAACCTGAGGTCAATACTAGGACCTGCTTTCTCCACACCTGCAATAGGATAGCTGAAAACTACTGGGGGTAGGGGAGTGGAAGGAAGAAGGGAACTTAGAAGATTGATACCACTACAAATCCATGATCTTGGGCCTCACCTGGGCACCCAGTGTCAACTTGTTAATTTTCTCTGGCCCTTGGTTAGTTTCTGATCCAGATCCTCTCAATGATGACTTTGTTACCATTTATACTCTCTACCCAATGTCATATCCTACTTCCTTGAAAAAGGAAGCCAGGCATTTAAAAATCTCTTCCTTTGACTTACAAACTTACCTATAACCACATATTCTTCACTTTTTTTCTTCCTGTCTCTCCTGTTCAAGCTATTCCATCTGCCTGTGACCAGGATTCCATTTCTTTGTGCCTCCTCTAGGACTCTGTTCTACCATATATATCTACCCCTCACCCCTCCAGCTTCACATTATTTTTCTTTACTGGCTCCTTCCCTATACCCTATCAACATCCTTAAGCTTCTTATCCAAAACAAATTTTTACTGTTCAATCTCTCTCCTACCCTTATCAAGTTTCTCAAAAAAGAACTCTACATTTGCTGACTCTACTTCCTCATCTTAATAGGATATATGGGTTCATATATCCCTTCAAATTATATAAATTGTTTTCCCAAATGTGCACTTTTTTTCCCTTGAGGAAAGAATGTATATCTTTATTCCTACTTTCAGTGTATAATTATCTACCTCAATGTATAATCTTAGCTATAGAGAATTTGTTAATGGCATTCGATTTTACAGTCTGGAGAATTTTGGAGCATGTGTAAGTCTTAGTGTTTCAGATAAGCAGCATTTCTCTGTGCACAGAAACCATAGGAATTCTAGATACAACCTGGTGGTTGCTCTATTATTACAAAACATTTTTGCAGTGTGGTTGACTTGTCACTCACTGAAATTAAAAACCTCCAGGTGATGCACAACATCATAAAGTGGGGCCTGAAAAACTCAACGGAAAGAAAATCAGTAAATAACGAAACTGAAATAGTGCAGGCAATTTAGTTACTGAAATGTGATTTCACCTCCACAGAAACTGCAGATGTTCACCAAACAGTTTGCAGAAGTTTCCTGAGTACACGTGCTCCATGGGAATACTGACATTAAGTCTTGTGTATTTTCATATGTCCTGTCTTTTAAAAAATTTTTAAATATTTTTTTATTGATTTCAGAGAGGAAGGGAGAGGGAGAGAGAGATAGAAACATCAATGATGAGAGAATCATTGACTGGCTGCCTCCTACAAGCCCTCACTGGGAATCAAGTGCAATCAGGGCATGTGCCCTGACCTGGAATCAAACCATGACCTCCTAGTTCATAGGTCGATGCTCAATCACTGAACCACACTGGCTAGGCCATAAGTCTCCCCCTTTTAAGGCAGAGTATGCTTGAGCTGTACTAAAATGACAAGGGACCAACTCTGAAACTCTTTATTCAAAATGGATAATGGGACAAATATACATTATATATACTAGAGACCCAGTGCATGAATTTGTGCTTGGTGGGGGGGAGGTGACTGGTGTGAGCCGGCTGGGGGGAGGGGCTGCAGGCAGCTGGCTGGCTGGCCTTGCCCCCTGTTGATCTCCCGGTGGAACTCTTGGTCAAGACAATTTGCATATTAGCCTTTTATTACATAGGATACATATACATATATCTTCTATAATAATAAAAGCATAATATGCAAATCGGCTGAACAACCAAACAGCAGAATGACCATCCGAATGACCTTCCAGAAGACCACGCTATGATACGCACTGGTGCCAGGCCAGTCAAGGTGGGTGCCATGCGATTGGTCAGGGGGCCCCGCCATCACCCCACGATCACCCCTGCAGAGGGAGGCCCAGGCCACCCTCTGTAGGGCGATCAATCGGGGAGGGGAGGGAGGGCTCCGTGATTGATCACTCCAAAGAGGGAGGCCCAGACTACCCAGTCGGTAGTGCTGCAGCAGGTGGGCGGGGCCTCCCTCTGCGCAGTGACGGATTGAAGAGCCCCAGCCAGGTGGCGGGGCCTCCCTCTGCTGGGCGATTGATTGTGGAGTCCAGGACTGCGAGAGGGCACAGGCTGGGCTGAGGGACCGCCCCCCCCCCCCCCAGTGCATGAATCTCATGCACCGGGCCTCTAGTATACACACACACACTCACACTGTGTGTGTGAAGTACACATATACATTCCTAACTCTGGTTGTGGGTCATGAAAAATGAGAAGGCAGGGAAGGTAAAAAACAGCAATAGAAAGAACTAAACAATACCAAGCCTCATTTTACCCTCCAGGCTTTATCATTTGTTCTAAACTTATGTAAAAATATTTAAACACTGAGTAAAATGGGAGCACTTAAGACTATCAGATTGAGAAGGGTTAGAGGCAGAAAAAATATTAAAAAGGTGTTAAGTCGCTATAATACACAATTTAAGTGGAAGTGTTTAAAGACAACAGAGGAAAGACACACTAGGCGAATAGGAATTTGAATTTAATAAGTACTCAATACACCCGAGAATAATCTTTTTTTCCCTCTTTATGACTTTCAAGTTTGCAAGACTAGTTAATACAATACATTCTGTAAAACTAGTTAAAGGAAGAGTTTGCCTCTAGAGTGAAATTTTCCATTAGAATCCATTAATATTTGATAAATGCTTCCAATTCAATGAGCAAATACTAACAAGTAAAACATTTAAAGGATTCTCCAGAATTGTGTCTGTGATGCATCAGATAAAGAAAAGATTTAGTGCCATATGTACATTCTTGGTAATTAACTGCCTTTTAACTGAGTTTCTTATTTTATCATCAGCCTACAGAAGGTAAGAGAGCAAGTCCATGGTAGACAAAAGAAAAGTAGTATTTGGAATAAAATTTTTAAGTCAAAGAAACATTAAAGAAAATTAAAATGTTCATTAATTTTATAATTATGAGTTAAAAGATAATCTCACAGTTACATCTAGCTTTGATTGTGTTAATTTTATTAAAGATTTTACAAAAATATATTTGCAAAAAAAAAAGCAATGCTAGATTTGGTTAAAAGTGGCAATTATTTTTTAATTTTTTATTTGATTTTGAGAGAGAAAGAGATCAATTTGTTGTTCCATTAATTTATACATTCATTGGTTGATTCTTTTTAAAAATATATATATATTATTGATTTTTTTACAGAGAGGAAGGGAGAGGGACAGAGAGTTAGAAACATCGATGAGAGAGAAACATCGATCAGCTGCCTCCTGCATGCCCCCCAACTGGGGATATGCCCGAAACCAAAGTACATGCCCTTGACCGGAATTGAACCCAGGACCCCTCAGTCCGCAGGCCGACGCTCTATCCACTGAGCCAAACAGGTTAGGGCCATTGGTTGATTCTTGAATGTGCCCTGACCTAGGATTGACTCTACAACCTTGGTGTATCAGGACAACGCTCTAATCAACTGAACTGCCTGGCCAGGGCAAAGTGGTAATTCTTGTTAGCCTAAATAGTCACATTCCTTAAATTATACCCACCCTGGAAAATATGAATCATTACAGAGACACAGGATCACTGTCCTCCCTTTCATTCATAATAGTAAGCAACTATTTTTGTTTTTCCCTGTGTAATGAAACTTTACCAGTTTACTAATTCTGTGTTTAAGTCTGTAACATTAACAATAAGTTATCCAAGTCTGTCCTATCCATACATTCATTTGACTTATTTTACAAATATTAATTGAGAGCTTATGAAGTGGAGATAAAAGTAATCTAGGTAATGCCCTTGGCTGCACGGACGCTATCCTATGTAATAAAAGCTTAATAAGCTAAGTGTCCAGTCATCCGTTCAACCAATCAAAGCGTAATATGCTAATGATATGCTAAGGCAATTCAACCGCTGGCTACACGACATACACTGACCACCAGGGGGCAGACAGTCGACTGGTTGATCAGTCGCTATGATGTGCACTGACCACCAGGGAACAGACGCTCCAACTGGTAGGTTAGCTTGCTGCTGGGGTCAACTGATTGGGACTGAGCGAGACAGGCCAGACACGCCCTGGAGCTCTCCCGCGTCCCTCCCTGGCTCCGAAAGTGCACCAATGGGGTCCCTCGGCCTGGCCTGCGCCCTCTTGCAATCCAGGACCCCTCCAGGGGATGTCAGAGAGCTGGTTTCGCCCAATCCCACAGGCCAGGCCAAGGGACCCCACTGGTGCGCCAATTCATGCACTGGGCCTCTAGTGTTTTAAAAAGAAAATAGTTTCAAATTCATCTCACTGTAGATATCTTTAATTCTCCTAAGGCAGATCACTGACCTGTGGATGAGGGGTAAGAATCAATCAGAGCAAGTAATGGAACAATAATACTAATATGGGTTTTCAGAAGGAGACATAAAAGGTTTGGTTCATTCACTTTTTAAATTAAGTACAGGAGGTAAATGTTAGAAAATAACACTGACATTCAAGGCGAAGGGAAATAAATGTGTGGAGGAAACAATGGGAAAGAAGATGGGTGACAGGGATTAGGGAAGAAAAATGAAAACCTAAATATTTCTTTGATGACATTTCTGGTTTCTTCGTGGGCCATATCCTGCCAGTCACCCTATGTCTTATTAGTAATCCCAACCCTACCTAACAACTCCTGCCCCTGCTTTCAAGATGCTCAAGCCTCCACTATCTTGAGAAGTCTTCTGAAGATCTGCCATGTCAGATCCAGTTATAATCCCTCTCTCCTTTCTTTTTCTGCCCACTACATGAAAAGAGTGGTCAACATTTGCCACATCTACTATTTTTACAGCTGTTTACTATAGCAGCCCTTGCAATTTACTATCATTCTATAGATGACTTCAAGGTCATCTACAATCACCTAATTGCCAAATCACAGCCTGTTTTCAGTCCTTCTCCATGTTGGCAGAGAATAAGTACTGCTTCTCAGAAAGGTAGTTACCACCTCTCTTTGGACCTCAAACCCACTTTGGATTCCTCGATACTGTTCTGGTTGTACACATACCTTCCTGAGGTACACTGTGCAGTGGAAACTGCACACATTTTGACCTCTAAGTGCTTATCTTCCCAGAGTCTGTTTCCTTCCTCTGGGAGTCAAATAAGACCACAGACCTCACTGATATGGGGATCAAATGAAATAGCATATATAGAGAATCTAGCAAAGTATTTGCACATAGTTGATGTTCAGAAAATGTCCATCTCTTTTCTGCTTTCTCTGTATCCTCAGGCATCCTTGGCATGGATGTGGATGTCCCACAGGTTCTACCTCATTTGACTCTTCACTTAACACCCTCTATCCCTGCCATCTCACCCACCACAATGCTGACTCCAAAATCTAGGTCTTTTATTTTTCTTACCATTCTTTAGCTCCAATTCCACATTTTTAAATGCCTACACGGGAATCACCCAACTGGATAATCTGCCTGAACCTTAAACTGAACAAAAATAGTCCCAATGCTTGTAGAACAGGTATTAAACTCAATTAGTTCTTCCTACTCACTTCCCTACAGGCAACAGTATTTTCTCAGCCATCTGTCTTAATGTTGTGAAATCATGGTTGACTCTCCCCACACCCCTCTGCTAAAATGTATAGATCTGGAGCTACAATGTCTCTCAACATTTAACATTTCACTTTCACTGCAATCATTTTAGTTCACTGTCTCAGTGCTCTTTGGTTAACTAGGCTATTATAGCAGAAGCTTTAAGAAAATCCATTTTATAAATGGTATGGACAAGAGCCAGAATATAAGGGATTAATGAAAAGCACAACAATTACTGACAACAGACTAGCTCTCTAAGAAGTTTGGTTAATTGAATAGTCTGAGGGGCTAATGAGGTTAAGAATAAAGGACAGGTATGTGCTTGCAGGCAGTAGGGAAGGAGTCAACAAAGAGCAAGAAATGACTGTTTCCTAATTAATCTCATTCACTCATTTTCTGCCAGGTATTTATTGTAAATCTATAATATTATAGGCACAATGCTAAGTGTGAGTATATAATGGTGAGTAAAATCAGATATGGAACAGTCCCTAAAATCTTCAAGTTGAGTGAGGGAGACAGACATCAATAAAGTAATCATACAATTAAATGTGAAACTGAAAATAGGACAAGTGCTAGAAAAGTTAAGTGCCTGGTGTTATGAAGGCCTATTTATAAAGATATTTAATCTAGTTGGGAAAATCAGGAAAAGTTTCTTGAGGAAGAAACATTTCCTCAAGTTCTGAAAGATGAAGCGAAATTAATCAGAGGAAATGGGGAAGAAAAAACATTCTGGACAGAGGGAACAACCTGTGTGTTATGGTGAGAAAGAGTATGATGAGAAGGACTGAAAGAAGGTACGAGTGGCAGGAATGGGGAGAACATGATAGGGTGACTAAGATGAGACTAAAGAAGGGGCTGGACCACACAGGGCCACCTCGGCCACAATGGCAGCCTTTGAAGGAACCAGTACAAGGCACAGGACAGGAGCATATCTGCCTCCAGATCTCTGCAAGACTGATCTTCCTAAAGCACAGGCTGCATGATGGTACCCTCTGCTCAAAACTTAAGTGACTCACTGTCCACTGAAATAAGTTTAAAGTATCTATCTCTGCAACAGACCCAACTTCCCAACCACTCTTTTACTTTTACTACAGCTCTTCTTTTTTCATGCTGTAGGTACCCCCTAGAACAGCGATCGCCAACCTTTTGGACCTCACGGACAACCAGTGGTTCTCGGACCACCGGTTGGCGACCACTGCCCTACAATGCCCCCATCTTTTCATTTCTGTTTTTTAAAACCCATTCTATCTTTTGGGCCCATCACAAATGCTACTTCTGTGCAACCTCCTTTTGATGTTCCTAGTCAAGATCTTTGCTTCTTTGAACTCCCAGAACAGTTTGTGCTTCTTTTTGCCATTTAATACATTCAACTTTTTATTGTAGTTACCTGTCCACAAATTGATTTCTCCTTTTCTCAATCTCCAGCAGGCTGTAAAGTGTTTAAGGGCAAGGGCTTTGTTTAACCTTTGTATCACCCACAGGGCCTAAGACACAGTCTTACCCACAGCAGCTGTTCTAAAAACATTTGCTGGCTATTTTTTGAGTGAGATTTCTATGTATTTGAAACGTTGCCATTATCATGTAGATGACAGCTTCTATACTGATTTATAGTTATGATGCTACAGCAAAGTGTGAGCCTCATTTCCTTTTTGGTATACATGGGCACTACTTATGATGGTTTTCATGGCATGATATTAAAGACCAAAAAAAAAAAAAAAAAATCCAAATAAACTCTTTAGAAGAAAAACCAGGGCTGCAAGTAAGGTACTTACTAATCTGTTAGTTAACAATCAGACGGTACTATTTCAGAGAGGAAACTCAAGTTACTCTACCATACCTAGTTAAAAGAAGATGTATTAATGAATTTTTGGGATATTTTCATCAATGAGAAAAAGAGTAGGAAGCCAAAAAGGAAAATGTCACTCTAGAATTATTTAAAAAATTTCCTTAAATGTGATCTGAACACAGAATAAAAAACTCTCACATAAATGGCTTTCGAGACATTTCTATTCATTGATAAGATTTATTTCTAGAATAAAATATAAAAATAATGTGGAATAGAGAAAAAAGATTCATGATTGTGGTGAGAATACTATAAGCAAAATATTTCAAAGTATATTTTTACATTAAAAGATCAACTTACACATTTCATTTTGCTCTTCACCACTTTAGTATAATTCTGAGGTACTAAACCACCCAGTTTCCTTCTTCATCTAGGGAAGGTTCCCCATCTTTGATGTAGAGAGCAGTATAATGTCATCTAAGTCTGTACAAAGAGAGCAAAGGAATCTTGGGGGTGTTCTTCCTATTAGTTAATGAGTATTCTGTAACCCTTCCTCAGAAAGTGACTAACCATATCATTCCTTGCATATCTCTGTCAAGCTTAATAACTAAGGAACCTAACAAAGCAGTAATACTCAGGCAGTGTCACCATGGCTCTCTATCAGCAAAATCCAATTGTTTCCTGTGCTATGTTCCTCTTCCTTGCCTCTTTCAGTAGCCTTGGACATTACTGAAAGCTCCTTATAACATCTCAAAGTTGAATTTACACTGCCAAGTTGATTTAACGTGGGTTTAGTTCAACCCCTCATTTTGCCAACAAGAAAAATAAAGCACAGTGAGGTTAAGAAATTTGTGCAAGGCTACACTGCTAGTGCAAGGGAAAAAAACAGGATATTGTATAGAATAAGACTGAATTTAGGGTTTTAAGAGACCTTTGCATAGCTAAAGGTGGTCGCTGGGGTTAGGGGATTACATCTAATAAAAATATAATGCTTGATAAAAATTATTTGTATAAACTTAAATTGCACTTAATTTTATCGTAGGCACAAACCTAAAGTCCCCAAATTTGAAAACCAAGAGGCATGTGAGGCTATTACTATTAAAAACTTCTAAGAAAAATAAAGTAGACAAGAACATACCATGAAGAAATATGCCATTATGGGCTTTCTATTTTAGAACTATTATGTAGAATATTGAGATAAAAACTTTGATTATAAAAGACTATGGATAGCCAAATAAAATAAAATGTTTTTCTTATAACAGATGGTTTATATCCTGATAATATTTGCATTTAATGCTTTAGGATTACCTATTAATAAGGAAGCAGGGATGCTTTCCATTGATATTTCTAATTCAAAAGAAACAAGTTCTTTGTAACTCACTTTGTAGTGATATATTTACACACAGGTTTGTTTAAAGGGCTGGGCTATGGGGACTTTAAAACTTTATATCTAAATCCTGTTTGTGACAGATCTATAGAGGAGCTTTGTAGATGAGTGTTGGAAAGCTTTTTGTCGTAACTGTTGCTGTGTAACAATTTTCTCAGAATAGTGGCTCCAACTTTTTTTCCCTACGCTCTAAGATTGAAAGCATGCTCACACTCTTACAGGGCAGAACCCTGAGGCTGGGGAGAATAGTGCCCGTAAGGCTCATGCTTCTTGGCTGCCCTGCCCTGTCCTGTCCTCTCAGTGAGCTCAGTCAGGATGTGAAGATGTCATGGTAGACATGGAGAATGACTCCGTAGGTCAAGGCTGTGACTTGCAAGGGCAAGTGCTACTTGCTGTCACAGTGCTGCCGCCACTGCTGCTGGGATGGGCAGTTGGAGAGCACATGTTTTTGCTGAGAATCCTTGGGAACTTTAATTTGTATTGTGGCCAAAAGTTAAAAACAAAACAAAACACCTAACATTACAAAATTGTCAAAAATATGGGGAATTCTGAGGGGAAAAAGTAAACAGCTATTATTTTTTCTTGAGAAAATATTTGGATTCCCACATAGCCCTGGTGACTGAGGGTAAATTCTCAACAATGAATATAGGGAGGTTGCAAGTAATCTAAGTATTGTTTAATCCCCAATAATAAACTTTACAATGAAAAAAGTACATGATAGTATACACCATAAGATAAATCCAAGATTTACACAAGCAAGAAAAACAAACAATAAAGGAATGTTATGGATAAGGAGGAATCCAAAATAAATACCACTAGTTACGGTTCAGACATTTAACTTATATGGTCTCATATTCAACACTATTATCTTTATTTCAGTATGTGTGGAGGTGCTCACAGGTACTCATTTTACATGTATAGTAGAAATTTCTAGAACATAAGAATTTGATATTATAAGCCCATGAAAGTCTAAAATCAATTAGAATAGGCATATTTAAATTAGAAAAAAAATTGCAAATATAAGCCTCTATGACTACTGGGTATGAGGCAAGAAGAGATGACCTTTAAAGTTCAATCATGGAGCCCTATACATTGCCAGTGGAAATTAAAAACAGTGCAGCCACTGTGGAAAACAGTCTAACACTTCCTCAAATGGTTAAACACAGAGTTACCATATGACCTCGTATTTCTGAAAACATATGTTTATACAAAAACCTGTACCAAAGTATACATAACACTCAAAAGGTAGAAACAACCCAAATGACCATCAACCAATAAATCAAATGTTGTATTACCCATAAAATGGAATATTAGTCAGCCATAAAAAGAAATTAAGTACTATTATATGCTATAATATAAAAGAACCTTGAAAACATGATGTCAAGGGAAAGAAGCCAAAAACAAAACACCACAAATTATGATTCCATCTACATGAACTGTTCAAATAGGTAAATCTATACACAGATTAGTGGTTTCCAGGGGATGCAGGAAGGGGAAATTGGGACTAAGCATATACATCTGAGGTTTCTTTTTGGGGTGATAGAAATGTTCTGGTTTTAGAGTATGGTCATAGTTGTATATATAATATAATGAATATACTAAAAACCAGAGGACTGTATACTTTATTTTGCTATATGAATTATATCTCAATAAAAAATTCACTTAAATATAAAAAAATTCATAATTATAAGGCAACATAAAATTTCCCCCCCAATAATCTTCTATTATGATTCCAAGTACTCAGAACTAAATAGTGATGTTAAGAGAAAGGCCTTGGAATACTTTTGAGAACCAATAAATTTCTAAGGAACCATCTCTTCATTTTTCATTGTGTGCTCACACATTTTTCCAAGGATATTAGTGATGGGGGGGCGGTGCTATAAAAAACAATATGCTGAGGCAAAAAGCCTTAGTCACATCTTTCCATTCATGCCTGGTACCTTAGGGAAGCAACTCTCCCGAGTGTCTATCTGGATGATGGTTACCTAAAGTGGCTTCCCATGTCCAGTGAAGGCTTTTGTTTAGTGATCATGGTTAAGTTGAGCTTGTTTAAATACCATTTCCCAGGACTAACATGCTACTCCCTGAATGACTGGAATACTCAAAGCTTTTAGGGGGAATAAACTATTGCATGGTCTCTGCCTAGGAAGTGGGCCACAGTTCATTGGAAACAGACAGTTCACATAAATAAAATGAAAGCAGACATTTCTGAAGATGATCTTGAAAGCTTTCCATTAGAGAACATCAAGGTCATAAAACTAGGAATAGCATGTATCTATGTTAGACTATCAAAAGTCACTCTCTACCCTCTATTCTTTCTAAAACAAAGTATTAATCTCCTTTATTAGATAACCAAATCATTTCTATGGAACATAACACGTACCTCTCTCCCTGGCTACCCATTAAGAGACATTAAAAAAAAAATCTTTATTGTTGAAAGTATTACAGATGTCCCTTCACCAGCACCCCCATTCCCTCCAGCTTACTCCCACCCCCTCCCAGGCCTTCCCCTACTGTTTGTGCATGGGCTATGCATATATGCAAATAAGTTCTTTGGTTAATCTCTTCCAGCACCCCTTGCTCCTTCCCTCTTAAACGTGTCAGTCTGTTGCATGTTTCAGTGGCTCTGGATCTGTTTTGTTCCTGTTTATTTTGTTGATCAGAGTCCACATATAGGTGAGATCATGTGATACTTGTCTTTCTCTGACTTATTTTGCTTAGCATAATGCTCTCCAGGTCTCTCCATGCTGTCTCAAAAGGTAAGAGATCCTTCTTTTTTACAGTTGCATAGTATTCCACTAAGAGACATTTGATACTTCTATCTACAATTAACCATAAATCATCAAAATACAAAGTAGTGGCCTATTTACATAGGTTCCATATTAAACTTGGGTGGAAAAGTTACATTTTTAAATACAAGAAGTCAGGGGCTGGGAGGAGGGGGTAAAGGAGAGAGAAATGGAGATATAACAATAGAAAATATTTAAAAAAATATAAGAAGTCTTTGAGGAAACCGATTCCCATTTCTGGTATGTGGGCTGCACATAAAGAAAGTCAGGCTTGGTCTACTTGCTTCCATATACTTCTCTATTGGCTTCTCGTGGGCTGTCAGTCTTGGCCTGAACCTTTCTCTAGATTTCTCAGCTTTAAGTCAACACCTTCATAGTCCCCTCTTGTGTTACAGGCTCAAGTATAATGACAAAGGTCAAAGAAGACTGGGAAGACTAAGAGCAAAGGGAATATATATAAAAATATATAAAGATATTAACTAGCTTTACCCAGCAGAGTACATAGATAGTGAAATATTTATAGCAGATTATATATATTTATACACATTTTTATGAAAAATCATCCATCAAGACTATGAAAAGAGCCTAATAATATGTGGAAAAACCAGATTCAGCTTTGTATTATTTCAACATATAGTATGTCAGAATCAAGTTTGATCAAGTTCAATTAAGATATAAAATTACTACTATAATCAAGTGCTCATGCAGTAATACCAAGTTAGTTTATTGCACTTGTAATCAATTATTTTAAAGAAATATATTTTATTGATTTTTTACAGAGAGGAAGGGAGAGGGATAGAGAGTTAGAAATATCGATGAGAGAGAAACATCGATCAGCTGCCTCCTGCACACTCCCTACTGGGTATGTGTCCACAACCAAGGTACATGCCCTTGATTGGAATCAAACCTGGGACCCTTGAGTCCGTAGGCTGACGCTCTATCCACTGAGCCAAACCGGTTAGGGCTGTAATCAATTATTTTAAAAAAACAAATTAAAAAACTGGATCAATTATCACTGTCTCTATATATAAAACCCTAATATACAAATAGACCGAACTGTGGAACAACCGAACAACTGGTCGCTATGATGTGCACTGACCACCGGGGGTGTGCGCGGAACATGGCAGGCTGCGGTGGGATGGTGGAGCAGGTGAACAGAGGTGTCAGACCAAGGCGGGGTGCCAGTCGCTGTCATTGGGGCGAGGCTCTGGGGGTTACTGAAAATTCTTTGCTCCCACATGCCGTGGTCCTGCCCAGTGCTCGCACCTGCTGCTGGCGCCGGCACTGGAGCCACCACTTGCACCCACTGCCAGCGCCGGCCCCAATCGCTCCATACTGTCAGTGGGTGTGAGCAGGGCCAGCGCCATCAGCACGTGGGAGCGGCTGCTGGCAGATAGGGGACGGGGGGCGGGGGGGGGGTGTGTGTGCAGTGGGAGGGGCCAGGCGGGGGCAAGGAGGATGGGCCAAGACCCGCCTCTGTGCCCACCACAGCTTTGTGGCCCACAGTTTCTTTCAAGGTGCATGAATTTGTGCACTGGGCCCATAGTTATAGATATTCTTCTATGCGTAAAGAGTTCTTAAGAATCTTTGCTAACTATAACATTAAACAAAAATTAGAGCATTTAAGGACATTTATTCCTTTACTGTTAAATAAATGTACACTGCTTCCCTATGTTATTGGTAACTATTTAGGGTTTGAATACATAGTATAAATATAAAAAAAATGTTACAGTTCCACTGGCCATTCAAATCCCATGAAAGTAAATGAAGTGGGAATGGGTCATAATGTCTTTTTATAGATGCACTTCATTGAGTGTGCAAAGATCAAGTATACCAATTTGATCAATTTCTTTCTTAGATTTTATGGATATAACATTTTCATCAGTATGTACTGATAAATTACACATTGTAGTTAAAATTTTTAAAAATGTTCATACATCTGTTAAAACACAAGGGAAGTAACCAGGAAAATATGATTAGCTACAGAAACGCCTCATACTTTTTTTTGTTTTGTTAATCCTCACCTGAGGATACTTTTTCATTGATTTTTAGAGAGTGGAAAGGAGGGGGAGAGACAGAGAGAGAAAAGCATCAATGTGAGAGAGACACATCAATTGGTCTGCAACCAAGGTATGTGCCCTTGACCAGAATTGAACCTGCAACCCTTTAGTCCACAGACTGATGCTCTGTCCACTGAGCCAAACTGCCCGGGCCTTATTTACTTTAAAAAATGCAAATGTGAAAATTCAAGACCCAGGTTTCTTTCTTTCTTCTGGACTATTATGTTTTGCTAAAAATGTTGACTCCCCCCTCCCCCCGCCGCACATTAAGAGTTAGACTTGAGCCAGTATAGCAACATATTAATAAAATTATATAAGTGTATCCAAGGTAGGGTAAAGGTAGGCTTACAGTTGTTCCTATGGAACACAATACTATCCTATATAATAATCCTATATAATAAAAGGCTAATATGCAAACTGACCGAACAGTGGAACAACGGGTTGATATGAAGTGCACTGACCAGGGAGCAGACACTCAACACAGGAGCTGCCCCCTGTGGTCAGTGCGCTCCCGAGTGGGCCTAAGCTGTCAGTTGGACATCCCCTGAGGACTCTCGGACTGCAAGAGGGTGTAGGCTGGGCTGAGGGATTCCCCCTAAGTGCACGAATTTTGTGCACGAGACCTCTAGTAATCTATACTAATAAAAGGGTAATATGCTAAATAGACCAGACATCTTCTGGATGACCTTCTGGATGTCCTTCCTGACAAAGCCGAGACTGGGAGAAGCTGCCTGCCCCGCAGTCCTGGGCACCAGTGGCTGTGGCCGTGGCCCGGAGAGGGAGAAGCCACCTACCCCGTGGTCCCGGGTGCCAGCAGCCAGCCCGGGCAAAGCCGCCCGCCCAGGTGGAGCTGTCCCAGGTCCCGGGTACCTATGGTCAGCCAGAGGGAGGGAAGCCTGGGTCCTGGGTGCCTGTGGCCAGCTGGAGGAGGGAATCCTGGTTCTCGGGTGCGGTGCTGAGGCAGAGGCAGTTAGGGGCGATTTGGCCAGCAGAGGTGGTTAGGGGCAATCAGGCAGGCAGGCAGAGGGGTTAGGGGTGATCAGGCAGTCAAGCAGGCGAGCAGTTAGGAGTCAGCAGTCCCGGATTGTGAGAGGATGCAGGCTGGGCTAAGGGACCCCCACCCCATGCATGAATTTCATGCACCAGGCCTCTAGTCTCTATATATAAAAGCCTTAGTGATCGTTGTGACCAAATGACCAGAATGATCAGTCGGCCAGTCACTATGACGCGCACTGACCACCAGGGGGCAGACGCTTAATGCAGGAACTGCTCCCTGGTGGTAAGTGCGCTCCCACAGCCAACCTCCCGTGACCACTGCCCCCCACCCGGCCGGCCAACCTCCCGCAGCCCCTCCCCCACCCACTGGCCAACCTCCCACGCCCTCCCCCCTTGGCCAATCTCCTGGAGCCCCTCCCCCCCACCAACTTTCCGCGGCCCCCATGGCCCCGATCGCCAGCCAGGCGAGGGACCCCACCCATGCACAAATTCATGCACTGGGCCTCTAGTTAATAAATAGTAATAAAGCATAAACTGTTTTATGTATTCATAACTATAAACCTACTTTTGTCCCAACCTGTGTGTACCCTTTTCTAAGTTCTCATGAGAAATTTTGAAAACAGCTTTCATGTATTAAACAAATGCTAGTAATAAAAAAAACTTTGCAATTTTCATATACAAAAAATAGGACCATTGTTATAATACTGAACATATTATCTTATATTCATTTCAGTGACTACAATTGCCATTCAGAATCTTCTTCCTAGCTATAAAGACTTGTTTATTTTTAACATAAACTCCAGAAATGTCTACAAATAATGACTAAAAAAATTCCATTGAAAGTTTAAGAGTAGATGTGAAGGTTTTCCAAATCATAAGATAATTATTTTTAAAAAGGATAATCCTATGTATGCCTATGTTCAATCTTAGTGGTGATAAGTTAAAAGGCTGAATGGCTGGGTTACTATTCCACAAATATGTATGAGTGTATCACCCCCTTTCTCTATATGTGTACGTCTCTTTGGGTGTCTAAAATCTCCATACTTTTCACTGTGTTTAAGGCTCTTTATGCAATGCTGGCCCTTATGCCTGCTTTTTCTTTCCCCAACGAAGTGCCTTCTTAAGTAATTGTAAACTGTAAGTGGGAAGAAAGAGGGGTACCAGTATAAAGTATAATTATACTTTACAGAAGTCAATGGGATTTGTTTTAACATGATAGATATGTATTTTAATTTTATCCCCATTTCATATAGTAATATTTATTCTAAAAGGGTGATAAAAGGACAAGCTGAGAATGAAAGGGGTTTCAGTTGAGCCATAGATTCCCTGGGGGGAGGGGGAAGAGCAGGGGGAGAGAAATATGAAAAGCCAAAGGGGACTTTCTGAGAAAAGAGGAAATAAGAAATAAAATAATATGGGGGCAGGAGATAGAAGTCTTAGAAGCTGACAACCAAAGCATAAGGAGATTTAGCCTAATGAAGATATAGAATGCAAATGCAGAATGGAAAGGATCAATGATAACTTATAAGGAGGGCCTATGGCAAAAGTTAGAATTATGAGAAAATATTTGAAGGACAAAAACTAAGAAAGTGCCATCTGACTTGGTGTCTATAGTGACTGAGGATTAAAAAAAGGAAAAAAAAAAGATATAAAGGGCCCTAACTAGAAAGTAGTTTAGTTGTATAGGTATCAAAAGGACCAAGGACTAGGAGAAGATGGGTATATCTAGCTGCAGGGGTTAGGGAGTAATGAAAGGATTCAAGGCGAGTGACAAAAAGAGAGAGGATTTACTGCGACAACCTCAAGATTGATTGCACAATGTGAAACATGCAATACATCTAAGATGTGTGCAGCTTGTTTCTTGAATTGAATTACTAGTAAGTTACTATTTTTATGAGACACTGACCCCTGAAATAAGATGTTCCCTACATTACATCCAAAGTTAGAAAAGTCAAATAGTGCATCAAAGGACTAGGAAAGCTTTCAGTATTTTTTGCCACATGGATGCCTCTATTAAAATCAAACACCAGAGGTTTTTGTATGGAAGAATCATGAAATTTTATGGTTGCCTTATTACTTAATTTTCCACATTTTATTTGTTCCTTGCTGTACATTTTGGAGATGTAGCAAGAATTCGACAGACAAAAAAAGTAGGACTTAACATGTGTCCTCAGTAAGCAGCTGCTCAATAAGATAATACTTCCAGTTACTGGCTTAGAAAGCAAGATTCTGAGATTACTGCTGGACGTAGGCCTCTGACTTGTCAACCAAAAAAGTTACTTCCTCTTTAGTATAATGAATTGCAGAAGTACAGTTAAACAGTTATCTTTGAGGGTTTATTAGCAGGCATCGGATATGGTGGGTGAGCAGATACTGATTTTTTTTTTCCGCCAGTGACCAAAATATTTACGAATTTCATAAAATGGAAAGAACTTTCTAAAAAATTAATAAGATCTGTTTCACAAATAAGCAATTCAACTGGAACACTGAATAGTAGAAATGATAAAGATTTGTTCTTATGGTTCATAAAAAATTTATATCAGGGCATTCAAGTAAAGTTATTTTCTGTGTTCTGATTTAATGAATCATGTGAGTTGTATCTGGTTGGGTGACACAAATGCTGGCTCAGTGAAGCCTACCCTAATGTCTCCCAGCACAGCCTTCCTTGGGACAGTAAATCCAGAATAACATGTCTGACTAAAGTAATATCAGAGAAACAGAAAGCAGGACTGGAGATGCTGTGAGGCTGGCTCATAACATTTCTTGACCTGTGAGTGTTCAGTATGTATTCAATGTCCTATGGGCTTCAATGACCTAACAAGTA
Organism: Cnephaeus nilssonii; assembly: GCF_951640355.1. Taxonomy (NCBI): domain Eukaryota; kingdom Metazoa; phylum Chordata; class Mammalia; order Chiroptera; family Vespertilionidae; genus Cnephaeus; species Cnephaeus nilssonii. The sequence continues at coordinate 34,206,598 of NC_137078.1, forward strand.
CCAAAAGCAACAGTAATGCAGTAATGAATGGTCCTCAAAAAAAAAAAAAGACTTTTGCAATTCAAGCTGAAAAACACACACTTACTAGATGGATTTAACCTTACTGAAAGACATCCTAAGAAACCACTAGTGATTTCTTTAAACCTTTGTATGACATAAGACACAAGGATGGTTTCCGTTTTGGACGCAGAGTAGTTAACTGGTTACGGGTGAGTGAATATTAAATGTTTTATATATGCTTGTGTAGTATCTATTTTAGTTCCTTTAAATGTTTGATTTTAAAGATATACATTAATTTTAAAAATGAAACTTTTCTTATACTATTAATGATAAAATATGTTGAAGAAAAATGAAATAGCATTAGATATGTTGATAAAAATATAGATTTAAAATAATGTGGTCCATTTATTATTAATAAAATACACTGTTAAAAATGAAACTAAAGGACCCTCTGCACATATCCCACACAGGGATGTTCTTCTCTTTCAAAAGATAAGTTATTTGCAAAGAAAAAGGCCATCAGGAAAAAAGACAGTAAAAATATAGAGAATGATTACAACTTATCAAAATATAGCATATCACTTTACATAAAAGTTATTTTATTATAAAGGAAATAAAAATAAGACACAAAATAGGGGTACAACATTTTCTAAGGATGTTTACAAAATCAATGAATAACTCTGTTTTTCCCTAATCAAAGTTTTTTATATCTAGTATTTAGTTAAAATCTGAAAGAGTACTTACAATGACAGCAACACCATAGCAATTAAGGTCCATTCTGCAGGTTTGTGTATAATATTTCTATTTGTTAATCTGAAAGATAGTAAGATAAAATTTACCAAAGGATTGTTATATTTTTCTATTTATAGAAAAGTCAGAAATATGACATCATGTGTCAAAAAGCACTATTTTTTTTTTATTCCTGTTAGATTTGATAGGAAAGAGTCAATCCTATATAATAAAAGGCTAATAAGCAAATTGTCCCCTTGACCGGGAGTTCGACCAGGAGTTCAACTGGGAGTTTGACAAGGGGGCAGGGCCAGCTGGCCAACCGCCCACAGCCCCTCCCTCCTGCCAGCCTGACCAGACTCCACCTGTGCACAAATTCGTGTACTGGGCCTCTAGTAGCATAATAATATGGCTTGATATTCACTATCTAATAATGACCATCTCAAAAGTAAATATTCCAGTCCTACTATTATGTATTTATAACAATACTACTATTACACAAAATGGAAATAAAGGAACAACATGGGAAACTAAATTGCACAGTTTATTAAAATACACACATCCTTATAACTATATGCTTTATGTTTTCCCCAATCAAACGTTTTATTAAAGCTAACAAGGTAAGCAATTTTTGATTTTAGTTTTAATTCATCTTTTGTGCCTTTCTACCTCGTGCTAGTTGCCAGTAGGCAATTAAGGGATGTCATAATCCATAATATACAGAAATGAGCATTCACTTAGTACATTTTAAGGCAAGGTCTCTATAAAAAAAACACCTTAAGTTTTAAAAAATCAGCAGTAAATTCTACCACTTAGCAGTTGATGACAACAAAATATGTTGTAATCATCTTAGTTTCTTAGAAAGCATTTAAAAAGATTGCTCTAAATAAAAAATAGTATCAATCAATCAGGAAAAACCAGCCAATAATATCTGATAAAAGGATGTTATCCAAAATATACAAAGAATGCTTAAAATGTAACAATAGGAAAACAAACAGCCTAATTAAAAAATGGGCCAAACATCTTAATAGACACTTCACCAAAGATAAACAAATGACAGATGGCTCCCTATCGTATGCCATCTGAGAAATGCAATTTAAAACAAGTTAACACTATATACCCATTAGAATGGCTAAAATCCTGAACATTGACAAAACCAAATGCTGATAAGCATGTGGAGCAAAAGGAACTCTCAAACATTGCTGTGGGGAATGCAAATAGTACAGCCACTTTGGAAGACAGATTGGCAGTTTCTCACCAAGTAAACATACTTCTACCATATGATACAGCAATCATGCTCCTTGGTATTTACTCAAAGGAGTAAAAAAATCATGTCTATACAAAAACCTATATACAACATTTACACAAGTTCTATTCATAATTGCCAAAACTTGGAGACAACCAAGAGACTTTCAGTAGGTGAATGAATAAATTGTGGTATATCTAGACAAGGGAACATTATTCAGCTGTAAAAAAAAGTGAGCTATCAAACCAAGAAAAGACATGGAGGTACTTTATATGCATACTAGAGGCCCGGTGCACGAAATTCGTGCACGGGGGGGAGGGGGGTATCCCTCAGGCCAGCCTGCACCCTCTCCAATCTGGGACCCCTTGAGGGATGTCCGACTGCCCGTTTAGGCCCGATCCCACCAGGATCGGGCCTAAACGGGCAGTCGGACATCCCTCTCACAATCCAGGACTGCTGGCTCCCAACTGCTCGCCTGCCTGACTTCCTGATTGCCCCTAACCACTTCTGCCTGCCAGCCTGATCACCCCATAACCACTCCCCTGCCAGCCTGATTGATGCCTAACTGCTCCCCTACCAGCGTGTTTGCCCCTAACTGCCCTCCCCTTTAGGCCTGGTCACCCCTAACTGCCCTCCCCTGCAGGCCTGGTCCCCCCAAACTGCCCTTCCCTGCAGGCCCGATCACCCCCAACTTCCCTCCTCTGCTTGCCTGGTCACCCCCAACTGCCCTCCCCTGCAGGCTTGATTGCCCCCAACTGCCCTCTCTTGCAGGCCTGGTCCCTCCCAACTGTCCTCCCCTGCTGGCCTGATCACCCACAACTGCCCTCCCCTGCTGGCCATCTTATGGTGGCCATCTTGTGTCCACTTGGGGGCTGGATCTTTGACCACATGGGGGCAGCCATATTGTGTGTTGGAGTGATGGTCAATCTGCATATTACTCTTTTATTAGATAGGATAGAGGCCTGATGCATGGGTGGGGGCCAGCTGGTTTGGCCTGAAGGGTATCCCGGATCAGGGTGGGGGTTCCCTTGGGGTGTGGGGCGGCCTGGATGAAGGGCCTGTGGTGGTTTGCAGGCCGGCCACGCCCCCTGGAGACCCAAGCAGAGGCCCTGGTAGCTGGAATTTATTTACCTTCTACAATTGAAACTTTGTAGCCTGGGGCGGAGCCAAGCCTCCTGCTTGCTCCGTGGCCGGCAGCCATTTCTTTGGGGGTTTGTGTTCTTCTATAATTGAAACTTTGTAGCCTGGAGTGGAGGCCTAGGCCAGCCAGGGCTGCAGAAGCTTTGCTTCCTCCATTGCCGGGGGAAACCCAAGCCTCCTGCTCTTTCCAGCTCAGTGGCTGCCGCCATTTCTGTTTGGATTTGTTTACCTTCTATAATTGAAACTTTGTAGCCTTGAGTGGAGGCTTAGGCCTGCAACGGCACGCGGAAAGCTTGGCTTCCTTTGTTACCGGGGAAACCCAAGCCTCCCTCCTGCTCTCTGTGGCTGTAGTCATCTTGGTTGGGTTTATTTGCATATTTGCTCCTGATTGGCTGGTGGGCGTGGCTTGTGGGTGTAGTGGAGTTAGGGTCAATTTGCATATTACTCTTTTATTAGGTAGGATTACCAAAGTGGAAGAAGCCACTCTGAAAAGGCTACATACTGTATGATTCTAACTATACCACATTCTTGAAAAGGTAAAACTATCAAGATAGTAAAAAGATCAGTAGTTGCCTTGGGGGAGAAAGGGATGGGGAGTGGGTTGGAGAGGGGTAGATGAATAGGTGGAATACAGAATTTTTAGGGCAGTGAAAATACTCTATGATACTATAATGATGGATACATGTGATCATACATTTGTCCAAACCCATAGAATATACAAAATCAATAGTGAACTATAGACTCTAGGTGATAATGATGTTGTCAATATAGGTTTACCAACTGTAGCAAATGCATTACTCTGGTAGGGAATGTTGATAATAAGGTGTACATCTAAATAAAATATTACAAAATACTATAATCCATTAATTCTGAGTAGAGAATATGTATATCTTTGTTACTGAATTTTTTCCATAGTTAAAATGTTTTACAAAATTTTAAAAATTCTAGATGATATAAAAAATACAGTATAGTGGCTAAAACGTTTGACAGACATGGACTCAGTACACATATCGACCACTTAGTAGTGTTTTACCCTGGGCACATTCAACAGCTGTAAAACTTTTTTTAATTTAGTAAAACAGGAACAATAGTACTACCTACCCCAGGGTTTTTTATGTGGATTAAGTGTACAAAAGACGTCCACGTTGCCAAATTCAATGGACATCTCTGAGTCCTCTATCTTAATCAGCAGCATTTGACACAGTTGATCACTCCCTTCTCCTTGGAACACTTTCTTCAGCTGGTTTCCAAATGCCTGATTTCCCTCTCTCTCACTGGCATTCTCTCCCAGATCTCTTTTTTAAAAAAAATATGTATTATTTTTATTGATTTCAGAGAGGGAGAGAGAGATAGAAACATCAATGATGAGAGAGAATCATTGATTGGCTGCCTCCTGCACGCCCTACAATGCGGTTATGTGTCCTGACTGCCTTCCCAGATCTTTTAATTTTGGTTTGCCCCAGGGTCTCTACCCTTGGGTCTCTGGTCTCCTCTATATATATGCTCATTCCCTTAGTGATGCCATCTAATCTCATAGCTTTAAATATTAAATAACTATGTGCTGTACTGAAACAAATGTTGTATTTCTTTCTTAAACATCTTCCTGTAATCTATTATAAAGTTGAAATTAAATGTAGAGGATGTTTTAACAGTTTTTTAACTCAAAATTTGTCAATCATTTTTAATAGTTCTTTTTTTTATAAAAAGAAAAAGGAATTTCAGGACAGGCAGTACCTTCTTTTAAAATTTATCCACAAAGAACCATTAACTGCACAGTTGCTGTTAGCTGCTTGTTCTAAAACAAGTCTTTTTATTGAAACACAAATAAACTTTTCTGTAATATTTTATGGAATATAAAGAGACTTTAATTGTTTGACTTATTTAACTTGGCACTGTTAGTTTTTATTAATAAAACGCACATGGGCATTTAAAAAACAAACAAACAAAAAACTATGTGCTGAAAATTCTCAAATTTATTATCTCCAGCCCGGGCCTTTTCCTTGAATTCCAAACTTCTGTATCTAATGGTCTACTTGACATTTCCACTTGAATGTAAAATAGGCTTCTCTAAACATAATACAGCCCAAACCAAGTTCCTCATTTTCCCCCTACAAACTGGTCCTTCTGCAGACAGCTCCATCGCAGTAAATGGCTACACAATCCTTCCAGAATCCAGTTGCTCAAGCCAAAATTCTCGTGCTTAAACTTGTCTCCCTTCATGGCCTATGCCAAATAAGCCATCAAGTCCTGATGGTTCTATCTTCAAAAAAGAATCTGATTACTTATTACCTCCACTCCTTTCATTTTGGTCCATATCATTTCTTGTTTAGATGACCAAAACGGCATCCTAAAAGGTCTTTCTGCCTCTGCCCATCTATTTTAATTCTGAAGTTATCAGCCAGAATGCTGCTGTTAAAAATATATCAGGTATTGTCATTCCTCTGTTCCGAATCCACCGACTGTTCTCCATCTCAGAGTAAAAGTCAAAGAATGACCATGGCTACAAGGTCTGTATAATCTGTACCATACCCACTTCCATCCTATATTCGTTTGACTGTATCTCTTTGTAGTTTTGCCTCTGCTCATTTCTCCAGGCTCATCAGCGTCCTTAATGTTCTGTGAATACACCAGGCCTGCTCCTGCTCCAGAGCCTTTGCACCTTCTGTTTCTGGTCTGATGTATTTTCATAGATAGTAACATGGCTTGCTCTTTCACCACCTCTTAGATCTTTATACAAATGGCATCTTCTCAATGAGGTATTCCCTGACCAACCTATTTAAAATGACTTCTTCCCTAGTCAGTACCATCCCCTTTTCCTTCTTAGGGGAAAAGGAGGAGAATGAACTGGGAAAGGGGATAGGGCATATCACCACATAATAATAATATACATATTGTTTTAAAAATTTTACATATCCTCTTTATTAGAGTAGTTCCATGAGAGAAGAAATTTTTGTGTTTTGTTCACTGCTTCATTGGTAGCAAAACAGAATCTAGCACATAACCAAAAAAGGTTAAAGAATAAGCATGTGAGGGGGGAAAAAAGGCAAATATAGTTAAGTAGAATCCAAACCTCTAAAATTAAAACAAATTTAAGATTTAATGAATTTCTTTATTCATTCAGCAAAAATGCATTGCGTGCCTGCTTTATCTAATCTACTCCATTTTGGGCACCAAGGAAAGCATGACAAGGTCTTTGTTTTCACTTTAAATATTTCCAGTGGCAGACTCAAAAAATTTTATTTGCTCTCATATTTTTTCCTTTTACTGAGTCAAAATAATTTCAAGCACAGATGCTAAAGAAATATATTTATTACTGTCTGAGTAATAATTTAAATATGAAAATAGGAATATTTGATATAAAGCATTTAAAAAGCATGGTTTCAAAATATAATTTAAAATTCAATACAAACATTAGGAAAAAGGCTTGATTTATCACTGATGAGATTTAAAAAGAACTTTTGTGTCAAAATATAATTTTAATTCAAATCTGACTTAGAAAAGTCTCTTGAGTCAACACTGAGGACAGTGAACTATTACTGAACAACTTCAGATGGAACTACTATGACAGGTAAATCAATATAACATTCCGGATAAATGACTGTGATGCAATTCAGTGGAAAGGACAGCTCTAGTCACTGGGGAAAGATTCTTCAAAGAGCTAAAAAAGCTGCTTGATGTTTAAGTTGTAACAGGCTTTCAACTCTGGCTGCACATAGGAATCACCTGGGGGACTTTAAAAAAAATACCAATGTCCAGGCGGCAGAGTAGGAGGATGCTGCATGGACATGCTTCCAGGAACAAGCTGGAATTACAACTGAAATATGGAAAGGCTTCCAAATAATTGATAGAAAACTCAAAGGAGAGAACCCTGATACTCAAGGACCGAAGGTGGAGACCACATAGAAACTGGTAGGAGGGGCAGAGGTTCGAAAGGGCTGACTGGGCAGCCACAGATGGCAATTGAAATCCCAGAGAGATATCTCAGCTGTGGGGGGAGGAGGGGTGCCACTGAGAACTCTGGGATCTAATCCCCAAGCTGGGCTCCCCAGCAGAGAGCACCAAACTGAGGAGGGTACCCACATAACATCTATCTATGAAAAGCAGTGGGGTGCTGTCTGCCAGGGAGTGGCAGCTGAAAGTTGGGGCACCCTCTTAAAGGGCCAATGCACAAAAATTCCCTGTGGAGCCATACACCTTGTGCTCTGGCAGAAGGAGGGTGAAGTGGACTGGAGCTGTGAGAGCAGTACCCAGGAATGGGGACTCGGGGGATAGAGCTCAGAAGGCAGACACCCCAAGTTTCCTGGGCTGAGTCATTCCCTCGGGCAGCGGAGGACATCTTGCCCACATAGACATCTGCCTTGCCTCGGGGGGAGACAGTTGACACACCCTACTGGAAAACACCTTGCCCTGAGGCCACTTAAGAGATTAAAAGTAACAATTAGCCTCCAGGCAGAAGCAACTGCCCCAGCCTGTTGAAAAAACTCCCGCCACACCTGAGGACGATTGCCTGGGGGCAATTCAAGTCAGAATCCTATCAGTCTGTAGACTGAGGTGGTCTTTGGAGGCTTTGAGTCTTTGCCTGACCCAATTAGTCAGAAACAGTCTTTAACACTGTCCTGAACTAGAGATTGAGAGGTATAGAGGACCTACCTAAAACACAGTCACAAACCCAAATAGACAACCAAAATGAGAAAACAAAGAAACAACCCCCAAATGAAAGAACTAGCGAATTCTCCAGAAGCAGAGATAAATGAAGCAGAGGTAAGAAATTTATCTGAAACAGAGTTCAGAGTAATGCTGTTAAAAATGCTCAACAGTATAAAAAAAAGATATTACTATATAGTAATAAAAGATAGTTACTACTATGAAAAAAGAACAGTATGAGATAAAGAATGACATAACACAAATAAAGAACACATTGGAAGGAACACACAGCAGGTTAGGAGAAGCTGAGGATCAAATCAGTGAATTAGAAGACAGAGTTGAAAATATCACTCAATTAGAGAACCAAAAAGAAAAAAACAAAAAACAGGAGGACAGCGTGAGAGCTGAGGGACAATGTGAAATGTAACAATATTAGAATAGTAGGTGTGCCAGAAGAGGCAGAAAGGGAGAAAGGGATAGAAAAGGTGTTTGAAGAAATATGGTAGAAAATTTCCCTAACCTGGTAAAGAAAAAAGTCACACAAGTTCAGGAGGCATAGAGAACCCCAAACAAGAAGAACCCAAACAGACCCACGCCCAGACACAACATAATTAAAATGCCAAAAACTAAAGGCAAAATCTTAAAGGCAGCAAGAAAAAAGAAAACTGTTAACTACAAAAGATTTCCCATAAGGTTGACACCTGATTTCTCATCAGCAACTCTACAGGCCAGAGGGAATGGCATGAAGTATTCAAGGTAGTGGAAAGCAAGGATCTGAGACCAATATTACTATATCCAGCAAGGCTATCATTCAAAACTAGGGGCCGGAGGCTTTAGGCTTGGGAAGGGGCTGAGCCTGCGATCGGAGGTGCCTGGGGCGGAGGCTTTAGGCTTGGGAAGGGATCTTTTAGTTGTAGTTTTGAAACTGTTGAATAATTGGTGTTTACTGCATGTAACATAATCATATTTAAAATAGCTTTTCTTGAGATATTAATGTTTATTACATGTAGCATTATTATATTTAAGAGTTTTTCTTGAAATATTAAGGTTTATTGCATGTAACATTATTATATTTAAAATTGTTTTTCTTGAATTAAAAAATAAAAACTGAAAAAAAATATTAATGTCCTAGCCCAACCCTAACAAAAGGAAATTCAATCTGCAGAGGTGGAGCCAGGCATCTGGAATGGTTAAAAGATTCCCAGGTAATTCTGATGCACACCTGGCTTGAGAATCACTGTTCTACAAGTTCCTATTATTGATTATCATTTCAAAGAGAAGGATATGGTTATTTATGTCAACTCTTTTCCAATGAAAGTATTGACTGAAAAGATCTCTCAATACTAGTTGCTGTCATCAATATGGCTTTCTTTTAGACTTCACTTATAAGCCCTAGCCTACAAATAGTCACATACTTGTGACTTGAAGTCGTCCTCCAGAATTCCAAGATCCCAAATGAGTTATCTTACCAGAGGTCATTCTGTACTCTAAGTAACCAACATTTTTCTAAAAAACAGTAAAGGCTAAGCAATTTTTACCTGCAGGTACTAAAGAGTAAAGACTTGAAAAATAAATTAACATCAAGGTTTTTATAACATCCCCTACACCAAAATAATGCTTTGGGGGCTTATTTCTCCCAAACTTTTAATGAAAAACGTATAAAAGTAGAGAGAATATAAAATACACTCCCATATACTCAGCACTATTTTGAGAACTATCAACTCATGGCCAATCATGTTTTATCTATACAACCCCATATCCCCTAATCTGGATAATTTTGAAGTAAACTACAGATATCATATCATTTAGCTAGGCTTTAATTTCATGCAAATTATGCAGAAAGTAACTTGAAAGAACTTACACAATAGGAATGACAGAAAAAAAGGTGATAAAACAACAGTTTATAGCCCTGGCCAGCCTGCTCAGTGGTTAGAGCGTCACCCCTCATACCAAAGGGTCACAGGTTCGATTTCTGGTCAAGGGCCGGCACCTGGGTTGCAGGTTCGATCCCTTGCCCAGCTGGAGTGTATGCGGGAGGCAACCAATTGATGTGTCTCTCTCACATCAATGTTTCTCTCTCTCTCTGCCTTCCATTCTCTCTAAAAATCAATGGAAAAATATCATCGGGCGAGGATTAACAAAAAATAATAGTAGTTTATAAATATAAAAGAAATATGACATTTGAAGTCTTCTCACATCTTTAGTCTGTCAGCTACCTCTTACAGGACTGATGAACACTGTGCCTCTGGTTTTGGCTAGCTTAGGTGTCACAGAAGACTTAGTTTCATAACAGAACCCTCTTAAGTAGAGTTATTATTTGGGGTCTAGGGAGATGATAAGTGAAATAACTATTTTGTTTTTACATCTTTGATACTAATGACTACCAAGACAACAAATGGTAGATTTCTTTTTATTCTCGCACCCCTCCTCCAGTTTTACTAAGGTATAAATGATGCAGAGTAATTGTATACATTTAAGGTATACAGCTTGATGTTGATATGTTATATTGTGAAATTATTACTATAGTCAAGCTAATTAACATATCCATTACCTCACATATAGTTATCTTTTTTTTTTTTTATGGTGAAAACACTTAAGATTTATCCTCTTGACTTTGACTTGGGGTCTAAACCCAACTACTAGTTGTGTGACTTGAGATTCCTGAATTTCTTATTCCTCATCTGTAAAATGGGATAATACCACTATTTTCGAACATTAAATGAGATAATATATGTAAAGTGCCAAGGACAACCTGGCACACAGTGAGTAATGACCACATGTATTGACATGGGCTAAACATTATTAACAAAAGACCAAAAATAACATCCTGGACAGTGGTTTCTAACTCAAAATACCTAAATTCCTAGAGTATATTATAGTAATAATGGGTCAATCTTGCAGTTGTAGTCTAACATTTTATCCAGTGGGTTTCTAGTAAGTGCCGAGAACTTGAAAACAGTTTAAAAATACAAGCTATCCAATTAGATCTATAGAAAGATAGCTCTAGAAAATATAGTCTAAGTAAATTAAATTGCTACTTAATCTATCCTAAGTGGGTGGAATAAAAAAATGAAGTACAGACTTTGTATTTGTAATACAAGATCAAAGGTCTTATTCCAATATCTCTTCTGATATGTCTTCAGTGACTTTACTAGTTTGTTCAGAACAATGATTAAATAAACACTGTCTGTAAGAAACTGTATGGGAGGTCCTTTTAAAATCAATGAAACAGGGCATTCAGCTTCATCTTCCCTCAGCTAACCTTTCTGTTAATGATATTCACTTTCTGAGAAATCCTGAACAAATCCTAACCTTCAGTGCTTCCACATTGTATGTATCTATTAGAACTTTATCATCAATGCAGACAGTTGAAAAACACCCCCTCCCCCTTTTTGGATGCATGGTTCTGTGCTAGGTATGAGAGAGCATCTAAAAAGCAAGTTATCTCTCTCTTCATCACTAATAAATACAGAGAAGTTCTACTTTAGTCTTGGTATTTGGCCCAAACTCTTTTTGACAAAGCATTTAGTTAAGTATTCCAAAGGCCTAGGCCAATTTGAGCATCACTTGTGGCATTCCTAAACTTGTATGTGATCAGTGATCTTGTGATTGTGTAGCTTCCATGATATCTAACAATCTCAGTAATGAGAACAATCACATCATTCAGATTTACTGTTATTACCTGAACATTCACTATAAACATTCTAGATGAAATGAAGTGAAAATATCCTTACATGTTTGTTTTATCAATCAATAGCAGAATAAAATGCTGCAGTAATTAATGATGTTTTTGAAGTTAATTTTATGTATACAATAGTAAAATATTTCAATTATTTAGCAAAATAGATTGCTACTCAATAGTACTAATATATTTAATAGATTACTTTCTCAATAACATTGTATCTTTAAAATTTTTATAAAAATTCAAATAATGTAACATAATAATTAGATTTAATAATAATTCAATCTTTGCAGAGCTATATTATGTACTAACATTTATATATATTAAAGAAAATAACATTTAAGAGCTGTATTTAAATTTTAGTTACTTCCATTTAAGTCATAAATCTTTTCAGAAAAAGTCCTATTGGGGAATTCTCCACATCTTGTGAGATGATGAATTAAAAACAATGTCACCTCAAAATACCAAGAGTTGGATACTATAAATTATGTAAACAACAGATGTACAATAATCCAAATATAATTTCTAATCCAAATAATAAAATATGTTAAGACCAAACTGTTAGAGAAAACTGAGGTACACCAAACATTTTTGGGTTCAAATTTCAAAATAAAACCTGTAAGAATGTCTTAAGATAACTCCTATAGTCTTGAGTCTATGAAGGCTAAACATATAAAACGTAAAATGTAATACATGATCCTTTTCTGTATTTGAAGATGAATTTTTGAGATTTGCCTAAACTGAATCCTAGCTCCTTCTAGTAAATACCGAGCTGAAAAATGTTTTCTTGAACTACTTTGTGGCACACAAAAAGGTTAGTGATGTTATTAAATGTGCATATTGAAAGTTGTCTACTTGGTATTTCTGATATACAGTATAGTGATTGCAGGAGAAATCTAACAGCTCACAGTGAAGAAATTATTCCTGCACTATAACCTTAAACTTTTCAAATCTTACTATTACTGGTGACAACAATAAACCACAATGATAACTGATTTTTTGAATGAAATGATTCTTCTACCCTAGAAGTTCATTTTATGTTAGTGGTATCTGGCTTTAATCACAGGCAAATATTGATTTTACTATTTGGCCATTTACATTTGGCCAAAATGTGTATTTGGTACATCTGTACTAATAGGTATTTAATGGCCTATCTTTATGCTTCTTAGAGAATCTAGTCTTAGGTTGGTTGAATATTTTTACATTGACAGTTTTAGAAAAATCCCAACTGCTCTACTTCACAATTAATATTCTCTATTCTCTCTTTCTTTATACTTCTTATCACTTCAAATCTGTTCTACACAATTCAATATTAAATTATCTACTATTTGTACTGTTCACTGTGTTTATCTTATCTTCTCACGGGAGAATTTTTCCTTGAGGATGGCTAATTTAATATTGCATGATGCTTCTTTTGTATTACCCATGGTGCCTACCACAGTGCTGGTCATCTCATATGTATTTACTAATTCACTAAGATCCAAGATTAGTAGCCACCTTTGGGTTGTAATATAATTTTCCTTCATAGTTTAAGCTATTCTATAAATAAACTAGTCAAAGCTAAATATCTCATGGTTTGAGCAAATAAAGGATTGCATTTAATAAAACACTGAAGTAATATTGTTTAGTGGTAGAGAAAATAGACACTATATTTAGATTTAAGACACTATAGGTAAGTCACTTACCGTACTTTCTTCATGCCTTAGGTCAGTGGTCAGCAAACTGCGGCTCGCGAGCCGCGGTTTGCCGCTCTGTTGACTAATGAGTTTGCCAACCACTGGGATAGGGGCTTAATCACAAGGAACAACAACAGCCTATAATTATTGGAATTGAGAGTCGGTAGCTCTACCTATGGTTTTTGCAAGGCAATAACATTATAGTTAAAATAACGGAGAAAAAAAATCTTAATATTAACCACCAACCTGAAAGTTCGAACAAGATTTTTAAGTTGTGTGTAAATATCTCCTAATGTAATCTGAAGAGGCCCCAAAAGTCCAGGCAATCTGAAAAAAAAAATTACATTTCTTTAAAAATAAAATTTAATTATATAGATAGATTTTTGGGGGGGAACTTGCCTAAGTCTGGATTTTCCATAGGTAATAATGGCACTTAGGTGAAGGCAGTTAAACTAGGTTATAACTGGTAAGAAGTCATAAGGAAATATTTTGTAATAACCCCACACTCGACTTTGTAGTCTATGTTACAGTGTGAGGCTATGAAATACAAAAATATTATTTTGGCTGCTATCTATATTCTTGTCTCTAGTTTTCTTATCTCTTTACTTTCAAACATTAGACCAAATGGAAAGAAGACTAGGCAAGAGGAAATGCCCTCCAAGTGAGAGTGAAAATTGGTATATTTCTAGAGAGCAAGCTGACAACATATACACTAACATTTTAAATGTGGATACTTTTTGACCCACTAACTTTTCCCCCAAAAAATATTTATCCTACAGAAGTCATCAGATAAACATAAAAAAGATGCTTGCTGCAGGAACATTTTTAGTAGTACAAAAGTGGAAACAATGTTCATCAATACGTGATTGGTCAAATACATTATGACATACACATATATATAATGGAATATAACAGAACATTTAAAATGATATGTGGCCCAGCTAACGTGGCTCAGTGACTGAGCATTGACCTATAAACCATGGTACAATTCCTGGTCAGGGCACATGCCCGGTTTACAGGCTCAATACCCAGTGTGGGGCATGCAGGAAGCAGCCAATCAATGATTCTCATCATTGATGTTTCTATCTCTCTCTCCATTTTTGAAATCAAAATATATTTAAAAAATGATAATGTGAATCTATTTTCTTAATGTGGAAAGATATTCATGATAAATTTTAAGTGAAAAATGCATAGAATATTGTCCTATTTTTACAAAAAACCCCCACCATAATTATATATAACTAGAGGCCCGGTGCACGAAATTTGTGCACTGGGGTGGGGGGTGGGGGCGTGGGGGTGTCCCTAAGCCCAGCCCGCACCTTCTCCAATCTGAGACCCTGGCTGGGATCCAGGACTGCTGGCTCCCAACTGTTCGCCTGCCTGCCTTCCTGATTGCCCCTAACCGCTTCTGCCTGCCAGCCAGATCACCCCATAACCACTCCCCTGCCAGCCTTATTGATGCCTAACTGCTCCCCTGCCAGCCTCATTGCCCCTAACTGCCCTTCCCTGCAGGCCCGGTCGCCCTCAACTTCTCTCCTCTCTTGGCCTGGTCACCCCTAACTGCCCTCCCCTGCAGGCTTGATCATCCCCAACTGCCCTCCCCTGCTGGCCATCTTGTGGCGGCCATCTTGTGTCCACATGGGGGCAGCCATCTTGTGTGTTGGAATGATGGTCAATTTTCATATTACTCTTTTATTAGATAGGTTAGAGGCCTGGTGCATGGGTGGGGGCCAGCTGGTTTGCCCTGAAGAGTGTCCTGGATTAGGGTGAGGGTTCCCTTGGGGCGTAGAGTGGCCTGGGCAAGGGGACTGTGGTGGTTTGAAGGCCAGCCACCCAAGTGGAGGCCCTGGTATCTGGGATTTATCTATCTTCTATAACTGAAACTTTGTAGCCTTGAGCAGAGGCCTGGGTTAGCCAGGAAGCTTGGCTTCCTCCATTGCCAGGGAAACCCAAGCCTCCTGTTCACTCCATGGTTGCAGCCATCTTGATTGGGTTAATTTGCACACTTGCGCCTGATTGGCTGGTGGGTGTGGCTTGTGGGTATAGCAGGGGTATGGTCAATTTGCATATTACTCTTTTATTAGATAGGATGCTATTGTATATAATACATAGTACACATCAAATGTTTCATTTCTTCCAGGTTTATACTATAACAGAAGTAATCAGAGTATAAATTCACATACACACACATATATCAAGGATAAACATCAAAATATTATCTGTAGTTATTGCTGAGTTGTGGGATTATAGGTGACTATCACTTCTTTATAGCATTTTATAATGCTTAAATTTTCTGCAATAAGCATGTGTTGCTTTTTTTTAAAAAAAACTTATTATGAAAGTTTCAAACATGTTCCAAATAGTGGTAACAACCTCATATATCTGTTCTCAGGAGATTTTCTTACATATGCTTCATTTTTCTTCTTTCCTTCTTTTGCTGTAATATTTTAAAGTGAATCCTTGACATGTCACTTGACCCCTAAGTATTTCCTCAGGTATCTCTAAAAACAAAGGCATTTTCTTATACAACCACAATAAAATTATCATAATAATTCATTATTACTCCAAATTAAAAATAATTAATACATTAATAATAATTCCTCAATATCATCAGTACATCTTTCATTTTCTTTATCTAAAAAATGCCCTTTTGCAATTGGTTTGTTTCAATGAGAAACAAAAAATGTGTTGCCGAAACCGGTTTGGCTCAGTGGATAGAGCATTGGGCTGTGGACTCAAGGGTCCCAGGTTCGATTCCGGTCAAGGGCGTGTACCTTGGTTGCGGGCACATCCCCAGTAGGGGGTGTGCAAGAGGCAGCTGATCGATGTTTCTCTCTCATCGATGTTTCTAACTCTCTATCCCTCTCTCTTCCTCTCTGTAAAAAATCAATAAAATATATTTTTTTAAAAAAAGTCTTAATTATTTTTTCTGCTCAGCCATTTCATATAGAAAGAGGACACAAATCCTTCCTCTTCAGATCATGGCAATTTTAATCTATTCCATAAACACAACCACTAAAATGTATTATTAGGAGAAAATATGGTAGTCAAATGGAAAGAAAAGTCTTACTTTTATAATGAGAAAAAGCTCAACCTCTTTTATAAACAACCAACCATCCCCAAACCTCCTATGCCACCATAATTATTCTGTTTTCAATGTTCTTTGTGCTTCTTTTTCTTTAAGTTATTCCACCTCTTCTGAAATTTATTTCTTGTGCTAATATCAATAATTTGGTCTTTGAGCAAGGGTCCTTTAGTATGTTCTGTTGCAGCCCAAACTGAGAAGGAACAGAATTTCTTCAATGACATGTCTACATGGTCTTAAATTTAAAATTGGGTACTTTTATTAGCTAAAATTTCTAGAAAACTATTTTCAAATAAATCCCTTTCTACTGATTATGTACCAGTATAGATAACCCATGCTCACTTTTAAAAACTATGTAACTGAAGTTAAGGGTTGTTCTATAAATCAGATAATGGTGACTTATACTGTTTTCTAACCTAATCCTATCTAATAAAAGAGTAATATGAAAATTGACTGTCACTCCAACACATAAGATGGCCTCCCCCATGTGGACACAAGATGGCCTGCAGGGCAGGGCAGTTGTGGGCAGGTAGGAGTGACCAGGCCAGCAGGGGAGGGCAGTTGTGGGCGATCAGGCCAGCAGGGAGGGCAGTTAGGGGTGACCACGCCAGCAGAGGAGGGAAGTTGGGGGTGACCAGGCCAGCAGGGGAGGGCAGTTGGGGGGGACCAGGCCTGCAAGGGAGGACAGTTGGGGGGGACGAGGCCTGTAGGGGAGGACAGTTGGGGGGGCACCCAGCCCTGCAGGGAAGGGCAGTTGGGGGTGACCAGGCCTGCAGGGTAGGGCAGTTAGGGGCAATCGGGCTGGCTGGGAAGCAGTTAAGCATTGATCAGGCTGGCAGGGGAGTGGTTAGGTGGTGATCAGGCTGGTAGGCAGAAGTGGTTAGTGGCAATCAGGCAGAGGCAGGCGAGCAGTTGGGAGCCAGCAGTCCTGGATTGTGAGAGGGGTGTCTGACTGCCCGTTTAGGCCCGTTCCCGGATTGGGCCTAAACAGTCAGTTGGACATCCCTCAAAGAGATCCCAGATTGGAGAGGGTGCAGGCTGGGCTGAGGGACATCCTCCTTCCCCATGCATGAATTTCGTGCACCGGGCCTTTAGTATTTAACAGAAATGTATAAGTATCCTATCTAACAAAAGAGTAATATGCAAATTAACCATCACTCCGCTACACCCACAAGCCACGCGCACCAGCCAATCAGGAGCGAGTATGCAAATTAACCCAACCAAGATGGCTGCAGCCAGAGAGAGAGCAGGAGGGAGGCTTGGGTTTCCCCAGCAATGGAGGAAGCCAAGCTTTCCGCACACCCTGGCTGGCCCAGGCCTCCGCTTAAGGCTACAAAGTTTCAATTATAGAAGATACATAAATCCCAACAGAAATGGCTGCAGCCATGGAGCTGGAGAGAGCAGCAGGATAGGGTTGCCCCCAGCGATGGAGGAAGCCAAACTTCTGCAGCCCTGGCCGGCCCAGGCCTTCACTCCAGGCTACAAAGTTTCAATTATAGAAGATAAATAAATTCCAACAGAAATGGCTGCCGCCACGGAGCTAGCAGAAGGCTTGGCTCCACTACAGGCTACAAAGTTTCAATTGTAGAAGGTAAATAAATTCCAGATACCAGGGCCTCCGCTTGGGTTGCGGGGTGGCGTGGCCAGCCTGCAAACCACCACAGGCCCCTTGCCCAGGCTGCCCCATGCCCCAAGGGAACCTCTATCCTGACCCAGGACACCCTTCAGGGCAAACCAGCTGGCCCCCACCCATGCACTAGGCCTCTGTCCTATCTAATAAAAGAGTAATATGCAGATTGACCATCACTCCAACACACAAGATGGCTGCCCCCATGTGGTCAAAGATCCTGTCCCCATGTGGACACAAGATGGCTGCCAAAAGATGGCCATCAGTTGAGGGCAGTTGGGAGGGACCAGGCCTGCAAGGGAGGGCAGTTGTGGGTGACCAGGCCAGCAGGGGAGGGCAGTTGGGAGGGACCAGACCTACAAGGGAGGGCAGTTGGGGGCGATCAAGCCTGTATGGGAGGGCAGTTAAGGGGTGACCAGGCTGGCAGAGGAGGGAAGTTGGGAGTAAACAGGCTTGCAGGGAGCAGTTAGACATCAATCAGGCTGGCAGGGGAGTGGTTAGGGGGTGATCAGGCTGGCAGGCAGAAGCGGTTAGGGGCAATCAGGAAGGTAGGCAGGTGAGTGGTTTGGAGCCAGCAGTCCTGGATTGTGAGAGGGATGTCTTACTGCCCGTTTGGACCCAATCCTGGTGGCATTGAGCCTAAATGGGCATTCGGACATCCCTCGAGGGGTCCCAGATTGGAGAGGGTGCAGGCTGGGCTGAGGGACACCCCCACCCCCGTACACAAATTTCGTGCACCGGGCTTCTACTGAGAACATATAAAAGGCAAAATTAATAACAGATTTATCATATATGAAGAGCCTAACATATAAAAGCACTCAATAAATATTAAAGAGTTATTTAAAATGTAAAACTTAGAGGAAGGAATAAGCTGCTCATAATACTATGGCTTCAAAAATGTTTTTGTTCTTTTGAATAAACCACATAATTAAGAGTTCTCCACATACATAACACCTTAAGCAAGGACTAAAAACACTCTTCCATCTTTTCTACTAAAGAAAGAAAATGCAGGCTAAAAAGTTCAAAATAGCTCTCATACCTCTGGAAAAAAGATTGAAAGCTCCTTTTGAAAGAGAAACCAAAGCTGCAACTTTTAAATGTCATTTATGACTGGGCTAATTACAAGAACAGTAATTTCCACCACAGGAAGCTTAAAACTAAAGTGCAAAGTTGAGTTGAACAAAAACTCAAGTTGCTGAGTGTGAAATTGTTCTATGAATATATATGCAGAGTGAGTTAACAGACTGTTAAAACTTTATAAAGTCTTATTCACATGTGAAACTGATGTGGCACATTTACCACAAATCAGTAATTAAATGGGTCTAGCTTTGATATTTTTTTCCCCCTGACTTCACTGGATTATTAAGTTGAAGTGAGGTAGTTTGGTTTTCTACTCCCATAATCTCAACCTTCCTCTTTACTATGTGCATCTTGTACACAAAACTTAATTTCAGTATTTCCTTGGTAGGATATCTTAAAAATCAAAATTTCTCAGGTGAAGAAATCCATGTAAACCTTTCACATTATTCTTCACTGTTCAAAATTCAGTAACACCTATATATTATGAACCCATAAATACCAAGTTAACTTAAAAATATTTTAAAAGTGGAATGACAATTACATACTTACACTTTACTCAATTTTTCGAGTACGATGCGTTTTCTAATCTGGTTCTGAGAACTTGAATCTATCAGTGGAAAGGTGGGATCATGCTGAATCACATTTTTAAAGAAAGCAAAATAAAAACATGAATTTACATCCTTTCTTTTATAAGAATAATTAACATTAAAATACAAAAGTTAACACCTGTGGTATGGCAGAATGAAACCTAGACTTGAAATTTATAAAATTTAAATTCAAGTATCAGTTCAGTCATTAGGTTTATGTAAACCTGCCTGAATCATTTGCCCACTTTTGAGTATTTTTTCATCTGCATTAAAAGGAATACTAATACCTTCTTCACTGAATGAGAAAATGCATACAAAAAGACTTTGTAAACTACTAAATGCTATGTAAATGTAGGAAATTAAAGGATAAAAATTAGCAAATAATATAAATATATTATGGGGAATTCCGCTTCTAGAAATGGCAAACAAGAAATGGCAAACCACTCCTCCTGTTGAGAACTGAAAAAGCTGGGGGGGGGGGGCGGGGGGCGGAAAACGCGTTTGAAAGCATCAGATTGCTAACAAGACAGTAAAGAATTATGGCCTGAGATTCTGGAGAGGTAATTCCAGAGAGGCCACTGACTAATTTCAGAAGAGACAATTTAGATACTGAGAACCCAAGCATTGCTCTTCTAATAGACATTGGGGCATGCCAAGAAAGGAGAGGCACCAGCAACACTCCCCAAGTTAGAGACCAGGACTTAGAAGGATCACACTCCAGGAGTAAGAATGAATAGGAAACAGACTGGCTCTTATAGGGACTGAAGCCCATCTCCAAATCATCATAACTCCTGATGGGATTAAGGAGATTTGGTACTAATACAAATCTGCCAGAAGCAAACATAAATCCATTCTAGAGGAAGATGCATTAGCCTAGGTCTCAAATTATCTCTGTAACTTTTACTATACAATGTTTGCCACATAATGAAACACTAAAACAATGTGATCAAAATCAGAAACATTAGTCCATAGAAGTCAATCCTCAGGGAATCCAGATAATGAAGTTATCAGTTTTATTTAAAATAAATGTTCCATATATTCAAAGAAATGACAAAGTTGAAAATTTCAGCACTGAAAACTACATAAAAGAACTAAATGAAAATCCTATATAAGTGAAAAATATAGTATTTAAAGGACTCAATGGATAGATTTAATAATGTAGAAATAACTGAAGAGAGAATGCTGACTTGGAAAATATCTAGAATGAAGCACAGTCACACCCAACACCCCTCTCCTCCCTCCACATAATGCAAAGCACAAAATAATACAAGAGACAAAGAAGATACAGTGAAAAAGACTAACACAACTAACTGGAGCACCAGGTAATATTTGAGAATATTCCAAAACTGATT
Source organism: Cnephaeus nilssonii (assembly GCF_951640355.1). NCBI lineage: Eukaryota > Metazoa > Chordata > Mammalia > Chiroptera > Vespertilionidae > Cnephaeus > Cnephaeus nilssonii. The sequence continues at coordinate 34,227,446 of NC_137078.1, forward strand.
AAAGAAGTCATAGAATCAAGTATTACAACAAACAAAAGAACAAATATAACCATGCCTACACAAAGGATTTTAAAATTGAGGGTAACCAAAGGAAAATAAAAAGGTCTTAAAAACAGCTAAAGGAGAAAACACAATATTTGCAAAAGAGCAGCAATAAGAGAAGTAAATAGAAGCCAAAAGACAAAGGAATATTTTCAATGGGCTGAAAGAAAATAACTCTAATCTCAAATTCAATATCCAGGAAAATATCTTTCAAAAGTAAAAGTGCAATAAAAAATTTTGTTACAAACAAAAACATAAAATTAATCACTAGCAAAATGGCACTAACAGAAACAAAAGATATTCTTTAGGCCCAAGACAAATGATTCCAGATGAAAGAACAGAAATTCAGTAAGAAGGTAAAAACAATGAAAGAGTAATTAATTGGACAAAACCAACTGAATATTGACTAAAAATAATTTTGTAGAATTGAAAATGTAAAGAGGACAAAAATACACAAGAGCACATAAGTAAAGAGCAGGTAAATTGAGTTACAGTTCTAAAGTTCTAATTGTTCAGGAAGGAATAAAAGTATTACATTACATTAGACTTTAATAAGACAAAGACTCAGATTTTAATTTTTAGAGTAACCACTTATCAATTAGCAAAAGAATGATAAGAAGCTAATGGAGGGTAAAAAATGGATTAATGATATTTAACACAAAGAAAGCAAAAAAGGAAAGAAAGAGGAACACAGAATAGGTGGAATGCAGAAAGCAATGAACAACAAGTGAGATGGTAGGTTTAAACCCAAACATATCAATTATGATATTAAATGTAAATGGACTATATCCTCCCCATAAAGGGGGGGAAAAAAATCAATGTAGAGAAAGGTTACTCCATAATGCTAAAAGTTTAGTTTTCCCGGAAGACATACAATCTTACATTTGCATCCAATAATGTGGTCTCAAAATATTAAAAGTAAAATTCATAATACTAGAAGGAGAAATAATAAATCCATAATTAGCCCTAGCCAGTTTGGCTAAGTGGTTAGAGTGTTGGCCCATGGACCGAAGGGTCCTGGGTTCCATTCCCAGTCAAGAGCATGTACCTTGGTTGCAGGTTCGATTCCCAAACCCTGTCAGGGTGTGTGTGGTGGAGAGGGGAGGAAACCAATTGATGTGTCTCTCTCATGACGATGTTTCTCTCTCTCTCCCCTGCTTCTATTCCTTCTGAAAATCAGTGGGAAAATATCCTTGGGTGAGGATTAAAAAAACAATGTAAATAAATAAATAAATAAATCCATAATTATGGTGACAGATTTTGACCTATCTCTCTAACTAACTGATGGAATGAGCAAACAACCAACCAAAAAAAAAAATCAATCACTTTGATGTGCACACATTTCCCAAAAAGGAAATAATATACTCCTCACCATAAACAAAAATCAATCCCAGATGAATTGCAGATCTTAATGTAAAAGGAAAAACAACATAGGTTCTAGAATATTAAATAACGGGCTAAGTAAAGGTTTCTTAATGAAGTCACTAAAGGGAGGAATTAATAAATTAGACTGAAGACACCAGTAATGAGTGAAAAGGCAAGTCTCAGAGTAGAAGATGGTATTCACAATACACATAACTAAACATGGGCTTGAGTCCTGAATACATACAGAATTCCTACAGATCAACGAAAAACAAAACAAAACACAAAAACCTATGTATATTCAATAGGTAAATGGAAAAAAAAACACTTTTAAGCATTTCACAAAAGAGACTATCCAAATGGTCAATAAGCAAATGAAACAGTGCTCAACTCATTAATCATCAGAGAAATGTAACCAAAAGCAATGCCACCAGAATGGTGAAAACTAACAATATCAAGTATTGTGAAAGTGTGGAGTCATGGAAACTCTCATAGTATGGCAGGGGAATATAAACTGCCACAGCCATTTTGGCAAACCATTTATCATTATCTAGTATAGTTGCATGTATATCCATACATTATGACCCAGAAATTCTAGTCCTAGATACATACCCAACAGAAATGCATGCATATTATCAGAGACATATATAAGAAAGTTCATACAGCAGTTCATAACAGCCTCAAACTGAACAGCCTAAATGCTCATTAATATAAATAAATTGTGGTACATTTCTATAATGGAATACCATCTATACTAATAAAAGGGTAATATGCAAATCAGTCGGGACACCCTCACAGTAACGACCGAATAGCAGGCTGCGTGGGGCGACAAGGCCAGCAGGGGGATTAGTGAGAGACGACCAAACAACTGAACAGCAGGCTGCGTGAGGTGACCAGGCCGGCAGGGGGTTACTCCATAATGCTAAAAGTTTAGTTTTCCAGGAAGACATACAATTTTACATTTGCATCCAATAATGTGGTCTCAAAATATTAAAAGTAAAATTCATAATACTAAAAGGAGAAATAATAAATCCATAATTAGCCCTAGCCAGTTTGGCTAAGTGGTTAGAGTGTTGGCCCATGGACCGAAGGGTCATTTCGTTAGTGAGGGACGACCAAATGACTGAACAGCAGGCTGCATGGGGCGATCAGGCTGGCAGGGGGGTTAGTGAGGGATGACCAAATGACTGAACAGCGGGCTGCGTGAAGCGACCAGGCCGGCAGGGGGACAGTGAGGGGCAACCAAACAACCAAACAGCAGGCTGCGTGGGGCAACCAGGCTGGCAGGGGGGACAGTTAGGGACGACCAGGCTAGCAGGGGGGGCAGTTAGGGGCGACCAGGTTGGCAGGGGGGGAAGTTAGGGGCGACCAGGTTAGCGGAGGGGGGGCACTTAGGGTTGACCAGGCCGGTGGTGGGGGGCAGTTAGGGGTGATCAGGCTGGCAGGGGAGGGGGCAGTTAGGGCAATCAGGCAGGCAGGCAGGTGAGCAATTAGGAGCCAGCGGTCCCGGATTGTGAGAGGGATATCCAACTCCCGGTTTAGGCCCAATCCCCGAGATTGGACCTAAACCGGCAGTCGGATATCCTCCAAGGGGTCCCGGATTGGAGAGGGTGCAGGCTGGGCTGAGGGGACCTTCCTCCTCATGTACGAATTTCATACACCATGCCTCCAGTATAGCAATAAAAGAATAAAACTAGAGTTAACAAAACGAGTGATTCACAAACTTAATGTTGCAAGAACTAAATTAGACACCAACGAACATATACTGTGTGAATCCATTTATATACAGTTCAAAATTGGCAAAACTTATCTGTGCTATTATAATAGTCGTTCATTTTGGAAGAGGTAATGACTAGGAGAAGATATAGTGTGGCTCTGGTTTACTCAAATTTTTGTCTGGGTAGTGCTCATTTGTGATAATTCAATGAGCTACAGTATTGAGTTATACTTCAATGGAAAAGTTCTAAAACGTTATGCAACAGAGGAGCAGTCAAATTTCAGGGATTAATTTTTCCCTCTTAAGGCTGATAAGCACAAAAATGATAAAACAAGTTATGTACTAAGATAGGTTTATGCAGCTGACAGAAATCAATGTTTCTCCAAACTTAAAATAAAAGTTATAGATACTGTCTAATAATACAGTTGAAGTGATTTCAAATATAGTACTGAGTAGGGTAATATTCTCTAGAAATATAAAAAATTTCTAAATTGTTACATTTTCACTTTCACCTTCTTTCTAAATCTCCAAATGTTTTTACAGCCACATTTACTCAGAAGTCTTTAGTAACAAAGTTTTGTGGTTAAAACCAGATTATTGCCTACTCCTCTTCATATCAAATGACTTCATTTCCCAAACTACACATCAACCAAAATGGGGTATCAGAAATACTGAAAAATCTCCCTAAACCTCAGTGGCATACATTCAGTCTCCATATATAATTACTATTTACTGAGTACCAATTATATGACAGGCACTGTGATAAATGCTTTACATTTGTTATCTTTAAAACACGTAACAATTGAGCAAGAGAAGCTACTTACAATCCCATTTACAGATAAGCAATCAAACTCAAGAACTAACTTTTCATACAGCTAGTAAAGGACAGAACAGATATTCAAATCTAGGTCTTACCTGAATGTGCTATTTCCATTTTCTCTATTATTTCTCAAAAACTCTCCTTTAATATATTATTTTCATTTATAATATCTTAAATTGGGCATGTTTGCCAAATATTATACAAACACATATTTTACCACTCAACTCCACTGCATACAGTCCCACTGAAAATAACACAAAGATACGTACTTCATGTAGAAATGGGAAAGAATACATATAAAGAAAAAACAAGCCTCTTCAGAGGTTCTATGTATATGAAGAACTATGTTTAAAGAAAGTTCTGTCCCACAATTTGAGCCTATTTCTACATTACAGAAAAATGTTCCACATTTATGAAAATTTTCAGGGGCAAACTTCAACTTATTTGGAAAATAGTAATGACATTACCAGAAATGGCATTTTAAATGAAAAGACTGACCAACTAAAAAAGCCTTCTGAAAATTTAACAATTATCTCTTCAGTATTTTTCTTCCTGGTCTAAGATTTGCTATGATGAGTGTTCCATATGCTAGCAATATAGAAAACTCATCACCATTAAGACGTACCTCTTCTGAGTCTTGTGATTTGGTGGTTTCTTCATTTAAGACATATTGTCCTCTATAAAACTCTCTGATCCTTAGGTTTAATGTTTCAGTTTCCTTTTTCAAGCTCTCATAACTTGGCAGTGGTTTAATGGCTGTATCTGAGGCCCTGAAAGGCAAAGACTCATCCAAGCTGTCCTGAGATTCCCGCAAGGTGAGGGAATGACTGACTGGGTCAGAATTGATGTCATCTTCATCAAGCTCTTCTTCTTTAACCAGAGGGACTGATGAGGGTTTTAGACACACAGAAGCATAATCCTGGCCATACAAAAACCTCAAAGTTTCTTCTGTCTTCCACTCAATCAAAGTCTCCTTCAGAACTTTAAGTAAGTTTGCCTTTGCAACTTCAGGACACACCTGCACTGAACTAGAAGCTGACCTAGAAACTTGGTTTGATTTGACAAATTTCCTCTTAAAATGCTCAGCACTTTTCTTACTTATGCCTACTAAAGTTATTTCTGAACTATTGTATTTCTTTTCAGGAATTTCTGAAGCATCTAATTTTTCTCTCGAATGACTATTTAAAGAAACCTGAGTATTGACCTTCTGTAAAGGAAGTTCACAAGCAGCAGCTTTCTCCTGACTATCTAACCTGCAATTGCCTAACTGCTCAGTAACATTTATTACTGCCTGTTCTTTGTCTTCTTGCTTGAAGTTAGATTTTTGACAAGCTTTCCTTTTCATGATGCTTTTTTTGTGCAGCTGTTGCCTTATACCCGTTGCATTTGGTTTGTTTCCTGGTAGAATGGAGGAAACAAAGTCTTGCTCATTATCACTGCTACTATCACTATGAGTGCTAGAAAAATTAGATTCATACTGCTTCTCAATATGGCCAGGATTGTCAACATCTGATGTTTTAATGGCCTTACTGCATAACTGTACTTCTTCTCCAGAATGGCCACTGTAGAAGAAAGAAACAAACTAACTGTAACAGAAAAGTAGAATGTCCCATGTATTTACACTTTGTACCTTTCAAGGTAGATATTTTTATTCCCTATGCAAAGCCTTATTTATAGGCTTATATAAACATAAGCCTGTACACATACCATTACACACACACTTCAGAAGAAAGCTATAATTACATAATTTCTTCAGTTCTTATTTATTCGATATAATTATCTTCTTTCCTTGTCCTTTCCCCCTAATTATTTTAAAAATGTTAAAAGAGCCCTGACCAGTGTTGCTCAGTGATTAGCACATTGGCCTGAGCACCTAAGGGTCATGGGTTCAATTCCTGATCAAGGGCAGGTACCTGGGTTGCAGGTTCAACCCCACCTGGTTGGGGCGAGTGCGAAAGGCAACCAATTGAAGTCTCTCTTTCACATCAATGTTTCTCTCTCTCACTCTCTCCAACCCCTCCCTCCCTTTCTTCCACTCTCTCAAAATAAATAAATAAATATTAAATAAATAAATAAGAATAACAGCAATAATAACAACAACAAAAACAACCTACTGAATTATTATTTTAGCCTGCTCCATTTCTGTTTCATATATTCTTTTTTTAAAAGAGGGTTTCTTTTGAAAACTTCATTACTGGTTTCTCAAACCAGCAAAAAAGCATATATTTTTAGATATGTACACACACACACACACACACACACTCTTACTTATTACAGGGAACTTTGTTTAGACTTTGAAAGATATAAATATAAAAAGAGATGTTTAAACATTTTCCAACTCTAGCTGATAGTAATACAGAAAGTTCCAAAGAATGAAAAACACAAGTAAGTCAGTCACAATAAAATATAAAGTTGGAAAATCAACATTTATCAATGAAAGATATTTATATTTTAAACTCTAGAATTACAACATAATGCTAACAATAAAAAACAAGTTTTCCCTTTGACTATATTTCTTCAATTTTCAGGTTTAAAAAAGATTAAGAATTATGAAAGAGTAAAGGCAAAGAGTAGCTTTGTCTATACAACCTTGAGGTAAAGAAGGATAGGTGAGCAGTTACTCTTACGCAAATGCAACTATAAGAACTTTAAAGATCCAAATGAGGAGGATTCTGGATCAAGAAACATGTACAGAGTAGTGAGTGTATGGAAACTCTACTTTCTGTGCAATTTTTCTTTAAACCTAAAACTACTCCTCCAAAAGGCTATTACATTTTTAGAAATGATTTTTAAAAAATGAAGTAAAAAAAATGCAGCAGTTTAATAAAAGCATGTGGGATTGGGGAGTAAAAGAAGAAAAATAGAGTTGAAAGTAAGGTTGTGAATGGAAATGGAGAAAAGATGGCAAGTTTATTCAGTAGTAGATATAATTTTTTAGTTAGAATCTAGCCTATATCATCAGGGACTTGTCTCTTGTAAGTATAATTTTTTTAAAAAATAGAACAATTAAACTTTCATATATTTCAGACTCTCCCCTGGATTTGAAGTTATTATGTTTTTCTGTACTACTTTGAGCTATAAATTAAAGAAATACATTAATAAGTCAGTATCTCTCACTTATGGCTCAAGCCCATGTAACTAAGGTAGTGACTAATAACCAGGAAAATTTATTCTCGGAGATAAAAGGATGTGTTTTGAGAGATGATTAAGGTTGGGAAAGCAACATCATGAGGGGATTTTAGGGGGAAAAAATCACAACTTGGAACCTCTATTAATGCTTTAGACACTCTTTCAAATAATTAAATAACAGATACATTAATGTTTTGAAATTCTATAAAATAAGACTATAAAAACCTTTCAACAAATGTTAATTGGCACAATCTGGTTGACAAAGCAGCATATTATCTCAGATGGAAGCTGTGTTTGAGTCATATTTCAACAGGTTCAATTAGACTTTCTTGGTAGAAAGAGCTGTACAATAAATCATACATAGCAAACACATCATCTTACCATCAGAAAAGAAAAAGCTGTACAAGGCAAATATTTCTTTGTATGGGCTAGAATGGGCACTTACATAATGCATCAGTACAGGAAGTCCAAGAGCCCATATCACCTGGTTTACTCTTAATGTTTTTATTAACATGAATATATAGAAGGTAAGTGATACTGATTCAACCATACCTTTGTCCCTCCTGTAGCAGCTGAAAATCAGGGGGCCTGTGACAAACACACAGAAATAGAAAATTGAAGGTAACTGATATGTCAAACACATTCAAGTGTTTACTATAATTACATTGGATAGAAAATATAAAGATTTTTTTGAAGAAAAAATTAAGGGATAAAGTACTATGAAACTCATCCACAAGAAATCTGGATTAATATCTCTACCCAAAATTTACTAATATTTTAGGACTAAGTTCAAATTCAATGAGCCCAATAAAGGTTTCCCTGTCTAACCTGCTAATGTAAATCACTCCCTCCTCTAAATTGCAAAGTATGTACAATTAATATATATTAATCATGTCCTCTTCTATGATCTAATACTAGAATATTATCTAAATGTCTTACTTTTCATGTTTAATTCTGATTTCTTAAATAAACCACAAGCTCTTTGAGGGCAGATATTATAGAAGCTCTTGTATTTCCTTTATATGGTTAGTAAAATTTTTTGCCCTAATTTCTGAGAAAGCAGTTATATTATAGTATAAATGTAAACTATGTATACAGATGGTTTAATTTAACTCGATGAAAAATTTTGCTATGCAATACCAGCAATCACATTTGGCTGAGCATCATGATATTAAAAATGGGGAGGAAAAAGCTCTTAGCCAGATATACTAGTAAAAAGGAACAAATATAAAAGCAAATAAATCCAAGAGAACAAGAAACCTGTAACATAGTTCTAAAGTGACTCAGAAAAAGTGCCTTCTGAAGACTACAAAATGGATTAAACGAAAGTAAGTTTACAAAGAACTAAATAAATGAAATGATATTCCATGTTCATCAACAGGAAGACTCAATATTGTCAAGATATCAGTTCATCTCAACTTGATCTACAGATTCAATGCAATCCAACCATAATCCCAGCAAATTATTTTGTTGGTGTCAACAAATTTATTCTAATGTTTTTATGTAGAGGCAAATACCCAGATTAGTTAACACAATATTGAAGGAGAAGAACAAAGTTGGAAAACTAACATTATCTGACTTCAAGTCTTACTATAAAGCTATGATACTCAAGATAGTGTGGTTATTGGAGAAAGAACAGACAAATAGGTAAGTAGAATAGAATAGAAAGTTACAGAAATAGACCCATCCCATATAATAAAAGCCTAATATGCTACTTGTCCAGTTGTCCGGTTGGCCATTTAACCAATCAGAGTGTAATATGCTAATGATATGCTAAGGCTGCTCCACCACTTGCTATGATGTGCACTGACCACCAGGGAGCAGACAGTTGACCGGTCGACCAGTCACTATGACGTGCACTGATCACCAGGGGGCAGATGATCCAACCGGTAGGTTAGCTTGCTGCTGAGGTCTGGCTGATCAGGACTGAGCAAGACGGGCCAGACACGCCCTGAAGCCCTCCCACAGTCCCTCCCCAGCTTGCCAACCTCCCATGTCCCTCCCTGGCCCCAATCATGCACCGGTGGGGTCTCTCGGCCTGGCCTGCACCCTCTTGCAATCCGGGACCCCTCGGGGGATGTCAGAGAGCCGGTTTCGGCCCGATCCCACAGGCCAGGCCAAGGGACACCACTGGTGCACGAATTCATGCACCAGGACTCTAGTGTGAATATAATCAACTGATCTCTAACAAAGGAGCAAAAGCAACAAATACAATGGAGAAAAGGAAAGTCTTTTCAACAAATGGCACTGAAACAATTGGACATCTATATGTAAAAAAAAAAAAAATCTGACACCCTTACAAAAATAACCCAAAATGAATCACTGACTTAAATGTAAAATGCGAATGTGTAAAACTACTAGAAGATAACAAAGCAGAAACCCTAGATGACTTCTTCAATCTGACACCAAAGACATGATCCATGAAAAAAAAAGAATTGAAAAACTGGACTTGATTAAAATTAAAAATTTCTGCTCTACAAAAGATACTGTCAAGATAATAAAAAGACAAGCAACAGAGTAGGAGAAAATAATTACAAAAGACATATCTGATAAAAAAACTGTTATCCAAAATATGAAAGAACTCTCAAAATATAACAATAAGAAAGCAAACAATGCAATTAAAAAATGGACCAAAGAACTTCACAGATACCTCACCAAAGAAGATACATTAAAAAAAAGAAAAAGAGCCCAGCCATCATGGCTCAGTAGTTGAGCATCAATCTATGAACCAGGAAGTCATGGTTCAATTCCCGGTCAGGGCACATGCCTAAGTTGTGGACTGGATCCCCAGTGTGGGGCATGCAGGAGGCAGCTGATCAATGATTCATCGTTGATGTTTCTATCACTCTCTCCTTCTTTCTTCCTCTCTGAAATCAATAAAAACATAGTAAAAACAGAACAAAAAAAAAAAGAAAAGGAGTCCTGGCTGGTGTGGCTCAGTTGGTTGGAGCGTTGTCTGTACACCAAAAGGTGGCTGATTTGACCCCCAGTATGGGGTGTACAGGAGGCAACTGATGGATGTTTCTCAAATTGGTGTTTCTCTCTCTCTCTCTCAGCCCCCCTTCTTCTCTCTCTCTCTCAAAAAAAAAAAAAAAGGAAAAGAAAAACAAATATATACATATGGCAAATAAACATATACAAAGATGCTCTACATCAGGTCATCAGAAAAATTAAAATTAAAACGAGGCACCACTATATACCTATTAAAATAGCCCACATTCAGAACACTGACAAAATCAAAGGGTCTAAATGTTTGTGTCCCGCCCCCCCCCCCCCCAAATTGATATGTTACATCCTAATGCCCAGTGTGATGGTATTAGGTGAGGACTTTGGGAGGTGATTAGGTCATGTTGGCAAAGCCATCATATATGGGATTATGAACAACACCAGAAAGATCCCTTCCCATTCCACCATGTGAGGCTATAACTAGAAGTCTGCAACCCAAAATAGGGTCCTTTGGATCCGGGTGAGCCTGGGGCCCCTGGATCCGGGTGAGCCTGGGGCCCCGGGTCCGGGCGAGGCCGCCGGCCCCTGGATCCGGGTGAGCCTGGCGCCCCGGGTCCGGGCGAGGCCGCCGGCCCCTGGATCCGGGTGAGCCTGGCGCCCCGGGTCCGGGCGAGGCCGCCGGCCCCTGGATCCGGGTGAGCCTGGGGCCCCGGGTCCGGGCGAGGCCGCCGGCCCCTGGATCCGGGTGAGCCTGGGGCCCCGGGTCCGGGCGAGGCCGCGGGCCCCTGGATCCGGGTGAGCCTGGGGCCCCGGGTCCGGGCGAGGCCGCGGGCCCCTGGATCCGGGTGAGCCTGGGGCCCCGGGTCCGGGCGAGGCCGCGGGCCCCTGGATCCGGGTGAGCCTGGGGCCCCGGGTCCGGGCGAGGCCGCGGGCCCCTGGATCCGGGTGAGCCTGGGGCCCCGGGTCCGGGCGAGGCCGAGGGCCCCTGGATCCGGGTGAGCCTGGGGCCCCGGGTCCGGGCGAGGCCGAGGGCCCCTGGATCCGGGTGAGCCTGGGTCCCGGGTCCGGGTGAAGCCGTGCCCCCCCTGGGTCCGGCCGAGACCAAACCAGAGGGAGTGGGACCTGCATTATCACCATTTGTCCACCATCCAGAGCTGAGGGGTCAGTGCCGACACGTACTCATAAGGAACTGGTGGACATTGATATTGGGTCTCAAAAGAACTGTTGGTCCAGAAAGAAACTCACTACAGACTGATCTTTTGCCTGTCAGCATAACTATTATTGCCCGTCGCACATTCAATTCTTATAAGTACATCTCTAGTGACACATGATTTCGCTCATCTAGGGGAAATGATGAACAACATGGACTGATGAACAAGAACAGAACCAGAAACAAGGAGGCACCGATCGGACTATCGGGCCTCAGAGGGAGGATAGGGGAGGGTGGGGGGAGAAGGGAGAGATCAACCAAAGGTCTTGTGTGCATGCATAAGAGCCTAACCAATGCTTAAGTTCAACAGGGGGTTGGGGCATCCATGGGGAGGGGTGTGGGATGGGAATGGGGGGATGAGGACAAATATGTGACACCTTAATCAATAAAGAAATTAAAAAAAAACAAAAACAAAAAAACAAAATAGGGTCCTTACCTAATCATCCTGACATCCTGATCTCAGACTTCAAGCCTCTGTATTATAACTATGAGAAAAATTACTGTTGCTTATATGACACCCAGTCTGCACTGTTTTGGTACAGTAGCCTGAAGAAAATAAGACATGCACCAAAGACCTTACAGAGACCTCACCAAAGAAGATATACATATGCTAAATAAGCACATGAAAAGATGCTCCACCTCATATGCCATCAGAGAAATGCAAATTAAAACAAAAATGAAATAGCACTCCACACCTATTAGCATAGCCAAAATCCAGAACACATCAAATGCTGAATTGCTGATGGAATGCAAAATAGTAGAGTACTTTGGAAGACAATTCAATGATTTCTTATAATACTGACCATACTCTTACCATACAACCCACAAATTATGTGCCTTGGCATTTATCCAAAGGAGTTGAAAACTTATATCCATATAAAACCTGCACATGGGTATTTATAATAGCTCTACTCATAACTGACAAAACTTGGAAGCAACTAAAATGTCCTTCAATAGATGAATGGATAAATAAACTGTGCTACATCCAGACAATGGAATATTATTCAGCACTAAAAAGAAATGAACCATCAGGCTATGAAAAGACAAGTAGGAAACTTAAATGCATATCACTAAGTGAAAGAAGCTAGTCTGAAAGGCTATATACTGTTAATAATTCCAACCATATAACATTCTGGAAAAGGTTAAACCATGAAGACAGTAAAAAGATCAGGAATTGTGGGGGTGGGGGTAGGAAGGGGGGAAAAGGACTAGGTGGAGTGCAGAGGATTTTTAGGGCCTGATATTATCAATGGTGGATAGAAGCCATTATACATTTGTCCAAACCCATAGAATGTACAATACCAAGAGTGTACCCTAATGTAATCCATGGACTTTAGGTGATAAGAACATGTTGATGTAGGCTCATCAAATGTAATAAATGTACCATTTTGAAGGAGGATGTTGCTAATGGGGGAGGGTATGATTTATATGGGGGCAAGAGGCATATGGTAGATCTCTGTACCTTCTTCTCCATTTTATTGTAAACCTAAAATTGCTCTAAAAAGTTAATTGTTAGAAAAAAAGTAAATATAAGGAAGCATTAAAGAGAAGCTAAGACACTGAGCATAAATTCCATTTAAAGGACAAAATAGGGTTGCAATGAAGATCATATTACAAAAACCTTCAATTAAAAAACATCAAGCTAAATGGCTAGATAGAACCAGAAATCATTTGAGTTATGACATTTAAAGACAACCAGAGAAAAATGTCAGTTACAAGTATCTATATATATAAAAGCTTAAGTGACAGAATGACTGAATGACCGGTCGACCGGTCACTATGACGTGCACTGACCACCAGAGGGCAGACGCTCAATGCAGGAGTTGTCCCCTGGTGGTCAGTGTGCTCCCACAGCCAAGCTCCCCCGGCCAGCCAACCTCCCTTGGTCCCTCCCCCTTCCCCCCCTCCAGCCAACTCCTGCGGTCCCTCCCCCAGGAGGGCCAGCCCCGATCGCCCCAATGGGGACTGGGTGAGACGGCCCTGATTGGCCCAATTGCCAGCTAGGCCAAGGGACCCCACCCATGCATGAATTCGTGCACCAGGCCTCTAGTTTTTCTATATAATTAAAACATCACAGCATCAACCATGTAACTCTTACCTAGATAACCCATTCATCTTTTGTTCAGTTTCAAGCATAGGAGGCACTGCAGGCTCTCTTGGCAATCCTCTTCTTAGTTATGGGAGGCACTGCTAACTGACCAAGGCATTCTTTTCGACTATACTCCTTTTCAGTGCCACACACCAGAAGGCATACAAGATGAAACCAGTATTTGGCATCCCTGCTCTAGAGATTGCCCTGCAATTCAGGAATTCCCCAAGAAAGATAATAAAAACATTTAAAAGGAAAAGGCAAAATAAGGCAATGGCAGTGAGTTGCCTGAGAGTAAAAATTTAATCTATTTTTTTCTCCTTCCTTAAAGTCCCTCAGCCAAATGAGGAGTATCCTTTCCCAATCATCCAAATTATTCTGTTTACCCTACTTCTTCCCACTCACTAAAACTGTAATCATAGAAGCTACCATGGTTTGGTGTTTCTCAAAGAAAACAAATGACACTGCTTGGGTGGTGATTGGCCTTGACTGCTACAGGGATATTTATAACTCCCATGTAGAGGTTTTTTTTTGGCCTAAATAATATGCTAACGTTTATAATTGTGTTTTATTCCCGGTTGACTACGTTCTCCCACTTCCACTTGTAGTTCTCTCACTCTTCTTATCACATTTCCTGGTCCAAGTCTTCATGCCTAAAATTATGAAGGTTCAGTACCATGTAGCTGTCTGGCATTTGGTCCTATCCTGGGGTCTGAGTATCACTGTAAGGAAGAAAGTATGTGCAGATACAGTGATTCTCAATTGGATTCTTACACTAAATGGCTAACCTGCAAATACAGAGTATATTCCATCATTCAACAAATTCCTAATTATGTAAAATTATGAACTATTATATGTATGGACTATGCGGGGTATGGTAATACAAAGAATAGTTTCCTATTCTTAAGGATCTTACAATTTAGTAGAAGGAAAACACATGTTCTAAGAGCTTTACAAATATTAATCCTCGTAAGAATCATATACTTGCTACTATCATCCCATTACAAAGACTGAGTACCAAAGTCATTTGCTGAAAGTCACACAGCTCATAATTGGTAAAGCCAGGAATCAAACCCCAACAGCACGGCTCATGAGAACTACACTGTTGCATCACATAATTCAAGAGAGTACTTGATAAGTACCAGGAGAGATGTATGAGCTGCCACAGGAAATTAGAGAATTTTTAAACACTTCATGCTGAACTAATGAAGAAAAGCTTCAGATTCAGCTGCGTCTATAAAGATAGATATAGCTTGTACAATAAGGCATTTGAAGCTAATCCTATGGATTTTACTTGGATGTTTTACTTCACAGACCTCTCCCTTTTCCTCTTTCCTTTTGTATGTTTTCCTTTTAGCAAATGTATCCTATCTTTTAAACCCTGTTCTTCAATCATACAGCCCTGCCTCCTTTCAATGTAAGCCTTCTTTAAAGAAATCTGCACTCATCATTTTCAATTCCCTATTTCCTATTCAATCATCAACCCTCTGCCTCCTGGAATTTGTAGGCGTTACTCTACTGAAATAACTCTTGATAATATAACTAATTACTATAGAACTACTAAATTTAATTGGTATTTTTCAGGATTCTTTTCCTTTTTAAAATAGATGGAAAAGAATCAATATGAAAACAGCATTAAAGAGGAAGAAAATAGGAATAAGTCATAAAGCAAGGCCTTGGTGAGAGGAGAACAGAATCAGTAACTTAGAGGTAGTACATTAGCAATGAGGCAGAGAAATGAGAGAGCATACAAAGAAAATAATGTTGAGGAGATTCTGCTGGATGCCCTCAGTTGTTTCAGTTAAGCAGTACATTAAATTATGCACTATGAGTTGGGGGTTAGGTTCAAAGTTTAAGGAGAGGAAAAAAAGGTTTGAATATATGAGAGTTATTAGCAAGAAACAAAGTTGGGATGGTTGTGGTAGAGGGATTGAGAAAAAAAAAAATATATATAGAGAGAGAACTCATGGACATAGACAACAGTATGGTGATGGTGGGGGGTAGGTGGAGGTGGAAGCGGGCATAGAGGGGATAAATGGGGTTGTGGGGAGGGAGAAGAAACAAAGGGAAAAAAACAACCACAGATGAGCACACAGTTGAGAGGAGACAGAATGAACTGGAAACAGGGCCAAAGAATGGAAAGAGAACAGGCTCTGGGCCAGACAAATCTAGGTTTAAGTCTGAAATCAATATATGAGCTAAGTGGGAGTGACTAAACCTTCAGGGTGAGTCAGTAAACCTTTCTGAGCCTCAGTTCCACTATCAATACGGTGGGTAGCAATATTTCCCCAGGGATGTTGTGAGAACCTAATTAAATAAGACAGCTTGTCTAAAGTGCTAAAGGTCTTATTTGAGGATTTTACCCAATAATGTTCAGCAACCTAAGCTCAGGAAAAAAAAAAAAAGGATGACATGTGAAGGTGGACACTGTAGAAGGTTAAGGGAGAAAGAATCTGGGATTACTTGAGAGGACAATACTGTAACTGATAACTGTAGAACTCAAGAAAACAAATTTAACGAGGGTCTGCCAACCTAGAAGAACAGAGCTAATGTAGAGGCAGGAGGTCAAAATGAGGTCACAAAGCACACTTAGGAGTGATAGCTGTAGATGAGATAGAGGTTGTGGTCAGAGACGGAAAACTCTTATTTCAAGATCTTGGAGGCAAAATAGTTCCAAAAAATGAGGTTCAAGTATGGCTGAATCATGGGGAAATCAAAATGTAAACTTTATTCTAAATCATGCATACAATTCAAGATAGTTTTATGAGAAATCTCCAGCTACACAATTTGATATTCTTTGAGAAAAACACTGAGTTAAAAAAAAAATTCAATCTCTAAAGAAGGCAAGGGGAAAATTAGAATATAGTAAGTGCCTACTATATGGTAGGTAGATTTTTAAAAATTGTGATAAAATACATAACAAATTTTACCCTTTTAACCAGTTTTCATTTTTAAGTGTACAGTTCAGTGGTATTAAGTACAATCATATTGCCCTGCAACTATCACCACCATCCATCTCTAGAACTTTTTCATCTTCCCACACTTTCTGCTACGTGGTTTTAGATAACATTTCATTTAATCCTCACATAACATAACTTTTTATAGAGGAGGAAATGGAAGCTTTCAGAGGTTAGCTGACTTCCTAAGGTCACTATAGCTAACATGTAGTAAATCTAGGATCTGAATTTAGGTCTTTCAAAGTCTAAGCTCTTTCTACAACATGCTGCCTCCAATCAAAGTCAGAAAATACCCCAAAAGTTGTGAGAATACCATCTTTGCTTAACTCCTGTTGTAAAAACTCAATATAGTTTACAAGCTACTATTTTCCAAATTTCCTTTGTTTCATTTTTCTGTCTATTGGTTAAAAAAACAACAACACAACTAGTAAATGTTGTTTCTAGATATTTTGAGTGATGTTAATACTCTCCCTGATTCCCAATCTATAAAACAGAAATAGTACCTAACAAAAAAAATAAACTAAGTTTAAATTTAATGAGGTATTGGATAATAAGTTCAATACAGAGCTTCAGTTTGTTTTTGCTACGAGCTGTTTTAAAAAGGAGGCACCAAGTTAAGTTGCTCTTTCTTTTCTATCCTTTCTTAGATGAACATCAAAAGTTTTGCCCTAGTCCAAGCATGTCAAACTCGCGGGCCACACGTGGCCCACACAATTAATATTTTTGCAGCACAGCCAATATAATGGTATGTAAGAAACATTTTAATAAAAATTTTGTAACTTAATTTTTACAATATCCTATTATACATAATTATTAATAACGAACTACAATGCTCAATAATGACTGATTACTGTAATAGTGTTGCACTCATTTCCCTTTCTCGCCTTACGCACAGGCCCACCATTTCTCTCCACTAATACTAGCAGCAAATATTTTAGTAGCTGATGGCCACGTCATTAATCTTGTACTGACTTGTTTGGTGTGCGCAACAGGAAATACTTTGCTTTTGGAGAACAAGAAAATAGGTTTGAGTTATGCTTATTAATTTGTGCAGTTATTCAGTGTCTGGTAAGTTAATGTTCAAAAAAAATATTAATTTTTATTAAAATGTTCTATTTTATGTTAACAATTACTCATTTATTTCAGCCCTTTGTATTCAGCATGTCTCTATCGAAATAAACCTACATTTCTTATGAAAATCAAAGCTTTTGTTTTTTTTGCGGCCCACATAAACTTAAACCTTGTTTATTTGGCCTGTGTTAGCCTTTGAGTTTGACACGCTTGCCCTAGCCAGTTTGGCTCAGTGGATAGAGCACTGGCCCGAGGACTGAAGGATGCCAGATTCGATTTGGTCAAGGGCATGTACCTTGGTTGCAGGCTCGATCCCTGGCCCTGGTTGGGGTGCGTGCGGGAGGCAACTAATTGATGTGTCTTCCTCACATCGATGTTTCTCTCTGTCCCCCTCCCTTCCATTCTCTCTAAAAAATCAATGGAAAAGTATCCTTAGGTGAGGATTAAAAAATAAATAAAGGAAATTCAAAAGTATTTTGTTTGTTAAAAGTGTCATTTCTCTTCTTTCGAAGTATCTTCTATTCCCTTTAAAGTTTTTGTTGCCCTGGAGATTATTCTCAACTTAACTGAGATAAGCTCAATTCAAAAAACAAAAATAAGTAATCATGTTAGTTAAGGGTATTATTTAATACGCTTCAAGCTTGTTCTTCATAAATGTTTTCATATTATTTTACTAAAGTATAAATTAGATGATTAATTGTATAAATTAGATGATTAACTGTAACTTTAGCGAAGTAAATAAAACTAGAAATAACATACTAAAAAACCTTTTGTATGTATGTTTTTATGTACATCTGTTTATCGCTTAGAATATGTATACTATATGTATACTAGAGGCCTGATGCACGAAAATTCGTGCAAGAGTGGGCCTTCCTTCCCCCGGCTTCCCCCTGGCACCCGGGACCTGGGCTTTGTTCCAGCCACCGGCAGGCACCTAGGACCTGGGCGGCTTCCCTCCAGCCACCGGCAAGCGCCTGGATCCCGCACTCCGGCGGTGGCTTCATCTGTAATGATGTCCGGAAGGACTTTCAGTCTAATTAGCATATTACCCTTTTATTATTATAGATAAACCAACAGAAGCAACAGGCTACAATGCTTCTTGTAGTGGGAATTTTTCAAATATAATTTAAGACATGTTAAACTTTGTTTCAGAAAGTTTTTATTCTGTATATCAAGCAACAGAGTTGGCTGTTCAGGAAGAGGTTATAAAAGTTGTTCTGCAGAGGTTTTTGGCTTCCGCACATCTGAGATTACACTATGTTTATTGCCAAGAAGTATGTGTGAAAATCCCCTAACCTGAGCCACATGATGGCGCTTTTAGCTCTGTCAGCATTAACCATTCTTTTCACGCCAATTTGATCTTTTAAATCACAATCTGATTCTGAACATATGTTTTTCTTAGTTTTAACTCCTGATTTTTTTCTGTTACAATTCAAGAAACTTCCCTCTTTCAAAAATTTGTCTGATCCTACAGTCAACCAAACAGAATTTATAAATGCAACTATGCAACTACCTCAATGAATACACTGTCTCAGAGCAACAAAACTGTATGTGGTCTGTTTCTGGCCACCAAGTGGGTAAAAAGTCTCTAACTCACAACATGAGAAGCATCATACTGCATCAGGACCGTTTTTGTCTCTGACGGGGCATCAGGAGACATTTTGTGAGGAGCACTACTGTTCTCCATGACATTAATATACTCCACATATTTTTTCATACCCAAATAATAAAAAATGAAGGCTTAGAAAACCTCTAAGGCCCTTTATGACTCCAAAGCCTTGATATAAGTATGGAGCTAGAATTCATAAATTTGTCTAAATGTTTTTGATCTATTTATACATTTTTTATTGTGATAGTGAGATTATGGTATAAAACAATCAGAAATTTTGAGACACTATAGGTTTTAGTATTTTAGAATCTGGTGAATAAGTATATATTTGCTTTCACAGTAATCTAAGAAAGACCAAACTCTGTCAAATTCAGTATTCTATTTCCAAATGGTGTGTAATATCATGGTGTTCCTGCAGATGTCAACTTCAAGTTGTTCTGGACATAGAATAAAGCATTCCTGGTTGCTCATAATTTAAAAACTTTGATCCAACCTTTACCAGTCTTCATCTTCACAAACGGAAGTAACTTTTATTCTAAATTCTTAAATAAGAGAGACTTCCCTACAAGGACAAGATAGTGTAAGTTTCCCTAGTCTTATGCTAATCATTTAAATTTTTATTATTTTTATAAAGAAGACATTTCCTTACTAGAAGACTTTCACTATAGCAGCAGACTAACTGAAAACTGTAATACATCAGAACTAAAGGGAACTAAGACCGCAAATGCAACTTTCTACTTTACAAATGAGGAAACTGAGGCTTAGTGTTGATAACAGACTTTGCTATAGTATAAGAAGAAACCCTAAGCTAGATCCAGCAAAGCAGTGCTCTTAAAACTGCAGATCAGGACCAACCAATTCAGTGCTACCAGCATTTTTAAAAAGCAACAGAATACAAAATATCAGAGGCTTTTCATGTAGTGAAGGTATTGTTTCATAAAACTTTTGTTTCAGTTATATGTATGTGATGAATCATAATGTAAAATGCATTTATTATAGTAGTCAAAAATTTTGGAAGTTATTGCAATAAAATATTAATTCTCTGAGTGGATTTTAAAATTTATTCTTATTTAAAAATTATTATTATTATTAAATAAGTATTCAATAATTAATAAAGTAATATTAGTAATAAGATAACTATCATTAAAATGATTGTGATGTGATTTATTATTTATTATGATGATTCACTTTTAAGCTAATAAAAATCTCTGCATTAAATACTAAATGCCACAATTTAAAAGAAGCATTTTTCCTGCTTTAAAATAGGTTCTGAATATTATAACCCTGTATCAATTTGAATAGACTTTCTTTAAAATATCACATTCCTGTTGAGCTTATTATATGTGCAAAAGCTAGACAAACTCTTAAAATACTGAATTCTAGAATTCTGATCATTAGCACATAAAAATATCATTCTCTGTGAAAACACAGTGACCTCTAGTGGACTCATTAAATAAACTGACATAATCCTTGCCCATAAGAATTTAGAAATCAAGGTAACACTGACGCTTCTAGGTATAAAATACACTGATATGCTTAAATACTAAAAAGCATTATACATAAATAAGGGCTATAGTTGCACTACGTACAATGTGACAGTGTATATTGGTTACTTACAATGTGACAGTATAGATTGGTTACTTACAATCAAGTGGAATATGATGAAAGAATCCTGGCCTTGTTCAGAATCTATCAATAGCTTAAGAAATAAATACTCTTTCTGAGCTTATTTGATAGCGGTTGGATTAAATTACCTGTAAGGATCCTTTCGGCTCTTTAATTATGATCCTTTCTTTAATTTATTTTGTACACCAATGCCAGATTAAATTCGGTTCAAAAACATTTGATGGTTCCCCAGGACTTGAGGACATACCAAACTTAGCTTGGCCCCTTGTTATCTATCATTATCTTCTATTTTTTCCCAAAACATAACCTTTTTTTTCAAGTGAGCTAATGTCCTCACTATCTACTTCCAACATCCCAACCCACTCCTGCAAGTTTATTTTCTCATATCTGCTTAGAGTTTCTTATTGTGCAATGTTTTATTCTCACTACTTACATAACAGGTCGCCATTAGAATAAGTACAAATTTGTTTCACTCATGGGTATTTATTTGGTCATTCCAATGAGATTTAAATTTACAGGTTGGACTTTATACATGTGTGTAATCTGCCATGTACTAAGCACATACTATACATTTTTAATGTAAACTCAATTGATGTTTAGATTAGGGAAACCCAGGCCATTTTCATGTTTCTATTTAATTTTTTAAAATTTTTATTATTTTTTAAAAAATATTTTTATTGATTTCAGAGAGGAAGGTAGAAGGGAGAGAGAGATAGAAACATCAATGATCAGAGAGAATTATTGATCGGCTGCCTCCTGCACCCCCTATTGGGGATTGAACCCACAACCTGGGCATGTGCCCTTGACCAGAATCGAACCCGGGACCCTTCAGTACGCAGGCCGAGGCTTTATCCACTGAGCCAAACCCGATAGGGCCACCTTTCTTTTTTAGTGAGGTAGGGATGTATATACAGGTAAGGTAGAATTTTAAGAACCACAAATAAAAAGTGACAGGGTTTCATATTTCAGAAAAAGTGGGCATTCTGAACATAGGATGGTAAGATTTTAGAAAAAGATTAGAGGGAAGAACTGTCTTAAATTAGCTAAAGGAAGTAACTATGACTATATCTGAAGAAAACAGATGACAGAAAAGGTGGTTTGGTAAATAGTTTTGAAGCAGATATGATGATTGGCTAAATGAAAGGGCTAAATTTAAGTAGAGAGGTATCTTTGGATGTAGGGGTAAAGACAATGTAAGGAAACAGTGGTTTTAACAGTGGAGAATGGAATATATTGCTGATGTAGGGCTAAGGAAGGTGATGGACAGCTCTGGTGATAGAAATACTAAGAAAGGAGATAAAGAGTAATAGTTTAAAAGGTGCTCTCAGCTTCCCAGTCAACTTGGACAATGCTACAATCTTTTATCCTCCAAACAAGAAAGTCAGATAGGCTGGTGGAGAAATGATGAACAGTTTAGTCTTCCTGGTGTTTAATTCAATTAACAAAGGCCATAGGGTAATATATTTTACATATTCTAAACCACACGGGATGGGTCATCAGGCAAAGGTGTCTGCCAACAAAGATACTGTCATCAGTACAATTAGGGCTAACTGAACCTGCAGTAGCATCGTATTACACCGTTCATCAGATAAGACCAAGAGTTTTGTTTTGTTCTTTTTAGGTAAATATCTTTCATCAACTCGCATCTCAGTACATTTATGTCATTGACTCTATTTAGAAGAGATCCTAACTATTTTACCACAAATAACAATGCCTAGTGTTGTTATAATATTCGCTATCAAACATGAATTACTTAGTATATTATCTCATTAAGCCTGTGTTTGAAATTTCTAGACAATATAGTTTAATTATATAACAATAATTTTTGTTACTGTTTTTATATTATTATGCCATTTGTCCCCACAATAATAAATTTTCTCTCAAATTCAGCAACTACTAAAATGTTGTAAATGCTTAAACATTTCCCAAGGGGCAAAATCCCAGGAATGTCCATAAACCTTTTTGCTAAAAATGACTCTCAATTGGGGTTCCTTAAATTTATAAAATATTATACTGATGTTTAATAAAGATTGACCAAATTAATAACCTGAACTTTTAAATCTTAGAACATAGTTTCCTAACAACAAACTGAGTTGAGTTAGATATCAAGATCCAGTATCTTCTGAAAAAATTTAACATTCTTACTCCAGGACTACTATATTAATAGAAATATTAAAATAAATAACTGGCTGAGAGCACCTTTCTATTCACTAGATGGGATGCTACCTGATTCATGAATCATTGAATAAAGCCAATTATCTTTAAAAAAGAAAGAACGAATCAGTGTAACAGGAAGCAAAGTTCAAATTTTGTGATTAAAGCTAAAACAACACACAAAATATTTGCATGTATTAATTTTCTGATTTTAAGTGTAAAATCCTTAATAGTTATTCTTAAAATATAACCATTTCCCTACAATTAAAATGTATACAATGGTAATATTCCAAAGAGACTTAGATCTATTTGCTGCATACCTCAAAAAGCAGAAGGAAATTTTTAAAATATATGAACAAATGTATATACAATGATTTAAATTACCTTTCTTCGTCTCGAACCCATACTGGAGTTTTAGGAATTTGTGCTTCAAAAAACTTAGATGCTTTATAACAAAAATTGCTGCAAAAACACTGAAAAAAATGTAAACTAGTTAGTTTTTTTAATTGTGAAACACAGCATATGTACAGAAGAGAGTATAAAACATAAATATGTAGTTCAAAGAAAAAAATGAAAACCCATGAATCTACCACCCAAGGTAAGAAATAAGGTAGAGTACCTTTGAAGGCCTCTATGTGCCCCTCTCTGATGGCACCACACTCCACATTCCCCAGAGGTAACCAGTATTATAAATTTTATTGCTCATTTCTTTGCTTTCTCTTAGTTGTGCTGCCTATACATATCCTATCCTATATACTAGGTATACCGGTTAATAATGCGGATTTTTTTCAGTAGATGGAGTTACACATGTGTTGATATATATGCGATTTGATATGTATGCTATTGTGTTGTATTAACAAGCTTCAAAACTTCATATGTCAAATTTGCTGAAGATGTTAATATCATAGATATTTTTACACTTAAAAATGTTGAATTTTGTGCCAAAAAAAGAGCATTTGTGAGAAGTTTTAATTCATTACTTTATTTTGAAGGAAAGTGCTGCTGAATACTTTGGGAAGCTTATGGTGAACATGCTCCATCTCAAGATACTTGTGAACGCTGGTTTAAACGCTTTAAAAGTGATGATTTCAATGTGAAAGCCAAAAACGTCCAGGTCAACCGAAAAAGATTGAAGACCAACAATTACAAGCATTATTGGACGAAGATACGTGTCAAACTCAAAAACAACTTGCAGAAAGATTAAATGTTGTTGAGTAATTTCTGATCATTTACAAGCAATGGGAAAGATTTTAAAGGAAGGAAAATGGGTGCCACATCAACTGAATGAAAGACAAATGGAAAACCAAAAAGTCATCAGTAAAATATTGCTTCAACGGCACAAAAGAAAGTCTTTTTTGCATTGAATTGTGACTGGTGATGAAAAGTGGATTTATTTTGAGAATCCCAAATGCACAAAATCATGGGTTGATCCAGGTCAACCATCAACATGGACTGCAAGGCCAAATCGCTTCGGAAAGAAGACAATGCTCTGTGTTCGGTGGGATCAGGAAGGTGTGGTGTATTATGAGCTTCTAAAACCATGTGAAACAGTTAATACTGATCGCTACCAACAACAAATAATTGATATGAACCATGCTTTGATCGTGAAACAACCAGAATGTTCCAGAAGACATGGCATAGTAATTTTGCTTCATGATGATGCACCATCACACACTTCAAAACCAGTTAAAGACACGTTAAAAGATCTTGCCTGGGAAGTATTAACCCACCCTCTGTATTCACCAGACCTTGCTCCTTCAGATTACCACTTGTTCTGATCGATGGCACACACACTTTCTGAGCAGCACTTCAAAACGTACGAAGAAGTAGAAAATTGGGTCTCTGAATGGTTTGCCTCAGAACAAGAAAAGTTCTATTGGGACGGTATACACAAATTACCTGAAAGATGGGGAAATGTGTAGCTAGCAATGGACATTACTTTGAATAAAGCAGTTTTGATGTTTATCTTGAAATTATTGTGTTTTCTTTGATTATAAAATCCGCTATTATTAACTGGTACACCTAGTAATTAAAGGTTAATATGCAAATCGACTGAATGGCAGAACGACCGGTCGCTATGATGCACACTGACCACCAGGGTTCAGACGCTCCACGCAGGGGAGCAGGCCTAAGCCATCAGTCGGACATTCCCTGAGGGCTCCCGGATTGCTAGAGGGCACAGGCCAGGCTGAGGGACGCCCCCCCCCGCGTGCATGAATTTCGTGCACCAGGCCTCTAGTATGTATGTGTGTGTGTGTGTGTGTGTGTATTCTTATATATTTTATATTTTATATATATATATATATATATATATATATTTATAAGAATATATAATTTTATATATATATATATATATATATATATATATATATATATATATATATTCTTATAAAATCTATCAGTTTTCCCTACTTTTAAACTTTGCCTAAATGGAATTATATTGTTATATATTCTTGTCATTTTTTAATGTGTTTTTATTGATTTCAGAGAGAGGAAGAGAGAGATAGAAGCATCAATAATGAGAGAGAAACACTGATCAGCTGCCTCCTGCACACCCCTACTGGGGATCAAGCCTGCAACCCGGGCATGTGCCCTGACCAAGAACCAAATCGTGACCACCTGTTCATGGGTCGATGTTCAACCACTTAGCCACACTGGCTGGACATATTCTTGCCATTTCTTATTCCACATTATGTTTTTTGAGATTCTTTCATGAAATTGTAGCTTATTCAGTTACACTATTTGCAAGTACTCTACCCTTTACTGTTTATGGACAATTGAGTTGTTTCTAATGTTTCTGCTATCACTACAATGTTACTATGAACTTTTTTTTTTTTTTTTACAAATTTTACAATAAAAAATATAGTAAAATATGCCAAATTTACCATCTTAATTATTTTTTAAGTTACTTAATGTCACTGAATCATTAGTTCAGTGACATTAAGTAACTTTCTCACTGTTGTGCAATCATTGCCACCATCCATCACCTGAACTCTCTTCATCTTGCAAAACTGAAACTCTACACCCATTAAACAACTCCCCATTTCTGCCTCCTCTGACAACCACCATTCTACTCTCCCTCTATGAATTTGATTACTCTAGTTACCTCATATAAGTGAAATCAGGTATTTGTCCTTTTGTGCTGGCCTGTTTCACTTAGCATGTCTTTAAATTTCATCCATGTTGTAGCATATGTCAGAATTTCCTTCCTTTTTAACTTTTTAAGGGGATAATATTCCATTTTATGCATATATAATATTTTGTTTATACATCTAGGAACATTCATATACACAAACAGTGTGTCCCAAAATATGTATACACACTTTATCAACTGATAACTCAATTTTGAAAATGAAGTGTATTTTAATAAAGACTGCTTTTATAATTATTCAAAGTGTGTATATATTTTGGGGGGGACACCCTATATACTTGTGCGCATGAGGAAGAATTTCCTCAGATATACACCAAAGAATAGAAAGGCTTGGCCATAAGAGCATGAAAATTTGACTTTACTAGATAATGCCAAACAGTTTCTCAGAGGTTGTACCAATTTTTATTTTATCAGCATAATACAGAGTTATTAATATTGTCAGATTTTTATAATTTTGTCACTTTTGAGGCTGTGAAAACATAACTCAATGTGTTTTCATTTGCTATTTTCCTGGTTACTGACAAGATTGAGCACCTTTTCATACATTCATTAGTCATTCAAGTTTCTTTTAGAAAAATTTTCTATCAGGTCATTTGTCTTTTTCTTATAGATTATATTTTTTGGTTATGAATCTGTGATCAGATATGGCAGAAATATAACTCCTGATTTGGAGCTTATCTTTTCACTATTTTTTGGAAACTTCTAAGAAGCAAACATTTTAAATTTCAATGTAGAAAAATTTATCACTTTTTCCTCTATAGTCTATATCTTATTTACTTTTAATTCTCACCAGAGGACATGCTTTTATTGATTTGAGAGAGAAACATCAATGTGAGAATGAAACATCGATCAGCTGCCTCCCACAGGCACCTGACTTGGGATTAAACCCCCAACCTGGGTATGTGCCTTGACCTGGAATTGAACCCATGACCTTTCGGTGTACAGGATGATGCTCCAACCAACTGAACCACACCAGCCAGGGCATAGTCTATAATTTTTTATCTTACTTAAAAAATTCTCTCTAGTCCAAGTTTATGAAAGTACTAGAGGCCTGGTACACGAGATTTGTGCACTCAGGGAGGGGGGTGTCCCTCAGCCCAGCCTGTGCCCTCTCGTAGTCCAGGAGTCCTCAGGGGATGTCCAACTGTCGGCTTAGGCCAGCCGTGAGCCCGGCTTCTGGCTGAGCGGTGCTCCCCCGTGGGAGCGCACTGACCACCAGGGGGCAGCTCATAGCGACCGGTCATTCCGCCATTCGGTCGATTTGCATATTAGCCTTTTATTATATAGGATTCTCCCATTTGTCTTTCCAAAGGTTTGTCTTTTACACTTAGGTCCTTAATTAACCTAACATTGATCTTTGTATGTACATTGAGATAAAGGTCGATTTTTATTTCTTACATATGGGTAACTAATTGTGCCAGTACTATTTATTGAGTAATCCATCCTTTCTTCACCAATCTTCAATATCACGTGTCCACAAATGTGGTGAGCCTGTTTCTACTTCTCTATTCTGTTCCATGATTTACTTGCCTGAATTTATTCTAAAAAGCACTTTTAACTTTTAAATGTTCAAAGATTAATTAAAGCATAAACAAAGAGTTCTTTAAAACACCTTAAATGAAATATCTATAAATGAAAAACTTTTAATGTGACTATTTTCTAAAAGGCAAAATTTTTAAACAGTTGTGTGTGTGTTTGTTTTGTTTTCTTTTTTTGTTAATCCTCACCTGAGGATATTTTTCCACTGATTTTTTTTAGAGAGAGTGGAAGGGGGGGAGAGACAGAGAGAAACATGGATGTGAAAAAAGACATATCGATTGGCTGATTGAGCTTGCCACCAAGGTATATATCCTTGACCAGAATCAAACCCGGGACCCTTCAGTCAGTCAGCAGGCTGACACTCTATCCACTGAGCCAAATCGGCTAGGGCTAAACAGTTGTTTTTAGAATCATTTAGTATAAGATTAAAAATTAAATGCTAAATTGAAAATAAACTTTAAACTTACCTTTCTTTCAGTAATATCGTAGACTTTATTGGTTTTGGTAGAAATTTTATATTTCTGTTTTGGTACCTAAAGAAAAAAAAGTATGGCTTACAAAAGAATTCAAGTAATAAACTTGAACTTATGTTACAAATTATCTATATATCATGTCATTTGTTTATAACCTCAGTTTCTTGTTCTTTCTACAAAGTACTTCATTAAAGATAAAAATTAAAAGTCTATATATTTTAAAATTACTTACAATTCCTAGCTTCTTGTGACATAAGGGATAACCACAGAGCTTGATAATAGAACGTTCATCCACAACATCACTGTAGTGAGCAGGTGCGATAAACTTCCCCTGTAATGAAATAAAAGGGGCATCCCCCAATCCTAGATTATTGAAAAAAGTTCATATCAGCTCTCTAGGCCCCATAAATCTCATCTGAAAATACTGAGATAATAACACTACTTATCTCATAGGTTTGATGTTAGAATCAGAGGAGAAAATACAGAAAAGGAACTTAGAAGAGTGCTCAATATGTAGGAAGTACTCAAAAAATGTTAGCAATTATTTAAAAAGAACAAAAACAAAAAAAGTTCTGCCACAGTAGACTATGTATCTTTGTAGATTATATAGTTCATGAAATAATTCTGAGGCAGGAGGAAGAGATCGTGTTATAGTGAGTGCTATACCAAAGCAAAATACTGATAGTATATTTTATTTTAAAAATTATTATTATTAAAAAAATAAAGCACATAAAATAAGAAGATATAATTTTACCTATTTTTAAAGCACAATGTAAAAAAATTAAGTACAACAAAGGTCAAAGTGACTCCAGAACAAATTTTTGTGCAAAATCTTCTAGCTTCTGAAAAAACTGTACCAGAGAATGCTGAAGTGATAGTTATAAGCTAATACCAATTTTTTTCCACTGGCATCTTTCTCTTCAAATAATCTCACTTCTTGAGATTATTTTTGAAGATGGTTTTCTGTATTAGTAGAGACTGAACAACTTTTTATGGAGAGTAGTATAAGGTACTTATTTCAAATGAAGCATTTCTAGTTTGTGTTTGTATTTAGAGTCATCATGGTACACAGATTTTGATGCAGTTACTTATATCAATTTAAATGATCACATTTATATTCCTCTTATTTAGAAAAATCTATGAGCCACACTAAAAATTACTTTTGCAATAGAAGCTCTGAGTTTTAATTTTCCATTTCTTTTTTCTCTTAAGGATTATGAGGACATAATATAAATTTCCATTCAAAAATTTAATATAATAGAGCCATTAAAGAAAACAAGCAAACAAAAATGCAGATTATAATTTTCTTGTTAAGTGTTAAATCATAAAGGATCTATATTTGAGGTTTTAAAAAATTCAAATTAATGGAATTACATTAACAAATATAATCTTCTGTTACTAAAATAGGACAACATACAGAACATGGAAAATGACGAAAATAAAATGAGAATAGCAGAGTGGTTAAAACAATTACTACTAAGGGGTGAAATATTTATGTTATTTTTCATTAGTGCATTTAAAGTCATTATAAAAGAAATACATGTGATTATTTTTTAATGCACGAATTATATAGCATGTTACCTGCATGTGGTGACTAAGAACAGATTCAAAGATTTCAATAATGCAAGTTTCACGTTGCACATATTTAAAGATTTTCTACTACAAAAATAATAGTTTGTGAACACATACACACTCCATTAAGAATTCTTCTGTAATATTTTCTTCTAAAAGCTGTTCAACAATATGTAGAGCTTTTCTCTCAAACTCAATCTTCTTTCTCACAATCTCTTCTAGTTCTGCTTTCCTAAAATTAAAAAAGAATTATTTAAAATGTAACTTATTGTACTTATAAGTTTTATATAGCCAATTTTCTGTTTTAAAATACACTAACAACTTACTATTTGCTACTTAAATTTATATTTTTAGCTAGAGGCCCGGTGCATGAAATTCATGCATTGGGGGGGTGTCCCTCAGCCCAGCCTGCACCCTCTACAATCTGGGACACCTCAATCCCCCCACTGGGATTGGGCCTAAACGGGCAGTCGGATATCCCTCTCACAATCCAGGACTGCTGGCTCCCAACCGCTTGCCTGCCTGCCAGCCTGATCACCCCCTAACCACTTCCCTGCCAGCCTGATCGATGCCTAACTGCTCCCCTGCTGGCCCAATTGCCCCTAACTGCTCTCCCCTGCCGGCCTGGTCACCCCTAACTGTCCTCCCCTGCAGGCCTGGTCGCCCCCAACTGCCCTCCCCTGCAGGCCTGGTTGCCCCCAACTGCCCTCCCTGCAGGGCTGGGTCCCCCCCAACTGCCCTCCCCTGCAGGCCTGGTTGCCCCCAACTGCCCTCCCTGCAGGGCTGGGTCCCCCCCAACTGTCCTCCCCTGCAGGCCTGGGTCCCCCCCAACTGTCCTCCCCTGTAGGCCTGGTCGCCCCAACTGCCCTCCTCTGCCGGCCCGGTCACCCCTAACTGCCCTCCCCTGCAGGCCTGGTCCCTCCCAACTGCCCTACCCTGCTGGCCATCTGGTGGTGGCCATCTTGTGTCCACATGGGGGCAGCCATTTTGTGTTGGAGGGACGGTCAATTTGCATATTACTTTTATTAGATAAGATGCTGTTACTTTTGACTCAATACTTTTCAAAAAGGAAACAAGCTACTTGTTGTACTAGACACATAGAAGGTTAGTCACAAAACAAGATTATTTGATTTCCAGAACCCAGAATACAAGGAAAAGCTTCAGAGATTCCTACAGAAAAGAAAATGAAGTGAAATCTTTTTGCCAGTTACAAGTTTATACTCTATTACTTTTGTGGGTAACTAAAAATGGAGGCTTTTCCTCTAAAATCTTTATAAATAAGAAGAGATCAGAGAGGAAAAAATATCATTTTGGCTCTTCTTACAAGTAAAAATGTATTTGTGTCAAGTCTCAAAGGTCAACAGATGACACAGTTTGACAAGGGAGAGTCATATTTGCAAAGAAGTGTTTACTTACTTTTGTTGTAAGTTTTATTAAATAACTATATTGATACTAGAAGCCTGTTGCACGAAGTTTTGTGCAATAGATTTTCCTGCGCCATTTCCTCTGGCCACCCGCCGATACGAGCGCCTCCTGAAGGCTGGGGGCGGGACTCGGGGTGGCCGATGGCGCTGGCTGGAGGCGCTCCGATCGGCAGGTGGCCAGAGGAAAACTGGTACTGGCGGAAAACTGATGCCGGCAGCCACGCAATCGGCCACCCCGAGTTCCGCCACTCGTGCCTTCCGCCGGCCCCATGGGTCCTCCCACAGCGCCAGCCGGCCGTTTAGGCCGGTGAGAGGAGCGGGGGGCGGGGACTCGCGAATCCCCGCCCCCCGCCAGCCAATCGGCTACCCTGAGTCTGGCCCCCCGCGCCTCCAGCCTGCCCAATCGTGGGCGTAGTGGAGTGATGCAATTTGCATATTACCTTTTTATTATGTAGGATAACTATGGTTTAGGAAAACAGCAATCTTCCTAGGAAGGCTGGTCCTTGTCCTGGCACCAAAGGAGCTCTGTCAGCTTGTACTTGCTCCACACATTATGAACATAAAGCACGGGTTATCAGATCAAACAATGGCCCCAGACAGTGGTTCTCAATCATAGCTCCATCTGATGAGATTTTTCAAAAAGATACTATGCCCAGGTCACACTGCAGGCTCATTAAATCAGAATCTCTGGTTATTGGTGTTTTCTTAAAAGTGCTCCAAATAATCTTAGTGTGCGACTGGGTTGAGAATCACTGTCACAAGACCAAAGATACCAACTACCTTGGTGATGCATTTGGCTCCTTTCTAGCACTGGTTTCCACTTGCCTCCTGAACCAACCTTTGCTGACCTCCTGGATCTTGACTTGGCTCTCATATCTGGACATAGAATGTACTCACCTTTTCTCCCTACCTTCAAAACATTAGATTCTAATTCCTTGCCTGGAACAATATGTTTTATAAAACAATTTGGAGGACTGGCACAGGATTGCTAACTATGAACACATAAGGACATTAAAACAAGAATAAATTTGCAACTAACACCTGTTCTCCCATCATTTTATAAAGGCCATGCTTACATCAAAGAAGTATAAAAGACACAGACACAGTTAAAAAGCAGTTCTTCATACTGACTATATTTATATTTAGCTTTATGAAAAACATTATTTTATTTTTCTCATTTTGCTGCCTACCAATAAAAGCTATGTATGTCAGGTGCTAAGATCAGTACATAACCGGCATTAGGAATTGCTGATTTAAGCATCAACTATCTCAACCCACAATAACTTTTATTAACTGATAGATACCTACAGTTGCTTCCCATGGATAGCCAAGTCTCACAGCTGCCCTCTGTCAGAAATATTGACAGGTAGTGTGGTATACAGCAGTGGTTTTTGGTCTCAACATTCCTTTACACTCTTAAAATTAGAGCTTTTGCTTATGTAAATTATATCTGCTGAAACTTACCATATTAAAAGTGAGACAATTTTAAAGCATTTGTTTAATAATATACCTGTTACATGTTAATATAAATATTTAAATATTTTTATTTATTTCAGAGAGGAAGGGAGAGAGAGAGAGAGATAGAAACATCAATGATGGGAGAGAATCATTGATTGGTTTCCTCCTGCATGCCCACACTGGGGATGGAGCCTGCAACCAGGCATGTGCCTCGACCAGGAATCGAACTGTGACCTCCTGGTTCATAAGTCGGTGCTCAACCACTGTGCCAC
The DNA here is from genome assembly GCF_951640355.1 of Cnephaeus nilssonii. Taxonomy (NCBI): domain Eukaryota; kingdom Metazoa; phylum Chordata; class Mammalia; order Chiroptera; family Vespertilionidae; genus Cnephaeus; species Cnephaeus nilssonii. The sequence continues at coordinate 34,260,067 of NC_137078.1, forward strand.
GCTGGCCAGGCCATGTTAATATATCCTATATAATAAAACCCTAATATGCAAATCGACCAAATGGCGGAACAACCGGTCACTATGACGTGCACTGACCAACAGGGGACACACGCTCAACATAGGAGCTGCCCCCTGGTAGTCAGAGTGCTCCCACAGGGGGAGCGCTGCTCAGCCAGAAGCTGGGCTCATGGATGGTGAGCGCAGCGGTGGCAGGTGCCTCTCCCACCTCCGCTGCAGGTGAGCGGTAAGGAGCGAGGGGTCCCGGACTGTGAGAGCCCCAGACTGCAAGAGGGCACAGGCCGGGCTGAGGGGACCCCCTGCCTCAGTGCATGAATTTCGTGCACTGGGCCTCTAGTTTTTAAATAAAAAATTTAGTGTGAAAAGTGGAATTGTTTTATATTTTTGAAAACTTTACTTTCTGGCTTAAAAGTATTCACCTGGATCGAATGTGGAAGTATTTTGTAGTTGGAATCCTAATATATAAAAACCCAAGGTCTGCCACAACTGACCAAAGGCTCGACCGAACACCGGAAGTCAGTCCTACAGTCAGTGCTCCCAGCACTGACTGCTGCCGCTGCGGGCATGGCGACCCAGCACTGACTGCCAAGGGGGCTATGGATCAGGCCCAGAGAGAGGCCCGAAGAGAGAGGCAGGGTCTGATCTGCAGCCTCTGTGGCAGCTGTTGATCAGCCGTTGCCTCTCTCTTTCTCTCCGGGCTTTGCCAGCAGCCGCATCTCTGTTTCTCTCCAGGCCTCCGTGGGGGCTGCTGATCAGGCCCGGAGATGCTGACTGGCATAGAAACTGACCAATCAGAACCAAATCTGGGTGAACTGTGAGGAGCCAATGGCTGCCTAGGAGGCAGAGCTTTTGATGCTGACTGGCATAGAAACCGACCAATCAAAATCAAATTGGACAGCAGGGGAGGGCAGTTGGGGGTGAGATCAGGCCGGCAGGGGAGGGCAGTTGGGGGCGAGATCAGGCCAGCAAGGGAGGGCTGTTGGGGGCAACCAGGCTGGCAGGGGAGGGCAGTTGGGGGCGAGATCAGGCTGGCAGGGGAGAGCAGTTGGGGGCGAGATCAGGCCGGCAAGGGAGAGCTGTTGGGGGCAACCAGGCCGGCAAGGGATGGTAGTTGGGGGCGAGATCAGGCCGGCAGGGGAGGCCAGTTGGGGGAAACCAGGCCAGCAGGGGAGGGCAGTTGGGGGGCGAGATCAGGCCGGCAGGGGAGAGATCAGGCCGGCAGGGGAGGGCAGTTAGGGGTGATCAGGCAGGCAGAGGCAGTTAGGGGCAATCAGGCCGGCAGGGGAGGGCTGTTGGGGGTGAGATCAGGCCGGCAGGGGAGGGCAGTTGGGGGCGAGATCAGGCTGGCAGGGGAGAGCAGTTGGGGGCGAGATCAGGCCAGCAAGGGAGGGCTGTTGGGGGCAACCAGGCCGGCAAGGGATGGTAGTTGGGGGCGAGATCAGGCCGGCAGGGGAGGCCAGTTGGGGGAAACCAGGCCGGCAGGGGAGGGCAGTTGGGGGCAAAATCAGGCCGGCAGGGGAGGGCAGTTGGGGTGAGATCAGGCTGGCAGGGGAGGGCAGTTGGGGGAAACCAGGCCGGCAGGGGAGGGCAGTTGGGGGCAAAATCAGGCCAGCAGGGGAGGGCAGTTGGGGCGAGATCAGGCCGGCAGGGGAGGACAGTTAGGGGTGATCAGGCAGGCAGGTGAGTGGTTAGGGGCAATCAAGCAGGCAGGCAGGTGAGTGGTTAGGAGCTAGAGGTCCCAGATTGCAAGAGGGATGTCCGACTGCCGGTTTAGGCCCAATCCCACAGGGTTTGGGCCTAAACCGGCAGTTGGACATCCCCCAAGGGGTCCCCGATTGGAGAGGTTGCATGCTGGGCTGAAGGAACACCCCCCTCCGTGCATGAATTTCGTGCACCGGGCCCCTAGTAAATTTATAAAAGATCACTCCCCTCAACAACTATTTGGTTATCCCCATGGCTTTTTCATTGTTTCATCATCTTGAATGGTCTGCTCAAAATACATTTCAGCTTGTCTATATTCTGCAAATTATAGTGCTCACAATAAGACAATCTCCTTAGGTTTGTGGTCAGATCAGTATTGAAGACAGTTTCAATATTTCTTAAAACAAAGACAGTATCATCATGCTACTCCACGGGAAAATGCAGGTATCCCTCGTTTTACGGCGCTTCACTTTATTGCATTTGACAGATGTTGCATTTTCTACAAATTGAAGGCAAGACCTCCACTAGCAAAAAAAAGATTATGACTTGCTTTATTGCGGTGGTCTGGAAGTGAACCTGCATTATCTCTGAGATATGCCTGTACTCATCAAAGCAGATCTCAAATCCATCCAATTTCTCCATCCCAGATGATCACCATCCCTAAAATATTAAAACTTTTTAAACTTAAATTTCATCACTTTATTAAAGTTTTCCCATTTGCATGTAGAAAATCTAAATTGCTCACATAGCCTACCAGGTACTGTATGAATGGAATCCTGCCTTTCTAACCTTTTCCTATGCTCCGTTCTTGCCTTGCTCAGAATGCTGCACACCACCCTGAACATCTCTCCTTTCTTTATGTGACCAAACCTTTTCTTGTCACACACACTGCATCTCTGGCTGGAGGTCTCTCCCCTCACTACTCTGTCTGGTTAATGCCTACTTAGCCTTCAGGACACAGATTAATTACTTTCTGAGAAACCCTCCCCTGAAAACCCACCACCTTCCCTGCCAACCTCCAGCTAAATTAGATTCTGGTTATGAGTTCCTACTACTTTATAGCACTTATCACAATTTGTAATTATGTATTTCTTTGTGATAATTTAATTGGTATGTCTCTGCTCCACTAGATAGGAACTGTGTCTATTCTATTCAAAATTATATCCCCAGGACCTAACAGGTCTGGCATATCTTACACTAAGTAAGTAACTTGAAAAAAATTAGTAAATTAAGGCCAAAGCCAACACTTCATAAAATACCACAGATATGTATTTTTAAATTCATACTCACAGACTATTCCTATTCTAGAAAACTTTCGTGACAAGAGATAAATCCAAGAGACAGTACAGGAGAACTTTTTGCTGAAAATATGCACCTTTCTACAGACACTCATACCTTCATTAGAAATCTAAAAGTGTCTGATTTTGGTTTTCTTAAAGCATGGAGCAGGGGGTTGTAATAGTCTATGTGAGAATTTACAATGCTTCCCAGATCTTCCCCTTCTCATAATAATTTTCTTTTAAGGTAGCATCCATTACTGTTTTTAAAAATGGAGATAAACAGTCAAATGAATTCAGTTGTCCAAATACTAGTAGTTCTCATACCTTTTAGAAGCATCTTCCTGTTTCAAGGTACTTGTCTGTTTAGCACCTAAAATTAAAACAAACAAACAAACAAGAAACAGTAGGTTAAGTTCTACCCAAACACATTGGATTACAGGACAGATTCCTGCCCAAATAAAGTACCATCTTTTCCTCTTTTCCACATATTCCATTTCCAATCCTGGGTGTAAATCAAGTGAAATGGAATGGGAATCCAATTTGTATTTGTAAGTTAATTACTCCAGAACTGTTCCTGGTTAACATGTATCTCTTTCGGGGTTGAATTTTCTCTTGTAACATAGTTGCAGTTACGCACTCCTGAAAATCTGAGATAGGGGTCCTTTTAGGGGTAACCTCTCTCCGTCCCCCAAATAATTCACTCCCCGGTAAGAGGGGAGGAGGCTCTCTGATACCTAAGGGAAGCGGGGCCCCCAAAGCAGCAGTGCGACTGGAAGGAGGACCAGTGCCAGGTTCCAGGGGAGCTGCCCACGGGGCCCCGGTCACCTGCCCAGCCTGGCGACCCCAGCTCTAGGCCCCCGGGGCCGCCACTGCCCTTTCCTCACAGCCGGGGGCACAGCCCCTTCTGGGACAACCCCGGAACGCCAGGGTAAGGAGTTGGGGGGTCCGGCCGCAGGGCTTTCCCGGGAGGCGCGAGGCGGCGGTGGGCGCTCTCGGCCTTCTCCCGCCTCGGGAGCCTTTCGGGGCGCCCCGCGCGCCTCAGTCTGGAACTCGGTAGGGGCTGGCTCTCGGGGTCCAACGTGGGGAGAGGCCCTTGAGCCTACCTGCGGCCTTTCGAGAGGCGCGGCGGGCCCGGGCCTGGAGGCCGGCCGGGGACCGCCCGGCAGACTCAGCCATGGGGCGCGTCGTCAGACGCTCGGGACCGACCCTGGCGTCTCCCTCCGAGGCCCCGCCTCCCTGACGTAGCGGGGGGGGCGGGCTAGTGGGCGGGGCCTGGGCGGGGCCCAGAGCGGCTGCGCGGCCGGAGGAGGTGGAGGAAGACGTAGAAGCGAGAGGCCCGGCCGGTAAGTGGGCGCCGACGGAGGTCCTCGGCGGCCGGGGCCCGCGGCAGACCTTGAGGCGCGGGGATGCGGCGCGACGGGCGGATTAGGCCCGGCGAAGTGGTGGGGCCGGAACGCCGAGGCCATTGACAATCGGGAGAAATGGCTTCCCTTGGATGTCGCCCGCACGCGCGCTGGGGTTTAGCCGCCCCACTGCGGGTCTGGGGCCGGGCTCCCACGCCGGGAGAAAGGATGGGCTGCGGGAATGGGACGGGGTTCCCCCTGAGTTCACGGACTGCATTAGTTATTTTGGGGACCGCATCTCTTAAGGAAAATGCCCCGATCACTTGGCGTGGAGGGCATCTGAACTTCCCCCACCGCTAGGTGAGTTGTATTGACTTCAATTTTTGTCAAGTGGGGACATTACAATATAAAAAACTCCCTATTGATTAGAAGTGATCTCAAGCCCAACTTTTGGAAATAGTTTCAGAAATGAAATACTTTGCATTTTTAATGCACTTGGTATAATCCATATTTGCGATCCTTTTGGTAATGCTCCAGATTATTTTTTTGTTCCAGTTGTTTCTTTTAGAACTACTCTAAGCAAAACCATGCTTTGAAGAAAACCTAAAAGATGCAACAGGTTTTTTTTAAAAAAGATTTTTATTATATTAGGCTAACATACAACTAACCTTCAATAAAAGCATTTCAGCTTTAAAACTTTTTTCTTCATTGTACTTACTAATAATTCATCAGAATGAAATATAACATTAATACTTCAATGTAATATCTGTGGTAGTTAACAGTGTGCTTTCTCTTGATACATTTTAGCATCAGAACTAGGAAAAATAACGAGGAATGGCTGTGGAAGAACTTCAATCCATAATAAAGAGATGTGTAAGTAATTTCTTCTTTTTTTCTTTTTGTAAAGTTAAATACCTTCCAAAATACTATGGGAAGGGCACAGATTATTTTTAATTACACTTTCTGTCATTCAAATTGTTTATCTTCTTTAATCCTTGCTTTTTTTGACCTATGGAAAAGCATGACAGAAAGGCAGATTGGATTATTTGTCCACGTGACATACTCCTCTAAATAACCTTTAAAATATTTAATACTGGTCCTTACAGATTTCTTTGACACAGAGGATTTCAAGATCATTCATTAAAGTATTTATTAGGCTAATCAGAATTTTCATATATATGTTTATGTGCAACTTACCTAGAATTTTCAGAGATAAAATAAATCAAGTAGTTATTGCATTTTTATTTGCCTAAACATGTTTGGCTTTGTTTATTTTGTTTTTTGCCAGCAAATCTTAGAAGAGCAAGACTTCAAAGAAGAAGATTTTGGCCTGTTTCAGTTAGCAGGCCAAAGATGCATAGATGAAGGGCACATAGACCAGCTATTAGAAGTTATTCAAAATGAAAAGAATAAAGTAAGTATGATCTTTGTGTGTACTTTTCAGTCTTTTTCTAGGAAGGGAATAGTCACATGATGCTATTATTATTCATCCATTCATTTATTCATCAAACATTTAAAAATCAACTTAAGCCCAGCCGGCGTGGTTCACTGTTTGAGCATCGACCTATGAACCAGGAGGTCATGGCTTGATTCCCAGTCAGGGCACATGCCCAGGTCCAGGTACTTGCCCGGGTTGCAGGCTCGATCCCCAGTGAGGGGCTTGCAAAGAGGCAGCTGATCAATGATTCTCTCTTATCATCGATGTTTCTATCTCTCTCTCCATCTCCATTTCCCTCTGAAATAAAAAAATATATTAAAAAATAAAAATCAACTTAAATTTCCATAGTAGAAAGCTGGGAAAACAAAAAGAATTAGGACTATTAGTACATTTTAAGATACTTACAGTCTGGTGGAGGAGATAAACATGTAAACAACCAGAGAATAACTGAAATAAATGCTATAGTTAAAATGTAATTAAAGTACTTTAGAAGAGCAGGGATCAATGCTGGTTAAGCACCAAAAGTGGCATTTGGATCATTAATTTACTTTGAGAAATATAAATATCAGGAAGGCTAGAAATTCATTTTTGGTGATTAGCACATTCTTTTCCTTCAGCCAGTTATACATAGAAAACCAAATATCAAGTAAGTTAGTGTTTGACATGAGGAGAGTTGGATAACCTTACTGACCAATATCATCCAGCTACAGTTATCTGAGAATTCCTTTCCCCACAATGGAAAAGTATCTTTTTGGGATCAGAAACAACTTTTTTTTTCAGACACAGTTTTGGCAACACTGCCAGATTTTGTGTCTTTGGACTTCTCTTACACAAGGGAAGACTATCTTCTTTCCAGGAACACACTTTTTTTTTTTTTTTTTTTTCAGTTATAGTGCTGTTTATTTATACAGAAGTTTTCTTTGTTGCCATCACAATCTAGTCATGCTGACCTGTGATTATATCTAGGGCATATTGATTGTGTTTAGGAGAAAAAATTAGGACATTTTATTTAAAACATTTGTTTTTTAAATATATTTTTATTGATTTCAGAGAGGAAGAGAAAGGGAGAGAGAGATAGAAATATCAATAATGAGAATCATTGACTGGCTGCCTCCTGCATGCCCCCTACTGGGGATCGAATCCAGGACCCTTCAGTCCACAGGCTGAGGCTCTATCCACTGAGCCAAACCAGCTAGGACTAAAACATTTGTTTTTGATGTGTTTACAGTTCCTTTGTAGCCCAAAATAAAGTAAATGTAATGTTTTCTTTAACTCCTTGAGGATAACCTTTGAAAGTACCTTACTTTTAGCTAATAATAATAAAATTAATAATAGCTAATATTTACTATTTACTATGTGCCCGATGCTCTTAAGTGCTTTACATCTGTTAACTAATTTAGCCTCTCCAGAATCCCATAATGTACTACTATTAAATTCATCTAATCTAAGAATAGAGGAATATGCAGATTTGTCCATTACAGTGTCACGTCACAACTGGATCAGAGGCTGCGTCCCCACCCTCTGCAAGGCCTGGGGTAGGATAGGATACAATAGAAGGGGATAAGAAAGGAGAGGGAGAGGACGGCGCAGACCTGCATGCAGACAGGCCGAGAGGAGAAAAGGAAGAACAGAAAGGGAACAAGAAAAAGACGCAGGAATGGAAAAGGGAAGGAGACTGCACGTGGAAGGTGGCGACTGTAGGGGTGGGGAGGACAGGGGGGAGGGCAGAGCAGGTGCACCCTGTGAGGGGCGAGGTGCAGGTGGCGGGGAGCCCCACTCAGACGTGGGAGGAGGGCATTGGCGAGGAGGCACCCACGGGTCCGGGACGGAGTGGAGGATGGTCCCAGGCCTTCGCCGCAGCAGCGCTCGGGCTGTGTGGGCCTCGGCCACCCTCACTGGGCTGGACGTCCCGGCCGGGGGATGGGAGCAGGACAGCGGCGGGGAGGCCAGGGAAGGGGGTGGCGGTGAACACCTGGTCAGGGCTGAGCCCTGGGATGGGGGTTAACACCCCCATCCCCCCGAATGGAAGCTTTAAGAAGGGAGGAGGAAGGGAAGGACTTTATAAAGGAGTCAGTAGAGAGCAGAGTTAAAGAAAAAAAGAGGCTGTGTGAGTGAACTGCAGGAACTATAATGAAAATCAAGTATAGTTGTGTACTGGGGACAGATTTTAGAAGTAGGAGTCAAAAAAGAAAAAAGATAAATGATAGTGAATAATTAGGCAGGTAGATAGATATTAAAACAGTGGAAGTAAGTAGAGAAGAATGTGGATGAGAGAGAAAGAGGGAGGGAAGAAAAGTTTTAAAGGGGAGCCAGTAGAGCTTAAAAGGAGAATGGGAAGAAGGAGGAAATGGGGGAGGGAGCAAAGCAGGTCCGAGGGAGGAAATGAAGAAAAAAATTAAGGTGGGAAGGAAGGAAAAGGGGAGGAAGGGCAGGGGTAAAGATAAAGGAAAGAAGGAATGTGAGGAGGGAGGGAGGGTAGGAGAAAGATGGGAAGAAGGAACAGAAGTAGGAAATAAGGAGGAAAGAAGTTTATAAATTATGAGTCAGTAGGAAAAAGTGTTACATAAAGGAGAGAGAAAAAATGTGTGACAGGGAGAAACCAGTAAGGAAGTCAAATACAATTGTGTGTGAAGGGGATAAGATTTAAAAAAAAAAAAATTAGTAGGGGCAACCAGGCTGGCAGGGGAGGGCAGTTAGGGGGATCAGTCAGGCAGGCAGGTGAGTGGTTAGGAGCCAGAGATCCCGGATTGCGAGAGGGATCCCAGATTGGAGAGGATGCAGGTTGGGCTGAGGGATGCCCCCCGGCCTCCTCCCCTCCTGTGCAGAATTTCGTGCACCAGGCCTCTAGTTTTGTAGATAAGGAAACAGTCACTGAAAGGTAAGTGACTTACCCCCAAATCCAGGACTTAGACCAATGCAGCCTGGTTTCAGAACTCCTAACCACTCTGCTCTGCCTCCAGTTATCACCATGTCACACTTGCAAAGAAGTTTTAGAGGGGATTCATTGATTGTGGGGGTGAGAGAGAGTGAGGCATCAAAGATGGCTGGGTTTCTAGCCTCTGATAGGATAATGTATCCCAAACAGAAAAAGGCAACCTAAGAGGGGAAAGTTTCCTGAAGGAAAACAAGTGAGATTACTTTAGAAATGTTGAGTTTAAGATGCAGCAGGCAATTGAAAAATAGTTTCAAGCTCAGGAGAAAAATAGATTAAGATGTAGATTTGTGCATGACTATTAGAGACTAGAAGCCCAGTGCACAAAATTTGTGCACTCTGTGAGGGGTCCCTCAGCCCAGCCTACACCCTCTTGCAGTCTGGGAGCCCTCAGGGAATGTACGATTGACAGCTTAGCATTGCCGCGGAGGTTGGAGAGGCTACCGCCACCACCGCTGCACTTGCCAGCCGTGAGCCCAGCTTCTGGCTGAGTGGCGCTCCACACTGACCACCAGGGGGCAGCTCCTGTGTTGAGCATCTGCTCCCTGGTGGTCAGTGCACACCATAGCAACTGGTCGTTCTGCCGTTCGGTCGATTTGCATGTTAGCCTTTTATTATATAGGATTAGGTGACTCTGATAGATTTAAACATAACGAGGTTTATTTAATCTTAATAGCTTTAGAATCACCTTTGTAATGTGTAGTCTGCTAAATTCAAAGGTTCAGATATTGATAAGACAGTGTTTAAAACTGACTACAGTTTGTCCTGGCCTGTGTGGCTTGGTTGGTTGGGCATTGTTCCTTGCATCAAAAAGGGTTGCTGATTCCATTCCCGGTCAGGGCACGGGCACGGGTTGCGGGCTCTGTCCCCAGCTGGGGGTATGCAGGAGGCAGTAGATCAGTGTTTCCTTCTCTCTCTCCCTCTCCCTTCCTCTTCCTCTTAAAAAAAAGTAAAAATAAACCCGGCCAGTTTTGCTCAGAGGTTGAGCATCGACCTATAAACCAGGAGGTCACGGTTTTATTCCCCATCAGGGCACATGCCCAGATTGCAGGCTCAATCTCCAGTAGGGGGCATGCAGGAGGCAACTGATCAATGATTCTCATCATTGATATTTCTCTCTCTCTCTCTCCCTCTCCCTTCCTCTATGAAATCAATTAAAAAATATATTAAATAAATAAATAAAACTGACTACAACTGACTTATTGCCAGGTGACGGAGTTAAGGTTGATTAAGATTTACTATTAATCTGCTTTATGTGAAAAGTTTTTCTGAGAAAGCCATATGAATAGTTTGTCCTAAGACATTCTAGTGCCAGGGTTTCTCAATATTGGCACTATTGATGCTTTATAGCAATCCTTACCCCCATTAAATGACAATAAAAAATGTCTCCAGACTGCCACATATTTCCTGATAGGTAGGGAACAAAATTGCTGTCATTGAAAACCACGAGTATAGTGGGAAAAACATGGGCTTTGGACCTGGACAGACTTATATGCAAATCCTGGTTCTACCACATGTTAGTTGTTGGACATGAGGCATGTCAGGAATCTCTAAACTTTAGCATTCTCTCCTGTCAATTAGGGATAATAATCTTACCCTATAAGTTTGTTAATATTAAACTAAACAAGTTTTAGGTCATGGATTGTCATTATTTTCCCTTTCTCATAACTATACTATTTACATAATGACGATACCTTGCAGCTGAGATTATATTTGTAAAATATTTTATCAAAATTATTTTTTTTAGCTCAGATACACAAATCTCATTCAAATCTTAAATTTATCTTATAGTTAATTATGCTCCGAGACTCACTCATAGGGTAGAAAGGGAAAGAAGTACTTAGTTGGCAAAGTAGTCTCATAACAACTAGTTAAGTTTTCAAAAAGTGAGATAGGCACTCATTTGTGGAATATAATAAACTGATGAACAAAAATAGATACAGAGACAAAAAAGCATCCAACAGATGTCAAACTTCAGTGGGAAGGCAGGGGAGGGGTGAAGGGTGAGGGTAAGAGATCAACCAAAGGACTTGTATGCATACATATAAGCATAACCAATGGACACAGACACTAGGGGGGTGAGGGCATGTGCCAGGGGGTGGGGGTGGTGTGGGAGGAGGTCAATGGGGGAAAAAGGAGACATTTGTAATACTATATGTAATACTTTAAACAGTAAAATTAAAGTGATGGCCTAACCGGTTTGGCTCAGGGGATAGAGCATCGGCCTTCGGACTCAAGGGTCCCAGGTTCGATTCCGGTCAAGGGCATGTACCTTGGTTGCCAGCACATACCCAGTAGGGAGTGTGCAGGAGGCAGCTGATCAAGGTTTCTCTCTCATTGATGTTTCTAACTCTCTATCCCTCTCCCTTCCTCTCTGTAAAAATTCAATAAAAAATATATTTTTTTTAAAAAGTGAGATAGGCTTATTTAATAAGTAATGGTGGAGCAAATATTTAGTAATTTTTAAAAAATTAACTGCATAACAAATGCCTGATTAGTAAGGACCTAAATATTAAAATCCAAGCTTTACACACACAAAAAACACACAACAGAATAAAACAGAACAGAATATCAAATCTTTGATGGGAGGATACTTTGTTACCCTTAAAAAGTAACAGACATCTTTCAACCTGTGTTTATGGAATACATATTTTGTAATAGGCCCTACTCTAGATACTGGGAATAGAAATAGCAGAACAAAACTCAGTGCCCCTGTGGATCTTAAATGCTAAGGAAGACAAGATATGTACATGATAAATAAATTATATAGTATGTTAGAAAGTGATAAACACCATAGAGAAAAATAAAGCATGGTTAGGGGATTGCATAGAGATTTGAAGGAAGCAGGGGTATAAGCTATGGGACTATCTGGGAGAAGAGTGCCAGGTAGAAGAACTAACTAGTAGGAAAAGAATATTCAGAGAGATCAACTGTGCTGTCTTTCCCATTAAGTAAAAAACATGATTACTATTAGTTTTTAAAATATTTAAGTCTTCATTTTATACCATAGTTCCAACATAATCCTCATTAAATAAAAAGAAAGGTGAAATAATCTGGGGTTTTTTTTAAACTTAAATGAATGTTTATAGATCTAAAGAGGGAATTTCATTTTAGACCTAAAAGAAGAAAAGGGACCAACAACAAAAATCAATGTATTTTGCTATTTAAAAATAAGGACCAAAACACCAAATAGTTATTTGTCATAAATGCATCTAAATGAATATTAACATCTAGGAAACTCATGCAGATTGATAAAAGTTGTTGTTTTTTTTTTTAATTGATTTTAGAGAGGGAGGAAAGGAGAGAGAGAGAGAAAACATTGATGTGAGAGAGATACATTGATTGGCTGCCTCCTGTGCCCCGATGAAGGATTGACCATGCAACCTAAGTATGTGCCCAGACTGGGAATCGAACCCATGAGCTTCCCGTGCACTGGATGATGCTCCAACCAACTGAGCCACACTGGCCAGGGCGATAAGACAGGTTTGTTTTATTTTTTAACTAAAAATGAGCAAAGATGGAAACATGATATTTCCTCTCGTGAACTGTGTGTTCATGTACACTAACATCTTGCCACTTGTTCTCTAGGACACGTTAAGTCTTTTACCTTTACACATTGCCTTTGCAGAGCCTTTAATGTATTTCCCACCTATTTAGACTTCTCTGTTTCTCTAACAAGCCTTAGCTTAGCCATTGCCTCTTCTGGGAAACCTTTCTTGCCTTCCCCAGATGGAAGTGACTATTCTCCTGCTATACCTTATACTCTACGGATATTACCTTATAAGGTTAGGGTGACAGAGGGGGTATTGTACCTATTTGTCCTCTTTCTAGATATTTCTTTTTTTTTTTTTTTTACAAATGAACTAGAACGTAAACTCTAAGGAGATATCTTAACTGCTGTGTCCCTTGCTTTATTTCTAGCACGTAGAATATTCTAGGGACCTGACATAGTACATGTTTGATAAATATTGATGAGTTGAAGTATTATGCCGGCCAGAGAAATGGAATATATTGTTGATAGTTTTGAAAATCAGTGATTTTTATAATGAATTTGAACCACTAATTATGAAGGTAAACTTTTACTTGTGAGGTAAGCATTCTGAAATATCTTTGAAAATAGAAGCACTATGTATATAGGAGAGAAAATTAATGAAATGGCACCCTCTCCTTTTACATAAGTTACATGATTATAATATATTTAGAGATTGTCCAGGGAACTTTAAGAGGTTCGTGATCATTGGCTAGATTTCTTTATGGTAAGGGAGTAAAATTCTCCATGAAAATTAAGTACTTGCTCATATTAAGCTAATGAATTCTCTTGTTGGAAATAGAGGACTTACTTAAATCTTGGGAAAAACCAACTTACCTGATTAAAAGTTCGTCTGCCTTTTCTCAGTGAAAGTTTTAAAATATTGATTATCTGTTAGCAGCCAACCCTAGGAATTCAGTGGTGAAACGTAGGATTTGCTTGCTTCATCTTTTCTACTTAGAAAAAATTCTAAATTCCTCCAATTTAAGAAAGCTTTATAAAAAAATACATTTTTATTGATTTCAGAGAGGAAGGGAGAGGGAGAGGGAGACAGAAACATTAATGATGAGAGAGGCAACCTGGGCATGTGCCCTTGATCTGAATTGAACCTGGGACCCTCAGTCTGTGGGCTAACACTTTATCCACTTAGCCAAAGAAAGCTCACCATGAGCATCCTGTAGATGGCAGTATTTGCTTTACTCTGAAAATGATATTACAGGTCATCATCAAGAATATGGGCTGGAATCTTGTTGGTCCTGTTGTTCGATGCCTTTTATGGAATAATAAGGAAGATGATAAAATAAAATATTTTCTGCTGCTTGATTTATTGGTAAAGGTAAGTTAACAAAACTGGGTTTTCTGTCACAATACGCATCAGTATTTTATAATTTTATTTACTGTTTAATACTTGTTTTTGGTGAGAAAGCTTTTAGTTGATTAAAATACAGGAGGGAACTCTGAAGAAAGGTGCAACCTCATTGATTGGATGGACATGTCCATTCAGTTTCCCCAAATTTTCTGGATATAAGAAGTATCTAACCTTCATTTTAGAATCTCTCAAGAAGAGACCTAAGAAGCTCTATTTTTAATAAGTAATTTATTGTATAGATGTGGAACTCAAAGCTTAGAGAGGTAGTTCCAGGCCACACTGATCTTTTGGCAACATTGGAACTAGATTCAAATTTCAGTCTTTGCTCTGTGATATGTTCCCTAAAAGAATATGAAAAACCCAATCACAGTGAAAATAGGAATAGGGAGTAGATTAGTTATGACTGACAACTTTAGAAAGCAGCTCTAAAAAGTTTAGAATTATAAGTAACAAATGCTGAACAAGAAAGAAAAATTCTGAGAAAAATGACGTTATAAGAATCTACTTAGAGATCAGTGCAAATAAATAAAAATATATACCTGGAAAGAGGAAACTCCATTTACATATTAACTTATTAACTAAAAAGGCTCTTTAAAACGCAAAGCAAGTGAGGTCATAAGATACAGCTATGCTCAGAAAGGACAAAAGAAACTGCATTTATTTATTTAAATACCATGACAATGTGAGATAAAAAAAGATCCACCTGCTGGGAGCTCTGGAGGCACCTTCAGAGTAGACAGGCAAAGCTCAAAGGAAACAGCTCTGGTGATCAGACTCCCTTCACATTCCTTTTCCTTTGACAAGGAATTTAAGTCTCCAAAATGTAGTTGTCTGTTATAGACCCTTTAACTTTTGACTTCTTGTTGTATATTGATTTGACAATCACAGATTCGGTTTTCCGTTGTATTTTTTAAACAAATGTATGAGGCGTTTTACTGTTAACCAAAAAATAATCATATTTTCTCAGTATATGCCTTCTTTTAAAAATAGTAATCATGTGGCTTTAAATACAACTTGTATTAAACAGGTTCAATTGTGAATATTTTTATAGTTATGTAATCCAAAGGAATTATTGTTGGGTTTGCTTGAACTGATTGAAGAGCCCTCTGGAAAACAGATATCCCAAATTATTCTTCTTTTACTTCAGCCATTACAAACAGGTAATGAGTATTTTGATATCTTAAGTGCTTTTTATTTTCTGTGTAAACGCCTTGATTTTATTCCAAAATGTCAACAGTATTGCCGGGGATCTTGATTCAGAAGATAGAAGGGTTCAGGAATCCAGAGAAGCGCTGTGTGTAAATTAAATAAGAGTCCAGTGACGAAACATAATTTTGGGGGGCCAGAAAAGACTTAGCTTAAGGAACTAAGTTCCTCTTGTCTCAGGACCCCTTGCTTTTTATTAACACAAATTGTCCTAAGGCAAAGTAGATATACACTTCAAAGGCCAGGGTTTGGTATACAGAATCCATTGTCAGATTATCAGGTTTGGAAGAATTACCTCTGGCCAGGAGGAGGCAATAACATGTAGATTAAAATGCCTTTAGCTGTCTGGCAGCAAGCAATCAATTTATGCATCCTTTTCAGGTTTTTGGGAAATGCCCTCAGCCATTTCCAGATGATTCAGCCCTGCTGACATGCTGGAATTGGCTTCTGGCATCTCACCCTTTTTGATTTTTATAAATTTAACAAGAATGTATGTTTTAAGATTTTTAAATTCAATGGAAAGGATAGAGTTCTATCATGTCCCTTTAAATTGTTGCCAGGCATTAAAGGAATCAGTCTGTAGTCAGTTTCTTTCTGGGACAACAGTTCTTTGAGTCCCAATTTCAATGTTTAACAGTTCCTTAAGTGTACATGCCAGCAATGATATTCTAGTTCTGGATGGTGGACAAATAGTGGCAATGCAGGTCTGACCTTTCCTGGTTTGGTCCTGGGCAACCTGTAGTGATGCACAGCTGCTGACTGCTAGTATGGCAAGGCGTCTTCACCATCTCACATCTCTGGACTGTTCCTCCTCTTGTCTTGGGGGCCACTGCTATTCTGTGGTTGGGCAATCTGGTCAGTTCCTCTCTGGGATTCATTTTGCAGGAATCCACACAGGCTTGAAGGAGTTTTCTGGAAATATACAAACATATTCTCGACCAAAGTTTAATAAAGGAATCTTTTCTATAAATTAGACTTGGGATCCTTTTTATTTTTGCCCAAACAATTTTCCTTTGGCTTATTTTGACACCATGTGTGCCTTCATGAGTATCTTGCTATCAGCATTACAAGTGAAAATTAATTTTCAAAGTAAAAAATTTAAAGCAATTGAGGCTTGATGTAATTTACTTACAGGATATTTTACCACTATCCCCCCTTTTTTTGATTTAAATATTATTAGGAGGCTTTTGGAAATCTTACAATGCAGTCTTGATAATTTTTTTAAAATTTTCTGTAAAGAAATATGACTGCTCTGGATTCATAGCATGTTAAGCAGTCTTTACCATGAGATGAACCATCAATAAAAAAATTAGTTAATGCTTCAGGAACAGTTTCCTGTACAGTACAACAAAGTTCTTTTGAATATTCACTTATTTCAATTAGCCAATTTAAATCAATCTGAAATAAGATTAACTTTTTAATGTTACTTGTCCTAGGTTATGGACAGTAAATGAAATCAATTAAATTTCTGCTATTGGTCTTTGAGTAACTTTACATAAACTTCGGGGAGGCAAAAATACAAACTACTTTTCTTTTTGAGGCCTACTATGTTGACTTTTAATTAGTTTTCCAGACCCTAGAAGGAAATCTTTTTTTATTCTCTTCCAGAATAATTTCTTAGGCTGCATTTAGAGAGTTTCTTTTAAGAGTTTTTGTCTTTCTTTTTTACAGCAAGCAACAAATGTAGCAAACATGGTTGCTTTTGGGATGTTTACTAATACTGCCAGGCCATGTAGTCACATTAAACGACTCCCCTTATATTTATGGTGATTACTATTTATTGTCAGATTAGTACTTTAACAACAATCTTTAATTTACCTGTAAATATTAGTGGAAGAGATTTCAAATTTTTCAAATTTCTCCTTTTTATTAAGCTTTGAATTATATTTTTAAAGAATATCCCCTTTGACTTATTTGCATATACAGAGGAATTATGGGAGGTCTCAGTAACTTTCTTAGAAGACTTTGCTAGGATCAAATTGCTTACAAAAATATTGGCTTCTCATATAACTTAATTTATATGAGACCTTGATTATATTTTAAAAAGCTAATTTATTAAGTAATTTAAGTAGGTATCTTTATTAAAATTCAAAGCAAGTAAATTTATTAAACTTATACATCTGATTCACAAGGCACAAACGTTGCCCCACCTCCAGCCTATTTAAAATGCAGGCAGCTAGAGCTTTTTGTCTTTTAAATTTCCATTGCTGAAAAAGTTGGCTGTATTTAAGAAATATATTGTTACTTTATTTTGCCCTTTTTAGAGGCCAAAACCTTCATAACATTTAAAATATATGTATATAAGTAAAATATAGTTATTAATTTTTATTTGATAAAGTTTTTCAGTGTTCTCAAGTATATTAGATTGGCTAAATTCAAAATATTTCTTTTAAGAAGAGAGAACAAATTCTTTGAAAACATTTCAGGGCTCATGAAATGTTCCAAAAGGATCCTTTGGTTATAGCTTTGAAATTTAACTTGGAAAGACCATCAAATATATATATATATTAGAGGCCCGTTGCACGAAGATTCATGCAATAGGACTTCCTTCACCTGGCTGCCGGCACCTGGCTGCCGGCACTGGTTTTCCTCTGGCATCCAGGACCCAGGCCTTCGCTCTGGCCACTGCCTTCCGCTTTCGCTGACTCCAGCTGGAGTCTGCAGGCTTCATTCCGGCTGGAGTCTTGGCTTTGCTCTGGCCTGAGCACCGCTCCTGTAGCTCCCTTCACCCCTCCCCCCTCGCCCTCCTCCTCATAGCAGGTGTCCTGCCCTTCCTGGCCGCTCCATACCTGGAGCGGCTGGGGGGGGGCAGGGCCGCCACCATCTTTGTCATGCTAATTTGCATATTCCCTCCTGATTGGCTGGTGGGCGTCGTGGAGATACAGTCAGTTTACATATTTCTATTTTATTAGTGTAGATATATATATATATAATTTAAAAATTATATACTTTTTATAATTATCTTAAAGAATATCAATTCAATTTTAACTGTTTTTTGTATTAAAAATTTGGTTGAGATCACAGAATTAATCCTTTTTTAATTAGACCAATAAGCAACATATTTTGTTTTCTAAATTCAGAGAAAACACAAAAATTATTTTTTCAAAAATAAATATCTATACTTGTAGGCATTTAGTTACCACAACTATATAATTTCTCCTAATTTAATTTGAACCTTAAACTTTTAGAGCTGGCAAGTCAAATATTTAGCATTTCTCAGATTAGCAATACCTTTATATTTTTAAGAATAAATTTCAAAAATACAAGACATATTTAATAGATTTAAGACTACCCTCTAGATTTTTTATGAGGCAAATTCAGATTATTGAACAAGTTTTTATCATTTGATTCAGTAAACTTTAAAGTTTTAAGTTGCCAGCGACTCTGGAAAACCATGTGTGAGGCTGGCAAAACAGATCAGGCCTACCTTGGTCTATTTTGATGTAAATTGGCCACATTCTTTTCTTAGAGATTGCTGTCTGCGGGAAACTTTGGCCTACCTGCCTAATTTAAAAAGACCACATTTTTCCTTAAGAGGTTGCTGCCATGGGAAAAACTGGTTTTGGCTGGCAAGGGCCTAGCCGCTTGACTTTAAAATGACCATATTTTTTCTGTTCAGGGAAGTCAAGAAGCAAACTTGTAGCTATTCAAATGCAAAATTGCTATTTTTTAATCTATAGTTCAACAATTTTTCGAGATTTAAATCTAATTATAATTATTTTAAGGCATTTTCTTTGGCAAATTTTTTAACAGAAACAATTTTACTGATTTTCTTGGCAGCTTTAATGTTAACCTTTGAATGCGGTCCATTATTGTTTAAATAAACTTTTTTATTATGGAAATCTTTTGGTCATCTCCGCCATCTTTTTGAGAAAGAGCATTTTGGGTTTGATTCTGGACCATCGCAGAGAGTTAAGTGTAGCTCAAAACCTATCTAAAGTCCAAAAATCAGACAGTTGCGCACATTTGTTTTAAGCTAGCTTCTCTCTTTATGGGCACAGAAATCCCAGACGCATTTCTAAATTTTGTAAAACTTTAAATTAGCATACTCGGGGAGTTGGGCGTCCATATTACAGGATCACCACGTGTCTCCCTTCCCCCATATCCTGCTTGCTTTGGGGGAAAATTCAACAACTAATCCTGCCACATTTCTTTTGCCAATTAAAGGGATGCTTAATAGATAAAGACAGATTTTAAATTTTTTCCTATTTCACTTTCCAAAGTAATGACTAGCCCTTAGAGTTATTTTCACCAAATTTTGCTTTTCCAACGTGTTCTTCTATAGTTCTTAAACAATGCATAAGGGAATATTTTTGTGGCAGAGCTCATAGCTCCGCCCTCTCCAGCCACTTTTGAGATCAGAAGCTGAGGATCCAGCCGTTTTTTAGAAATTACAAATCTTCGATCCTCTATACAAATTAGGTATTTTATGATTTGAACAAGAAGCCACATTAAAGATGAATTTTGCCTTTTAACCGAATTCTTCCCTATTATAATCTGACTTAAACAAAAAGTATCACCCACACACTTATGGATCTGCGGGCTTCCGAAACTGACATGGGCTTTATGCACAGTTAATCTTTCCACCATTAATGGTGCTATTTTATCTGCTCAGGCAAATTCTCCAAATTTCCATCCTGTTTCGAGTGCCATTTAATGCCGGGGGTCTTGATCCAGCATATAGAAGGGTTCAGGAATCTGGAGAAGCACTGTGTGTAAATTAAATAAGAGTCCAGAGACGAAACATAATTTTGGAAGGCATTTTGCGGAGGGGGGGGGGGGGGAGGGGGGCCAGAAAAGACTTAGCTAAAGGAACTAAGTTCCCCTTGTCTCAGGACCCCTTGCTTTTTATTAACACAAATTGTCCTAAGGCAAAGTAGATATACACATAGATATACACTTCAAAGGCCAGGGTTTGGTATACAGAATCCATTGTCAGATTATCAGGTTTGGAAGAATTACCTCTGGCTGTTCAGGTGTTTGGCCAGGAGGAAGCAATAACATGTAGGTTAAAATGCCCTTAGCTGTCTGGCAGCAAGCAATCAATTTATGCATCCTTTTCAGGTTTTTGGGAAATGCCCTCAGCCATTTCCAGATGATTCAGCCCTGCTGACATGCTGGAATTGGCTTCCGGCACAGTATACCAAAGTAAAGTTTATGACTATTTATTGAATACTCTGCTTAAACTAGTCATAGCAATGCCAAGTGGAATCCAACTGCTCATAGAAAGATAACAATACCTGACTCAGAGTGGGTACCCAGTAAATATTTTGTTGACAGGCATGCTGGTTTTCATGTACTGTGTTGTAACTTAAAGCTTTTTGTCTAACCTTCCTATCTGCAAATTACATCCTAGAATTTTCTCTGTAAACATATTTAAAAGATTGCCTCTGTGGTGTCTGCAGTGCTCAGTCTAACAGCATTGTGATAGTATGTTGGTTAAGAACAGTATCAAGTAGGGCATTGCTCACTCTCGGCATTGGGAGGTTAGGTTTGAGAACAGCAAGAGTACTATGAAGAATGAAACAACAGGTGTGGAAAGAAAGGCTTCATGGCTAAGTGCCGTCACAGTATTGGTAAGTAAGGGGTCTTGGCAAAGGCAGGCAGAATTTATCCCTGGAAAGAGACTGCTTTTTAATTTTATGACCTGCATATAATTTCAGAGTCTGATGAAGGGCCCAGAATCAGAAATTAGAGTAAATTTGTTTTAAATGTGAATGCCCAGCAGCTTTATACCACTTGAAATATTCAGTATTCTGGAAATATTCAGTCTCACATTTTTACAGTGTCTTATAGTTTACAAGACACTTTCACTTATTTTATACTTACAACAGCCAAAATATATGATAAAACGTGTTTCTGTCTTAAGTATGTAACCTGTTGTAAACATACCTAAATAAGATTTCATGGCATATGTTGTAAAGGGCCATAATTGTAACATGCTCCATTATTTTATGCATCACAAAGAAAGGGAATAAAAACACTGCCAATTAAGCTATCATGTCATTCTGATTCCAGACTTGTTCAAATATGAAAAAAAAAAAAAGTGTTATAATTCTACATTAACTGGACTTGTCCCATGTTCAGTGTGCTTGATGAGGCTACCTCAAGTAACAACTTGGTCTCTGTTTTAGTGATACAGAAACTTCATAGCAACAAGTCATATTCAGTTGGATTAGCATTGTCTACCATTTGGAGTCAGCTATCTCTTCTTCCTGTTCCGTACTCAAAAGAACAAATACAAGCAGATGACTATGGCCTTTGTCAGTGTTGCAAGGCCTTAATAGAGTTCACAAAGCCTTTTGTGAAAGAAGTCACTGATGACAAAGAAAACTCACTGGAAAATCAAAGGTTAAAGGATGAATTACTGAAATTGTAAGTATATTTTTAAGAACATTTCACAATGGACTTCAGTTATCTTATGTTTCTTTGTTTTATTTGTTTGCAATGGAAATATAAACCTATTTTCAAAATTTGAATTTTCAAAGAATATAGGGTTCAGTTGATATAACATGGGCATTTAATGAGGCATTGATATTTTTTAAAATTAAAAACCAAAATCCATTTATTTCGTTTGCTTTATATTTTATTTTATAAATTGCTTTTACTCATCAGAGTAAGTGAATAATAGAAGCTGGGAAAATAGAGAGATGCAACTCAAAGGAGCTGGTCTGCTTTGGGGAAATTTTGTTTTAACTCTCCCTTTGAAAGCAGAGGAAGCACCAGACAATTTAACATCTAACTTGACTGTAAAAACAGGGTGGAGCATTCACTCTGGGGATATTATAGACTAATGATACACTGTTCAATATGGCTTTCAAGCACTTGACATGTGACTAATCCAAATTATAATGTGCGTAAATGTAAAATACACTTGGATTTCAAATACTTGTTATAAAAAAATACTAGAATACCTCAATTTTTATACTGATAGCATGTTGAAATGATAAAGTTCAGATATATTTGGTTAATGAGATAAATTATTAAAATTAATTTCTCTTGTTTCTTACTACTTTTTTAATGTGACTGCTAAAATATTTTAAATTATATATGAGGCTTGCATTCTATTACTATTAGGCAGTGCTGAACTAGATTATTGAATTACCTGGACCAATAATTTTATTTTTAAAATTTAAGAGACTAAAACTACTGTTAGCTTTCTACTCTGTCAGGTTAGGACATTAAAATGTATTTACTATTTATGAAACCCATTATTTCATGAGAGCAAATGTATTTTAACTAAAGAAATAGGGAAGGCTTAATCACAGAATAGTTTGGGTTTTTAAATAAATACAGCTTTATAAAACACTAGTAGCCCATTTGCAGGAAAAATCCTGCAAGCGGCTGCTGCGGCCGCAGGCGCTGCCACTGCCGCCGCTGTTGCAGCCGCCGCGCCTGCACCCGCGCGCCGTTGCCACCCGCCCCGCTCCATCCCACTCTGCCCCGCCCCGCCCCACCCCGCCCAGGCTTTCCCTCTGGCAGCCATCTTGCTTTCCGCTTTTCCTCCGTCTTCCTTCTAAGTTGTCTTCAGTCTTCACTCCTCCCTCCCTCAGCGTATGCAAATTAACCGCCATCTTTGTTGGGTAATTTGCATACTCGCCCTGATTGGCTGGTGGGCGTGGCTTGGGCGTAGCGAAGGTGCGGTCAATTTGCATATTACTATTTTATTAGGTAGGATTACTACATTGTCCCGGTTTTCCCTTGAGCTAACAAAAACTACATCATGGACTAGCATTGGTCCTCAGGCAAACATCAGTATTCATTGGTATGGTCCAAACACAGAACTGAATCCTATCACATTGAGTCTGGTTTTCTCATGCTCTTTCCATTACTAGAAAGAAGGATCTTACATCACCAGTTTGACAAGTCATTGAGTTGTTGGTGCTTATGTTATTTTTCATGTTAAATTAACTTAGATATGTTTATCGAAGTAGGTATTTTATACTTAGGAAGTGCTATATTCATAGTTACCCATTTCTTATACCTTAGTTGTTTCAAAAGCTTGAAATGCCCTTTGCTGACAGCACAATTCCTTGAGCAGTCTGAAGAAGCTGAAAATGATCCTTTAAGGTCCTTTGCATCTGAAATAATAGTAAGTACAGCTAACTTAATCTGTTATAAAATATTCTGTAATCTAGAATGTCTTCCTGCTATATACTCATGTACTTTACCTGAGCATGTAAGTTAATATATTTATTAGTAATATGTATTTTTCTTTTGTAGAACATAGGAAAACAAAAAGAAAATAAACAACAATAATGTCATTACCCAAATGTAAATAATACTAGAGTCCTGGTGCACGAATTTGTGCATGGGTGGGGTCAGGCCGGCCAACCCTGATGGGGATCAATCAGGCCGGCAAGCGGGGGAGCAAGGGGGGAATGCAAAAGATTGGCCATCTGGTCTCGCCCCAGTTTGGGGTGCAGGGGGCCTATTGGGGCCAGGCCAGATGGGGGAGGGGCCATGGGAGGTCAGCTGGGGGAAGGGGCTGCAGGAGGTTGGCCGCCGGCCCCGCCCCTTATCAGGGCCCAATCAGGGGCTGGGCCAGCTGGGGGGAGGGACCTCCAACAGTTGGCCGGCCAGCCCTGCCCCCAATCGGGCTAGGGGGAGGGGCCACCCCCCTGATTGGGCTGGTTGGCCTGCTGCAGTGTACGTCATAGCGACCATTCGTTCCAGTCGTTCCAGCGTACCGGGCACTTGGCTTTTATATATATAGGTTAATACCTTCCAGACTTCTTTTTGGTTTTTATAGTCATAAGCAAATAAGCACTTACATAATATATAATGTTTTTAAAAATTCTATCATATTATACGTACTCTTTTGTAATTACTTTGTTTCTTTTAGCATATTATGATTATTTTCTCATTGGTTTAATAGTATTCCATGGTATGGATTTAGCATAACGTATTTAACCTGGGCCATGTAGTACCACATGTAGATTTTTGAAGTTTTTTTGGTTATTATAAAACTAGAGGCCCAGTGCATGATTGAATCATGCACGTGTAGGGTCCCCTACACGCTTTCGCTTTCAATCACGGGGGAGCTGGGTGCCTGTCCGCTGGTGCACCAGGCCTTTCAGAAGCCTCCGGCACGGCAGAGGCTTCTGAAAGGCCTGGTGCCTGAGCGGACAGGCACCCAGCTCCCCTGCTTTTGATGGTCCGCGGTGGGACGTGAGCTCGCTGCCCCAGAGGCCCCTTCTGTGCCGCAGCACAGCCATGGCGCAGACGCTGAGCTCGAGCCGCCACTGGCGACGCGAGCTCAGCGTCCCGCCGGCCCAATCAGCCACCCCGAGTCCCGCCCCCCCGCGCCTCCTGGCCAATCGCGGTCATAGCGAAGGTACGGTCAATTTGCATATTTGTCTATTATTAGGTAGAATACTCCAGCCCAGCAGGCGTGGGTCAGTGGTTGGGCGTCAACCTATGAACCCAGAGGTCACAATTTGATTCCCATTCAGGTCACATGCCCAGGTTATAGGCTCAGTCCCCATTAGGGGGCATGCAGGAGGCAGCTGATCGATGATTCTCTCTCATCATTGATGTTTTTATCTTTCCCTTTCCTCTCTGAAATCAATAAAAATATATTAAGATAAAATAAAATACTCCAACTTTCTTTTTTTAACTAAATCTGTGGTAAGAATTTTTGCAACCAAATCTTTGCATATTTTTTGGGGGGGCGTGGCTTTTTTGCATATCTCTTTAATTGTTAAAATAAATTCCTAGAAGTGGAACTTCTATGCCAAAGAATATCCTCACTTTTAAGGCTCATGATAAATATTTTCAAAATAACTAGAGAAATGAGTAAATTTTATTTTAAAAGCAACTCATCTTTATGCATAAACAGTATTTTAAAATGTTCTGAGATTCTGTATTAGGGAACTGATCTGAAGTATAGAAAAATATGTACTTAAGATAGATAGTCATGAATTTCAAGTTAGAGTTTTAATTGTGGCTGTTAGTTTTCTTTACCTTGTTCATCTGCACAAATACAGGTGCAGTGTAGGAAGAAAGTTGGATTTAATTAGGTTGGGGTATTGAGAACTATTGAGTTCTACAAATCAAGGAGAGGCAAGAGCATTGAGCATGTATGCAAAGGATTTAAGCTAAGTAGGGAAGCTAGGACAAACTACAAGTGAGAGACAGTGAAAAGATGATGGGATCACTAAATTGTAGGTCCTGGTGTAGTTCACAAGATGTTGGACTTAGGTTACTAAAAGGAGTGAGCTTAAAAATATCAGTGGTTAAATAACAGGATGCTTGAAATTAATATTTTGGAAAGGTTATTTACTAACAATAATGTCCGGATAAGACCATGGGAGTGAGTATTGCAAGGATAGGATGGAAACCAAAATCATTGAACTAGACACCAGTAAAGTACCTGAGGTTCCAGGGTATTAGAAGCTCTTCGGTTGTACATTTAAGCCACACAGAATTATAAAACTAATGTCAGAAAGCCAGTTAATGGAGTGACCTTTGGGTCTGCTAGTGACTGCAGCAAAGAAGAGTAGAGGTGATATATTCACATGCAGTGCATTTCAGAGCTGAGAGAATTTTAGAGAGGAGAGAGGAGAATGATCTAGAAGCAGCAATGAGAACAGATATTTTTATTTTTGGCTCAGTGGTACAATGAATATGGATGATAAAAATAACCCTTTGAGAGGGTTGCAGAGAAAACAGGTGTTTTCAGAGAACTGGATTTCATTTAGAGCAGAGGAGGTGAGAGATCATTTATAGAAGAATGAATTTTGCTAATGATAGTGAGTTCCACAGGCCCTAATTAAAGGATATCTGAAATTTGAGGGGGCTTAAGAGAAAAAGTCAGAAGAGGAAATGCCAGAATTTTAGGGTAACTAGATTCTGAGGATGAGTGATGATTTGGTGACTGATATGATTTGGTGACTGATATAAATAGGGATGTATATTTCAGTGGGGTGAATGCTGGTGTCAAGATAGTAGTGAGGAGGTTAGTAATGAGGAGGGGCAGGGAGGGATTTTCCCAGGAGCACATAAGAGTATGGAGCCTCTTCATTGTTGCCCATGCTAGACTACAGTATAATCTCCTGGATACAGTATAAAAACCATCATATATATGTGCCCAATTTTGAGAGATGGCTGTGGAAGTTGGAAACAGTTAAAGGTTATTAAGCCTGAGAATGATGTAATTAAATTGTGTTTTGTATTCATCACTTTAGTGGAGAATGTATTTAATTGAGGTAAGATTGGAAGTTAGGTGTCTTTTTGGAGTTATGTAAGAACTAGAGGCCTGATATTCATGCAAGAATAGGCCTTCCTTCCCCTGGCTTCACTCCCAGCCCGCCTGGGAACCGGCAAGTCCTTGTTTCTGTCCGCAGCACCGCTCCTGTAGCTCCCTCCACTGCCGCCCTGCCCCCTCATAGCAGGTGTCCCTTCCCTCCTGGCCGCTCCATGCCTGCATATGAAAATTAACCCACCATCTTTGTTGGGTTAATTTGCGTACTCACTCTGATTGGCTGTGGGTGTAGCGGAGGTACAGTCAATTTACATGTTTGTCTATTATTAGGTAAGATAGGTAAGATGATGAGAGCCCGAGTATGGAAATAGTGGAGACAAACAAGAGCAGGCAGATTTGAGAACCTAAGAGTAGGTAAAATAAATAAAATTTGGTCAATGATTCAATTTAGAAGAATAGTAAAAAGGTTGAGTCATGGATAAGGTTTTTGCTTGGGAAACTGGGCAGGTGAAGCTGTCAATATTTGAAATAGAAAATACAGAGCAAGGATCCAAGGGGATTTTGTGCTTTAAAAACATTTTTTTAATTATAGAAATTGTAAAAAGTTCAGAAATTAGAGAAAACAGTATAATGTACCTTCACATACCCATCATCCAGCTTTTAACAATTATTGTCAAACATCTTGCCAATCTTGTTTTATCCTCACTCTTTTTGTTTTGCTGTAGTAATTTATAGCAAGTCCTAGTTATATAATTTTATCCATGAGTCTTTAAGTATGCTTCTCTAATTGGTAAGGACTTTTTAAAAAACATAACCACAGTGTTGTTATGTCACCTAACAAGATTAATAATAATTTCTTAATCTATATCTGATAGCCAGAGAGAGCAGGTTTTTAAGGAGTAAATTTTTATTAAGAGTAGATGAGATTTTTTAAAAAAGAACATATTATGTTAAATAAATACATTATTAAAAAAATTTTTAAAGAATAGATGAGATCACCTAAAGGGGTAGATCACTGGGAAAAGAGAAAAGGGTTCAGGACTGAACCCTGCAGAGTACCAACTAAGATGAGTCCACCAAAGTGACCAAGGAAGAAGAGTGGAAAAGGTGATAGAAATATTATAGAAACCAGGCTAGCAGAATTTCAGGAAGGAAGTACTTGATACTGTTAAGTGAGCAGAAGGAGCCTGTGAAGTAAGAGTTGAAAAGCATCCATTGGATATCTCTATATATAAAAGTCTAAGTGTCCATCCTTCCCTCCAACCGGGAGCTATGATGCGCACTGACCACCTGGGGGCAGACTCTCAAAGCAGGAGCTGCCGTGACACACACTGGCCATTTAAAAATAAACGGCACCATGGACACGGCGCCTACAAACCAACACTCGGCTTCCCCCAAGTGGGACACAGACCCCGCCACTACCCCAGAGTGACACCCCACCAAATCGTAGCCAACACTGCCAAGACCCCATGGTGTAAAATGCAGCCCCCAGCCCAGCCCGGAAACGGTTGCTAGGGGCGCCAGGATGGATTCAGGTGCCCAAATGGATTAGAAGAAGTTAAGGTTACTAAATTTAGAAATCAAGAACCAGGAAGCTGGCCTATTAGAAGAGTTATATGCATGAACATTCAACTTTTCCAGAATCCTAGCAGGAAATGGATAGAGAAAAAGATTGTGAGCAGGTACCAAAGTTTTTGATAAATGTTGAGAAATGAACAGGAAATCAGCATGTGACAGAGATAAGGACAGATAAAGGGCAGTATGGTATCTGCCTCAGAGGAAAAATATGCTTATCCTTGAGAGTACTGGAGAAACCAAAATAATACTAAGCCTTTACCCATTCCACCCTTCCCCATTGCTACCTTCATAGCTGTGTGATGTAAGGTGTGAGCAGCTCCTATCAGAAATCAGTCAGGTTCAATTAAATCAGTGAGATAGAGCAAGCATCCTGTGCAGAGGTTGAGGGGTATGGGAACATTTCCTAAGATCACAGTGGAAAGAAGGTGAAGTCAGGGTAAGAGATGAAGTGAGGAGGTACCTTCTGTTCTATGCTCAGCTAAGTGTGACATGCTTGAGATTGATGGTCTCAGCCATCCCTCCTTTGGTACATTTTTTTAAAAATATATTTTTATTGATTTCAGAGAGGAAGGAAGAAGGAGAGAGCAATAGAAACATCAATGATGAGAGAGAATCATTGATTGGCTGCCTTCTGCACACCCCCTACTGGGGATTGAGCCTGCAACCTGGGCAAGTGCCCTTGACCAGGAATTGAACTGGGACACATCGGTTTGCAGGCCAATGCTCTATCCACTGAGCTAAACCAGCTAGGGCTCATGGTACAAGTTATTTTAATATAGAACTGCTTGAATGTCCCATGGACTGCAGCATAGGAACATTTCTGAAATTTCAGAAGCTGACATGAAAAATTGTAGATGGCAGGTATGTCCTGGGATGAGCAAGACTGTCAAATAGTGTGTGGATAGGTAATGAAGGCCCTGATTTGAACACAGGTGGACCCCCAATATCCAGAGCAGCATGTAGAATCTGGTTGCATATGATGATTTTCAAACAGGCTAAACATACCCTGGGAAAAA
The DNA here is from genome assembly GCF_951640355.1 of Cnephaeus nilssonii. Lineage (NCBI taxonomy): Eukaryota > Metazoa > Chordata > Mammalia > Chiroptera > Vespertilionidae > Cnephaeus > Cnephaeus nilssonii. Next base: position 34,288,683 of record NC_137078.1, read on the forward strand.
ACACATGTAGCATTGGCTGAATGAAGAATTGGAGCTTCATGATTTGGAGGACATTTGAAATCTGAACACAGGAAACTTTTTGTGTTATAGCTATTACAAGAAAGTATGGCTTTGAAAATCAGTACAGCAGTATCGATCTATCTATATAAAAGGCTAATATGCAAAGTGTCCCCTCATGAGTTCGACCGGGAGACCAGGAGTTTGATCGCTCGCTATGATGTGCGCTGACCACCAGGGGGCGGTGAGGAATGAAGGAAAGCCCCAGCCGTTAGCCAGAAGGCCCTGATCGCAGGCCAGGCCTAGGGACCCTACCCGTGCATGAATTTTGTGCACCAGGCCTCTAGTATATATACATATTTAGCATCTGGTAGCTGAATAACAGGTTCTATGACAGAGGATGATTTTCCATGCTTCCTTTTTGTGTTTTGTAATGACTTTCTACTTAATAATGCAGATTTTTTTCAATAGATGGAGTTACACATATGTTGATATATATGCGATTTGATATGTATGCTATTTTTGTTGTATTGACAGCAAGCTTCAGTATGTCAAATTTGCTGAAGGTGTTAACATTATAGATATTTTTACACTTAAAAATGTTGAATTTCGTGCCAAAAAAAAAGACCATTTGCTGGAAGTTTTAATTCATTATTTTGAACGCTGATTTAAATGCTTTAAAAGTGATGATTTCAAATGTGAAAGACAAACAACATCCAGGTCAATAGAAAAAGTTTGAAGACCAACAGTTACAAGCAGTATTGGATGAAGATGAGTGTCAAACTCAAAAACAACTTGCAGAAAGATTAAACATTGCTCAGCAAACAACTTCCAATCATTTACAAGCAATGGGAAAGATTTTATTTTATTTATTTATTTATTTATTTATTTATTTTTTAATAAATTTCTTTATTGATTAAGGTGTCACATATTTGTCCTCATCCCCCCATTCCCATCCCACACCCCTCCCCACGGATGCCCCAACCCCCTGTTGAACTTAACCATTGGTTAGGCTCATATACATGCACACAAGTCCTTTGGTTGATCTCTCCCCCCTCCCCCCACCCTCCCCTATCCTCCCTCTGAGGCCCGATAGTCCGATCGATGCCTCCTTGTTTCTGGTTCTGTTCTTGTTCATCAGTCTATGTTGTTCATCATTTCCCCTAGATGAGCGAGATCATGTGTCACTAGAGATATACTTATATGAACTGAATGTGAGATGAGCAATAATAGTTATGCTGACAGGCAAATGAATCAGTCTGTAGTGAGTTTCTTTCTGGACCAACAGTTCTTTTGAGACCCAATATCAATGTCCACCAGTTCCTTATGTGTACATGTCGGCACTGACCCCTCTGCTCTGGATGGTGGACAAATGGTGGTAATTCAGGTCCGACTCCCTCTGGTTTGGTCTCGGCCAGACCCAGGGGCACGTGGCCTCACCCAGACCCAGGGGGTGCGTGGCCTCACCTGGACCCAGGTGCGCGCGGCTTCCCCCGGACCCGGGATCCAGCCTCACCCGGATCCAGGGGCACATGGCCTCACCCGGACCCAGGGGCGCGTGGCCTCACCCGGACCCAGGGGCGCGTGGCCTCACCCGGACCCAGGGGCACGTGGCCTCACCCGGATCCAGGGGCACATGGCCTCTCCCGGACCCGGGATCTAGCTTCACCCAGACCCAGGGGCGCGTGGCCTCACCCGGGCCCGGGACCCAGCCTCACCCGGATCCAGGGGCACACGGCCTCACCCGGACGCAATGGGAAAGATTTTAAAGGAAGATGGGTGCCACATCAACTGAACGAAAGACAAATGGAAAACCAAAATGTCATCAGCAAAATGTTGTTTCAACAGCACAAAAGAAAGTCTTTTTTGCCTCAAATTGTGACTGGCAATAAAAAGTGGATTTATTTTGAGAATTCCAAACGCACAAAATCATGGGTTGATCCAGGTCAACCATCAATATAGACTGCAAGGCCAAATCGCTTTGGAAAGAAGACAATGCTCTGTGTTTGGTGGGATCAGGAAGATGTGGTGTATTATGAGCTTCTAAAATCAGGTGAAACCGTTAATACTGATCGCTACCAACAACAATCAATCAATTTGAACCACGCTTTGATTGTGAAATGACCAGAATGTGCCAGAAGACACAGCAAAGTAATTTTGCTTCATGATGATGCACCATCACACACTTCAAAACCAGTTAAAGACACGTTAAAAGATCTTGCCTGGGAAGTATTAACCCACCCACTGTATTCACCAGACCTTGCTCCTTCAGATTACCACTTGTTCCAATCAATGGAACCCGCACTTTCTGAGCAGCACTTCAAAACGTATGAAGAAATGGAAAATTGGGTCTCTGAATGGTTTGCCTCAAAACAAGAAAAGTTCTATTGGGACGGTATCCACAAATTACCTGAAAGATGGAGGAATTGTGTAGCTAGCGATAGACATTACTTTGATTAAAGCACTTCTGATGTTTCTCTTGAAATTATTGTGTTTTCTTTTATTACAAAATCCGCCATTATTAACTGGTACACCTAGTATAATGCCATCTGGGATCAGCAGATTCTAATTCCCTGAAGGCTGGAAAATATTTATTTGGCTTTATAATTCCCAATTATGTCTGGTCCAGTGTCTGGTACTCAAGCATTTAAATAAATAAGTGAATAGGTGACCAAGGACCACTTCTGATTTAACTGTTTTTGTCATTCCCTTTTGACTTCTATTGATAGTTTATTGTGACCTTAACTTTCTTGCCTTTTTTGGTGGAGCTTCTTAGTAAATATTTGACATGGGTATTATGTCATTTTCTAGATAAGAAAACAGACAAGTTAGCTAACTCATCCAGTGTCTCACAACTAGTAAGTGGTAGATTCTGAAGGTCGGATGCTTTCTGGTATATCAGAAGTAGAAATAGTGTAAGAGGCATAGGAGTGACCTTATACTTCCTGAGTCTCTTTTTCTCTCTCTTTCCCTCCTTAATAAAAAAAAAAAAAAAGATAAAACTGTAATCCTAGCCACTCGTGCAGAAATGCTTCTCTTTCTCTTATGACACAAGAGCCCATGGAACCTGAGATAATCAGCAATGTTTCCTCAACCTTTGCTGCCACTGAGCAGTATTCCTCTTGCTCACTCTGTCTAGGTAGACAGTGTGTCTGTCAGTGGAGCATTGCTCCTAGAGTATTCTTCATCTGAGTCATTAGTTGTCATTTCGTGTTGTCTGTCTCACATTTCCAGATTGTTTGCAAAAATCTCTGAAACACTTAAAAAATTGTGATAAAATATACATAACATAAAATTTACTGTTTTACCTATTTTTGGGTATACAGTTCAGAGGCATTAAGTAGATTCACATTGCTGTGCAACATCACCACCATCCATCCCCAGAACTTTTTCATCTTCCTGCTCAGTTCTTTCAGGTTGTTGGCAAAATTTACTTTCTTGAAACTATAGAATTGAGGTCCCCATTTTCTTGCTGGCTGTTGGCCAGGGACCATTTCCAGCCCCTAGCGGCTGCCAGTAGTTCCTAGTCACACAGCCTTCTCCGTAAGCCCTCTCATAATATAGCAGCTTAGTTCTTTAAAGCCAGCAGTCGTGGGTTTCTGACTCAAAGAGAGCCTGGACTCTGTTTTTAAAACCTTCTACCTGATTAAGTCATGCCCACAAGAATAGTCTCCCTTTTCAGCACCTCAAAAATCAACTGACTGGGGACCTTAATTACATCTGCAAAAATTCCCTCACTTCTGCCATATAACATAATCTAATCATGGGGAGGCATCTTGCCATGTTCTTTTGATTAAAAGCAACTCAAGGGGAGGGGATTATACAGCATGTGAATATGGAGGAGCACCCTAGAGTCTGTCTACTATAGCTTCCTTTTTTATCCTTTTCACAGGGATTTTTATCAGCAATTGGATACCCTTTCCCCAAAATGATTTTTAATCATGGAAAGAAAAAGAGGACTTGGGATTATCTTGAATTTGAAGAAGAAGAAGACAAACAATTCGCAGACTCTCTGGCTTCCCTGGCATATCTAGTATTTGTACAGGGCATCAGCATTGATCAGCTGCCAATGGTCTTAAGGTAGGAGGTTGTGTTTGGTTTATTCATGTATTCTAAAGGGAATATCATCAAACATTTATCTAATGTCCAATATATGTTTATTAGTGTACTAATACATTTTAAGTGAAGTAGAAACAAAAGCTCTCTCTATTTTAAGTAATACTGTCTATAATCTGTTAAAGCCAGTAGTCAAGTAGTGAAAAGAGGGTGAGGATGGTGTTAAAATAGACATAAGGGAATGACAGGGACAAGAGTGAGAAAGTGTTAAATTGGGCTTGGTTTTGAAGCTGTTGGGACCACCCTGGACTATAAAGGAGGGAACTAGCCAGTTACTTCTGGGTGAGTCTAAATCAGCATCATCTTTTCACTGGATTAGTGATGTAATCCTAATTGCAGGATTACATCACTAATCCAATAATATACCTTTTGGACATTAAGGTCCATAATAAGGATTACGTATATGCCTTGCATGGCTTGGGTGTATTCCTTTGTGTACATTTATATATTTATGTATGACTATACCCCGGATTTATTTGTATGTAAATATTACAATAATGCTACCACTTGCATGATCACCATGTATTAAACACTGTGCAAACAGCTTTATATATGTTACCTAATCTGTATAGTAACCCAGTGAAATAGAGCATTATCTCATTTTATAGATGAAAATAACAGGCTTCATTAAACATGCTAAGATACTACCCAATACCATAGAGGGAAAGGTAGAATTCAAACAGTTCTGTCTGACCCAAGAGCTTATACTCTCAATCACACTGTACCACCAAAATGCCTTAAGTATGTATATTAATTTGCTAGGGCTACCATAATAAAGTACCACAAACTGGATATCTTAAAATACCAAACATTTGTTTCACAGTTCTGGGGGCTAGAAGTTCAAGATCAAGAGCAAAATTGGTTCCTTCTGGGGGCTTTGAGGGAGAATCTGTCCCATGCCTCTCAACTAGCTTTTATGGTTTGCTGGTGATCTTTGATGTTCTGTGGCTTGTAGATAGATGCATCACTCCCTTGCCTTCGTGTTCATATGGCACTCTCCCTGTATGCATGTCTCTCCACATTTCCCTTTTTCATAAGGACACCAGTCATATTGGATTAGGACTCACACAAATGATCTTACTTTAATTTGATTTACCTCCAGGGTGGGGAGTTCCTGCTCTGCCCTTGCCCATTCCTACCCAAAATTTTTTTAAAAGCCCTTATCTCTAAATAACAGAATGTATGTAAAATTTCTAAAAAACATATGCACATGCATGTGTATTTTTTTTCTCCCCTATTTTAGCCCATCATACCTTTTGCAATTTAATATGGGGCACATTGAAGTCTTTCTGCAAAGGTAAGATCATTTGCATGGCATCTCAGAATTAAGTAGTAGTACTAAAATAGTCCTTGTCAAGATCAGGGGAAACTCCCTTATCTTTGCCAAACCTTAATTAATTGGTTATTTTTATAAAACAACTAGAGGCCCAGTGCATGAATTTGTGCATGGGTGGGATCTGGCCAGGGGGCGGGGGCGGGGGGCGCCACCAGCCAGGGGAGCCACCCCCGGCCTTGCTCCTGATCAGAGTAGGGGGCTAATCGGGAGGTGGAGCTGGCTGGGGAGAAGGACTTCTGGCTGATCGGGATGGTGGGGGCTGATTGGGGTGGGGCTGGCCAGGGGGAGGGGCAGTGGGCTGGCCAGCCCTGCCCCCAATTGGGGGTGGAGGAGCAATCGGGGACTAGTGGCTGGGGGGAGGGGCCATGGGTGGTTGGCTGGCAGGCCCCGTCCCCTATTGGGGTAGGGAGGGTGATGGGGGCGGGGCCAGCCAGGGGAAGGGGATTCGGGGATGGGGGGTGTTGGTTGGCTGTCCCTCCCTTGATCAGGGTAGGAGAGGCTGATTGGGAACAGGGCCACAGGAGGTTGGCCGGCCGGCCCCACCCCGGATCTGGCTGGTTTGCTGGCCGCAGTGGGCGTTATAGTGACTGATCGTTCTGGTCATTACAGCATTCCAGTCACTGGCTTTTTTTTTTTTTTTTGCATTTTAATTTCTTTATTGATTAAGGTACTACATATTTGTCCCACTCATGCAACCAAAGGACTTGTATGCATGCATATAAGCCTAACTAGTGGACACAGACAACAGGGTGGGTGATGGCTTTTCTATATATATAGATGAAGCATATATGCACAACAGAGACAGAAATGAATCAAAAAGGTTTTACATCAAACTCTCTTTCATTTTAAACCCAGCATAATATAAAAATATTGTTTTAAAAGGGGATTTCCAATCTTCTGCTTCTGAGGTTTCTTCCCTTATTTGAAAAGTTGGTTAATTAAAACACCTTTATTCCACTGTAGCCTTCTCTGTCTAAGGAGGAATAGTCAATAAAAGTAATTAATCCATGGTTTTGCTTCATGGATACAATCTGAACTGCATCAAAAGGAAGGAAGTATCTGAGTCCACCCGTTAAAACTTAGATTATTGACAGTGATATCATTCAACAACTGTTTTTTTCATTTGAGATGCTAAGAAGCAAGGCTTCCTCTTTAAAACATTACAAAGTGACAGGTGATTAAGAATTTCCCAAAACTCTATATGCTTTGTTTTCTTTTCCTATAACAAGTTTAAATTATCTCTTGAGATCAGTCAGGGCCTTTCATTTCTGTCCTCCAGGCATAGTAGTGACAGTTTATCAATCCCATCTCTTCCCAGGTGAAGGGAAATTTGTAACATGGCAAATAACCAAAGCCTCAACCCATAAGGCAGGACTTTCCAAGGGTCTCCTGGCACAAGTGGTTATTAATTCTAAATCTGTGTCTTAAAGATTTTACATTCTTTTCACTTAGTTTCTGTTATATTCATACAATGAGAATACAGGGTCTCCCCCCAAAAAATGTATATACTTTTTGAGTAATTATAAAAGCAGTGTTTATTAAAATACATTCAATTTGCCTGAACTGGTTTGGCTCAGTGGATAGGGCATCGGCCTGCAGACTGAAGGGTCCCAGGCTCGATTCCAGTCAAGGGCATGTACCTTGGTTGCAGGCACATCCCCAGTGGGGAGTGTGCGGGAGGCAGCTGATCGATGTTTCGCTCTCATTGATGTTTCTAACTCTCTATATCCCTCTCCCCTCCTCTCTGTAAAAAAAAAAATACATTCAATTTTCAAATGTAATAGAATAACATTAACTTTTGGGGGGGACACCCTATATGTATGAACTTAAGATTTCCAAACTGTTTAGTCATTGAGCCAAAAACATAATTTCTAACTCCTTGCAGGGTTCGAATAAGAACCTAGAGACTGAGATAATTAAGTCTTTAAATTTCAATTTTTGGTTTATTTTTCCTAAAATGAAGAATCATTCTAAAGAAATGTAGAAAATCATGTCAGTAAATTTTAATATTCTCTTCCAGAACAGAAGAATCTGTTTTCTCAAAAGGACTGGTAAGATTTGTTTACACCCATCATAATTTAATTACATAGCCGAAACCGGTTTGGCTCAGTGGATGGAGCGTCGGCCTGCGGACTGAGGGGTCCCAGGTTCGATTCCGGTCAAGGGCATGTACCATGGTTGCGGGCACATCCCCAGTTGGGGGGTGTGCAGGAGGCGGCTGATCGATGTTTCTCTCTCATCGATGTTTCTGACTCTCTATCTCCCTTCCTCTCTGTAAAAAATCAATAAAATATATTTTTTTTAAAAAATTTAATTATATAGTCATGCCAACAAATAGAGTTGTTGACTTTACCATATATGTATGTATGCATATATTTTAATCTAGGATCTGTTGGAGAATAGTTTGTTGAGAATGGAAGACAATAGTCTACTTCACCAATACTTAGAAATCAAGAGTTTTCTTACTGTACCTCAGGTAAGTGAAATGTGGATTCTAATCTTCAAAATAACCCCTTTCCTATTCTAAATTTAATTAAAGTAAAAGTCTTTTCAGATTCCTCTCCCACCTTCTTTTCAATATCCTTTGAAAACTTTAGTGCCATGCTGTGCACTAGAACTTCCTGTGATGGTGAAGTGTTCTGTTATCTGTGTGGTACAGTATGAAAGCCATTAGCCACATTGAACACTTGAACTGTGGCTAATGTGACTAAGGAACTGAATTTTAAATTTAATGTAATTTAAATTAATTTAAACTTAAATTACTTATATGTGGCTAGTGGCTACCATAGTTGATAGCATTAGTATCTAGTGGAAAAACATACTTTCTTCTTGAACACTTTGTTGTTTTAGGGACCTTGGAAAATGAAGCTCCTTTACTTATATAATAATTGAGGTCCTCAAGACTTCATCAAGGCGTAGATTGACTGCTTACTAGAAAGACATTTTAGTTTTCCCTCCTATGATAAATTTTGCTTAGTACTGTTTGTTATCATAACAAGTAGGTCCTTAGATATTGATGTAGAGACTTGTTCTTCCACTATTTAAAGAGAAAACCATGGCTTTTGTTAGTATATTAAGCCTAAATATTTTTAATAATGGATTATATTTCTGCATGTTTGATATCATTTTTTGGCTACTCTAGACATAATTGAAAATTAGCAACTTTACAACTTTGTAACACCGCACTCAATTTCACTTAACCAAATGGATTATACTTAGTTTCCTATAGATATAACAATGGAATGATAGGCTTGGGGGGGAATTTACTTCATTTTTAAATCTCCTACTCTCACTTTTCTGAATTTTTAGTATCTACCATTGATGATATAGTTGTTTCTTTGCTGTCAATGTAATCTATTCACATCTGAATTAAAATTTTTTTTTCCCCCCCAGGGCTTAGTCAAAGTAATGACGCTTTGCCCTGATGAGACATTGGTATGTAAATGTTTTAGGACTAATAATGAGTTACAATGAGAAATTTTAATAAACAATTTAATCTTTATTCAGCTTATGTAACAATATTATTTCTTCCATTTTAGAGAAAAAAGGGTTTAGCTATGCTTCAGCTTTATATTAACAAGTTGGATTCTCAAGGCAAATATACATTATTTAGGTATGTATCAAAAATGGTTAATTGTGAAGTGTGTGGTTGATTAAAAATCAAATTAATGCCATTTAATCCAGGTTATAATATTTTAGTATTTTTTTAATGTAATTCAACTCTACCTGGAAGCCATCTATCTATATATATAAAGGGCTAAGCGACCAGCTGACCAGCCAGTAGGTATGACACGCACTGATCACCAGGAAGCAGATGCTCAATGCAGGAGCTGCCGAGCGACAGCAACTTTGCAGAGTGCCCTCTCACACTCCAGGACCCCTCGGGGGATGTTGGACTGCCAGTTTCATCCTGATCCCTGCAGGCTAGGCCGAGGGACCACAGGAGGTTGGCTCCAGGGCGTGTCTGGCCCGTCTTACCCAGTCCCACCCTGTCAGCCACCTTCTAATTAATTTCCTTTCAATGTGCACGAATCTGTGCACTGGGCCTCTAGTCCTATATAATAAAAAGCTAATATGCAAATTGACCTAATGGCAGAAGTACCAGTGGCTATGACACCATGACATGCTCTGACCACCAGGGGGCAGACGCTCAACACAGGAGCTGCCCCTGGTGGTCAGTGCACTCCCACAGAGGGAGCAGCTCAGCCAGAAGCTGGGCTCACAGCTGGAGAGGGCTCACAGCTGGCGAGTGCAGCGGCAGTGGCAGCAGCGCTAAGGATGTCCGACTGCCCACTGGGAGCCCCAGACTGCGAGAGCGTGCAGGCCGGGCTGAGGGAACCCCCCCACCCTCCCGGCCCAGTGCACGAATCTCGTGCACTGGGCCTCTAGTATTATAATAATTCTCTTGTCTGTGATGGATAGAGAAGGGTTAATTAAAAATTATGGACACATACTAGTATATGTACATACATATACATTACATGAATAATAATATATTTTATTCAGTTAATTAAATTACTCTAAAATTAAAAAGGACTTAAAAGATTAAACAAATTAATAAGGCTCCTGCATGTGTCAATAATTTCCATTATTCACAGTTGAAATGAATGGCTCAGGAGTCATTGACAAGCTATTCATTTTAAGTTAATAGTAAGCTTATTAATAGTGCTGTTTGAGGGTAAAAGTAACCATCTGAGTTAAAGAAGAACCAACTTTGCCCTGGCTGGTGTGGCTTAGTTGGTTGGAGCATCATCGCATGCATCAAAAGATGGCGAGTTCGATGCCCAGTCAGACTGTGTGTGGGAGGCGGCTGATCAATAGTGGTGTTTCTCTCTCTCTCTCTCTCTCTCTCTCTCTCTTAAAAAAAAAAGAAAGAAAGAAAGAAAGAAAAAGAGCCAACTTTCTGTAGAAGGCCAAATAGTAAATATAGGCTTTATGGACCAGTCTCTATTTTAACTGCTCAATTTTGTCTTTGTATTGAGTGTAGGTATGTTCCAATAAAACAGACAGCACGTTGAATTTGGCCTGCAGATCTTATTTTGTTGACACCTATGTAATAAAAATTAGTTGTTAAAAGTAGATTTGGGCATGTTAAAGTGCTAAGAAGTCTTCTTTGGAATTGGCCAGAACTAACATTCTTGAGTCTACCTTTTCTTCATTTCTATTGATAGAGGTTTATGAAATCTCTTTATGCATAAGTCGTACCTATATTCCTACCAAGAAACCCCCCTTTTTCCTTAAGCTAGTCAGATTGAATTATTTTCTTTGCAACTAATTAGTCTAACCAGACTAGTGTATTTTCACAGGGAATAATTTGGGGAGATTTTAGGTGATTATACTAGTTCCCATTCTTGCCATATTAAATCATTGCAACTATGTGCATAAAAAGATTCAAATTTGATTTGATAGAAATTTCTTGTTGGTTAAATAGAATTTGCTAGTCAGAGCAATAACCATAATTAGGTGAGTTTGTAATTGGTTAATCATCTTGCTAATTGTCTTCACTGGTTTTTGTATTCCTAGAAATAACACATGGCCTATTTGAATTTGTAAAACTTGTGTCATCATTATAATGCAATCCAGGATAATTTCAAATGCACTGTAATTTTGCTTTCAAGGTGCTTATTGAATACAAGTAATCACTCAGGTGTGGAGGCCTTCATTATTCAAAATATCAAAAATCAAATTGACACCTCATTAAAGGTAAGAACATAGCTAAGGTACCAATTACCAATATATTTTATTTTGTAGGATATATTTTTTGTGTGTAATACATTGATATGGATTTTGTCCTATGGATTTTTTCCTCTTTCTAGTATTAGGGTATATATATTTTTCTCATTCCTACTATTTCTTTTTTTCTTTCTTTCTTTTAATATTTATTGTTGAAAGTATTGCATAGGTCCTCCTTTTCCCCCCATTAACCTCTTCCAGCCCACTCCCATCCTCTCCCTCCCCCCGCCCCCCACTAGAGGCTCTCACCACCCCATTGCCTATGTCCATGGGTTATATATATATATATATATATACAAGTTCTTTGGTTGATCTCTTCCCACCCACCCTCCCGTGCCTTCCCTCTGAGGTTCAACAGTCTATTTCTTTTTTTTTAAACCTTAATTTTGAAACTTCCTTGATTATAGATTTAAGTTGTGTTCTTTGTGCTGATAACATGATTTCTTTTTGTTTTGCCGTACACTTCTGAAATAGTAATGGAAACTGAAGTCTCATCTGTTTGTGAACACTCAGTGATTATAAAAAAGAGAGAGAAAAAGAACGCACCACTGTTCACAAACTGGCAGAGTTTGTTCCAGGTGTCTGGAAATAGTAAACGACAGAATGGAAATTAAAGTTAAAAAGTATATATTTTAAATGTGTAATAGTTTATTTTTGTAGTATCAAGGTATTAGAAAGCACATTTATCAAGCTGTTAAAGCCTTTTTCAGTTTTTCTTTTGCTTTACAGAGAACACATAACAACAAATGGTTTACAGGACCTCAGCTAATTTCCCTTCTAGATTTGGTACTCTTTCTCCCAGAGGGTGCTGAAACAGATCTACTGCAAAACTCAGATAGGTGAGGTGATGACTACTAAGGTTCACATAGTAAATTGAGAAGTAATAAACCATATTTTCCTATGATTTTATGTGATCTATGATTAATTCACAAAATTACATAAAGATTTTCATATTTAAGTAATTAGGTATTATGTAAAAACAAAATAAAAACCCCTTCTTTCCACTTTTTATTTATTCAAATTTGTTTAATAAACTTAATACAACTTTTAAAAATAAAGATCATGCATTCTTGCTAAAAAAACAAACAAACAAACAACCCTTATTTCCAGAACTGTGACCAACAGTATAATTTTGTGCCTTTAAGGTTCCCAGCATTCCAGTAACAGCTAATAAGACATTTACAACTGCAGCATTGGTGACTAAGGATTTTTTGTGTACAACTTATACAAAGCATATGTGTTTAGGTTTTATTGTTTTGTTTTCTAGGACATCATGTTTTTCATATAGAACATGTAATGTCACTTTCATTATACTCAAATGGATATAGAGAAATGGTTATAAATGGAACCTTAAAATTCAGGAAGCAACAGATGATACTCTCAAATATTAAGGATAATAAGGCTTCCTTGGGTGTGGTGGGGGGAAGAATAGTATTTTTCACAGCTGTATTTTGTGAACTTGGAGAACAAGAGTAATGAGCTATTACTACTCAAAAAGCTATGGTGAAGAGAATACATAGTTATACACAGATTTTCAAGTGTGCAAAGTTTGGCACCCCGCACCCCTGCATTGTTCAAGGGTAAATTGTGCTTTCAGTGACAAGCATAATTATAAAAACATACTCAAAGTTTTAGCTTACTTTTTCATTGAAATTGCTGTTGATTTTATAAAACTGTACTGTAACACATATATTTTTAATTAACAGGATAATGGCTTCATTAAATTTATTGAGGTATTTGGTTATCAAAGATAATGAAAATGACAATCAAGTAAGTGAATTTTTTGAAAAAGAAACTGTGAGTATATTAACAATATATAAGAAATGTTTCAGATTTTTATATCATTATCCACTTAAGCCAATATTTCATCTCTTACCCAGCTACAGAGGCTGGAGGAAGTGCCAGCAGTTATTCTGAAACCTGAAGTTCATTCCCAAGCCCTTACCACTCCACACCCAGCTTCCCTTCCCTTTCCTATTGTACCTTTGCTCTCTTGCTGCAAGCACTGCTTAGACCTGGTAGGTAGATAAGTTGGAAGTCCTAAGCCAACTAACCTTCTTGAGCTCAACATATATTTATTTGGGTATCTTGTTCAGTTGCCTCCACCTATAAGTCATGATTTCAGTCTGAGCTGTATAAAATAAAACCATTTGATAATTTGATGTCCCCTCATTAGACACGACAAACTAAAGCATTTTAAGCACTAAAATCTGTTAACAGCACCCTTTGGATAATGTGTAGGAAGTTGGATTTATTTTTAATAGTGTATCATTAGAGGTATTCAAGAAATAAGAAACTATTTGAGGGAGATTTGTCATACACTAAAGTTACATTTGCTTTTTATCTTCTCTCTTTCTACCTACTCTATTCTAATAGCTGGTTTCCCTGTGTGTCATGTCTATTAACTTTAGCTACCTGAATCTTATGTGTTGTTAATCTGTTTCTTTTTTTAGGAAGTAATAAAAGAAGTGAAAGTCATTAACTTATATTTATACTAGAGGCCCGATGCATGAAATTCATGCAAGAGTAGGTCTTCCTTCCCCTGGCTGCCGGCACCGGCTTCCCTCTAGTACCCGGGACCTGGGCTTCCCTCTGGCCGCTGGCACACGGGACCGCAGAGGGAGGCCCCACCCACCCACTGCAGCCCACCAGTCGATGGCCTGGGCCTCCCTCTTTGGGGTGATCGTGGAGTCGCCCTGATTGATTGCCTGAGGCCAGTGGCCTGGGCCTCCCTCTACAGGGCAATCATGGGGCGATGGCTGGGCCCCCGACCAATCGCAATGCACCTGCCTTGGCTGGCCTGGTGCCAGTGGGTGTCATAGCATGGTCATCTGGAAGGTGGTCCGGAAGGTTGTTTAGTCTAATTAGCATATTACGCTTTTATTATTATAGATAAGATGCCAAATAGTTTTTTTAGTTTCTTTTTTAATTTAAATAAATGATCATTTGGAATAAAAAGTTTATGAGAAAAGTAACATTTTGTTTCCCTTTTGATTAAATCTAGTCGATTCAGTGATTTGACCTCCTATTCATCATCCCTTGTCAGCCCAAAATACAGGGTGTCTTCCCAAAAATGTATACACATTTTAAATAATTATTAATTCCAATGGGTTAAATCTGAAAAAGAAAGAAATATCAACTGAGCTACCAGCTGTAAAGTGTTTATACATTTTTGGGGACACCCTATAGTTATTTGCTCTCATTGACCAGTGCTTACTCTGTACTGGGGTGATTTTTTCTTTTCTACCATTGTAAAGTTTTTCAAACATACAGCCAAGTTGGAAGGATGTTACAGTGATCACTGATTTATCTACTTATTCATTCTATTTTTATCATGTATCCATCAGTCTCTTAAATGTTTTTTTATGTATTTCAAGATAAACTGCAAACATTAGCATAATTTCCCCTAAATATTTCAGCATGTATTTCATTAAGTAGAGTAAAATATCTGTCTATAGTTCTTTGATTTAAAATTTACAGAAAATCAAATGCACAGACTTTACTTGTATATTGGCCAGTTTTAACAAATAGATCTATATTATCCAAATCCTTATCAAAGATAAAACATTGCTGTCATCACATGAAGTTCCCTGTTTCCCTTCCCAGTTAATTCTGACCTCATCACTCCACAGCCCTCCCCTCCCCCCTGCTAATGGCAACCACTATTCCAGCCAGGTGCTGCGTATCATTTACCTTCACAATGCTATAAGCACTCTTTACTTTTTACTTTTCATAGGTAATGTAGGCACAGGAAGGTTAAGTTGCATAAGGACACACCTGGTGGCCAGAACCTTTGAATCACAACTAACTCCTAAAGGAGTTTCTGATAGAAGTAGTAAATATAACAAGTAAAATTCAGCCTCAGTGGAGGCCCTTCTTTAGGAAGGTACCCTTAGGGTGAAGTATCAGTTTTTACTTTTCCATAATCCAGAAAGGCCACACCGACACATGGTCTGCTTTGCCTGATTGGAAGACAAAAAATCCTCTTGAATAAGAGTTGACAGCCCTAAATGGATTGGCTCAGTGGATAGAACGTCTGCCTGCGGACTGAAGGTTCCCGGGTTCGATTCTGGTCGAGGGCACATCCCCAGTAGGAGGTGTGCAGGAGGCAGCTGATCGATGTTTCTCTCTCATCGATGTTTCTAACTCTATCCCTCTCCTTTCCTCTCTGTAAAAAATCAATAAAATATATTTTAAAAATCAAAATAAATAAATAAATAAATAAAATGTCATCCTACTTACCAATTAAAAAAAAAAAAGAGTTGACAGATGATCAGGTGTGGAGCACAGGGGTAGCATATGGGCCTCTGCCTAGACAGGGAAGGCAGCATTTAGCACTGTGCAGTGTCAGCTATGATATTCACAGCTCATGCCTCACTTTTATTTGGCTTGAACATAGTATATGGTAAAGAAAAGGGTATAACCAGCTTATAAGATTGTTTCCTTATTTAATGGTTTTTAATTTTTTTTCTTAGGGGTCAAATATTCCAAAGTATCATTTCCATGCAAGTTACCATAAGAATTATCATACCTAAGAAATTAGCAAAAAACCCCAATCCATGATGGAAACCTGACATCTTTCAGGCAGTGTAAGAGCCTCTTCACCATGGAAGCATTTCTTCCAGTGCAATAGGTCATGTGTATAAATGAGAGGCAAATCTGTTTGCTGTGGTTAATTAAAAAATGACAGCTTCTGAGTGTTTAGAAATTTTGATTAAAGGGGAAATAAGATATTCTAGTGATTCTGAATTGTGAGTAGTTCTATTCTAAAGGACTCCTACCAGAACCTATTTTTGAGCAGTAAAGTGTGCTGAGAAGGTAACTAGTCAGATGAAAAGCTGAAAAGCAATTCAGAAAGGTGTATAGGAAAATTAAATAAGAACAGAATCATTCAATAAAAAACAACGTGATTTATAATTTAATAATAATCCATTTCTTTTCCTGCTATTTTGGGTTACTGTCAACTGACATTCTTTTAGTAAGTCATTCCCCTCCTCATCCTACTATTTCATGCCTCTTATCTCTCTGCGTAAATTATAGGCACCTTCTTCTATACTTTGGACCTTGAACCTCCATCTCTACTGGTAAAATCAACTTAGCTTTTATACCTAACTAGGGGCCAGGTGCACGAAATTCATGCCCTGGGGGCGTCCCTTCAGCCCAGCCTGCCCTCTCTCACATACTGGGAGCCCCCAGGGGATGGCCTACCACAGTCTGGCCTCCCTTTGTGGGAGACGACCGGGCTGATCAGGGAAAGGCACCAGCCCCATCACCCTGCTGCTGCAGCCACTGCCAGTCACCGCAGCCACCAAGGTGTTTTCATCAACACGGACTCCGGTCCCTTCACCATGAAAAAATGACAACTTTCTTTAGGCATTTTCAAGATGTGTCTTTCATAGGATATGACCTTTCTTTCTTTCTTTCTTCCTTCCTTCCTTCCTTCCTTCCTTCCTTCCTTCCTTCCTTCCTTCCTTCCTTCCTTCCTTCCTTTCTTCCTCAACTGAGGATATGTTTCCACTGATTTTTAGAGAATGTGGAAGAGAAAGGGAAAGATAGAGAGAAACATCAAAGTGAGAGGAACACTTTGATTGGTTGCCTCCTGCATGAGCCCTGACCTGGGCCCCAGTCAGGGAGGAGCCTGCAACTTAGGTACATGCCCTTGATCAGAATCTAACCCAGACCCTTCAGTTGACAAACCTAGGCATTATCCACTGAGCCAAACAGCCTAGGGCAGGATATGACATTTCTTAGCCCTCCAGCAGCGGACCTTCATTTTTTTCTCCAGGAGTGTGGTGGAAAAGCCCTAGATCACCTTTTCGGATTCTTATACCCAAGTTACTAAGAATATTACCAGTGGCATACAGGGAGCTTAGCCAATGAGCAGTCAGAAAAGGTGTTTCCTCTGTAGTCCACACCTATCTCCTCTGATCTCCGGCTCCGCCCCTGCCAAGGCCTAAAGCCTCTGGCCCTGGGCAGGGGACCCCCAGCTGGCTCCAATTGCCTGGCTCCGCCCCCAGCCAAGGCCGCAAGCCTCTGGCCAAGCTCAGGCCCTGGGCAGGGACCCCCAGCTCACTCCAATCGCCCGCAGGAGACCCCCAGCTGGCTCGATCACCCGGCTCCGCCCCTGGCCAAGGCCACAAGCCTCTGGCCGAGCTCGGTCCCTGGGCAGGGACCCCCAGATCACTTTGATCGCCCGGCTCCGCCCTTGGCCAAGGTTGCAAGCCTCTGGCTGAGGCTCAGGCCCTGGGCAGGGACCCCCAGCTGGCTCCATTGGACAGACTCCCGGCCAAGGCCAGCAAGGGCAGGCGGAAAGCTTGGCTTCCTGCATTGCCAGGGAAACCCAAGCCTCCCTCCTGCTCTCCTGTGGCCATAGCCATCTTGGCTGGGTTTATTTGCATATTAGCTTCTGATTGGCTGGTGGGCGTGGCTGGTCGGTGTAGCAGAGGTACGGTCAATTTGCATGTTACTCTTTTATTAGATAGGATGTTCTCTTTTATTTTATAGGTGTCTTTAAATATGGGTTAGTTGTTTATTTTTTGTCTTTTTATTTTTATTTAATCCTCACCCAAGAAGTGAGGATATTTTTTCCATTGATATTTTAGAGAGAGGAGGAGAGACAAGGGGGAGAGAGAGAAACATTGATGTGAGAGAGACACATCTATTGGTTGCCTCCCACTCGCGCCCTGACTGGGGCCAGGGATTGACCCTGCAACCGGAATCGAACCCGAGACCCTTCAATGTTCAGGCTGATACTCTAACCATTGAGCACACTGACCAGGTCTGGATTTGTTGTTTTAAATTACAATAATATGCTAATACATAGCCTATAATAATTATATCTCTTACCTTTGTATTTTCTACCCATACCCTTTCCAATCCTCCCGCTTACATCCATTCTTTTTCTTAAGTTGTGATTGTAATATGTAGAAAGAAAACAAAGTCAAGGGAGGCAAGGTAAATTTGTGAAGGCCACAGGTATCTGGAATTTTTAAAAATTCAATTAGGCAATGTGTGCATATATGCTTTTTATTTAGGAAAACTATAAATATCTGGCATATATACATATAATCTATATAACCCATATTTTGGATTCTCATTTAAATTGTTTCTTTCTCCAAGATTAAAGCATGCCCTTTTTTTGTTATTTGCAGAGCCAAATTACCATATTTTCCGGCGTATAAGATGACTGGGCGTATAAGACGACCCCCAACTTTTCCAGTTAAAATATAGAGTTTGGGATATACCTGCCCTATAAGATGACACCCGGCATATAAGACGACCCCCGACTTTTGAGAAGATTTTCTTGGGTTAAAAAGTCATCTTATACGCCAGAAAATACGGTACTTAAGGTGAAAAATGTCACTTAATATTACAAGTGATAGAAGTTCTACAATAGTACTTCATAAATAACAAGTCACATACAAATTAGGAGAAAAGGGGAAACTGGGTCTCATGCATTTCCTTCTTTTGTCCTTTGCAATGTCCCATTTGTTCATTGTGCTGTAGAACTGCCTAGTCTTCCTTTTGTAAGATAGGCTGCAGTGAATTTTGGAATATATAACTAAGCTTTATAACTGAAAAGATTTCAGAACTATTTCATCAGTGAGACTACTTGGTATAAAATTAAAAGCAAGTATTTGTGAACAGTTCAAATTTTTATCCATATAACTTTAAAATACTATTTTTTCTAGACATTTGATAAAAGAAATTTTAAAATTATTTTCTTTGTAATGTTTTAAAAGATCTAGTACCCTTAATGTTAAAGAGAAAATACTCTTTTTCCATAGCTTCTTCACTCCTACATACTTCTAAAAATATTACTGTTGTTCATCATGTGAAGGATTGTGGAATTATGCTGAACAAAATTTAGCCTAACTTTGGCACATTTTTTATTACCTTGTTTTAAGTTTTATGGTTATGGGCTATGTATTATATTACTGCAATTAAAAACAACTAAGGTCTTAATAAAGACCTAGATTTGCACTGTCCAATATAGTAGACAGTAGCCACATATGACTATTTAGATTTTAAATTAATTTTTAAAATTTTAATTAAAAATTTAGTTCCTCATTGGCATTGGAGAGGGCCATTCTAGATCATTGTACATTTTATAGTAATATAATATGTAGTTAGTTGTGAAGCTAAATGTACCCACTTTCTGTAAAATTGTTAAGTTTACAATCAAGTTATTTTAGGAATCTATTTTCAGAATGAATTTTATTGAGATACCTTTTTTCTTAAATTCATGACAATTACAAAACTTTCATCCAGCATGTATAAAATTGCACTCAAATGTTTTTATTAGAAGAAAAATAATAAGGAATAAAAAATACTGAACCATGTTCAAGATGAACTGTTGATCTGAAACTGTAAATAGTGACAATATTCAGAAATATACTGACTATAATTATACAAATTAGTAAAATTTGACTTCATTTGAGCCACATTTTAAAAAGAAAGAAAATAATTAAAAGATTTTAAAGTTAAGATTGTTAAAATAATTTCATCAAAACTAAATGTCCAGCCCAACTAGCATAGCTTAGTGGTTGAGCATCAACCTATGATCCAGGAAGTCACAGTTTGATTCCCAGTAAAGCCATATGCCCAGGTTGTGGGCAGTCCCCAGTGTGGGGCAAGCAGGAGGCAGCTGATCAATGATTCTCTCATCATTGATGTTTCTATCTCTCTCTCCCTTTCCCTTTCTCTCTGAAATCAATAAAAAGTATATTAAAAAAAATTAAAAAACTAGCCCTAGCAGGTTTAACTCAGTGGATAGAGCATTTGCCTGTGGACTGAATGGTCCCAGGTTTGATTCTGGGCAAAGACATGTACCTCAGTTGCAGGTTCCTCCCCGGCCTGGGCCCTGGTCAGAGTACATGCAGGAGGCAACCAATCGATGTGGTTCTCTCACATCGATATTTCTCTCTGTCTTTCCCTCTCGCTTCCTCTCTCTTTAAAAATCAATGGAAAATATCCTCAGGTGAGGATTAAAAACAAACAAACAAACAAAGAACTAGATGGCCAATGAAAATGATAGGCTGATTGTTATTGGTCAGTGTTCTTGCCAATATTTACTGAAATGGAAACAGGGTGGGTCTTTAAAACTTAAAATGAAAATTTTTTACAGAAATGACAAGTGACAAAAGAACTGTAGCAATTTTTTTTAATCTTTATTGTTCAGATTATTACAGATGTTCCTCTTTTTTCCCCCCATAGCTCCCCTCCACCCGGTTCCCATCCCACCCCAGGCCCTCGCCCCCACCCCCCACTGTCTTCATCCATAGGTGTAAGATCTTTGTCCCATCTCTTCCCGCACCCCCCACATCCCCTTCCCCCCGAGAATTGTCCATCCGCTTCCTTCCCATGCCCCTGATTCTATTACATTCACCAGTTTATTCTGTTCATCAGATTTTTTTTATTCATTTGATTTTTAGATTCACTTGTTGATAGATATGTATTTGTTGTCACTTTGTTGTTCATAATTTTTTATCTTTACCTTTTTCTTCTTCTTCTTAAAGAATACCCTTCAGCATTTCATATAATACTAGTTTGATGGTAATGAACTCCTTTAGCTTTTTCTTGTCTGTGAAGCTCTTTATCTGACCTTCAATTCTACCTGTAAAGGAAAAACATTCTCCTGTATTTCTTCTCTACTCTCAATACTTGACTTAAAAAAAAAAAAAAAAGTGAATGTGGTGTTTACTAGTACATTTGACAAAATGAGGTGTGACTAAAAGCATGTTTTCTCTGTACTCTTCTTTGTATTTGAATGTGTTTTGATCTAGAGGGTTATCAGTAACCTTTGTAGCCATGAAAGCCTTCAGTGATACTGGTTACTAGTAATTGGTTCTTTCTATAAGCTTAGAGATAAAGGGAAAGAAGCAGGTTTAAAAAGGGGATAGAGAAAGGTAAAATACTGGAGAGAGGGATGCACAGACAACTGAGAGCAGTGAGTAACATGCACAATATCCTCTATGACTACACTGGTTGATGAAGTGCCTGCTGCACTACCACATAACCCACGTTTTCCATGAGAAGACAAGAAAACTCTCTATTATGGAAAAGGAAGTTTAAAAACTATTGACAATGTTTTTTAAAGCATACAATTAAAATAGGTTGATTGTTTTAAAATCAGGTTAAATAAGCAAAAACAAAAGTAATAATCAAAATCCCACTATCCATTGTTGATAATGTGGTGTATGCCATAGGCTTTATGCCAGCACATTTGTACGTATTTTTTTCTTTTTAAAAATGAGACCACACTTTAGGAATTGTACTGTTTGTAATCTTTATTCACTCACCAATATGTACCAAAGAACAATATTTTAATAGCTGTGTAGTTTCCTATTGTGTAGATAAATTACAATTTACTTAACCAATCTCCTATTGTGAAATATTTCCAATTTTTCATTATGTAAACATTTTTTTAAACATTTCTGCTGTGGAATCATTATAACATACATCTTTAATTATTTCCCCAGGTAAGTTCATATATGCTGAGTGAAAACGAGTGCATGTTTTTGAGGTTTTAGGTTGTTAATAGTTCTTCCCAAGAACTCCAATTTTCCTAGCATTCTAAGGGTAATGAGAAAGGACATTTAAATTAAAATTATATATCTGATAGTCACTGAAGTTATCAATTATTCAGTGTAAATATGGGTAGATCTTATTTGAAGGGCTATATGTAAAATGTCATACTACTTGGATCAAAATAAGTTCATTACAAAATAGATTATCTAGTGGTCCAGTTCTAGTTAAGAATAAGTGGTTTTCTAAGTTTTCTTTTTATTTTACATAATTTTTTTATTTTTCAGTTACAATTCACACACAATATTATATTAGTTTCAGGTGTATTAGGCATTATATAACTTACTAAGTTATCACCCCAATAAATCTGGTACCCATCTGACACCATAGTTATTACAATAGTAGAGGCCCGGTGCATGAATTCGTGCATTGGTGGGGTCGCTCAGCCTGGCCCGTGATCGGGGCCCATCGGGGCCGGGCCGGACGCGGGGAGGGACTGCAGGAGGGGGGCCAGACAGGAGGGGGGCCACAGGAGATTGGCCAGCCAGCCCCCCTCCATTGGGCCAATCAGGGGTGCAGGCCAGCCAGGGGGAGGGGCCGCAGGTTGGCTGTGGGAATGCACTAACTACCAGGGGGCAGCTCCTGCATTGAACTTCTGCCCCCTGGGGGTCAGTGCGTGTTATAGCAACCGGTCATTGGGTCGTAACAGTCGCTTAGGCATATATATACTAGAGGCCTGGTGCACAAAATTCGTGCATGAGGGGGGTCCCTCAGCCCGGCCTGCACCCTCTCCAATCTGGGACCCTTCGGGGGATGTCTGACTACTTCTCGCAATCCAGAACCACTGGCTCCTAACCGCTCACCTGCCTACCTGCCTGCCTGATCACCCCTAACCCCTCTGACTGATGGCCCCTAACTGGTCCCCTACCGGCCTGATTGCCCCTAACTGCTCTCCTGCTGACTTGATCACCCCTAACCGCCCATGCCTTGCCCTGCACCTGGGACCCAGGATTCCCTCCTCTGGCTGGTCACAGGCACCCAGGACCCTGGGTCAGCTTCACCTGGGCCGGCTGCAGCCACAGGGTACCATGGGTGGGCAGCTTCTCCTGGGCCACAGCCAGAGGCACCCAGGACCATGGGGCATGTGGCTTGTTCCTCTCCCAGGCCGCAGACGCAGCCGCTGGCGCCTGGGACTGCAGAGCGGGCAGATTGTCCCTCTCCTGGGCCGCAGGCACAGGTGCAGCCTCTGGCACCCGGGACCATGGGGCAGGTGGCTTGTCCCTCTCCCGAGCCGCAGCCTGGCTGGTCCCCATTCCTCTCTCACGAGTTCCTTTGTGCCCAGATGGTCCCCGTTCCTCTCTCGCGAGCTCATTTGTGCCTGGCTGGTCCCATTCCTCTCTCGCAAGCTCATTTGTGCCTGGCTGGTCCCCATTCCTCTCTCCCCAGTGTTGAGTGAGCCGTTACAGCATGAGGGTGTGATGACCATTTGCATATTAGCTCTTTATTAAATAGGATTATTGACTTTATCCCCTATTCAGTACTTTATATCCCCATGACTATTTTGTAACTACCAATTTGTACTTTTAAAAAATTTTTTTTATTGATTTTGAGAGAGGGGGGAAGGGAGAAGGATAGAGAAATAGAAACATCAATGAGAGAGAAACATCATTAATTGGCTGCCTCCTACATGCCTCCTGCTGGGAATCGAGCCTGCAACCTTGGCATGTGCCCTGATTGGGAATTGAATTGGTGACCTCTTGGTTCATGGGTTGATGCTCAATCACTGAGCCAAACCGGCCCAACCACTGAGCCAAACCGGCTGGGCCCAATTTGTACTTCTTAATCCCTTTTTTTTTTTTTAATATATTTTATTGATTTTTTACAGAGAGGAAGAGAGAGGGATAGAGAGTTAGAAACATCGATCAGCCGCCTCCTGCACACCCCCCACTGGGGATGTGCCCGCAACCAAGGTACATGCCCTTGACCGGAATCGAACCCGGGACCTTTGAGTCCGCAGGCCAATGCTCTATCCACTGAGCCAAACCAGTTTCGGCCTTAATCCCTTTTTAACCTATCTCCCCAAACTCCATCCCATCTTAAAGAAAACCTTTACATTTTTTCTAATACTAGTTTTGTGGTGGTGAGTTCCTTTAGCTTTTTCTTGTCTGGGTAACTCTTTATCTGTTCTTTGATTCTAAATGATAGCTTTGCTGGGTAATCTTGGTTGTAGATCCTTGCTTTTCATCACTTTGAATATTTCTTGTCAATCCCTTTTGGCCTGCAAAGTTTCTGTTGAGAAATCAGCTGACCATCATATGGAGGCTCTCTTGTAGGTAACTAACTGCTTTTCTCTTGCTGCTTTTAAGATTCTTTATCTTTAACCTTTGTCTGTTTTAAATATGATGTGTCTTGGTGTGGGCCTCTTTGAGTTCATCTTATTTAAGACTGTGTTTCCTGTACTTGTATGTCTGTTTCCTTCACCAGGTTAGGGAAGTTTTCAATCATTATTTTTTCACATAGGTTTTCAATTCCTTGATCTCTTCTTCTTTTGGCACCCCTGTAATGCAAATGTTGGTACACTTGAAGTTGTCCCAGAGGTTCCTGACATGATCCTCATTTGGGGGGATTTTTTTTTTTTTTCCTGTTCTGATTGGGTGTTTTCTGCTTTCTTATCTTCCAAATCTCTGATTTGCTACTCTGCTACATATACTCTGCTGTTGATTTCCTGTAATATATTCTTCATTTCAGTTAATGTATGCTTTGTTTCTGATCAGTTATTTTATGTTTACTAGTTAGTTTCATTTTTATGTTTCCTATCTCTTTGTTGATATTCTCACTTAAGTTTATCTATTCTTCCTGTAAGTTCATTGAGCATTATTATACAGTGTTTTGAACTCCACCTCTGATAGATTGCTTATCTCCATTCTGTTTAGTTCTTTCTCTGGAGTTTTGTTCTGTTCTTTCATTTAGGAAATGTTTCTTTATCTCCTAATTTTGACAGTCTCCCTGTGTTGGTTTCTATGTATTAGATAGAGTTGCTCTATCTCTAGGGCTTAGTAGAGTGGCCTTATATAGTTGTTGTCCTGTAGGGTCCAGTGGCACAGGGACCCCGATTACCCGAGTTGGACACTCCAGGTGTGCACCCCTTCCCATATGGACTGTGTACACCCTTCTGTTATAGTTGAGTCTTGATTGCTGTTGGCACATCAATGGGAGGTATTTATCCCCAAGCTGATTGGCTACAACCATTGTGGAGGATCAGCTATGCAGCAGTGCCCACTGAATCTGCCTCTTGAGTGTATTGTTATGGAGATGGATCTTGCCTCCTGGGAGGTGCAGACCAAGGTCAACCACCTGTGTCCTGCCCGGGACCACCCAGCATGAGCTACAAAGGATCTGCAGATGGCTTCTGTTTGTGTTGGGCATGGAGGTGCCCACGGGAAGCCAAGCTACTAACCAAGGCCACTGCCCCTAGTGCCAGGCCTGGGAGCACTTAACAAGTGATATAGGGCATACTGAGGGCAGATGCTGCTTGAGAGATTTTAGGAAACTGAAGAATGAGCCAAGACAGGCTGTCTATATGGAAAAACCACTGGAAACAGCTTGGGTAGGCCCACAAGTTGGGTGGAGCAGGGTCTCAGGGAATCATCAGGGTAGGGCAAACAGTGTGAGCCAGGTTAATGGTGCCTACTTGTTGGCTCTGTGGGGGAAGGGCTCAGAAAAGGAACAATGGCCTCTGCCAGCACTTTTATCTGGAAGAATGCTGCCCTCCCCCCAGCTCTTGCCCTTATGCCAGACAATTCAGTTCCTCCCGTATGTCCCTGGCACTTTCCAGCTGCTGCCCCAGTACTGGAACTTAGAGCCACTGAGTCCACGTAAGTCCATGCACAGGCCCTTTGAGAGAAACACCTGGGACTCCAACAGCCTTTCCATCTCACTCAGCTACAATCCCTGCTGGTATTTATAACCAGAAGTTAGGGGGACTTCTCTTCCTGGTATTAGAACCCTGGGCTGGGGAGGGGCTAGGGGACCTGGTGTGGGTATGGGACTCCTCGCTACTCATGGAGCACCTCTGCAGCCGAGATATCCCTCCCAATTTTTATCTGCTACATATGAGTGTAGGACCAGCCTGTTCCAATTTTCCACCCTTCCTACCAGTCTTAATGTGGCTTCTTCTTTATAATCTTAGTTGTAGGACTTCTATTCAGCTAGAGCTCAGGCCGTTCTGAATAGTTGTTCTGTAGTTCAGTTGTAATTTTGATATAGTTGTGTGAGGATTCAAGTACAGTGTTTACCTATGCTACCATCTTGACCAGAACTTCCTAAATTTCTTTTTATTTTTACCTTTTTGCCTAAGATATTTTCCTTTGTAAAGAGTGCCTGGAAATGTAATATTACCATGAACTTTATGATTCTCCACCTTTAATACTATGGGAAGAAATGTTCTTGGAACCAAATCTAATATGTAATAGCAAATAAACCTAAGCTGTCGTAGGCAGGTAAAATCTCCATCTGCACTTAACACGAAGAATGTCCATATCAGCTTTGTGTTAGAAAAGTTTCCATCAACAAGGAAAGAAAAGAATCTTCTAGAACTAGATCTGTGACCAGGGTATCAATTGTAAGATCAAGAGTTGAAGAGATATATAAGGTAGAGTCATTGTGGGAATGTTTATAGGAAAGAGAAATGTCTTAGACATGTGTATTGTCCTCAAGTAACTTTCTCATGGATAAAACTTGTAAGTTACCAATCCCAGAACCAAAAAAACTGCCCAAATGGCACAGCAGTGAGTGTACTAACCAAAGTAAAGTTTTGTTTTGATTGGTATTCACATAAAATACTAGATGTAGTAATCAATGTGTTATTAAACAGTAAACTCTACCTTGAAAGGCAAGAATCATGTGATTAATTCTTGTTTCTCCAACTCTCAAACATATCTATAGTAAAAAAAGTGTAATATGCTAATTATACCAAACAGCCGATCGACCTTCCAGACATCATTCCAGACCAAGCTGTGGCAGTGGGGGCCGAGACATAGGCAGTTAGGGGTGATCAGGTAGGCAGGCAGAGTGGTTAGGAGTCATCAGGCAGGCAGGTGAGTGGTTAGGGGTGATCGGGCAGGCAGGCGAGTGGTTAGGGGCAATCAGGCAGGTAGGCGAGTGGTTAGGGGCGATGAAGCAGGCAGGCAAGGCAGTTAGACTAGACAGCCAAATGACCTTCCGGATGAAGCTGCGGCAGTGGGGACCAAGGCAGAGGTGGTTAGGAGCAATCAGGCATGCAGGCGAGCAGTTAGAGGCGATCATGCGGGCAGGCGAGCGATTAGGGCAGTCAGGCAGGCAGGCAGGTGAGCGGTTAAGTGCCAGCAGTCCTGGATTGCAAGAGGGTTGTCCAATTGCCGGTTTAGGCCCGATCCCCCTTAAACCAGCAGTTGGACATCCCCCAAGGGGTCCTGGATTGTGAGAGGATGCAGGCCGGGCTTAGCCCCTGAATTTCATGCACCAGGCCTCTAGTATTTAATAATATGAATCAGTAAATGTTGAACCATATATCTAATTCTTTCATTAATTCTTCTGAACAGACTGGATTATGGACAGAACTTGGAAAGATTGAGAATAATTTCTTAAAGCCACTCCATACAGGACTTAATATGTCAAAAGCACATTATGAAGCAGAAATTAAAAATAGCCAAGAAAATAGCCAAGGTTGGTAATGTGCAATTTCATTTTCCCTTAGGTCTAACAATAAAATAGTCATTTTTTTAAACTGCAATTTATATTAAAAATAAAGAACTTTCTAATCTTGTACTTGTCTAATTTATAGCAAACAAGGAACCATGACAGCTAAGTCATTTTATTTATAATTAAAATTCTTAGCAGATCTATAAACCAGTTAACACTGAAATTGGATTAACAAAGATTTAAACCAAACTGAAACATATTCTGGTTTTAAAATCTCAAGTCCTAATTAGGAATCTAACTGTATTACAGGTATTTCTGTTTGGATATCATTGTATTTCTTTTGTTATTGTTTGTTCCACTGCCCCATCATTCCCCCCAAATTTATAAGTTTTCATTCATCCTGTACATGCCAAAATAATGCATCACTTAAATAAACATGTTACAGAATTTTGATATTTTTATTTGCTAATTGCTTGACTTAAGCATACCCTGAGATATTAAACACTAAAACTTAATTTATATAAATAAAGGACATATTTTAAAGTAATGGAATGATGAAAGTAGCTTATTAACTTATTACTGAGATCTGAGAGTTGTTTTAAGATTAAACACATGACACATGATTTTTTTTTTCTCTTACAGAAGTCCAGAGGTCTAAAGATTTTTGTTCTGTAACCGTAGGTGGAGAAGAGATGCCTAATATGCCTCCCGAAATGCAGCTTAAGGTAGATCTGAAAATTTTCTAAGCTACATCCATTTAAAGTCTTTTCTTTTTTTACTTTGTTTTGTTTTAAATGCATACTTAATGACTCTAAAATTTCTTGGCATTGTAGGTCCTACATTCAGCACTTTTCACATTTGATTTGATTGAAAGTGTTCTGGCTCGAGTAGAAGAACTCATTGAAATAAAAACAAAGTCTACCTCTGAAGAAAATACTGGGATAAAGTGAAAGCTCCATCTCTTAAATAAAAATTAGTAAAATACTGTTTTCCATTATGATTTAATACCTTCACAAAATTTTTTCTGTAAAACACCAATAGAAAAAAACACATCAATAGAAAAATAAATGTAGCTTTTGTCATGTTTCTGTAATGACACATTATGGATGAATAGTATTTGGTTTCAAAAAGATAATCTCCATGATAAAGTATGTTCATATATAATAAATACTACTGTTAAAATTCAATACAAATTAATAATTTTGTATTATAAGTTTATAAAATGTAGTTGAATTGCCTTCATTCGTATAGTTGTAATGAGTTTATAAAAATGCTGATGCACTTTATGTTCCAGTTTGAATCTGTTACATTTTAGAACTCCTAGTGATAAATTGAATATCACTCCAATTTTTTGTGAGAACATTATTAAAGGAATTATTCAACAAAACTCCTGAAAATAAAATCTTTTAATTGTATATATTTTATTATTTTAAAATTTTTAAGTCTTTAAAGTAAATATATATTTGAACATTATAATTCAGTCTAATTATTTTAATAATCTTCCAAAAGAAAATTTATAATTGATACTCTAATTTGGGTTAAATGAGTCACTGAGATTTATCTGTTGAAGTGTTTTCCAAACAGGACTTTGCTCAATGATGTAAGCTTTAGTTGTTATCATTCGGTAGCAGATGCTATCTATGTATGGTTTGGAGGTGATCTGGAAAAAGATAAAAATATGCAATATTATTTATATTATTCAAGTATTGATCACTTTCTGTGTGCTCAACACAACATATGACTCATTAGAGTAATAGATATCTGGTCTCTGTCTTTAAAGAATTTCAAACATGCAAGCCAAAAAGTAGACTACTGTAAGAATTGCTTTAATGGAGGTCTCTTCCAAGTGTAAGGGTAAGGAACACTAACGGCTAGAGGAGTTGAGGGCACTCTTCACACAGGAGGATAAGCATGAAAAAAGTACGTTTGCACTCTTGATAACTACAACCTAACCAATATTTTACTTTAGAATTTGATGGAAATTTAAGTAACCAATATGGCCAACATGTGGGTTTATGGCCAAATACTGTTTTGGCCCAAAAGAGTCATTCTTGGCTACCAGAAATAAATTGAAAAGACTTGAGAGGCTGAGTTCAGGCATGGGGAAGGGTTGCACGCTGAAACAGCAGCTTCTCTGAGGGGAACTAAAGCAGTATGCTCAAGAGGGGATGCATTTGAAGTCAAGAACAAAGTATATGACTCTGTGTATGTATGTGTCATTTTTTCCTTAGGTAACTCACCTTAGCTATAGTGCACATAAGATCAATAGCATTTACTGTGTTGTGTACTGGAAGTATCCGTAAGTTACTACCCAGGAATCTGAAAAACAATTTATAAGTTAAACAAATCATATGACTTTTTATAA
Organism: Cnephaeus nilssonii; assembly: GCF_951640355.1. Classification (NCBI taxonomy): domain Eukaryota; kingdom Metazoa; phylum Chordata; class Mammalia; order Chiroptera; family Vespertilionidae; genus Cnephaeus; species Cnephaeus nilssonii. Next base: position 34,318,436 of record NC_137078.1, read on the forward strand.
CTGTTATCTTAACACCTTGCTGACCAGTCACGAGATAACTTGTGTTTGCACTTACATTAAGTAATTTTAAGGTCTGAAAGCAATATAGAGTTTTAAAATTACTTAAATTAATGTAAGTGCAGGCATGAGTTATCTCGTGACCAGTCAGCAATGTCCAGACATGGAAACACAAGTTATCTCATGACCGGTCAGCAAGGTGTTAAATGGAAAAAAGAGACAAACCTCTTACTGCTTCTCTTTTGTTTACTCATTCAGGCCCTGCCTTATTTCACAGAGGAACTGATATGGCTTTGTAGTCAGAACTTTAATGAAAAAGTGTTTACTTTGGGTTTGATCTTACAGAAGAATCCCAGAAATCAGCATGAACTTTGAAACTTGTCACCTTGATTCACAGAATAGCCATTTGGCCTGCATTTTATCAAATATGACAGGTTAACATTATAAGTTTATCTTTGGGGAAAACATAACTCATCTGCCTAAAAGAATTAAGAACTGAAGTAAACACAATATAATTTAACAAAAATAAATTTGGTGCTCTTCCATACCTCTGCTGAATCCTGAACATCAGTTTCCATTCCTCGAGTCCATGGAGAGCAGCAGACAGAACCAAAAAACTATTTTGGTGAAGGTTAATAAACTTCTCAATTTTGGCTAGAAATACTTCTTCAGCTGACATAAAGCATTCTTTAGCATCCATCAATAAAAATGCAACTCCTAGGAAAGGTGAATGTCACTTCATCATTAAAAATAAAAAATGTAATAAAAACCACCTCAGTAAAATCAACAAAAATAGCTATAGGTATAACATGCCTATAAGTGTCCAGGTCCTAAACCATAAGTAGAAGAAATCACTATAACAAAATTCTTAACAAAACAATTTAGGTGGTTCTCTGAAGTGCTCTGTATAAAAGGATGACTTACTCTAAATATTTAAAGGGGAAAAAAATATTTTTCAGACAAAGGCACAATGAGGATAATACCTAATTTTACTTAAAAGTTAACTTTCCAAGTTATGATATTTATAAAATATTTCATTGTTGAGAGTACTACAGATGTCTCCCCTTTTTTTCTTCCTCTGTTCCCCATAATGATTTTAAAAGCTGGAAATCAAGAAAGGTAGTTTTAAGCAAGCAAATTATTTATTGGAGAAACCTGTGTACCAGAACACAACTATTGCTGTATATAAATTAATACAGAGTAAGCAGGTTCCTAAGATCTCTGAAATAGTATCAGCCCTATTAGAAGGGTTCCAAATAAAAACTTGATCTAATTAGCTCTTTAAAAGATGATAAAATTAGTTCTTTAAGAGATATCTAAGGAAATTGATTATGCTAATTGAGGAACTTGGTCAATTTATATAACTAACCTCTCTGAAACTAAACTGCCTCATCTGTAAGATTGTAATAATAGTTCAATAGATTTGTTGAAAGGATTAAAAGTTAGATAATGTATATAAAGTGCTCAAGGCACACATAGTAGGTATTTAAAAATATTTTACTTCTCGCTAGAGGAATTTAAGGTGGTATTGATTAGTTTCATCCTGGAGGTCTATTTCTAGTAGCTTTTGAAAGCACCTGTCTTCCAAACCTTCTGCTAGAGTACAGGGCCTATTTGCAATCCTTCTAATTAAATCACCTCCACCTCTTATCATCATTCTTACTAGGGGCCTGGTGCACAAAATTCGTGCACTGTCCCTCAGCCAGCCTGCCCCCTCTCACAGACTGGGAGCCCTCAGGGGATGTCCTACTGATAGCTTAGGCCCGATCCCTGTGGGGAGTGGGCCTCAGCTGCAGTCTGGTCTCCCTCTGCGGGAGGCAACTGGGCTGATCAGGGGAAGACACCAGCCCCATCACCCCACTGGTGCAGCCACTACAGCCGTCAAGGTATTTTCATCAACACAGACTCCCTTCACCATGAAAAAATGACTACTTTCTTTAGGCATTTTCAAGATGTGTCTTTCATAGAATATGACATTTCTTTCTTTCTTTTTTTTTATCCTCACCTGAGGATATGTTTCCATTGATTTTTAGAGTGTGGAAGAGAGAGGGAGAGACAGAGAGAAACATCAGTGTGAGAGGGACACTTTGATTGGTTGCCTCCTGCATGAGCCCTGACCTGGGCCCCGGCCAGGAAGGAGCCTGTAACCTAGGTACATGCCCTTGATCAGAATTGAACCCGGACCCTGCAGTTGGCAGGCCCAGGCATTATCCACTGAGTCAAACTGGCTAGGGCATGATATGACATTTCTTAGCCCTCCAGCAGCAGACCTTTGTTTTTTCCTCTAGGAGTGTGGTGGAAAAACCCTAGATCAGTGATCAGCAAACTGTGGCTCACGAGCCACATGCGGCTCGCGAGCCTCGGTTTGCCGCTCTGTTGACTAATGAGTTTGCCGACCACTGTCATATACTACCCTTTACTGTTTTGCACACAATATGCCACAACTGTCTAATCCTCACAGCTTCCAACTACACGGTAACATTTAGTCTAGCAGTGGTCGGCAAACTCATTAGTCAACAGATCATTAGTCAACAGAGCAGCAAACTGCGGCTTGCGAGCCGCATGTAGCTCACGAGCCGCAGTTTGCCGACCACTGCCCTAGATCACCTTCTTGGACTCTTATTACCTAAGTTACCAAAAACAATGCAAGTGGCGGCATACAGGGAGCTTAGCCAATGAGTGGTCAGAAAAGGTGTTTACGCTCAAACTGGTTTGGCTCAGTGGATAGAGCATTGGCCTGCAGACGGAAGGGTCCCACGTTTGATTCCTATTAAGGGCATGTACCTTGGTTGGGGGCACATCCCCAGTGGGGAGTGTGCAGGAGGCAGCTGATCAATGTTTCTTTCTCATCGATGTTTCTGACTGTCAATCCCTCTCCCCACTTCTCTGTAAAAAATCAATAAAATATATATTTTTTTAAAAAAGAAAAGGTGTTTCCTCTGCAGCTCATGCGCAGAGGACCCCTTGCATGTGTCCGCCAGGCTAGAGGCACGCCCCCAAGGCTGGCAGCCCCGCCTTGTGTCCACCGGGCTGGGGGCATGGACTCAGGCCACTTGGTGCCAGCGCATGCGCAAGTGGCTGCGGGGTGGGAACATCGGCCGCATCGCCATGGCACGCGCAAGTGGCTGTGGGGTGGGAACAGCGGCTGAAGTTCCCGCCCCACCCCCAGCCACTTGGCACGTGCACCCATAGGCCCGGAGTGGCTGGTGGCGTTCTGGGACCCCAGCTGCTCAGGGCCTACGTGTGGGCCTACAGGCTAGGAGCAGCCTGGGTCCCAAGGATGTTCCTGGGACCCAGGCCGCTCGGCGCCTGCGTATGCAAATTAACTCACCATCTTTGTCAGGTTAATTTGCATACTCACTCCTGATTGGCTGGTGGGCATCGCAGAGGTATGGTCAATTTGCATCTTTCTCTTTTATTAGTGTAGATAGTTTCCCAAGCACAAAAAAAGAACTGCCTACTTCCCATGTCCCCAGCCTTCTCATATCCTAATCTAATTCCTTTAGTACTTTGCTCATGACTCACAGTTATATGGTATTATGATTTAAGGGACATTTGTATGTATCCATTTGATTCTTTTAGTTATTATTTGTTTATATTATACTCAGCAAAATCTTGTACAAAATCATGAAAAATACTCTCTATATTGTTTTTTGTGTATGGATTTTGACCAATATTGTGATGTTGGCTTCTTTGTTAATATGGGTGATACTTTAATACAAGTGTTGATTATTGGGGAGGTGGCTTTGTTCTATTTTCATCTTAGTTCCAAAGCAAATAGTTTTTACCATCCTCTACCAGACTCCACTGGTTCAGCTTTAGTTCAACAATTGTAATCTTAGAAAGAGATATATTTTGTAATTGGCTAGATGTGCTGCTTTTGCAGTGGTAACCAAGTTTTATACATTGACCTCTCACAAAAGATAACACCTTAAGCTTATTGGTTAATGAACTACCAAATTATTCGAATTTATACTTACATATTTTATAAGAAACTTAAATCAAGGCAATTAGCAAATATACTGTACCAGTACGAGAAAATATAATTGATCCATTTTCCACTGAAGCTGAATACCGAACCTTGTGACTTCGGTTTTCCAGGGCAGTTGCAACTTCACAACTCTTCAAAAAAATTTACAGAAATACAAACTTAAGACATGCTTAGAATAGTTTTTATTAAAGCTAATACATTAAAATAAGTTTAACAGTTTCTTTTATAACTATACCACTTAAAGATTTGATCATCAAAACATACACTAAATGTTCTCTATGGAGAAAAAAATACAAAAAAATATTTAGTTCAGCTCAAACGTTGCAGGTTTGGAAATGAGTTGTGTACTACAGTTACATTACTTAGGGACAGAAATTAAGGACATAATTAACTAAACTATGAAAGCTAGAGTAAATGCAAACTTTAGAAAAAATCACGTAGAGATGGATTCTGACATGCATTAATGTATAACAGAATGTGGGTGGTGTTGTGTTTCTTAGATGGTTAACAGAAACATGAAGTGCCAGGCATAGAATACAACAAAAACACCAATTCTCAAATTCATCTGTTTACTTTACAGTTACTTTTAGCATACTTTTTTAAATGTCTTAATCCGTAGGTGAGTCAGAAAACAGCAACCAAACTTTTGGTTTCAATAATAACCATTTCAAAATTCATCTCATTTCTGATTCTACCGAGTAATTAGATCATAATACCCAAGACACTAAAGTGGTTAATAGTTTTTCCTGATTGTTATTCTCAAAATATGTAATAATCCCTTAGGTATATTAATTTTATATTTTTCTTCAGATCATGTATATTTTAAGGAATTAGGTATAAAATATATGCTCTCTTTCCTTCCTAAAGGAGTATTTTGTGCCATTCAAACAGATCCTGATGTCGAGTTCAACTATGACACTTCCCCTGAGCTGCTACTGCTGTTTTAAAATTATAAATTGCTTCCAGTGATGGAAGACTAAGTAATTTAGGCCAACCCTCCTGCTGAAGGCAACTGGGAAGCAGGACAATTTTTTTTCTTCTTTTTTTTTAAGAGAACCTTTATTAAAGCTAGAGACAGTGAAACAAAAAGGGCCTAGGATAATAGGAGAGGGACTATGTGTTAAAATGAGCCTAGGCACCTGGCCAGCATGGGTCAGTGGTTGAGCATCAACCTATGAACCAGGAGGTCACAGTTCGATTCCTGGTCAGGGCATATGCCCAGGTTGCAGGCTCAATCCCCAGTGTGAGGCATGCAGGAGGCAGCCAATCCATGATTCTCTCTCATTGTTGATGTTTCTATCTCTCCCTCTCCCTCTCCCTCTCCCTCTCCCTCTCCCTCTCTATCTCCCTCTCTCTCTCTGAAATATTTAAAAAAAGAAATGAGCCTACGCTGGGCTGCTTTGGCTCACTAAGAAGTCAGAGAAAAGGGGGCCTTAGGGACAGGTTCAGGGAGTTTGCCCAGACGAATTGCTGCTGCCCATTGCTGTTCTGGTTGCAAATCTTGTGGGGTCCCTTAGAGTTTCGTTGATGCACTCCTGTTGGGGAAGAAGAGGGAGGAGGGACAGCCACGGACATGATCCTGGGAGGAAGAGCATGTCAAAGCTGGACAATTTTTTTAATCTGCTTGAATGCATCAGAGAGCTAGCAGGATAGTGAAAAATTACAAGACCAAGATCTATACAGAAATTTAAAGATATGAGACCAGCATTTAGGCCATATTTTCCCTGAGGGCATCTACCTGCCAATTAAGGACGAGACAGACGAAAGCCTGAACAGAGCCTTTGACAAAAGTAGATCAGCTCTCACAGGGATTGCAGCCTTGCTTCAAATCATTTCAATCTCTGAAATTGTATTAAGTTGATACTGTATTACTAATCCTTCCAAGCATCTTACAGAAGCACTTCCTAGAGCAACATTCCTCAATCAGGTCTCCTCATTTGAACTACAGAACAAACATAACTATTTGGGTGACTATTTTCTCACTTCTCCTATACTAGTACCATTCTAGATGCACAGGAAATAAGCTCATTTTTACATACAATAAACACCTTAGGGGTTGGGTTACTAGATTAACAAAGAAAACTATAGAACACCCAGTTAAAATTGAATTTTGGGTAAACAATATAATTTTTAGCATAAGTATGTCCCATGCAATATTTAGGATGTACTTATACTATAGTCATTGCTTATCTGAAACTCAAATTTAATTGAGTGTCCTGTATTTTATCTGGTAACCCTCTTAGGGCATTAGGGATTTAATTACCTTGCAGAATTAAGACTTCTCTAGAGAAATAGAATACTATTTTAGGCCTCAAATTATTTCTAGAAATAATTGTTCAAATATAAAGTCCAGCCCTAGCTGGTTTGGCTCAGTTGATAGAGCATCGGTCTGCAGACTGAAGGGTCCCAGGTTCGATTCTGGTAAGGGCACATGCCCAGGTTGCAGGCTCAATCCCCAGCAGGGGGCGTGCAGGAGGCAGCCGATCAAAGATTCTCTCTCATCAACATTTCTATCTTTCTCTTTCACTCTCCCTTACTCTCTGAAATCAATAAAAATACATTTTAAAAACATTAAGTAAAATAAAATATATAAAGTCCAACACAATAAAAAGTAATCAGACATACAAAGAGATAAGATTACATGAAAGAACCATCAGAAACAACAGGAAATATAAACAGACACAGAGGGGATACATATAGTGAAATTAGCAGATATACTAGAGGACTGGTGCACAAAATTTGTGCTTCGGGAGAGGGCGGTCCCTCAGCCCGGCCTGAGCCCTCTCGCAGTCCAGGAGCACTCAGGGGATGTCCGACTGATGGCTTAGGCCCTCTTCCAGGGAGCGGGCCTAACCCGGCAGTCAGACATCCTTAGCATTGCCACAGAGGCGGGAGAGGCTCCTGCCACTGCCGCTGTACTCGACAGCCATGAGCCCAGCTTCTGGCTGAGCGGTACTCCCCCTGTGGGAGCACACTGACCACTAGGGGGCAGTTGCTGCACTGAGTGTCTGCCCCCTGGTGGAGGGTGCACATCACAGCGACCAGTCATTCTGCTGTTCGGTCATTTGTATCTTAGCCTTTTATTATATAGGATACCTTAAAATAGGAGCTGACTGCTCCTCCCAATGCCACTAAACCAGACAAATCAATTTCTCTTTATCTTTCAAAAAATCTACAATAAAAAAAGAGTAATATGCTAATTAGACTGGACCTCTTTCTGGACGAAGACAGGGCTGTGAGGGAAACCCTGGGTCCTGGGTGCCTGCTGGTGGCCAGAGGGAAACCCAGGTCCCAGGTGCCAGAGGGAAGCTGGTGCCGGCAGTCGGGGGAAGGAAGGCCTACTCTTGCATGGATTTCGTGCACTGGGCCTCTAGTCTTAAATAATTATTATGTGCATGTGTTACAGTTTCTAGAATTCCTTAACATATCAATTAGAACAGGTTTAAAGAGAAAAAAATAACTTTAGAAAATTCTCTACCTTCAAATAATTAGAGAAGTAGGGTGTTGAAAATGGATGCAGTAAAGTTTATAATTTAATCTTTAAAATACATTTAACTTATGCAACTGCTGATCCATACAACTTTGTGTTTTTTTTCTGTACACATTTAAATTACTTTTTTTTTCTCCATTTTTTTATTAAGGTATTATATGTGTAAATATCTTACCATTACCCCCCACTCCCCATTCCCATACATGCCCTCACCCCCCAGTGTTCATCCGTTGGTTATTATATGAATGCATACAAGTCCTTCGGTTGATCTATTATCTCCCCCACCTCTCCCTAACCTTCCCACTGTAATTTGACAGTCTGTTTGATGCTTTACTGCCTCTGTATCTATCTTTTTGTTCATCAGTTTATAATGTTCTTTATTATCCACAAATGAGTGAGATCATGTGGTATTTTTCTTTCATTGACTGGCTTATTTCACTTAGCATAATGTTCTCCAGTTCCATCCAGGTTGCTGCAAATGGTAAGAATTCCTTCTTTTTTATGGCATCACTAGGGGCCCAGTGCATCAATTCGTGCATGGGGTGAGGGTGTCCCTCAGCCCAGCCTGCACCCTCTCCAATCTGGGACCACTCAAGGAATGTCAGACTGCCCGTTTAGGCCCAATCCCCAAACAGGCAGTCGGACACTGGGATTGGGCCTAAACGGGCAGTCGGACATCCCTCTCATAATCCAGGACTGCTGGCTCCCAATCACTCGCCTGCCTGCCTGCCTGCCTGCCTGATTGCCCCTAACCACTCTGCCTGACAGCGTGATCACCCCCTAACCACTCCCCTGCCAGCCTGATTGACGCCTAACTTCTCCCCTGTTGGCCTGATTGCACTTAACTGCCCTCCCCTGCCAGCCTGGTCGCCCCTAACTGTCCTCCCCTGCAGTCCTGGTTGCCCCCAACTGCCCTCCCCTGCTGGCCCGGTCACCCCTAACTGCCCTCCCTTGCCAGCCTGGTCACCCATAAATGCCCTCCCCTGAAGGCCTGGTTGCCCCTAACTGTCCTCCCCTGCTGGCCTGATTGCCCACAATTGCCCTCCCCTGCTGGCCATCTTGTGTCCACATTGGGGCGGCCATCTTTAACCACATGGGGGCAGCCATCTTGTGTGTTGGAGTGATGGTCAAGTTGCATATTACCTCTTTATTATATAGGATAGTATTCCATTGTGTAGATGTACCATAGTTTTTTGATCCAGTCATTTCATTATTTTTTTTTAATTTCTTTATTGATTAAGGTGTCACATATTTGTCCTCATCCCCCCATTCCCATCCCACACCCCTCCCCACGGATGCCCCAACCCCCTGTTGAACTTAACCATTGGTTAGGCTCATATGCATGCACACAAGTCCTTTGGTTGATCTCTCCCCCCTCCCCCCATCCTCCCCTATCCTCCCTCTGAGGCCCGATAGTCCAATCGATGCCTCCTTGTTTCTGGTTCTGTTCTTGTTCATCAGTCTATGTTGTTCATCATTTCTCCTAGATGAGCGAGATCATGTGTCACTAGAGATATACTTATATGAACTGAATGTGAGACGAGCAATAATAGTTATGATGACAGGCAAATGAATCAGTCTGTAGTGAGTTTCTTTCTGGACCAACAGTTCTTTTGAGACCCAATATCAATGTCCACCAGTTCCTTATGTGTACATGTCAGCACTGACCCCTCAGCTCTGGATGGCAGACAAATGGTGGTAATGCAGGTTCGATTCCCTCTGGTTTGGTCTCGGCCGGACCCAGGGGCACAGCTTCATCCGGACCCAGGGGCACGTGGCCTCACCCGGACCCAGGGGGTGCGTGGCCTCACCCGGACCCAGGTGCGCGCGGCTTCCCCCGGGCCCCAGACCCAGCCTCACCAGGATCCAGGGGCACACGGCCTCACCCGGACCCGGGATCCAGCCTCACCCGGATCCAGGGGCGCATGGCCTCACCCGAACCCAGGGGCACGTGGCCTCTCCCAGACCCAGGGGCGCGTGGCCTCACCCGGGCCCGGGACCCAGCCACACCCGGATCCAGGGGCACTGGCCTCACCTGGACCCGGGATCCAGCTTCACCCGGACCCAGGGGCGCATGGTCTCACCCGGACCCAGGGGCGCTCGGCCTCACCCGGACCCAGGGGCGCATGGCCTCTCCCAGACCCAGGGGCGCGTGGCCTCACCCGGATCCAGGGGCACGTGGCCTCACCCGGACCCAGGGGCGCGTGGCCTCACCCGGACCCAGGGGCGCGTGGCCTCTACCAGACCCAGGGGCGCGTGGCCTCACCCGGACCTAGGTGTGTGTGGCCTCACCCGGACCCGGGACCCAGCCTCACCCGGATCCAGGGGCACACGGCCTCACCCGGACCCGGGATCCAGCTTCACCCGGACCCAGGGGCGCGTGGCCTTACCCGGACCCAGGGGCGAGTGGCCTCACCCGAGCCCGGGACCCAGCCTCACCCGGATCCAGGGGCACACGGCCTCACCCGGACCCAGGATCTAGCTTCGCCCGGACCCAGGGGCGCGTGGCCTCTCCCAGACCCAGGGTCGCGTGGCCTCCCCGGATCCATTTGACCCAGTAATCCCACTCCTGGGAATATATCCGAAGAAACTAGAAACACCAATCAGAAAGGATATATGCACCCCTATGTTCATAGCAGCACAATTCACCATAGCTAAGATTTGGAAATAGCCTAGGTGCCCGTCAGCAGATGACTGGATCAGAAAACTGTGGTACATCTACACAATGGAATACTATGCTGCCATAAAAAAGAAGGAATTCTCATCATTTGCAGCAACCTGGATGGAATTGGAGAACATTATGTTAAGTGAAATAAGTCAGTCAATGAAAGAAAAATACCACATGATCTCACTCATTTATGGATAATAAAGAACATTATAAACTTGAACAAAAAGATAGATACAGAGACAGTAAAGCATCAAACAGACTGTCAAATTACAGGGGGAAGGTTAGGGAGAGGTGGGAGAGATAAGAGATCAATCAAAGGACTTGTATGCATGCATATAAGCATAACCAATGGATGCAAAACTCTGGGGGGTGAGGGCATATATGGGAGTGGGGTGGGGGGGGGCAATGGTAAGATATGTACACATATAATACCTTAATAAAAAAATTGGGAAAAAAAATTGAACAACCCCAAAGATTTCCAAGAACTGAATAAGCAGACTAAGAAGAACATGACCATCGATGGGAAAGAATTGACCATAAGTCCTGCGTATTTATTATGGGATCTGAGTGCCATCAGCCAGACCAAGCACAATGAAGACATTTCTGCCAGCCTTGTTGAAGATAATGAAGAATTGAGATACTCACTGCGATCTATCGAGAGGCATGAGCCGTGGGTTCAGAATATTTTCATAGTCACCAATGGGCAGATTCTGTCCTGGCTGAACCTTGATAATCCTCGAGTGACAATAGTAACACACCAGGATGTTTTTCGAAATTTGAGCCACTTGGCTACCTTTAGTTCACCAGCTATTGAAAGTCACATATATCGCATTGAAGGGCTGTCCCAGAAGTTTATTTATCTGAATGATGATGTCATGTTTGGGAAGGATGTCTGGCCAGATGATTTTTATAGTCACTCCAAAGGTCAAAAGGTTTATTTGACATGGCCTGTGCCAAACTGTGCTGAGGGGTGCCTGGGTTTCTGGATTAAAGATGGCTATTGTGACAAGGCTTGCAATAACTTGGCCTGTGACTGGGATGGTGGGGATTGCTCTGGTAACAGTAGAGGGAGTCGCTATAGTGCTGGAGGTGAGGGAACCGGGAGCTTGGGAGCTGTCCAGCCCTGGCACTTTGGCAGAGGAATAAACAGTGTCTCTTACTGTAATCAAGGTTGTGCAAACTCCTGGCTTACTGATAAGTTCTGTGACCAGGCCTGCAACATCTTGTCCTACAGGTTTGATGCTGGCGACTGTGGGCAAGATCATTTTCATGAATTATATAAAGTAACTTTTCTCCCAAACCAGACTCACTATGTTATCCCAAAAGGTGAATGCCTGCCTTATTTCAGCTTTGCAGAAATAGCCAAAAGGAGAATCGAAGGCGCCTACAGTGACAACCCATAATTCAACACGCTTTCTTAGCCAATAAATGGAAAACCATCCACCTCATAATGCACAGTGGAATGAATGCAACTACATTTTAATCTCACACTTTAAAGTAGGGACGACAAGGAGTTCAAAATCCAGATCGCAGTCGAGGTTGACACAAGAGAAGAACTGAAACTGAACTCTACCACCCAGAGGTCTTACCAAACATTGGTTAGCCCCATAACACTTCTTCCAGAGGTTTAAATCCCATTTGTGGATATTCCCGAAGAAAAATGCTTCCCAAAGTTCAAGAGACACAATGTTAACACAACAGGGAGATCCTAAGAGGAGGTGAAAATTCCCCTGGTAAATATTTTGCTCCTTCCAAAAGAGGCCCAGTTGTATCTCACTAACTTGGATTTGCAACTAGAATGTGGAGATATCACTATGAAGGGATACAACCTATCAAAGTCAGCCTTGCTGACATGGTTTCTGATGAACTCACAGGATGCTGAAGTAAAAATAAACCAGGCTGTTATCACAGAGGAAAGAAATGAGAGTGTGGCGGCTCCACTGGTGAAACAGGTTCACAGAAGCACCTGGCCAAACAGTTTAGGAGCACCTGAGAGATTAGAGAGGTCGACTTTTCCAACAAATACAATAAAAGTGGATGGCCACGACCAGCGTCGGACTCCACCCTGGGACTTGGAAACCAAAGCAAGCTTTCGATCTGAAAGTCGGACCCAAAAAGTGGGACTTGGGAGTGTGTCCAAAGAAAAGCTTTCATCTCTGATTGTTCCACAGAAAAATCAGGTGCCCACAGAAAAGAAAATCATAGGGAAAGGACAAGAGGAAAACAGAATAGAGGACAATGCTGAAAATCACATAGGTGTTCATGAAGTATTGCCTGGAAGAAAGCTGCAACATTATACAGACAGTTACCCAGGCTTTTTGCCCTGGGAGAAATAAAAGTATTTCCAAGATCTTCTTGATGAAGAAGAGTCACTGAAGACACAGTTGGCATACTTTACTGACAGCAAACATACTGGGAGGCAACTAAAAGATATATTTGCAGATTCCCTCCAATATATAAATAAAATTCTAAACAGCAAGTTCGGATTCACACCTAGGAAAGTCCCTGCACACATGCCTCACATGATCGACCAAAATAGTTATGCAAGAACTGCAGGACATGTTCCCTGAAGAATTTGACAAGACATCATTTCACAAAGTGCACCACTCTGAGGATATGCAGTTTGCTTTTTCTTATTTTTACTACCTCATGAGTGTAGTTTAAGCCGCTGAATATATCTCAAGGTTTTGAAGTTGATACCGACCAATCTGGTGTCTTATCTGACAGAGAAATCCAAACACTGGCTACCAGAATTCATGACCTGCCTTTAAGTTTGCAGGATTTAACAGGTATGGAACACATGTTAATAAATTGCTCAAAAATGCTCCCTGCTAATATCACTCAGCTAAGCAACATTCCACCAGCTCAGGAAGCATACTATTTCCCCAATCTGCCACCCGTCACTAACAGTCTGTTAACCAGCTGTAAACCAGTAACTGATAAAATCCACAAAGCAGTTAAGGACAAAGACAAATATAGGTTTGAAATCATGGGAGAAGAAATTGCTTTTAAAATCATTTGTACCAATGTTTCGCATGTGGTTGGCCAATTGGATGATATAAGAAAAAACCCTAGGAAGTTTGTTTGCCTGAATGACAACATTGACCATAATCATAAAGATGCCCAGACAGTGAAAGCTGTGCTCAGGGACTTCTATGAATTCATGTTCTCTGTACCATCCGTTTGAGCTGCCAAGAGAGTATCGGAACCGTTTTCTTCATATGCATGAGCTGCAGGAATGGAGAACGTATCGAGACAAATTGAAGTTTTGGCCTCATTGTGTACTAGCAACATTGATTATGTTTACTATATTCTCGTTTTTTGCTGAACAGTTAATTGCCCTTAAGCGGAAGATATTTCCCAGAAGGAGAATACAGAAAGAAGCAAGTCCCAATCGAATCAGGGTACAGAAGATCTTCATTTGAAAGTCATCTACCTCGGCATTCACTGATCATTTTAAAGCTTGGCAAAACAGAGATGTCCTCATGATGTGAATCTTAACCAGCTTGGCCTGAAGAAGAAAAAACATCCAGGACAATACTTGTTTTGTGGTGTGAGTATAGCCTACTGACCAGGGATTATGAACATTTGTGTGTTGAGCAGTTCTGAACTGGTTTTACTTTTAAAGCATTTGCTCATGGACCTGTCATTCTTTTAATGAAAAGGGTCACTGACAAGAGACAGCTGCCAAGTTCCCACAGCAAACACTGTCAACTTCAACATGAGAAGCCTACGCCAGCTTGGGATTGCTGGGAGATTGGGAGAGACGGCAGTTTTTGCATTCCAAAGCCTTTTGCTGTGGTTCTACATTTGGTGTTTCTTTTTTCATTTCTCATTTTTAAAATTAAGTAGCTACTAAGTTAGCTAGTAATTCTTGCTTCTAAAAATAATGAATTGAGATGTCTAAACATGTTTTTAATCAGTGTTATTTAAATAATGCAGCAATATCACCTTCTATTGGCAATATATAAATTATTAATTTTATTAATGTTTAAGACTATTAAGTGGTCTTAAATGACTTGCAACTTCTGACAAGCTCAATGACTGACCTCTGGAATACTTTGTCCTTGTTTCCTCTGTCCCCTAAGAATACTATGATTTCATGTGGAGATCTAATTGTAAAGGGCTAGACTTAAGTATCAGAGCTACATGTCAGATGTAATTATGTTTTGTAAATGTACATATTTGAACAGAAGTGACTCATTTTAGAAATGAGTACTGCTGACGGTACTGACCTTACAGTGTTGTCTTTTTTAATACCCATCAGTATATCCCAATTTATTTTATATAATGCAGGGATGAGCAAACCTTTTCTGTAAAAAGCCACATAGTAAATATTTCAGGCCAAAAGAAAAAAAGAAAGAAAAGAAAATGGTCAGACAGGCTAAGTGGGAAGATTGGTTCTGCCAGCTGGCAGTCAAGGTGGTGGAGATAGACACAAACACAGGAGCAGTGGACCCCTTGGAACTTCAACACGGTGCTGACTTGCTAATAGGAAACTAAGAAGCAGCAGACAATACAGAAGAGTGGGATCTTAAATCAGCCCCCATGAGGCATTAAAACTCGGTGGAAATGAACGACACTTCACTTTTTCATTTTTATTTTATTATTATTTTGTTATCTCTTTTTTCTTTATTTTCTTTTTTCATTTGTTTCTTTATTTTTTATTTCTTTTCGCATTATTTTTATCATTCTATTTTTATTTCTTATTATTTTATCCTTTTTAAATTAATTTTGTTCTTTCACTTTCTCTTTCTTCTTATCCACTCATCCTCTTTCTACTTCCTCTATACTGAACTGAGGTCCTCCCCATATTCATCCAATTTCTTAACCTTCCTTTCTGTATATAAGCTCGGCCTCTACAGATTCTGCACCCACCCTCTCTTCTGAGTGTTTGGTGTTTGCATTTTTTGGTTAATCTGTTTGTTCTGTGGTGTTTTCTCCATATATATATATATATATATATATATATATATATATATATATATATATATATATAGTTGTTTTGTTGTTTTCCTTTTCTTCTTTTTCTTTTCTCTCTTAGCATTTTTTTCTCTCCTTGATATGATTTGTGCTCTCTTTTCTCTCCCCTAATTCTCTTTTCTTTGGTGGTCACTTATATTGGGGTATTCAGTGTCATGAGTACATTTGTGTTTTGTTCCCTTTGTGTCATGTCTTGTTGAGTTGCATTTTGTCCTGTTTGGTCAATGTGGTACAGAGCGAGCCACACAACCAGAAACCCGGAGAGGAGACTCCAGCCAGGAGCGAGTCAATAACACTCCAGACCCAACTAGAGAGGCAGGAAGATGGTGGCAGTGAGGAAGAGAGCGTGAATGAGTGAAGGAGCAAGAGGAGTGTGTGGACATGTGGGTGGGTGTGTGTACATGAGTGAGGGATAGTTAGATCCTGCAGGACTGGGCTCCCCTAACCAGGCAGTCTCTGCTACCAGTTCCAGGGCGGCTGGCTCTTGAAGGGGAGAGCTGCTGCGACTGGGAGACCAGTCTCACCTCCACCCAGGGTGCCTTCAGACACCACCAGGGACTCTACAGCCACCCCTGCCAGGGACCTGCTGCCTTGGCTGTGGTTCTATGGACACCAAGACTCCTGTCTGAGGAGCAACAGCCGCGCGAGCAGCCTGCCTTCATCCGAGGAGCAGCAGCTGCAATCAGCCTGCCCCCATTCAAGGAGCATCAGCCGTGCACAGCCCGCCCCTGTCCAAGGAGCAGCAGCCGCACGAGCAGCCTATCCCCACCAGCCAGAGGAGCCACCACTGCTGCAAGCAACCACATGAGCTACTCCCACCTGAGGAGCGGAGCCGCCGCCAACTGAGGAGCAGCCACTGCTGCGACCACCTGAGGAGCTGCGACCGCTTAAGAAGCAGCCCCCGCACAACTCTGACACCTATATCCTTTGGTGAGAGCACAAACGGGGAGACAAAGAAAGAGGAATCACCAGAAAAGGAGCTAAGTGAAACAGAGGCATGTGATATGTCAGAAAAAGAATTCAGAATAAGGGTCATACAACTCATAAACTGGATGGATGAAACAATCAACAACTTGTGTAAAAAGCATGAGCGGGTGTGTGTATGTGGGGAGGCAATGGGGGGATAAAGACACATATGTAACACCTTAATCAATAAAGGGGAAAGTAAAAGATCAATGGCCCAAATGCCTCTTTACCTTAAGAGATGAACTAATAATAATGGTGGTTGTCCATTTTATATTTTCTTTTTCAGTACTTTCAGCCATCTGTCTTTGGATCAATCCAAATTCTAATGGTGCCACAAACTAAGAAAAAAGAACACAAAAAAATGTTTGTTTGATAAGTGAGTAAATTAAAGATAGAAATAAAACTAGGGTAATGGAGACATTCTTAAAACTATCTGAAAGTCAAAATTGGACATTGAAAAGTATCTGTCTTATTATATATTAAATTAATTTAATACTATGCTTTCTATTAACAATTATTAAAAGCAATGATTCTGACAACTCACATTTTTCACCTTGAGTGTGATATTAGCTATGGGCTTGTCATACATTGCCTTTATTATACAGTCATGCACCACAAAACGTTTTGGTCAACACAGACTACATATATGGTGGTGGCCCCATAAGATTATAATGGAGCTGAAAAATTCTTATCATGTAGTGATGTCATAACCATTCTTTGGTTTTGCAACCATAGCATAAAGTTTGCAAAAATCAACAAGGCTGTGGTGACATGGCAAACAACTTTAACCTGGGCATGGATGACAGTGACACTGAGGAGCTCCTAGAGGTGGCTCCTGAGGAATCCACTACTGAGGACTTGTCCAAACAGGCAGAGGAACACATCACTAAAGAATATGCAAGAGAAAAGGAAACTGCAGGAGAAGAAAAAGAAGAACCTCCAGAAAATTGACAGTGAAGGGTTTCGCAGAAGCTTTTACGTAGCTCAACAAGCCCCCTAAAAAGTTTAAAACATGGACTCCCAACACCAAAAGGTTTTGATTAATAGACAAGAATGTTTGTTGTGCCTTATCTATATATATAAAAGCCAAGCAACCGGAATGGCCGGAATGACTGGTTGCTATGACGTGCACTGTGGGGCCAGCCAGCCAACATCACACGTCCCCTCCCCCCTGCCAGCCTGGCCCAATCGGCCCCCATTGGGGCAGGTTGGCCAGACCCCATCCATGCACGAATTCGTGCACCAGACCTCTAGTATGCTTATAAATAAATGTATGATAAAAAAGAGAGAAAAACTAAGCAAACCACTATAGATGTATTTCTGAAAAAAGTGACATCTCCTTAAGAAGAGGAGCAACTTTCAATCCTAAAAGCTCCATTCATAGTAAGTGCCCTATACAGGTAGTATCATTTTTAAATCTTTTATTCTATACTAGAGGCCTGGTGCACAAAAATTTGTCACTCAGCAGGGGGTGGGGGAAGGTGTCCCCCCTCAGACTGGCCTGCGCCCTCTCACATCCCAGGACTCCTCGGGGGATGTCCTCCTATCAGTTTAGGCCTGCTCCCCAGGGTATCAAGCCTAAGCTGGCAGTCAGACATCCCTCTGGCATCCCGGGAGCCCTCAGGAGATGTCTGACTGACAGCTTAAGGCTAAAATGATCCATGTGGTAATCAGTATGAACTCATTGGCAACATCAGTATGAACTCATTGTTAGCTTGATATACAGATGAATACACATAGAAATACTTATACATATATGTATATATATGGATTAGTATACACTGGTATACATGCATTAATTTCTTTGCTTTGTCAATTGAGAGAGGTCTAAAAGAAATGATACGCTAACCAGACTTTGGTTTCTAATACCTTTCTCCTATAAAAGGAATGATGGCTCCTTGGAGAAATGGTTGATTCTAGGATGGGAACAGGAAATATGTATGATGAGCCTAGAGCATTTTGTAATGCCAGAAATTAAGGAAGTGATTTAAAACAAAAACACAGAAAAAACCCACAGAGGGGTATGTCAAGAGTGGTGGAACAAACTGAAAGAGATCCCAATAGTCAAAGCCGGAACAATCTCAGCAGCAAAACAAAATACTATTACCTTATAACTCTAAGTATTAAAAATATACCCATAAGTGCATACTGATATAAATGATTAAATAAATAAATGGTAGACAAGAGATAAATCTGACACTTTCCACGAAACATTGGAGAAACCTAACACTACCTCAGCCACATGGTCAAAGTTATCATTAACATTCATAAATCATATTGATAGTATGTACCCTTGATATGATGTATTTTTCCTTTCAGTAACCCAAAACCCTAGTCCCATCTTGAGAAAAACACCAAATTCCAGTAGTAGGGCATCCTACAAAAAATCCAACCAGCACTCCTCAAAACTGTCAAGATGATCAAAAACAAAGAAGGTCTGATAAACTGTCTCAGCCAAGAGAAATCTAAGGAAACTCTGCAAATAGTGATATACTAGTTGGAATCTTGGAACAGAAAACACACACACACACACACACACAAAGGAAAGCTGAATAAACTATGGGCTTTGGTTAAAAATTGTAGTACTATTGGATCATTAATTGTAACAAATGTTCCATACTAATGTAAGATGTTGTTAATAGAGAAAACTAGTTATAGAGTATGTGGGAATACACTGTATTACCTTCTCTTTTTTTCTGTCAATCTAAACTGTTCTAAATATAAAGTCTATTAAAAAAACATCCTACCTCTCTTTCAAGGCCCATTATAAGTCCTGCCTCCTGCAAGAAACTATCCCTGAGCCCCTCAAACTAAATGAGACTTGTCCTTCCTCAGAACCCACCTTACAACTCCTCTGTTGAGCACTTACCATATTTGCCTAACAAAATTATTTAAAAACATATTTCATTTCCCCTAATTCATAAGCTTCTTAATGTCAACCAAAATTATATTGGCCATGCTACTCAATACAAAATTAAATCAAAGCAATATTTAGAAACCAAATAATCCAAATGAAAGTCACAGGTGGATGAACAGGTATCAGTGATGGTGAGTTAATATCTCCTAGGTGGTTTTATGCTCCTTTTGAACAACGCTAATAATTAGAAAGTTCCTCCTGCTGAGTTGAAACCAGCTGCTCTATAATTTCCTCATTTATTGCATGAATGAATGAACAAGTTAACTGGCTCTAGGAGAGGAAGCACACCTTCTGTTTTATCTAATACTATATCTCCAACACCTGGTACACAGTAGATGTTCAAAAAATATTTGTTTTTGAATGTTTTGCTAGCTGGTTGAGGGAAGGACTGTAATTTTTATTCCCCTAGCCCCATTAAATTTAATATACTGTCTATGTGATGACAATCTACTGTGTATCTGATGACACAAGCATAACATATATTCATTTTAATCTTTTTAAAATATATTTTTATTGATTTCAGAGAGGAAGGGAGAGGGAGAAAGGGACAGAAACATCAATGATGAGAGAAATCATTGATTGGCTGCCTCCTGCACGCCCCACACTGGTGATGGAGCCCGCAACCTGGGTATGTGCCCTTGGTGGGAATCGAACCTGGGATCCTTCAGTCCCCAGGCCGACATTCTATCCACTGGGATCCTTCAGTCCACAGGCAGACATTCTATCCACTGAGCCAAACGGGCTAGGGCTAAATCTTTTTTATTGTTGTTTTTCCTCACCCAAGGACTGAGAATATTTTTCCCATTGATTTTTTAGAGTGGAAGGGATGGGGGGTAGGGAGGGGGAAGAGGAGGTGGAGATTGAGAGAGAGAGAGAGAGACAGACAGAGAGAGAGACAGAGAGAGAGACAGAGAGACAGAGAGACATGGACATGAGAAAGACATTGACTGGTTGCCTCCTTTTCCCACCAGACACCGCTGGGGATTGAACCTGCAACCCAAACGTGCCCTTGACCAGACATCCTCACCCTTTGCCTCCCCTACTCTAACCACTGAGCACACTGGCAGGGCAGTAACATATATTCATTTAAATCTTTACACTCGTATACGTAGGGTTTTTTGTAATGTATATATTTTGTATTGATTTCTGAGAGGAAGGGAGAGATAGAAACATCAATGATGAGAGAGAATCATTGATCATGCCCTGACCCGGAATCAAACCATGATCTCCTGGTTCAAAGGTCAGGCTCAAACACTGAGCCACTCCCACCCGGCTATATGTAGGTTTAATAAACAATTTTAACTAAAGCTAAAAGAGGTTAGGTAATTCCGTGCATTAAAGGAATTGGGATCAGTAGATCCCAAGAGTGTACGGTTAACGACCAAGAATGAACCATTAAACCAGGGCTGAGGCCGCCAGGCTCCCTCAGCACCGGAAACGCCCCCAGACCAGCCGCCGCGGGCACCTCACCTCACCTCACCTCGGCCGGCTCTCCCAGCTGGGGATAAAAAGCTTGGATTGGACCCAGTGGCCCCGTAATCCTTTGTTGTTATGGTTCTGTCCCCCCCCCCCCCAAGTTTTCAAATTTAAATAAATTTAATACTGCGCAATAATCTCCCGTAAATCCTTATCCCGCTCCGTGGGCTCAGTTCTCAAATGAGAGAGGTTGGCCTACAAAGATCTTCATGGCCTCTTCCATTCTTTAATTTTTTTTTTCTGGGGGCGGGTGTGCAAGAGATTATAAGCAACATCTATACATAAAATTATATATATATATAAATTCGCAGGTGGATGACCAGGTTTCTGAAAAGGAAGCCGGTCTACAAATCCTACGGGAAAACCTAGGGAACACCTTTCGGAACACACGACTTCCGAGGAAGAAAAGGCGGGAAGGATCCTCTCTCACCCCATCTGAGCCCTGAGGCAAAGATTTGATCTTGGCAAGTCTGAGGAAACACACACACTGCCGGAAGAACAAAAAATAAAGAACGTAAAGTGCCCTGTCCTCAGAAGCCTCATCCCCAAGGCTGCAAACATACCAGATAGATCAGTAGCTCCTTGAAGCCAGCTCGCTGCTCCCAAGCTTCCAGAACCTTCTGTTGGAGCGAGAAGAGCTGCTGGCGGAGCGGAGAGGCCCGAGCTTGTTCTCTGGCCGCTCTAGCCCACCAAGCACCTTCTCCACTCTTCGGGCTTCCGCGCAGCCGCAAACCCTGCTATCATGGCTCCGCCCCCTCTGCCATGGCTCCGCCCCCACAGCCATGGCCCCGCTCCACGTTTCTTGCTCTTCAGGTCGCAAATTTGCACCAACTGTCCTGGGTAAGAAAAAGCAGCGTGGCTTTTTTTGTCTTGTTTTGTCCTTTTTTCCAGTCAGACTTAATTGCCTGGAATTGATTTTTCACAATTTTCTAAATTTTTGTCCTGCTACTATAAACAACATAAAACCAAAGTGCCCTTTGGTTTATCAAATTATGAAAAAATAAAGACTAACATATTCATTAATGCTTGTAAGTATAACATAGAGAAGCCTGTGTGTTTGCAATTTGGGACTTCATTGTTTTTAGGCCTAACTGAAGCTCAGCAAGTTATTATGGGCTGGTGCTCACAATTGTAAAGATTTAACAAGGAAGAAAAAAAAAAACACCACTTACTTGGAGCCTAATAGAGTACAAAACTGTCTATGTGTCTAACTTTATAAAACATGTATTCCTGAAAAGAAAAGAAAAAAGTGCTCCAGGAAAAATCCTTTGAAGTACACTTGTAATATGGATTAATTATTACCCAGGATACTCATTTTGAAAATTTGGAGTTTGGTAATATTGATACTATTAAAATTAAGTGCACTCTTTCGCTGCCCCTGTTGGACAGTTTGTTAGGACAGATCACACCTTCTGGGTTTGGGAACTCAAGGAATTGACTCAATGACTGGTGTGGGCAGAAGAGGTCAGTGTTGCCAGAGGATCCTCCTTGGAAGGCCCTCGCTGTTTCAGAGCAGACTAATAGCAGAGGGGTAGGGAAGGCATCTGAGATTAGGCAGCAGACGGTCTCAACAAGTAAAGTACAAGACAGCATTCCCTCTCCACCTGCGATACTACAAGGGAGACTTAGCTGGGTTGCGAGTGGAAACTAGTTCTGGTAATGAAACTGGCAAGTGCGAAGAAGGATCCTTTCTGGGGAGGGTACTGAAGTTCTGGGCAACTCACCCGAACAGGGAGGGGGGAGGAAAACTAATCTTATTGAGAACCTACTTTGTATCAGGTACTGAACCAGATACTTTACATTACACGCTATTAATCTCCATAAATGCTGTAAGTACATGTTATTCTCATTTTAAAGATGAGGAAACTGGGACTCAGAGATTACGTTTTTTGGCCAAGGTAACATAGCAAGTGAGAAAAGAGCTGGGATTCAAACCTACGTGTGCCAGATGTCTAGGCCACAGCTCCTTCTCCACACATGGACCCAGGTACAAGATCTGGAACACACCACTTAGGTCACATGAGTAGCAAAAATGACTTAACAGAAATCCACAGACCATGGAGATAGCATTGATTGTTTAGTCTTCCTTCCTTTCTTAGTTTATCCTTCATTCAGTCAATCAACAAATATTTAACTGTGTAGAAGGAAGAGCCTAGTGTCTGGAGTCAAAAAGCCTGGCCTGATAGCATGCCTCCACCATTTACTTAGGTTTGTGACCACAGATAAGCAACAACTCAGTCTACTTATCCTAAAATAAGGATAATAATCATGCCAGTTCATAGGTCGATATATGTTAGTTTTTTAAAACAGTGCCTAAAACATAAGCACTCAATATGTTTACCTGCCATTATTATTCAAATGTTCCTTAATGTTATCTGCCAATCGTACTATTATCTGGCCAGTCCATTAATTCTTCCACTCTCCCAGATAACTGCTTCCTACTTTCTCCTCTCTTCAAATCTCCAGCACCTCTTCTTCATCCTCACTTTCAGCTGAAAATCTTGCTTACTTTTTAAATGAGATAGAAGCATCCGAATGTGAACTACCACTGGTGCCCACCAGCACATTTACCCATATACTATTAATTTATAACCACAGAGTTTGCGTTTCCTCCAATTATAGCAGATGAACTGTGCACGCTCTTATATAACGCCAACTGTCCAGGTGGACACCGGGTCCCACCTCTTCTTGTTTACTCAAGAATATAGCTCTAGCAATTCTCTCCTGTCTCTCTTTAAAAAAAAAAAAAAAATTATTGATTTTTTACAGAGAGGTAGGGAGAGGGATAGAGAGTTAGAAACATCGATGAGAGAGAAACATCGATCAGCTGCCTCCTGCACACCCCCCACTGGGGATGTGCCCACAACCAAGGCACATGCCCCTGACCGGAATTGAACCCGGGACCCTCCAGTCCGCAGACCGACGCTCTATCCACTGAGCCAAACCGGCCAGGGCTCTCCTGTCTCTCTTGCAACATCATTTTTTTCCTCTCCACTGACCATTCTCAAGAGCAAATAAATATGCTATTATTTCTCTGTTTTAAAAATCTCTTGATCCTGCTTCCCACTACAGCTAACCATCCCATTTCTCTGCTCGCCTTTACAGTAAAACTCAAAAAGATTGTCTAACATTTGTATTTCTAGTGCCTCTTCTCCCATTCTTTCTTTCTTTCTTTCTTTTTTTAATATCTTATTGATTTTTTTACAGAGAGGAAGAGAGAGGGACAGAAAGTTAGAAACATCGATCAGCTGCCTCTTGCACACCCCCTACTGGGGATGTGCCCACAACTAAGGTACATGCCCTTGACCGGAATCGAACCTGGGACCCTTCAGTCCACAGACCGACGCTCTATCCACTGAGCCAAACCGGTTTCGGCCCATTCTTTCTTAAACTTACTCCAATCAGGCTTATTCATTTTCACCATGCCACAGAGATGGCTCTTGTCAAGGACATCGCTAAATCCAGCAGACAATTTTCAATACTAATTTTACTTGGCGAGTCAGTAGCATTTGTTGCGGTTGGTCACTTCCTCCTCTTGGAAACACTTCCTTCCCTTGGTTTTCCCGTACTGTACTCTCATGGTTTGCCTCTAACCTCACTGGCCACTTTTCAGCAGCCTTTATTTTTTCCCCCCAAACCTCAAACTCTTGGGAGCACCCCAAGTGCAGTTCTTGGGCCTCTTCTCTGGCTATATTCACTCCCTCGGTGACCTCATCAACTCATGGTTTTGCATATGCTTCACATGCTAACAAATCCCAAATTTCTATCTCCAGCCTTAGCCTTTGCCCTGAAGTCCAGATTGTTATAAGCAACTGCTTATTAAATTTCTACTAACAGACATCTCAAATTTCAGATGTACAAAACTGAACTTCTAATTGCCCCTTGCAAACCTGTACCACCCAGTCTTTCTCATCTCAGTTAGTAACTCACATTTTTCCTGTTGTTAAATGAAAATACCATGCCTGTTTCTGATCTGCCCCATCTCATCCACCAGAAAATCTTATTGCCTGTACCTTTAAAATATATCCAGAGCCTGATCACCTGCCTGGTCTGAATCACCATCAACTCTCACCTGGATTGTTGCAGTAGCCTCCTAACAGGTCTCCCTGTGTATGTGTTGCTCCTTAAAGTCCCTTTTTAATATAACAACCAGAGTAATCCTGTTAAAATAGAAGTCAGAATTAAAGCTCAAGTTCTTATGATGACTTATAAGGGCCCAACTGATCCAATCCCCCTATTACCCATCTAACCTCTTCTACTACTTTCTCTCTCCCCTGCTTCCTCTGTTCCAGCCACAGTGGCCCCTCACTGTCTCTTACCTGTAAAGGCATGCTCCTGATAGGGCTTTTGCACCAGCTTTTCTGTCTAATGTGCTCTCCTTCCAGATATGTTCGTAGTTCACTCTCTCTCATCTTAGCTATCATCTTCCAATAAAGTCCAGCTTGACTTCCTAATTTAAAATATTGGAACCACTCTTGACTCCTTTTAGCCTGCTTTGTTTTTTAAAAGCACTTGAAACCTTCTAACATATTATATAATGTCTGTACTTATTGTGTTTGTTGTTTACAGCCTTTCTCCTCTCACTAGAATGTAAATTCCACAAGAGCAGGGACTTTTGTCTGATGAATTTCTAGAATCCTAGAATAATGATTGGTATCTGTTAAGCACTAATGAATAATGTCAAAGGTTGAAGTATCATTCATCCTCACATATAAAGCCCCTTCCGTTTTGTGACTCAGTGATAATGTATCACACTTCATTGAATATTAGCATCCATAAGTTATAGTAGGAATGGGAGCTTCTATTTTTATTAAAATTCTTAACCTTATTACTTTTAAGTGTTAACTAATTTATTTCAAGCTTTGGTTTTCTGAGTCCAAGCCAACTAATTTGTCTGAGAGGTATTTTCTGGAAATAAATGTTTAACAGCTAACTGCTAACCAGTTTTCATGGGGGGAGGGGTGTAGCGCTTATGTATTACCATGACTTATTCATTAAGATTTATTCATTAACAAAACAAATAAGGCTGTTTGAGTTGTGCTTTTAAAGGTGTCTACATGACTCAGGCTCAAATATATTAAAATTGAATAAACATATAATTTGGCAACTCCATAACAGCCCAACTTCCTGATTCATTACTTCCTAGAATTCTCACACAGAAATATGTTTAATTTACATTCCTGTTTAGTGTCAGAAGATTCCTAATCCAGCAGCTGTGAGAAAGTTATAATGAAAACTTAATTCCAGAAACTGTTGATTCCTGGATTGAAAACGTAAACTTCAACTTGAAAGCATAGAATATATATACATATATATGCAAATCTTGCAATGCCATATTTCCACATTAGCTGCAGAATGACAAGCTGTTATGAGACTGTGCAAAGAATAGCTTAATGTTTTTGTGTGAGGTGCCTCAGTTTCATAAGCAGCAACAAACCCTCTCTAGCCACTGGTTGTCCGTGAGGTCCGAAAGGTTGGCAACCGCTGGTTTAAGGAAACCTTTGGAGCAGAGGTTTCCAACCGGTGGTCTGTGAGGTCTGAAAGGTTGGCGACCTGCTTTGATTGAGCTAGAATAATAACTGTACTTCAATATTTCCCTTTTAGTCATTGCAGATATTGAACAAGCATTTTCTTTTGAGGCTCCACTGCATATCCTTTTTGTTATTTGCTTCATTGCTGATGTTTTGACCTTGATGTTGTCACCTGTCAAAAGGAAATGTGTGTGTGCACGCACACACACACACACAAAGTGAATTGGAGAGGAAATCTGATGAAAGAAAAGTGACTCTTTTTATTTTTTTTTTTTAATTTTAAAAATATATTTTTATTGATTTTTTACAGAGAGAAAGGAAGAGGGATAATTAGAAACATCGATGAGAGAGAAACATCGATCAGCTGCCTCCTGCACACCTCCTACTGGGTATGTGCCCACAACCAAGGTACATGCCCTTGATGGGAATCAAACCTGGGACCCTTTTGTCCACAGGCCGACACTCTATCCACTGAGCCAAACCAGTCAGGGCAAGAAAAGTGACTGTTTTTAAATTAGCCTTTCACCAGTTTTCTTTCATATGGAAACTGCCACAGCACAGTGCACTATATTTTCAGAACCTAACCAGGTATATGAATTCTTATTTTTCAACTAGAGGCCCGGTGCGTGAAAATTCATGCACTGGAGGGGGGTCCTTCAGCCTGGCCTGCCCCCTCTCACAGTCCGGGAGTACCTCAGGAGCAGGAGGCAACCCGGCGATCCGGGGAAGGCAACGTCCCATCACACCTCTGTTGCTGCCACTGATGGTAGCCCAAGCCTCGGACAGCCCTGGTTACCTGAATCTCGGGTGGCCCTGGGGGGCTGGGCAGCTGCCATCCAAGGCTTGCCTGTGCCTCGGGCTGGCCCTGGGCAGCTGGGGGGCTGAGAGGACTGGGGGACTCTGGAGACAGGCGCGCGGGCTGAGCGGACTGGGTGCTGCCATTTTGTGGCTGTGGGTGCCGCCATCTTTGAAGGCATGTCAGTCAATTAGCATATTCCCTCCTTATTGGCTGTGGGCGCCGCCATCTTTTCGATGGCATGAGGGTCAATTAGCATATTTCCTCTTTATTAGATAGGATGATTGGATTTAAATGATTTATTGTTTTGAAAACACAGGCTCAATTTAATTAAAGCATAGGATGTTTTTGTTGTTGTTGTTTGGCTTCAAAACTTTTCTATTTCCAAATAGGTTTAGGTATGCATGTAAATGGTTTATATAATCAAAGCAAAACATATTTAGTTCTCTACTCAGGCAATAAGAAAACGTTTTTGCATTTTCCCACCTCACTGGTCCTGTTCATCCTCTTTAAATTAAGTCTCTCCTGGTTCACACCTGATTCTCAGCTGACTCTCAAATCCTTTGTGCTTTAACTACTGTTGGTTTGTTGTGATTATTGAACATAGCTTTAATTCAATGGTGAATTCCTCTAAGTTGGCATTTTGACAGATTGTGTTTGGACATAGGAAGCTATCTTCAGTCCTCAGTCATAATGTAAAACAACTACGATAAAAACTCAATACACCAGCAAACACTAAGTCTGAGAACATACGAATTCCTAAATTTAAGGCATATTGAACTGGATAAAGAAATTCCTACCTAGGCTTCCCTTCAAAGCCTAATCAGATTTTTATCATATAAATCAGACACTGTCTGAAAAAGGATAAAAGATACATAATATCTATCCCTTTCCCCCCTGCCTCAGATCAAGGGTCTGCACCAACTAGACATTTTGTGATTATTACTTTTCCAGAGACACATTGCTTTTTGAGGCAGCCAGAGTGAATAATCACCTCTCCCTCCATCCCTCTCTTTACCTCCATTATTTCTCTCCTGTTGTTCTACATTGATAGAGAGAAGATCTCCAAGAAAACAGCTCGGCAGGAAGGAGGGCGCAGGCTGCCTGTTGAGAAATGTAGTGTCTCAATGATAACATTGTATACAGGAGCAGAGAGTGTATGAACTAAGAGCAATGCAAACCAAGAATTTTGTAGTTCTTCATGTGCTCCATCATTTCAAAGTAACAAATAATCAGACTGTGGGATAGAAAAAGCCAGCAGAGAGAAACTGCAGTAGGTCAATGTCTAACAGACATGGAAATTGAAATAAGAAGTGGCATACATACAAGTGGATAAAGAACAGGACCAAGAAAAATAAACACATTCTGCCTGTTGATAAACATTAATTTTTAGGACCCTTACTTATGGAAAGGTGAATCAAAGAAGGAAAAAGAGTCAACATGGATCATATGAAAACATATGTCAGAACAAGGCAAAGGAAATAGCATCATAAAGACTCAAGGAAAAAGCATCAGAATGATCTGCAGGATCCAAAAGAAAACTTCCAGAGACTAGTCACATTTTGAAAAGAGTCCAAAATGCCACGTAAATTCTATAAACATGCATCCATAACGTGTGACAAGAAAGATAAGAGTACAGGCTGAAATGGAAAGTCAACAGAAAGTAATGAATGAAATAAAGAAGGGCTGGAATGAATGATACAAAAATGATGCAACCACAGAATTAAAATCCACATTGGCAATAAAGAAAGACAATTCTGGAGAAATATGGAATAAATAATGAGGATTACTTGACACACTTCAGAATGAAGAGATAAAGGTTAAAGGTAGGTAGTGGAGATAAAGGCAAGAAAACTGAGAAAGATCATTTGTATTCATGTTTCATTGGTCACATGCTTACAACTATCTGCAAGAAGGGTAGAGAAATGTAGTCTTCATTCTGAGTAGCCAAGTGCCCAGCTATAAAATTTCTATTAGGAAGGAAAGGGAGGGTAGATATTAGGTTAAGGTATTAAAGGTTGTACAGTCAGGGTTTTCCAGAGAAACAGTACCAATAGGATATTAATCTCATCCTCACTCTTAAACTTGCTTCAATTTTTAGTTAATGATATCATCAACCACTCAAGAGCCCCAATCAGAAACCTGAATCTTTTAAGATGACTCCCTCATCCCATCTCATCTCATCTCATCTCATCTCATCTCATCTCATCTCATCTCATCTCATCTCATCTCATCAGTCACTAAGTTTTTCCAACCCATATCTTAAATCTCTCAAATATGTGCACTCCTCTCTATCTCCACAGCCACTGCCTGAACTCAATCCTTTATTATTGTAACACTCATCACCAGTGTCCCTGCCTGCCGGGGTGTTTCCCAGCATCTAGAAGGGTTCAGGAATCTGGAGAAGGGCTGCGTGTAAATTAATAAAGAGACTAGACATGAAATATAAATTTGGAAGGCATTTTGGGGAGCCAGAGGAGGGCTTAGCTTTAGTAACCAGGTTCTCTGAGTCTCTGGACCCCTCGCTCTTTATTAACACAAATTGCCCTAAAGCAAAGAACATATACATATCAAAGGTTAAGGATTGGTATACAGTAGGCATTGTCAGATTGGGGGAAGTGCCTTCGGCTGTCTCAGTAGCAGGCAATAATATAGGCAAATCTTTAGATTTGGGGAAATGCTTTCAGCTATTCCATCAGGCAATAACAAGTATTCAGCCTGCTGAAGCCTCAAGGTTCCATCAACCTTTTGATGAAACTTCTTGCATTTATGACCTGCTGGAATTAGCCTCCGGCACCTGCCTTGTCACCCTGCTCCATTCCATCCTACATATTGCTTCCAGTGATCTTTCTAAAATGCAAACCTGACTCCTTAAATATCCCTATCCAACTTCATCTTTTGCCTTTCCCCTCCATTCCCTTCTCCTCTCTAGTCAGAAGGAACAATCAGAATTCCCCACTACCTATAAACTCTTTTTCTGCCAACACTATGCATCTTCCTTTGTCTTGTAAATTCCGATTAATTCTAAAATAGTGAGGTAGCCTATACAAGTATCATTGCATCACTTCCTTCTCCTTTATCCACTGCTTACACTTTATACAGAGCTTTATTATGACAATTAACATCACAATTTTTACCAATTTCTCTCCAACTGAGATACTCAAGGACTGATACTATGCCATTCATCTTTTAATCCTCAGCACTAGCATAGTCTGGAAATATATTAGGCCCTCAAAATATGTGTAGGATAAGTGTTATTTTTGAGAGCAATTTAAAAATTCCTTTCCATCTTCTCCCATCATCTAATCATTCACCAGTCTATAATCTCAGTCCATTTAATATCTCTGTTATCAAGTCCTCCTCCATTTCCCATTTCTAAGGTTGACAAAATGATTTTATTTGCATTTTGAGATTTGGGTGCCTCTATAAAACAGGCCATCTTCATTGCAGCTGATGGTTATCTTTCTAAAACACACGTGATTGTGATTATGTTACCTAACTACTTAAGAAACAACTTTGATGACTACCCATTGTGAGTTATAGGTGGTTATTTCCCAAGAAAAAGGAAACAGATTGTCCACTGAGAAGTAAAAATAAATGAATGCATAATGGAAAAATACATATTGCCTACCAAATCTAGGGCTTTGGCTGCTTAAGCATAGTATTTAATAACTTTCAGAATCCAACTCCAGCTCAGCTCTTTAGTCCTTTATCCAACACACATCCTAGTCACCAAACCTTTAATGTGCAGTTGTGGCTAGAATGCCCTATCACCAAGCAAATTCCTTTTTATCCTTGAAAGCTAGCATAAGATATTACCTGGTTGCTCCAAAAGATAGAATAAAGGAACATTAGACTCTCTCCACCATCTTCATCAATCCTCCCCAAGCAACCCAAATCAAAATACACTTAATAAGATTACTTTTGGTATGAATTAGTTTTTACAATCTCAGGTAAACTAGTATAAAACCATCTTTTTAAAAACATTTCTATTTTTATTGACCTGTAATATACAACCTAAGTAAAAACAAAGTACTCTCTATACAAGTGCATCTTCAAGAAAAGTGCTTGAGACTGGTGCAGCCACTGTGAACAGTATGGAGTTTCCTCAAAAAACTAAAACTGGAACTCCCATTTGACCCAGTGATCCCACTTCTAGGAATATATCCCAAGAATCTAGAAACACCGATTAGAAAGGATATATGCACCCCTATGTTCATAGCAGCATAATTCACCATAGCTAAGATTTGGAAACAGCCTAAGTGCCCATCAGCAGATGAGTGGATTAAAAACCTGTGGTACATCTACACAATGAAATACTACGCTGTGGTAAAAAAGAAGGATCTCTTACCATTTGCAACAGCATGGATGGAACTGGAGAGCATTAGGCTAAGTGAAATAAGCCAGTCAGAGAAAGATAAATATCACATGATCTCACTCATTTATGGAATATAAGGAACATAAACTGATGAACAAAAACAGGTCCAGAGAAAGAGAAGCATCGATCAGACCATCAAACCTTAGAGGGAAGGTAGGGGAGGGTGGGGGTAAGGGGAAGAGATCAACCCAAGGACTTGTATGCATGCATATAAGCCTAACCAATGGACACAGACAACAGGGAGGTAAGGGCATGAGTGGGAGTAATGGGGGGTAAAAGGGGGATAAGTACACATATGTAATACCTTAATCAATAAAGAAATTTTTAAAAAAGTGCTTGGCCTCCACTTCCAAATAGATTGCAGCCACTAAGCCCCTTCTTTAGGGAGATTCTGAAGCAGTCACTGAATATTCTTGCTCTAAGAAGCTTTCTGTAATCTCTTCCTGACAAGCTGTACATAGCTCCTCTCTCTGGGCTCCCACAACTCTGTCCATATACAGTTGTTATCTTCCCAACAATAAGGTAGTGTATTCTCTTTTAGTTTCTTCACTAGGGTAGCTCATCCAGGGTAAGGACACTACAACAGTTCTCTCATGTGTAAAATAAAGATAAGACATATTTTAATAAATGTTATGCATATTTGAAGCACTTAGCACAAGTGTCTAACATATAAATGCTAAATAAATGTTAGCAATTATTTTTCAATATGTGCTTGTTGAATGAAGAATAAGTAGCCCAAAGAGTCCCACAGCAAACAGACTGGTAGATGTGTCATTTACAAAAGAGCATGGTAAGAAAACACACATATCCTGAAATTACCTAAGAGATCACTACTTAAGCAAAATGCCTTCCCTATTACCTATTTAGAGATGTGAGATGAAATTGAATAGCTTTTTAATGTCTAGTAGTTTAAGAAAAAAGTTTTCAAGACCTTAACACTGGGAAGGAGATGAAGTTTCAATGATAAATTTCTGAACTTCTGAGATAGTTTTATTAAAAATAACACTTAGAGCCGAAACCAGTTTGGCTCAGTGGATAGAGCATCGGCCTGCGGACTGAAAGGTCCCAAGTTCGATTCCGGTCAAGGGCATGTACCTCGGTTGTGGGCACATCCCCAGTAGGGGGTGTGCAGGAGGCAGCTGATTGATGTTTCTCTCTCATTGATGTTTCTAACTTTCTATCCCTCTCCCTTCCTCTCTGTAAAAAATCAATAAAATATATTTTAAAAATAAATAAATAAAATAACACTTAGAGCAATTTCACATTTGGAGAAAAAGAAAACACAATGTCTTGGGTATTTGTACTGTTTTGACAATCATATACCTGGTATTACTTCTTTATACTACAAGCTATCTATAAATGTATTTGTTTTCAGGTTTTATGATAAAAATCAAATGAAGTGTGTTGTGTGGTAGAAATACCATCAAACTGAAATAAAGAATACTGAATTGGATTCTAGCCCACAAATTAGCTGTGGGACCATGGGCACTCTTTTCATTCCCCTGGGCTTCAGAGTCCTCCTTTGGAATTTGAAGGGATTAGACTAATGTCTAAATTTCCATCCAGCTCTACAATGCAAAGTTCTTATAGTACTGTATTTTAACCTTTTTCTTTTAAAAAATGTTTTTATTGATTTTTTTTAGAGAGAGGAAAGGAGAGAGAGAGGTGGAGGGAGAGGGAAGGAGGGAGGGAGGGAAGGGACGGGGGAGAGAGAGAGAGAGAGAGAGAGAGAGAGAGAGAGAGAGAGAGAGAGATGGATGAATTGATTGGGGGTCCAAACCTGTAACCTGAGTATGTGCCCTGACTGGGAATCAAACTGGCGACTTTTCAGTGCAAATGACAATGCTCAACCAACTGAGCCACACCAACCAGGGCTTAACCTTTTTTGTTTTTACATGGGTTTTCCCTTCAGTAGAAACTAAATTCTCTTTTTGAGTGGGAGGGGGAAGGAATCAAACCTTATTCATCTTTGCAACTCAGTGCCTTGAACCAATGCCTGTTTGACTTTTTGAATGAATGAGTCTTCTAATGAGCTTCTTGTTAAAAAAGAAAAAAGGCAGAGCAAATTCATGTTATAACAGGTTAGTAGCTAATTGTATTATAAAAGAATAACAACTGGTGTGCATTCCTATGATTTTTTATATTCAATATACAGATTCTATTGTTGATCACTTGAAACTTTGTTCATTTAGAAAAGAAATTCTAAACCAAAATGTTTCCTTACTTCTGACATATTTTAGATAAATTATTAGTTACAAAGTTTTTCAGAAAGGCTAATTCTACTAACTCTCATCATCAGAAGGGCAATGCCCACCAATATCAAGTAGGCATCCAAGTGTTCACTCCCCAGTATCACTTTGTAGAAAAGATTTTTATGTTTGCCTTTATAGCAAAATTGCAGGCTGAAAGACAATTTGATCGATATCTTTTGAAAGTAGAGTATATAGAGACACATGGAAGAAGCAAGCATACATGTGCACGCACACACACAGTTTAACTCATGTACCCATTTTCAAATTAATATTTAGTGCAGGCATTTACTGCAGGTGCAGTTCCAAAATATCTCTAATCTAGAATGGAAAATGGGAGAAATTAACTAATTATAAAGGGAGTCTATCTTGGTAAAACAGATGGAGAGTTTTCCTACTTCTTTTGAAAAAGGGGATATGTCTCTCTCTGGATATATCCCCCAAATTTAGAGTTAAAGGGGATTCCATTTCTCTGTTTTAATGACAATGGCATTGAAACTTGAAATTCATCATTTCCTAGACCTGAATTTGTTGGGAAGCGAAATTTTTTCTCTTTTTTAAAAAAAATTATTTTAAAAATTTTATTTTTCAATTGCAGTTAGACATTTATTTTATGTTAGCTACAACATAGTGGTTAGACAATTATATACTTTACAAAGTGAACCCCCTAATATTTCAAGGCACCATATATAATTATTTCAATGTTATTGACTATATTCCCTAGGCTATAGTTTACATCCAATTTTGTAACTACCAATATGTACTTCTTAATCCCTTCACCTTTTCATCCAGCCCCCAACCCATGTTCCCTCTGGCAACCATCAGTTTGTTCTCTGTATCTATGAGTCTGCGTCTGTTTCGTTTGTTCATTTATTTTGTTCTTTATATTCCACACATAAATGAAATCATATGGTATTTGTCTTTTTCTGTCTGACTTACTTCACTTAGAAAAATACCATCAAGGTTGTTGTTTTTTCATATTCAACTGTCAGCCTCAACCACATCGACCCACCAACCCAAGTTTGAACGTCACAGATTAACTCTACATAATTGACACAAGCACAATACATTTTTATTGTTAAATTACTATGTTACCATATGCAGAGGAAAAAGTAAAGGAACAAATCTACTTGTGCATTCACATTTTAAATTCTTGAATGGTAAGTGAACAAATGACCAGTTAGGAAAGAAAAACTGAAGGGCTTCCTTATAGTCTTCTTATTTTTCTAATAATAAAACATGCTCAAAAATTTTACAAAAACTTGTTTTCTATGTGTGATATCATATTAATAAACAAACTATGCTTACTTCAATAAATTGGAAAGACTCCCTCAATATTAAGGGCAGTGCATCTCTGGCTAATGTAATTATTTGGATACAATATAAACATCAAAAAATAAAGGGGTGGAATAGTTCAAAATTTTCCGAAGTATTAGTACTCTTAATGCTGAGTTTCCAGTTGCAGAATTGTCCATTCCCCTTGGGGTGAACAATCATCAGAGGAAAAACTAGCCATGGTGATGCTTGCTGAGGAATCAAGTGGAGAGGTTAGTTCACTCCATCTGTTCAAAGTGTCAACATGTGCTGGACCCTGAGGTTTTGAGCTGTCTCGTGCTAAAAGTAGTGTCTGATTGATTAGATATTGTGCTAAATTTAAGTCTTCAGGAACAGAATCTGTAATATTTAAGTTTGAATCCTGTTCAGAGAGCAGTTGCTTTAATAGTGTCCAATCTTGTTTTGCAAAGTGTTGATCATCTTCAGAATCCATGTCTGTAATGTGTGTTTCTGATTCCATTTTCTGCTCAAATGCTTCTACTACATCCATCTCATATATTGGAGAGAGGTTTTTTGAAGGCCGATGGTCATACATGTAGGTTTGTGCCAGTGTATCACAATCATCTATGTCTCCTGAAATAATTCATAATACTACACAATGTAAAAATTGCACATGTTGGTACCCTCAGAGTTCTGTAGAACAGTATTTAACAGTTATAGTCAAAAAACAACAACACAGAATGGGGAAAATTACATTTATACAAAACTGACAAGATTTTTGAGGCAATTCTTTTTTTTCTATCTTAAAAAAACACACAACTCAAAGATAATGTTTAGCAGCAAAATAAAAATCGGTAACTAACAATAATTCTCATACTTTAGTTTGAAAACTTGTGGTACAGAAAACAATAGAAGTTATTTAAATATAAAGCAAGAATATGCACATATATCTAATTCACTACAATAAAAACTTAAAGAAGAAGAAAAAAAAAAGACATGGCTATTTGATGGTGACTTTTAAGGTAAGTCAGTTCCAAATGAAGAATAAATACATTCTGCCTAAAGCCTTATTTGTATATTGCACATGCAAAGGAGAATGCAAGCAAGGACAAACAAAAAAAGTACAACTTTAATAAGGAGCTCCCCATTCTTGTGATTTTGCTCAACAGGGACCACGGATCAGTATTTTTCTTAGTTCTGATATACAATAGCTACTCAGTCAGTGACTATTGCATATTTTAAATGTGGGTTATTAGTTCAAATTACTATAATAAGGACAACAAACACAAAACAATTAGACGGGAAATCATCTATACATATGAAACAAGCCTGGGCCTTTTCATATTATCATTGCTTCTAAATATAATCTCTTTTAGGAAATTTATGTTTTTACTTGAAAATTTTATAATAGAATTATAGTGATCCTTAAAGTCTTGATCTCTGTAAAATGTATATAAATTGTAATAATTAACGTAGTTAAAATAGTTCAGTGCTTTAAGTTACATATTACTATAGTTATTGCACAGACCTCTTAGATATATACTAGCATAATCCATAAGTCATATCCAATGTATAATAAAATTTCTAATAGTCAAGAATTCCTGTTAAATTAGACATAAATAACTAAATAATAGCAAACTAAGTTTTTCTCTTTATTCTTTCATGTAAAATCTCTTAAGAGTAAGTTAGCTCTAAGAAATCACCAAAATTTTTACTAGATATTGATTCTGCACTAGGATTTTAAGTGAACAATAAAGAGTAACTAGCTCATTTTAATACTATTAAGAAATTTAAGTTTTCATTTAAAATTTGAATCTGTTGCTTAAGTAATTATTCTATCTAACTAAAATATAACATTCAGGGCTACAATACAATTTTTAAATTCTATAAACTAATTTTCTTATGGATTTAACATTGCTATTTCTGTACATTACCTGCAGATAAAGCAATATTAGCTTTTTCAGTCGCTGGAGAATGGCTCTCTTTCACTTGACTTTCCTGAGGCAGAAGCTGACTCCGACAGGAGTCCAGAAATTTTGTAGAGCTGTTCTTTGGTATGTCAGAACTGGGTTCTCTTTGATGGAGCTCCAAATGACATGGTCTCTCTTGAGATTTTGTATCACTATCTGAGAGTTTGCTGCGTTGCTGAATGTCATTATCTATGTTGCTTCCATTGTTTACTTTTTTATTTTCTGGAAGAAGTTGTTTGTCTCCTTTGGACAGGACATCGATTGTATACGTTTTTTCTGTGGCTGAAGCATTCTGTTTATCTCTTCTTGAAGAGTCAATGCCACTAAAGCCCAAGAGAAAGCTTTCGTTTTTACATACATTATTGCCTTTATCTTGCTTATGTTCTAAAATACTGCCTTCACTTCCTTGTGAGTCTCTGGAATAGCAGGTCCTTCCGGGATGTTCACGAGAAATGCCACTGAAAACATCAGAAGGTGAAAGAGAATCTATAGAAGGCTGAAAGGGAGTATGGACTTCTCCTTCATCAGACCCCAATTCTTCACATTCATCTACTGAAAGTAAAACTGACCTTTTAAAAATTTTAGTTGCAGAAAATGCGTGACTTTCATTTTCAGTTGCATCTTCAAAAGCTAAGTTAATAATCCCCTGAAAATGCTGAGGAGCTGAGTTAGATACAGAGAAATTTTCTACAATATTTTCAGCTTCAGATCTTTCATCTTCTGTTTCATCTGCTGAGGAAGAAACTTGGTCTACTTCCTGGGCAAACTGGACACTGCCTCTTAGCATATTTTCTCTTTCCCTAGAGTGGACTATTGTAGATCGAGACCAAATTTCTGGCCTTTTCCTAGGAATCTCATCATCACTTGTCGAATTCACTTGGAAAAGATCATTACTACTTTGCTTTTTCATTTTTACTTCAATTCTTAAGTTACTATCATATATTTTTAATTCTTCAGGAGTACTGGTATCACTGCTACTTCTTCCAAGAAAATCATGGCACAGCATAGTGCCACATTTAGAAATACCTCTGTCGTTTGACCCATCATCATCCTGAGACCCTCCAGCATCATAGTCTTCAGACCTGGGCTTTATGTCATCAGAGGACGTGGTCGCACTGCCAGTGTCAGATTCAGGACTCTCTCTCTGATGCAGAACACCGGTACTCACATTCCAGTGACTCGCAAATGGAGCTTCTGGATTTTCATGGCTCTCTGGAGTTTCTATTGTTTCCATATCTTTAGGAGAATTTTTCCCTGATATTTGTTCCAAAAAACACTGGGAGGAGTCTGCTGTAGCATATCTGTCTTCATTCATAGCAGCGCCATCATATAACTGACTAGGAATGGTCTGTTCTTCATGAAAATTAGATTTTCTGTCATCTTGAATAGTATGTGAGGTACCATTTATCCTTTCAGGAACACAAGGTGCAACGTCTTTCACATATTTAATGCTTGATTTTTTGTTCGGGTCTTTTCTCCCTACAGGCTCCTCCTTATCGAATACTGAATGCATTTGCTGTGGGTTTGTTGAGTCTAAATCACAAACTAGATTAGAGTTCAAGAGGTTTTCATTTGGATTTGAAACCATGGATTTTATGGCAGTGGTGCTATAAAATTCTGGATCCACATGATCACTTCCATCAGAATGACCATGTAGTTTAGATGTGTTACAATGATCTGTTTCTTTGTGATTGGAAAACTGTGTTTCACTTTTATCTGAACCACTCTGTCTTGATTCCAATTCATGTTTTATTGCTTTATCCAGATTTGAAATATTTTGGCATTTCAATACCAATTTCTCTCTCTCTTGATTGTTTAATGGCTTTTGTGGGTCAGGTGTGCATAATGCTTCTGTACCATTGATGTCAGATGTGAGGTTAATCAGAGGTTCATGAGGCTTCTGTTCAGTAACACTGCCATTATTATTACTTTTTCGGACAACAGATATTTCACTTTTTAAAGGTCTTTGAGAAGAAGACTGACTCTTCATTATGACCTGTCCAGGAAACATTTTCTGTTTTGAATCTTTATTATTCAAAGTTTCACCTTTCTTAGTTAGGTTTTTAGGTATTGCCACTATTTTTGCATTAACCTTAGGCAAAGCTGTGTGCCCTTGCTTAACACCTATTTTTCTCTTAGGTGTTTGTTTATCTGTTGTACTGTGGTCCAACTTTGCTACACTTCCATCAGACTGCCTTGAAGAGACTGAAGATTTTACTGAATTGGGTGATTCTCCTTGGGAACCTAAAAAAAGAAAATTCAAAAATATAATATACCTTCCAATTTGTAAATAAAATTCAATATTTGGTTTTCAATTACTTTAGAAGAAATAAAACAATGAATGGTAATATATCTGTAATCAAATAAACAACTACAGATTAGGAATTAGTAGCATAATGAAATAAAATAAATATTTTCTATTATAAATATAGAACTATTCCAGAATCTTAGTAAAATTGTTAAAATAGGATCATTCTTCCTCAAGTAAAGAGCCTTGAACTTATGCCAGAATTGGATTTGCATAAATATATGGGGGTGGAAAATTCTGATTTTCTTATACCAAAAGACTAGCACAGGACTTCTTTTATGTTCTTTTAGGGGGGGAAAAATGACTATATTCCACACAGCTGAAAAGGAGAGCTGAGTTAAATATAAATGTTAAAACTGCTGCATTTTTTTCCCCAAACATGAACAAAACTAATTTATTTATCATAACCAGGTAATTATTACTGTAGCATATTAGAGTTAGCAACTTAGATATGCAGTTGAAACTAAAACTGGTAATGGAGGGTAAGAGGATTCATTTGGGGAGTCTATTTGTTTATACTGGTTAAAGTCCTAGAGATCACTATCAAACAGAATTACCAAATATTTTAAAACCTGAATAATTTTTCTCTGCCTTATTTTTTATTTACTTTCAGTATTAATTCATTACTTAACTCAAAGTTGTTTTTACGATTTTACAAACTGCTCCTAATGCATAAAGCAAATTAATTTTTAAATCAGTTATTACATTAGCAAATTATGCATTTTGATCAGCAGGCTTTTCTTTCTTAGAACATGGAAAAACAACAGGCACAACACAGATTCCAGAGGAAAAATTCTTCCTCCGATGTATTGCAGCTCTCTAGACTGTGCCATTACTTTTCAAAAAACTCTTTATTATTGGTTTTGCAGATGGAATTCCTAGTTATCAATCAAACTTTGAAGAAACATGGATATAACATATAAAAGGACTAGAAATGCAGGTAAAGTAGTGACTCCCGTAATTATTTCTCACAAAATAACAATAAAAACCAAACCAACACCCCAGAATACCAAAATAGTTGTCTGAAAACTAAAAGTATAAAATC
This sequence comes from Cnephaeus nilssonii, assembly GCF_951640355.1. Classification (NCBI taxonomy): domain Eukaryota; kingdom Metazoa; phylum Chordata; class Mammalia; order Chiroptera; family Vespertilionidae; genus Cnephaeus; species Cnephaeus nilssonii. The sequence goes on from NC_137078.1 coordinate 34,358,476, forward strand.
TCATTTCTATAGCATGAAACGAATGTAAAATGAGTGAAACCATGTTACAGCTTATTTATAACTAGAGGCCGGTGCACGGATATGTGCATGGGCCAGACAGGCCGTACACGCCCTGGAGCCAACCTCCTGCGGTCCCTCCCTGGCCGGCTGCACCTGGGACTACACGGGGGCTGGAAGGGCGTCTGCAGAGTGAGTGGGGTCTCTCCAGCAGGTAGGGTCCCTCAGCCTGGCCTGAGGGGATTGGGCCAAAACCAGCTCTCTGACATCCCCTGAGGGGTCCCGGATTGCAAGAGGGCAGTTCTCAGGTGACACATCCCGGAATCAAGCTCCCTCCTCTCTAGTTCCAGATGTGTCACCTGAGAACTGCAGCTGCCAAATCTCCACAGCTCGGCAGCTCCTGCGTTGAGCGTCTGCCCCCTGGTGATCAGTGTGCATCATAGCTACCGGTCAGAGCATCTGTCCCTGGTGGTCACTGTGTGTCATAGCTACCGGTTGGATGGTTGAACAGTCAGATGGTCGCTTAGGCTTATCCTATCTAATAATAGAGTAAAATGTAAATTACCATCACTCCGCTACGCCCACGATTGGGCGGTGGGAGGCTGGGTGGCGGGACTTGGGGTGGCCTATCCGGCCATTGAGAGGCATGGATCCGCTGCCACTGAGGGGGGCGGGACTCCCGCCCCCTGCGACTCTCAACGGACAGATTGAGGCCAGATCCGCGGCCGCTGAGGGGGCCTGCGCGGACACCCAGCTGCGCCTCTCAACGGCAGGGTAGCCAGGTGTCAACGGCAGGGTAGCCAGGTGTCCACGGCAGCCCCCCTCAGCGGCCATTGAGAGGCGCAGGGGGTGGGAGTCCCGCCCCCTGCGCCTCTCAACAGCAGGGTAGCCCCCCTCAGCGGCCACGGACCATCAAAAGCGTGGGAGCTGGGTGCCTGTCCGCTCAGGCACCCAGCTCCCCGCGATCAAAAGCAAAAGTGTGGCAGCTGAATGCCTTTCCGCTCAAGCACCAGGCCTTTCAGAAGCCTCCGCCGCGCTGGAGGCTTCTGAAAGGCCTGGTGCACCAGCAGACAGGCACCCAACTCCCCGCAATCAAAAGCAAAAGCGTGGCAGCTGGATGCCTTTCCGCTCAGACACCAGGCCTTTCAGAAGCCTCCGCCGCGCTGGAGCCTTCTGAAAGGCCTGGTGCACTAGCGGACGGGCACCCAGCTCCCTGTGATCAAAAGCAAAAGCGTGTAGGGGACCCTACACGTGCATGATTCAATCATGCACTGGGCCTCTAGTCTATAATAATAAAAGCATAATATGCTAATTAGACCGGACATCCTTCTGGACGAAGCTGGGGCTGTGAGGGGAGCCTGGGTCCCGGGTGCCAGAGGGAAGCTGGAGGGGAGCCGGTGCCAGCAGCTGGGGGAAGGAAGGCCTACTCTTGCATGAATTTTGTGCATTGGGCCTCTAGTATGTATATAGATTGCTGCTCAAGTTCCAAATCGGAGTTCAGCCTTTTCCACTTATACAAGGAAGGAACACCAGGACTTTGTCAGCTTTACCTTGAGTTTTAGCAAGATTAGATGGGGCATTCTTGGTCCTCTGTTGAGCTGCAGCACATCCATTGTCATTTCCTCTTTTCTTTAAAATTGCCTGAGGTACTGGATCACTATATCCTTTGCTAGCGACCTTCTTTAGCACACTAAGAAAAATGATTTTTATTGAGTATTACATTCCAAAACATAAGCTTTAAAAGGCCCATACATAAAATATATTTTTTCTCAAAGAAATAAAAAATATCTTTTCTGAAAATAAAAAACACACATATGTGCATATGTCTTTAAGTTTATAAAACTGTAGATCAAGTATGATAAAGCAATGCATAATCAAGTGGGACAAGCGTAAATTATTTGCACCAATCATCATTTTACATAACTATACTAACTTCTCTTAGTACATAAGAAAAGTTTAAAATACAATTGTGTAAATACGTTACATTTTCTAACAAAAAAGATAATTAAAATATTTAGCTAGAAGTTAGTAACTTTCAGAGAAAACTAATGTATAGGTAAAATAATGAATGAAAACTTACCTATTATTTATATTAGTTTCTTGTTCATGAATGCTTTTTTTATTGGAAGTTCCATTGGTAACTTTTGAAACAGGTCGAGATTTTACTGTTGCAAATTAAGGAAAAGTGAGTTATGAGATGGAACACTAACCATGTAACAATTATTTAAAAAGTCACTGGTCAGGCACTAAACAAAATTAAATATCAATGAGGGAACAACTGGGTTTTCTCTGCATGAATACATGTAAATAAATACTTTTTTGCATGTGAAACTAAATAAAACAGGTCATTTTTTTCTAGGAACTTTAACTGTCAGGAGCTTTTAAAAAAAGTGTGCTAAAACCCACCTACAGTGGAAGTGTTGATACTTTCTACAAAGTTTTTCTCTGTCTGTCCTGGAGATTCAGAAAAGGACAGTTCATGACCAGATGGCTTCTCTTCTCCTATTGATCCATTTTCCTTTGGTTCATCCAGACATTCAGTGGAAACCAATAATTCCACACTTGAATTTGTAGATCTGCTGGAGGGTCTTGCGATGCCAAGGCATGGAGAATCTTTCCCTGTGGCTTTCTTCAAAGGCTTTGCTCTGGCTTGCCCATTTGAGTTTCCAGTGAGTACCTTGGGTCTGGCACCTGTAATTTGTCCTTCTTGATTTCTCACTCTTTTTCCATTTAGTGCATTTTTGTGTCCATTTGTTGCTGCTATTGCTGATCTTTCCACAACTTGTCTAGGTGATATGTTTGCTGACTTTGCATTATCGTTGTTTTCTGTTTTGGGTTTTATTATAGCTTTGGGCTTTCCAGAAACATTTCCCCCACCAGATTTTAATTCTTTTGTAATCTTAGGTGCTATTTTTATACCATCCTTTTCCTTTAAGTCATCATGCTTCAAAGTTGTATTTATAGTATTTCTATTAGTACTTGATGAATGTCCAGATGCTCCTAATCCATCAGATTTCATCTTTTGATTAGCAGAGGGGCACCTCCAGCACGCTTTCTTATTATTTTCTCTCAAAGATTTATTTTTTATAACACCAGAGTCAGAAACTTGTCTCCTTTGCTACAAAGAAGAAAAAAATACTTGTAACTTGACTAGAATCTTTGACATATACTTAACATTTAAGTAAGCCAGTTTTTCAAAGAAAAAATCCCCAGCAAAGTTCATAATTTAGTTCCATTCAAACTTGAATTATCTTTGGTCACTGTGAGCAATACTTTCAATGTGTTTTTGATCACATTACCTTAATCAAATCTAAAATACAGCACAAAATATTTAAAACCTATACTACTTTAAAAGGCATATTACTTAACTTTATGAAGTCATGATAGAGAATTAGTACCTGACGGTGTCAGGATGGCTTGAGAGAATGATAACCACCTCCAATATCTTTGAAGGTCCACTCTCAGGTTCTGTGCTAAAACCCTTTTCATACATCATCTCACTTCATCTTAAAATAATACTATGAGATAGCTCCTGTTGCTATCTCTATTTCTTAAGCAAGAAACTGGGGATTAAAGCAAGTATGTGATTTACCCATGATCATATGCTGATAAGGGATGGAACTAGGACTTGACCTCATGATTTACTGCTTTCAGTAGGTGGTCATTTATATGGTATAATTTGAGAGACATTATCAAACTTTTCACCAAAAAATACCAGAAATTTTTTTAAATCATTATTTTGTTAATCCTCACTCAAGGGTATTTTTCCATTGATTTTTTAGAGAAAGTGGAAAGTGGGGAGAAGGGAAAGAGAGAGAGAGAGAGAGATGTGAAAGAGACATATCGATTGGCTGCTTCCCGCATGTGCCATAACCAGGGTGGGGATCAAACCTGCAACCCAGGTACATGGCTCTTGATGGGGAATCAAACTCAAGATGCTTCAGTGTGAGGGCCAATGCTCTAACCACTGAGCACACCAGAAAGGGCCAAATGCCAGACATTTTATCCACTGTGGTAAGAATTGTTTATTCTTGGAGTCCTCATTTAAAAAAAAAAGAAAGAAAAAGAAAAAGAAAAAAAGCACTCATGAAAAACATAACACATCACATCTGAAAAATTTGGTTTTTAAAAGAAACAAGATACTGCCCTGGCCGGCATGGTTCAATAGTTAGAGCATCAGCGCAAACACCAAAGGGTTGCGGGTTTAATTCCTAGTCAAGGGCATGTACCTCGGTTACAGGGTTGATCCTTGGCCCTGGTCATGGCGCAAGCAGCAGGCAACCAATCGATGTGTCTCTCTCACATTGATTCTCTCCCACCCCTCCTTCACTCTCTAAAAAAAATCAATGCAAAAAATATCCTCGGATGAGGATTAACAACAACAAAAAAGGGAACAAGGTAGTAATACAGAAAAAAGATAGTAATACAGTTTTGGTTGTCTGAAGAAAGTGGAGGAAAAAGGATCCTAAGAATAGGTAAAATAGAGAAAAAGGGAAAATAGAAAGGAACTCAAGACAAATGTACCTATTTCATCATTTTGTTTAGAACAACCTTGATATGGGAGGGAGTGAAAAATTATTAAATTGGTAGAAAATTTAAAATTATTTTGCCTTTTTAAAAAATTTGGGCCGAAACCGGTTTGGCTCAGTGGATAGAGCGTCGGCCTGCGGACTGAAAGGTCCCGGGTTCGATTCCGGTCAAGGGCATGTACCTTGGTTGTGGGCACATCCCCAGTAGGGGGTGTGCAAGAGGCAGCTGGTCGATGTTTCTCTCTCATCGATGTTTCTAACTCTCTATCCCTCTCTCTTCCTCACTGTAATAAATCAATAAAATATATTTAAAAAAAAAATTTGGATGCTTTTTCCCTGCTTTGGAAAGCTGTATGAGATTGTAGAGGTGTGAGACAGAGCCTGTGTTATCTTCATCTTTGTGTCCCTTAGCACTGTGCCCATCACATACTAAATATACAAAAAAATATGGTGAATGTTGTTAAACCTGAGCATATATTGTAAAGTTCAAAGTCTAATTATTTCTAAATATAGAAAGCTTCCAACTACATTAAAATTTTGTCTAAGATAAAATTAACATCTATGTTTATACATCTATATATGTAAAAGCCTAAGTGACCATTACGACTGAACGACCGGAACGACCAGAACTACCAGAACTACCGGTCGATCAGTCGCTATGACGCACACTGACCACCAGGGGGCAGACACTCAACGCAGGAGCTGTCCCCTGTTGGTCAGTGTGCTCCCACAGAGGAAGTGCTGCTCAGCCAGAAGCTGGCTCACGGCTGGCTGGCTCACGGCTGGCGAGCACACCTGCCACTGCATCGGGAGCCTCTCCTGACCCCGTGGCAGCGCTACTGAGCGGTGGCAGCAGGCACAGCAGGCACAGCAGGCACAGCAGGCCGGGATGAGTGCCAGCGGCGTGGCGCCTGGCCCCAGCTCGGGCTCTTCCCTGGCCGTTGCCGGTTGGTGCACTGCTACATCCCTGGGGGATGTCCGATTGCCAGATTAGGCCTGGGGATCAGGCCTAAACTGGCAGTTGGACATCCCCTGAGGGGTCCTGAATTGCGAGAGGGGTAGGCCAGGCTGAGGCCCTGTGCATGAATCCATGCACCGGGCCTCTAGTAAATAAATAATTACCTGGCTAAGTTTAGGAAAAAGCAAGATATGATAATAAGAGAATCATTAGTTCTTGTCCTATCTTTGCCATTGACTTAGGATATTTAAGAGATCATTAACATCTCTAGGCCTCAAACTATGCATGTTGAGAGGGTGGAGACTGGTCCAATTCAGTGTAGTGTGTAATATTTATAAAGTTCAAATAGGCTTAGCTCTCACTTTTTGTTTTCTTGATCAAATCTTAGCTCAAAAATATTTTTTTTAAATTGGTTTGAGAGAGAGAGAGGAAAGGGGGTGGGGGGAGAGAAAATACCACATCGATTTGTTGTTCCACTTATTTTTGCATTCACTGGTTGATTCTTGTATGTGCCCTGACTGGGGATCAAATCTGCAATCTTGGCATATTAGGACGACACTCTAACCAACTGAGCTGCCCAGCCAGAACTCATTATTTTTGAAAAAGATTTCTTTATTTTTAATACCTAAAACTAGGTAGACCTCTTCCCACCCCTAAAACTCATCCTCCTTAATTTATTCTATCATTGAATCTATTTTAAAGCATCATGCTATGGGGGAGATCTATATAGTATATGGGGTAACTACACTCCTTTAACAATTTCACATTAACACAGTACATCATGATGGGTTTTCAATTTATACACATTTCTAGGCAGTCTCTGACTTACGTCTGCAAAGTTTACATATAGTACCCATATACAAATGGCCAACTTGGAATGGTCACGTGTGCTATTGACAAAAATAAGGAAAAAGAGGGTAATCCTACAAAGCAATCACCTTAGACATCCCTTTTGGTTTTAGTGCTATTCCTTCTAGTTTTAACTTTTTAATATAGAAAAATTTAAACAATCAAAAGAAGAAAGAACAGTATCATGAATCCTCATGTACCTATTACCCAGCCTAAACAATCATCAACGCTGGGCCAATTTTGTTTAATATATAACTACCCCTGTTTTATTATTTTTTTTAAAAATATTTTTATTTATTTCAGAGAGGAAGGGAGAAGGAGAGAGAGATAGAAACATCAATGAGAGAGAATCATTGGTTGGCTGGCTGCCTTCTGCACGCCCCACACTGGGGACCGAGCCCACAACCAGGGCATATGCGCTGACTGGGAATTGAACTGTGACCTCCTGGTTCTGAGCCATGCCAGTTGGGCACCCCTGTTTTATTTTGAAGCAACCCCAGATATCACGTTTACCCTTCAGTATTGTGATACTAGCAGTCTTCTTAAACTTTTCTCTGCCTATAAATGTGGAAGACACATTTATTCATTCCACACTTATTGAGCACTTACTACACACCAGATAATTGCACATAAATTATTTGACTTAATTTTCACAATAATCCTGCTAGGTTTTATCAACCCATTTTATAGATAAGCATACTAGGACTTAGAGATGACATAGATAATAAATGTGAAGTCAAGATTTAAACTCTCTGATTCTACGTCCAGCACCCATTTTGGAATATCACTGCCTTTCTGAGGGAAACATATGAATCTGTTTTTCCCTTTGTGGTTAAGAGTATAAACCCTTGTTCAACCTGAAAATCAGGGGGATAAAGAAGAACAATCAGACTCTGTTCGATTTTGCTGTAGAGCAAGGAAGGAGGAAAAGCCTGGTTGATAACAGTTAGTAGGGCAGGGGAAAGGAAGGCAGATAAGCTAATTCTTAGGACCTTAAAAAATCCACAGGGTACACAGAAAAAAAATGTCCTAAAGTGCATTTCCTTGAGTATGTTCAGTATAACTATATAATACGCCTACAAAGGACCGAGGGGGAGTCTAGTGGTTTTCTATGACTATAAAACTTGGGGATAATTTGGATAAAACTGAATTCAACAGTGTTCTTTATTGTAGTGTTCTTCAGAGCTTTTGCGTGCTAGTGTGCATCATTGGTCTCTAAGAGGAGCTATGCTGTTCAGCAATTCTCAAACTTAGTTGATGATACATGTTGGTAGGTAGAACATGAGGGAGCTGGTATTCTGTGGAACACACTTTGGGAAATAATCCTAGGAAGTTTACTGGCAAAACACTCCAGTGTCCCAGTTTTTCACAGAAGACATTTGGAGCTTGACCTCTACTTCAAGCCAGGAGAGCTCTCAGTTGTGGCTTAGAGTTGTGTGAGTTCTTATCTACTGGCTGATGAGGAAGAAAAGACTCCCTATCCCACTCTTCAAGGGCAGTATGCTCTTTGCATTCAAAACTGGAAATCTCAATGTATGTCTCCCTGTCACTGTAATGCACAATACTAGGTTAGTATAATTTCGTACTTCAAATATATTATTGAGTAACCATCTGTAAGTTAGCTAGCTTGGACCTCTAAACATTGCTAATGACATTTTTGGAGAAGAAAAAAGTATTTCATGTTGTAAGGAATATACCAAGTAATTTATGTGTGTGGTAAAAAACAAACAACATAAAATTTACTATCTTAACCATTTTTAAGTGGGCAATACAATCATAACTATAAGCTCCTTGTTGTGCAAAAGATCCATAGAACTTTTTCATCTTACAAAACTGAAACTCTATGTCCTCCCAGGCCCTAACAACCACCATTCTACTTCCTGTTCCTAAGGTTTTGACTACTTTAGATACCTCATATAAGTATACTAAGTAATTTTTAGAGTATACTAAGTAACTTTTTGGTACTAGCTGCCTTTTTCACACCAAATATTACATGAATTAAAATCTTAGTATAGAGAAAACTGGGACAACCAAAATTTCCTTTTGTAAGAAATAGGTTAATTAGAAAAACAGACATGAATTAGGTCTAGAATTCTAGACAATTTCTGATCTACTGGAATAGCTCCAATATGTTAGCTGCCAAAAAGGTTTTCAAGGAAATAAAAAAGTTAGACAATATTACACTTTCTATGCCAGCTGGACATAAAAAATTCACATCATTAAAAAATTTATGAAATGTTCACTTGATTAAAAAAAGACCCAAAATTATTTCCATTAAGGAATAGCTTTAATTAAAGAATAGATTTTTAAAAATTATTTTGAAATAAAATAATAAAATTTAAATTATTTGGTGTCATTTCTCATTTGGACCTATAAAATTTTTAAAGTTTACCTGAGAGCTACTGAATATAGGCTTTTTACCAAGTCTTCGATCATCACCTTTGTCAAATGCAGCTGTAAAAAAAAAAAGAATTTATTTTTATAGGAGGCACTATTATTAACATAAAATTAGAGGTAAAATAATATACTAGCAGAAAAAGGGTTTGTCTTGATAGAAAATAATTTTAAAATAGCTGAAACCCACCTAGTACACACAGACAATTCCCTATTATACAAAATTTTTAAAATCACATTTTGAATCTTATTTTTTGTTCCTCATGAAGTTTGTTATTAAAATTAATAAATAAGAAATACAAAATCTCACAGAGAAGATTCATACATTTTATAAAAACCAAATTTTTTTAAGCTGCAAAATTTTTAAGATAACTGGTTTCATTTAGTATTCCAAATTTCAAAAAATTACAGATTGTGGCAAATGTGATATTTTATGAAGTATTAAATATGAGAAATGTTTATCCTAAAAATTGTAAAAATAATATTGAAATTAACTACAAATATCATGAGGAAAGAGAAAAAGATAAGGTTCTATTGAAATGAAAGAAGAAACAATCCTCAAACTCATGTTCTTTTTAGAATCACATAATCATTTTATTGATTAGGTTTATATGGGGATACTGGAGAAGTCATGTTTATGTTCTTCAAATAAAAATTTGAATGACATCAGGAAAGTACCTAGGAATAATGGTACAAGAGCTACACATACAGTTTACCTAATGAATTTTTGCCTTTTTGAAGCTTATGGGGCTCTAAAATATATTTTGAAGAAATACATATACTTTCCAAAATTTATTTTCTTTTTGTTAAAACAACTTATGAAAAATTCATTAAATTATCTGTAACTCTATCATGCATCTTCTACTATCTCTATTCTATAGGATTTGTGCTATAAGACAAAGCAGGGTCGTAGAAATGGCATTATCAGAGCTGATTTATAGTTAGCAAATGACTTAGCACAATAATACACAGGAAGAAATTTATATATAATTTCTTCCAAAGGTCAGTAACTCAAACTAGAATAAAGAAATGTTATAAGAAAGACAACCTAGAATCACCCCTTTCTCTGGAGTTTCCTAATACAATAATTATCCACAACTCAGGAATAATTATAACTCAGCACATTTAAGATTTTAAAAACATTATTTTACACTGTAATCGATTGAAAAGTTTTTTTTTTGACAATTAGTTGGATTACCAATAATATTTTGTTTTAGATATGTGTGTGTATGTGTGTGTGTGTGTGTGTGTGTGTGTGTATATATATATATATACACACACACACACACACACACACACACATATATATATTTACATGTAATTTTAATTAGCATTTTAAAGAATTAAGATAAAGAACATTGTTTGAGGCTCAACTTAAGTACGAAATCCTCTAAAATGGAGAAAAATAAAGTTAACTGCCAATCAGAAGAGAGTTGAATGACACCTACTCTGGGAATGCTGATTTTATTTCTTCACATTATACAGATTTTTTGGTAAAGATTAAATTGTCATTTAAAAATCAGTATAGAAAAAGTAACAAGGAATAAATTTCTTAATTTCTGAAGACTTTGTGATTTTTGTTGTTCCATGATTTTGCTTGTTTTTGTTGTTGTTGTTGGAATTTCTTTGAAAAGTGTTCCTGAGATCACATCTAGCTACAATGATATGCCCATAACACATAACAGAGCAAATCATATTCTAATTAAACCATTAAAGAATTTAACATATCTAGGTACCATAAGAATATATTATATCACATATGGCTTCCATGTTTTATAGTAAAAAATGTTTGTCTCATAAAATACAGTCTCTAGTCTTTCTTAACTTAAAATGTCTCAAAGTACACTTGCTGAATCTGCCAATATATTTTCTAAAGCACCTGCTTTAACCCAAAAATAGTCATGAAGCCATTTTTAGTTCCATACCCTCAAAATTTTATTTTAATATTTTTGAAACAAACACACATTCTGAGCTATATACATCTTTTGTTTAATACTAATGTTTCAAATGTTATCTGTTAAATGTCAGAGACCACTGTGTGGCTCCCGAGGGACACTCCGCAATAGCACACACCATATCACTGAACCAATCAATTGTGAAATTAACCCATCTAATCTAGGCAAAAACCACAAAAAAGGGTATCTTATGCAAAAGATGGAAAAGCTTATGAAAAATATATTTAAAAAGGAAGAGAAAGTATGATGTTTGGTAATCTGTTCTACATGGATTACATTTTCCTACACTTCTAATCAGTCTTTTTAAGTAAAACAAGAATGCTTTTAAGCAAATTTGGCTGGAACATTGTTGTTAATATAAAGTAATATAAAAAAATTTATATATTAACATACACATAAAACATACACATATATATATGAAATGAGTTTCATTTTCTAAGAATAGCATAAGAGTATGATTAAAACTGCCTAAACATACTATCACTAGTTTTAATCAGCAAGCTATTAATGAACAGAAACAAACAAACATTAATCCTATCACTTATTAGAATCCCCTCAAAATATCCCTTGTCACAAAGATTATAATATAAGAATAAAAAATCTCAGGGCTAATATACCTGCTTGGATTTTCTGTTGATCATCTGTGCTCATCAGCTTCCAGCTTTCTGTATGACGAACAGCATAGAAAGACTGAACCAGGAAGATCCACAGCTTATCACGCACAGCCTGGATCTTGCACGTAAAACCCTGCGTTCAAGCAACAAATCAGCAGCTGGTGAGAGCCACATTGTCATAGCAACCAGTCATTATTCCTTTCCGAATCTACTTATTCCTAAGCTAGATCAATGATGTCATCACTTAGATTTTCAAGATCGTCGGGTACATGTTATTTATGAAGGCTTACTCTTCACAACAGAATTTTACAGTGAACATGAAGCTAAACCTTATCCTTTCAACTAAACATTATTTTAAACCACCAATGGCCTTTACATGAATACCTTCCTCAGCCTTTTCAAATCCACTATGACATTACAAGGTCAAATACTCTATGCAGTAGTAAAAATATGATGAAAAATTTTTATCACTTTTGTTAAATATAAAATGTCAATAATTAGCAATTAGCTTAGTAATTAATTACCATTAACTGCATTTAAAAATGAATATTTTAATTTTGCTTTTACCCAGTCAATACTATTTTAATATGATTATTTTAAGACAAAAGGCATTATGAATATACTATAAAAATAAAAGATACTGATGATTAAAATTTCTAAAAAATTATTTTAAATTCTGTTTAATATTTAGGAATTTTAAAGTAGTGACCAGAGAGAAATACTAGAGCTATGCTATATAAATTAATATTGTTAAATACCAAACTAAGTCTAGAACTAGCCAGTAAAATTGCCAAATTCCAAACTTTTATAATATGTCCATTTGGAGGAAAATAAAAATGAAAATATTTTTGTATTGTAAGATAATACCAAATATACACCAAAGCAGAGACTATAATCAATCCCCATGTATCAGTTACCTAGTTTCAACCAAGCAACATTTAAAATGGGCATATTTTTTTAAAATCTTAAAACAGTTTAAATGTTAAACCATTTTAATGAACGTTATTATTACATTCAATACCATTTCTTTTATACTGTCGGAGTTCAGTAACTTGTCCAGAGCCATAAGAAGAGAGCAACTATTCTCAGTGGTAATGTTTTCTTCGATTGCTTTTAAAATTTTGTCCAACAAATCAGCTGTGCTGCTCATTGCTTGTGACTATGAAACACAGAAATTGATATTTAATAGGAATACATGTAAAATGTGTAAGAAATGTGAAAGTCTGGCATTACAACAGACCATTCATCAAAACTGGCTGTTCGAAATCAATTAGAAATCTTACTTCCTCTGTTAAAATAATATAATAATTATTATAATAACAACTATTATAATAATCCCTTCCCGTTGTTAAAAATACCTTCACACATACACACACTTATCTTAAAAGCCAAAATCATCCTAAAAATAGTTTAGAAACAAGTAAAAGGAGTTCTTTATTCAATGACTACATTTAGAGAAAGTGGGTCTCCAAGAAAACAAAGAATTTTGCATGGACCATAATTGTATTAGTGACCAAAAGAATTTATGACTTTAGTTTCTAAAACAAGGCTTATGCTGATAGAGGATCAGAGTTGGCTAGAGTTACATTGGGCTTTGCCAGGGTACACAAACCTGTCCCTTCCTGCCTTCATTATCTTGTGAGCCAAAAATCCTGTCCATCACTGCTCCAAATCCTACGCAAACCTGCCATCTGCTATGGAATTTATTTAAGCCATACTAATTAAATCAATGACAACCTGCATTTAAAAAGTGTTGCGTAATTATAATATGAACACAAAGATGGAACTAAATATAGGATATAATTTTAGACAGAGTACCTGTAAGAGTAGAGCAAAATTTTCACTCTGAATGATCTTGGAGAAGTTTTCTACAATAAATGCAATGCACTCTTCCTGTAGCCGAGATGCCATAGTCAGTGCTGTTTCGGTCCACTTCACTCTGGGCAAACTGATGATTAGCCTGTCACTTTCCATCAGAAGAAAAGCAGCATTCTTATCATTCTTTTTTTTTTAATTTTTTTTTTATTGATTTCAGAGAGGAAGGGAGAGGGAGAGAGAGATAGAAACATCAATGATGAGAGAGAATCATTGATTGGCTGCCTCCTGCATATCCCCACAGGGGATCGAGCCTGCAACCCGGGCATGTGCCCTTGACTGGAACTGCACCTGGAACCCTTCAGTTCGCAGGTCAACGCTCTATCCACTGAGCCAAACCAGCTAGGGCCTTATCATTCTTATAATTTGAAAAATATTGGAAAAAAGTTAGATTACTGCTCATAAAATCATTTTCTAAGCAAATAAGATACTTTTGTTTTCTTGTAATGCTTCCTGCAAAAAACCCCACAAAATTTCAGGTAGCTAATACCTTTATCATTAGTTTTACATGTAATATTTATTCATTCATTCAGAATTACCCCAAAGGGCAAACTTTGAACTTGGAAGAAATCACCTTTTAAAGAAGCTAAAACAAACCTGAAAGCAAGTTATAACTAAAAAGAAAAACTTACCTTTCCTGAGATTTTCACTATCGAATTAATTTTTTGTTTTTATAGGTATCATTCATAATGCATAGCTACACTAGCATAGCCTTAATTCTTTCATGACTATAAAATACATGTTCTTTATTACAAATTTAGAATGGCTAAAATTACTTATAATCCCCAATGATTTTTTTCCTCTTCTCTAATGAGGTAAGACCCCTCTTTTATGTTTTATTCATTTACTGAGGATTCATTTTTTATACCATAGGAAAAATGTTCACAAAAACTAATCTCTATGGATAATGGAATGACAATATACAAATACCATGGGCTCCAAGAAAAAGAAAAAAAACAACTTATAAATTACATCTTAGTTATGTTTGGTTTCTAGTCTTTAAAAAAAATTTTTTTTTTAATTTTTATTTTTAGAGAGAGGGGAAGAGAGAGGGATAGATAGCAACATCAATGAGAAAGAAGCATCAACGATCAGCTGCCTCCTGCATGCCCCCTACTGGGGATTGAGTCCCAAACCCGGGCATGTGCCCTGACTGGAAATTGAACTGGTGACCTCTTGGTTTATGGGTCGACACTCAACCACTGAGCAACACTGTCCAGGCTGATTTCTAGTTCTTAAAACAATGCTTGGTAATAACTATATTGCAATATCCGATAGACTGTAGTAGATTGAAAAACATAGCCATAATTTTTTTATAGCTCCATCCATCAAGAGGTAAAATCTATTTCCTCATCCCTTGTATCTATACTGGCCTTTTCACTTGCTCACACAAATAGTGGTGTTGTGCAAGTTCCAGAGCCTAGGCCTCAAGAAGCCTTCAGCTGTCTTTACCACCATGGAATTCTGGGACCATGAGGCCATACAGAAGCCTGGTAAGAATGACCACATGGAATACGAGGGACAGCCTCCAACTTAGCTATCAGCTGAAAGCAGTTCAGGATGGAGCTCAGGCAAGATCAACTAAAGAATCACCTCGTCAACCCACAGAATTGTAAGCAATAATGAACTGTAGTTTTAAGCCACTTAGTTTTGTGGTGGTTTGTTACACAGCAATAGATAACTAATAAATCTGGAAATGACAGCCTGAAATCCTTAATGCAGGCTGCATGAGAGAAACTTTGCAGACCCTCTGTAGCTTTCAGATCTGAACTCAAGCACTATTTCTTCCCTGATGTAGGTTGCTGACCTACATCAGATTCCCTTTATACCTGCCATCAGAGAATCTATCCCTTTTCTTTCCTTTTTTTTTTAAATATATTTTATTGATTTTTTTTACAGAGAGGAAGGGAGAGGGATAGAGAGCTAGAAACATCGATGAGAGAGAAACATCGACCAGCTGCCTCCTGCACACCCCCTACTGGGGATGTGCCCGCAACCAATGTACATGCCCTTGACCGGAATCGAACCTGGGACCTTTCAGTCCGCAGGCCGACACTCTATCCACTGAGCCAAACCGGTTTCAGCATCTGTCCCTTTTCTTTAAATCATCTCATTCATTTGCAATCCTATCCTATATAATAAAAGGCTAATATGCAAAATGACCGAACAGCAGAACAACTAGTTGCTATGACGCACACTGACCATCAGGGACACATGCTCAACGCAGGAGCTGCCCCCTGGTGGTCAGTGCGCTCCCAGCTCAGCCAGAAGCACGGCTGGCGAGCTCAGCATTGCTAAGGATGTCCATGAAGCGGACCTAAGCTGTCAGTCGGACACCCCCCGAGGGCTCCCGGACTGTGAGAGGGCACAGGCCGGGTTGAGGGACGCCCCCCCCCCCCCCCCCGAGTGCCCGAATTTTGTGCACTGGGCCTCTAGTATTCAATAATTAACATAACTATTTGATTAATATCCGTCTCTCCATTAGGCTGTATGTTTATTGGGTATAAAATCATATCTGTTTTTGGCTCACCATTATATCCTCAAAGCCTAGTATAGAAATGGATCATAAAAAAAAAACAAAGACAAAAACAAACAAACAACAACAAAAAACAAAGAAATGGATCATAGTAGATACTCAAATATTTGTTGATCTCTTAGCATTATCAGAGACTTAGAATCTGTAAGTGAATTCCTAAGCTGAATTAAGTTTAATTATTGAACATAAAGATTTAAAATGTTCACCCATTCATCAAGAATTTTTTTTTTTAGGTGTATAGCATCATGGTGGGGGCCATTTAATTTTTTTGTTTTGTTTTGTTTTGTTAATCCTCACCCGAAGATATCTTTCCATTAATTTTTTAAAATATATTTTTATTGATTTCAGAGAGGAAGGGAGAGGGGGAGAGAGACTGAAACATCAATGATGAGAGAGAATCATGGATCGGCTGCCTCCTGCACACCCCCTAATGGGGATCGAGCCTGAAATCCAGGCACGTGCCCTTGACTGGAATCGAACCTGGGACCCTTTGGTCTGCAGGCTGACGCTCTATCCACTGAGCCAAACCGGCTAGGGCCCATTAGTTTTTTTTAGGGAGTGGAAGAGAGAAGGAAAGAGAGAGATAAACATCAATGTGAGAGAAACACATCGATTGGTTGCCTCCTGCATGAGCTCTGACCAGGGCCTGGGCTGGGGAAGAGCCTGCAATCAAAGTATGTGCCCTTGACCAGAATTGAACCTGGGACCCTTTGGTCTGCAGGCCGACCCTCTATCCACCGAGCCAAACTGGCTAGGGCTCAAGAATTATTTTAAAACATTATATACTTCCCTTTCTTTATTTATTATAGTAAAAAGAAACCATACTTTGCTGTAATTCAAGTCTTTTAAAATTATTTTAGTACCATTATCATCCTTCTCTCATCTGGTGACTCCCTGAGTAACTGCAATTACTAAGAGTTTTAGGCAATAAGCCCAATTTGCTGTACTATAGAGATTTTTTTTCTGGTAGTAGTGCCAAGTATAGGGTATTCAAATAAACTTGGCAGGTATCTACAAAATGTTTACTACATACATATGTTATCTGCTCTGACAGTAATATCTTTTTCAAAATACAGATATAGAGTATAGTTATCACGATTTAACTTGCAATCTACTTAAAAATTAAAATAAGTGTTATGTGAGCTTATTCCACATTTATCTGAATCCATGATGGCATTAAAAGTCAGAATAGCCTGAGGCTCAAAAGAAAATGTAATACACTTCTAGACCAAACACATACAATTTTAATTCGTTAACAGAACACGATTCAAACTTCAAAAAAATATAAAGGGCAATACCAAGAAAAGTGACCCTATCCTTCCTGCCCCAAGCCACCCATTTTCCCTTGTCCCAACCAATATTATTTTCTGGATCTTTCCAGAGTTATGTACTAGTGCATACAAACATAAATATATGTAATTTCCCCCTTATTTTCCTCAAACGGAGGCATTAATATGCTCAGTACTCTGTACCTTCCCTTTTACACTTAGCATATATCTGGAATATTTTTGTTATCAGAATGTAAAGAACCTTGTTATTGTTTTAACAACTATGTAATAATCCACAATATGGATATATCATAAGTCATTCAACCAGTCCTCTTATGGACATTTACATTGTTAACAGCTTTTTTGCTATTGTTGTAATAATGTTGTAGATAACATCATTTCACACATATGTAAATAAATCTATAGGATAAATTCCTAGAAATAGAATTGTTGGGCCAATACTGCTAGTCTTAGACTGGGTCTGCCTAATAACTGAGCCTGAGAAACAGGCTTGCATGTTGCATGCACATAGTTTATTTTGAAAAGTGATTCCAAGAGGATCTGAGGCGCTGGGAGAGAGAAACAGGGAAGGAGGGAAAGCCAATGGAAGGGTAAGTTTTCTAGCTGACAGTGTAAAGTGATGCCATGGTACTTGTGGTGGAACAGAATTAGAACTAAAGAAGATGTAAGAAGACTGTTTGCTTTCTTTAATATTTTTGGGTAACATTTTAAATTTTAATTGGAAAATAATAAAAAATATTCTATTTTTTTATCAAAAGCTAAATATACGTTTTATTTGGTAGTGAGTTATATAAGTTCTTTATAAATTTTAGATATTAACCCCTTATTAGATGTATCATTGGCAAATATATTCTCCCATTCAGTGGATTGTCTTTTCATTTTGCCAAGTTTCCTTTGCCTTGCAAAACCTTCTAGTTTGATGTAGTCCCATTTGTTTTCTTTTTCTTTTGTTATCCTTGCTCTAGGAAATGTATCAGAAAACAATATGCCGTATTTTTTCATGTATAAGATGCTATTTTTTAAAAAAATCGTTAGACTGAAAATTGAGGGGCCTCTTATACACAGAAGTCAGCTGAGGAGGGAGCCGCGTGGGTGCGTAGCTGCCCATACCTTGTCAAACAGGCTTCCTACCATCATGAGCCTTATTGTTACTGGAGGTGGAGGTGGAGAGTGCACAGATGCAACAGGGACTGGAGCATTCTGGGCCCATAAAGTTGTCAAAAATTAAAAAGATAAATACTGGTAAGAGATTGTCTTACTCTGTAAAATTCAAAGTGAATGTAATCAGCTATGCAAAAGAGCATGGAAAAAGAGCTTCAGAGAGACAATTTGAACCTCCTCCCACTGAGTGTATGATCAGACAGTGCAGAAAACAGGAAGAACAACTCCTTAAGATGCCAAAAAAGAAGGTCTTAAGAGGAAAACCAGCAAAATGTTCAAAATAATGATTTCTTAATTTTGGGTTGGAAAAGCAGAAGGTGTCTTATACATGGGGGCGTCTTATACATGGAAAAATACAGTAGCTTGAGACATGTCCAAGATTTTACTGCCTATGTTTTCTTCTAGGATTTTTATTATTTTGAGTCTTACATTTAAGTCTTTATTCCATTTTGAATTTAATATTGTGTATGGTGTAAGAGGGTGGTCTAGTTTCATTTTTTTTGGTACATATCTGCCCAATTTTCCCAACACTATTTATTGAATGGACTATCTTTATCCAATTGTTTTTGCTTCCCTTGTCAAATATTAATTGACCATAAAGGCATGGCTTTATTTCTAGACTCTTTATTCTGTTCCATTGATCTACATGAAGGCCCATACTTTTCTAAAAATAAAGTCTTTGCCCATGAGAGAATGGAAGCAATTGGTTTTAAAACCTGGCTTTGTAATTTACTGGCACTGTGAACTTGAATAAAAGCACTTACCTCTCTGATTCTCCTTTCTCGTATGTGAAATGGAGATAATAGTAGCTGTTTTACACAAAATTTTAATAAAATAGCCCTAACTAGTTTGGCTCAGTGGATAGAGCGTCGGCCTGCGGACTGAAGGGTCCCAGGTTCGATTCCGGTCAAGGGCATGTACCTTGGTTGTGGGCACATCCCCAGTGGGAGGTGTGCAGGAGGCAGCTGATCGATATTTCTCTCTCATCGATGTTTCTAACTTTCTATCCCTCTCCCTTCCTTTCTGTAAAAAATCAAAATATAAAAAAAAATTTTCAATAAAATAAAAAGTACTTTTTGAACTGTAAAAAGGTTTAAAAAAAACTACCAAATACTACTACTATTACTATTACCACTTGTCCTTCTCTGCCTCCGGTTCCTCCTCCTCCTCCTAATAGTAATAGTAGTAGTGGTATTGGTAGTGGTAACGGTGGTGGTGGCATTCATATACATAAAGGAATTTGTTATAAGGTCCAAACTTATACAATTGTGGGAGATGGTTAAACAATCTTTGTAGACGATGTGGTAGTTTGAAGTCCACAGGGAAGGCAGTCGAGAAGGGAAGATGGACATAAAGTGAAGACCAAGGACAAGCTGATATCCAAGAGCATAAGTTGTAATCCACAAAGATGGACTCATTTCAGCCCTCACTGACTCCAACCTGGATGAAATGGGTGTCCTTCAGGAGATGTTGGCATCCTTCATCAAGGAGGTAAACACATCCATGGCTCAGGAGAAGAGAACCCGAAAGAGGATACAGGGCAAGGTGAAGCAATTGCAGGCCTGGCTGCTGTTCCTCGCCAACAAGGTAAGCCAGTAAACAACCAAAATGTACAAGCTAAAAGTGCCTGCTCCAATATTCCTGGTGTAAAAGAAAGGCTATTGCTGCTTCACATCTACCTTACAAATCTCATGCCAAATTCTCTTGTGGCCACTCTAGAAATATACAAAGAAGGAAATTCTGGGAAGCATGGTTCATTCATGCTTCCCAGACAAGGTACCATGTCAACCTGGCACCCTTTAAACCATATTTAATTATCAAATAGGGATAACAAAATTATGCTTCTGCCTAACATAACTATCTCCTATACAACAAATAGGCTAACCCCTTCCTTAAAAGAGGATAAAAATTTTCTTGTATTGCCTTTGGATAATGTTCACTGTTCGTCAAACTGACTCACACTCCTCTTTGAGTCAGTAACTTAAATATGGAGATATAAAGCTAACTAATATTAACATTGTCTTATATTAGATGGTAGGGGAATAAGACTGTAAAAAATACTTGGTTTAATATATATATATACTAGAGGACCGTTGCACGAAGAGATTTGTGCAATAGGCCTTCCTTCCCTTGGCTTCCAGCACCGTTTTTCCTCTGGCACCCAGGACCCAGGCCTTCCCTCTGGCCGGAGTCTGCTGCCTTTGCTGCAGACTCCGGCCAGAGTCTGCCTTCTTCATCTTTGCTGCAGGCTCCAGCCAGAGTCTGCCACCTTCATCTTTGCTGCAGACTCTGGAGTCTGCAGTTTTTGTCTTCGCTGCAGCACTCCGCTCCTGTAGATCCCTTTGCGCACCCCGCCTCCCTCTCATAGCAGGTGTCCTGCCTCACCTGGCCACTCTGAGCCTGGAGCAGCTGGGCAGCTGCCATCTTTGGCCTTCTAATTTGCATATTCCCTCCTGACTGGCTGGTGGGTGTAGCGGAGTGATGGTTAATTTGCATGTTTCTCTTTTATTAGTGTAGATATAAACATTCATATAAAAAGGGAAATTAATCATGTTTATATCATAACTATTAGTGCTCATTTCTGTAACTGTTCATTTGCTCATAGCTGGCATTTATATCTACCTTTTCCCACTACACTGCATATTCCCTTTGTTCTCAGCAAGTACCTCTGCTGTTTGTAGTTTGTTATCTGGGAGGGTGGCCCAAACTTTAATTCCTGAAGAATCTGGGCCATTATCAGTGCTGCCTAAATTTGGTTGTTAGTTTTCCATTGATTTTTTTTTTAAATATATTTTATTGATTTTTTACAGAGAGGAAGGGAGAGGGATAGAGAGTTAGAAACATTGATGAGAGAAACATCGATCAGCTGCCTCCTGCACGCCCCCTACTGGGGATGTGTCCGCAACCAAGGTACATGCCCTCGACCGGAATCGAACCCGGGACCCTTCAGTCCGCAGGCCGACGCTCCATCCACTGAGCCACCCCGGCCAGGGCAAGTTTTCCATTGATTTTAATCATAGGACATGGGAGCACAGCATTCCAAGTGTATTCCTCATTACCCATGTTATGTTACCAACCCAATCTCCCCGATAGTCAGATTCAATCTACCAATAATTTCCCTTCTTTGCCTGTTGGTTTACAAAGTAACCAGAAGGAGGCAGTCTCAACTTTTAGTTTAATGAAATCATTGTTATGTTTCCAGATGGAAGCATTTTTCTCTTTGGAACTAAGACCTCTAGGATCAGCAGAAACTAAAGTTCTAGAGGCAGGAAGCAATAATTCTGCAAGTGGATCACTAGGAATAATTGTATGTGGAGCCATCCTCACTTACTAGTTTCTGGACCCATGAATCTTAGTTATAAGAGAAATAGCACCATAAATAAAAAATTAATTTAGAGCATATACAGCCTCCAGAAGGGCAATGTCCCAACCCCGGAAGGCACTGCTACCTTGCTGGTGCTGCAAGTGAGTCTTCAAGAGGCCATTCCAGCCCTAGCTGGTTTGGCGCAGTGGATAGAGCATTGGCCTGTGGACCAAAGGGTCCCAGGTTTGATTCCGGTCAAGGGCACATACCTTGGTTGCAGGCTCCTCCCCAGCCTAGACCCTCGCTGGGGCTCAAGCCCTGGTCGGGGCTCGTCCAGTAGGCAACCAATCAATATGTTTCTCTCACATCGATTTTTCTCTGAATCTAAAAATCAATGGAAAAATATCCTCGGTGAGGATTAAAAAAAAAAAAAAAAGGCCATTCCTCCATTTTATTGAGCCAGCTGCATCAGGATGATAGGAAACAGGATAGGAAATATGATAAAAGTGAAATTGTGAACATGGGCCCATTGCTATACATCATTTGCTGTGGACTTCCTTAGTAAGAAGTGATGCTGTGTGAAATACCACGATGGTGGAAAAGGCATTCTGTAAGTCCATGGATAGTGGCTTTGTCAGAAACACAAGGAGCAATGAAGGCAAATTCATATCCAGAGCAAATGTCTATTCCACTGAGAACAAAGCACTGCCTTTCCCATGATGAAGTAGTCCAATGTAATTAACCTGCCACCAGGTAGGTAGATAGCTGGTCCTCTTGGGGAATGTTGCCATAGAGAAATTTCAGTGTTATATTCAAATCCACCTTAGAGAGTGAAAGTCCATGCTGTTGAGCAAATGATGACTTCCATCCCTACTACCACGTATCTTTTGTTCATAAACCAATACATACCTTCCTGCTTCTCTGACTCAACCTTGCCTAATGAATCTGGCACATAGGAAGAGACGTTTAAGGATAGGTTTTCAGAACTGGTTCTGGGTTATCAGGAATATAGCTTTACCTTTATAATTGAAATATTGAAAGTATCTATATACAACTGAATAAAGCTCTTGAAGTGAAATACAAACAAGAGTATTCAGGTTATACTTACTAAGGACTGAATCAACATGTTAAGACAACGTTTCTGAATCTCAGGAGGTACATTTGCAAAGTTTCTCTCAGACCAAAACCTTGCAAAATGCTTTACAATCCACCTGTTATAAATAAAAGAATCTCAAGTTAGAGAAATAAAAATATTTTTCCTTATAATATTCAACAATATTTGTGTTTTCAATTTGTACATATATATATTTTGACTAACTTTTATAGTTAATTTTGTGAGCTCTACAGTGGACTTGACTATGCTCTTTTTGGTAAACATATATTTTAAATCCACTTTGGTTTAACATAAGTAATAATGGTTGGGCTAAAATAAAATTGATCCCAAGCACCTTGAGTAATACCTAAATCAATATGTCTTTTTAATTGTTACAATTAGTTAAGCATTAAGTTACATATATTGCACCCAAGAAAACCAGCCAAGTCTAAAACTTTCCCAGAAAATTAGGAGAATGAAAGAATCCCTCAATTAATAGTAACAGCACTACTTCGGATCACTTACTTCATGCAGTCAGCAAAAAGACTTTCCACTCCAACTGAATGAGCGATAATCAGGCATTCTAGTATAGACGCCAAGCTTCTGAGGACGGGCTGAAATTGATAGAAAGCACTATTTTGTTCCTTTTCAACTTACAGAAGCTAAAAGTATTTGATTCATATAGATGATCTGATATATGTACCCAAGTTGCAAAATAAAATATCTGTAATTTAAAAATCTGTTATTCTTTTAAAAGGAAGTATTACTAATAACTTCTAGTTTTATAGAACAGCATTTGAGTTCTTTGAACTGCCAGAATGCACACAATTTCTATTCTAATTTCATTTAGCTTAAATTTTTAAAGTAAAAGTGGAATTATTTCTAGCACATTACATTGCAATATGATTACTTGATCTAATCTGCTTCCTAAAATACAAATATAACTTTTAAGTACATGTGCAATGGAAGGTCCTACACTGACCTCAAATAATGATAGAATGTAATTACATCAGTCGGACATCCTTAGTGCTGCCACAGAGGCGGGAGAGGCTCTCGCCACCGCTGCTGCGCTCACCAGCCATGAGCCTGGCTTCTGCCTGAGCGGTGCTCCCCCTGTGGGAGCACACTGACCACCAGGGGGCAGCTCCTGCATTGAGCATCTGTCCCCTGGTGGTCAGTGCACGTCATAGCGACTGGTCGTTCCACTGTTCAGTCAATTTGCATATTAGCCTTTTATTATATAGGATATATTTTAAAAGCACATATATAGAAGTAATGAGCTAAAATAATAAATAAATAAAATGTAGATACAAATGAAAACAACTCACTGCTCTTGGCATTAAGCCTCTGTGCTACATGCTGCCCACTGTTACATATTTTCAATTTTTTTGGACTATGTTCCTAAGCACATTTATTGCCCATTAGGGTAAACAAAGTTCAACTTTTCTTTTGTACAAAGTAATTAATTGTGATTTAGGGTTTAGACAATAAAGACCAGCAATTAGCCAATTTGTATATATAATCTCTAAATGCATACTTCTGGAGATACCCTACTTTCAGAGTAAAAGTCTCTTCAGAAATGCCTCCATCATAGTCCTAATAAGGTCAGTGATTTCCAACCTCTTAAATTATGAATTGCTATTAATATGATTAATACCCATTTCCTTAAAGTGTTATATTAGTGTTTAATAAATTTAATATAAATATTCTACTTTGCATATTAACAATTGCGTTGTTCCCCTTGGATAACTGGAGGTACTCTAAGTTGTCCTAAAATCAGAAATGACTTAATATATTGATTTTAAAGTAATAATTCTATAAAGTTAAATAAGTTGATTTTCTGACTTACTTTAGGTGAGAGTATTAAACTAGAATGAGGGGTCAGACTACTGGTATAGACATATTTGACAACCTAAAAGTTCCCAAAAGTCTGAAAAACTACAAAAGCAAACACAAGAGTTAAAAAGTCCAACAGCCTAAGTTTATTTAGGAACTAGAGGCCTGGTGCAGCAGTGGGGTCCCTCAGCCTGGCCTGTGCCCTCTCGCAATCCGGGACCCCTCGGGAAATGTCAGAGAGCTGGTTTCAGCCCGATCTGCACAGGCTAGGCCAAGGGATCCCGCCTCTAGTATGCATATAAGATCTTTGGTTAATCTCTTCCTGCCCTCGCCCCTCCCCTCTTCCCTCTGAGATTCATCAGTCTGTTCCATGTTTCCATGCCTGTGCATTGAGTGTCTTCCCTCTGGTGGTCATTGCGCGTTACAGCTACCAGACAGTTGGCTGGTCGCTTAGGCTTTTATTTATTTATTTTTACTTTTTAAATACATTTTATTGACTTTTTACAGAGAGGAAGGTAGAGGGATAGAGAGCCAGAAACATCAATGAGAGAGAAACACTGATCAGCTGCCTCCTGCACACCCCGCACTGGGGACGTGCCTGCAACCAAGGTACATGCCCTTGACCGGAATCAAACCTGGGACCCTTCAGTCTGCAGGCCGACGCTCTATCCACTGAGCCAAACCGGTTTTGGCTAGGCTTTTATATATATAAACTAGAGGCCCAGTGCACAAAATTTGTGCATGGGGAGGAGTCCCCTCAGCCCAGCCTGCACCCTCTCCAATCCAGGACCCCTCAGGAGATGTCCAACTGCCAGTTTAGGGATTGGGCCTAAACCAGCAGTCAGACATCCCTCTCACAATCCGGGACTGCTGGCTCCTAACAGCTCACCTACCTGCCTGCCTGATTGCCCTTAACTGCCCCCACCGCCCCCCGCAGCCCTGGTCACCAATTACCCCCCCCCCGCCCGCCGGCCTGGTCGCCCGTTACTCCCTCCCCGCTGGCCTGGTCACCCCCAACTGCCGCCCCCACTGGCCTGGTCACCCCCAACTGATCCCCTGCTGGCCTGGTTGCCCCATGCAGCCTGCTGTTCAGTCGTTTGGTCATCCCTCACTAACCCCCCTGCCGGCCTGGTCGCCCCATGCAGCCTGCTGTTCAGTCATTTGGTCATCCCTCACTAACCTCCCTGCCAGCCTGGTCGCCCCATGCAGCCTACTGTTCAGTTGTTTGATCATCCCTCACTAACCCCCTGCCAGCCTTGTCGCCCCACACAGCCTGTGTTCGGTCATCTGTCCGGTTGTTTCGGTCGTGACGGCCCCTGGCTTTTTATATATTAGGATGACTAGCCCTCTAAAACAAAGTACACTAATTGATATATAACAAGAATAATTTCCATAAAATTATTAAAATATAAAATAATTTACTGCTTAAAGTGAAAACTGACAAACTATAGCTTGTGGGCCAAATCTAGCCTACCACTGTTTTTGTGAATGAAGTTTTATTGGAACACTGCTATTCTTTTTCATTTATATACTGTCTCTAGCTGCTTTTGCTCTACAACAGCAGAGCTGAGTAGTTGTGATAGAGACCACATGGCCTACAAAGCCTAGATTATTTACTATCTGGCCTTTACAGAAAAAGTTTACTGACCCCTGGCTTAAAGTGTTAACTTTAGCTTTCTGAGAATTTTACTTACATGGAAATGCTGATTCCCAAGTGTTTTGTATAAAAGGGATGACTCACATTTAGCTATTTTCAAACCCTACTTGTAGAATGTGGAAAGACATATATTTAAATCATTACCTAAAAAAATTTAAATCAGTGGCAAAAAATATATAAATCCTACTATAACCCTATAAGTAAAGTCCCAAAGTCATGTAAAAGGCAAGACTATAAAGTTAATGAAATAACCGAAGCCAGCTTGCCAGGAGTTCCAGGTCAGTTACCCACTATATTATACCCAAATTTGTATTACTATGGAAAGTGTTATTAAAGGCTTACTATATTTAAGTCACCGCCAAGAAACTGCATATCTGAGATCTAGAAGTTAAAATTATATATTAAAAGATGTATCACACAAATATATATTATCAAAATATATAAAGCAAATAATTTAAAGATCAGGTCAATGAAAAGAGAAATATGTTACCACAGCAATACAGACTATATGAAAATAAGTAAAATAAAGTAAAAAAAGTTTTCAACAAAATACTATATTAATAATTTTTTAAATTTCCTTTTCTATTATTTTAATGGCATCAAATATTATGCCTTTTGTGTTTTAAAATTGAGGGCATTATTGAAAGTAAAATATAAGAAGCTGCAAACAACCCATAAGACTATCCATAAAAGAGATTATTTTTTTAAATGTTAGGTGTAACTGGTCTATTAAGGATTCTCAGTTCAGAGAAGATACTAACATAAAACTTCTTTTTCCCACCTAGTGCTGTCAACCATGCTGTGTTAAAATCCCCCTTTGTCTATCCCTTAATGCCTTATAGGCAAATTTCAGTAGTTTGTGGTTACTTTTGGAATTGAAATTCAGTATACTACTGTTAAGCACCTATCTCGTATCTGACTTAAATCACTGACTACATTGATAGTAGAACGTATGGAATAGGGCAGTTGCCCTGCACCTCCATATTCTAGGTCTAACTCCTATGGAAGAAGGCTATGGGTGGCTATGGTCACCTTAAGTAACTAACCAGAGACCAACATGGTAGTAGGGAGATGTCCTTGATTTTGATCTAATTCAGATGTTGGTGTGTTGGTGGCCTAGTCTGATTTGGTGGCTCTTTTAGGAACAGACTGAACTTCACCCTAGTCTCTCAGTGGAGAAAGATTCTTCTAGTGGTTCATGATGCACAATGAGTCGCAGGTGGGACACAGCGTCACCAGGCTCTGTATCCTCTAATCTTCATGAACCACTAAGGTCCTTCTCATTCAAAACTTCAGTACTGAATCTTTGTGACTCATGAGGCTTTCTTCCCCCAAATCATATTTATTCAGTTTGTAATTAAAAGAGCATCTTTTACTTTGATGTTAGAATAGCAATAAAAGGAGAGCACATCCAGAAAATTAGATGACCAGGTATAATTCACTCTCCAGTAGGATATCAGGTGTCGAGTAAACTCCCCATACTTTTTTCTATTTATGATAATAACTATTGTCCCTAATCACCAGGTTAGTACTGGCTTCTCCAGCAAGCCTCCTTCTCCTTTTAGAAATCTCCACATTCAAGTATACTCTCATTGGTTTCTGAGGCATATTCCAGGCTCTCCCCAAAAATCTCTTACCACTTCCTTTTTTACTTTAATGGAAGCTCCTGAGTGGGCTGGTTTTATAGTTATGGTAGACGTCCCTCTGGGGGAAGAGAAGACATCTTTAGTCTTTATTTGGGATATGCTTGAATCTCCCTCCTAACTTTCATTTGGCTGGGAAGATGGGGGAAGCAGACGAAAGAGAAGGAAAATCTTTCACCAGAATTCTTCACTGTCTACAAAGCTGAAGTCACCACAGACTGCCATCCTGCTAGTCCTCTTACTTATAGAGGCTGGAATAAAGAGTTGAGTAAAGGTAGCTGAATTTAACTGTTCCTCAGTAAACCCTGAGAGAGTGGTAGTGGTGGTGGTGCAGGACCCATCTGTTCATGGCTCTGTTTTAGTACATGGGGTGCTTCCTTAGCTACAACATATAGAAAGCTAGGAAAAGTCCTACCCAACACAAAAATCTAAATTTAAGTATTATTGAAATTATTAAAATTACCAAATTACAATTCATACAATGTATATTGTTGCCTCAAGTATCCAATAATAGGGGAATCCTATCTAATAAAAGAGTAATATACAAATTAACCATCACTCCAACACACAAGATGGCCACCCCCATGTGGTCAAAGATGGCCACCACAAGATGGCCAGCAGGGGAGGGCAGTTGGGAGGGACCAGGCCTGCAAGGGAGGGCAGTTGGGGGCGATCAGGCCTGCAGGGGAGGGCAGTTAGGAGTGACCAGGCCGGTAGGGAAGGGCAGTTGGGGGCGACCAGGCCTGCAGGGGAGGGCAGTTAGGGGTGACCGGGCTGGTAGGGTAGGGTAGTTGGGGGTGACCAGGCCTGCAGGGGAGGGCAGTTGGGGGGGGGACCAGTCCTGCAGGGGAGGGCAGTTAGGGGCGACCAGGCCAGCAGGGGAGGTCAATTAGGAGCGACCAGGCTGGCAAGGGAGGGCAGTTAGGGGTGACTGGGCCAGCAGGGGAGGGCAGTTAGGGGCAATTGTGCCAGCAGGGCAGCAGTTAGGCATCAATCAGGCTGGCAGGGAATGGTTAGGGGGTGGTCAAGCTGGTAGGCATAAGCAGTTAGGGGCAATCAGGCAGGCAGGCAGGTGAGCGGTTGGGAGCCAGCAGTCCTGGATTGTGAGAGGGCAGTCAGACATCCCTTGAGGGGTCCCAGATTGGAGAGGGTGCAGGCTGAGCTGAGGGACACATCCTAAACGGGCAGTTGGACATCCCTTGAGGGGTCCCAGATTGGAGAGGGTGCAAGCTGGACTGAGGGACACACCCCTCCCCCGTGCATGAATTTCGTGCACCGGGCCTCTAGCATTGATATAAACAATTCTTCTAAGATTTGTTTTTTGTTGATTATAAACGTAATAAATACCATTGTAGAAAATTTAGAAAATATAGAAAAGCATAAATAAGAATATAAAAAATAACCTATAGTCACAGTGTAAATTAAAACAATGAAGAATAAAAAATAATGTACAGCCTGGCCAGTGTGGCTCAGTGGTTGAGTGTTGACCTATAAACCAGGAGATTATGGTTCAATTCCCGGTGAGGGCACATGCTCAGGTTGTGGGCTTGGTTCCCAGTGTAGGGTGTGCAGGAGGCAGCTGATCAATGATTCTCTCTCACTGATGTTTCAAATCATCATTGATGTTTCTTTCTCTCTCTCCCTTTCCCTTCCTCTCTGAAATCAATTAAAAAATATAAAAATAAAAAAAATGTACAAAATAGAATCTGTACCAATACAAAGTATAGGATCTTTTTTTAGACAATAAATTTATGTTTACATAAACTAAAATTTAAAAGTCAGTATTTTAGAAGAGAAATATATTCCACCCAAGTACATGCTATAAAGAGAAGTGGTAGAAAAAAGGAGTATAATTTCAGGGAAGAGAACCACGGCAGCACTGTGATAAATGGACCTTGGTAAATGTAGAAGGTAACCTGGGTTCCTGATTTCCTTTCCCTTATTTCCAAACCCTGAGTCCCAGATGTACACTTCTCCATCTTGAATTGAATAGGATACTCCTGTATCCTTTCAACAAACCCCACCTCAATTTTATTTAATTTAAAATGATCTTAATGTCTGTGTGTTTTTTTAAAGTATAGCACATGAGTTATTTGTCAACTAAAGTTCCCACTAATTAAATTAACTTAATATTTTTAAGATTTAAACACTTTATTGTTAGAGTTAAAAATCTAGTAGGTAATAATGTGCGACTTTAAGGCATAAGTACTGGGTAAAGATTTCTAAAACTCAATAATTACCTTCTGAAAGAAATTACAGTAATCTCTTCTTAAAATATAGATTGCTACTTCTTTTAATCCTTCTAGTCCATACATATCAGCCATATTGAGTATTTTACTAAAATAAAAGTAGATATGGTGTGTTAATTTTCCATTTTAAAAACCAAGGCAAATACATAGTAACTTCCTACTAATATATGGTGTGTTTTAAAAAAGAAAAATATAAATTATTATTATTAATTTAATTATAACTTTCTGCCCTATATAATAAATAATCTTTATGGATTACAAAAAGGCCAAAAGTTGAAAGCACTGTCACAGGATTTGAATAGTGGAGAATATGAAGAAATAAATTTGAAGATGTTTCAATCAAATTCCTCTCAGATTCGCAGATATATCTCAAAGCCCAGGAAACTGCTTTGAAGGCTATTAAAAGTTATAAACTCTTTGCAATAAATCTGTATAATAAAAGTTTTGGGGTAGCAAATTGATGCTTATCAGATTGAAATGCTTACAAATGACCTTAAGATTAGACACATGATGCAATTATTCAAAAGGTTTTCAGTCACTTCTTTTATTGGGCAAATATTTCTGAGCACCCATACATACTTTAGGTACTTAGGAAACCAACAAGCCTGGATAGCAAGATAAAATTCATACAGGTTTCCAGGGGGGAAAACTTTAGTACTGAATCTTTGTGACTCATGAGGCTTTCTTCCCCAAAATCATATTTATTCAGTTTGTAAGTAAAAGAACCAATGAATATTTAATATTAAAAGAGCAGCTTTCACTTTGATGTTAGAATAGCAATAAAAGGAGAGCACATCCAGAAAATTAGATGACCAGGTACATTTCACTCTCCAATAGAATTTCAGCAGTTTATATGGCATTTCACTATAGAGCAATTAAGAATCACATCATGCCTTAGCCTGTTTGGCTCAGTGGATAGAGCGTTGGCCTGTGGACTGAAGGGTGCCAGGTTCGATTCCGGTCAAAGGCATGTACCTTGGTTACGGGCACATCCCCAGTAGGGGGTGTGCAGGAGGCAGCTGATCGATGTTTCTCTCTCACTGATGTTTCTAACTCTCTATCTCTCTTCCTTCCTCTCTGTAAAAAAATCAATAATAATAATAAAAAAAGAATCACATCATTGTTGGTCTTTAGGATGCCTATATTCTTAAATTAATTTTAAGGTTTTTCTTTTTCTGTTTTAAGAAACATGCTAAAGTTAAAAAATAAAGTAGTAAAATAATTGTTCAAAATTTGATAAAGGTTTAATCAATTTTAGTTTATAAAATCCTCTCATTTATTTTCCAAAACAAATATAAGGTTTTTCTAACATAATTTAAGTCTAATAAAGACTTTTCTTAATCTTATTATTGTGAGTTGCTAGAACATTTTTTCTTCTAAAAACAGTAACATTATTTTTAGATATTCCCAAATACACACAAGATATGGCAAAACAGGTGATAAAAGTGAACCTTCTACTTCATTGATACTCTGAAACATAGCTCAACAAAGCAGAAGCCAAAAAAATATTAATACTTTTATATTTAAAATAATTAAAAAATAATACATACCCAACATTAGCTTTGTCTGGAAAGTCCAAAGTTCCTCCATATATAAAAGACATCATAACATTCATTTCTACATGGTTTATACTGAAAAAAAAATAAAAGAAAACTAAACACAAATCCAGAAATTAAGGTTTAACTGATATTAATTATACATTCTATTTTCCCATAAACTTTAAGCCAAGATAAAGTTTTAATCTCACTTTTATCTAAAGAATATATTCTTCAAATAACATCCATGCAGGTATGCCATTAATTTAATAAGAAGTATGATTGCAGCTATGGCTTTTTATATGTTATAAAATGTTATTAGCATATAATCACACCACTGATTACTTATTGATTATTTATTAAGGCTTAGCCTCACATTTTCTCTCCTCAGTTCTATGACAAAATCCTTTTGATACCGTTGTAATAAAAATAATGTTGCAGTTATTAACAGGGAAGGAACAAAGGAAGGCAAATATTATAGGCATGCCCAGTAAAGTCTGGGTGACATGGGGAAGGTACTTGTCAGTCACACCTGGGAACAGGTCATTGGCAGAGTAGGTGTGGTCACTGCAAGCACAGGAAGACTTGAGATACATAAGCTCCTGAACAAAGGAGTTCCCTCTCTTGCCTCTTGCTCACTCTTGTGTGCTGGGCTCCTGGCTCTCTTTTTGCAAGGGGTACACTCCCCTGCATTTGCCCACACAATAGACTGACGGACTGGAACTAGCCTGATGCTGTGCTGGACCCAATTCCAACATGGAACGGAAACTGGACTCTTGCTTTGCTTCTAGCACTGCTGAATCCCCAAGATGCATATCTTCTTGGACTGGTTTAAGGGAAATGGGACTTTAGAAACGGAGGGATAGAATTCCACACAAATAAAGCTTCCTACCACATCTCATCCTCCCATAGGGGCCTCCGGAAATGCTTATTCCAGCAGCACCCCAAGAACCCCACTCTCACCAGCAACAGAGAAAGGCATTCTCTGATAACACTTTCATATGCGTTTCCTGCCTAAAATAATCTCCTTGCTTTACATTTCCCACACTGCCATTAGAGTGACTTTGCTAAAATATAAATCTGATATAGTCCTTCCACTTCAACAATTCTCCATAGTCCACAGGAAAAAAAGTCCAAATTCCTTAGCGTGGTGTACAGTATTCTTTATCATCTGGCCTCTGGTTCTCCCTCTCTAGTAGCTGTTCCAAGAAAAGTGAACTACTTATTTCCTATACCAGAACTACTTGTAATTCCTTATACATCCATGCCTTAGCACATATTGCTCACTTGGCTTACAATGCTCTCCTGTCGCCCGGCTGGTATGATGCAGTGGTTGGGCGTCAACCTATGAACCATAAGGTTATGGTTCGATTCCCAGTCAGGGCACATGCCTGGGTTACCAGCTCGATCCCCAGTAAGGGATATGCAGGAGGCAGCCGATCAGTGATTCTCTCTCATCCTTAATGTATCTATCTCACTCTCTCCTTCTCCCTTCCTTTCTGAAAGAAACAAAAATATACTTTAAAAAAAAAATCCTCTCCCTATTTACTTCATCTTTCAGACACAAGACATGTGATTCTTTATCTCTGATTGTTTCCTTAATGCCCTAAGGCAAAAAAAATCACTGACTGTTAAATACAATAATAACTAACATCTATACTGAGCACTTACTACGAGCCAGTCACTGAACTAATATTTTGAATGCCATTAGCACATTTAATCATCACAGTAGGTACCATTATTAGTCTCATTTTATAGATGAAAAAACTGAAATTAAGTAACATGCCCCAGGTCAAATGGATAGTGATGGATTAGAATTTAAATCCAGGCAGACAAGACTCCAAAGCCTGGGCTCTTAAGAAGTATGCTATAAAAAAAAAAAAAAGAAGAAGTATGCGATATATACTTTCATTATCACATTTATCAAACTGGCTTGTAATATCTTTACCTAGACTGAGTTATGTGAGGGGAGGGTTTGTATTTTAGTTATCCTTGCATCTCTAGTAGCAGCAGAATGTCAGCATTGATTCACTATCCCAGGATGAGAAGATTTCCCATGTCCCACATAGCACTGGAGCTATGCAGTGGAATCAGGGTGGGGACAGTGCTGATAAGACACCCATAGTTTTTAAGCATAGGACTAAGTATCTGCTAAAGTAATGAATAAAAGGAGGAAGGCAAGAAGACAAGAAATGGAGTCCCACAAGCAGTACTTAGAAAGGTGTTTGCTTTGATTCTATGGCCTTAAATAATACATGCTTAATAAATGTTTGATGAAACGTTTAAATAAATGGCTTATTAGGGCACTTACAGCATCTTTCAAAACCTTCAGAAGAACACACTGAGTTATAATATATATAAATGCTTTAAAATTAATTTTATAAATTTGTCCTTATTATGGCTAAGTACTGGTTTCTACTGATTCAAAATTCCAATCTTTAATACTCAGAAAAAAAGTCAATCCCTAAATGTTCTCATTTATATGCTATGTATATGACAAGAATAATTTTGACATATTATCCATAGCCTATTAATCTAAATACTAGCATAATTACTAGAATGTATACTATTCCATACACTTTTCCTCAAATATCAAGAGCCATTCTTGTCAATGTTAATGAGAATTAGCCATTTATGTTGAAAGAATGGTTTAAGCCTTGACATATTTAAGCAAAAAATAATGATTAAATAAAAACAAAAGTAGTTTTATTAACATAAATAGCAAAATCTAGACATATGAGTCTATGTATCAATATATATGATAGCTATAAAAACAGCAAGAAACCATTTTCCTGCTGTCTTGACAGATGTTTTACTAATACATTCTCAGTATTGTGTTGTAAGTCATTTGTATTTTTACTAAAAGTGTCTGAAAGACATGATCAACTGACCTAAAAGAGTAACAAGTTACTCCAATAGCCCTCAGTTTAAATGGGAAGAGTTAAAGCACTATTTCCATTTAAACATAATCAGAATAGAAGCTTGTAGGAAATGAAAACATTACATATACTCAGAGTCAGAACAAAGAAAAATGTATGAGGACAGAACTCTAAGATCAGAGAGCAAACATACTCCTATTCTACTAAAATCTCTGTGCTTCCGAAAGTCCCAGGTCCCTATGTGTGTGGGTTAAAGTAACATATGGACTCCATTCATTCGTTCATTCATCTGTTCACATTCAATATTTATTGAATGATAGGCTCTATTCTAGACCTTGAGGATACAAGAAGCTTGCATTCTAGGAGGAGGACATGGGCAATAAATATGTAAACAAATATATAAAGAAGATAATTTTAATAGTGAAATGAAACTTAGTGAAAAGTATCATGAAGACAATACAACAGGATAATATAAAGGAGAGTAACTGGAAAGTTTGGCTGTAGCTACTTTAGTTGGGATAGTCTGGGGAAAGCCCAGGGACCAGATCATGCAGGGTCTTGTGGTTTATGGTAAAGATTTGGATTTAATTCTAATTGTGATGAGAAGGCACTACTAAGGATTTTAATCAGAAGAGAAATATGATCTGATTTATATTTCAAAAGACCATACTGAAGGTTCAGAGCAATCCCCAGAAATCTCCTAAGGGACATGAGACAATCCAATTTCATGCTTCAAAGCCCCAAGCCACCACTGGAGGACATCTATGTATAGAAAATAGAAATGTGTGAGGTTTCTTTCTCTTTTTTTGCATATTACCTCTTTATTATATAGGATACTTTTTTAAAAAAAATCTTCTTTATATATATACTAGAGGCCCAGTGCATGATTTAATCATGCACCTGGTGCACCAGTGGGCTGGCTGTCCGCGGGTGCCCCAGGCCTTCCGAAAGCCTCCGGCGCTGCGGAGGCTTTCGAAAGGCCTTGCGCCGGAGCAGACAGCCGGCCAGGTCCCCCGCTTTGGCCTTTGATCGCGGGGGACCTGGCCGGCTGTCCGCGGGTGCCCCAGGCCTTCCGAAAGCCTCCGGCGCTGCGGAGGCTTTCGAAAGGCCTTGCGCCGGAGCAGACAGCCGGCCAGGTCCCCCGCTTTGGCCTCCGGCAGCCATGGCACAGATGCTGAGCACGCGGCGCCAGTGGCGCCGCGAGCTCAGCGTCCTGCTGGCCCAATCAGCTACCCCGGCCACCCTGAGTCCCACCCCCTGCGCCTCCTGCTGGCCCAATCGTGGGCGTAGCGGAGTGATGGTAATTTACATATTACCATTTTATTATGTAGGATTTTTAATTTCTTTATTGATTAACGTATTACATATGTGTCCTTATTCCCCCATTACCCACCCAACCCCCCCACTCATGCCCTCACCCCCCTGTTGTCTGTGTCCATTGGTTATGCTTATATGCATGCATATAAGTCCTTTGGTTGATCTCTCCCCCTT
Source organism: Cnephaeus nilssonii (assembly GCF_951640355.1). NCBI lineage: Eukaryota > Metazoa > Chordata > Mammalia > Chiroptera > Vespertilionidae > Cnephaeus > Cnephaeus nilssonii. The sequence goes on from NC_137078.1 coordinate 34,394,320, forward strand.
ACCCCCACCCTCCCCTACCTTCCCTGAGGTTTGACGTTCTGATCAACGTTTCTCTGTCTCTGGATCTGTTTTTGTTCATCAGTTTATGTTGTTCATTATATTCCATAAATGAGTGAGATCATGTGATATTTATCTTTCTCTGCCTGGCTTATTTATGTGAGGTTTCTTTACAGAAATACTGCTGTGGTTCAGTTTCCAGTATAGGAAGTGGTAAATCTCTCCCTTCTTCCACCAGAACAGGAGAACTTCTTCCAAGTATACCCTTCCACCTCCCAACTCTGGGACATGGGTAGAAGTAGGGTTGTAGGACTCTACTATTCCTACCTCAATTTGTTGAAGGCTGTCTCACTTGAAAAATATTACATGCATTATGTCTTTGAGTTACCACTCATTAAGAACACTGGTTCTTTTCTGTAAGGACAGACAGGATTTCATTCTAATCTGTTGCAGAAAACATCCTGCAGACGTGTACCACTGGCCCAGTTCCAAGAGAGGCTGAGAACCAAGCAAAGCAGGCACTGCTGTCCTGGTATCAGTAATGACCCTCACTTGAACCCATTTCTCTCTAGAAAATGAGAACAATCTAATTTAGGGGGGGGGAAAAAAGAAGACAAATATTATTGAGCACTACATACTATGTACCAAGCACTATGCCAGATTGTTTCCTTGCTGTATTTCATTTAATCTTTTCAACAACCTCAGAAAGTTCATGGAAAGTAAGCAATGTTCCTAAAGTCATATAAAAAGTTTGGACTGGATATAGGAGTGCCTTTGAGAACACCAAAGCCCATTATCTTTCTACTATACCACACAATCCATAGAAACATCTACCCAGTTTTACAGTATAAGTTAATATGAAAACAGAATTTGTTACAATATACAAATCCCTAAAAGATGTGATTTTTTTTTAAAAGTAAAATTTCTAAATTCCCTTTACTCTTCCAATGGTTTTTATTTAACCACTAGAGGCCCAGTGCACAAAATTTGTGCACGGGAGGGGGGTCCCCTCAGCCCAGCCTGCATCCTCTCCAATCCAGGATGCCTTTCACAATCCAGGACCTAACTGCTCACCTGCCTGCCTGCCTGATTGCCCCTAACTGCCCCCCCCTGCCAGCCTGATCACCCCTAACCGCCTCTGTATGTTGGCCTGATTGCCCCTAACTCCCCCCCCGCCAGCCTGATCACCCCTAACTGCCCCCCACCCAGCCTGGTTGTCCCCATTTGCCCCCCACCAGCCTGGTTGCCCTCAACTGCCCCTCCTGCCAGTCTGGTTGCTCCCAACTGCTCCCCCCACTGGCCTGGTCGCCCCTCACTGCCCCCCTCTGCTGGCCTGGTTGCCCCCAACTGCCCCCCATGCCAGCCTGGTCGCCCCTCACTGTCCCCCTTTGCCGGCCTGGTTGCCCCCAACTGCCCCCCACCCCGCCAGCCTGGTCATCCGTTACTGCCCCCCCACCGGCCTTGTTGCCCCACGCAGCCTGCTGTTCGGTTGTTACTGTGAGGGCGTCCTGACCAATTTGCATATTACCCTTTCATGAGTATAGATGATACTAATAACATTTTAGATAGTAATTTGAGACATTCTTCTTTCATTTTAGTGTTAGAAAACCTTGCTTTATTAATCAAGGTAAGAAAAATGGAACTCAGTTCCAATGTGCTAGCATGAGAACTGAAAAAGCCAATTGGGAGTGAGCCCCCAGTGCTGATACAGCAGTTCTGGGTAAGATGAACCAGTAAGAAGCAGAGCCTTGCTTATCACAACAGAAGGGGAAATACCGAAAGATTGAGCCTGGTCATTGGTGGCATTACTGCACAATTTGGATGACACTGAAACAAATTTTGGTTTCTTCCCTGAAACAAGCGATTAAAGTCTGTCAGGAGTAGTCAAGCCATATTATAAAAGTAAATATTTATCCATTACCTCCATCATAATCAAAGATGGGGAATTACAGGTGAGGAAATAGGGACCAATAGTTGATGCCACTAATTCTTTCTTGTCTACTGATCTCTTAGTAAAGAGACATCATTTTTAAAAGCCTGTGTATTTTGAGTGTTTAATGGCTCATGAGGGTTAAGGACTGCCTTTATTCCTAGTGCTAAACTCAGAAGTAACCTTGAACAGCATAAACAGATAAAGGTGGAGCAGCTCTGCTTGAAGAGGCACCCTTTCTAAAGGCCTTCCCCTCAGACCCCAAACCCACACCTGTGCTCCCTAACACACGCACCAGGATCTTTAGGGTCCTGTGAGATAAAGTGTGAAAGTCACTGATTTAAACAGTGGAGGGCTGGTTAGCTAGCTCAAAAACACATGCCAACAGGGAACTTCTGATTTCTTCAGTGACTGTGATGGAACAGACACTGAATTAAAACATGAAATGCACATTTAGCATAAGCACTTATTTACCCAGTGACCCCCAGGAACACATTTAACTTATCTGATCTTGTTTTTATTTATCTGCAATATGTGACTAGACCTGCTCTCTCAAAGACTGATTCTAAAAATGAAAGGGCATAGTAAATGTGAAAGAAGTCTAGAAAATATATGGTGTTATATTGTAAGATATTATTACTGCTGAGGACAGAATTTATTACTGCTGGAGACAGAAACAAAGATATAAAACAAAAGGTATCAGGTAGTAAAAACTGTCACTAAATGTACAGGAACTAAGATTTCTTCCAGGAAAAAATTAGACATGTGCTTTCTGTAAAATTACTTTCCCCCTCTGTGGAATAAGGTTCCACAATCATATGCTTTTGTTTGAGAATTTACAAATAGTATTTCAACTATGTTTAACAATAATTAGCACTATGCAGTACATTTATACCTAGACTAGAGGCCCGTTACACAACATTAGTGCACTGGGGTGGGGAGGGATCCCTCAGCTTGGCCTGCGCCCTCTCACAGTCCAGGACCCCTCAGGGGATGTCCGCCTAAGCCAGCAGGTGGACATCCCCCAAGGGGTCCTTAGCGCTGCTGTGGAGGTGGGAGAGGCTCTTGCCACCACCGCTGCGCTCGCCAGCCGTGAGCCCGGCTTCTGGCTGAGCAAGCGCTTCTCCTGTGAGAGTTCACTGACCACCAGGGGGCAGCTCCTGCATTGAGCATCTGCCCCCTGGTGGTCAGTGCGCATCATAGCGACTGGTCGTTCTGCCATTTGGTCAATTTGCATATTGGGATTTTATTATATAGGATTATATAGGATTGCAGATATTGTCACAATTTTTTACTTACAGCATAATTTTTAAAAATTTTATTTTTCAATCACAGTTTACATTCAATATTATTTTATATTAGCTTCAGGTGTACAGGATAGTAGTTAGATATTTTCAGTACCCACCTAATACCATACATAGTTATTACAATATTACTGACTATATTTCCTATTATGTATTTTACATCCTCGTGACTATTTTATTACTATCAATTTTTACGTTTTAATCCCTTCACCTTTTTCACTGAGACCCCCAAATCTCTCTCCCCACTGGCAACCATCAGTCTGTTCTCTGTATCTATGAGTCTGTTTCTATTTTGTTCATTTATATTGTTCTTTAGATTCCACATATAAGTGAAACCATATGGTATTTATCTTTCTCTGATAGACTCATTTCACTTTAGCATACTACCCTATATGTCCATCGATGCTGTCACAAATGGTAAGATTTCATTCTTTTTTATGGCTGAGTAATATTCCATTGTAAATATGTACCACAGCTTTTTTATCCACGTGTCTATTGATAGGCGCTTGAGTTGCTTCCATATCTTAGTTATTGTACATAACACTGCAATGAACATAAAGGTGCACATATTCTTTTGAATTAGTGTTTTAGGTTTCTTCAGATATATTCCCAGAAGTGCAATTGCTGGGTCATAAGGCAGTTCCACTTTTAATTTTTTGAGGAAACTCAATACTGTATTCCTTAGTGGCTGCAAGTCTGCATTCCCACCAACAGTGCATTACCCTTTTCTTCACATCCTCACCAACACTTGATGTTTGTTGATTTATTGATGATTGCCATTCTGACAGATGTGAAGTTATATCACATTGTGATTTTACTTTGCATTTCTCGGATGCATAATCAGATACTTCTTTTGACCTTTATCTCACTACACAGAATCACATGATTTTTAATGAATACCAAAAAGTTGTATTCTGAGTCAAACTAGTGTTTTCTCTCCATTTACTAGTACATTTTTTATGGAATTCAGTTCTAATGAGAGTGGATTAATAGTTTTTTTAAATGATGTCTAAAACATCTGAAACATAGTCCCTGAACAAGTTTCCAAAATTACACCACAGTAATTATCCCTAGGATTGGCACACATAGAAAGACTCTGGCCTCTGCTACCACTATCCCTATATTCAGGGATATTTTATACTGATAAGAACAGATACTACACTTGATCTTAGCCAAAAGGCCGAGAAGCGATTTATATTCAGGGATATTTTAAATTCATCAGAAAGAAAGAGATCTTATCAATAGGATACATATATCTTTTATCTTTCAGGTTGTTTTTCAACAATGCTGATAAAATGTCACCAATTCATCCATCTACACATTCCTTTTACCTCAAGGATAAATTTTTTTAGCTTGGTGTTTAAAATCTTCCATAATCAGAAACTACCTGATTGCCCCAGGAAGGGGGTAAAGAGGTGAACAAAATGGTTAAAGATGGTCAAAAGGTACAAACTTATAGTTATAAAATAAATAAATCCTGGGGTTGTAATGTATGGCATGGTGTCTATAAATAATCCTGGGGTTGTAATGTATTGCATGGTGTCTAAATACGTATTGTATATTTGAAAGTTGCTAAGAGACTAGATCTTAAAAATTCTCATCACAAGAAAAAAAATTACAACTACGGGTGGTGATGGATGTTATCTATCATTTCACAATATATACATATAGTGAATTATTCGTTGTATGCTTAAGAATAATATTATATTATATTATAATATCTCAATAAAATGTTTTTAACTAAATTAATAAAAGAGAACTCAGCTAGAAAGATAACAGGGTTACATAGATGAAACATTACTTTTTTCCTTTTTCTTTTTGTTAATCCCCACCTGAGGACATTTTTTCCCACTGATTTCTAAAGAGAGTAGAAGGGAGGGAGGGTGATAGGGAGTGAGGGAGGAGGTCAGAGAAAGAAACACTGGTGTGAAAGAGAGACATTGATTAGTTGCCTCCCACATGTGGCCCTGGTCAAACCTGCAACCCAGATACCTGCCCTTGACCTAGGAATCGAACCTTTGACCCTTCTGTGCACAGCTCGACACTGTAACCACTGAACACACTAGCCAAGGCAGCAAACGTTATTTTTTAAATATCATCAAAGCAATCATGTTATATTTTGATGCTATATTAATGAAAAAATAGGATAAAACTTTCCATATGTAAGAATTTTATGCATGTGGGGGACAAATTAGTTAGGAAGTTTAGTAATATCAAGTAAAAACTTGGTGATTTTATATATATCCTATATAATAAAGAACTAATATGCTAACTAGACAGGTGCTGCAAGGGCAGAGCCCCTTGCACGAACTTCATGCATCTGGCCTCTAGTAGATAGATAGATAGATAGATAGATAGATAGATAGACAGACAGACAGATAGATATTTACATCCTACATTATTTTTCTTTATTACCATTTCATTAGTATCTAGTCTTCTTTTTTCTTAAAAAAACACATACACTGTAATAAAAGCATACACATGATTTCATGGATACATAATTGAAATCACTAACAGTGGCAGTTGCTGAAACTATACCCAAAAGTTAGGCTGCAAAATATATTGCTATATGTGTATTGAAATTGTGGTAGTATAATTAAAATGTAACCATGGTAGCCCTAACCGGTTTGGCTCAGTGGATAGAGCGTTGGCCTGCGGACTGAAGGGTCCCAGGTTCAATTCTAGTCAAGGGCATGTACCTTGGTTGCGGGCACATACCCAGTAGGGGGTGTGCAGGAGACAGCTGATTGATATTTCTCTCTCATTGATGTTTCTAACTCTCTATCCCTCTCCCTTCCTCTCTGTAAAAAAAAAATCAATAAAATATATTTTTAATAAATAAATAAATAAATAAATAAAATGTAACCATGGTATGAAAGATAATGGTCTGGGCTCTTTTTTATATGTGTTTCATTTCTATTATGTGAATAAAATGCAAAAAATAAAACACATTACATATTCTTACAAATGTTTCAAAATTTTATGCTTTATAGAGAGGGATTTGGGGCATATAAGAGCTTCCAAATTTGGAAACTACCTGGTTGCCAGGGTGAAGGTAGTCTAAAGGTACTTTTAGTTAATAAAGGGAACCAGATTATTGTAACCTAGAAGGCTCAAGATTATATGCCTGTGTGACAAATACAAATCCAGTAAGAAATTATGAATACTTTCCATGCATCCATTGTTACAGAATTGCCAGTATCACCATTCCATACCTAAGCCTCTGGCCAAAACTGACCCCATCAAGGAAACATCTATGGTGAAAATGATGCAGAACTGAGAAACTCCCTCAGGACTCCCAGGCAATTTTCCTACTGAGAAAGCCCTCCCCCATACTGTACACTATAGAATCTTGCAGTTATCATCTGTGACCAAAATGTTCCATTTCACCATTTAAGGAAGTAGTACATCTTTTTTTTTTTTAATGTTAAAGGCAATAAACTTTAATATTTCAAGAAAAACTATTTTAAATATGTTACATGCAATAAACATTAATATTTCAAAAGGAATAGTTCATCTCTTAATAACTGTCTTGAAAGTTTAAAGTGCCATCAATTATATAGATTCACCATGTACTATCATAGATCACTGAAATCCACACCTTTCCAAATTATTCTTTAAAAAAGAAAAATAAGAAAATATATTTAAAAAAAACAAAATTTTAAAAAAAGAAAAAAGAAACTACCTGTTACAGACTGAATATTTGTGTTCCCCCACCCTCCCAAATTCATATATTGAACCCTAACTCCCCAGTGTGACTATATTTGGAGACAGGGCTTCTAAGGAAGTAATAACAAAAACAGATCCATCAGACCGTCAAACCTCAGAGGGAAGGTAAGGGAGGGTGGGGGTAAGGGGGAAGAGATCAACCAAAGGACTTGTATGCATGCATATAAGCCTAACCAACGGACACAGACACCAGGGGGGTGAGGGCATGAGTGTGTGGGGGTGGAGGGACAATGGGGGGATAAGGACACATATGTAATACCTTAATCAATAAAGAAAGAAAAGGTTAAATGAGGTAATTAGGGTGAGGCTCTGCCCTGATGTGATAAGATTAGTGTCCTTATAAGAAACACCAAAGCACTCTCTCTCCCTCACCTTCCTTTCACCTCCCCACCCGCCCCCATGCACTGAGGAAAGGGGATGAGCACACAGGGAGACGCGCTGCCTGCAATCAAAGGACCACGGTGACACCTCTCACTAGACGCCGAAGGACCTTGTTGGCACTCTGAATTTGCAGAACTGTGAGAAAATTAATTGTTGTTTAAGCCATCCAGTCTGAGAAGACTGATACACTACACTATCTCTATTTTTACTAAACTAGCGGCCCGATGCATGAAATTAGTGCAAGGGGCGCGGCCCTCGCAGCCCCGGCTTCGTCTGGAAGGTTGTCCAGAAGGGTGTTCGGAAGGTCATTCGGCTGTCTGGTCTAATTAGCATATTATGCTTTTATTATGATAGATGTTCCCAACTTCCTCATGTTTTCAGAAAATGTACTTTGTAGATTTCCACAACATGAAAAATATTTCATTGAACTTACAGAAAAATCAGATTCACAAAAAGTGCTTCGTATTATTTGTAATTGTTATAGTCAAACTGCCTTATAAAAATTATGCTTACCCTTGAAGAGTAATGTACTCTTGAGAACTTTCAGCCCAACAGCCACTCAGCATCGCAGCAAAATAACTACATCTGGAACTTAAAATGGCTCTAAAGGAAGAGGAGGAAAACACAGGCAAACATTTACATATTATGTAAATGTAATTTTTTATGAAACTCTTCATTTTTACCTTTTAAAATATGATCATCTATTTTTCTTGTTTGTATTCACTGATAGTATCATTATCATAAAAATTATATTTATACAAGTATTTTGATTGCTTGATTGTAACATTAAACCCAATGTCCTTTCTATCTTGATAATTTTTTCTCTTGAAAGCTCTTTAATCTTAATTAAAAAATTGAAACTATTTCCATTAAGTAAGAGAGTAGTAAATCATCTACAAATGGAGAAATAATGACCAAAGGCTGTAACTTTCTTGAGGAAATGTCACTCAGAGACTTGAACCCTAAAGGACCCGAGTTCGAGTTCAGAACTCACCCAAATTATGCTCAAGCATGGCTGTATCTTAGGTTTGAGAAAATGACAGTGAAGACATTTTCTTTTGAATTTCCATTCTATCTTCTCAGGTAAAATGTTAATTAATTCATTTTTTGTTTTATTTTTCCATCACCATTTATCCCCTCTATACCTTCTTCCACTTCCACCTCCCTTCACTCCCCCTGCAATCACCACACTGTTGTCCATGTCCATGAGTTCTCTCTCTCTCTTTTTCTTTTTTGCTCAATCCCTCCATCCATCCCCAACATTCCCCCAGCTCCACCAGAGCTGTCTGCTTGCTCTCTCCTTCATTCTTCAATTCAATAAATATATATTGACTTCTAGTCTGTGCTAGGCACTATTTTAGATGCTGGAAATAGCAGTAAATGAGATACTATAAAGAACTATGTTACATTTTAGTAGAGAATGGGTTGGAATAGTGAAGGAGGAGAGGGAGAAGAGAGACACTTTTGACACTGGCCTACTAGGTTTTCTCAGACCAACCCTCCTGCTGGAAACAGCTAGGAAAATGGGAAAAATATATATCTTAAAGATAAAAAAAAGAAATAAAGCATGATTTGAAGGCATCAGAAAGCTACTGTGATGGTAGCTTTTAAGACAAGTTATGAGAGACAAGTATTTGAGGTAACTTTTTCCATTGAGGCAATTGCCAAATCCAAAAGCAAAAGCAATGGTTGAGAGGCTAAACGCTGAGCATAACTTCTAGCACTCTTCACTGGCTTACAGGCACACAAATAGGAATTTGGTGTCCATCAAAGAGGGGAGCCTTTGGTGGATACCCCAGGATTACAGGTGGACTCAGAAAGGCTACACAACCAGATAGAAGAATGAGTGGGAAATGGACAAGCCCTTATTAGAACTGAAGTCCAGCTCTGAATCAGCTGAACTCATGATTGAATTAAAGTGATCTGCATCCAGCCTAACTGCTGGCCAGAAGCAAAAGGAAGTCCTGTAGTTATTAAAATAACTTTACCCAGAGTGTCAAATTACTTTTATAAATTCTCAAGAAAATGTTCAGCAATTATCCAAAGACTACAGGCTGGGTGTATGAAATTTGTGCACTGGGGGAGGGGGGGGTGACCCTCAGCCCGGCCTGTGCCCTCTCACAATCGGGACCCCTTTGGGGATGTCTGACTGCCAGTTTAGGCCCCTAAGGGGTCCCGGATTGCGAGAGGGATGTAGCAGTGCACCAAGTGGCAGGTGGCTAGGGGTTGGGTGCCTCACTGCTCACGCTCATCCTGGCCCACTGCGCCTGCTGCCGCCACTCGGTAGTGCTGTCACAGAGTCATGAGAGGCTCCCGCCTCTGGCTGAGTGGCGCTCTCCCTGTGGGAGCGCACTGACCACCAGGGGGCAGCTCCTGCCTTAAGTATCTGCCCCCTGGTGGTCAGTGCACATCATAGTGACTGGCTGACCAGTCATTCCATCATAACGGTCTCTTAGGCTTTTATATATATATATAGGTAATCAGGAATAATAATCAACACCTAGAAAATGAAGACATTTCATTTACACTGGTATCTAAAAGGTCAAGTACTTTGAACAAATAAACAAAAAAGTGTAATACCTCTACGTTAAAAGCTATAAAACATTTTTGAGATAAATTTTAAAATGCCTAAGAGAGAAAGAACTAAACTGCACTCATGGACTTGGAGATCCAAAACTGCTAACATGCCCATTCTACCTAAATTAATTTTTAGATTCCACACAATCTTGATTAAGTTTTTTTTTAGTAGCAATTGATAACCTCATTTAAAAATATATATGGATGCCCTAGCCAGTTTGGCTCAGTGGATAGAGCATGGCCTGAAGGCCAGTCCCAGGTTAGATTCCCGTCAAGGTCACATACTTTGGTTGCAGGCTCCTCCCTGCCCCTGATCAGGGCACGTGCAGGAGGCAACCAATCAACGTGTTTCTCTCTTTTATTCTCCCTAAAAAGATAAATAAATAAAATATATCCTCCAGTGAGGATTAACAAAGAAAAAAAAAAAGTAAAAGATGGCTCAGACCTGCCTCCCCCCCACTCTTTCTCCGCCCCTCCTTCTCTGCCTCCTCCTTCTCTGTCCCCTCCTTTCTCTCCCGTGCTGCAGCCTGCTCGAGCTCCAGCTCCTCCACCACCTCTTCATGACCGCTGCCCCTAAGAAGCAGCCCCATTGGGTCTCCCTCTGGGGCTCGGGCCCCAGGCCTGGCAGATGGTGGAGGTAGGGAGATGGGAGGGGGGAGAGGGAGAGGGAGAGGGAGAGAGCGATAGAAACATCAATGATGAAAATCATTGATAGCCGAAACCGGTTTGGCTCAGTGGATAGAGCGTCGGTCTGCGGACTGAAAGGTCCCAGGTTTGATTCCGGTCAAGGGCATGTACCTTGGTTGCGGGCACATCCCCAGTAGAGGGTGTGCAGGAGGCAGCTGGTCGATGTTTCTCTCTCATCAATGTTTCTGACTCTCTATCCCTCTCCCTTCCTCTCTGTAAAAAATCAATAAAATATATTAAAAAAAAGAAAAGAAAATCATTGATGGGCTGCTACAGTACTCTGAAATCCACACCACCTTGGTTCCAAGACCACCTTCTCACTGGCTGTTCCCTGCCAGTCACTCAGCATATCAAGGATAATAAAATAAGCCTATTCCTGGGAGACAGGGCCTTTTCTGATAGGTGACTTTGGCTTAGGAACTTTCTACCAACCTGTCAAACTTTCCTCAGAACTGCATTGCAGTCTAAGATGGTTCTACCAAGCTTCCTTTCTCTCCTGTCTCCCTTACTCAGGGTAGAATAACATTTCAATTTAACAGCTCTTCTAGTCACCTCTAGATTCTTTCCCAGGTTCTCTCACATGCATTTACCCTAATAAATTTCTTGCAAGTCGAATTCCATCTTTATGTCTGCTTCTCAGAAGACTTGAACTAACACAGCAGCTAGCTTTTCCATCTAAGTAAGAATAAAAGCATCTGGGGCTTAAACAATTACCCTCACCACAGAAACTTAGAAAACATTCCCATTTAATCAGGCTATAAGCCTCAGTTTAAAAAATAATGCTGTAGATGGCATGATATTTTTAAAACCTTTTGTCAGATTTTTCATTTTCCAACACGCCAAAAACAATTTTCTCTTTTTGATTAAATTTAATTTCAACTGACAAAGCTGCTTCTGGCTCTGTTGAGATGCCCTAATTTTCCCCTCGCTATTGCTTTAGTCCATTGCTATTCAATTCTTCCTGATGTTAGCTCAACTAGATTCACTACTCCAGGCAGAATAATGGCCTGGATTACTCAGAGAAGCTCTAAAAAAGGATTTTTTTTTTAAACCAGAACTATTTTCTAAAATACTCTTGCTTCCAATATTTTTTTCCTTTTTATTTCCACATAACTTCATAAGGATTAAATCCGGAGTAGTAGATCCAAACTTTTTTCTTAAATAATTATTTGTAAAGTGTAGTAAGTGCCCTATTATTCAACACAATTGGGACTAATAGTTGCTTATTTAATAAAAAAAATCAGGAATTTTAAAAATAGTTTGTATATATCATAATCATTTTATTCTCATTTAAAATATAAATATGCATTCATTCACAAATCTTTTAACATAAGGCCAATCTTTTTTAAAATGTGGATTTATTGATTAGAGCCTCATATTTCTTGCAAAAACTATACCAATATATGCTCCCTCTGATTTCTAGTTAAACTGTTCTAAACTAAGAAGGAAATTTAAAACTTTTATGAAGCAATTTGAATCATTTTAGTGTTTTATAACTTACCCTCAAATTTTTCTGTTTCATCTATACTGAATTCAATAGCAATTTTTAAAGTGCCTCTCCTTTATTAAATCTTTCCAAAGCATTCACTTTTAGTTTTCACTGGAACAGTAACTCTTTCTTTTCATATTTCATATATCATTGCTTTATGTGATATTTCATTAAGTTATGACATCAAAATAATAAATTCAAATGGCATTAAAAGGTTTGGTAACAAACCCAAGTGACTCTTGGAAGACACAAATTCACTAATAGGGAATGGAAACGTGTAGGTATCCTAGAAAATGACCTCCTAAGCCAGTGATAGGCAACCTTTTGAGCTTGGTGTGTCAAACTTCGCCAAAAAAACTGAGCATAACTCGGGTAGTGTGTCACTTTGAGGAAAAAACATTATTTCGCAAATGTTTCATCCTCAGGAGCAGCAAATGTTTCATCATCGGCATGCGGCCGCCTCAGCGGCCGCGTGTCATCAGAAATGGCTACGCGTGTCAGTGCTGACACGCGTGTCATAGGTTCACCATCACTGTTTGAGAGTTCTGCCTAACATGCTATTACCAGGTTCTATAAAAAACATCTAAAGAGCAGTTCTAGCCCAGCCGGGAGTGGCTCAGTGGTTATGCGTCGACCTATGAACCAGGAGGTCATGGTTCATTCCCAGTCAGGGCACATGCCCAGGTTGTGGGCTCCATCGCCAGGAGGGGACATGCAAGAGGCAGTCAACCAATGATTTTCTCATCATTGATGTTTCTCTCTCTCTCTCTCTGTCCCTTCCTCTCTGAAATCAATAAAAATATATTTTAAAAAACAAAGAGCAGGTCTAGTCAAATTTAGTTAAGGGGCTTCTACTATAAGGAGTTTGTTTCCTTTCAGGCTTCCAGTGGCTTTTGCTTTGGTTCCCCATTGCTACTGCCCACAAAGACCTGTGGTACCAAAGAATTTCGCCTCTTTTTCTTCTATGGTTCCTGCATATAATTTATCATTGTTTTAAGCCTCTCAAGTAGACCATTTATCACTAATAATTAGTATTAAGACTTTAGTAACTCACTTTATTGCATGGTAATTTGGAGTTTTATTATAATTAGTAGTGGCCTGGTGCATGGATTTGTGCACATTGAAAGGAAATTAATTAAAAGAAATATTTTAATATTGCTATTTGTCCTTTCTCTATAACAGAAGTGTCAACCAAATTCACGATTGACAATGACAGATCGAAACACACGCATGTGATTGGCGCCAGAAAGAGCTTTATATGTATTGTGCATGCGCGAGTCAACTTAGCCTTTTATGGATATAGAATAAACTTGCTTAATTAGACCTGCTTTTTGAGTAGCTAAACTTTTTCCAATCCAGTGAAGCACCCCAACTTCTCTTTCAGGTAATGTCAGCAACACAGCAGTAAATATCAACACAAAGCAGATTATTATTGTAGATCACACATGGAGAACAAAGGGTAAAATATTTAACTACAGCAGTGTTTGCCTATATTCTGTGCAGTGAGAAAACCTGAAGTCATTTTCAAGGCCCACCATTTCTTACTTCTTTTCAGTCAGGTCAAGTTTCTAAACTTTCTAAATCTCTGTTTTTCCAGCTAATAAAAAGAAAATAGGAAGTCTCCTATCTACTTACTCCAGGACTTCTGTAAGGATCAAATGAGATGAGGCACAGGAAAATGCTTCACAGACATTTGGTTAAAATGTGAAATGTTTGCACCTGGCTATAAAGCAAGTCGTGTTCCTGGGCTGAAGAAACTGCAAGAAGGCTAGTTGTTGTTAGGGAGAGGAAGCTGGGCATTGCTACATGACATCATTACCCGGTGCCCACAGTGACCATTTTTGGGCTGGGCTGGGCCATGAGCCGCATTTTGTGTCATGAGGTCTTGGCAGCATTGGCTGCAATTTGGTGGGCTGTCGTTCCGGGGTGGTGGTAGGGCCTGGGTCCCACATGGGGAAGCCGAGTGTTGCTTTGTGGGCACCAGGTCCATGGTACCAGTGCATGTCACAGCAGCTCCTGTGTTGAGTGTCTGCCCCCTGGTGGTTAGTGCACATCATAGTGACTGGTCAGACGATCGGACACTTAGCATATTAGCCTTTTATATATATACTAGAGGCCCGGTACACGAAATTCGTGAACTTTTTTTTTTGGGGGGGGGGTCCTTCAGCCTGGCCTGCACCCTCTCGCAATCTGGGAGCCCTTGGGGGATGTCTGATGGCTTAGGGGGAGCGGGCCTAAGCCAACAGTCAGACATCATTAGCACTGCCGCAGAGGCGGGAGAGGCTCCCACCACCACTGCTGCGCTTGCCAACCATGAGCCTGGCTTCTTGGCTGAGCGGTGCTCCCCCTGTAGGAGTGCACTGACCACCAGGGGGCAGCTCCTGCATTGAACGTCTTCCCCCTGGTTGTCAGTGTGTGTCATAGTAACCGGTCATTCTGCCGTTTGGTCAATTTGCATATTAGCCTTTTATTATATAGTATATAGATTTCAATAAAGCTTCCTGGCAAACCTAGAAAGACAAGGAACAGCAAACTTTTTCTATAAAGGGCCAAATAGTAAATATCAGACATAAATATAGGTTCTTGTTGCATAATCTCTTTGTTTTTTATATATTTTTTAAAAGGCCACTGTTAGGATTTGGGCCATGGTTTGCCAACTCCTGCTATAAGGTAAGGTAGCATAGGCAACGATGGGCCTCCCAGATATCTAACACATATTTATAGCAACTAACATTTATGGAAAGTTTACAATATGCCAAATATTGTGCTATGTGTTTTGTGTGCCTTATCTGATTCAATCCTCACAGCCATCCTATGGTATTAGTCACAATGGTTATTCCTTTTATAAAGAAACTAGAGGCCCGGTGCATGAAAATTCATGCACTGGAGGGGGGGGGGGTCCCTCAGCCTGGCCTGCCCCCTCTCACAGTCTGGGAGCCCTCAGGGGTGGGAGGCAACCCGGCGATCAGGGGAAGGTGACACCCCATCACAACCGACAGTAGGACATGCCTCTCACAATGTTGTTGCTGCTGCTGCTGCTGCTGCTCCGTGGCATCTCTCTGTACTGTGGTTCATACTTGCCATGCTGGGGTTGCGCCCCAGGTTCATGATGTTCAAGGCCTCGCCCTGGGGGTTCAGGCCTCCCATTGCTTGCTGCTGCGGAGGGACAGCAGGTTGTGGCCCGCTGGCTTGCATGGCGTTCAGGTTCAGCAGGCTGGGCTAGAGCTGAAGGCCGGCCTGGCTGGCCACTTACTTGGCCGTGTGCTGTTTGATGAGAGCTGCCATCAGCTGAGGGTTTGACTTGAGGATGTTGAGCACGTGCTGCTGCTGGGGGAGCTGGGAGACTTCCGGGTGCACAGCAGGTCCTGCAGGGCACCTGGAGAGATGCTCTGAGGGGGCTGCACCTTGCGTCTGCAGAGACATCACGGGCTGGGCATGCCTCACATTGGCTGTGGCTGGGGGATGGGTGCCGGCTGCCACTGTGTGTGTGTGGCGGGGGGGTCATGGGCAGAATAACAGGCCCACTGATCTGGTTGGGTAACATTCAGGCCCAGGGGGGCCATCTGGCTCTCGGGGGTCACTGTGCCTCAGGAGCATACCATTGTTGGTGCTCACCCAGTACAGGTGCTGCTGCTGCTGTGCCTCACGTGCAATCTGCCCGGCGCCTCCACTGTTGCAGGTGGGCCTGGGCGGGGGGCAGGGGGGCTGGCACCTGGTTAGTGGGCTTCCCAGTGCAAACTGTGGTGGGGGGCTGAGTTCTGGCCACGCTGGAGAAGCCGGATAGTGACATGCTCACAGGCGAGGTCTGGGGCAGAGTCCGGGGCTGTGGTGTCCAGGGTGTGCTGGGATGCAGTGTGGGGGGCCAGGGTGGTGCTGAAGGAGGGGGAGGCAGACTCGCTGAGGCACGGTGCGGGTGTTGATGGTGGCTTCCGCTGGCGCATGAGCTACGCGTGCTGCCGGCGGTGCTGTATCTCCTGCTGGCTGAGCTTCTGCTTGATGTTGAGGCAGTCGGGAACGGGGCATGTGTTTTCTTGGCAGTGTTTGGCATGGTAGCAGCAAAGAGCCATGAACTGCTTGCACACGCCGCAGCCTCCATTGGTCTTGTGCTGGCAGCCCTTAGTGTGCTGCACAGCCCACCTCATCTACTGGCAGGATGGCTGCGGGCACCTGGCGTCGTGGCACTGGCGGGCATGCCTCAGGGGCTGGATGCAGCACTGGATGGCCTGGCGCCGCCACTCCCAGAGGCTCCTGAACTGTGGCTCACCCGCCACCCCTGCAGGAGCAGAGGCAGCCCCGCCTCCTCCACTTCCACTCCCCTGCCTCCTCCGCTCTGGCTCCTGTGGTGGCCCGCCTCCTCCGCTCAGGCTCCGCAGCAGCAGTTACCACCTCCTCCCCAACGGCTCCCTCAGCAGCATCAGCGCCGTTTCCTGAGCAGCCAGCAGAAGAGCTTTGAGGACCCCCTCCTGCCCAGACTTGCCAAGAAACAGGCTGTTTTGGAGCCAATTTTATTGTACTTGCCGCAGCGACGAAGCAAGCTTTCCACCATGCCGCTCACACTGCCTGCTCTCAGAGGCCACTCCCCCGGGACTGTGGGACTCCAGCGGGGCAGAGAGGACTGGGCACCGCCATCTGTGGCTATGGGCACTGCCATCTTTGTGACGGAATGATGGTTAATTTGCATATTACCCTTTTATTAGATAGGATTCCTACTTAGAGAGATTAACTCCAAGATTACTTCCCAACCATTACATAAATGGTGGAATTAGTATCTAAACCCAGAAAGACTGACATCTAAATTATTAAACTATATGCTTCTGAAAAACCTTTCAGCTGCTGTACCTAAGAACATACAGGTAATTAGTGGTATAGTCCAGACTAGAACATTGACTCCTGACTCGGCCACTGTGTACCAAATATTCAAAGAAATCTGCATTTTAAAGGGTGCTTTGACAATGTTTTAACTCAGTGAATGAATATCTAATGGTATAATATCAGGCATTGAAAAGAAAGGTATTTTGGAAGAGATATCAGATCTGGAGTGTCACAAAGCTAAAATTAGGAATCACTGCCCTGCTTTTTTCAATAAAGTAGCACAGGAGAATCTTAACTATGGAGCATAGAAATGCAACAAATTATTTATCTTAAAAACACAAGAGATTCAATTCCTCTCAGAAAACACTAAAATAATAGATAACAATATAAAATTGGAGACCAGCAATAGAGTGGGTCAGATAGGTGCTTAGGGATAGGCTGATGATGACAGGAGGAAATACAAGCAGAGAGAAATGCACAATAAATACCCAGATGGTATTCATGTGATGACTGAGAGCAATTCAAGCAGGAAAGTAATGTTTCAGAGATCCACAAGGATCTCTGTGGTAGTGTTCCAGGAAGTAATACAGAAAAGTAGTAACATAACCAACAAATGGGATCAGTGAACTTTAGTAGGTCCTCCTTTTATTATAACCTCCCTCCCCTCAAATAAAAAGAGCTTTCTTCCTTTCTCCTTTCAGCAGAAGTATTGGATATACTAGTAAACAAGGAGAAAGATGTGGGAAGGGGTGAAGAAGTATGCATCAGAGAGGGAAAGGTCTGTGTAGATGGAGGAGTGTAATAAATGTGACTTTCCCTGGAGGCGTAATGCTATCTCATTCTTCCTTGGATTGGGGGAAAATGCAAATGACTCAACCCACATTTCTCTGCTTGCTCCACATAAGGGCATGCAGACGGTTGCTACCATCTATGCAAAGGTTATATTAACCCTTTGCACTCGCTTGCTTTTTTCTCGATTCGTTTATTCTACTCGGGATTTAATTTTTTAAATACCCCAGATTTTACAAAGCGCGGCAGTAGAATAAAAACTGGAGTTTCTTTTCATACAAACTTATTTATTTGGATTTTTTTATATTTCAAGTTATTGATACATTCAAAGAGTACAAAAAGAGCTGCTACCGATGCTAACCATGTTGAGTCACACTCGACATCCGAGTGCAAAAGGTTAAAGGCCCATCAACTGGATGATGATAGCACACACTTACATAGTACTTACTACATGCCAGGTATTGTTTAAAACGCTTTAAATAATTACCCTGTGAGATGGGTATTTTTATAATCCCCATGCTTGATAAGGACTCTGAAGCACAGGATGATGGTTAAATGACTTGCTCAAATTCACACAGCTCAAAGATAGTAGAGCTGAACTTCAAACCCAGCTAGGCCCCACACAGTCCACACACTCTTAACCACTCTGCTATCAATAACTTCTTTGGCTTAACTGTGCCACTGCAAGCAAGTGGTTGGCATCAAACTGTTTTGTAGCATATAAACGGCTCCAGGCCTTGGGCTGGGATCGAGATAAAGATTGGACAGAGCAACTAGCAACTGAAGAGATACTGTTGGCAAAACTGGGGTAACAGAGATGTTTTCTGAGGAACGAACTTGAACAAGAGAAGAATACAATGACTCAAAGAAGGAACTACCTAATTGCCATACCAATTTGGACATATTAAACTAGCAACCTAAACTGTTCTAAAATTTGAGACCTAAACTAATGTAATTCTGAACATAAATCCTGGTCTTTGTGAATACTTGCATTGATCTTCCAATCCTATCTAATAAAAGAGTAATATGCAAATTGACCATCACTCAAACACACAAGATGGCTGCCCCCATGTGGACACAAGATGGCCACCACAAGATGGCCAGCAGGGGAGGGAAGTTGGGAGGGACCAGGCCTGCAAGGGAGGGCAGTTGGGGGTGATCAAGCCTGCAGGGGAGGGCAGTTAGGGGTGACCAGGCCTGCAGGGGAGGGCTGTTAGGGGTGATCAGGCCTGCAGGGGAGGGCAGTTAGGGGTGACCAGGCCTGCAGGGGAGGGCAGTTAGGGGTGATCAGGCCTGCAGGGGAGGGCAGTTAGGGGTGACCAGGCCTGCAGGGGAGGGCAGTTAGGGGTGACCAGGCCTGCAGGGGAGGGCAGTTAGGGGCAATCAGGCTGGCAGGGGAGCAGTTAGGCATCAATCAGGCTGGCAGGGTAGTGGTTAAGGGGTGATCAGGCTTATAGGCAGAAGCGGTTAGGGGCAATCAGGAAGGCAGGCAGGCCTGATCACCCCTGCAGTTGGGAGCCAGCAGTCCTGGATTGTGAGAGGGATGTCCGACTGCCCATTTAGGCCCAATCCTACCAGTCGGACATCCCTCTAGGGGTCCCAGATTGGAGAGGGAGCAGGCTGGGCTAAGGGACACCTCCACCCCGTGCACGAATTTCATGCACCGGGTCTCTAGTATATCTATAATAATAAAAGCATAATATGCTAATTAGACCAGACATCCTTCCAGACGACCTTTCAGAAGAAGCTGGGGCTGTGAGAAAAGCCCGGGTCCCAGGTGCCTGTCGGCAGCCAGAGGAAAGCCCGGGTCCCTGGTGCCAGAGGGAAGCTGGTGCTGGCAGCCAGGGTAAGGAAGGCCTACTCTTGCATGAATTTTGTGCATCGGGCCCCTAGTAAGTAAATATAATTGAACAATTAAAGCAGCCGTATTACAAATGAATTTTTAGCTGTACTACTAGGATAAATGCTGACACTGATCCAGCAGAAAGTTCTGTGTTGGGCTTCAGACTACATTACGTTAGTATGTGTTTTTGAAACTACCGACATAATATTTCTTGAACTGAATGATAAAATTAATATGTACTAAAATAGAGATGTGTTTGAGTTTAACTATGAAGGTAACTGTAACTCACATAGGGCACTAAAAACAAAGTAGGAAAACTTAAGCCAGATCTTCTTGAAACATATCCTCAGGAAATTGCCTTTCTAGTTAATATAAGTTTATTTTTTATTGGTAGGTGAACAAAATAAACCAGAAATGTGTGCAAGAGCTGTCCTGGAATACAAACCTAATATTCTAGATCCACTCCTAAAACACAGTCCATTGTCGGGCTGCCCACAGAGGGAGGCCAAATACAGATACTGTATGAGGACACATTGCAAATGGTCACAGGGTCTTGCTTTTCATACTAAAAGAGCCTTAGGACTCTATCAGTATAACTTTGGTAGGATGTCCATATTGTGTCAAGAAAAACCTGGACACAAAATTAAATTTTAAAATAAAATTGTGTTATGGTCAAAAACTAAAACCATTTCCCCTAAGAACAGGAACAAGACAGGGAGGACCACTCTCACCACTCCTGTTCGACATAGTACTGGAAGTGATAGCCATAGCAATTGAAAAGAAGAAGAAATAAAAATTATCCAAATTGGAAAAGAAGACATAAAACTGTCATTATTCGCAGGTGACATGATACTGTATATAGAAAACTCTAAAGACTCCATCAAAAAATTATTAGACTTAATAAATGAATTCGGCAATGTAGCAGAATACAAAATTAACACCAAGAAATCTATGGCATTTCTATACACCAATAGTGAACTTACAGAAAGAGAGATTTAAAAAACAATCCCATTTACCATCACACCAAAAAAGTTAAGATACCTAGGAATAAAGTTAACTAAGGAGGTAAAAGACCTGTACTTGGAAAACTACCGGACACTGAAAAAAGATATAGAGGAAGACATAAACAGATCGAAGAACATACCGTGTTCATGGATTGGTAGAATCAACATCATTAAAATGTCCATACTACTCAAAGCAATCTGTAGATTCAATGCACTCGCCATTAAAATATCAATGGCATATTTCACAGACCTAGAACGAACTCTCCAAAAATTCATCTGGAATAAAAAAAGACCCCAAATAGCTGTAGCAATCCTGAGAAAGAAGAACAAAGTAGGAGGGATCTCAATAGCAGATATCAAGCTGTATTACAAAGCCACTGTCCTCAAAACTGCTTGGTACTGGCACAAGAACAGACATATAGATCAATGGAATAGAATAGAGGACCCAGAAATCGACCCAAACCATTATGCTCAATTAATATTCGACAAAGGAGGCATGAACATACAATGGAGTCAAGACAGTGGACAAAGGAGGCAAGAACATACAATGGAGTCAAGAACATACAATGGAGTCTTCAATAAATGGTGTTGGGAAAACTGGACAGATACATGCAAAAAAAGTGAAACTAGACCATCAAATTACACCATACACAAAAATAAACTCAAAATGGATAAAGGACTTAAACATAAGATGGGAAACCATAAAAATCTTAGAGGAATCCACAGGCAGCAAAATCTCAGACATATGCCGAAGCAGTATCTTCACTGATACAGTTCCTAGGGCAATGGAAACTAAAGAGAAAATAAACAAATGGGACTACATCAAAATAAAAAGCTTCTGTACAGCAAAAGAAACCATCAACAAAACAACAAGAAAGCCCACTGCATGGGAGAACATATTTGCCATTGTTATATTCAACAAGGGTTTAATCTCCAACATTTACAGGGAACTCATACAACTTAACAAAAGGAAGATAAACAACCCAATCCAAAAATGGGCAACAGACCCAAATAGATTCTTTTCAAAAGACAGAAGGAAGGCCAAGAGACATATGAAAACATGCTCAAAGTCACTAATCATCTGAGAGATGCAAATCAAAATGACAATGAGGTACCATCTCACACCTGATAGTCAGAATGGCTATCATCAACAAATCAACAAATGACAAGTGCTGGCGAGGATGCAGGAAAAAGGAACCCTTATGCACTGCTGGTGGGAATGCAGACTGGTGCAGCCACTGTGGAGAACAGTATGGAGTTTCTTAAAAAAACTAAAAATGGAACTCCCATTTGACCCAGTGATCCCACTTCTAGGAATATATACCAAGAAACTAGAAACACTTATCAGAAAGGATATATGCACCCCTATGTTCATAGCAGCACAATTTACAATAGCTAAGATTTGGAAACAGCCTAAGTGCCCATCAGCAGATTAGTGGATTAAAAACCTGTGGTACATCTACACAATGGAATACTATGCAGCTGTAAAAAAGAAGGAATTCTTACCATTTGCAACAGCATGTATGGAACTGGAGAGCATTATGCTAAGTGAAATAAGCCAGTCAGAGAAAGATAAATATCACATGATCTCATTCATTTGTGTAATATAATGAACAGCATAAACTGATGACAAAACAGATCCAGAGACAGAGAAGCATCGATCAGACCATCAAACCTCAGAGGGAACATAGGGGAGGGTGGGGGTAAGCAAGAGAGATCAATCAAAGAACTTGTATGCATGTACATAAGCTTAACCAATGGATACAGACACTGGGGGGTGAGGGCATGAGTGATGAGTGGGGGTAGGGGGTAGGAGAGCAATGGGGAGATGTAATACCTATATCAATAAAGAAAAATAAAATATAATTGTGTTGGCCTCTCCCCACCAAAAGGAAACACATACACACACACCATCAACTAGGAAATATATATCCATGATATGAAAAATATACTGATAAATATATATTATACTCTGTACTAGAGGCCCGGTGAATGAAAATTCATGCACTGGAGGGGGCGTCCCTCAGCCCGGCCTGCCCACTCTCACAGTCCAGGAGTCCTCAGGGGCAGGCGGCAACCTGGCAATCAGGGGAAGGCAACGCCCCATCACACCTCTGCTGCTGCCACTGCCAGCAGTGCAAGTCTCGGCTGGCCCTGGTTACCTGAGCCTCAGGTGGCCCTGGGTGGCTAGACAGCCGCCATCTGAGGCTTGCCTGCGCCTCAGGCTGGCCTTGGGCGGCTGGGGGGCTGAGGGGACAGGGGGACTCTGGAGGCAGGCGCGCAGAGCAGCTGGACCCACCTGGGGATGGGCCCGGCTGTGCCACATGCCTGCCGCCCTGGCAGGGCTGAGGGGACTGGGTGCCACCATCTTGTGGCTGTGGGTGCTGCTATCTTTAAGGGCGTGACAGTCAATTAGCATATTCCCTCCTTATTGGCTATAGGTGCCACCATCTTTGTGAGGGTGTGGCAGTCAATTAGTATATTCCCTCTTTATTACATAGGATTTTATTATATATAATGCAGATTTTATAAATATTAGGAAAATGTGTACGCATGTAATTAAAAAATATATGTTCCCAAAGAGAAAAGTTCAAATTTTGAATGGTAAATAGCCTGAATGAAATGGCAATCCTAGAGTTTAGCAATGTAATGCTGTCAATTAATGGGCAAAACCAGTATGATTTTTCAAAATCCTCACCTGAGGACATGCTCCCATTGATTTCAGAGAGAGCGGAAGGAAGAGAGAGGGGGAGAGAGAGAGAGAGAGAGAAACATCGATGTGAAAGAGAAACATTGATTGTTGCCCCCGTACGTGCCCTGACTGGCTAGGTATGTGCCCTGACTGGGAATCGAACCCTTCAGTGCATGGGATAATGCTCCAGCCAATTGGGCCACACCTGCCAGGGCATCAGTATGATTTTTGAAAGCACAAACATCACTACTGTTTGGCTTGATGAATGGCTGAAATCTAAACCCAATGCTAATATTATTTAGGCTGTGCACCCTTGCACCTTGAGGACTGCTTCTTGCCACTGCAAATAATTTGGTTCTTCCTCTTCAGGAGCACCAGAGTAACTTACCAACATTCTCTCTGAAACAGAGAGAGGGAAAGAGAAGAATTGTCTGGGTTCCTCAGTTTTCTGGTTCTGATTCTAGTCCATTGTAAGGACCAGCTGTACTTCTGTCCCTTGGGTTCCAACAGAAAATCTGTATTTCTTATTAAAATTTTTTCTTCTTTTAAGCAGATTTTAATTACTTGCAAAAAAAGAACTGGACCAACACAGGCAGCAGAATTTAATTTGAATGTCTAAGCAACCTAATAGTAAAGCAGAATTTTTTAAAAGTACATTGAAATATTAAACCTCCTAATCAATGCTATTCACTAGAATCCATTTGGAATGAAAGACTGAATTGAAATGCATTCAGAGAAAATACATGTCATTCATGTAGAAATAATCATTCTTAATACTATAACGCCTGTGAAATGAAAAACTGCATTTAATTACATTTTCTGTGACAGTGGCTTTCAAATCTATTTTAGGCAGCAGAATATTTTCTTCTAATGAAAGCTTAGGTTCATGCCCAATGCAAAACACAGATCTGCTCTGGCTGAAGCATGTGCACATGCCGGGGTTGGGGCTTGTGTGCACCCACAGGCAGAAAATGCTACCTGATGGCCAACCCCTCCCCTGTCAGAGACCCCCTGAGGAATCAGCATGGAACCCCTGTGTAATCAGAGCCGGAAAGCCACTGTGCTAGAAAAACACAGTCACCCGTTGACACTTAATACTGCCACAACCAAGACACCAAACCAATCACATGCCTAGTTACCTGTGAGTTTTAAAACTTTTTCCATCAACGTAAATATCAATATCTGGGCAACAATGATTCACGTAAAGATTCAATAAGTCTTTTCCCAATTCAGATGCAGGTTCCAAGTCATAAATATCTTTAAAAGAGAAAACTAAAAATTAGTTTATTTAATAATATAAATATCAAAAAATTATATTTTAACATTAACAAAGGTTTTTTCCACATAGTCATCTTGATTAGCTATTGAAATAGAGCAACAATAACTGGAATATTTAAGTGGAAAGTTAAAAATAAAACAACATTTTAAATCATGTATACTTTCTGCTTTGAAATAAATATTTCCACTTATATTTAAATATAGATATACCTTTAAATGTAGATACACATTTAAATATAGGTAATAGTATCATAAACTTATAAATCAGAATAGAAGCCACTGCATGAACATCTGACATAGAAAATTAGAAAATTTTCCAATTTTGGTATTTTTCCTTCCTATTCCTGGATTTATGGCTAGAATTATCAGTGAATTAATAGAAATTCAACTGAAATCAATGGGATTTATAGAACACTTACTATGAGTTTAGTACTATACACAGTATGGAGAGGTATAGAACATCAATATTTTATAAATTAGCTCTACTTCAAAAGGTTCACAATTTAGGTAGTGGGAAGTAAAATATAAAACATGTATACAAAAAAAAGAAAAACACTACTCTGTATATCATAGCTTTGTCAGTCCAGAAACTTTCATCAGTACATCTGGTGAGGATCAGTCACAGGGACAGATTCCTACTAACCAAAATTACAAATTAAATATTTATAAACCAGAATGCCAATATTGGCTCTACTTATCAAAAGAGATCCAGAATTTGACCACTGCAAAATGGCACCCCCAAACTCCTTACGATGACTTATGAGTAAGGCGACCACATATCATGGTTAGTCTGGGAGAGTCCCAGTTAATGCCTGTTGTTGCCCCAGAATAATTATCAACAGCAGTAATAAATTTTCACCTTTCACTCTCTCATAAGGGTCCCAGACTAGACAATAAAATATAAGATCATCCTTTATATAAATAAGGCTCTTCATAATCTGGCTTCTGCTTATATCTCCAGGCTCATTTCTTATTGTAACCATTTCTATCCTCTACTTACCTCCACTCTCACAACAAACCACTTCTGATTTTCTAAATATGCTATGTACCTGGCTCTCTGCCTCCAGACATGTTGTTTCCTTTGCCTAGAATATTCCCCTAAACTGCTCTTCCTTTTAGGACTCAATTCAGACATCACTCTCTCCAGATAGTTTTCTCTAGAAGCTTAAATCCAGGTAACATATGCCCTATTGGTGTCCTCATCACACTTTGTACATAACCCACCTATCTCCTACTGTTACTGTTGTGCCTGTTATTAATATCAGTAATAGGAAAGGAGCAATGTGGAGGCCAGACATTATAAGCATGGTCATCTGGTCAGCTTCACCAGGAAGCTGCAACTTCATGCTCCCCCGGGAACCACGGGTGCATTCCCTACAATCACTAGGGGAAGAGGTCCAACAAAGAGGAAGATGGGTACATGCACAGTGAAGTTGGGGTAACACAGGAAAGGTGCTTGCCTGTCAGTCTCACCTGAAACAAAGATAACTGGCTAGGGGGTGGAGCCACTGAAAGCCCACGAAAATCTGGATACACATAATCCCCAGACAAAGGAATTCTCTTGGCTGCCTTGCTCCTCTTGCTTTGCTCCTGCTTCCTGCACTCACCCATGCTCCCTCCACAACCATGTGGCCTAGAAACCACATGGACCCCACACACAATGGACAGCAGCTGTGAACACAACCTAACTAGCCTGATGCTGGACTGGACTGGACTGTGCAAATGTGGAGCGGAAACTCTGGGCAATGGCTTGATCTTAGCTCTGCTGAAGACAAAATGGGACTTTTTCCATGGTGGGACGGAGGGAGATTGAACCTTGGAAACTCAGGGGTTTAATTCCACAGAAATAAAGCTTTCCATGATATCTCATCCTCCCATGGGGGCCTCAGGAAATTCTTGTTCCCACGGCACACCAAGAAGTCCACTTCCACCAGCAACAGCACCCCAAAGATAACACTACTAAATTGCAGGACAGGAACACTACCTGTTTTGTTCACTTGTAAATCTTCAACTCCTAGCACAAAGTTGATACTCAATTGAATACTGTGATGAATAATTCGAATGGCCTTCCAGGAACAAATAGCAAGTGCAAAAGCATACAGTGACTAAATATAGTTTTTTGGAGGGAAACACCAAGTAATTCAGTAAGACAGAGCTCACGGGGTACAAGGGGGTTTTGAAAACAGGATGGTGTGGAGTTCTAGGCAGGAGCCAGTTCACAAAATCCCTTTACACGGCAGGAAAGAATTTGAGATTTGTATTAATGCTATGCGACACCACTGGAGAGTTTTAGTAAGAGGAGTGCCACGAGTAGACTTGCAATCAACAGACATTGTTCTATATGATATAAATGGGTGGCACAATGAGAGGCCTGGCAAGCAGCTGGGGTGCAAATTCTCAAGGAAAATAGCCAAGTCCTAAAATAAAGAATTGGCAACAGGATATATAAGAGAAGTTTTTTTAAGACTACTTAGAAGGTAAATCAATAGACAGGTTAATGAATCAACAGAAGGGTATGAGGAGAGTAAATGAATAGAAACATAGTATAATACTAGGAGCCCAGCATGCGATTCGAAATCGCGCGGCAACGCCCACCCTCGAGTCGCCGGTCCGGCCCTGCCTCCCTCTCCGGCCCTTGAAGCAGCTGCGGCCTCTGCTGATCAGGCCCTTCTCCAGCACAGGCGCGCCCTCGACGCTGCACACGCAACCTCCTCCTGTACGATTGACCCGTTATGGTGTCGCAGTTAATTAGCATGTTTCTCTACTTTATATATATAGATAATTCACACTGATAGAGTATTCAAATAAAGAGCAGGTTGGGAGAGGTGGATAATTAGGTCAGTTTGGGACAGGTTAAATTTTGAGATATTTAAGGTATACAGGGTGGAAGAAAAGTAGATTTACAGTTGTGAGTTTATTCTTGTATAATTATTAATTGTTGTATTATTTTTCATACAAACAACTGTAAACCTACTTTTGCCTCACCCTGTATTTAGACAATATATGAAGTTAAAAAAAAATCAAGAACAACAATTATCTAAAGGGCAGAAAGATGATGTGCCAGTGAAGGAGAATGAGGAAAAACAAAGAAAATCAAGAGAGCACAATGTCATAGAACACAGAGGAAGTTTTGAGGAGGGTGGTATTGGCAGTATGAAAGACTGCAAAGAAGTTAATAAAATATGGACAAGTGTCTGTGAAACTGGTAAACATGGGCATTTTCCATCGAGTGATGGAGAAAGTGGTTAAAAGGCAGGGGGTTGAGGAGTAAAAGAACTCTTTTCACTTATACTTAACAACTTGTTTGGCTGCTTTAATGGGTTGTGGTGGGGCCACTACAGAGCTCTAGACTACAGGCAGGAAAAATGGGTATCAAATACCAGCTCTGCCCATGTCTATATGTATGGCTTTGGGAAAGTCCTTTAATCCTGAGCCTTGGAATCCTACCTATAAAAGCAGTCTGTAACTACTTATGTCTTAGTTTATCTGAGGCTAAAGGAGATAAAATATGAATGGATTTGTCTCAAGCCTAGAATAGACATTCATTCATTCATTCTTATTTATTCACCACCAGAGGCCCAGTGCATGAAATTCGTGCATGGGGAGCCGGGGGAGTGGTGTCCCTCAGCCCAGCCTGCACCCTCTCCAATTCGGAACCCCTTGGGGGATGTCCAACTACCAGTTTAGGCCAGATCCCACAGGAAAATCCATAAACCGGCTGTCGGACATCTCTCTTGCAATCCGGGACCACTGGCTCCTAGCCACTCACCTGCCTGTGTGCCTGATCACCCCTAACCACCTCTGCCTGCTGGCCTGATCTCCCCTAACCACCCTCCCCTGCCAGCCTGATCGCCCCTAACTGCCCTCACCTGCCAGCCTCATCACCCCTAACCACCTCTGCCTTGGCCCCCGCCACCGTGGTTTTGTCCGGAAGGAGGACCAGACAACCGAAAGATGTCCGTTCAACCCGGTCTAATTAGCACATTATCCTTTTATTAGTATAGATAATAAAGTATGGTGAATAATCAGAGTAATATAACTGAGCTAAAATCACTTCGTTTGTTATTATTGTTGAACTAAATATCAGTAACAAAATCCTTTAGTTAACTGATAATTCCATATACATTCAATTTTGCTGTAACACTTGTTTTGAAAACGTAAGTTTGATCCAACACAATTGATATATTAGGAAACAATCTGAGCATAACAGAAAATTTTCATTTGCTTAGGTACAAGTTCATCCACGAGAAACACTAGGTCAATGCAGAAAACTGTACCAGCTGAACTGAACCATGGAAAAAATACACAAAGCACACATAAACACCTAAAACATCCACTAGATACTCAGTTCACTGCATGTTAGGAGCCACACCCATCCATATCTGGTGTTACAAATTCCCATCTTATTTTAGGTGGAGTTCAACCAATATTTGGGAAACCACTTTCTATTAATATATTTGTGTTTCTACATGGTCCGGCCTTTCAGAAGAGAGCACTGGCAAATTTGGATAAAAGATTAACAGTAAACATGCCTTGGAAGCTAGAGATAATGTGATGCCCCAAAAAGATTTAGAGATGCTCCTCACCCCCAAACCATTTATTTCCTTACACTCCAGAATAATGAAGCTACCTTCCTCTCCCCTCACCAGAGATGTTTTTACCTTCCAAAGCAAAGTTCTATCTGTCTCTCTGTCTCTCTCTGGTTTGGAGGATGGGCAGATCTGCTGGAACACTATAAAACTCTCCGAATTTTCATGTTCCTCTCCGTGGTGCAATCCCACTGCATGTGAAGGATAACATTCGGGCCTCACCACATAGCCTTATGGGAATTGGGGGTTGGAACTAGCACTAAGATGCTCTGTGCATAATAAAGTTTGTTCTCTGACTCAGAGATTTCAAGTTTCTTGTTAGAACATTTACTATTTCTATATATCTGTATTTCTATAGCTATATCCTTAACATCCTCCTTCCCCACCATTCCACAATAATTCACAAGCTGCAATTCCTCTGACATGCACTCCCACAAACAAGCTAAAAGCTTTTTTCAAAGTCAAATGCCATATTTATTGAAGTATTTATATATTTCTTCACCTTTTAACATGTTTTTAAAACTAAGCTATCATTTTTATTATGTTCCTATCTTTTAAAAATGTGTCATGGCAAAATTTTTAGTAATTTTTTGTGTCATGACAAAAAGTAACAGTGATTTTTGTGTTGCATGGTGTTTTTTAAGACATGCATTACATTGTATTATAACAGAACTGACTATGGTCTGGTAGATTAGAATAAGGATAACAACATGTGGAAGCTTAAAAGGATAATTGTAAATTACATGTGTATTTATTTATAATAATTCCATCTCAAATTACTTGGGAATATGAGAGTTGACCATACTATTATTTTCATTTACCCATAAAATTTCCTTTCATTTAATTTATAAAAAGAGCAGTAGAGCTTATTTTTGAAGTATGCTTTTCTCTAATTATATCAGAATATAATTACTTTCATGCCCACAAAATTTTATAAAAATCAACAAATAAAATGCCTTACCACTGGAAATAAAATTGTCCTCTTCATCGTTGATATCTGGAATTTCATGCTTCAGAAGAGAACAATCAGGTGATGTTTTATCTAAGAGCTCTAAAGATGGTCTTCCATCATTGTCAGTATACTTTCCAAAACTGAAGTCATGTTTAGTTTGTGGTAACCCACTCTCTCCTATCTTTTTCCTAAGAATTTCCTTTTCATAGTTTTTTAAGTTTCTGTTTGATGAGTATACAATCCTAAAATACAAAATGTAAAATATTAATAGAAAGAATGATGATTCTTAAAAACTAGTTTCCTACTGTGCAGCTTTCATATACAACAACTACATAATTTAAAAACATTTAAGCCCTAGCTGGTTTGGCTCAGTGGATAGAGTGTCAGACTGCAGACTGAAGGTTACCAGGTTCGATTCAAGGCACGTGGACTGAGCTGCAGGCTCGATCCACAATAGGGGGCGTGCAGGAGGCAGCCGATCAATGATTCTCTCTCATCATTGATGTTTCTATCTCTCTCTCCCTCTCTCTTCCTCTCTGAAATCAATAAAAATATATTTTTAAAAATTTAAAATCTGAACTAACTGTAGAAAAGTCTATCTAAAATAGCAGAAAGTTTGAAAAGTAGTGTATAAATATTTTTATGTTAAAGAGGAATATATAATGCCAACAAATTAGATAACCTAAATGAAGTGGACAATTCCCAGAAAGACACACACTACCAAATGTGACTTAAGAATAGCCAGGCCAGTGTTGCTCCGTGGTAGACCCACAAATCAGGAGGTCACGGTCTGATTCCCAGTCTGGGCACATGCCTGGTTTGTGGGCTCTATCCCCAGTGCGGGGTGTGCAGAAGGCAGCCGATCGATGGTTCTCATCATTGGTATTTCTTTCTCTCTCTCCCTTTCCCTCTCCCTTCCTCTCTCTGAAATCAATAAGAAAAAAAGAAGAAATAGACTATCTAAGTAGACCTAAAATAGGTAAAGAGATTGAATTAGTAATCAAAAATGTCCCACAAAGAAAAGCCCAGAACAAGGTGCCTTCACTGGTGAACGCTACCAAATGTTCAAAGAAGAATTAACACCTTTACAAATTTTTCCAAAGAGAAGAAAGCAGTTCCCAACTTATTCTGTGAGGTCAGTATTATCCTGATACAAAAGCACACGCAGACATCACACGAAAAACAACAACAACATAGACTGGTATCTTTAGTAATAAAGATGAAAACATCCTCAACAAAATAATAGCTAACGGAATCCAGCAACATATAAAAAGAATTATACATCATGACTAACTGGGATTTAACTTAGGAAATCAAGGGTAGTTAAACATATGAAAATCAATGTTATATGCCATATTCTATGGCCCGAATGTCTGTGCCCCACCCCCACAACCCATCAAAATTCAAATGTTAAAACTTAATGGTCAGTGTGATGATATTAGGAGGTGAGACCTCTGCTAAGTGATTAGGTCATTAGGGCAGAGCCCTCATGAATGGAATTAGTACCCTTATAAAAGAAACTCCGAAGTTACCCCTTGCCTCTTTCTACCATGTGAGGGCACAGTGAGAAGTCAGCAGTCTGCAACCCAGAATAGGGCCTTCACCAGAACCCTACCATCCTGGCACTCTGATCTCAGACTTCCAGTCTCCAGAACTGTGAGAGATAAATCTCTGTTGCTGATAAGTCACCTAGTCTGTGGTATATTCATATAGCAGCCCAAATCTAGCCTGAATGGACTGAGACACCATATCAACAGGACAAAACCTACATGATCATCTTAATAAACACTAAGAAAATGCATTTAACAAAACCCAAAACCTTGTCACGATAGAACACTAAACAAACTAGGAATAGAAGGGAACATGCTCAACCTGACTAAAAAAAAAGAACACCCATAGCTAACATCATACTTACCAGTGAAAGACTGAAAGCTTTCCTTCTAAGGTCAGCAAAGATATCAGCTCTCACCACTTCTATTCAATATTTAACTGGAAGTTCTAGTTGAGGCAATTAGGCAAGAAAAATAAATAAAAGGTGTCTGGATTGGAAAATAATACAAAGTTGAGCTGGTGTGGCTCAGTGGTTGAGCATTGACCCATGAACCAGAAGTTCATGGCTTGATTCCCAGTCAGGGAACATGTCTGGGTTGTGGGTTCAATTCCCAGTAGGGGGTGTGCAGGAGACAGCTGATCAATTATTCTCTCTCATCACTGATGTTTCTATCTCTCTGTCCCTCTCTGAAATCAATAAAAATATATATATTTTCAAAAGAATACACAAAGCTATCTCTATTTACAGATGACAAACCCGTACACAGAGGTTGAATTAATCACTAATGGTCAATGATTTAATCATTTGTGCCTATGTAATGATGCCTCCATAAAAACCCTAAAGGGTGGGGTTTGAAGAGCCTTCAGGTTGGTGAACACGTAAAGATATTAGGAGCATGGTTTGCCTAGAGAGGGC
Source organism: Cnephaeus nilssonii (assembly GCF_951640355.1). Taxonomy (NCBI): domain Eukaryota; kingdom Metazoa; phylum Chordata; class Mammalia; order Chiroptera; family Vespertilionidae; genus Cnephaeus; species Cnephaeus nilssonii. The sequence continues at coordinate 34,426,840 of NC_137078.1, forward strand.
ATGGAAGCTCTGTGCCCTTTTACACATACCTGACTCTATTCATCTCTTCTGACTATTCCTGAGTAATATCCTTTATAATAAAACTAGAGGCCTGGTGTACGTAATTCGTACACGGGGTGTGTGTGTGTCCCTCAGCCCAGCCTGCACCCTCTCCAATCTGGGATCCCTCTCACAATCCAGGACTGCTGGCTCCCAACTGCTCGCCTGCCTGCCTTCCTGATTGCCCCAAACCGATTCTGCCTGCCAGCCTGATCACCCCCTAACCACTACCCTGACAGCCTGATTGATGCCTAACTGCTCCCCTGCCAGCCTGATTGCCCCTAACTGCCCTCCCCTGAAGGCCTGGTCACCCCTAACTGCCCTCCCCTGCAGGCCTCGTCACCCCTAACTGCCCTCCCCTGCAGGCCTGGTCCCCCCCAACTGCTCTCCCCTGCAGGCCTGGGTCCCCCCGCAACTTCCCTCCTCTGCTGGCCTGGTCACCCCTAACTGCCCTCCCCTAAGTGCCTCTGCCTGCCTGATTGCCCCTAACTGCCCTCCCCTGCTGGCCTGATCTTGCCCTAAACACCCCTAACTGCCTTCCCCTGCCAGCCTGATCTCATCCCCAACTTCCCTCCCCTGCCAGCCTGATCTAGCCGCCAACGGCCCTCCCCTGCCAGCCTGATCTCGCCCCCAACTGCCCTCCCCTGCTGGCCTGAACTCACCCCCCCAACTGCCCTCCCCTGCCGGCCTGATCTCACCCCCAACTGCCCTCCCCTGCTGCCCTGATTGCCCCCAACTGCCCTCCCCTGCTGGCCTGATCTTGCCCCCAACGGTCCTCCCCTGCCGGCCTGATCACCCCCAACTGCCCTCCCCTGCTGGCCTGATCCCGCCCCCAACTGCCCTCCCCTGCTGGCCTGATCTCGCCCCCAACTGCCCTCCCCTGACAGCCTGATCTTGCCCCCAATAACCCTCCCCTGCCAACCTGATCTCGCCCCTAACTGCTCTCCCCTACTGGCCTGATCACCCCTAACTGCCTCTGCCTGCCTGATCGCCCCTAACTGCCATCCCCTGCCGGCCTGATCTTGTCCCCAACTGCCCTCTCTGCCTTGGCCCCCACCACCATGGCTTTGTCCAGAAGGAAGTCGGACATCCAGAAGATGGCCAGTCGACCCGGTCTAATTAGCATATTACCCTTTTATTAGTATAGATTATATAGGATAGGATTGCTGAAATTGGGGGGGAGCCTTTTTCAGTAGGAGGAGATGCTCTTGGCAGACAAAAATACATAATCCCTATATCTGACAGCCAGCCATATGCACTATACTGTCAAACCGGTCACTAAAAAATTTAACCTCTTTCTTACACCTTACACCAAACAGTTGTTGCCCTTAAAACCCCTCCTCAGCCCCCACCTTAGGTTCTGCCTTCGCAGTTCACCCAGATTAGGTTCTGATTGGTCGGTTTCTATGCCAGTCAGCGTCAAAAGCTCCACCTCCTAGACAGCCATTGGCTCCTCGCACTTCACCCAGATTTGGTTCTGATTGGTCGGTTTCTATGCCAGTCAGTGTCTAAAGCTCTGCCTCCCAGGCAGCCAGTGGTTCCTCACAGTTCACCCAGATTTGGTTATGATCGGTCGGTTTCTATGACAGTTAGCGTCTCCGAGCCTATCTCCGGGCCTGATCAGAGAGGTGGGGCTGATCAGCAGCCCCCACAGAGGCCCAGAGAGAAAGAGAGGCACAGCTGCTGGCCAGGCCCAGAGAGAAAGAGAGAGGCAAGTGCTGATCAACAGCTGCCACAGAGGCTACTGATCAGACCCTGCTTCTCTCTCCAGGCCTCTCTGGGCCTGATCCACAGCCCCCTCGGCAGTCAGTGCTGGGTCGCTGTGCCTGCAGCAGTGGCAGTCAGTGCTGGGTCACCACGGCAACCCAGCACTGACTGCAGGACTGATTTCTGGTCGGTCGAGCCTTCGGTCGTTATGGTCCCTGGGTTTTTATATATTAGGAAGGATGATAAGATCCAAGAGAAGAGAAACTTGTTTTTTGAAAAGCGAAAATTGCTGGAGCAATGTCTCTGAGTAGGTGAAAAGGAATAGGATGAGATCTAGTGGACAAGGGGAGAAATTGATTGTAAAGCACTGACAGTTCATCAATAGTAACAAGAGGAATGACAAAGCATATGATGCAGATGCAAGTGAGTAGATGTGTGAGAAATCTGTGCAAGTTCTCTTCCAATTGCCTTGATTTCCTCAATGAAATAGAAAGCAAGGTTATGAAGTGAGAACAAATGTAAGGGAAGAGCAGTTGAAAGTTCAAGAAAGCAGAGGTGTGAAATATCAAGGAGAATGGGAGAGCAAATGAAACCAGGGAAATATTATATGATTGCATGTAATATGACCAACAGCACTAAATGCCTACTTGAGGCTCATGGTCATGATGTTTTTTAAAAATCTTTATTGTTGAAAGTATTGCACATGTCCCTTTTTTCCCCTCATTGGCCCTTTGGTTGATTTCCCCAAGCAAGCACCCCCCACACACACACACACTTCTTCCCCTTCTATTATTAGTCTGTTTCATGCTTCTATGTCTCTGGATCTGTTTTGTTCATCAGTTTATTTTGTTCATTAGATTCCACATATGAGTGAGATCACGTGATACTTGTCTTTCTCTGACTGGCTTATTTCACTTAGCATAATACTCTCCAGCTTCATTTAAAGTGAGACCAGCCCTAGATAGTTTGGCTCAGTGGACAGAGCATCAGCCTATAGACTGAAGGGTCCCCGTCAGGGCACATGCCCAGGTTGCGGAATTGATCCCTATTGGGGGTGTGTAGGAGGCAGCCGATCAATTGCAAAACTGTTTCAGCCATAGCATAATGATTCTCATCATTGATGTTTCTATTCCCCTTCCTCTCTGAAATCAATTTATTTATATAGATATAGATATATAGATATAGATATATAGTGAGACTCACTAGCATGTGTTTTTCTCCTGTCTTATTTTATATATATACTAGAGGCCTGATGCACAAAATTCGTGCATGGGGGTGGGGGAGAGGAAGGGGTTGTCCTTCAGCCCAGCCTGCACCCTTTCCAATCTGGGACCCCTTGAGGGATGTCCACTGGGATCGGGCCTAAATGGGTGGCTGGACATCCCTTTCACAATCCAGGACTGTTGGCTCCAAACCGCTTATCTGCCTCTGCCTGAATGCCCCTAACCGCTTCCGCCTGCCAGCCTGATCACCCCCTAACCACTCCTGCCAGCCTGATCAACGCCTAACTGCTCCCTCACCAGCCCGGTCACCCCTAACTGCCCTCCCCTGCAAGCCTGCCCCCTCCCAACTGTCCTCCCATGCAGGACTGGTCCCCCCCAACTGCCCTCCCCTGCTGGCCTGGTCTCCCCCAACTGCCCTCCTCTGCTGGCCCACTACCCCTAACTGCCCTCCCCTGTAGGCCTGGGTCCCCCCCCCCCCCAACTGTCCTCCCCTGCAGGCCTGGTCCCTCCCAACTGCCCTCCCCTGCAGGCCTGGTCCCCCCCAACAGTCCTCCCCTGCTGTCCTGGTCCTCCCCAACTGCCCTCCTCTGCTGGCCTGGTCTCCCCTAACTGCCCTCCCTGCTGGCATGATTGCCCACAACTGCCTTCCCCTGCAGGCCTGGTCCCCCCCAACTGCCCTCCCCTGCAGGCCTGGGTCCCCCGCAACTGCCCTCTCTTGCTGGCCTGGTCTGCCCCAACTGCCCTCCTCTGCCGGCCTGGTCACCCCTAACTGCCCACAACTGCCCTCCCCTGCAGGCCATCTTGTGGCAGCCATCTTGTGTCCACATGGGGGCAGCTATTTTTGACCACATGGGGGCAGCCATCTCGTGTCTTGGAGTGATGGTCAATTTGCATATTACTCTTTTATTAGATAAGATATATATATAGTGAGACTGACTAGTATGTGTTTTTCTCCTGTCTTACTTGACTGTATAGATGCAGGAATGGAGTAGTCAAAGGGTTGCACTCTAGGTTTAGAGTTTTGACATGCAAATAAGATAAATTCAGAGGGGAGGGGGAATAGAGGCTGTATGTAAAGGAAGTGACACAATGATAGAAAGGAATGTAAGCAGAGTAAGGATGGAAATGAAAACATCAGCAGATAAGAAACGATAAAATTTTGTAAGATTAACTGCAGGTCCTGGTGGAGTTAATGAATTATTAGAATTGGAGCTTTAAAGGAGTGAACTAGAAAAATAGGAGGCAGAAGTTAAGAGAGTGAGATGCTTAGAATCTGATTGTGGAGAGTTGCAGTTATTGATAATGACATAACATTATTTCACTTGGTATTGAGTGGTCAAGGTATAATGGAAAACAAGATTACCAGAAAATGGGAATTAAGGAACTAAGAGGCCATTGTATTAAAAACACCATCTATGCCCTGGCCAGTTTTCTCAGTGGTTAGAACATCAGCCCGTGGACCGAAGGGTCTCGCGTTTGATTGGTTACCTTGGTTGTAGGTTCGATCCCTGGCCCTGGTGGCAGAGGGCTAGAGACTCTGGGCTACAAAGGTGGTCTTTAGATGTCTGGTATTTAGCCATGGAAAGATTAGAGCAGAGGAATATTACTTTCTGGAGTGTAAGAACCAGATAAAAGACATGGGTGCCTGAATGAACTCTGGACTGGGTGGTTTGCTTATCAAAGGCATGCTTACAGGAATTAGCTAACTGTGGGGCCCTACTTCATCAGGGTCAGTAGGGCCCCAAATGCCAAAATATCAAGAACACAGAAAATATAGTTAAATATCCTCTCTAATAAAATGGTAATATGCAAATTAACCATCACTCCGCTACATAAGCCATGCCCACCAGCCACGCCACACCCACCAGCCAATCAGGGCGAGTATGCAAATTAACCCCAATCCAAGATGGCTACAGCCACAGAGAGCAAGGTTTCCCAGGTAACAGAGCAAGCCAAGCTTTCCATAGCCGTTGCAGGCCTAAGCCTCCACTCAAGCTACAAAGTTTCAATTATAGAAGGTAAACAAATTCAAACAAATGGTGGCAGAATGGAGCTTGAGAGAGCAGGCCAGGGTTGCTGACGGCAACAGGGGAAGCAAAGCTTTCCGCACACCCTGGCCGGGCTCACCCGCTTAAGGCTACAAAGTTTCAATTGTAGAAGGTGAATTAACTGCCACAGAAATGGCTGCCGCCCCAGAAATGGCTGCCGCCCCAGGCTACAAAGTTTCAATTGTAGAAGGAAAATAAATTCCAGATAACAGGGCCTCCCCTTGGGTTGCCAGGAGGCGTGGCCGGCCTGCAAACCACCACAGGCCCCTCGCTCAGGCCGCCCCACACCCCAAGGGAACCCCCACCCTTATCTGTGACACCCTTCAGGGCAAACCAGCTGGCCCCCACCCCTGTACCAGGCCTCTATCCTATCTAATAAAAGAGTAATATGCAGATTGGTCATCACTGCAACACACAATATAGCTGCCCCCATGTGGTCAAAGATCCTGCCCCCATGTGGACACAAGATGGCCACCACAAGATGGCCAGCAGGAGAGGGCAGTTGGGAGGCACCTGGCCTGCAAGGGAGGGCAGTTGAGAGGGACCAAGCCTGCAAGGGAGGGCAGTTGGAGGTGATCAACCCTGCAGGAGAGGGCAGTTAGGGGTGACCAGGCCGGCAGAGGAGGGAAGTTGGGGGCAAACAGGCTGGCAGCAGAGTGGTTAGGGGGTGATCAGGCTGGCAGGCAGAAGCGGTTAGGGGCAATCAGGAAGGCAGGCAGGCAAGCACTTGGGAGCCAGCAGTCCTGGATTGTGAAAGGGATGTCCGACTGCCCGTTTAGGCCCGATCCCAGGGATCGGGCCTAAACGGGCAGTCGGACATCCCTTGTGGGGTCCCAGATTGGAGAGGGTAAAGGCTGGGCTGAGGGACAACCCCCCTCCGTGCACGAATTTTGTGCACCGGGCCTCTAGTAATTAATACAAGAGTATACCTATCCCACCCACCTCCACCCCTACTAGTCAGTATAAAGGACGTAGGAGAGAAAACAGCCAGCACTCAAGAAAGCTGCAGGGAAAATGGAATCCTTGGTTTTGTGTTTTTCTATATGTTTACCTTATTGATATTTTATCCTAGCATTTCCCAGTTATTGATGTTAAACTTAAAATTCAAAGATCTTCCCTCTTTTCTTTCCTTTACACACACATGCACACATACAAATATACATACAGTCTCACAACTATAACATAGGAAGTCTTGTTGGGAAATCAAAGATTTTTATAACCCTGAGTTAAATTTTAATCATGAGATCATAAAGCAAACACTACTTTCCACTAAATCATTTGATCCAAATTTGAAGTCACTGTATAAAAAACAACTTTTCAAAAACTGTATTTCCAACTCTAACTCAAGTATACACCAAAGTACTCTATATTAAGTAGCAACATAACAGAATATTTCAAAATTTTTATTGGTTATTTAAAGAGAAAGAATGTGCCTTGAAGACACTTATAAGGAGTGAATTTCACAAAGTAAAAACTCAAAAATCTTTTTTATCAGGATTTTTACTAAACAAAAAATTTAACCTCATATTTTACATTATAACCTTCTACTTATGCTTTATATTAATATAGAGAAGTTTCAATGTAAAGTGCTAAAGAATGGGAGAGGGTACATAACAAACACTTTCTATATGTAAGAGAATACATGAGGTACCCTGGGGATGTTCACATCAATGAGATGATTTAATCTCAAGGAGCTTATATAACAACAGACATACATGACTAACCTACTACAAAACAGAACGTGACTAAGTGCTTAAAAGAGAGGACTGTGAAGCACAAAGCCATTTACTCCAAGCTCCTGTTCTAAAGATGAAAAACACACACAAGCTAACAGAAATCATAAAACAAGATAATGCACAGCCAGAAGGCAGATCTCTGTCTTGTTGCCAAGTCCAGTGCTTCCTCCACTCTACCATGCTGTCTCTCATTCGATCTTTTTTCTATCCGTTTTATTTATTTTTTAACTGTATTATTATTCCATTATTAAGAAATTCACCTCTATTACTGTCATGAAGTGGAGGTTGGGTTAACTGACGAGTTCTTGAGGTACCTACACCCCACTCTGGACTTCCTGGTTATAACCACTATCTCAACTGAAAGCCAGACTCAGGAAGCCTCAATCCCTGCGTCTCATTCCTGTAAGATGCCAAAACCAACTATGGAGGAGGCTTTTTTCAGAGAAGAGAACTTTGTCTTCCCAGAAGACAAACCTACTTTGCCTTAAAAGGTAGATAGCAACCCAAACCACAAACAGATTGTGACCTCCAAAACCTCAATTCCATCATTTTTAATGATCACAAATAAAGGATAACATTGATGGAATTTCTCCTTTTCTCTAATAAATAAAACTTTGGTCTATATCAAGCATCTACTTATAAACATACATTCAATACCTAAAGAAATGTGTAATTTCATAGGACCAACTACTATGAATAACACTTATTAAAATGTATTTAGTGCTTACCATATGGCAGGTCACTGTGCTAAGTGCTTTATGAGCATCTCATTTAACCCTCACAACAGCACTCTGAAGTGGGTATTGTGATGATGTCCATTTTTTTCAGGTGAGGAAACTAATGATAACTGTTTAGTTCAAATTCATAGTTAGAAGTGGTGGACCTGGCTTGACTACAAAGCCTGCTCTTACAACAATGCCTCTATACCACCTACTAGAGAAAAAAATAAATACATTTAAAATTGATAGTTGAAACTCAATGATGAGCCTATGATCTATACTGGAAGATAACAATGATTTTCTAAATTTCTCTTACAGTCTCTGTTTAAATTATATGTCACTGTTCTTACACATGGGGAGAAGCTAAGATTAGGCAATTTTCCATTTATGCTTGTAGGAGCTTCATATAAGAAACTCTGAAATAAAGAAATAGGCCATTTAAGCAATGACTGGAGCATAAAATGAAGAAAAAATAAGCCAAATCAAAGAAATATACTTAAAATTTAATCACTCAAAAGTAATTTTCTATGCTAAAGTCAACATGATTTTGATTATAGGCAAGAAGTATGTCAGCAAACAGCTAAAAGCCTAGCATCTAAAAAACACCTAGGATCCAGTACATAAAAACAGAAAAATCTAACTGAGTTCTCATAAAAGTCAAACTGATAACTGGCATTAAGGACAGACATACAGACCAATGAAATAGAACTGAGAAACCAGAAATAAACCCTAACGTTTACAAAGTATCATAGACTAGTGGCTTAACCAACAGAAATTTATTTCTCACAATTCTGAAAGCTGGAAGTCCAAGATCAGGGTACCACCATGGTCGGGTTCTGGTGAGAACTCTCTTCATGGCTTGTAGTTAGTCAACTTCTTGCTGTATCCTCACATGGCACAGAGCAGACTCTGGTATATCTTCTTACAAGGGCACTATTCCCATCATGAGGGTCCCACCCTCATGTCCTCATTTAAATCTAATTACCACCCAAAGGCACAAAATATAGTCCCTGAATATCATCACACTGGAGGTTATGACTTCAACATATAAGTTTTGGGGTAAAACAATTCAGTCCATAGCAATGGGCAACGGATTTTCAACAAGGATGTACAGGCAACCATATGGGGAAAGAAGTCTCTTCAAAAATGGTCCTGGAATAACTAGATATCACACACAAAAGAATGAAGTTGGACCCTTCCTCATATAAAAAAACAAACAAACTCTAAATGGATTATAGAGGGCTAAATGTAAGAGCTAAAAGCATAAAACCAAGGACATGTTGCCATCTCCACCTAGTTTAGACTTCATACCCCAGGACCTGGTCCTTTTTTGGCTAGCATACGGCTCCATAAACCCTTTCTTTTTTTAAAAAATATATTTCATTGATTTTTTTACAGAGAGGAAGAGAGAGGGATAGAGAGTTAGAAACATCGATGAGAGAGAAACGTCGATCAGCTGCCTCTTGCACACCCCCTACTGGGGATGTGCCCACAACCAAGCTACATGCCCTTGACCGGAATCGAACCTGGAACCCTTGAGTCCGCAGGCCGACGCTCTATCCACTGAGCCAAACCGGTTTCGGCCATAAACCCTTTCTTAAAAAAGATAAAATAAAATAAAATAAAATAAATAAAAAAATAAAATAAAATAAAACCATCCTATCCTATATAATAAAAGGTAATATGCAAAGCAACCGAATGGCGAAACGACGGGTCGCTATGATGCACATTCACCACCAGGGGGCAGATACTCAACGCAGGAGCTGACCCCTGGTGGTCAGTGTGCTCCAACAGGGAAAGCACCACTCAGCCAGAAGCCACTCATGGAGCCTCTCCCGTCTCTGCAGCAGCGCTAAGGATGTCTGACTGACGGCTTAAGTCTGTATGTCTGTCCTTAATTCAATTTAAACATCTGCTCTTCTTATCATCCAGTAATGACACTTTGAGGCCCCCAAGAGGCAATACCTCATCCCTAGCTCAGAATGTCTTATACCTCAATTCCCTTTTCTATCTCTGCTCATCTCATGTATGTGTCGTTCCCATGTGCACGAGATTAAATTTATTTACTCTTGACAATCTGCCTCCTGTTGATTTGATTATTTGGCCAGCCAAAAGAACCAGAGGAGGGAAAGAGAAAATTTTCCCCTTCCTCACACTTATTATCAATCACTGAAATAAAATACCACTAGCCAGTACATACCTAGTCCTTAACACACGACCTTGCCCAAAATAGGGCACAATAAATATCTACTAAGTAAGTGTAGGTGAGGGGTGGTAGGACAGAAAACCACTAAAATATTATTAGAATGATACTAACTTCCATATATTAGAGAAAGGGAAGAAATGATGGGATGGCAGTATTTAAATTACTGAAATGAAATACAAATAAACACCTCAAAATTTATAAACATAAAAAAACTTAGTTAACAAGTTTTATAATGCTTATTCATATGCCAGGCATCTTACATTTGAGGAAATTCCAGGCACAAGGGGTTAAGTTTGAGGCACACAGCTACCAAATGGCAGAGCAGGGAATTTGATCCCAGGCACTTTAGTCCTAGAGTCCATGTTCTTAAACACTAAGACAAAAAATTTTCAACCAGTGTGCTGTAAGAATTTTTAAAACATGTAATACCTGACTATTTAGTCGGGTCACTGGACTCTTTTTCCTTAGATTGTCAAATTTAAAAAATGACAACAGCCAACATAACAATAGGTAATCGGGTGTGAATAAATCAAAATTATACTGATTTTTGTCAGATTGGCAAAAAATATTTTTAAAAATCTGTGTGCTGTAGTATTGTAGTAATTAGTTTATATGTGCCATAAGATAGAAAAGGTTGAAAAATCAATGTACTAAGGCCGTGGTTGGCAAACTGCAGCTCACGAGCCACATGCAGCTCTTTGGCCCCTTGAGTGTGGCTCTTCCACAAAATACCACGGCCTGGGCGAGTCTATTTTGAAGAAGTGGCGTTAGAAGAAGTTTAAGTTTAAAACATTTGGCTCGCAAAAGAAATTTCAATCGTTGTACTATTGGTATTTGGCTCTGTTGACTAATGAGTTTGCCGACCACTGTACTAAGGTATTTAAGACCTCTCTGAAGTCATTTAAATAGGTTCTTTAAAAAGAGATACAATTTTGAGTAAATACATTAGAAAGTACTTTCCCCCAATACATTTAGCAAAAGTTAGTGTCAAATAATTATACATTTGCACAGATAACAGCAAAGCATTAAAATTGAATTCTATTCAATTAGAAATGGGGATTAATATAAAGTACTTTATCCCATTATTTAACAATGACAATTCTCTAACTTCACCAAACACAGTTCAATGGAAGTTCTATTTTCAAAAATGTTGGCCACATACAAGTCAAGAGAATAAAAATTATGATCTCATATTTTTATAAACATACATAATTTACTTAAAGCTTTACATATCAATAATATAGAGGTCAGTATAGCAATGGTTCTCAACAGAGGGCAAATTTACCCCAGAGAACTTCTGGCAAGGTCTGGAGACATTTTGGTTGTCACAACTTGTGGGGGAGGAGCTCTAGGAAGGATGTGGAGGGGAAGTGCTGCTGATATCTAGTGGCTACAGGCCAGGGATGCTGCTAAACATCCTAAAATGCACAGCACAGCCCTTACAACAAAGAATTATCTAACCCAAATGTCAACAGTGCTACTGTTGAGAAATCCTGGCATAGAGTAATTCATTCAAATTAACAGATAGCTCACTACTCATTTCTTCTCTCTCAGGATCAATCTCAAGTTAGTATGTAGCCTCTACCAATACTAAGTCTCCTAATACTCTAATACTAATACTTAGCCTCTACTAATACTAAGTTAAGATAATTTGGAATTTAAATGAATGGATTTTTCTTAAAAGTTTATAAAAATATATGAAATGACATACATATGTTTTAAAAATGATTACATATTAGACTTAAATATAAGAGAAAAAAAGGTAAAGAAAGCACTTACTGTAAAAATGTTCTAAATTCTGAAGCTTCAAAGTTCTCCACAGCAATAGGCTCATGATTTGTTAGATTATTTGATGTCTGTCCAATACTATGAAAATAGAAGTCAGGAACTCTTGCAAAAAGGACTGCTCTGTGTGCTTTGAACAAAGTACAACCTATAGAGAAAGTAACATCTGTATGGATTTCTTCCCTTAGAAGCCTGTCAGGAATAAAAAGGAACAATAGTTTAATTAGTGATACTCACAGATATATAATACTAGAGGCCCAGTGCATGAAATTCGTGCATGGGTGGGGGGTGGTGTCCCTCAGCTCGGCCTGCACCCTCTCCAATCCGGTACATCCCTCTCACAATCCAGGACCACTGGCTCCTAACTGCTCACCTGCCTGCCGGCCTAATCTCCCTAATTGCTCTCCCCTGCCAGCCTGACCCCCCTAACTGCTCTCCCCTGCCAGCCTGCTCGCCCCTAACCGCCTCTGGCTTGGCCCCGCCGCCATGGCTTTGTCCAGAAGGACATCTGGAAGGTCATCTGGAAGCTGTCCGGTCTAATTAGCAAATTACCCTTTTATTAGTATAGATACCCATTTTTATAAAGTAAGTTTTAAAAATAACACAAACAAAATAAATACAGAGGTAGCATAAAATAAATATGTTAATATAAAAATGAGTTTGTTCTTAGTTCATTTCAAAGAACACTATTTAATATTGGCTATGAATCTAACTTTCCAAAAGTTATATGTGAAAACCAAAGTAATTTCACTAAAAGAGTAAGACTACTTTTTCAAAAAATATTTTTTATTCCTTTTAATAATAGTAAAATGTATCTCCTGCTATTTGTGTTGATTTTCTATTTTAGATTTATTTTGAGAAAACAAAGTAATAATATAGTTGACATTGTGCAGAATCAATTTTTTTAAATCTTACTAAAATTGAAGTAAAAAAAGTAAACAGTCAACAACACCAGCAAACCAGATATAACAATAGATAATACAGATTAGAAACCAGTACACTTTGTTCTGACCATTGTTAAATACCAAGTCTGAAATGCAGACTTGGCTTCAAGAATGTGACATTTAAGCCCTTTTCCACCACCACCCCCATAACAAACACAACTAACCATACTCTAATCTATTATTAAAATGATTTAAAACCCATTCAAATTCTTTTATTAATGTACAGACATAGCCCACTGATAATATGTGTGGTAAGGTGATGGAAGAACAGAAATCAGCATAATAGAAACTGTGATAATACAATATTTGTCTCCATGGTAAGTATATATTTTACTTCATATTACTATAACATTATCATCAACAAGGTATGTATTCTCAGAGGACTTGTATTTGCAGGGTATAATTGGCAATCACACCAGTTCACTATAGGAGTCCAAGTAATGGATAAGATATCCATTACAGTGAAAGCTTAGAATGTTGCCATTAACACACTCCCCTAAGACCAAGTTAATGGCTCTTTTTCTGTTCCCATCGCATCAGTACATACCTCTATTACAGTACTTCTGTCATCGCATCATCATTTTTATGTGTCTTTTTCCCTATTAGACAATGAACTCCCCAAAGGCAAAAATTGTGTATCTTCAGTATATACTAAGAGCTCAATATCTGCTGTTAAATTTTGTTGTATTTTATCCTAAACAAGACAAATGCTTCAGAGCAAAGCTTTTAGAAACTTGGAAATGACGAGCAAACAGATGCATTTTAGTCAACATTTTCATCAATAATTTATTCTCATAGTTGATTTTTAAAGTTATGCAAAAATGTATTGGTTTCACAAAAATTAATACAAATTCAAATTGTACAAATAATTGTTCATTCTTCCCACCCACCTTCTTTCCATCCCCCACTTCGCCAAGGAAGCACTGCAGTTGGTAGCCATATAACTTTCACTAGAGAATCTGTTTTGCTCATAATAGATGATCATGAGTATTTAAAAAAAATTTTAAAGTTAGTGTTAAAAAAATTGTTAATGTGAAAATACAGTGCTTTTTATTTTATAAAACCACTTGTATCAGTTACAAGTAACAATATCTGACTTGGACCTCTTAAGAGAGGTTTATTGGCTCAGCTAATAGTAAGATCTAAAAGAAGGACAGGTTAGAGCAAAGGCTCAATGATGTCAAGGCCCAGCTTCTTTCCACATCATTTCTCTACCAACAACTACTATATTAACCTATCTAAAGCATTTTAGACTGCTGATTGAACCTAATTATCACTAAAATATTTATTGAACAAGTACTATGTACTAAGCACTGTGGACATAAACATGCCTAAAACATAATATCTGCCCTCAAAGAGTATATAGAATAATAGTAGTGAGGGCATGCCTGAAAATTGAAGAGCATGATATATTCAATCGCACAAATAAGTAAATTTTGTTCAGAGACAGACATAAGAAAAGACCTTATAGAGGACATGAAAACCAAATGGGATTTTAAAGATTGAGTAAGAGTTGGTCACAGAAACAAAGCAAGGTAGAAAAGAGTTCCTGATATATATGAGTGCAGAGCTACAAACTGGTCAGCAAAGTATTGAGATGAGAAATGGAAGATGAAGCTGTAGGGATAAAGATGAATAAGAGGCAAAGAGCCTGGCTCAGTGGTTGAGTGTCAACCTATGAACCAGGAAATCATGGTTCGATTACCGGTCAGGGCACATGCCCGGGTTATGGGCTTGATCCCCAGTGTGGGGCCTGCAGGAGGCAGCTGATTAATGATTCTCTCTCATTATTAATGTTTCTATCTCCCTCTCCCTTCCTCTCTGAAATCAATAAAAATATATATTTTTTAAAAAGAGGCAAAGAGCTGAATTCTATCTTACAGTTGAAGGGGAATCACCAAATGGTTCAAAACATGAATAAATTTATTTTTCAAAATATCACCTGTTAGCTGTGTAGAAGAGGAATTAGGGGAACATGAGAATGAAGAATGAAGATGAGAAAACTACTATACAGCACAGATGAGTGATGTAAAGGAATTATGCCAGGAGAAAATGAATGGTGACAGAGAATAAGGATAGAATTAAAATATATTTAGGTAATAAAACTGGCAATAGTTGGTGACTGGATGTAGAAGGTGAAGGGAATAAGCTAGGATCTCTCCATTATTTGGTTTGGACAACTGGGTGCTGGTGATGCCACCAACCTGTAATCTATATCTGTTCTCCCAATTTCCCTACTATACTCCAGACATATTTCCAAAGGTCTCTTTGATATGGCTTTCTGAACATTCACCATGTTCCTCCCTTTCAAATGTCCTAAGATTTGGCACCACCTTCTTTGTTTTCCTCTCCCTGTTCCTCCACATGTAATTGGTCACCAAGCTCATCAATTGCCATATGAATCCCTTTCACCTTTTCTATTTATGCCACCATTATGTATCTCCAACTATTACAAAATCTCCTGGCTGGTTTCCTAGTTTCAATTTCTCTTTCCTCAATTCAAAACCTAAATATGTTGATCCTTTATTTAAAAATAAAAACACCAATGGGTACACCTGAAACTAATATAAAATAATACTGGATGTTAGAAAAAAAAGCCCCCCAAAAACCAATGGCTTTTCAAAACTGCCTCTAGATACATTCCAAACGCTCTACTGAAAAAAGGCCTCCATGATTTAGTGTCACTTTATCTATTTACCCTCATCTACTGTCACTCTGATTGCCTGCCAAACCCACAATCCCCTCCTAAATAAAGCTGCCAAATTTGTTTATTATTTATATACTAGAGGCCCAGTGCACGAATTTGTACACCAGTGGGGTCCCTCAGCCTGGCCTGCAGGGATCGGGCCGAAACTGGCTCTCTGACATCCCCCAAGGGGTCCTGGATTATGAGAGGGCACAGGCCAGGCCGAGGGACCCCACCGGTGCACGATCGGGGCCGGGGAGGGACTGCGGGAGGGCTCCACGGTGTGTCCGGCCTGTCTCATCCAGTCCCAATCAGCTGGACCCCAGCAGCAAGCTAACCTACCAGTCGGAGCATCTGCTCCCTGGTGGTCAGTGCACATCATAGTGACTGGTCAAACAGTCGGACACTTAGCATATTAGGCTTTTATTAGTACCACACGATCCTGATACTCTTAACCACATCTAAATGGTCAACAGACGGAGCCAAGGTTAGCCATCAGCCAATGTGGTAGTTAAACAAGTAAACTCTGGCAGAAACATTCTATAATAAACAAGGACCAACTGATCGCACTCTAAGTGTTACAAAGCTCACCCAAAGTGGAGTAAGAAAAAGAAATGTGTGAGAGAAGCGAAGATGAAGGAACAAAGTTACTGGAAGATCAGTTTATATAGAGAAGGCAGACTGGGTTCAAATTCTGGTCATGTCACCTGGGGCAAGTCACTCTACTATCTGGAGCCAGACTGCCAACATTCTTCTTCCAACTCCACTGCTTGTCTTCTAATGCTCAGTTTCCTTTTATGTTGAATGAATGGGAATAATAATAAGATTTACCTTACAGAGGAGTAAATAAACCATTCTGTATCAACCCAGGGTCTAGCTAATAGTAGGATGGCAAGAAGTATTACATATTTTTACTACAATTGTCCTGAATAATGGTCCATTTCACAGTTGCTGTTATATCCCCAGCAACTTTCCAATTCTACATCAGATCTCAGATTTGGCTTTTTTTTATGTTGAAACTGTTTCCTGTTTTTCCTTACTTCTCCATATATCCTAATGCCTCAGGTAACCCAGAGGTGTTTCTGTTCCTTGCTGTTTAGAAGAATTTGATACAACTTGCTTTCCGAGACTATATCAAGCTCTTTCCAAACTCCATTCCCCTTGTTTAAATACCCTCTGATTTCTCCCTTACTAATCTCTACCTAATCAATTTTAATCAACCCCCAGAGATCATTCAGATGTTACCTTATAAAGCTTTCTACAACTCACTGGGGTCCCAACATCACTTTTGTTTGGTTATTCTCTCTCTCACTAGAGCAGGCGTCCTCAAACTACGGCCCGCGGGCCACATGCGGGTGTTTTTGCCGTTTTGTTTTTTTACTTCAAAATAAGATATGTGCAGTGTGCATAGGAATTTGTTCATAGTTTTTTTTAAACTATAGTCCGGCCCTCCAACGGTTTGAGGGACAGTGAACTGGCCCCCTGTTTAAAAAGTTTGAGGACCCCTGCACTAGAGTGTAAACACAAACACCAAAGCCATATCCTATTAATCTTTGATTCTACAGGAGCTTGCTCCTAACAGAGCCAGGTAGGTGCTAGCTACTTCATTAATATTTTAAAATAAATCAATGATATTGCTGTGCTTGAAGAATATTAGCATTTAAGGTGGCTGGGTGAGCATGTGAAGTTTTTTTGTAATTAAAAAGATGCTGCACCTATTTTTTAATTTTTACTCTTTTAGAGACAGTGGGAGGGGAGTGACAGAGAAGAGATACATCAATGTAGAGGTATGTGCCCTTGACCGGAACCAAACCTGGTACCCTTCAGCCCGCAGGCCTACGCTCTATCCACAGAGTCAAACTGGCTAGGGCCTGCACCTATTTTTCTTAATTTTCAACTAGAGGCCCGGTGCATGAAAATTCGTGCACACAGGGGTCCCTCAGCCCAGTCTGCACCCTCTCGCAGTCCAGGACCCCTCAGAGTATGTCCACCTGCCGGCATAGGCCCACTCCCCAGGGGACTGGGCCTAAGATGGCAGTCAGACATCCCTCTGGTAGCCCGAGAGCCCTAGGGGGATGTGCGACTGATGGCTTAGGCCTGCTCCCCGCAGTCAGATATCCTTGGCGCTGTGGAGGACGCAGGAGAGGCTCCCGCCACTGCCGCTGCGCTTACAGGAGTGAGCCCGGATTGTGGCTGAGCAGAGCTCCCCCTGTGGAAGCACACTGACCACCAGGGGGCAGCTCCTGCATTGAGCGTCTGCCCCCTGGTGGTCAGTGCGCATCACAGCAACCGGTAGTTCTGGTCTTTCTGCCCTTACGGTCAATTCGCATATTACCCTTTTGTTATCCTGTCTAATAAAAGAGTAATATGCAAATTAACCATCACTCCGCTACACCCACAAGCCACACCCACCAGCCAATCAGAGAGATTGGGGTTAATGCAAATTAACCCCAACCAAGATGGCTGCAGCCACAGAGAGCAAGAGGGAGGCTTGGGTTTCCCTGGCAATGGAGGAAGCCAAGCCTTCCACACACCCTGGCGGGCCCAGGCCTCCGCTCATGGGTATAAAGTTTCAATTATAGAAGGTAAATAAATTCCAACAGAAATGGCTGCAGCCACGGAGCTGCAGAGAGCAGGAGGCTAGGGTTGCCCTCAGCGATGGAGGAAGCCAAGCTTCTGCAGCCCTGGCCAGCCTAGGCCTCCACTCCAGGCTACAAAGTTTCAATTATAGAAGATACATAAATTCCAACAGAAATGGCTGCCGCCAGGGAGCGAGCAGGAGGCTTGGCTCTGCTCCAGGCTACAAAGTTTCAATTGTAGAAGATAAATAAATTCCAGATTCCAGGGCCTCTTCTTGGGTTGCTGGTGGGCATGACTGGCCTGCAAACCACCACAGGCCCCTCGCTCAGGCCGCCCCACGCCCCAAGGGAACCCCCACCCTGATCTGGGACACCCTTCAGGGCAAACCAGCTGGCCCCCACCCATGCACCAGGCCTCTATCCTATCTAATAAAAGAGTAATATGCAGATTGACCATCACTCCAACACACAAGATGGCCGTCCCCATGTGGTCAAAGATCCTGCCCCCATGTGGACACAAGATGGCCACCACAAGATGGCCAGCAGGGGAGGGCAGTTGGGAGGGACCAGGCCTGCAAGGGAGGGCAGTTGTGGGCAATCAGGCCAGCAGGGGAGGGCAGTTGGGAGGCACCAGGCCTGCAAGGGAGGGCAGTTGGGGGCGATCAACCCTGCAGGGGAGGGCAGTTAGGGGTGACCAGGCCTGCAGAGGAGGGAAGTTGGAGGCAAACAGGCTGGCAGGGGAGCAGTTAGACATCAATCAGGCTGGCATGGGAGTGGTTAGGGGGTGATCAGGCTGGCAGGCAGAAGCGGTTAGGGGCAATCAGGCAGGCAGGCAGGTGAGCAGTTGGGAGCCAGCAGTCCTGGATTGTGAGAGGGCAGTAGGACATCCCTCGAGCGGTCCCAGATTGGAGAGGGTGCAGGCTGGGCTGAGGGACACCCCCACCCCCCGTGCACGAATTTCGTGCACCGGGCCTCTAGTATAGGGTAAGAACTTGGGAGCGCAGGGTCCTGTCCTTAACTGCTGCTAGAATGAAGATAAATTGTTCACCTGCTGTACTTTTAACCTAATTTTCTTTATATAAATTAAATATGTTATCTTCCTTAAATTCATGACACTTTCTGCTCACAATACAGCCAGAAGAATAAGGTCACCGAAGAGGAGCACCTTATCCTTAGAGACTCACCCTAGAAACAGAACAACTTCAGACTTGTTTTTTCCATCTTTTCCATCCATCCACTACTGGTGGAGACAAAGTAGCATCTCTGGTAGATAGGCCCAAACTAAAAGGAAATGTTTTTAACCTTATAAAGTTCATTTTATAGCTGCTGGAGCCTTTTAAGTGTGAGTGAAAGTGCTTTTTAAAATGTAGAAAGCTGCACAGCTGTTAGTTATTAGTAGTAACTGTGTTTACTCTAGTTCAGTAGTTCTCAAAGTGTGGCTCAGGCCAGCAGTATCAGCATCACCTGGGACCTTGTTAGAAATGCAAAAACTTCAGGCCCAACCTGGACCAAATGAATCAGACCTATGGTCTGGGACCCGGTCAATCTAAATTGTAATAAGGCCTCCAGGTGATTTTGATGCACATTAAAGTTCAAGAATCAATGTTTTGGTGGAAATGGAAATTAGCTAGAGAATACTTCTAAGCTTCCTTTTCTTTGGAAACTGAGGTGACTTTAGCTGGATTTACCATAGTCTGGGTTAAGTTTCACAACAACCCTCCATCTGCTGGGGTCTGCAGGGAGCGCGCAGCTGCTGGGAGCTGTAGAGGGTTCTAGGTGGAGAGGGGAAGCCAGGTTGCAATAGGGAAGTATTTCTATGTCAGCATTTGTGATGAATCGTTTAAAGAGAGCTTGGAAGAAAGAGACCTCCAAGCCTCCAGTAACTTGTTCTACTTTTCCTCATTCTAAATATTCATTATTTTTCTGCCTAATTTTATCACTTTTCTTAAAACTGCTTAAGCTTGGCACAACGTGTACGTTTCAGGACCGCGACCCCTGGAGGCACCCCGACCTTAGCGGGATGTCTTTCAAGACCTAAGCCGTGTCGGAGTATGTGGGCACCAACTGGTGCTGCCCATCACTATGATAGTGACTTTGGTTTTCTTTTGGAATCTGGTACGTGGTCTGCGAGCAGCTCGGGACTGGTTACTGCGGGAGGGCGAACCGCTCCGTAGGGAGGAGACTGCTGAACGCCGCGCAGCGGCCCGAGGCGCGGAGAACCAGGTGGGGGCAGAGTCGGAGGAGAGCCGCAGCCTCGGGGGCGGGGGTGGGCGCGCCGAGAACTGAAGCGGCTGCGTCCCCGCCTCCTCCTACCTGAGCAGATCCTGGCTGAGCTGCTCCGACACCAACGCCTTCAGCCGGCGCCGCTCACACGGCCCCTTCCTCGGCAGCCCCTTAGTGCACGCTGCCGGGGGCCCCACCGGTCCCGTCGGGGCCGCGCCGCCCTCCCCGCGCCGGGCCATGTCCCGCAGCGGCTGGCGGCGCCGGCGGGCTCCGGGCGCAGCCTCACGCCCCACCTCCGGAGGAAAGGGGCGGCTCCGACCGAACGCTCGGCTCCGACCGGAATCCGCCCCCTCGAGGAAAAGGTGGACGCCTCCCGTCAGTGGGTAGACGGTCCCTGACGGCTGCCGAACTGCAGTCCGGGACAACCCCGGAGGCGGGGCCGCGCCGGCACGTGACCCGGGGAGGCAGTGCGCAGGCGTAGTAGCTGTGTTTACCTCTGCCGGCCAGTACCCGGCCCTTCGTTGCTCCAGGGGCAAACGGTTCCCTCGGGACTACCCAGCCCCTGGTGTTCCTCATCCCGTTCCTCTTCTTTGCTTCCGGGTTGTTGCTAGTCATTCATTTTCATAGATGTTTTATTGGGAGCTAAGTTCTAATCAACCCTTGCAGCCTTTCTACACTATGTGGGATGTCAGAGCACCACCACACACACACACACACACACACACACACAAGGTTCACAAGACCCTTCCAGCGGCCAGTGGCACTCCCTTACTTAAGTGGCTTTGGGCAAGAAAAGTTGGGGGTTCTGGGGTGCAGGGGAGAACATAAAATCAGCAGGAGTCAGAACACTCCTGAGTCCCCTGCAGAGGGGGTGTACAGCATCTCGAGCGAGCGCATATAATTGCTCTTGGGCTTGGGCTGAGAAATGTTGGGTTATAGGACAGCACTTTGCTTATAAAGCCACAGCATGACTATGAAGAGAGGAGGTAAAGTTGTAGGGACAGCGCCTTTGAGTAGGAAAGTGGGAGGATTGAGGAGTTACAGAGTTTTGAATATTTTGGCCTGAAGACAATAGCTGTAGTGGAATCATTTAAAAAGTTTTTTAATACTGTACTTTCTACAAAGGAAGAAAGCTCATTCGTTTTGTTTCATTCAGAAGCTCTATACAAGGTAATGAGTAAAATACTAATTGCTTGGAAAATACACAGACCTTGTACCATAAGATTGGCCAAGAAGTAGCCATTTCTCCAAATAATGCCCTTCTCAATTATTCAGACACCTTAATTAAAATGTAACTGGATGATTGATTCTTATTCCTATAGAAAAGAGGAGTGTCAGAGATAATATAATGGTTAATATTTATTGAGTGCTTATTAGGTGAGAAAACTGCCCTACCTGCTTTATATGTATTAATTTAATTAATCCTCACAACCACCATTTAGGTAGATACTGCTATGAGCCCAGTTTACATATAAGGAAACATGCAAATTTAGATGATGAAAATGTAAAACACAAGTGAGTGAAAACATGAAAGTCAGGAAAATAGCTTGGTTTTGGGAGGAAGGAGAAGGTTGTAATTATGCTTGGTGGGCTGGGGAGCTGGAACAGTTTTATGTCTTGATCCAAGTGTTAGTGATAAAAACGTTCATCTTGAAAAATATTATATTAATGCCCTAGTGGGTTTGGCTCAGTGGATAGAGCATCGGCCTGCAAACCAAAGGGTCCCAGGTTTGATGCTGGTCAAGGGTATGTACCTTGGTTGTCTGGGAGGCCTTGGTTGCAGGCTCCTCCCCAGCAGAACCTTGGTTGGGGCTCGTGCAGGAGGTAACCAATCAATGTGTTTCTCTCACGTCGATATTTCTCTCTCTTTCCCGCTCTCTTCCGATCTCTCTAAAAATCAATAGAAAAATATCCTCGCATGAGAATTTAAAAAAAAATTAGAAGAAAAATATATGCATTTAATATATATTATATACTTATGTATTAACTGTTAACTACAGATTGGTTTGATCTGTATTTGTTTTACAATAAAAATAACTTTGTGTTACATATTATGTTAAACATTTTGAGTTAAAAGGTAGAGTATAATAGCCAAGCCCATATGGTACAGTGGTTGAACATTGGCCCATGCACCAAGAGGTCACCTGTTGGATTCCAGATTAGGGCATATGCGGGGGTTGTGGGCTTGATCCCCAGTAGCGGGTGTGCCAGAGGCAGCCGGCAGCTGATGGATGTTGATGTTCTCTCTCATTCATCCGTGCTTCTATCTCTCCCACTCTCTTTCTCTCTCTCCCTAAAATCAAAAAAATATATATTTTCTAAAAACGGTAGAGTATAATAAATGACTCGGAATTCCGCTTCTGACGGAGGGGGCTTTGCTGAGGGTCACATTGAGCTGCGAGTGGTTTCAGGGGCATCTTTAAGAGTCAGCAACATGGCAGAAGACATCAAGACCAAAATCAATAGCTACCCTTTTAACAGCCACTTCAACCAGAAACTGTTAGCCAAACTACCTGGACCTCCTCCACTGTGAGAAGACAATGGCCGCTAGAGGGGGTGATGTCTCCATGTGCAAATGGTACCAGCATGTGTGCAAGTCCCTCCGCCCCAGATCCTGGGACCACCACGGGGCAAAAGGCAGTTTCCTGAGAAGATCTGAACTGGCTACATCCCACCCTGGGATCCTGAATCATGGGTTAACTAATATTAAATACTTGCTGGAAAATTGAAAAATAAATAAATGACTCTGATATTTTATATAGTTCATTTTCTAATTAGATACAGTTTTAGAGTTAAGCAGATGTCTGAGTAATGTACCATTTTTTTCAATAAAGATATCCCTTGGCAACTGCTTTTAAGCGAAAATCTCTTATTCACATTACTATTTTCCAGTACATCTTAAAACTTACTGTATTTGAATTACATGTGTGCACTATTACCATGGAAATATTTGTATCCTCTCCAAATTCAAAAATGGAAATCTAACCCCCCGTGTGATGGTATTTGGAGATGGGGCCTTTAGGAGGTGACCGGGTTATAAGGGTGAAGCCCTCATGAATGGGGTTAGTAACCTTATAAAAGACACTCCAGGGAGCTCTCTCCCTGGTTTACTAGGTGAGGTGTGCAAGAAGATAGCCACTCATCTGTGTACCAGGAAGCAGGCTCTCACCAGACACCAAGTCGGCCAGTGCATTGAACTTCCAAGCTTCCAGAACTGTGAGAAATAAATGTTATTTATAAATTACTTAGCTATAGTAGTTTAGTTGTGGCAGCCCAAATGGACTGAGACAGAAGGGATTATGAAATATCATTTAATGATCTCCTCCTCTTGGGTGAGACCTACATGGAAATTATCTGAAAACAATCATTGGTGTTTTTCTTCCCCTTTCCTTCAGCTTTCCCCATCTGCTTACCTTTCTCCCATTCATTTCTTCTTCAAAATACCAGGAAGCTAACTCATGAAGTTTAAGCTTTAGGGGCCCTATTTGCACAAGCTCGTTCCAAATCTCTAAGTAAGGTCCCTAGAAATGTGTCTACTTGAGTATGTTTTTGGTAAAGTTTGCAAAACTAAGAGATGTTGACCACAAATGATCAAGACTTACCCCTTAGTCAAATGTCCCCTCATAACTGATGACAGTGAGTGGCTACAGGCAATTTTGAGACTTAGCCACAATGAAACTAAGTTGGGGATACAGTAGTTTAGATTAGCAAGGAATATTTATTGGTTCAAAATCACTTCCACATCTAAGTAAGTTGCTCCCTGTTCTGGTGTAGAAATGGCTTCTAGGAATACTCGTTGATTCATCCCATGTGGTGACATGAAGTGACAGAACCCAAGGTCACGTCATTATGTGAAGATGTCTTATAGCAAAGGGTGCTGGAAGTTTATGGGTAGAGAAGGGGATGCACAACAGTAAATAGAGGCTGCAGTTCTCATTGGTGTCTAGTCAGCACAAAAGGATTATTCTCAGTAATGCAGAACATGCAGTGTTTCCCTTTCTTTGAGAATCATACAAAAATAGAATTTGTCAGAATTCCTGGATTTATAACCTTTGCTCGTGATATTAGCTTTCCAGAAGTTGTAGTCTGGCCCAGCCGGGTGTAGCTCAGCGGTTGAGCATCAACCCAGGAACCAAGAGGTCACCGGTTCAGTTCCTGGTCAGGGCACATGCCCAGGTTGCGGGTTCGATCCCCACTGGGGGGCGTGCAGGAGGCAGCTGATCAATGATTCTCTCTCATCATTGATGTTTCTATCTCTCTCTCCCTCTCCCTTCCTCTCTGAAATATATATATATATATATATATATATATATATATATATATATATATATATGTTGTAGTCTGTTGTGATTTCTTTTCTCATTCTATATAACACTTCCATACCTAAAATAATAATAATAATAATAATAATAATAATAATAATAGACAGCCATACCATATATAACTGTTTCCATGGTATTCCCCAATACTATATCTTCCTCTTTATTTCCTTTTGTAGAATAAGAACATTTGAGCTACTTTGAGAAAGGGTAAGCAGGCATTTAGCCAGCAAATCTTTTTTTAGAGAGAATAAAAATAATTTAATGTATTTATTTATTGCCAGTGGAGCTCTTAATGAGATATTTTCTCTGCAAACATGAGGGGGAAATGATGGGCTATAATGTTCCTCTGGCCTTACTTGAGCAAAATAAAGGCACTTATTTTACTTACTTGAAGTACTTCATAATCCCCACTGTTTTAGTCCATTTGGACTGCCATAACAAAAATACCTTGTGCCTTTATTTTACTTACTTTGAGTAAAATAAAGGCACTCAGTAGGACCATGCTAGGTGAACAAAGTTTATGACTAGATCTCTTATTCTTCTACCACTAAGTTACACTGAAATGACTACACTGACCCGGGAAGGATGGCATCTGCGGTGCAGGAGTGTGGCTCTGCACAGGGGTCCGGGGGGCTGTCCCCCAGCTCCCTCCCCGGAGCCACAGACCCCAGTCTCTCCTCACACAACTCCGGTCCCATCTGGCCTCCCTACTCTGGATTCCAGGAGTTATGGTTCAGGCACAGCAAAGTAACTTCCATTGAACTAATCCTCATACGGATAATAATTTTAAAAGCTGAAGAAATATGTAAGAAAATAAAAATTTGAAGGCCCTAGAGAGGAACCAAATTAAACAGAAACTGGTGGCTATGATCCAAGAAAGGGAGCACACAGATGTCACTAATCAGAGTCCCCGTGCCCGAAGGAGACATCACCCCTGTGCATGAGGAAGCAGAGAAGAGGCAACAGTGCATTCCATGTACGAGTAGGTATGTCATGATAAACTCACAGGCTGACAGAGGGTGGACTCACATGGACTGATGAACAACTGGTGGTGCCATTGTCCGGTACTTTTCATATGGAAAAATATACAAAATAGACTATAGAATTGAACCACCTTACATGACAGAATATTAAACACATATATTTCACATGTCCACATACTGCTCATTTGCTCAGAGTAAACACTCAGGTTAGCAGTTCACACACATAACATTCTGTTGGCTATTCTGTCATCATTGCTAAGAACACGTTTGCACTGTGTACACTTGTCAGACTGTCAGTTACTGTTAAAAACCCATAATGGTGGAGAATCAAAACAACCCAGTTAAAAATAGCTTTCGTGAGAAAAAAACAACTACCATCTAGAACAGATGAGAATTAGCTATTCTGGACATACGGGAGGGGCAGAGAGGGGTGGGCTGTGAGGACAGCTGTGGTTGCTGATGAACGGGATTTTTGGACTGGAACATGCGGTGTTCCCCTGGGCAGCATGGCTTCCCCGGATTCTTTGTCCATTGGAGTTAAAGAATGGAACCACGGATGGAAGATGGCATAGCAAAGGTGGAAATTTATTGAAGAACAAGTACAGACTCCCATGTAGGGAGGGGGAAAGAGTCCCACCGAGTTCCTTTTTCCCGGTTTATAAAGGCTACAGTTTTTGTGCCTTGATATCCCCTCTGATTGGCCATTATTCCCCTTTGATTTGGTCACTATAGCAACTCCTGAGCTCAAAGATCAAACCTCACATGGGATGTGTGAGGCCTTCCTTTATTTTGTAAATATAGACCTTTGGCTACTTCCAGTTCCCTTATCTTATGGAAATGCAACTTCTGCCTTTCCCTTGTCTTATGGAACTGTATCATTTTGCAACTCTGTAGCCCTGTGTTTTTTCCATGGACCCCCTTAATTTTAAAAATTCCCTAAACCTGCCTATTTCAACCCTAAAAATTCCTATTTCACCGAGGGTGTCAAGATGACTCCTGACCCTTCTCTATGTCTGTTCGTGGGGCAATGTTCTACCTCTTCTGTCACCAGCTTTCTCCTCAGACGCAACAGTTACTGCTTCGCGTCGCTACACATGACACATCCCTGTATTTCTTAGATTGTAAAGTACACATTTTCTCATCTTTCACGTAGCTAAAATAATTATAACGTATCTTTAAAAACAGGTATCAACAGCCCTAGCTGGTTTGGCTCAGTGGATAGAGCATCAGCCTGCAGACTGAAGGTTCCCAGGTTTGATGCCGGTCAAGGACACATGCCCAGGTTGTGGGCTCAATCCCCATTCTGGGGTGTGCAGGAGGCAGCCCATCATTGACGCTCTCTCATTATTGATGTTTCTATCTCTCTCTCTCCCTTCCTCTCAGAAATCAATAAAAAATATATTTTTTAAAAGAAATTCTTTAAAAACAAACAAAAAAAAACCCAGGTGTCAACATTGTTTTATAATAGAAGTACACATTTAAGGATCTTTTTCCTTTTTCCCCTGAAATTATACTTATTAGTATGTTAAATCAAGGAAATGAGATATTTATTAATACTGCTGCTATAGGAGGCAATTCTACCTAATCTAAGTTTTATTCTTAAAAGAAATAGAAAAAAATTAGATGCTATAAAGTCTAATTGAAATATAATGCCTTAAGTACATTTTAAATATCATAATTAAGTGCCTAGGCCACTTAGAGTAAACACGATTGTGTTTTTCCGCAAAGAAATATTTTTATTTCATAGCATCTACCTGGAAGGTATTTGCACCATTTTCAGGGCTGACTTAAACCTTTAAATACAGTGATTAAACTTGTTCTTGTGGTAATGTGTATATATAGGCTGCCTGGAGTTCTAAATATGACTTAAATAGATTGGCATATACTGGATGCTTCAAAGCAAATTTCCTAAAGTTCTTGTATGAAATGTACTCCGAGTTCCGTCTAGCTATTCCCTGAAAGAGACTGGAAACATCAAGGTCGGTCACTCCAAAAGCTGCCTGAAGTATCGCAGCCAACTCCGGTTGTGTTATGAAACCATCCTCATCAAGATCAAAAAGCTTAAATGACATTCGCAGAATCTTGTCCGTGTTGGCGGGATTGCACAGGACCGTCAGCCCTACCACGTACTCTCTGAAGTCTATGCTGCCATCGTTATTCCTGTCAAAAAGGGCGAAAAGTTGTCTGAAGGGCTCTGAAATTGGGAGTTTTAAATAACTTGCAAATTCTTCAATTCCTACCTTCCCTCCTTTGGAGGCAACGGCGATTGCAGCATATTCATCCAAATGCTGGTGAATACTATCCCAATCTAACTTCAACTTCCGGCTGATTTTCGTAAACTCCACCAAACCAGCTTCCATGGGTAGCTGAAGGTTACCTGCGCTGATCATTAGTTTGCAGTCTTCGTAAGTGTGGTCGGTCACGGGCACCCCCAGAGCATTTGCCATGTTGACCCTCACTGCATTGGCAAAAAGGATGGGGTCTTTTTTTTCTTGGTCACTTGGGATGTACACAGGCATAAACTCTACTTCTACCCTGGTGAAGAGCTGGCTCAGGGTCAGCATACAGAGCTGGAAGGCGGTGAAGCCCTGCCAGGTCCAGGTCACCGTGTCCAGGCTGTTGGGGTACCTGAGCAGCACCGGCTGCACCGGGACCCCTGGGGAGAAGGCCCCCAGTTTAAAAGTGATCAGACACGTGCGATTGGTACACACTCCTTCTGGGAAAATCATGATCTGTGGCCACTCCCCTTCGGCGGTCACTCGCTTCAGGATCTCATCCCGGGTGGTCTTCCTGGAGTTGGGGTCCTCTCGCGTCACCAGCACCGGCTGGGTGGACAGCAGGAATTTCCCAGCCACTGGGATCCGCGCGTTTTGACTCGCGGAGACCACGGAGGGTAACCCAGCCACCACACAGGCGATGGCATCGAAGAAGGTGGAGTGCGGGGCGGTAACGAAGATGGGGGCCTCGTTCCGGGTGGCCTTCTTCCCTTTCACTTTAACCAGGAACCCTAACACCAGGAAGCACGTCTGAAACAGGAACCGGAGGGGTCGCTGCACCAGTGTTCTTCTCCAGCTCTTGGCGGGCTTGCCTCGGCGAGCAGCGTGGCCCATGGTGGACAGCATGGTCACGGGCCAGAGGAAGACGAAGAGGACGGCCATGCAGGACACCCGCACCGGCACCAGCACCGTCCCCAGGAGGAGGATGGAGGCCCAGCGCCACGCGCTGATGTGCGTCTGCTGCAGGAAGGGGTTGGCCACCGCGGGCGGGTACAAGGACCTGCTCCTCAGTAGACTGCGGGAGCACTCCCACCCGTCCGCCTCCCAGTCCGAGGAGGAGAGCGGAGACATGGGGCCGGCTCTTCAGCGGTCCTAGGAGGCCAGCAGCTGGGATCCCGGTCGGCCCCCAGAGCGCACACCTTCCCCCTCCTGCTCTTTCGGCTCACACATCATTAGAACTTAGAGGCAATTGTGTGTTAATAGGATATGATGTATTACCTTTAAAATCCAAAAAATTTTAAATGGTGAATGATGTAGCAGGAGGATTAGAATCATATCAACGGGACAATATTCTTTGCTTTTTGTAAACATCTTCTTTTTGATATATATATATATATATATATATATATATATATATATATATATATATATGCTTAATAAATTATTTTCATATAACAATTGCTGACGTTTATATTAAGCACATAGTATATAGCTACTAGGGCTGTATTAATTTAAATATATGAATCTTAATGACAGTTTTTACTGTGAGATGCTTTGGCAACTGGTAAGTCAAATTCGTTTTCTTTCCCTACAATTGATTTCTACAGAAACAGTAATATCTCTTTATGTTCAGAGGTTTAACTGGTGGCACCCTTGAGCCTTTACTTTTACAAACACTCTTCCACATCCATTGAAAATTAGACTATATCCATTACCATAGGCCAGAATTAGCCATGGAACGTTTGATTCATACTCTTAATATTATTCCACATGAACCCATCAGCATTTCAAACAGACATAAGTAACAACAGCAAACCTTGTGATTACCTTTGTCAGTAACAAGTTTTCATTAAAATAAATCAGGATTACTTCATTGAGCCAACCACAGTCAACATCCTGTCTCTTCTCTTTATTGATGTCTTTTGGAAATGATCAATGGGACACATAATCAAAGCTGGTGTGAACCAGGCTCTCTCTATACTTTGTAGCATTTGCAACCCTGACAGTGCTATCTCGAATATTCCTGTGTTCACTAATTGCTAAGTTAAATTCCTTTTCTTAGAATTAAAAGTCGAACTGAAGGTTTCTGAGATATGTGTCTATTTCTTGGAGCATACCAGGTGTGCTCCATGACCCTTCAATCTGCAGGCCAATGCTTTAAGCACTGAGCCAAACCGGCTAGGGCAATATGACTAATCTTTCCTATACATATGTGGACACCAGAGCCTGTTAAACAGAATGTGATCTGTGTAAAGATTATGGGTTTTACAACCAGATGGATCTAGTTCAGATCCCGGTTCCAACACTGTGGTCACTGGCCAACCTCATTTTCACCTCTGTAAATTGTTGATACTCCCTACCTGCGAATGTTGTTATGAGGCACAAGTATAATATATAGAGAAAAGTGGGCTTTTTATTAGTAAATACAAGTTGTTAGGATACAATAATGAGAATTCTTAGGGACATTCCTCTTTCTTCTGTCACTATCAGAACTATGCTTAGGGAGGGAAACATTCCTTTCACCAAGGGAACACAAATGTAGTCTCTAAGGGGCCATGGCTTGGCAACATCAGTGGTTGTCTCCTTTGCCAAGGAGAGCAACCCAAGAGAATGAGTAGTCCCTTGAGCTGGTATTGTTCTCTATTCTGTAACTCTTCCCACTTTTATTTGTATTTTCATTACTATTCTTGAACCCTTGTTTAATTAACTGCATTCTGTAAGAGAAAGTTCTATATTACCATGTCATCTTTCCTTTATATTTCTCTCACAGTGCCTAGCAGTGTGGCAGATATTTATTTATTAAGCAGTATTTGAGTTCCTACAATGAGCCAGTCCCTTTTTCTAGATGCTGGATGTATCAGTTAATGAAACAATAAAAAGTCTCTGCCCTGGGGAACTTAAGAGTCTAGTGCACATAGGAAGATAGCATTCAATACTTGTTGCCTGGAGTGGGGCAAACTGACACTTTGATACATTTTCTAAATCTTTCACCAATTTAGCTGGAGAATTAAGGCAAATGATTTAATGGATATGCTTTCCTACTTTGCAATGTTTAATATATACATGTATATATGAGACTCTTCATGTCATCTTTTGTTAATCTTCCCAGTATAAGTAGTACTTATGGTCTGTTTTAAGAGTGTATACTAGTATTCATCTAGTCATATTTGCCTTCAAACTAATAAATATACTCTAAATACAAGAAACTTAATAGAATTTTTTTAATGGTTAAAAAATAGTTAAAAGAACTTTTGAACAATAAAATGAAAATTTATACCATTGCAAGTTTGCCTTTTAATATGCCTAATCTTTCTATTTATTTATTTGTTGTTGTTAATCCTCACCCGAGGATATTTTTTCCATTATTTTTTTAGAAAGAAAATGGAAGGGATGGGAAGAGACAGAGAGAGAGAAAC
Organism: Cnephaeus nilssonii; assembly: GCF_951640355.1. NCBI lineage: Eukaryota > Metazoa > Chordata > Mammalia > Chiroptera > Vespertilionidae > Cnephaeus > Cnephaeus nilssonii. The sequence goes on from NC_137078.1 coordinate 34,457,672, forward strand.
ACTGATGCAAGAGAAAAACATCCACTGGTTGCCTCCCGCAGGTACCCCAACTGGGGCCGGGAATCGAACCGGCAACCGAGGTATGTACACTTGACTGGAATCAAACCTGGGACCCTTCAGTCTGTGGCCGACACTCTAACTACTGAGCAAAACTGGCTAGGACAATATGCCTAATCTTTAATATATGTATGTAAAGGCACCATATGTTAACAGGGTAAAGAATGCAAGAAACTTGCCCTAGCTGGTTTGGCTCAGTGGATAGAGTGTCTGCCTGTGAACTGAAGGATCCTGGGTTTGATTCCAGTCAAGGGCACATGCCTTGGTTGCAGGCCAATCCCCAGTAGGGGGCGTGCAGGAGGCAGCCGATCAAAGGTTCTCATCATTGATGTTTCTATCTCTCTCTCCCTCTCCCTTCCTCCCTGAAACCAATAAAAATATATTTTTTTAAAAAAAAGAATGCAAGAAATCAAAACTAGCCTCTCTCCCCAACTTTCTTTTTGTACAAGTGTGTGCATTTTAAGGCAGATTTTCTGTGTAAAATACAATAGAGGAAAATCAACATTATCTTACAAGTTCACACACATTCTCAGATTTTTTTCAGTAATATTTGTCAGGATGTTTATTTATGATAAAGCATGTGAAAACAATGTTTTCCTAGTGAATCTCACAGAAGTTGATGAACAATTTAAAAAATATATTTAGAGATTTTATTACAGACCGCTCATAGCAGATAAAGACAAGTCAATCTTTTTTCCTGGTTTCTTCTTTTAGAAATGTCCATATCAATTTGTTCACTATGTCAGGTTGTTCTTGCTGAAGCCAATGACTGGCTTCTGACAAAATAGTTAGCCTGAAATAGTTTTTAACATAAACCTTTGTGACTTCAGCCATTTCAACCTCCATAAATGCGTCTTTCTCTCCCCACAGTAGTAGTGTTGGAGTGGTCACCATGTGATGTTTGAGAGGCAGGCAGCTATAAAAACAAAACACGTGGGCTTGAGACTCATTTTAAAAGTTAATGTAACTTTTTTTCATAATGTTCCTTTAGGCCACACATTCTCAAAGGGGGCTAATATCGCCACCAAAGGGGTGAAAATTGGTTCTTGGAAGAGTGAAAAAACATCTGACTCTACACATGAACTACGGATATACATATAGTACATAAGCAGATATTAAAATTTCATGGTGTGGGGGCAATTAGGGAAAAATGTCTACAAAGGCTCCTTAGGGAGGTGATGATGAAAAAAATGGTTGAGAAACACTGCTTTAGGCAATCTATACAATAAAGTAAACAGCTATTTAAGAAAGAACCCAGTAAAATTTTTAATTGGATGAGGCTAGCAAAATTTATAACGATACCTATAAATTATATACAAAATTCATTATTATGAGGAATAATTTGCTTTAAAAAGACACCAAAATTTCTGAATGGTATGATGAAAGACAGCTTTAAATAGTGTTTTTGTTTAAATATATTTTAAATTGTTTGTTAGATAAGTTAAAGCATTTTATGTGAAAATTGGAACTAGAAAGTCAGAAAATATAGGGTGTCTCCCAAAAAAAAAGGCGCTTTGAATAATTAAAGGCAGTGTTTATTAAAATACATTTCATTTTCAAAATTGAGCTATCAGCTGTTAAAGTGTGTATACATTTTTGGGGACACCCTGCATATATGGACTTAGCTTTCATACTACATGACACTATAGTTATTTTGCAAGAAGAATCTTTTTAAAACAAAGTTTTATTACATATTTTCTTAAATACAGAAAAGTATAAAGAATAAAATCATGCATGATTCCATCATTAAAAGATAATCTTTCATTTTCTATGCATATATTCAAACCCATACTATGAATACAAGGCAATAAATTATACACAGTATACATATTCAAATTTTATATTAAACTATAACTTAAGATCATTCTCATCTCATAAAGTTTTTCAAAGGTAATTGCAAAAGATACTATTTTACGGCATAATAACCCAAAAATAAGTTGACTATTTTCTTATAATTGAATTATTTAGATCATAGCATCCCTTTAAACATCCCCTTATTTTAAGTGATGATAGTATGAGCATTTTGTGCACAGTGAATCTTTGTTGGCATTTCAGATCATTTCTTTGGGTAGCCCTGAAAGAGGAATTCCTTAGGTAAAGAGTATAAGTACTTTTAAGGTTTTTGATGCCTTCTGCTACACTATTTTTCAGAAAGGTCGTATGGTATTAATTACACTCCTGCGGAGAAGAATGAGAAGGAACATCTAGCTACACACTCTCCAGCACTGACGAATATTTTCACTGCTTTTCCAAAAGTTTGACTTGTGGTTACTTGGGGCTGGTAGATGCTGCTGGAATGTGCAGGATATAACCTATGCCCACCAAGGACTTACCTTTTAACGCCCATGCAAGTGGCCATCATTTGGTTGTAATGCTCCTAAAAATTCTTTGTGAATGGCTAACTGATAGAAAAATATATTCTATACTTAATACATGAATTGCTATACAAACTTGCATGCCACTTAAATTCTAGAGCTCATACAATGTTCAAAAGTAAACCATTTTTTAACACTTATCCGCATAGCTGAGCATGTTATAATTCAATCAGTAAGACAAAGGGCGTTTTAAAAAGCTATTAGTCAAAAAACAAAGAGAAACATAAATTCTTCACCAGATCAAATTAAAATTAAAAGGGAGGAGTTTCCAGAAAACTAAAAGAAACACATATTCTCTGGTCCTGAGAATTCAAACTGCTAAATTTCACATGAAATACAAGTTACATGTAAAACAAAGTAGGTATAGCTTGGTGACTACAGTTAATAATATTATATTACCTATTTGAAAGTGGCTAAGAGAGTAGATCTTAAAAGTTCTCATCACAAGAAAACTAAATTTTGTAATGATCTGTGGTGATGAATGTTAACTACTTATTGTGGTATCATTTTGTGATATATAGAAATATCAAATCGTTTTGTTGTATACCAAAAGCTAATATAATGTTATATGTCACTTGTACCACAATAAAATAAGTAATAACATAAAACAAAGCAAAACGTTAATTTTTTTTAACAGAGTAGGTTTTAGTATGTTAAGCTAAAGAATTTATTGGGAAACACGATAAAAATTTCTGATTAAAAGTGATTTGAGTAAATATAGAAACAATTTGAAAGACCTACAAAATTGTAACTAGTAACAATTATTACTCTACATTGTTAATCATTTAACCTATAAAAACATATTTAACATACTTATTCCAAATCAATCTGAATTTAACATGTTACTCCTCCAAAGTCTGAGTAATCAGATGATTTGTAAGTATTAAAGCAGCATTTTCCAGAGATTTATATATTCTTTCAATACTTTTGTATGTGAAAATACTTCATTACTTTGATTAAAAAAGATAATGTAGAAAATAATAACACTTACCACGCAGCTCAAGAAATAAAACACTGCCCTGGTTGGCATGACTCAGTGGTTGGGGTATCGGCCAGAGCACTGAAGGGTCATGGATTTGATTCCCGGTCAAAGGTTGTCTCCGGCATATGCGTATGTGGGAGGCAACTAATTGATGTGTCTCTCTCACATTGATGTCTCTCTCCTTATTCCTCTCTCTCTTCCTCTCCCTCCCTCCCACTCTCTCTAAAAATCAATGGAAAAAATATCCTTGAGTGAGGATTAACCAAAAAATCCTATATAATAAACGCCTAATATGCTAAGTGTCCGGTCATTTGTTCAACCAATCAAAGCGTAATATGCTAACGATATGCTAAGGCTGCTCAACTGCTTGCTATGACGTGCACTGACTACCAGGGGGCAGACAGTCAACTGGTTGACCAGTCGCTATGACATGCACTGACCATCAGGGGCAGACGCTCCGACCAGTAGGTTCGCTTGCTGCTGGGGTCTGGCTGATCATGACTGAGCGAGATGGGCTGGACATGCCCTGGAGCCCTCCCAAGGTCCCTCTCTGGCTGGCCAAACTCCTGCATCCCTCCCCAGCCCCGATCGTGCACTGGTGGGGTCCCTCAGCCTGGCCTGTGCCCTCTTGCAACAGTCGAAGAGTCAGTTTCAGCCTGATCCTGCAGGCCAGGCCGAGCGACCCCACTGGTGCACGAATTTGTGCACCAGGCTTTTAGTAATAAATAAGACACTGAAAATATAATTAGATCTTTCTGCTTACCTTTTCTTGATACTATTTTTCTTCACCGCACCCTAAGGCAATGATTTTCAATTGCCAATACCATCAGTATCAACTGTGAACTTGTCAGAAATGCCAATTCTTTTTTTAAAAAATATTTTTATTGATTTCAGAGAGGAAGGGAAAGGGAGAGAGATAAAGAAACATCAATGATGAGAATCATTGATCAGCTGCCTCCTGCATGCCCTCTACTGGGGACTGAGCCTGAAACCCTGGGCATATGCCCTGACCAGGAATCGAACCATGACCTCCTGGTTCACAGGTCAACACTCAACTACTGAGCCACACTGACCGGGCAGAAATGCCAATTCCTGGGCCCCATCCCAGGTTGACTGAATCGGAAACTCTAAGGGTGGGGTTGAGCCATCTATGTTTTAACAAGCCCTCCAGGTGATTCTGATACAAACTAGAGTGAGGAACCACTGCCTTAGGAGTAAGGACTAGGTTGAATTTGGTTCTTACAATCCCCATGAATATTTTTAAACTCATATGTGTTAGGATACCTCTACCCCATTCCTCTGGTTCCTTAAGGAGAGATTTTATTTAACCCCTCCTGGATCTTTGCCTCACTCTTGATTGGTGAGTGACAGTTGTTGGTTCTGGGTTTTGGGCTAGGTGGGTCTATTCAAATAATATGTCCTGAAGGTAAGAGATTTAATTTGCTCTGCAAACTTTCCTACGGGCAAACTGCTCTAAAGTCTACACTGGCAGTAGGGAGTTAGCAAGACCATTTCAGTTCTCATATTAAGCCATAGCCTTTAAGCTATCCCTTGTCAATAATGAAGGTGATATTTTGTTTTTCATCTACTGACTCGTGATTGATTTCTCAACTAGTTCAGATATTAGGCAGGAAAAGGGGGTCTACTGGTCAGATCCCCCCAAACACAGTATATGTATATTTCTGTAAACAATATATAGAGAGGTGTTTGGCATTTTAAAAACTTTATTAAATAGCATATTGCACATATCCTCCCACAACTTGCTTTTGTGCCTTAACATTTTATTTTTAAGATTTATCCATTGATGACACATGTAGTTCTTCATTTTCACTCTTGTGTAAAATTCCATCATATGACTATACCACAATTGATGCATTCGCCTGTTAATGGACATTAAAAATTTTCCAATTATTTTGATAATTCAAATAAGATTGAACTCATTCTTGTACATGTCCACGTGTGCACATGTGGAAGAGTTCCTTACAGTCCATCCAGGAACAGAATGCTTCCTCAGAGAGCAGCAAGTCTCCCACGTTACTCGATATTGTCAAGTTGTTTTCCAAACGGATTGAATGCTTCACAAGCAGCATATGAGAATTCACTTTGCTCCACATCATTGCCAACACTCGTTCTCAAAAGTTTTATTTTTTTTTTCCGGTCAAATGAGTGTGAAATGCTCTTCATTTACTTGATGTGGCAGAGACCGCTTCCCCAAACTTCTTCCCTTCCACTATAGTGATAAAAACCCCAATTTTCAGCTGGACAAAAGGCCACCCAGAATAAAGACTGACTACATTCCCCAGGCTTCTTACAGCGAGGATATTATGAGAAATAGTGTGTGTAACTTCGGAGTTGTGCCCACTCCCCATCTCTGCCCTCTTACTGCCACTTCTCTTTTCCCAGTTTATACTGACTAAAATGCAGATGTGGAAAACCACGTTGGACCACACAAAGAAGGGCAACACTGTAGGAATGGCAGAAAAACAAGACAGAAAGTGCGCAGGTCTCTGACCAAAGAGTACCATAACTTTGATGATTTCATGGGACCCAGCCACTATACCAGCCTAGACTTTCTCTGTGAGAGAAATAAATTCTATCTTTTTTTATGTTACTTTAGATCTCTGTCACAAGCAGTAAAACTATGCTCTATAGCTGACTGCTAGTAAGGTTGACCATTTTTCATGGTACTGACTATTAGATTCCTTTTCTGTGAATTGACTTTTATCCTTTACCCATTTTTGGATTGGGCTTCCTTTGTCTTACTGATTTGGAGACACTCTTTATAAACTCTAGATATTATTAATTCCAGTTTAATTATGTACTGCAAATAACTTCTCCCTCTCTGAGGCTGCTTCATCATTTTATGATATCTTTTTATATATAGACTAGAGGCCTGGTTCACAAAATTCAGTCACGGAGTGGGGGGGGGGGGGGGGCAAAGGTCCCCTCAACCCGGCCTGTACCCTCTCCAATCCAAGATCCCTCGGGGGATATCTGGGACCACTGGCTCCTAACCACTCACCTGCCTGCCTGCTTGATCGCCCATAACTGCTCTCCCCTGCTGGCCTGATTGCCCCTAACCACCTCTGCCTTGGCCACCGCCACCATGGCTTTGTCCGGAAGGATGTCCAGAAGATGTCTCATCTAATTAGCATATTACCCTTTTATTAGTATAGATATTTTTAATTTTAATCTTATCCAATTCACCAGTCTCCTTAATTTGAGCTATTTGTGTCCTATTAAAGAAATCGTGCCTTCGCTGGTTTGGCTCAGTGGATAGAGTGTCAGCCTACAGACTGAAGGATCCTGGGTTCGATTCTAGTCAAGGACACATGCCCAGGTTGCAGGCTCAATCCCCAGTAGGGGGCATGCAGGAGGCAGTCCACCAATGATTCTCTCTCATCATTGATGTTTCTAACTCCCTCTCCCTTCCTCTCTGAAATCAATAAAAATATTTTTTTTAAAAATATCTTTCCCACCTAAGGTCATTAACATTTTCTCTGATATTATCTTTTAGACATTTACAAGTTTTGCTTATCATATTCAGGTGTTTGTTTTTTTTTATGTTCCTAAGCTTTTTTTTTATTTGTTTGGTAAATGATAGGGATCTAATTTCATTTTATGGATATCTATACAAATATCCAATTATTTCAACAAAAGGTAATGACTCTTTTTACCATTGGTTTAAAATTCTCTCTGTTATACCAAGTTCCCATAAATGTGGCTCCATTTTTGAGCTTTCTTTTTGTTCCATTAGTCAATTTGTCTATCCAGAGTCAACACAATATTGCATTTACTTTATGGCCTCATTATGTCGTAATATCTAATAGGGTTAGTCATCCTCCTATTTTCTTTGAAATTATCTTGAACATTTTTAGCTTATGCTTTCCCATACAATCAGCTTGTCAAGTTTCATGAAAAACTTTAAGGTTTTGATTGAAATTGCATTAAATTTATAGATTAATTTTGGGGAAATAAATAATTTTATGATATTGAAGTTTTTCACTCATGAACTAACAAACCAGGGCTAATTTTCAGTTGTTTACACCAGCAAGTCTATATCAATTGTTAAAATATTAAAATACTTTTCTCTGCTGGTTAGTAAAATACCCATTCTCCTGAGCCTGCATACTTTACTGCTTCCAATAAATTTTGATAATTCATAAAGGTCATCTTTTGTTAGAGACATTACTAAGTATATAATATTTTTGTTGCTATGTAGGGGTATCTATTTTAAAAATACATTTTCTAACTGTCTTTGGTTTATAAGATACTTTTTATATATTAAACTTAATGGGTATCAACTTTGCTGAACTATTTTTTTTCTAATAATTTTTCTGTAGATTCTCACTGTTTTTCTAGATATATAACCACATTATCCATGAATTAACATGGTTTTGTTTTTTCCTTTCTCAAGACTTACACTTTTTCAGTTTTTTTTTTTCTTATCCTACCTGCTGGCTAAGACTTCCAGTAGAGTGGTGAATAGAAGCAGTTATAGCAGCCAAATTTATCATTAGTCTTTATTTTTAAAGGGAATGCTTTTAGTGTTTCATCACAAAGTATATTTGCTATAGATTACTGGCACACAGAAGTTCCCTTCTGCATTTTTGTCATAATGGGACCATAATATGATTAACAGAAACAGACTAACATTCACAGAGGGTATCAAGTTTAATGGCAAAGGAAAAGAAAGCTTACAGAGTTGGCTTTATAAGGCAGGAGATGACATGTTATTCTCTCAGACAGAGGTAGGACTTCTCAGGCCCCGCAAAGTTTCCCATGGAAATACAGCAATGGGCCATACCATAAAGTATTTCTCCCTTTTAGTGGAGATCTTAAAATCTCCATTTTGTCCTCTTGTACTTGACTCCTGGAATATCTTTGTATGTGCCGACCAGTTCTTCAGGTGCAAATAAGAAGTGCAAAACACCTCCAATACTTCATTTTTTCTTAGACAATTGAGTAAAGCTAAGGTCAATTTCCCAGAAATATCCCTTCAGGAGATTCAAGCTTACCTGACCTGTCTGAGGTCTACTCTTATAGCCTCTCTTTCTACATTACTGAGAGCTGTTGCATGAATGTGTGTTGTATTTCATTAAATGTTTTTATTTAATTTATTCAGATGATCATATTTTCCCTTCATTCATGAAATCTGTTAATGTGGTGAATTAAATTAATTAACGCTTTAATTTGTTAATGTGAATTAAATTAATGGATATTTAATGCTAAATTTGGTTTAATTTTTAATGCATGCTGGGTTCAGTTTGATAACATTTTATTTTGAATTTATGGGTCTATGTTTGTAATTTAAATTGACCTATAATTGTCCTGTCTTAAATAATCCTTGTCTTGTTTTGGTATGAAAGTTATACAATTCTTACAAAATAAGCTGAAGCATATACTTTCTTTTTACAATGTCTGAAAGAGTTCTTTTAAGAGTGGAATTTTCTGTGGTAGAACTTACCTGTAAAACCATCCAGGCCTATCTGTGTGGCTGTGTATTTGTGTATGTGTGTGTTTTTGTAGATAAATTGCTTTAAATCAAGAAACCAGTTTCTTTAATGGCTATATCTATTCAGGTTTTCTAATTCTTCTTGAGTCAGTTTTGGGTGTTTGTTATGTGTTATTTTTTTAACTGCCCATTTTGTCAAAGTTCTCAAATTTGTTAACCCTAATTTATATTTTAATGTCTATTATGTTTGTAGTTACGTCTACCTTCTACCTCCTAATATTGTTTGTACCATCTTTTTTTTGGGACCAACCTTGCCAAAAATTTATCTCTGTTAATAGTCTTGAAAGAATCTGCTTTTTCTTTTATTTTCTCTGTTGTATCTTTTATTTTTAATTGTATTAATTTCCACTTTTTATCAAATCTAAACCACTTTCCTTCTAATTTATTTTTGCTTATATGTTGCTTCTCTAACTTCTCGAACTGAACTCTTAGCTGACTAATTTTCAGTCTTCTTTTCTATTGTAAACAAGGAAAGCCGCAAATATGTTTCTTCCTAAATATTTTAAAACTGTATTCTGCATGTTTTGATGTTATCATTTTCTAAGTTTTTAATATTTTTAAAAATACTTTTATTGATTTCAGAGAGTGAAGGGGAAAGAAAAGAGATAGAAACATCAGTGATGAGAATCATTAATCAGCTGCCTCCTGTATGTCCCTACTGGGAATCAACAGTGACCTCCTGGTTCATAGGTCGACACTCAACCACTGAGCCACACCAGCCGGGCTTTAATGATTTCTTTAATGTGAGTAATTTTGAAATATTTTTCAAATTTCTGAATATATGGCCCTGGCTGGGTTTTCTCAGTGGATAGAGAATCAGCCTGCGGACTGAAAGGTCTGGGGTTTGATTCCGTTCAAGGGCACATGCCCGGGTTGTGGGCTCTATCCTCAGGAGGGGGCCTACAGGATGAAGCCAATCAATGATTCTCTCTCATCATTGATGTTTCTATCTCTCTCTCCCTCTCTGAAGTCAATATACATACATACATATATATATTTTATTTTCTGAATATATTGAGTTTTCTAAAAGTTTGTTATTTTCTAACTGCATTGTGTTCAGAGAACATAGTATGTATGATTTGATCCTTTGGTATGGGTTAAGACTTGCTTTGTAGTCCAGTATTTAATCAATGTTTGTAAACATTCATTTGTGCTTAAATATATTGTGTATTTTCTAATTGTTGGGTGCAGAACTCTAGAATTGTTCATAGGTCAAAGATCTGACTGGATTGTTCAATTTTCTATATCCTTATAACCTTTTTTTTTTCTGTTTGACCAGTCAACTTCTGAGAGGTAGATTAAAATCTCCAATAGCAATTGTGGGTTTTCATTTTTCCTTGTAAGTTTGTCAGTTTTTGCTTTATTATTTGATGCTTTGTTATAAGTTTACATGTATTCACTTTTTTTGCAGGCTAGGTCCTGTCGCTAGTCTGATTCCTAGTTCATTTTGGTTCTTTGGCTTCAAATTTTGAAAAGTCCTTTGACAAAGCTATAGCCCTGGGGAGCCGTAGTGTGATAAATGGGGGAAATTTTCATGCCTGCTTATGATGTACTGTACTCTTCTGTAGTCATTATATATCATAGAACTCTGTTTTTAATGATGTACTTAATCTTGATTACCCTACATAAAGAATGGCCAGAGGGAGTCGGCTGAACTTTGAGAAAGTCTGATGTGACCTTCATCCAGCTAGATTTAACTTACAACAACCTCGGCAAAATTGTCTTCGCTTTTATATAAAAGTATGAGGTTCTACCGTCACAGGCTTGCTTCCCCCGCCCTCTCTCTACACTAATTAACAGGATTCTTTAGCGATTACTCTTGGGAATGCAGGTCCTCCTAATGAACAAATGGTTAGTAAAAGAACCTAAGCAAGATAAAAATAATTTCCTTTCTTCCTGATAACTGCTTAAAACATACTGTTTTGTATCACAAAGCTATCTCTGGTAAAAAGATAAATTGAGAACATTTTAAAACTATCATTCCTGTCTCCTGTCCAAAATTTAGACTGAATGAAAATGTGTCATTCTACTTTTTCTTAGTTATCTTTACAAATGTTATTTGTAAAAACACACACACAAAAAAAAACACAAAAAACAGAACATGGACTTCAGACAATGTTGCTAGATCCTATAAAATGGAACCAGTAGCTTCTGTCTGCCTTTCTAAACATTGCCTTGGTTGATAAATTATTACCTACAAGTACCTTTTAAATTAACATCTCTATTTGCCAAAGTTATATCTATATCTACATGCAAGTCTTGTTAGTAAAAAAAGGTTTGGATTTACCTCTTCTCCCCTCATTCATATAATCTCATGACTCCCCTTGGATTCCATATTCAAAGAGCTTGAGATATTTTATTTATTTTTATTTTATATTTTTAATCTCTATTGTTGAAAGTATTATATATTTCCCCCATTGACCCCTTCTAGCCCACCCCTGTCACCCCGTCCCCTTCCACCCCAGGCCTTTACCACCCTATGTGTCTGTGTCCATGGGTTATGCATACATGCATACAAGTTCTTCGGTTGATCACTTCCCACCCTCCCCCGCCTTCCCTCTGAGATTCTACAGTTTGTTCTATTCATCTATGTCTCTGAGTCTGTTTTGTTCATCAATTTATTTTGTTCATTAGATTACACATATGAGTGAGATTATGCAATACTTGTCTTTCTCTGATGAGAGATTTTGTTTTATTTAGAATAATACCTACTATAACTTTTCTCCATACACTTAATTTCAACCTTTGTGTGTCTTTTTGCTTTAATTTTGACTAAATCCAATTGACATTTTGTTTTTTAACTGGCAAGTTGAATATGTTAATATTTCTTGAGCATACTGAAATATTGAAATTGTCAATCTGTGCTTTCTATTTACCCTGCTTTGCTTCCTTTTTCTCCTTTCTTGCCTTTTTAAAAAATTATAGTTTTCTAGCCCTGGATGGCATTGCTCAATGATTAGAGCGTTGGGCTGCACACCAGAGTTCGTGAGTTCGATTTCCAGTTAAGGCCCCATACCTGGGTTGTAGGTCCAATCCCCAGCTCTGTCAGGGTGCATGCGGGAGGCAACCAATCCATGTGTCTCTGTCACATGATGTTTCTCTCTCTCTCCTCCCCATCCCTCCACTCTACTCTCTCTAAAAATAAATGGGAAAAAATTGATAGTTTTCTTGTCCCCCTCTACTAATTTGAAAATAATACATTCTATTTCTATTATTTTATTTTTCTAGAAAAAATTCTTAGCATATACCATATTATATGAATGATTTCTAATTATCTATCATCTATCTATAATTCTATCCTCTATGTCAAATATAAACTGTCTTTTCTATTTTCACTTCTTTATCTCTCTAAGCTACATTTTGGTTCTTTTTCAGCTCTTTCTGGTCTGTCTTGATATTACCTTATTCTTTTCTCACATTTTTTATTCTTTTATGTATTCAATGATTTGAACATGCTTTATAATCTCTGTCCTAGTATTTGAAATATTAGGAGTTCTGCCACATTAGATCTAACTCATTAATGGTGGATTGGTATTTGGATTATGAACTCATCTTCAGGGGACTTAATCTGTGGGAACAGTGTGAGTCTGAGTTATGATGTATCCTCCTGAGAAGCTTTTTGTTTGTTTCTGCCAGGCTTCCTAGGGAATATTATAACCTAAGACCGCATTAAAAAATATTTTCCCCTAAGAATTCCAATATTATGGAACTAGCATAAATTCAAGCCCCTAAACCTTTTCAAGGCAGGCTATAGTCTCCAATTCTCAATGGAAATTCTTTTTCTCCTATCTAGAGTCCAAACCCAAACAGACAAGCCCTCATGTCTTACCTTTTACTCTATACTTTCTCCTTGATAATACCTTCTGCAATGAAAGCTTCAGTTGTCTCTGTCAGCAGCTCCAAGATTTTACATATCTTCATCCCAGATTCCCTCCTGCGTCCCAGACCCTGGTATCCAACTACCGATCAGAATATCTAAGGCACCACCTCAAATTCAACTAGTTTAAGATCAATAAAATTCATGACCTTCCCCTCAAAAGTAGTTCCCTTCTAGATTCTTCTAGCTCAATGAATGGCATGATTATGCATACAGTTGTTCATTCCGCAAATCCAGGAGCCATCTTTGCCAGCTCCTCATCTCCCCACCCAACCTATCATATGCCCCTATCAATTTCACCTCTTATTTCACCAAATCTCTCTTAAATCTACCCAATCTCCTCTGTTTTCAGAGTACTTCAAGCTACTGGTTCCCCACATTCATTCCTCCAATACACTCTCCACAAAGAGTGAATTTATCCAAATACAAATTGGATTGTTTCTCTTTCCTGCTTGAAAGTCTCATTCACTGGCTCCACATTCATGGCTATCAAGTCCTTAATATGGTCTGCTTGGCTTTGGGTGACCAGTGCGGCCTACCTCTCAGACTCCGTCTCATTCCATTCTCCTCTTCCCACTCTCACTCTCTATACTCCAGCCGGATTGGCTCTCGTTGTGTTACTTAAAACCTCAACCCTCCGTCATCCCACACGGTTTTGGTACAAGCTGTTTCCTTTTTCTGGGAGGCTAATTCCCCTACCTCGAACTTGGTCTAGTTAGTACTTAACTCATCTTTTATTTATTTGTTCAAGCATCATTTCTTCACTTCTCATCACTTTCTTTCAAAGTCTTTATGTTAGTTTATAACCCTATAGTCATTACTGTGAATATTTGCTTGATGGCTGTTTTCCCTACTTGGCTATAAGTTTTGTCAAATCAGGGACCTTATCTAGTTCTGTTCATTACTATACTCTGAGTTCTGGCATAGCCATAATATAAAGAGTGCTTAATAAATATTTCTTGAGTGAATAAATAATCATGAAAAATATAACTAAAATATACATCTATTCAAACAATCTAAAGGGAGAGGTGAAGTGAATAGAGTTATGGATAAAACTAGTGACAACTATATTGGGATCCATTATACTATTCGCTCTACTTTTCCAGGTTTTTGAAATTTTCCATAAAAAAGATTATTCAACTTACTAAGTCATAGTACTTCATTTGAATTTGATAAGTGGTGAACTTAATATTAAAAATAGAGTATCAGCTCTTTAGGGAATGAATATATTATTCAACCAAAAATATTATACTGACCTGAAGATATTTCGGTAATGGTTAATTGGACCACTTAATGCTCCAGGCTGGGAAAAAACATAAATATAAGCTTCAAGATCTTCCGTGGTTAATCGACATCCTTTTCTTCTAATGCCAGTGCGACGACTGGTAAACAGATGTTTCAAAGCCTAATTTAAGTGGAAAGAGAATAATTAAAACTTTTTTGTTACCTAATAATAAACTATGTTATCTCTTGTGTAAAAAGGGGGATACAAATATATAAATATTTGCTTAGATTTTTAAAAAGAAAGAATAAAAAGATGAAACAAAAACTAATTAAAATGGTTTTCTATGTGAGAGGGTGGAAACAGAGATGTAAGCGAGACCTCTCTGTACCTTGTTTTAGAGTTTTGACTTGAAACCATATAAATATTTTATATTGAATGTTTTACATAAGTTAAGTAAAAACACGGTAATCTTAAATTTGCTTTGAAAATATGAGTAAGAAATCATGATTTTTTTTGTCTCTAAAAAAATGTACGTCCCAATTTGGTCCAATGGAAAGATCTAGAAACAATGAAAACCCAGTTAGACAATGATCACCTGGACACTCAGATTGTGGTCTCTAAATACTTTTTTCTACTAATAGGTCATTTCCTTTGATAAATGTCCGGTTCCAGATCTCAGGCAGAAAATAAAAGAAACCTAGATCATTAAGAAAGCAAACTATCACTGACTAAAGTGCTTCTGTCAAAAGGACACAGGAGCCGCCCTGGCCGGTGTGGCTCAGTTGGTTGAGTGTTGTTCCAATAATAATAATAATAAAAAGTTGCTCGGCTGGTATGGCTCAATGGTTGAGCATCAACCTATGAACCAGGAGGTCACAGTTCAATTCCTGGTCAGGGCACATGCTCAGGTTCCAGTCTTAATCTCCAGTGTGGGGTGTGCTAGAGGTAGCCGATCAACGATTCCCTCTCATCATTGATGTTTTTATCTCTTTCTCTCCCTTACTCTCTCTGAAATAAATTAAAAAAAATTTTTTTTTAATTGTGTTAAACAACAGAAACCCAATGTGGATACCCTGGGAGGTTACTCTTCCAGGCTCTCTCCAGGTGGCATAGGGAAGCATAAGGCTCTGCCCCAAGACAGAGCAATCCTTTTCCACGACATTGGAGATAAGCCTGTCCCTTGAGTTTGTACCTACATATTCCTATGGCTTCTCAGAGCCCTTTAGATAATGACTGAGGAGACAAATCATTCAGGAAACATCTGGTATACTAAAATTTAAATCTTAAGTTATATCTTAAATAGTCTAATCTTCTGGGGAGAGGGGGGTGTTGTTTTGTTTTTTAAAAAAACCAAAAAAAAAAAAAAATAAGGAACTGTTATAATTTTAAAAGCCATCACAACCAAATACAATGTTTGGATCTTGTTTAGTTTCTGATCCAAACAAATGAAGTGTATAAAGACAGTTGAGACAGTAAGGAAATTTAAATGGGTACTAAATGATATGACAAAGTTGTTCATTTTGGTAGGTTTGTTAATGGCATTGGGGTTATGTAGAAAAGACAAGTCATTATTATCAGAGATATATGCAGAAGTATTTTTCAGGTAAAATAATATTGTCTTTTTTTTTTTAACCTCCCTAAATATCTACTACTATGTTGGACATACAAGAAGCATTCAATGCCCTTCTAAGAAATCGCTACTACATAGGACTTCTGGTGTCAGGGTACATGGTACACCAATAACTGCATGCTTATTTTGTTTCAGGGTTTTGTTTACCTCCAAGGGCTTCCACTTTTTCTGTCAAACTCTCTCACCTGGCATTCATATTCCCTCCTCTCCCCCAGGGGTTGTTCTCTAAAAAGAGGTATTCCTGTAGGCGCTAGGCTCTCAAAAACAAAACAAACAAAACTGAACAGCAGCCAGGCACTCAAATATATAAACAGACTTTTAAAGTAAGTAAGCCTATAAATGAAGCCTTAGAAGCATTTATTAAGTTTTAATATTTTGTCTATTTTTCTTTCTTAAGGATGGACTTTAATTTAAAATATTCTTTTTCTTTTTTTTTTTTTTTTTACATAGGAGGAAATGCCTAACACAGTGCACACAATATAACAGATGTTCAATAACTGATTATTTAAAACACAGCAAAACAACACAAGCAGGACCAGTTCTTTTCTTTTGTTAGTGCTTCAGTCTATCTTTATTTTTAACTTCCTAATTTTGTCATCTTCTTGGGGCACCAAGTCTTTTTTTTTTAAATTGAGGTATAATTGTCTTATAACATTAGTGTTAGTTTCAGGTGTTCAACATAATGATTTGATATTGTATATGTTGCAAAATGACCACTGCAATAAGCACTGGTTAACATCTATCACTACATATGACTTACCTTGAAATCATTTATTGAGAACATAAATTCTGGGAACCATGGTATTTGGAAGAAGTAATAATAGCTGGATTTGAACAGCTGGGTAGGGTGTCGTAAAATATATTCTGAAATTAAAATGTCATGTTAGACCTTATCCAAGGAATATAAAACTAGTTACTATTGAAAGAACTAATTTTTGAAGGCAATTTCACCTTTGAGATGATCCCTTAAAAGCATCCACAAATAAGGATTTCTGTGTAATTTCTCTTTGGAACAATTTCTATGTTCTTATATTTTATTATGGGTATGTCTGGTATTTAGAAAAATTTATAGCACTTTAAAGAAAGAAGGAAGTTCCCCTTGATGAAGTCTTGACTCAAAAAGAACAAGAAACTCAAACCACACCGCCATTCTTTTAAGGTCATTATCAGTGACCTAGCACTTTTCCTAGGGATGCAGAGGGAGGCCATTTTCTACTGTTTAAAAGATTTTCCTTGTTGGTTGATTTGAATGCCTTATCCATTTGACCTCAACAGAAAAGAAAGTGTCCCCTATAAATTTACTCATGAATCCAGAAGATTCATTCATTCAATGAATATTTGAATATCTACTGTGTTTGAGGGGATTTAGCAGTGAACAAGACAAAAGATGTTCTCATTAACTTATACAATAAATAAGTAATGAATACTTAAAAGAACATTTTGATAGCAATAATACCATAAAGAAAACAAAACAAGGTAATTTGATTAAGAGTGATGGTTGGGCCCTAACCGGTTTGGCTTAGTGGATAGAGTGTCGGCCTGCGGACTGAAGGGTCCCAGGTTCGATTCCTGTCAAGGGCATGTACCTTGGTTGCGGGCACATCCCCAGTGGGGAGTGTGCAGGAGGCAGCTGATCGATGTTTCTCTCTCATCGATGTTTCTAACTCTCTATCCCTCTCCCTTCCTCTCTGTAAAGAATCAATGAAATATATTAAAAAAAAAAAAAGAGTGATGGTTGGGTGGTGTGGAGGGACTATTATATAGTAGAGGTTGTCAGAATAGGCTTCTCTGGGCCGAGTCCTGAATGGTAAAAAGGAATCAGTCATGCAAAGATCTAGAAAGAGCATCCAGAAACAGAACGTAGATCCTGGACCTGGCACATTCAAGAAGCAGAAAGGCTACTGTGGCTGGTGTATAGTGAATAAGGAGGGGGAAATGGTATGAATTGAGTCAGAAAGAAAAGCAGAAGCCTGGGCAGATAGTGCCAACATTGATAAGGATTTAAAAATGCTTTGGGAAGACACTGAAGGTTTAAATTGGAAAGTAGTGAAATCATGCATATTAAATGTGCATATTCTCAGGTAAGTGGAGTATTGTCATCATTGAATAAGATTTTGTCAGCCCTGCATTGAGATAACAATGCAATTATAAGCATATTACTTGACAACTTCATATTGACTGGGGTCGATCCCATTGATAAAACAGTTTTAGCAATATTCCAAGTTTTTGCTGAAGTGACCAATCTAAAACAATATTGACTCTGGGTCCTGATCAATTGAGCAAGGATGTAGTATGACTTCTGTTGACTAATGAAATGGGGAAAAACATGACATATCTCAGTTTGATATTTGAATCCTAAGCATCCATCCTATTGCCTCAACAGAGATAGGTCAATTGGATATGAATCTAAAATTTGACTCTTACACGTACTTATAATATACAATATTTAGGTAGTCATGGTCTCCTTCTCCCCGACCTGCTCAATTTTGAGGAAGAAACAGAAGTATGTTGTTCTGACTTTTTTGTTCCCCAGAGGCTGCTGTGGGTTGTAACAATACCTGAACCCCAGAAAAATTGACAAGTCTAGTTAAAGAGGACAAAACTATAATTTCTGCCAAAACCAAATAAAAATGTTCCTACCCATTGTTCACAGGTCTTTAATCACTTTTAAGATTTTATGAATTCCCTTTATAACAGAGGTTCTCAAAATATAGTCCATGTATATCCCTGCGGATCCCGAAAACCCTTTTAAGGAATCTGGATGGTCAAAACGATTTCATAACAACACTAAGACCTTATTAGCTTTTCGCATTTGGTTGCCATTTGCACTGATCATACAAAAGCCATGGCAGGTAGAACCATTGCTGCCTGTGCACAAATCAAGGCAGTGACACGAAACAGTACTAGCAGTCATCGTATTCTTCACTACCACACACTTGCAATAAGCAAATAAATACATAAAACTAAATGCCAGTTTCACTTAGGAATGCCCTTGATGAAACAGCAAAAATTATTAACTTTATTACATTTCCACCTTTGAGTACTTGTCTTTTTAACATTGTGATGAAATAGAGTGTACACACAAAGCAGTTCTGTTGCACACCCAAATCCAGTGGCTGCCTTAAAGAAAAGCACCTCTATAAGTGGAATTGGCTGCATTTTTTACGGAACATCATTTTTACCTGAAAGAATGGCTAGCAAACTATTAACAGTCAGACCTGGGCATGTGGCAGATTGACTCTTGAACATGAACAGAGCAAGCCTTTCACTTGAGGGGAAACCATCGGCAGTATTTGCTGCCAATGATAAAATTCAAGCTTTCAACTGAAAATTAGAATTTTGGAAACTTGTATCTGCTGCTGTGAGCTTGATGGCTTTGGAACACTTAATGGCTTTGTAAAAAATAGAAATTGGGGTAATATTAATGAATATGAGTCTTTGATATCATATAATGAAATGTGTCAAATTATGGAAGATCTAAATAACTCAACCACTATCTTCCAATGCATGATGAAAAATCCATTCAAAGTGATAGAGATACCAATGGATTTTAACATAACAGAGCACAAAAAGTTCATTAATCTGACATCAGATTTCACATTGTTACTAACCTTTAAGGAACCACCGATTTTTGAGTTGATGTAGTGGTAAAGAAGAAAATCCACAATTCTCTGAAAAGGCTATTAAAATATTCCAGCCTTTTTCAATTACAAATCTGTGTGAGACCAGATTTCTCCATATCCTTCAATTCAAACAACATATTGCAACAGATTGAATGCAGAAGCAGATCTGAGAATGCAGCTGCCTTTTATTAAGCCAAAAATTAAAGAGGTTTGCAAATATGTAAAACAATGACACTATTCTCACTAAAATTTTGTTTTGAAAGATGTAGTTAGTTTTCATTAAAATGTTTTCTATGTTAACATGTACTGGAGTTATTGTTTTTTAGATAATTTCACACATACATTTTTCAAAGTCTCATTTTAAATTTCCAATACAGGGAACATTGATAGATATAACCCATCTAAACAAAAGCTCAATGGGTCTTTAATAACTTTTAAGATATAAAGGAATCCTGAGACCAAAATTTGAGATCTGCTGTTTTAAAAAATGTTGCCATTCCTAATAGCCAAAGCTGTCAGGCAAGAGGAGAACTTATTTCTAGGCTGTCAAAATCCATTACCATCCAAGTAGTGTTACTGCATCTCCTCCTTTATCCCTCCCCAAGTTAGCTGTAAAATATTTTCTAAAAATAAAATTATGCAAGCAAACATGAAGCTACCGTTTCTTAGACTCTAAATATTAAATATTTAAAGCATATTGTCATGTGCTAATATATTTTAGCCATTTAATTTTTAAAATATTATGTTAATTTAAAAAAATATGTTAATCAAATTTTGCTGTTTTTAATCCAGAGTGTCAGTGGCAATAGTGAATTGTTATGTTGGCAATTCATAATGAAAATTTAAGCTCACCTGTAAATACATTTGGATGAGGGAAGTTAATAACAATAAGCTTCATCACCATTTCAGGATAACAGATGGCAATTAGCCAGGCAATCATGCCCCCCCAGTCGTGCCCAATAAGAACACATTTGCTATAACCTGTAATCAAGAAATAAATATTGACGTCATTGAAAAGAAACAGGTGGGCTCATCATTAACTCACATAAAATAGGTTCACTTCTGAAACGAATCTTTTCACTATGCTACCCTAATTATTCATCCACTTTGTGCAGGCTCTGAGTTTGGTATTTTCAAAACCTGTAGGTACATCTGCATCACCTAGGTAACTTTTTAGAAAATTGAGGTGCCCAAGCTCCACTCTAGACTTAGTACAAATTCAGAATCTGTCCTAGGAATATTAATATATTTTAATCTGAAATAGTTTGGACACCATGATTAAGAGCACATATAATTAGGTTATAAACAAAATTATCTGAGTTATTTTTGAATGTTGGAGAATTTCTAATTACAGTAAAAACCTAAATGTCCCACCTATGTCCAACTGGTAAATCTTTATTTCAAAGAAGCATCATTTTCTCCCTAATTTGCCAAATTCAATGTTACAACTCAAAACAGTAAAACATCACTAATTTGGGACTGTGAAGTCAAAGTGAATTAGTGGAAAGTCTTAATTATAGTACTAAGTACATACAAGTTTCATTTCATGTAATCATTACAGTTATTTGAATTAGGTTAAAATACTGATTAGTAGTGATTTCCTACAGGATTTCCTTTGTATGGATGGATAAGATTAATTTGTAATTTATTTCTACAGTACTTCAAATTAATTTTTTCAAATAAGTATTTTTTAACATCCCACCACTATACTAACAAGCATGCACATACACACACAGAGAAACATCTTGTTTATATTATTGATTTGCCTAGAAAATTGTACATTGACAAACTTAAGCCAGGTCTAAAAATATGAATGAAATCTGGCTGTTGGAAATCTGTGTCTCTGAGTCTATTTTATTATAATCAGACTAAATGGTAACACTGCTTTGATACCCCCAGACTCATCCATTTTTTTCTCCTCTAAAAATATTGGCTAGGCCCTAGCTGGTTTGGCTCAGTGGATAGAGCATTGGCCTGCAGACTGAAGGGTCCTGGGTTCGATTCCGATCAAGGGCACATGCCCAGGTTGCAGGCTCGATCCTCAGTAGGAGGCGTGCAGGGGGCAGCCAATCAATGATTCTTTCTCATCACTGATGTTTCTTTCTCTCTCCTTCTCCCTTCCTCTCTGAAATCAATAAAAGTATATAAAAAATAAAATAAAATAAAAATATGGCTTGAGCTATGGTCTCATTAGATTATTGTAGAAAGGGACTTTAATTTGATTTCATGGGTTTCTCACTATATTGTCACCATTAACACACTGATGGTAACAGGTGGGCTGTAGTCGAAAGGGATGCAGTGGATTAGATTGACGTTAAAAAAACATTTACTCTTCCATGGTCCCCACTGCCATAGAAGAAATGTACTTTGCTGCCCCGTTGATGGTAGACTGGACTGTGTGATTTGCTTTGTTCCTGCGACAGGTGTATGACTTGACTGTGGGCTCAGCCGCATGACTTGCTTTGGCCAATAGGCTGATAGCAGTGACCTGAAATATGTGTGTGCAGCTGAGCGCACCCTCTTACCATTTCTGCCACTGCTAGGAAAAGAGCTTCCTCAGGTAGCTACTCCCCTTTAGCCCAACTCACAGTGAGGAGCTACTCCCAGCTGGACCTACATGCCAGCCTGAGGAAAAAAAACCAGAGGTGTCCAGCCTACAGTTGATCTTCAGATTCAAGAGCACAGGAATAAACGCGTATGGCAGTATGTCATTGAGTTTGGGGTGGTTTGTTATACAATATTACTGTGACACTAGCTGATCAATACAAGTAAGATAATGCAAGTGCTTCCACATCTTGTAACATTTTTAAATGAATGTTTAGGTGTGGGTTCTGAAGACCAATTTTTGTTTAGTATAAGACTCAAACTTCCAACATTTAGTCCTGAAAATAATAAATAGTAACTTAACATTAGGTCTGTTTGTAAAAACAAATTTTGAAAAAAACACACAAAAAAAACAAACAAATTTTGAAAGTAATTTTTGGCTAGTGGACTGAATAATTATTCTGGATGTGTTATTTTAAATTCCCTGAGTAAGCATTTTGATCTGGAACCCCAAACCATAGTAACAGGATCCAGATAACAACCCAGGTAGGTGAAAAAGGCATCCTCCCAAGGAATTAGGTTATCACTTCACAATTTCTTGAATCGTAGTCCCTTAAAAAGAATTAATACTATTTTTTTTTAAAGTAACCCACCTAAGGAGTCTAAAACATCCTTTATATCTGTAATTAGACAGTCCAGTTTATAACTCTCTCGATGAATGGGAGCGTCTGTTTCTCCATAGCCTCTCAAATCCAGCGCCACAACTCGGTATTCACTTTTAAACTCCCTTAGCTGGTGACGCCAAGAATACCTGCAGGATGTAAGGAACATTAAATATACCACAGTGACTAATACAAATAGTAACATTATAGATTTTCTAAGTGGAAAACTATAAGAAACTCCTTATCGCGAGAAAGGTTGTAGAGCTTAGTATAAGCAGGAAAGAAGAGACCTGTTTGAGAAGGGAGAACTGACATTCTTTATTAAAATTATTTTATTTTTTTACCAGCTCCAGTGGGGTGTAACAAAGGGCCAATATTTACAGGAACTACAAAATACCAGATATTAAAAGCAATGTAGTTATATCTGCACTTAAGAAATCAATTTTCTAAGCTTTTCTTAAATAATATGTGCAGCTATCAGGGAATATATATCTATAAATACTTCTGTTATTGCAGAACCATTTGCTTCTCTAAAAAAATGTATAAGATGAAAATCTATTTGCTTAAAAAGTAGATGTTACTCATCTTACTCCACTGTCAGATAGGGCTCAGTGTTTTTTAGTAATAACAGTTTACTTATGAGTGAAAAAGTCTGAAGATTACAGACAGATTATGACTTAAAGAATCCAAAAAAACAACTGGTTAAAATAAACCTCTTCTTGCTAAAACAAAATTCTTCTGTGGAGAAGATCCTACACCATGAGTACAAGCAAGCATGATATTAAAAACATTTAACAATCAAAATGGCACCAGCGCTGACCAATTAAAATGGCCATATTTTGTGATAGCCACATTCTGAGGCCTCTGTTGGGCAGGTATTCCCTTTGTGCTAGATCATAGAACAGCAGAATTAATTTAAATACAGAGATCTATGAGCTTTTCTTCTTCCAATAAGCAAAATCATTTTGGATAACAAAAAAAAAAAAAGACAAATTTTTCAAAGTAATTCACTATGTTATGGAACTCAGAATATGCATTAACGATTTGCATGCACATCTGTTCATAAAAACACAGTGTAAAATTATCTGACACAAGTCAAATGGGAGATTATTGTCTGAAAAGATTTTTGGAGTACAATAGGCAAGTGAGATTATAAACCAACTAGAGGCCCGATGCATGAAGATTCATGCAAGAATGGGCCTTCCTTCCCCTGGCTGCCAGCACTGCCTTCACTCCGGCCCAGAGCTGCCTTTCCACCTTCCCACACTGCCCAGAGGCCTGGAGTGGTCGTCCTGCCCCACCCCCGGCCACTCGGCACCTGCGTATGCAAATTAACTTGCCATCTTTGTTGGGTTAATTTGCATACTCACTCTTGATTGGCTGTTGGGCGTCATGAAGGTACGGTCAATTTGCATCTTTCTCTTATTATTAGTGTAGTGAGAGAGGGACTGCAATGTGATATGATACAAAGCAATAAGATCAATGAAGCAAATCAACCACTTTTCATCAACAGACATTATCAGGAAGGGTATCAGACACATATTTGGAATTATGAATGGATACAGAATCTTTGATCTATGATTCATGAAAATCTACAAAATAGATTTTGTAGATTTACCAATTAAGATGGATTTGAAAATGTTAATAAAGGTATCTTTCTTAGCTAGGCCATAGTAATATTGTTAATCTTTTCTTTTAAATATATTTTTATTGATTTCAGAGAGGAAGGGAGGGAGAGAGAGACAGAAACATCAATGATGAGAGAGAATCATTGATCGGCTGTCTCCTGCAAGTCCCACACTGGAGATCGAGCAGGCAACCTGGGCATGTGCCCTGACTGGAAATCGAACCCATGACCTTCTGTTTCATAGGTTGACACTCAACCACTGAGCCATGCCAGCTGGGCAATATTGTTAATCTTGCCTCTGGGTTGTAACAAACAAATGAAGCAGTTTGTTTAGTTAAGATACTCATCTGTCAACACATATGATATTATTATTTTCTCATTAGCTTTACTTAAAATTTTGAATTAATTTTTTATGTCTTTGTACCTAATCAATAAAGTTCTGCAGATTTAAGCTCTCTTAAATATTTAATTAATCACCTTTTCTGCCCATCCTTGCTAACATGATCTTAATTCAGGCCTCCACTGATGTAACAGCCTATTGATTGGTCTGAGTCCACGTCATTCCCTTTGGTTCTTTCTTCTATGAAACCAAAGTGATGTAGCAAAACCACACACTCTCTCATGTAATTTCCCCACTTAAAATATTTTCTCGACACCTTATTACTCATATGTGAAGTTCAAACTCCTCTGGCAGACAAAACCTCCAAGATTTGACTATTACCCAATTTTCCAGCCCAATTACCTTACACCCTGTCATCTGCTATATAATAAAAAGAGCTACCATCTACATCATTCTCACCACGGGCCCACACCTTTGGTTACGGGAATACACTTCAACCCACTGAGCCACACGGGCCAAGGCCCAATCTACACTTCTTAATCCCTTCACCATTTCACCCAGCGCCCCTGTTAAAATGTGCATTGTTTTAATATCTTAAGTATCTGTGTCTTCATTCAGAATTCACTTAATTAGAGATTTCAAGGTAGAAATTTGATTCAAGATAATGTTTATAATCTCACAATATTTTACATTTAAAATTGTATTAGATACTATGCAAACATAATACATGCATTATCATATTAATAATTAAAATAGCCTTACAAATAAACTTAACTATTGCCATTATCAGTGAATGGGGTCAAACAATAGCACAACTGCTATTTTAATAAACTGCAAAAGAATAATTTTTAAATGTAATCTTCCCAGAGTTCATAAATAAAACATAATTGATTTACACTTCAAACTGAAAAAGAAATCACATCAGTGATTCATATGATTAAAACAAAAACAACCCCTTTGATACAAGAATGAGACATATTGCAAGATCATTAACTCCTGGAAATATTATAAACTAGCGTTCCCGTTGCAGAAAAAATCCTGCAATAGGGTTTCCTGCTGCACTCTACCCCGCCCTGCCTGCTCTCCTCCCTTGTCCCCTGCCCCGCCTTCTCTGCCAGCCCGCCTGCTTTTCTCCCTTCTCGGCCAGCCCGCCTGCTTTTCCCTTCTCCCCCGGCCCCGCCCCGCTCCTCCCTTCTCCTCCCCCCGGCTTGCTTGCTTCTCCGCAGCTTTGCTCCCTTCTGCAGCTCTTGGCTTCTTTCTAAGCTGTCTTGATATGCAAATTAGCCGCCATATTTGTTGGGGTAATTTGCATACTCGTCCTGATTGGTTGGTGGGTGTGGCTTGGCTGGTGGGCATGGCTTGGCGTAGCGAAGGTGAGGTCAATTTGCATATTTGTCTATTATTAGGTAGGATAAACAAAATAAACTATTTTCACCCACATTTTTTTTTTCTGGTAGCTTTTGGGAATAGCAGAGAACCATTTTTAAAAAACCTCTTTCCTAGTTATTACTTTTAATGTAAGGAGGGTTTCTGGTTTCCCAGGCTAGCCATTTTCAGATGTAGACTATCCTTCCCCTTCACAACAGAGGACAGGCTGTCGTCATCAGCCTCTGTGCTCAGCTGTGCGTATGAAGAGCCCTCATTTGCCTATGCACTTGAATAATGACAAACGCATTCCATACAGCTGGTGATGAAGACGACTCAAAGAAATTGCTGGCATCAACTCAGAATATATTTTTTTTAATGATGCAGCAAGTAAGTGACTGAGGCAGAAGTCACTGCCCATGTTACTTTATGCAGATTTGACTAATGCTTCAGACTTACATTTTATTGTGAGTCAATCATGTCAAGCACTCCTCTAGCTGAACCTACATACACATGTTGATTTGCACGGGCTATTTACCACCCAATTGTCTCCAGATGAAAGAAAATAAAAATTTAACAAGGAAATAACTTATGTTTATTTATGCAGGTAAATCCAGAGTGGAGAAAAATCTTTATGTGGGGAAAATCTCAGGAAAAGGCATCCATAGACTTTTTGCTTTGGAAGAATGGTTTTTTGCCATCCTCCATTCTTTTCTTCAATGCCTAGTGCACTAGCATCCTCAACGCGTCCTATATGATAAAAGCCTAATATGCAAATTGTTCGACCAGGAATTCAACTGCTCACTATGACGTGCGCGGAACATAGCACTCGTCAGCAACGCTGGCAGCAGGGGGCAGTGGAGGTGCTGCTAGTCCCGATGGGCCCCAATGAGAGCGGGACCGTGGCAGCATGGCAGAACAGGTGAGCGGGCAGCGCCAGGCCAAGGTGGGTGTGAATGGAGGCCCGATTACCCCGCAGACAGTGACTAGCTGAGGTGGCAGGGGGCAGGGCCACTACATGGCTCCCAGGCGTTGAGGGAGCCAGGCGGGGGCCGGGGGGGGGGCAGCCCTGATGGATCGCCCAGCAGGTGGGATAGTGGAGCAGATGAGGGGGCAGCGCCAGGCCACGGCAGGATGCCAGGTGGGGCTGGGGGGCGCGAGCTGAGGCCTGATCCCTGCAAGCCCCCCTGAGGGACCACACCCATGCACGAATTTGTGCACCAGGCTTCTAGTTTATTAATAAAGTCCCTGTATGTATGGCACTCTGATAAGCAAAGTATTTAATGCTAAAAAAAAAAAAAGAGTTAAATTTGTAAGTTTACCAGAATTCTGGAAATCCATGAAGTAGCAGCATAAGTGGTTTGCCTCTTTCTCCAGCAGCAACATAATGAAATCTTAACCCAGAATCCTGCAGTAGAAAACACGAAGTTTCAGTCATGATTTGTGTTGTTAAAGTAGTACAATTAGTATTTCCATTTCATAAAAAAACACACTCACTTGCATTATTTTTAATATCAAGAAATAAAAATTCCATAGCCAGTTTGGCTCAGTGGATAGAGCATCGGCCCGCAGAATGAATGGTCCTGGGTTCGATTCCGGTCCAAGGGCATGTACCTTGGTTGCAGGTTGGATCCCAGGACCTGGGTGGGTACATGCAGGAGGCAACCAATCGATGTGTTTCTCTCACATCGTGTGTCTCTCTCTCTTGCTCTGTCTCCCCCTCCTATTCCCTCTCTCTAAAAATCAATGGAAAAATATTTTTGTGTTGAGGATTAACAACACAAAACACCTTTAAAAAACGAATAAAATAAATATTATTAATTTTCAAAGAGAAAAAAACTTTATGATTTATCAGTAGGATGAATTGACAGATTTACTTTGTCAACATTCCCTTTATAGTACCTTCCCTTCTTCTACTTACAAAGTCAGTTTAAATATTACCAGCTTCTGAAACAATGTCACAATTTGTGACTTTCATTTTACTGCTGTGTCACATCTCATCTCATTCAAATTCTATAGGATGTGTAAATAATTCTGATTTGAATTTATATTCCTGCCATGTTTACCCCCTGGTCAAGTACTTTTCTCAGCTTGCCCGTCAAGAGCTATGCCATCAGTTATATAATTCACACCTTCTTTCCTTATTTTTAGTCCTCTCCTTCCCCCATTTTTATTTTAAGTTGAGAGTAGCATGCAGCTTGCTCCTCATGTCATATCTGTGTATTTGTAATAGCAGAACACTCTGAGTGCTCAAGACTTCACTCTGCATGTGGGAGACAAGACTGCCAGGGAAATAAAAAGCATAGGAATGAGACAGGAATACAGTGAATACAAAGCAAACTGAAGAGAGAAAAGTGGAGGAAAAAAGCAATAGAGAAATAAAAACTCATAAAGAAGTGAGGAAAGAAAGCAAGAGCCAAAAGCTGGGCACAGACACTGGTATTATATCAGGTTACCCAAGTACTTGGGTTTTCAGATGTGAAAAAATCTTAAAAGGCATCTAACCCAACCCCATCATTTTTGCAGTCTTAGAAACTGAGGTCCAAAGATGTTAACACAGATCATGACATCGGTTAGGAGGAGGGCTGTGGCTGGAACCTACCAGGACAATGTTCTTCCATTCCTTGGTCTGTGTCTCTGGGAAACTCTTTAATATATTTTATTGATTTTTTACAGAGAGGAAGAGAGAGGGATAGAGAGTCAGAAACATCGACGAGAGAGAAACATCGATCAGCTGCCTCCTGCACACCCCCTACCGGGGATGTGCCCGCAACCAAGGTACATGCCCTTGACCGGAATCGAACCTGGGACCCTTGAGTCCGCAGGCCGACGCTCTATCCACTGAGCCAAACCGGTTTCGGCTCTGGGAAACTCTTTAGATGGCCAGTGAGAAGAATGGCATTCTGAGGCATTTCAGATGAGTTTTACACTACTTTTTCTCCGCATGTTGAATGAAGAGAGTAAATCTGACTTTAAATCTGACTTTGCCCTCAACTGCAGAATGCCTTGCTAGGTCAGTAACTTCTTTTCTTGGTGGTGAGTCTTGGAAGATAAAATACTGTGGGCACTTGATTGAGTTTAGTGAACAAATTACTGCACTTACCATGTGCCAGACACTGGTCTTTTTTTTTTTTTTTTTAATCTTCACCCGAGGATATTTTTCCATTGATTTTTAGAGAGAGTGGAAGAGAGAGGAAAAGACAGAGAGAAACATCGATGTGAGAGGCACACTAATTGGCTGCCTCCTGCATGAGGACCAGGGCCCGGGCAGGGAAGGAGCCTGCAACCAAGGTACATGCCCTTGACCAG
The DNA here is from genome assembly GCF_951640355.1 of Cnephaeus nilssonii. Lineage (NCBI taxonomy): Eukaryota > Metazoa > Chordata > Mammalia > Chiroptera > Vespertilionidae > Cnephaeus > Cnephaeus nilssonii. Next base: position 34,486,803 of record NC_137078.1, read on the forward strand.
GGTGGAACCTGGGACCCTTTGGTCCACAGCCGCTGCTCTATCCACTGAGCCAAACCGGCTGGGGCCAGACACTGGTCTTTTTGGTTGTTGTTGTTCCACAAATCTGAACTCTTTAATGATCATATCATGGGCTGAATAAAGGTAAGAGAGACATATCCCTGGGTCTTCTGCACTCCAGCTGCTGGATAATCTAGCTCCTAATAGGAATCCTCCACGGGGTGACACACGTGTCCCCTCCTTTGAAGCTGGTTTCGAAAGGCCTGCGAGTCAAACTGTAGGGTGCATCGCAAAGGGCCCCGCCTGAAGCCGCAGGGAATAGAACCTCGTGGCTGTGAGAAGCCCTGGGACATGCGTGGACATGGATGAGTCTGCACGCATGGCAGGCACTTCCTTTTAACTCCACTCCTCTGGTCTCTAAGTTCATTAGTTGGCTTCCTTCTCCACCAACATACACCACTTATTGATGACTGCATGCTGCTTAGGTCCTCTGTGAATGTTCCATTCTGCTGATCTGAATAAACTCCTGATTTCCAACGACTTATTCTATTTGCTCTCTTATTCTATAATTTGGGCAAGGACAGACTCCTGAGACCTTAGGGCGCCACCTGGAACACTTCCCTGCAGCCGATCTGAGCTCTAAAGGGCAAAGAGGGGAGGGGAGACAGCTTCCCCTTCCCACTTAACCTATTCTCTCTCTCTTCCTCATCCCCCTCCCCCAACACACACACAAGAAACAGGGAACGTAAACACACACAGTCCCGACCCCTCTGCGGCCACACCTCGCCCCTCTTGCCTCCCTTTGGCATCTGGGTCGTCCCCGCCGCGCGCCCTGCGAGCCCCGAGACCCCAGGGGACGCTGGGCCGGGCGTCAGGGCAGGAGCAGCCCCCAGCCCTCTGCTCTCCCGCGCGCCCCGTTCCCTCCCGCCCCGCCGCGCCGGCGCCGGCCTTCACCTTGACGCGCACGTAGCAGTGGGTCCCCAGGGAGGGGTCGTTCAAGCCCGGGGGCGGGTGCTCCCGCGCGCCCCGCCGGAAGGTCTGCGCGGGGCCCGTGCCGACGCTCCACAAAAGTTTGAGCAGGTGGACGGAGGCGCAGAGCCCGCCGTAGCCGTAGACCAGGGACCAGAAGAGCAGGGACCGGATCGCGGACATCAGGCGGGGCAGGCAATCCCGCAGCCTCGCCATCGCGCGGCGGGCGGCGGGGCCCACCGCCCTGGGAGGCCCCGGAGCGGCAGCGCTCACACCGGCCGCCGCCAGGCAGCGAGCGCCGGCGCCAGGCCTGCCCGCCCGCCCGCCGGTCCCGGTCGCCGGCTCCGCGCGCACCGCCCGGAGGGCCCGGCAGCCGCGCCCGCCCACGTCCCGTGTCGCAGCCGCGGGCTCTGCACCCCCGGGGCGCGCTCTGGGGCCCAGCGCGGAGCGGCCCGCCGCACTCGGCGCGGCTGCATTGCTAACCTGTGGGGAATGGGGAGGCTCCCAGTCAGCCCAGGTGCCGCGGAGGGAAGGGCCTCTCTTGTTTTGACCGGCGTTCAGATTTTCTCTCGGTGCCCACGAGCCTGTTGGAATTTCGTTAGGCCTTTACCTGGATCATAGAACTGTGACCCAGAGCGGGGCAGAAACTGGTTTTCATACCACTCAGCAGACATGATGACTTGATTCGTTCCTAACACTTTTCTGAAGGTGCTGATATTCTCCGACTAGTTCAGTCCTTATGTTGAAGAAGACCGGAAAAACAAACAAACAAACAAACAAACAAACAAAAACAAGCAACGCTTGGAGAGTTTGGAGTCGGGTGGGCTTAGAGAAAAATGAATTCAAATTCTAAGCAGAGCAAATAAGCAGAAGTTTTCTTTTTATTAAAGAGCCAGCCCTATGTGTGCTTAGTGGTTATCTCGTTGGAAGCTTGTGGCCTTGAAAACAACACAGTTCTATCCAATTAAAAAATGCATCTGCATATGAGCCTAACCAGTCCAGTGGTCACGGACAACAGGGGGGTGGGGGCATGCGTGGGAGGGGTTTGGGATGGGAATGAGGGGGATGAGGACAAATATGTGATACCTTAATCAATAAAGAAATTTTAAAAAAATGCATCTGGCGTGGCATGAGAGTATGGGCGTATCTAGTCTCTGGCCTACAAGGTCAGACAGCTAAGTTTATCTTCCTTATTATTCAAGCAGGCTAGAAAGCAAAGTTACTGTTATTATTATTTTTTTATTTTTCAGAATAAGGGGCTGTCTAAAAAATATCAGAGAATTTCAAACAGTAGTTTTACAAAATAGGGGTTAGCCTCCTCAGTTATTATATACAGAATCATGTCTGGAAACTCCTGGTCAGTTCTCTGTCCCTATAAGTTTTCCCTTTACAAGAATCTTACCTTATAATAGACAAATATGCAAATTGACCGTACCTTCGCTACGCCGAAGCCACGCCCACCAACCAAGCCACGCCCACCAGGAAACCGTTGCAGGGACTTTGGGGTGTGGCGGAGCCCAAGGCCGGGAAAGCCTCGGGCCGGAGGCTTTCCCGGCCTTGGGCACCAGAGGGGAGCCTGCACCGATCGCAGGAAACCACTGGGGGTCGGCTCCTGCGATCGGTAGCAGGGATGCTGGGTGCGGCCGAGCCCAAGGCCAGGAAAGCCTGGGGCAGAGGCTTTCCCGGCCTTGGGCACCAGCGGGCAGCCTGCACGGATTGCAGGAAACCACTGGGGGTCGGCTCCTATGATCCGGATCCCGGATCCGTAGCAGGGACGCTGGGTGCGGCGAGCCCAAGGCCGGGAAAGCCTGGGGCGGAGGCTTTCCGGGCCTTGGGCACCAGTGGGGAGCCTGCACCGATCGCAGGAAACCACTGGGGGTCGGCTCCTACGATCCGGATCCCGGATCCGTAGCAGGGACGCTGGGTGCAGCGAGCCCAAGGCCGGGAAAGCCTGGGGCGGAGGCTTTCCCGGCCTTGGGCACCAGCGGGGAGCCTGCAAGGATCGCAGGAAACCACTGGGGGTCGGCTCCTGCGATCCTTAGCAGGGATGTTGGGTGCGGCCGAGCCCAAGGCCACTGCCCGGGGCCAAGCCCCGACCCTGAAAAAGGCAGAAGGCGGTGGCCACAGCCAAGGCCTGGGTCCCCGGTGCCGGCAGAAAACTGGTGCAGGCAGCCAGGTGAATGAAGGTCTATTGCACGAATTTTCGTGCAAACGGGCTACTAGTATTGTATAAATAGAACCATCTTGTATGTAACCTTTTGTTTTTGGCTTCTTACACTTAGCATAATGCGTCTGAGATTCAACCGTGCTGTTACATGCATTGTTCCTTTTTTATTGCTGAGTAGTGTTTCATTGAATGGATGTACTACCGTTTATCCATTCCCCAGTTAAGGGACAGTTGAGTTTCTTCCAGTTTTGGTGGCTATGAGTAAAACCACTATAAACATTCATGTAAAGTGGTTTTTTTGTGTGTGAACATATGTTTTCATTTAACTTGGCTAAATACTTAGAGTGGGATTGCTGGGCAAGGTGGCAAGTGTGCATTCAACTTTATGAGAAACTGACAAACTGTCCAGTTTTGAGTTTACATGGGCAGTGTGTGAGAGTGATGATTGGGTCAGATTCCTGCCAGCACTGGGATTGTAAAAAAAAAAAAATCTTTTAAATTTTAGCCATTCTAAGAAGTGTGCAGTGGTATCATTGACATTTTAATTTGCATTTCCCTAATGAAGAATGTTGAACATCTGTAGGACTTGTGAGCCACTCAAATACATTCTTCTTTGACTGCTTTTGTTGCTGGTGGTAGGAAGTGCAGAGGGGCATTCTCTGCTGTCCTAATTCAGCCTCAGAGGCAGGCACTATGTCATTGGACATCAGGGCGGGACCTTCTCAATTATCCTTCCCCACCCCCAGTACCTTTGATAGTCTGCACATGAGATGCATTTCCTTCCCCCCCAGCAGCAGTGGCTCTTCATCAGTGCCTTAAAGGTGAGGTTTGTATTCTTTCGTGGTTGTTAATCCTCACCTGAGGATCTTTTCCCATTGATTTTTAGGGAGAGAGTGGAAGAGAGGGGAAAGACAGAAACATCATGTGAGAGAAACACATGGATTGGTTGCTTCCTGCACCAGCCCGGGTGCAAGGGGAAGGAGCCTGCAACCGAGGTAGTGCGGGAATCGACCTGGGATCGCTCTATTGACTGAGCCAAACTGGCAAAGGCAAGGTTTATATTCTTTAGGGAAGATAGGGGAGAAAGATTTGGGGGTGGGGGGTGGGCGAGGAGGGCTCTTTGCTTTTCTTATATCTGCTGCCATTGTCTTTCAGGCCTGCATCTGAAGGATGGCTTCCTTAGAATCCTTATCTTGCACCCCAAATCTTCTTTGTGGAGTACTGATGCCTGGATGCAGTCTATGGAGAAGAGCCTGAAGTGTTTGCAGATTTCTTTTGTGTTCCCGGGGGTTCTACATTCTCAGCTACTCAGCCTTTAGCCATTTGATACAACTTTTAGATGATTTTTGTTGTTGTTACCAGATTACATAGCATTTGATGGTATCTGCTCAGGTAAGCCAGTACTTATGTCCTGCCTCTACTTTGATGTGTTTGTCTTTTCTTAGATTTCAGGTTATTTTGGTTACCCTGCAATCTCAGTCCTCAATTATTATTTTTATAGCAAGGCCTACACTTGCATGAATTTTGTGCATCGGGCCTCTAGTTAATAAATAATACAAGATATATAAAAGCCTAAGTGACTGTCCAGTAGCTATGACATGCAATGACCACCAAGGGGAAGACGCTCAATGCAGGAGCTGCTGAGCTGCAGTGACTTGGCAGCTGCGGTTTCAGGTGATGCACCTGGAACCAGAGAGGAGGGAGCCTGATTCCAGGGTGTATCACCCAAGAAGCACCCTCTTGCAAACTGGGTGGGGGAATGTCGGAGCTGGTTTCAACCCGATCCCTGCAGGTCAGGCTGAGGGACCCCACCAGTGCATGAATACGTGCAACGGGCCTCTAATACAAGATAAACTCACAGCTGTAAATCTACTTTTACCAAACCCTGTAATTGACATATAGCATTATATTTGTTTTAGATATATGATTTAAGTATATATTGTACAATGATCACAATAAGTTTAGAATTTTTTGAGAGTATTACCTTTTTTAATTGAAAATTTTAATAATATAAATTTATATCCTCCTATATAATAGAGATAATAGGCAAATTGACCATCACTCCAACACACAAGATGGCTGCCCTCGTGTGATCAAAGATGGCCGCCCTTGGTGAACACAAGATGGCCACCACAAGATGGCCTGCAGGGGAGGGCATTTGTGGACAATCAGGCCAGCAGGGGAGGGCATTTGGGAGGGACCAGGCTTTCAAGGGAGGGCAGTTGGGTGTGATCAGGCATGCAGGGGAGGGCAGTTAGGGGGGACTGGGCCTGCAGGGGAGGGCAGTTGGGGGCAATTGGGCTAGCAGGGGAGGGCAGTTAAGGGCGACCAGGCTGGCAAGGGAGGGAAGTTAGGAGTGACCGGGCCAGCAGGGGATGGCAGTTAGGGGCGATTAGGCCTGCAAGGGAGGACAGTTAGGGGCGACCAAGCCTGCCGGGGAGGGCAGTTGGGAGTGACCAGGCTGGCAGAGGAGGGCAGTTGGGGGGTGACCAAGCCTGCAGGGGAGGGTAGTTGGGGGTGACCAGGCCTATAGGGGAGGGCTGTTGGGGGAGGACCAGGCCTGCAGGGGAGGGCAGTTAGGGGCAACCAGGCTGGCAAGGGAGGGCACTTGGGGGTGATGGGCCAGCAGGGGAGGGCAGTTGGGGGTGACCAGGCCTGCAGGGGAGGACAGTTAGGGGCATTCGGGCTAACAGGGGAGCAGTTAGGCATCGATCAGATTGGCAGGGGATTGGTTAGGGGTGATCAGGTTGGCAGGCAGAAGCGATTAGGGGCAATCAGGCAGGCAGGCAAGCGGTTGGGAGCCAACAGTCCCAGATTGGAAAGGGTGCAGGCTGGGCTGATGGACCCCCCGCCCCTGTGCATGAATTTTGTACACCGGGACTCTAGTGTAAGCATAAGAGAATAGAGAACTTGTGGACACTTTATGCAATGTAATTTACACTCTATAATTTTATCATATATGTAACTTTGTGTATTCAACAACAAAGTTAAGAGTACAGAACATTTCTATAACAAGGATGCTTTTTGTTGCCCTTTTATATCACCTACACCTTTTCCCTCCTAGAAACCACTAATCTGTTCTGTTTCCAATTTTTTCTCATTTCAAAAATATTATGAGATCATATAGTCTATAACCTTTTGGGATTTTTTCATATGGCTTTAAATGTTTTTTTATAAGAAACTGCCAACTAGTTTCTAGTGTGGCTATATCATTTTAAGTACCACCAGCAATGTATGAGGGATCCATTTCTCTGCATACTTGTCAACATTTTGTATTGTCACTATTTTTCATTTTAATCTTTCTGATCTCATTAGTCACTGATAGTTAATGATGCTAAAATATTTTTGTAAAATATGTTTTTATTTATTTCAGAGAAGGAGAGGGTGAGAGAGATAGAAACATCAACGATGAGAAAGAATCATTGATTGACTGCCTTCTGCACACCCCCAACTGGGGCTCAAGCCCGCAACCCAGGCATTTGCCCTTGACTGGAATCGAACCTGGGACCCTGCAGTCCTCAGGCTGACACTATATCCTCTGAGCCAAACCAGCTAGGGCTAAAAAATATTTTCATATATATATTTGCCATATGTATATCCTCTTTGGCAAAATTTTGGGGGTTTTTGCCTATTTATTTAGTTTGTTATTGTACTGTTGAGTTTTTTTAAAATATATTTATTGATTAAAGAGAGGAAGGGAGGAGAGAGAGCTAGAAACATCAATGATGAGAGAGAATCATTGATCGGCTGCCTCCTGCACACCCACTACTGGGGATTGAGCCCGCAACCCAGGCATGTGCCCTTGGCTGGCATCGAACCTGGGAACCCTCAGTCCGCAGGCTGACGCTATATCCACTGAGCCAAGTCAGCTAGGGCTACTGTTGAGTTTTAAAAAGTAATTTACTTTATAGATCTTAGAGAGATGAAGGGGGGCAGAATCGATTTTGTTGTTCCACTTATTTATGCACTCAACTTTTACAAATTAGATAAGTGATTATAAAATAATAGAGTGACAGCTATTTAATTCAGAGGTTCAGTAAGCACATTGTGATAGCATAATTGATAGTTTAGAAAGAGAGATATGTCCCCCTACCTCATACCATATATAAAAACATCTTTAATCCATCTGGAATTTTAGGATAAAAATATTAATTATATCTGGATGTTTTTAGTGCAAAAAATTATAAGACTATTTTATCATCTTGATATGAAGGATACATTCCAAAACAAAGAAGAATATCCTGACACTATACAGGAAAATCACTAAAATGACTATATAAACTAAAGAACTTGTATGCACATCTTGTGGACACAGACAATAGGGTGGTGGAAGAGGTGGGGTAGGAGAAGTCAATGGGGAATATAAGGAGACGTATGTAATACTTTCAACAACAAAGTTTTTTTTAAAAAATTTAAATTGTAATAGAAAAAATATAAATCTGAAAAGCCAAACAATAGATTGTAAAAAATGTTTATAAGCTGAAGAGCTAACATCTAAAGGAAAAAAAGTCTATGAAACCCAAAAGGAGAATGATAAAGGATATTAGTGACTACACAAGTCATATGGCTAACAAATATAAGATGATCAACCCCACTTGTAGTCTGGGAAATGCCAATTTAAAAAGCCAATTATTTTTTTTTTTAGTTGAAGTATAAAAGAATATGAGGGCAGCAACATCTAATGCTGGTGAGGATAATGGGAAAGTGGTACTTACACCTAGATAGATGCTCGTGATGCATTAAGAAAAAACAAGCCCCTCAAAGCCTCTTGAGCATATAAGCTCTAATTTCTCAATAGCTGGGCTGGGAAAGAGAAATTCTTACTGTCTCTACATTTTGTCTTTAAATAAAAGCTTTGGGATTTAAAACGAGAAATTACAAAATTTATAATTAGATATCATATTCTTATATAAGTGATTAGTAACATGCCCTGGCTGGTTTGCTCAGTTGGTTGTAGCCTCATCACATACACAAAAAGATTATGGGTTTGATTCCCAGTCAGGGCACATACCTAGATTTCAGATTCAATCCCCAGTGGGGGCACATACAGGAGGCAACCCATCAATATTCCTCTCATATTGATGCTTCTCTCTCTCTCCCTTTCTCTCTTAACCAATAAAAAGTTATCCTCAGATGAAGATTGGGGGGAATAAAAAATGCTGGGCCAGTGTGGTTCAGAGGTTGAGTGTCAAACTATGAACTGGAGGTTCTGGTTCGATTCCTAGTCAGGGCACATGCCTGGGTTGCTGGCTGGATCCTCAGTGGAGGGTGGGAGAGTTGTGCAGCAGGCAGCCAATCAATGATTCTCTCTCATCATTGATATCTCTCTCTCTCTGAAATAAATAAAAATGTATTTAAAAAAAGGACTAGTAACACGATTTTTGGACTGACATATTAACCTCAACTGTTGGCTTCTACAAAATTATGTACAAATTAACAAATTGACAAGTGACAATTAGAGACAATATTTATAACACAAAATGTTAATATCCAGAATATATGAAGATAAAGAAACAAATTCCCATAATTGACTATATTGAAAATCACTGAATTACACTTTGAAGGGTGAGTTGTAGCTTAATAATTTTCAAATTCTGCCCAGGCTGGTTTGGCTTAGTGGATAGAGCGTTGGCCTGCGGACTGTAGAGTCCCTGGTTCGATCCCAGTTAAGGGCACATGCCCAGGTTGCCAGCTTGATCCCTAATATGGAGTGTGCAGAAGGCAGCCGATCAATGATTCTCTCATCATTGATGTTTCTATCTCCCTCTCCCTTCCTCTATAAAATAAATAAAAATATATTTTAAAAATAGTAACTTTCAAATTCCCATAAAGAAAAGAATGTTTAGATCATAGATTGATGATGGGAGAGGTGGTATTGGTTAGAGTTCTGAGCACAATGGAGATATAATTGACTGCCTAGCAAGAGTGAATGGACCAAGGGAAATGTAGTAAGATTTCTGGGCAGATATAAGACTAACTTGAGTTTATGCTCATGAATTTGAAGTGAGATGAGTTATCATGGTTGTATGTCTTTCTCTAGCCAGTTAGATTCATGGAGAGCTTCTGTGTGAATGAAGGCACTAGGATTAATTTGCAGTAGGTCCTTGTGATGTCTAACGATGGCTGGAGTCAAGGGAGTAAGCTAGAAAAAATAGGAGGTAGTGAGAGACTAGGGGGCTTGAAACTGAGACTAAGGAAGGGTTTTAGTTATTGGTATTGACAAAGGAGTAGCTATGATTGATTAGATACTAAGATCATTAGCAGAAAGGTCAAGAATTTCAGAAGTGTTTAGAAAGTGACAATGAAACAGACTAAAACCTCTGGGGAACAAGGAGTGAATCAGGGATGGCAAATACCTATGAGTAGTATTATAGTCTTATGATCATGAAAAACATAAAACTGGGGTATTTAGGAAACAGGGAGAATGGTCTTCAATTGGCACTCTAAAAGTAAGCAAAACATTACTGAAAACAAGAACAGGCAGTTAAATGAGAGTCTGCAGGAGAAAGAGAGCCAGGGTTCAGTTCAAGTGTGGCTCTCAAACTTAAAGCGCTTGCTCAGTTATGTAAACTACTGCACCCCATCCCCAGATTTTCTGATTTAGTAAGTCTGAGAATTTTCATTTCTAAAACATTCCCACATGATGCTGAGACAGATGGCCTAAGGACCAAACGTGCAGAACTAAAGAACAAAAATAGGACTGAAACAAGTAAAAAGTTTGATTATAGAGGGAATACTGTTGATGACTGATCACCAATCCCAGAAAACACAACGAAAAAGTCTTAGAAGTTGGAGAGGAGAGATGAGGACAGAAACAGGTCCTCCTGAAACCAGGTTTTAATTGAAGGCTAACAAATTACATGCAATATTTCATGATGAAGTTAACAAAAGTAAACTACATGTAAGAAGGGAAGTCAAATAATCTTTTACTGAATATCTATATATATAAAAGCCTAATATGCTAAGTGTCTGACTGAGTGGTTGACCGATCGGTCACTATAATGTGTACTGACCACCAGGGGGCAGATGCTCCAACCAGGTTAGCTTGCTGCTGGGGTCCGGCCAATCGGGAATGGGTGAGATGGGCTGAACATGCCCTGAAGCCCTTCCATTGTCCCTCCCGCAGTCCCTCCCTGGCCACCAAACCCAATTGGCCCCCATTGGGACCGGGCGAGATTGCTCTGATTGGCCCCAATGGTCGGCCAGGTGAAGGGACCCCACCCACGCACGAATTTTGTGCACCGGGCCACTGTTAATGTTATAAACTGATATTTTTCTCTTGTAAACTGATTTCAACCACCCACCAAAAGTTTGTTGAGCATCTGCAATATGCCAGACTCCTTAGAGACCAGGCAAAGGTTAAAGTTTAAGTTGGTTAAACTAAATACTGATACTCATATTACAGCTCTCTAAGTGCTGCTCCAAGTGTTTATATAAAAACCTTAAGAAAGCCATTATCACCCTGGCTTAGTAGCTCAGTTGGTTAGAGCGTCTCAATACAACAAGGTTATGGGTTCAATCCCCAGTCAGGGCACATAGAATAATCAATGAATGGGTGCATAAAGAAGTGGAACAACAAATTGATGTCTCTCTCTCAAATGAATAAATAAAAAGACACCCATTATTATTTAATATAAAAAGGTATGTTAAAGCTACACTTATCTATAGACAAAGATAATTGATCAGTTTTATTAATTAAAGACAGTTGAAAGATTGAGTGTGTGCATTTGACAGAAGTAAATTCTTATTTACTATTCTCATTCTTTCTCTTCAAAATGGAAAATTTGCCCTGGCTGGGTAGCTCAGTTGGTTAGAGCACTGTCCCTATACATCAAGGTTGGAAGGAAAGTTTCCCAAATCTTAAAAGTATCACATAATCAATATTAAAAAGAACCATTAAAATTCTGAAGTATAAAGGAAATGAAAGCAATACCTGTTACTCCATCATCTAGAGGTAACCACTATGTATTTCTCATGTATCTTAATATATATATGCATACACAGATTACATAGAGATATAGCTCAGCTATATCTCTATGATCTTTTAGGAAAATAACATAATTCATACTGTTAGTAGACAATACGAATTCCTTGGTTAAAAATAGGGTTAGTCGAATAGGTATGATATTATTTTAATATTGGCTGTTTTACGAAGGTATCAACATCATTTTAGCCACTAATTAATCATGTTTTTTAAATGGATAACAGTTTAGAAGTGTTTCCAAAAAGTATATTATAAAAAAAACAAACTCAAGAAACATTTTTGTTTCTATACATAATATACATTTTTAATTTTTACTTTAGATGGTATCAGAATAGTGCCTGAATTGTATAACACTTTAAGAGTCCAAAATCTTAAAATACATGGAGCTGATACACATGATTTGTACATAAATAGCAACTTGAGAATAATGAAAGAAAAATATTTTACAGATTTAAATAAAGATCTTACTACAGTTAAGATTTACACATCCATTGCTATCACATATACAAGTTAAGAAATGCTGTATAAGTTCCTATAGAGACTTACATACATAATTAATACTTACTGTTAGTTGTTTTGCCTCAAGTTTAACATCTTTCAAAACATAGGTAATCTTTTCCTTATACTAATTTCAATATAAATTTTGAATATATAACCAGCAGAAAATCTTATGTAACCTGACACTCAAAGAAACTAACTATTATTTGTTAGTGGTTCTAAATATTTTTGAAGGCAGACAAATATTTGTTTTAAAAGTTAAAAACTCAACAGGAACTATGTTTTAGATACACCTTTATATATTCTTCATTTTTAAACAAACAGGGACTATCTCTTTTGGATTTTCATTGCTAAGACAAGGCCTATAATACAAAGCAAATAATTATTTAGAAAATGAATAACATCTGGTAATTTATTCAATTTTTAGGGATCCAATATTATAAAAGTTCCTGTAATGTCATTAAAAAATGAACATATACCTATTATGAAATGTAGTGAAAATTGTTTAATCATTTTAGAGCAGTCAAAATACAACATTAAGATTGGTGTATTGATGTCTGAAAGCAATAATTTTGCCATATGCATCTTAATCTTTTATATCATTCATTTTAAGTTGATGGTTAATTCAAAAACTGAGTTTTAATCAAAGTTGTTTTCAAACATTGTCATAATGTCACGTTGAAGAGTCATATCAATGGTACCAGCCATCTATAAAAAAGAAGAGAAAATTTAAATGTTACTTAAAAACATTTATGACTTTATTACATCTATATAAACATGATTATGCAACATTTGGATCAGATCATACAATATGAATCCAACTTATTTAATATAATGATTTTGTATATAAGTTTTTATTTCTGTATATATACTGTATAATTTTTGTTAAATATTGTTTATGTGATAAATAATAATTAAAACTTACAATTAAAATTCTCAGTGTTGGTATTAATAAGAACATGAACTGAGATTACATTATTTCATGTATCTCTGTAACCAACATAATGCTAGGCACAGGCACACCAAATTACTTTCTGAATGAACCAATATCTTACCTATGCAAGAGAACTATTGTATGCTAAAGCTATGGATTTTCCTCAATTCTGCCACTTAATAACTATGTAACCTTAAGCAAATTATTTAAGCAAATTTATTTTATATGGAGATATTTATGAAGATCAAACCAGATTGCAGATATAACACCCAGTACAATGTTTATTAAATGCTAAGGAACCATTAAAAAATATAAGCTAAAGTAAAGGCTAATTAAGACAAAGGAAACAACATTTACATTTTGAAGCCTCCTCTAAATGCCCCTGTGATTCAGGTTAGATATTCTCTGGCCTCTGAAATGATACCAACTGTGAAAGCTCAAAACAAGTTTTGTATTTTTTATCTGTAAACTGCAACAGCTCTGAGTGATTGCAATTAATTGGTTGACTTCTTAGATGGAGATCAATGTTTTTATTGGCTATCTGGGAAAGGATTTGGAATTATTACTTATCTACCAAAATGATATTAAAAAGTTAGGTGTAACTCTAATGAACTACAAAAATTTCTTTAAATATGCCTTAGAGACAAAAATGATAATTTCTTACATCTTTACCCAGACTACTTTCTTAATGCCAGCTCTTAGGATGCCAAATATCTGTCCAGATCCAGATGGTTCCTGAATGTGCTATTTTAACCCTCCAATATGAGAGTTGGATACATTGTCCTAGTTGAAATATGTGCTACTCCTATAACTATCCAAACAGACTACAAAATTCCAAGAATATTGTAATGAAACTTGTTTTTATTTAAAGACAATATTTCAGCCCTGACCGGTTTGGCTCAGTGGATAGAGCGTTGGCCTGCGGACTGAAAGGTCCCAGGTTCGATTCCGGTCGAGGGCATGTACCTTGGTTGCGGGCACATCCCCAGTTAGGGAGAGTGCAGGAGGCAGCTGATCGATGTTTCTCTCTCATCGATGTTTCTAACTCTCTATCCCTCTCCCTTCCTCTCTGTAAAAAAAAAAATCAATAAAATAAAATATATTTTAAAGACAATATTTCAGATTCTCTTCCATCCTGACTAAAAATCTTCACTTGTGGAATAATTGATATGGAACTAGTTATTCTCTACACCAGTTAACAAATACCATGATTTAAATATGAACACTCTAATCTCTATATATAAAAGCCTAAGTGACCAAATGACCGAATGACCAGCCGACTGGTTGCTATGACGTGCACTGACCACAGAGGATAGATGCGAATGCACAGGATCGGGCTCCCTCCTGTCTGGATTGGGTCTGCAGGGATTGGGCCAAAAACCAGCTATCTGACATCCCCCAAGGGGTCCTGGATTGCGAGAGGGCGCAGGCCTGGCTGAGGCTACCCCACTGGTGTGCAAATGTGGTGCATGAAAACTCTCTGCAGCTGGCACCATAACCTGGATATTCCTTTCTTATATACACTTCAACCATTGAAAATTAAGAAAAAAAAAAAACTTGGTCAAAGAAACTGGCATGAAAAGAGCTCTGTTAGGGTTCAAGTCATTGCAGGTTTTTAGAGTATGGATCTGTCAAGTAGCAACGTAAGAGTTCAGGTTGTCAAGAGTGACAGTTATCAAGCCTTTAGGTGTGGCTTGATTAGTCAAGTTTTGGTGGGTTCCAGGTTTATTCCAGCTCCAGGAAAGTGTGTAGGATATTAGAAATTATATCAGGTTACCTACTTGGATTGTTAAGTGGTAAGTAGGTTGCTGAGAAATCACGTATGGGTGACTGAAATCAGGCCCTTGTGAGTATGAACAAGAAAATTCCTAGGTCACTAAAGGAAAACTTCTAGTAAAGTGCTAATGAAATTTTAATAAAGAGCTCCTAAAAACCATAAAAAATGATAATATCAAACTTTGCTATTTAAATTCATTAAAATTAAAATTTATTAGCTACATATGTGGCAGGTCACTGTTATATTTAATAGATAAATAACATTTCTATCATTTTAGAAAGTTCTATAAGTCCACACTACTTTAAAGTAGACCCATCATGTGTAACAACACTGCTAAGTAAGTGATAAATCACTTTACCTATGTGCTAAATATTGTCCTACATACTCAATACATGTAAATTAATTTCATCTTCACAATAGGCATTATTATTCTTCCTTATAGATAAGGAATTTGAGGCACAGAGAGGTTAAATAGCTAGCGCATACCCAAAAATCTAGCAAATGGCAGAATCAGTATTTGAACCCACATATCGTAGTAGCTCCAGAACCTGATCCTCTCTAAAGAGGTAACACTGTCATTAAAAAACTACCTCAAATGCATGTTTGAACATGTGAAGACACTGCTCTGTTAAATCTTTCCTTTGTTAGTTAGATTTAGTAAACCAAAATTCACTTACTGCTTCTCTCCTCCTCCGCTCTTGCTCTCTCTCCCTTGCTAAATTTCGGTCTTTGAGAAGCCCGAGTCTACTGTTCTCTTGAGCTTCCAATGACTTCTGATGTTCTTTTTGCTTGTCTCCAAGGCACTTGTTTGGCATCTTATTTGAAAAAGGTTCCAGAGTGGAGCCAGGGTGCCTGAAAGGAATAGTAGAACTCAAGTAGGCTTCAAATTCCTTAAAATTTATTACAAAAGTATGCTATTAAATGACAAATATAAAGCAATGTTCTAGAAACCCTTCTTCATATATCATAACATTATTTTAAAGATTTATTATTGAGCCCTAGCCAGTCTTGCTCAATGTTAGATCATTGGCCTGCAACTGATGGAGCAGGTTCCATCCTGGTCCTGGTTGGGGCACATGTGGGAGGCAACCAATCTATGTGTCTTTCTCCCATTCATGTTTCTCTCTGTCTCTTCCCCTCCCTTCCACTCTCTTAAAATCAATGGAAAAAATATCCTCGGGCGAAGACTAACAAAAACAAACAAACAAACAAAAACAACACACACACACACACACACACAAACCCAAAAGACTTTTTTTTTTTTTTTTTGGTGTCTAACAAAGTGATGGGTTTTGAAAACTGTGACCAAGATATACTACTATCTTCTTACACATAGAATGGAAACACTAAGACATTTCTGTTAAATTATGATACACTTATCATTGAGAAATATTAGTATCTTTAGCAAATCAATGAATAACTTGGTTATTTCTATCCTTTTCAAAGCAAACTACTACTTATCAATAAAAAATAAATTTACTCTCTTGCAATTATAATTTTCTCTATGTCCTACTAAAAATAAGTAAATCATAGTTACGTAACAGAATAGAAATTTAATATATTTTAAATATATGTCTAAATCTCTCAAGGCCTCCTGTAATCCAGTAAATTACAGACCTTTGATTTTCTTGAAATACTTTGGGTTCCTTTGTATTCTGTTCCAGATGTTTCCGTATTAGTTCCTGTGTTCGAGCTTTGACTTCCTTTTCTATTGCTGCTTTTCTAAATTGGTTGAAGAGCTCATCTGAGGATTTCCGTACACCTGAAGTTTTAACTGGTTTGCCTAAACTTTTCCAAGAGTCAGCATTCTTGATTTTTATATCCTAAAAAAAATTATCTGATTCAGTCTATGTCTGCATATATCATTCAAATTTTGGAAGGATAACAATGTTTTTTGATATGGTAAATGTTTTTTGATAGATAAAGGCTTAATGTAATTTTATAAAAGGTTACTATAGTCAGAAAATATATGAAAACAGATAAGCTAAATTCCAATTATTCATCTAAGATAAATTAAAATAACATGCACGATAAGGATTTCAATTAATGTGTAAAACATGTACTAAGGGTATGATAATCTGCAAAAAATATAGAAATAAATAAACCAGTCACTTTAATAATATTTATCATCCTATAGGAAAAATAAAGCAAGCATACAAATGATTAATGAGACAAAGTCAGATGATACCATAAGAATGGCATAGGTTGGGGCACGTGGGGCAGAAGGCAACCAATCAATGTTTCTTTCTCAAGTACGTCCTCAGGTGAGGATTTAAAAAACAACAAAAATCCAGATATCTGGCAAATTCCAGCATTATAGAATTTACAAATAAATACAATCATAAGAACTAAGGGTGGGCAAAGGTTGTTGTTCACAGGTAACTTTTTTTTAATATGCAAAAATTAGGTTTAGAGATCCAAAATCTCACGTTCATTAGGGCCATTACCATATTAAATTTTAAATCCCTTTAATACAAGTGAGAAAAAAAATAACATTACTCTTACCTTCTGCACAGAAACTTGACATTCAGACTCGACCACCATTGTGTCATCACCAGACTGATGCATCACAGTTAGGCCATTCAAGTGATTTTCATAATCACCTAGATGCAAACATTTTAAAAACAGTATAATCAAAACAGTTCATCTTGCTTGTCCAGAATTTGTCTTTGTCCCCCTCTCTAGATCAGAAACTTTTTTTAAAAATGTATATTTTATTGATTCTTCACAGAGAGGAAGGGAGAGGGATAGAGAGTTAGAAACATCGATGAGAGAGAAGCATGGAGCAGCTGCCTCCTGCACACCTCCTAACTGGGAATGTGCCTGCAACCAAGGTACACGCCCTTGACTGGAATCAAACCTGGGACCCTTGAGTCCGAAGGCCGATGCTCTATCCACTGAGCCAAACCGGCTAGGGTGGGTCAGAAACTTTTGATACCTCTCAACTTTCCTGGGAATCATTATATTGTAAAATAAACATTTTTCACTTGAAATTTACCACCTCTATTTCTGTCCCCTCCCCCTCCCCTTTTTTTTGTCAGCATAAATTAAAGCTGACATTGTGGTTCACCCACCAAAATATATTTTATCTGTCCCAAAACTACAGCAGTCCTCCAGTGTGTAGGGTGACCTCAGCTCCATTGGAACAAACCAATCACGGTAATCCTACCCACATGGATCATTTAAGAAAGAGAAGGCATACCAGGGGCTCTCAAACTTTTTAAACAGTGGGCCAGTTCATTGTCCCTCAGACCATTGGAGGGCCGGACTATAGTTTAAAAAAAAACTATGAACAAATTCCTATGCACACTGCACATATCTTATTTTGAAGTAAAAAAACAAAACGGCAAAAACACCCGCATGTGGCCCGTGGGCTGTAGTTTGAGGACGCCTGGAGGGCTTCTAGGGAAAGATGCATCCTGGTGGCCAAACTGAGAACAAAGAAAACTCAAAGAATGGAAGAAACAAGACACCAAACACCTATAGTAGCTAGTGAGAGGATGAGAATAGCAAAAGGTTGGTTTGACTCAAGATGAAGAGAACTATGAATCCTATTAATTATTAAGCTTTCATACAAATATGCCATTTATTATGGATGAAGACAAATGCAGAAAGAGCTTGCACCTTTGTTAAACCATGCCTAAACAATTGACCTATATGTGGACTACTGGTTTTGTATGGTAACAAAATTCCTTATTGTTTACGTCAGTTTGAGCTGAGTTTTTTGTCATTTCTGACCAAGAGCATCTTGATGCATGAAACTTAATTGGGTCACTTCTGTTTCAATTCTCTCTAGTTATAGTCTACAGGTCCTAACGAGTGACAAAAGGACAGAGGGAACAAATAAAAACTGTACCATTACCTTTGTTCACTGACTCAAGTTCACAAATTCCTGGCCACTTGCATATGCAGGAATTTACATTTAAGCTCTACCACCCATCAATCCCTTGACTGATCCTCTGGCTAAATCACACTAATTGAAGTTGAGGCTTGAAGGAGAGAGGAACATTAAGGGATAGGAAGTGAGCATAGGAGGGTGAAACAAAACACTATCAATGGATGTATGAACAAAATTTAAATGTGTCTATTCCTATACTAGAGGCCTGGTGCATGAAATTCATGCACTTGGGTGTGTGGGGGGGTCCCCCTCAGCCCAGCCTGCACCCCTCGCAGTCTGGGAGCCCTTGGGGGATGGCTGACTGATGGTGGGGAGCGGGCTTGAGCCCTCAGTCGGACATCCTTAGTGCTGTTGCACAGGGGCGAGAGGCTCCTACCACCGCTGCTGTGCTTGCTGGCTTCTGGCTGAGCAGCACTCCCCCTGTGGGAGCGCATTGACCATCAGGGGGCAGCTCCTGTATTGAGCACCTGCCCCCTCATGGTCAGTGCATGTCATAGCGACCGGTTGTTCTGCCGTTTGGTCGATTTGCATATTAGCCTTTTATTATATAGGATGGCCCAATGTATATATGCTTTCTCAGTTCAACAAGGAATGGAAAAACAGGGAGGAAAGCTATAAGTACAGAACTATATCCCTTTTCTGCTTGGGGCCAAATATTATTCAAGAAGTAGAAAGAGTATATATGTCAAGTAAATTCTAAATGACTCAGTTTGCTAATTCGGAGTAAGTGGTGGCAGTGTCCTTATCAATAATTAGAGAGAAATGATTTAAATGTGGGGGTTAAAAAGGGGAAATTTAGTTTTGAAATGCTGTTTGACATGCTTATGTTATGTTTAAGAATAGATGTTCAGTAGAGTTATATAAATATATCTGGGGCTTGGATCCTTGAGTTGTAAAAATGAGACTAGAAGTCATAGACACCAAGATGATCACCCATGAAGGATCATTGTACACTTGAGCAAATGCAAGTCGGCTTCAAGCCTACTCTATGACAGGGGATCACTAGCTTATGAAGCCTATACTTTGGAACATGGCTAAAAAGCCCTGCAGTAAAGTAAAATGATAAGAGTCTTAAGGATATAACACAGATTATTATCAACAGTTAAAGCAACACCCCAGTTGCTCTCCTCCTCCTCTGGTCTCTATGTCCCATTCCTCCAACTGATCTACAGAATATTGGCAGATTAATTACCTTGAATCACACCCCTTTGCTCAAAAACACCTTCATTGGTTACCCACTGACTATACCGTTGCCACCATGTCCAAAGTCTTTAGATATCAAGGTTCTTTATTTTCTGAACCAGGTTTACATTTCCAAATTTATTTCCTTGTATTTCTGTTTATCCAGTCAAAGCTTTAACCACATCAAGTGACTGGTTTCCTAAATACCTTCATTCATGCTGTTTCCACCATACAGAATGCCTTCCAATCCTAGATACACATAGATAGGTCTTACTTTTTCTCTAATACCCAGCTCAAATTATATTTATTTATCCTGTAAAATACATATCTGCCAAAGAAATCAGGTTATTCTGCCTTACCACCTCCTTAAATTTCATTTTTGATTCTTTTAGGGCATATTATATTTTTTAGTTCATATTCAAGTTGTTTGTTGTTGTTTTTTCTGCTAGATAGCAAACTCTTTGATGTACCTTTCCATTTGCCATGCAAATCCACACTGTTGACAGTTTTGGTTTTTAAAAAATTCTTAATAAAATTGAGAGGTTTATAAGCTGGGGAAAGGTTAAGTTTTATAAGGATAAGGTAGTAATTCCTTATGACTAAAAATGTCAACTTATTTTAAGGAAAAAAATTAGACATCTTTCAGTTCATGTAGAGATAATGGCAGAGGTTTTTTAAAAAAAGCTGATGACACCGAAAATTCAATTTTAAAAATATTTTGCTTACTCTAATATTTTGTCATGTGTTTGTGTTTTTTTTTTGTTTGTTTTTTAAAAAAATATATTTTATTGATTTTTTACAGAGAGGAAGAGAGAGGAACAGAGAGTTAGAAGCATCAATGAGAGAGAAACATCGATCAGCTGCCTCCTGCACACCCCCCACCGGGGATGTGCCCGCAACCAAGGCACATGCCCCCGACCGGAATCGAACCCGGGACCCCCGAGTCCGCAGGCTGACGCTCCATCCACTGAGCCAAACTGGTTTCGGCTGTTTGTGTTTTTTTTTTAAGTAAGAAAACTTCAGTAATGTTTTTCTTACTTTCGTTGTTTAAATTAGAGGTTTAACCCCAAATTTTTTCTATCGAGATTAAGTTCCAGGAAAGTGAAATTCTATATACATTTTATAGCTTTTATATATTTACAGTTTCTCTTGAACATAGTGCCACCTACAGTTGACAAATGCAAACCATGTTGTTTCTGAAAAATGAGTAAGTGTAGCAGAACAGCCAGCCAGCCACTCTAACATCACCCAAACTTTCTCTTTACACATCACGTTATAATCACATGTAAACAGAAATTGAAGTAATACAATAACAGATTCCAACTGAAGACTTAGATATGTCAAGCCTACCTTTTCATAGATAGGATTTTTTTTTAAACCATCTTGACTTTCTTCTTTCCAATTGTTTTTCATTCTCTTTATTCTTCTTCAAGACTATCCCTATCATTCTTCTATTAACTTACTATAATGAAAACAGCAACTTTTCCCTTCTGACCAGCCTTTAAACATGTTCAAATCCCTGATTAAAAAAACTCAAAACAAAACGATGTCTCCCAGTCTTAGAAAAAAAAAAAAAGCTTGGTGTTAAAGTCACAGGTATCTTTCCTTCCTATCTGCTTCACCAGCAAACTTCTGACAAGGCTGGCTATATTCAGATTCCATTAATTCTCAATTTATAATAATCTGGTTTTGGTCCCAGTTACAATGGTGATTAAAAGAGCTTTTGCAAAAGCTAAAAACAACAACAACAACAACAAAAACCACTCACATTGCCAGTTTTAATCCTGTCTCCTCATTCCTTATCCTAATTTAATGTTTTGTAGTAATACTCTCAGTGATGATATCCTTCTAAAAACCTCTCTTCCTGGACTTCTGTTATACCATTTTTTTCTCCTCTTCCATCTTCTATTATCTCCTTTTAACTTATTTTTTCCACTTAATGAGGAAGTTTTGTTTCCTAGAATTTTATCCTCGACCTTTTTCTTCCTGCTCTGCACATTTTCCTGAGTATTTTCATACATTCATTCTCATGGCTTCAAATAGCTTCTCTACATACTGAGAATTCCCAAGTTATAGTTCTTGTTATAGTTTCTACCTATTTTTTAAAAAAATATTTTTATTGATTTCAGAGAGGAAGGGAAGGAGAGAGAGAGAAACATAAATGATGAGAGAGAATCATTGATTGGCTGCCTCCTATACGCTCCCCTTCCTCTCCCCCCCACCCCCCACTGGGGATCGAGCCGACAACCCAGGCATGTGCCCTTGACCAGAACCGAACCTGGGACCCTTCAGTCCACAGGGCAACACTCTATCCACTGAGCCAAACCAGCTAGGACTAGTTTCCACCTATTTCTGGTTGCATATTTCCAATTAGATATTCTGCAGCATCTCCCATGTCCAAAATGAGTACTGGCCTGTTATTTTCAACCCAACTATTGGATAAAACTCTGATAAGATACTAATTCTAGCAAAGCCTACCAATTCTGCCATAAAAATATCTTGCTAATTATTTATATATCTATCCTCTCTAATAAAATGGTATTATGCAAATTAACCATCACTCTGCTACATAAGCCACGCCCACCAGCCAATCAGGGTGAGTATGCAAATTAACCCCAATCCAAGATGGCTACAGCCACAGAGAGCAAGGTTTCCCAGGTAATAGAGGAAGCCAAGCTTTCCATAGCCATTGCAGGCCTAAGCCTCCACTCAAGCTACAAAGTTTCAATTATAGAAGGTAAACAAATTCATACAAATGGCGGCAGAATGGAGCTTGAGAGAGCAGGCCAGGGTTGCCGGCGGCAACAGGGTAAGCAAAGCTTTCCGCACACCCTGGCCGGGCTCACCTGCTTAAGGCTACAAAGTTTCAACTGTAGAAGGTGAATTAACTGCCACAGAAATGGCTGCCACCCCAGGCTACAAAGTTTCAATTGTAGAAGGAAAATAAATTCCAGATACCAGGGCCTCTGCTTGGGTTGCCAGGGGGTGTGGCCGGCCTGCAAACCACCACAGGCCCCTCGCTCAGGCCGCCCCACACCCCAAGGGAACCCCCACCCTGATCTGGGACACCCTTCAGGGCAAACCAGCTGGCCCCCACCCCTGTACCAGGCCTCTATCCTATCTAATAAAAGAGTAATATACAGATTGATCATCACTGCAACACACAATAAAGGTGCCCCCATGTGGACACAAGATGGCCACTACAAGATGGCCAGCAGGAGAGGGCAGTTGGGAGGCACCCGGCCTGCAAGGGAGGGCAGTTGTGAGGGACCAGGCCTGCAAGGGAGGGCAGTTGAGAGGGACCAGGCTTGCAAGGGAGGGCAGTTGGAGGTGATCAACCCTGCAGGAGAGGGCAGTTAGGGGTGACCAGGCTGGCAGAGGAGGGAAGTTGGGGCAAACAGGCTGGCAGGGGAGCAGTTAAGCATCAACCAGG
Organism: Cnephaeus nilssonii; assembly: GCF_951640355.1. Classification (NCBI taxonomy): domain Eukaryota; kingdom Metazoa; phylum Chordata; class Mammalia; order Chiroptera; family Vespertilionidae; genus Cnephaeus; species Cnephaeus nilssonii. The sequence continues at coordinate 34,509,642 of NC_137078.1, forward strand.
CTGGCAGCGGAGTGGTTAGGGGGTGATCAGGCTGGCAGGCAGAAGTGGTTAGGGGCAATCAGGAAGGCAGGCAGGCAAGCAGTTGGGAGCCAGCAGTCCTGGATTGTGAGAGGGTACAGGCTGGGTTGAGGCTGCACACCCCCTACTGGGTACGTGCCCTTGAATTTCGTGCATCGGGCTTCTAGTATGTATATATAAAACCTAATATGCAAATATACCCAACAGTGGAACAACCAAACAACCGGTCGCTATGATGTGTGCTGACCACCAGGGGGCGTGTGTGGAACATGGTGGGCATCAGCAGCAGGAGGTAGAGCATGGAATATGGCAGGCATCGGCCACGGCCAGATGGTGGAGCAGGTGAGCGGGGGCACCAGATGAAGGCAGGGCGCTGGTCACTGTCATCGGGATGAGCCTCTGGTGGCTACTGAAAATTCTTTGCTCCTGTGCACCATGGTCCCACCCAGTGCTCGCACCTGCTTCTGGCGCTGGCCCCACTCGCACCCACTGCTGGCACCGTCAGCAGGTACGAGCAGCAGCTACCAGCTCCGATTACCCCTAAGGATTTCTTCACCTCCCCCTGCTCCTGAGAGGTGATTGGGGCAGCAGTTGCCAATCGCACCCGCTGACAGTGCTGGCCCCGTTCACACCTGCTGCTGTTGCCAGCCCCAATCACTTTCCGCGGTCAGCAGGTGTGAGTGGGGCTGGCACCATCAGTGCATGGGAGCAGCAGCAGGGGTGGGAGCAGGGCTGCAGGCAGACACGGGACCGGGCTGGAGGGGCCAGGTGCTGGCACAGAGGATGGGCTGAGACCCACCCCATCCCTGCGCCCACCATAGCCTCGCAGCCCATAGTTCCTTTCAAGGTGCACAAATCTGTGCACTGAGCCCCTAGTTGTCTACTTACTGCCTTAATTTTGGTCCTCATAATTTCTTTCTTAGACTATGGCACTCAGATTTTCTACTTGGTCTCAACTACATCAGAGCATCTTCATCTTAATTCATTCTCCATATAGTAAGTAGTAATTCTTTTCCTAAATATAAATTCTAATGTTGTTACACTCCTGACTGAAATTGTTTTTGTTTGTTTGTTTTGTTTTTACAAAATAAGAGACCCACATCTAGCACTGGTATTCAAGACGATCATGACCTAGAACCACTACACCTTCAGTAATTTTCCTGAGTATCTTGAAAATCTTTTTCTCAGAAAAGAATAAATATTTTACACTCTGGATCTTTTGTTATTCTTTTTCCCAAGATGCCCTGCAGTGTTGCCTTAGATATTTTCTCTCTTGATCTCTACAGAATAGTGGGGAGCTTTTACTGAAGCAATAAAGGTGTATCAAACTTCGCTGTTCCTCCTAATCTATGCTACAGAAAAACAGTTTCTTCTGCTTTGGAAGGCCAAGTGGAAACCCAGGAGCCGCCTATAGGGAAGGAGCCACGCATAAGGAGTATCCACACCTGCCTCTAGCCTTGCCTCAAATACATTAGTCTCAAGGTTTACTCCCTAGGCTGTGCTCATCACTATCAGAGAATATCCTTTGTGACACACATCCCTAGGAGAACAGTTCTGAGACTGGCAATGCCTCCACTTCTGACAACCTATAAGGCATTTAAAAAGTCAAATGAATCTAACAATATAAAGTTAGTTAACTTTAGAAGACGTTTTTGGTAAATAAAAACCATCATTAGGCAAGTATTTCTAGCCCAAGTTTGCTTAACTGTAAACTATTTCTAATATATATAATTCCATTTCTTTCTATGAAATTTCTAAATATCTTTTTCTTATTCCATCTTACCTTTCCAACCCATGTAGGCATGGGCATCATGGAAATGAAGGGCAATATCTCCCAAGTCTGCTCAGAACTTGGTAGTATGAGCTCTGGCAGTGACAGGTTTTTTTATATAGCACACATGCCAATGTATACTGTATAATGTATATGAAAGTAAAGTAGCATGTGAAGTGTACATATAAATTTTCATTCAAATGTAAAGAGTGCCTTTGGGTATGAAGCATATAATTTCTAACAATGTGTTTCAGTGATTATTTCTAACCTGAAATGTACTAGTTATGATTTTCAGTTGCTCAGATACATAGCAATTAAGATGACATTAGCAATTTGAAAAAATATATATTTTTATTGATTTCAGATAGGAAGGGAGAGGAAGAGATAGATAAACATCAATAATGAAAGAGAGTCATTAATCAGTTGCCTCATTCATGCTCCCTACTGGGGATCAAGCCCACAACCTGGGCATATGACCTTGACCAGAATTGAACCTGGGACACTTCAGTCTACTGACGCTCTATCCACTGAGCGAAACTGGTTACGGTGACCTTAGCATCTACACTAATAAAAGAGAAACATGCAAATTGACCATCACTCTGCTACGCCCACCAGCCAATCAGGAGGGAATATGCAAATTAGAAGGACAAAGATGGTGGCTGCCCAGCAGCTCCAGGCATGGAGTGGCCGGGCGGGGTAGGATGCCAGCTATGAGAGGGAGGGCAGGGGGTAAAGGGATCTATAGCAGCAGCACTCTGGCCACAGCAAAGACGAACACTGGAGACTCCGGAGTCTGCAGCAAAGACGGCAGACTCCAGCCAGAGCGAAGGCCTGGGTCCCTGGTGCCAGAGGAAAACTGGTGCTGGAAGCCAAGGGAAGGAAGGCCTATTGCACGAATCTCTTCGTGCAATGAGCCTCTAGTTTTCATATGCAGATTTAGAAGTCAGTTTCTCATTTGCAGTCATTTACTTGCTAATTTATTACCTGAGGGAGGCAGGATTTGTAAAGGTGAAATGTTTTCCACACTCTGTTTATGTTCTAATTCTTGATGATTAATTGCTAACTGGTAGTGATCTGGTGCAGTTCCACTTGAATGTGTAGTCTGATGAAAAAGGGCAATAGTACTGGAGGTTATATCTTGCATAGAAGATTGTATCTGTTAAGACAAAGTTAAATAAAATTACCTTTAGAGTTTTAACCACACACAAAATACAAGAGTATAGAAACATGAGGAAATAATTTAACACTATCTTTGAATATGAAATTATTTGTCACACAAATTTATAAGGTACAATTATTCCTATCTTACAAATGAGAAAACTAAGGTCTAGAAAGATTAAATATCTTGGCTATCATATACATAGCTTATACTAAGTAGTTAGTAAAAGCCTAAAATCATAATTACTAGTACACATAGACTTACATGTATATTATCAAACAGTGCTACTTATTTTTTAAAATATATTTTATTGACTTTTTACAGAGAGGAAAGGAGAGGGATAGAGAGTTAGAAACATCGATGAGAGAGAAACATCGACCAGCTGCCTCCTGCACACCCCCTACTGGGTACGTGCCCTTGACCGGAATTGAACCTGGGACCCTTCAGTCCACAGGCTGACGCTCTACCCACTGAGCCAAACTGGTTAGGGCAGTGCTACTTATTTTTAAATGCTTTCCTGTGAGCTACTGAAAATAAAAACTTAGCCTTTATACCAAATCCAGAGACAAATCCTCTTTTACCCCTTTTTCTTCACTGAATTACAGACCTAAAGGGAGAGGTGGTTAAAATTACATGATGGTTTGACCCATATGACTATCAACAAATTCTGATTCAGTACTCAGTTAAAAAGCTATATTATAATAGCTAACACTTAATGATTACACTGTGAAAGGCACTAGGCTAAGCCCTTATACCACCTACTGTGTGTAGTATATGGGAACACCAAGGCTGCCCTCTATATTTAGACTCACAAGACTGAGCCAAAAATTCTATAATTTGTTCTTATTTGTTTGACTTATATAATAGTTATATTTTATTAGAAAAATGTAACCTAATACTTTCTCTATTCAATCTGCTTTCATGAGAAATCTTTGAACATTTGACAAACTGAATAGAGTGACAAGTCTTCATGTAAATCAAACAACCAATTGCAAAGAAAGCTACTACTATACTAGTGAGTGATAACATACACTAGTGACCCGGTGCACAAAATTCGTGCACAGGGTGGGGGTCCCTCAGTCCAGCCTGCACCCTCTCCAATCTGGGACCCCTCGGGGGATGTCTGACTGCTGGTTTAGGCCCGATCTCTGTTGGACCACTGGTTCCTAACTGCTCACCTGCCTGCCTGCCTGCCTGATTGCCCCTAAGCACTCTGCCTGCTGGCCCGATTGCTCCCAACTGCCCTCCCCTTCTGGCCTGATCTGATCGCCTCTAACCACCTCTGCCTCAGCTCCGCCACCATGGCTTTGTCTGGAAGGACATCTGGAAGGTCTCCTGGTCTAATTAGCATATTACCCTTTTATTAGTATAAATAATTTTTAAATTCTAAGGTAGAGTAAAAATGGAGAATTAACTTACCTTTACTTTCTCTTTAGAAGGAGATCCATTCTGTTTCACTTCAGTAAATTTAGGTAACATTTCTGCAAAAGAAATGTTTGCAAGCTTAAAATTACTTCTAAATTACAATTATTTTCATATTAGAAATAAAATGGTGAAATGCCTTAACTCCAGCCTCTTAAGAGGTTCTTATACTCTCCAGGATTTTGCCCTCTTTGAATCCATCAAAATTTCTAAAGGAATACTTGCTTTTAAAAGGGATATTTCTTTTCCACATAATGGAATACATATCCACTCACAATTTTCAATTTGCATTATTTAGGCAAAAAAGAACAGTGTTACTTCACTGTTAAGAGTTCAAGTCAGTGATATTTTAAAAAAGGAACAAGTCACAAAAGAGAGAAGGTTTTAATTAAACAAACAGTACCAATTATGCTAAAATCACCATTTACCAAGTAGCTGTTAAGAGTTAAATTAAAATAAGAATTTACTATAAAATAAGGGTATGTTATTTATCTGAAAGGACATAGTATTTTATTAAAAGCGAAGCTATTTGATTTCATGGTGAAGTCTGCTTGCTAAGCATTTTAATAAAGATCCCATCTGATTAGTACTCTAGTTACATCTAAACTATTTGGCAGCCTCAACCATATGGCTCCAAAGGGGTTTTATACTAATTTGACAACTACCTTTACAGCTGACACTGGCAGTGGAGTAGGTATAAGAACAGATCTCTGACATGGTGCTCATAGGTTCCTCTTTCTTTATTAAAACTAGAGGTCCGGTGCACAGATTTGTGCAATGATGGGGTCCCTCAGCTTGGCCTGCAGACATCCCCCAAGGGGTCCTGGATTGAAAGAGGGTGTAGGCCAGGCCAAGGGACGGCACTGGTACATGATCGATAGGGGCTGGGGAGGGACTGCAGGAGGGCTCCAGGGCATGTCCAGCACATCTAGCCCAGTGCCGATTGGGGTGATTGGAGTCAGCTGGGGAGGGACTGTGGGAGGTTGGCAGGCCAGGGAGGGGCCACGGGAGGGCTCCAGGGTGTCCGGCTTGTCTCCCCCAGTCCTGATTGGCCAGACCCCAGCAGCAAGCTAACCTATGGTCAGAGCATCTGCCCCCTGGTAGTCAGTGTGCATCATAGCGACTAGTCGAATGGTCAAACCGTTGGATGGGACAATTAGCATATTAGTCACTATATATATATTCTGGTGCTATTTTCCCCAATTGCAAGTCTAGGTCAGTGTGGTAAAGCTCCAAACTATAGATAGTGCCTTGACCCCTCTTCTCCAGGCCAGCTTGCATGAGCAAGTGATCATTATTTGCTTCAGGCTCCAGGACACCAAGGCTGGTCAATACCAAATCTTATTCAAACTGAATACATTTAAAATTTTTTTAAATCCTCACCTGAGGATATTTTTCCATTAATTTTTAGAGAGAGTAGAAAAGAGAAGGAAAGACAAGGAGAAACATTGATGATGTGAGAGACACATCGACTGGTTGCCTCCTGCTTGAGCCCTGACCAGGAAGGAGCCTGCATCCGAGGTACATGCCCTTGACCAGAATTGAACTTGGGACCCTTCAGTCCACAGGATGATGGTCTATCCACCGAGCCAAACTGGCGAGGGCTACATTTTAATTTTAATAATTACTTTCTGCCTCCTGAAATGTCATCAGTTTCCATTGGATATATTACTGTTCTTCCCTTTCCTAAAATGTTTGATGCTGGACATTGTTAAAATTGCTAAATGCTTTTTTTTTTTAGTTATTGAAATAAAGTTTATTAAGTGAATTGCAACTAAGTACAAAATAGGGTAAAATTGTAAAGAAATATGAACTTAGAAATTGCCTATATAAAAAGATATATTAGTTAATAAACTCTCTTAGGGGAATAGAATGTACTCACAGCTTATGTTAGAAAAGTGTTGTGTAAATGAGTAACACCTACAATGGTTGATAGTCTACTTTAAAAGTTCAGTGGACAAGAAGAATATTCATAGGGAAGTTTACTGTTTTTATGTCTGAAAAGCTCGAAGGCCTTCTTTTTGAGTATGGGTACATTCTCTTTTGTTCTCCAAAAGCATAATCATACAGACTGATCTGGCATCACTGACATTAGTGGCTGTGTCAGTGTTTAAAGCCTGAGGCCAGCAATAGATGTTAATATATTGGAAGCCAAGCATATTTTGAAAGAGTGTGGTGGGCCCTTGAAGTGTGGACACTGAATACTCTAGGAAACTGAGTGAAATCTGCAAAGGAAACAGAAATGGCTTTATTTTTTACATAATCTATAAAAGGCCAACTGTGCTGCTCAAGCGAATCAAAATGATTATAGATGGCTTATGATGTAGGGATGTTGTGAGTGTGTGTGTGTGTGTATAAGCAAGCAAAATCTTTCTCTTTCCAAGAAGATATCCCTATATTCACTTAACGTGAGACCTCCGATTTCCTCAACTTGCAATCCAATTGGGAAGGTTCTCTTTTTCCATGTGTCCCAGTTTTCACCCCCTTGGTTTTTACCTGCCTTCTGAGACCTGGCCTGGTGTGTGGTTGCTGTTTATAGTTCTGAAGTACTTTCTGTGTTTGAGTTGGCAAAAAATGTGCTTTAATTTAAAGGATTCAAGTATTTTCAATTATATGAACCCTATCAATGTCATTCTACTAAATGTCATTTTAAGTGTTGGGGGTTAGGTGGGAGAAGGGAAGAAGATAGGCTGCAAAGACCAAGGATATTATGGTTTCACCTTTGAACAAAACCAGACTTTATTAATATAATTATAGTATATGCACATCTATACATCTGTCTTAATTGTTCAAATATGTACCTAAACTACTTTATTCTATGATATAAACTCTTAAGTGTAATAAAAATATGACATGTCATGTTAGTACTCTGCTAAAAATTCAAGGGTATCATCTTGGTTTTCTGATATATAAAACTAAAGCTCTGGATTATTATACAAATTAGCACTTCGAAATCTGAAGACAATAGCAAAAGGCATAAAAGAATCTCAATTTTAGAAAATCAAAGCCAGGCTCACTCTTCTTTGAGTACACTTGTACCCCTTTCTCAGGTGTATACCTTTGTGTCCTCTATCCTAAACTCTAAGCATTCCAAAAAGATTTGCAACCAGGGGAGCAGTGGGCAGCAGCAGCTCATCCCAGGCTTCTCCCCTGTCCCCCCATCCTGTATCCAAGGGCCCTTCCTTTGCCTCACTATCCTGAGCTTCAAGAAACAAGAAAAAATAATCAAAGCTACCTAATATAGTATGTCTTTAAGTCTTACAGACTATAGATAGATGAAAATGATAGCTAATACTCAGCATTCTGCTTCTCATTCTACTCTCAAATCACTGACTTTCCAGAAACACAGTAAAGTAAAACTGCATATTTCTGTTTATGTTTCTAGCCTTTGCAATGAAAATACAAAATACATATTTTCACTCTCAAGCTTAAGAACACATTTTACTTAGCAAAGAAGTCCTACCAGTCTTACAAACATAATTGAAACAGGGACAACAACATGCATACCTATCTTTATAAGGATCAAATTAGATAATATATGTAAACTACTAAATAAATCATAACATAAATATTAGGTAATATGTTCTGTTTTCACATCTTCCAAAAAACCTCAATATGAAAGTTTGATTGGAAAGTTTTCATTTCAAATAAGGCAAAAACAAATTATAGAAAAAAATAGAGCTGGATAAAGGGTTTAATACCCATCACTATCAAGCACAGAGATAAATGCTCCAAATATTATCAGCAAGACTTAAAACTTGGTAAGTTGATATAAATATAATACCATAATGCAAAACAAGAACATAATGCCATGTTCAGAAAAAAATTACTGAAGGTTTATTAGAAAAACAAATCACACTTATGTCATATGACAGGGATAGAGAAGTGATTGAAAATAACTACCTGCTTCTACTACCTTATTTTATAGGAAAGAAGGCATGTCCAGAGGTGCTAAATGATTTACCCAAGCTTATCACCTAAGTCATGTTCTATTGATAAAAATCAAGCAATTTGTTTCTGAACGGAAAACTTTGCTTCTTTAAAGGATGTTTTGGCAATTTTAATCTAATTATTTGGAACTTATTTTAATATAGAACTGATTGTAAATTGCCCGTTCCTTTTACCAAGGTCATTTTAACTAGAATTAGAAAGTGGAAACAAAACAAAAAAACCTACATTGATAGTTACAAACTTTAATATGGCAGCATATTAAAGTCACCTGGGTTACTTTTAATACTGCATATACCTTGCTCCACTCTCCATTCAACTCAGATTTGGGCATTTTCAATGTTCTACATGTGTTTATAATGTACGGCCAAGCTCAGTGGATAGAGCTTCGGCCTGTGGACTAAAGGGTCCAGGGTTCGATTCTGGTCAAGGGCACATGGGCTTAATCCCCAGTGGGGGGCATGGAGGAGGTTCAATGATTCTCTCTCATCATTGATGTTTCTATCTCTCTCTCTCCCTTCCTCTCTGAAGTCAATAAAATATATTTTTAAAAGTACATTATTAATGTATGGCCAAGGATGAGAAACACTATTCTACAAGGCCTGTTTATTAAAGGCCCAGTTTGAACAGAAAAATTTAAAAACACAAGTCAAAATGTATCACTATTAATAAGACTCAAGGCTCAAGTATGGACTTTAATATATGCAAATTTTTCATCAAGCCTCATTCCTTGAATTTATCCTTTTGATACTTTGTAAACATTTTGATGAGAACCTAATACATGTTTTAAAAATTTAAATGATAAACTCTAACCATTTCTCTTAAACTCTCTAGCCTGAATGGCAAAGATTACTCCAAAGCTGTCATTTTGTACTTCCTACATTTCCTAAACCACCCCCTCCTAAAAAGGTTGAACAAAATCTATACTTGAATGTTTGCCCTTTTTCCCTTGTGTGGGGAAAAAAAAAATCACATTCTGGCTAATTCTATAGAAAACCTAGGCTGTAATACCAGAGAATTTTTATTTTTATTTTTTTTATTTTCTCACCTACGAACAAGAAAAGTTATTTTAAAAAGAAACAATGTTTAAAAAAACTTAATTCTCTGAACATCACACCAAAATTTATGATTCTCTCTCATTATTGATCTTTCTATCTCTCCTTCCTTCCTCTCTGAAATCAATAAAAATATATTTTAAAAATAATGTATAAAAGCAAAAAGTCCAGAGGATGAAGTGATGTATTCACTTTGTCTTAAACAGGTAAAGAATTGATGCCGTAACCTTTCAGTTTCTTTGTGTGTAACTGTTTAGCAATTGGAATTATAAACATTTCTGTACATTATTCTATTTCACTCTAATCCAGGATCTGTGCTTACATTTAGACATTTCCTGAAGTTATTTCCTTATTAGGTATAATTCAAAAGCACTATTACTGCTGAGCTGCTTCATTTGATTGTTTCCCAGTAATATTATCAGCCACAAGATTAGATCTAGTAATTATATTCCTTCTTATTATATCACTCAAGATAGCTAAGATTGTTGAGCATTAGAAAATTCTCAATAGCTTATATAAGCATACTAACACAGCCTAGCTTACATAGGAATATATATCTGGAATCCATTTTATTGTCAAGCTTCATTTACATCTTTGATCTGACATTTAATGAGATTTTGAGATGATGAAAAATAAAAAGGCCTTATATTTATACCAATGTTCAATAAATTTTCATCACATATCTGCACATGACAATTTGCACATGCTGATCAGAAGTTTGCAAGTTAAGTACCACTAACCCACAGATTTCTCTTTAGTTTTTTCAAAGATTTGGGATTTCATTACTATTCAATCTTAGAACTGACTTAATATCTTGTTTGCAATGATAATTTTTTAAATAAAACTTTCCTGGGAAATCACTGCTCTGTCATTATCTTACTTAACAAAGCAGGATTAAGAATTTAGTCCCTGGAGAGAACCAAGATGACAGAAAGAGACTGGACAAAAATCTTACAGCTATGGATGAGGACAGTGGGGGAGAGGGGGTAAGGATAAGAGGTGGGCTGGGAACTGGGTGGAGGGGAGCTATGGGGGGGAAAAAGAGAAACATCTGTAATAATCTGAACAATAAATATTTATTAAAAAAAGAATTTAGTCCCTGTTTTTCAAAAGTGCATAAAATAATGTCTGAAAATACATAGAATTATTTAAGTAATGCAAAATAAACAGCTCTAACACTATTTACAACACTTAAATGTTTTTCACAGATGTTACCCTTAAAACATATTGGCACATCCAAACAGAATGATCTATATATATAAAAGCCTAAGTGATCTTTTTGAGTAGTTGACCATTTGCTATGATGCACACTGACCATCAGGGGGCAGATTCTGACCATGCAGGAGCTGCCCCCTAGTGGTCAGTGAGCTCCCACAGTGGGAGGGCAGTTCAGCTGACTGACAGGTGCCAATGCCAGGCTCATGGCTGATGAGTACCGCTGCGGCAGTGCGATCCTCTCCCAGGGACACTCCTGTGTGCCCCTCCCCCATCAGGACCGGGACCAGGATTGGGACTGGCATTGAGACTGACTTGGAGCGAACCCGTGGCTGTTTCCCGGTCATGGGTGTGCCGGTATCACCCTAGGTTGGGCACGTGAAGACCACAGTGGAGCCGCAGCGAGCCTACCAGGCCGCAGCAGGTGTAGTGGGGCCGGCATGAGCGGGAGTGGCGCGGTGCTTGGCCTGGGCTCAGGCTTCTCCTGGGCTGCTTGCCGCTTAGCACACTAAGGGGGTTGTTGGACTGCCGGTTTCTGCCCGATCCCACAGGCCAAGCCAAGGAATCCCCCTGGTGCACGAATCCGTGCACCAGGCCTCTAGTATTGTAATAAAGATGCCAACTCATAATACAGGATAGCTATAAGAGCCTTGAGTGTCAGTAACATTAAAAATTCAATTTAGAGACTTGTCTCTGATGAACAAATTTTATAAGAAATTGTGACTTGACCAAGAAAACTGCATAAAATCAAGTTGCTATAAAAATCCAGGAGGACAGGTATTAAAAAAGATTAATAAAAAATTCATAAATATCAATGTATTTCTATCAGAAAATAATTTTTTACAGATTTAAGAAAAGTTTCCTCTAATACAATTCTGAAGAAATGAAATTATATTCATATCTCCTATCATGAATAATCAAAGACCTTCTTAACTAGAGTGCTGGGAAGCAAGATATTCATAGTCATAATAAATTTTAAAGCCACAAAATCTTGGCATGCTCTGCCTCTTGGGAGCACACCTGTGTTTCCCTCAGACACATTACCTCTGCCTTTCCTTCTCTTAAGCTCCAAAGGCCCTTTTTTTGCTTCTGAAATTTGTTTCCTGAGCCGGCCCAGTCCACCTGGCTCACTTCAACTACCTCTCTAATTTTCTATATAAACTTTCTCTTATAATTTTGGGGGAAAAGCTACAAAATCTTATATGAATTTCCAGTTAATTTTTACTCATGTTAATGAAGTTTTTGGTCATATGCCTCATTTTCAAAAATTATATTTTTTCAGTGAATAGACCTATTTTCTCCCACATTTAAACTCAGACTTGGGATTTGTTTACTCCCTGAAAATGTCATGTGTATAATTAAGAATGGTAGATGCGTAACTTATTTTTACAATAGGTATTGTCATTGATAACTGATGATTACTTTTCATAATATACAATCCATTTATATATTTTTATTTGTCTCAGGAGAAGTAAAAATGTTCTTAGCTTACACACTAGAAATTAGGAGTCCTATAGTATTTTAATGGGCACAACTGAAGTTAATCTTTAGGACAAAAGGTCCTATTGCTTTCATTTACTAATTTATTAAGCAAAAATAATTTTTTTTCAATGAAGTACACAATCTGAATATTCATAAAATATAAATTTCAAAGGTAAATGATAACTCATACTATTATGTTAAAAGACAAACTGACCTTTGTGTCACAAACCTATATACTATTATAATGTGGAATGAAGTATAAAACTTGCTACTTTAAATATATAGTTTTAATTTTATATACACATTTTTAATTGATCTGAGAGGAAAGGAGAGAGGGAGAGAAACATTGATGTGAGAAACATTGATTGGTTGCCTCCTGTTTGCACCCTCATAGGGAATCAAACGCGCAACCTGGTTATGTGCCATAACCGGAAATTGAACCTGCCATCTTTCAGTGTATGGAAAAATGCTCCAAAATCCAACTGAGGCACACTGGCTAGGGCTGCTAATTTGATTTTTTCCCTGCTATTTGAAAAAGATGACATTAAACAATAATGTCATAAAATAAGAATTTTAAAAATTAGAATTCTGAGGCCAAGTTATTCTGCTAGAAAGTTAGAAAAAACTAATATTATACAGAGGGAATAGGGGTTGAGAAGATTGTAAGCAGTAAAAGGAGTCAAATATATGGCGATGAAAGAAGATTTGACTTTGAGTGGTGGGCACACAATTTAATATATAGATGATGAATCACAGAATTGTATACTTGATTGTACATAATTTTATTAACTAGTCACCCCAATAAACTTAAAAATATATATAACAGCCCTGACCAGTTTGGCTCAGTGGATAGAGCGTCAACCTGAGGACTGAAAGGTCCCAGGTTCGATTTCGATCAAGGGCATGTACCTTGGTTGAGGGCACATCCCCAGTAGGAGGTGTACAGGAGGCAGGCAGCTGATCAATGTTTCTCTCTCATTGATATTTCTAACTCTCTATTCCTCTCCCTTCCTCTCTGTAAAAAAATCAATAAAATATATATATTTTAAAAAAATATATATATATAACACACCCGGCTGGTGTGGCTTAGTTGTTGAGTGTCAACACACGAACCAGAAGGTCATGGTTCAATTCCCCATCAGGGAACATGCCTGGGTTTCAGGCTCAATCCCCATCACAAGGCATGTAGGAGGCAGGCTATCAAAGATTCTTTCTCATCATTGATGTTTCTATCTCTCTCCTCTCTCTGAAATCAATAAAAATATATATGTTATATATATGTGTATATCTAAACAATGGCAACAGACAAAAGATAACATTTTAAGAACACAAGTGGATGACAGACATTTTCTTTCCTTCATGCAATATTTTGGAAGATCCTACCAGAAACTGACAATTAAAATTAAAACTGAGGTACTCTGTTAAAGCACTCTGTATATAGTACTTTTCCTCTAATACTCAAGGAATTTACTGATCAGAATTCAATATATAATTAGATAATTCAAACTAACTGTTCCAATATGAGTTTTATCCTACAAATAAAAGACAAAGTGCTCTAACTTATTAGGCCAAAAATGCTTTATTAAATGAAATTACAAATGCTATTACAATTTAAAACCCTAAATGCAACTTAAGAGTTTTCCCAGCATTGTTTTATGCTTGTAAGTCAAATATAAGGAAATAATGTATAATCAGAGGCCTAAATTAAATTTTTTTCTGGCATAACAAATTCCAACAAAATTATAAGTTCTGTCTATTCTAACAAAAATATTTACCACTATGTACTTTAGAAATGTAAAAACAAAATACAGAAATCAGCACCACATAAATACTAACTAAACAGAAGCAAAAGTGAAAACAGAATGCAGTGCAAGCCAGCAAATCCTTACTGCCAGATTGAAATAAGAAGGATATTCTAATAGTTGGTAGGAATACCTGATGTGCCAATATTCTATGTGGGATGTTTGTTTTTGGTTCTTTAAAAAGATCTGAATTTCATGACAAACAAACATCTCATTTTAAAATAAAGCAAAATTTTAGGCACAAAAATGTTCTGTATTCTGAATTTGCCTTTTGGTGAACAGTGATGAATGCTACTACCACTTTGGTCCTTGGGACAGAGGTTACTTGTCAGCTATGTAACCATCAATGAAAGTGCACGAAGAGAACATGAATGAGTTAAGTTTGATACAGCTGACAATAAACTGCACAAGGTAATGTGGTACTTTAGCATAAGTGAGAGTCTGAATTTAAAATACAATTTTCTATAAATGAAAGAAACTGTTTTACAGTTTCTAAGATGATTGGTTTCTTAATTCAAAATGATTATCTTAATCAGAATACAGTATATTGTCACAATGTGACATGCTTTGCAACATTAGAGTGATCTGATATATATATCTTGGAGAGTAAAGTGAAAAATGTCCTCAATCTTTTATCTTAGAAACAGAAGACCAGCATTTTGTTATTTGATATTTTCTGGTATTAAGATGTGATCTGATATTATGTACTAAGAGGCTATCCCACCTTTAGTAAAATTATTTTCAATATTACAAGCCTATAAGCCATATACATATAATATGAAGTTTATTTTACACAGTACCTCTTAAGGAAAATAGTGAGATCATCAAACATGGGATTAAATAATAAGTGTGGCATCCAAGCCATACTTTCTGGGTAAGTAACAATCATTTCAAAAATTTCCCACAACCAGAGGTGTGCTTAAAGGGATAGCTAACCTGATTCGGAATCACTGCTGTCTGAAGAACCTGAACCACTGCTACTACTTTCAGACTCTGACGAGCTGCTGCTACTGTCAGTCAGTCGGGAACCAATTCCAACAACAGCTGTGGATGATGGCGTTTTCTTAGCTACAAAATAAGGAAACACATTGAAATGCCAGTAAGTGTCCCCCCCAAATGTATACACACTTTAATAGCTAATAGCTCAATTTTGAAAATGAAATGTATTTTAATAAACACAGCCTATATAATTATTCAAAGTGTGTATATACATTTTTGGGGGACACCCCATAGTCACAGGAACATTTGAAAATGACCACCTACATTTTGTTTGGCATTTTCTGGAATTTAACTGATTATTGACATCCAGTAATCGCTTTTCTAACTCCTGTTTTTTCTGTGCATGAAATTCTTCATTTGACTTCATTATTTTCTTACCTGTGTGATTTAGGACAAAAGTAAAAGAGTGAGCAAACTTAAAACTACCGAACATCAGAATGATATCTATTCACATATAGAAATACCTACCACGAGGTTTTAGTGGTCTTTTTCTTAGACATGCAGCAACATATTTTTCTAGCTCTCTCAGTGTTGTTGTTTTCAGTGTTTCAAAGTCTATCTCTATCT
The DNA here is from genome assembly GCF_951640355.1 of Cnephaeus nilssonii. Lineage (NCBI taxonomy): Eukaryota > Metazoa > Chordata > Mammalia > Chiroptera > Vespertilionidae > Cnephaeus > Cnephaeus nilssonii. The sequence goes on from NC_137078.1 coordinate 34,525,080, forward strand.
CCTCATGGTTGGAATTTCTCAGTGAAGGTTCTCTTGAATGTATTATATGAACGACTTTTCCAAGTTTATCTCCAGGGAGTTTGTTTATATCCAAACTTAACCGCCTTTTCTCATCATGGCTCATAGGTTTAGCATTATCTTCATCCTCAGATTTCAGAGCCAACACTGGTTGCCTCTTCTTTGGCTCACTGCAACAAAAATTAAATTTAGTCAAATCTATTTTACAATATATAAAAGCCTAAGTGACTGTTACAACCGAACAGGTCAACCAGTCACTATGATGTGCACTGACCACCAGGGGGCACACACTCAACGCAGGAACTGCTCCCTGGTGGTCAGTGCGCTCCAGAAGCCAACCTCCATGGCCAGGCAACCTCCTGCGGTCCTTCCGCCAGTGGTCCTCCCCCCAAGCCGGCTGGCCAACCTCCCACAGTCCCTCTCCCCTTCTCTCCCCCTGGATGGCAGGCCCCGATCGGATCGGCCTGGACCTGATCGGGACTCGGCAAGATGGCCCCGATAGGCCCTGATGGCCAGTGAGGCCTAGGGAACCCACCAGTGAATGAATTCATGCACCCAGCCTTTAGTTTTACATATTCTTTTAATAAGGCATCATGAAAGATACTTACTTGATCTTGGATTTCTCCTTTGATTTCATTTGCTTAAACTTCTTTCTTGGATTTTCATCTGTGTTATTAACCTTTTCTTTTTTCTTTTCCTGTTTAGATTTGTCATTTTTTTTCTTTAGCTTATTGTGTGGTACTTGGGATAGAACCTGCAGTTGCTGATGAACAGCTTTTATCTGATAAAGGAAAAATTCAATAATAAATAAATTAAAGACACTAGAAAAAGATGATGCACTCAAAAGTCAAGAGTATCCTTCACATTACATTTTAAATTCATTTAATATAACTTTTCTCTTGGGTTCTAATTTCATTTCATGAATTCATTATATTGAATTACAAATACTATCTATCATGTGCTCACCCCATAAACTTAAATATTCATCTAAATGAGACTAAGAATAATTAATATTTCAGGTAGTCTTAAGTTTTAAATAATTGATTTTTCAGGCTTTAGCTTAGAGCAGCTTAAAATTTATCATAAAAGGTAGCAAATATTAAAGATATCATCCATAAAATATCTCTGATTATGATATACAGTATAAACCATTTCAAAGCAAAGTAGCTCACTGTAGTTAAAAATATAAATAGCCCTGGCCGGTTTGGCTAACTGGATAGAGTGTTGACCTGAAGACTGAAGGGTCCTGGGTTTGATTCCTGGTCAGGGCACATGCCCGGGTTGTGGGCTTGATCCCCTGAAGGGGCTGTACAGGAGGCAGCCGATCAATGTCTCTCATCATTGATGTTTCTCTCTCTGTCTCTCTCTTTAGCTCCCCCTTTGTCTCTGAAATCAATAAAAATATATTTTAAATAAAATAAAATATAAATAAATAAAATAAAAATATAAATAACAGGATTTTAAGATATAGATATTTTAGTAGAAAAGAATATTAAACATTATAAATGTGTCAATAGGTAAATAGAGCTATAGTTGCTAAGTGATCTAGATATAACAGCTTTTAATCTACACAATGGATTTTATAATAGACCAGAGGCCCAGTGCACAAATTCATGCCCTGATGGGGTCCCTCGGCCAGGCCAGCAATTGGGGCCAGTTGGGGCTGGCGGGCCAGGGCAGGACTCCAGTGCATCTCACCCAGTCCCCCAGCAGCAAGCTAACCTACCGGTTGGAATGTCTGCCCCCTGGTGGTCAGTATGCGTCATAGTGACTGATGGAACAGTTGAACGAATGGTCGAAAGAGTGGTCAGACACTTAGCATATTACACTTTTATTATAAGGAAGGATCAGCAGCAAGAGCTCACATAAATACAAAAACTTATATCAATACACTTAGCTACCTGTTCCTGAATATTTGCAATACACTGAGCTTGTTCATCTTCAGAATCGTCAGAAGAGTTATCTTCAGAGGAAGTTTCAGTACTGCTTTCTCTACCAAGGGGCTTTGTGGTATCTGTTTTGATATTATATACAGGCTTACTCTCAACAGGTTCATCTGGGATCTTTGCAAAATGCATTTCAAAAACATCCTATAATGGAAAATTAGACTGTTAAGTTTTTCTGTATGTTTTATTTAATGCAGCACTGTCCCTTTTAACAAAAGCTACATTTTGGTGTCATATTTTTATGACAATCTGGTTTTCTTTGTGGTCATCATTTTGTAATATATACATTTATCAGGTCATTATGTGTACAACTTAAAACATATAGTGTTACATGCCAATTATATCTCTATAAAACTAGATAACAATTATCAGAAGAAGAAATATAAGACTCAAGCTTACCCTCCAGCCAACCATAGTAACATTTCTCACTTTTTTCAGGTAAGGTAGACCAAGTTATATTGGGAATCTTCTTTCACAGATCTTCTGTCCTGTGGTTGGTGATCTATCAGTCTACTGCTTCCCAATAGTTCAGCCTCAAAAGTCCTTAGGTCTTCCCTTTAGTGGGACATGGGCTCCAGTGAACCCTATCTCAGATATCTACTATCCTCTCTTCACTAACATTTTCCCCAATATCCTCTACATGCTGGACACTTCATTAAAATATTTGCTACTAAAGGATGCTATACCTCAAAAAATAAACAATCCCACCAATTTAAAAATTGTACTTTACTACTTGGGTGTTATTCTTTATCTCTTGAGTTATGGTTCTAAAATTTCCAAACTATATTCAAAGGAAATTCACTTTCAGAGCACAAGTAACAACTTACCTGGAGCATTCTTGCCATTGTCACTACTTCATGATCTGGAGGATTGTATCTGTAGCAATTCATGAACATTAATCTAACATCTGCAGCAAATTCATATGCATCCTTATATTCTTGGTTGTCCATTTTTCTCTAAGTAAATGAAAAAGGATTCATTAGCAGCTCAATAATTACAGGATTCATAAGCAGCTCAATAATTATTTAATCACCTATATTAAGTGGTTAGAATAAGGAAGGAGGGCATTACAAGTAAAAAAAAAAAAAAGAATAGGAACAAAATCACAAGAGCAGGTAAACAAGATGTTTTCAGATAATCTTGGATAGACAAGTTTGATCATAGAAAAGCAGTGAAAAGAGCACCTAAATCTAAGATGTATATTACAACTGTCCTAGGAATGAAGACTTTTAAAAATGAACAGAAAATAAATTATCAGCAAGGGTTACATTTTTAGGTAGCTACATATGAAGTATATAGAAGAATGAGGATGTAGAGTAGCCAGTTGGGCAGACACTATAAAATAAAAACTACCAACAGACAAGTAAATCCTTTAGACTGCTGGGCAAAATGTGTGGATTAATGAACAATTCATAAACAAATGTAAAAGGCTAATGAACAAATGTAACATGCCAGACCTCATTTGTAATTAAAGAAATGCAAAACAAAAGCATGAAATAATTTTTTACCCAGCAGATCACTGGATATTGGAATGTGCTCTGACTGGGATCAGAGAATTGAACTCCCTACCTTTTGGTGTACAGGATAACTCCAACCAACTGAGCCATAGTGTCTGAAGCTAAAAAATTACTTTTTAAAAAAAGAATAAAGACAAAATATAACACCTAAGCCCTCGTGGAAGAGCCACAATGTTTGCACTTTTGTGAAAAGAAAAAAATTGAGATGAAAAAATAAGATGAAAAATATGAGGGTAAACACAAAATTTAGTAACATGTTAATAAAATCGAAGTTGATGATACAAAATAAAATAAAACTGTGTGTTAAATAAAAACCAAACTTCCAGACCAGTGATTTTTCAGCCAGTGTTTGGTGGCACACTAGTGTACCACAAGATTTAAAAATATATATATTTTATTGATTTTTTACAGAGAGGAAGGGAAAGGGATAGAGATAGAGAGTTAGAAACAATGATGAGAGAGAAACATCAACCAGCTGCCTCCTGCACACCCCCTTCTGGGGATGTGCCCACAACCAAGGTACAAGCCCTTGACGGGAATCGAACATGGGACCCTTTAGGCCCTAACCGGTTTGGCTCAGTGGATAGAGCATTGGCCTGCGGACTGAAAGGTCCCAGGTTTGATTCCAGTCAAGGGCATGTACCTTGGTTGCGGGCACATCCCCAGTAGGGGGCGTGCAAGAGGCAGCTGATTGATGTTTCTCTTTCATCGATGTTTCTGACTCTCCCTCTCCTTTCCTCTCTGTAAAAAACCAATAAAATATATTAAAAAAAAAAAAAAAGAACATGGGACCCTTTAGTACACAGACTGATGCTCTATCCACTGAGCCAAACCGATCAGAGCAGTCACAAGAATTTTTAAAACATACAATACCTAATTACTTATAAGAGGACTGACCTCTTTTCCTTTAGATTGTCAAGTGAAAAAATGACAACAGCTAACACAAGAATAGCCATTGGTATGAATGAATAAAACTCATACCTATTTTTCTTTTGTGAGATTAGCAAAAAATATAGGGCATTTTTGGGGGGCTCAGTTGTTAAGAGCATTGTCCTGTACACCGAAAGGTATGTGCTGATCAGGGCACATACCTAAGTTTTGGGTTCAATCCCTAATTGGGACATACTCATGGGAATCAACCAACTGATTTTTCTCTCTCCCTCTCTAAAATAAACATATCCTCAGGTGAGGAAAAAAATTATTGAATATATAACGAGATAATGTTTACAATATAGTAAATGAAACTTCAGGGTAAATTCACGCCTGGTGGTGAGACTACTGGTGATTTAACTTTTCTTCTTTATCATTTTCTGAATTTAAAATTTCTTTACAAGGACACAATCACTTGTATAATCAGGAAAAGAACTCCCTCCTATTAAGACATTTACCTTGATAGTTCCAAGATCCATTGGATTTTTCACAATATCATAGTAGTTATGGAGTCCCAATGCATTAACATCAACAGGATTATAAAAGGGCCATGCATATGAAAAGTGCTTCTTTGCAAACAGTTCTTTCAGAATCTCACTACAGTGCCTTAATGGTTCGGTTACTTTAACTTTATATTGTTGCTGAGAATTCGGCAAAACATTCTTCCCCCCACTTTCTTTTCCGGGCGGCATTTTTGCTGTTTTTCTTCCTGTAAGTGCTGGGGAAGGTTCGCCACTTGCTTTAACTACTGAAGTTGTAGGAGTGGTTGTATCTGCTTTCCTCTTTACACCCTTTGTAACCTAAACAAAACAATTCAACAAAACTATAAGGTGACATTCAGAGCAACAGTTTCTTAAAAAACTAAGGTAAGGATTATTAGCCCCAAGTCTCCACATATTAAATATTAGTAAAAGCTATTTTCTCTTTCATAGACAAAATAAGTAATTTACATATTTTCTTCCCATACCCCAAGAATTCTCTTGTGTAAACCTTTGAGACCAATGAAAAATAGAAGGAAAAAAAACTGATTTCAGTTTTTGAATACCTGAAATCAGCTAGAGTGTATGAATTTTAAAAGAAAGTTATTGACCCACCAAATTGTGAGTAAATAAGTTACATCACACACACACAAAAGAAACTACAAAGATTCTAAAAACCAGTTCAAATCCTACCTGAGAAATCTCCAAAATTTGGTTCACATGTAAGTTTCTGTTCACAACATGCATACAGACAACAAGATTGACCACTTTAAACTAAAGGTCAATTTCATATTAACATTTTAAAGTATAGACATCACAACAATCAAACATATACTCAACTATTTTAAAGCTACAGTAAACTTACCTGGGCCACTGTTTGTGAGGTAGAGTTGGGTGGAGCACCTTGTGCCATACTTAAAGGAGTAGATGTTTCAGGAAATACAAAGGGACTCACTTGCTGCTTAAATACTTTTTCTGATCCTTTCGGAGACTGTTTTTCTTTAACAGAAGAAACTGCTACATTCTGTTGAGTGCCTGGTAAAGTGTGAACCAATTTTTGAGTAAAATATAAAACTAAGATAATTTTTCTCTTAGTATTTTAAATTAATTCATTTAATTCAACTTTTTAGCAATATAAACATGGCACATTCCCACTCTCCCTTTAAACCCTCACACACACACCAATGAATAGTGTTAGAACCAATTTAGATTTAGCAAAGACTTCAAAACCTGTTATTAATGGTGGGCTTATAAATTTTACTCAAAAAGATGTGTAACATAAACTCAGACTAACAGACAGGTGGTAGTAAACACAAGCAAAAATTTCAGACTTCTTGGAGACACACACACACACACACACACTCATATATATGAAAGAGAACATAAACTTCTGGCTTACCTTTCTTTATTCTTTCCTTACCACCCACAACTTGTTCTACTTTTGGCATCTGTAATAATTTCTGTTTAAATAAATTCTCTAGAGCTTGTACCATAAGAACAATGTCATCTCCAGGCTACAAAATATATAAAATATGCCATAAGGTTACACAGTGTGGTCACTGTACCAAGTACTTCTTAATAGTACTTAAATCCATTGGGTTTTTTAATAACGGTATATTAATCCAATGGTTTTCAAGAAGACATTACAAATATTAGTACCAAGTTTCTATAAGTCAGGCTATCTTATAGAAGGTAGTAACATAGCACTCTTTGTCTATCACTTCTAAATTAAGTTTAGAAAAAAAGTGTAGGAGCTCATATTTTAAATTCTAACATTCTACCCCTTTAATTCTAAAAAGGACCCAAGATGCCTTCTGAGCATTAGAGTTACAATTCAACCAATCCTACTAATATGAAAGGTATTAGAAATTAAAATTTCTACCTCACAAATAGGTTACAAAACTTATTCATGGCTATGCAAATTATTTGACTTGTCCCAATTCAGTTTCCAGTTAACTAAACAATAAAATGACATTATTGAACTCAATTTTAAATCCTAACTATTTTGCTTTGCTTTACTTCACTATTGAGGGGGGAAAAACCCTCAAATAAATTACAAAGCAAAAGTCTAAAGCCGAGAACACTTATTTCTAAGATAGGGAGCTCAGGAGAATTATTGAACTTTATTTTTAAATGTTCAATATGAAATTGTTAACAATGGGGAATTGTTAAATTAAAATGAAATTACCAATGGTACTTTGTATGAATGGTTCTGAATTTTAAAAAAATGACATTGGCTAATAGTCTTAAATCTTTTAAACATATAAAGTGGCACTAATAATTACCTTGGGAAGCAAATAAAAATCTTTATTACCTTTCTGTATCACTAGTGATTCTGAATAAATAGAACTAAGTTTAATAATGATTAGATATCACAGAAAAGTTAGGAATCCAATTTCATGGATGAAATGTAAAGATCATGTTCAAAATGACCACATATATTATCAAACAAGCTAATGCATTAACAGATGCAAACACTACTACTGGGATATAACAGAGAATGTGTCTGATCCTAAATTTGTCATGAAGTTTGTAACTTGTTTAGCGTCTTAGATTATGGCCAGGGATTCACAACATGAAAATCTAAACAAGATTAGTATATAATGAGGTTTATCGTTTTATAATTAAAATGGCAGAAGTAATATGCAGATTGACCATCACTCCAACAAAATATTGGAGAATATTTTGATATAATACTTTACTCACAAAAGCCAGCTATCATTGGCATTTCATTTTTAAAAGCATAAGTCATTACAGCTATTCAGAAAAAAATATAGCAAATAGATTGAACAAATATTGATAGGTAAAAATTAGGAAAACTGGTAAAAAAAAATCATTATCCTTAAAAGTACGTAAAATACCCCAAATCAAGACTTGATATCTGAAATTAGCTCACTTGTTTATAAGGTTAATTATAAACAATACATTCTCCTATATGTAACAGCATAGAATTAGCAAGCATAGGCTTACGTACCTTGTTGTATAGATAACAATTCGAGAACATCGTTCTGAAGTCTTCGATGCATTCTGAAGCCTGCACATAATACTTATTTTCCAAGCGCTTCTTAATTGTACTTAAATCCATTGGGTTTTTGATAATGGTGTAATAATCCTATAGTTTTCAAAAAGACATTACAAATGATAGTATTAATGAATGAACTACATTTGGAACACAAAGAAATTTAAGGAATGCCATAATCTGGAAACCAAAACCATCAGTTATGAGAAGTAAGTCTGATTGCCATGGCATTATTTTTCAGAGGGGAAAAAAATCATTAAAAATAACAAACACAAGAATGTAAAAGTAGAATCATACTGGAATATAAAAAGAGCATGAAGAAAAATAAATTAGTATTTATCGACTCTGAGAGATCCAGAGTATAATCCCAGTTCCATGATTTACTCTCTATTTTACACATTACTTAGCCATCCTATCTAATAAATGATAATATGCAAATTAACCACCACTCTGCTACACCCATAAGCCACGCCCACCAGCCAATCAGGAGCGAATATGCAAATAAATCTAACCAAGATGGCTACAGCCACAGAGAGCAGGAGGGAGGCTTGTGTTTCCCAGGCAATGGAGGAAGCCAAGCTTTCCGCCTGCCCTTGCCTGCCCAGGCTTCCACTTAAGGCTACAAAGTTTCAATAATAGAAGGTAAACAAATCCAAACAGAAATGGTGGCAGCCACGGAGCTGGAAAGAGCAGGAGGCTAGGGTTGCCCCTGGCAATGGAAGAAGCAAAGCTTTCCAGACACCCTGGCCGGCCCAGGCCTCCGCTTAAGGCTACAAAGTTTCAGTTATAGAAGATACATAAACCCCAACAGAAATGGCTGCAGCCACAGAGAGAGCAGAAGGCTTGGCTCCCCTCCAGGCTACAAAGTTTCAATTGTAGAAGATAAATAAACCCCAGTTACCAGGGCCTTTGCTTGGGTCTCCAGGGGGCATGGCTGGCCTGAAAACCACCACAGGCCCCTACCCAGGCTGCCCCATGTCCCAAGGGAACCCCCACCCTGATCCAGGACATCCTTCAGGGCAAACCAGCCGGCTCCCACCTGTGCACCAGGCCTCTATCCTATCTAATAAAAGAGTAATATGCAGATTGACCATCACTCCAACAAACAAGATTGCTGCTCCCATGTGGTCAAAGATCCTGCCCCCATGTGGACATAAGATGGCCACCACAAGATGGCCAGCATGGGAGGGCAGTTGGGAGGGACCAGGCTGGCAGAGGAGGGAAGTTGGGGGTGACTGGGCCTGCAGGGAAGGGCAGTTGGGGGGTACCCACCCAGGCCTGCAGTGGAGAGCAGTTGGGGGGGTCCAGGCCTGCAGGGGAGGGCAGTTAGGGGTCACCAGGCCGGCAGGAGGGAAGTTGGGGGTGACCGGGCCTGCAAGGAAGGGCAGCTGTGGGGGACCCAGGCCTGCAGTGGAGAGCAGTTGGGGGAGACCAGGCCTGCAGGGGACGGCAGTTAGGGGAAAACAGGCTGGCAGGGGAGCAGTTAGGCATCAATCAGGCTGGCAGGGGAGTGGTTAGGGCAGTGATGGGCAGCATTTTGAGCTTTGTGTGTCAAACTTTGCCAAAAAACTGAGCATAACTCAGGTAGTGTGTCACTTTGAGGAAAAAACATTATTTCGCAAATGTTACATCCTCAGGAGCAGCAAATGTTTCATCCTCGGCATGCAGCCACTGAGGTGGCCGCGTGTCATCAGAAATGGCTACGCGTGTCAGTGCTGACACCCGTGTCATAGGTTCGCCATCACTGGGTTAGGGAGTGATCAGGCTGGCAGGCAGAAGCAGTTAGGGGCAATCAGGAAGACAGGCAGGCAAGCAGTTGGGAGCCAGCAGTCCTGGATTGTGAAAGGGATGTCCGACTGCCCGTTTAGGCCCGATGCCCCAGGGATCGGGCCTAAACGGGCAGTAGGACATCACTCAAGGGGTCCCAGATTGGAGAGGCTGCAGGCTGTGCTGAGGGACACCCCCCCCCCCCCCGCCCCCCGCCCCATGCATGAATTTCGTGCACCGGGCCTCTAGTTCTGTTTAGATGGCTAAAAATTCCTAAAGTTGAGCTCTATTTGTGATGCAACAATCTGCCAGGAACTGTCAAGACCGATATTCATGACACCCCACATTAAAAAGTCAAGTGACGCCCTAGATGTTTTGGCTTAGTGGATAGAGCATAAGCCTGCTCTATTGGTTCCCAGTTCAATTCTGGTCAAGGGCACATATCTCAGTTGCAGGCAACCAATCAATATGTCTCCCTCACATCAATGTTTCTCTCTCTGTCTTTTCCCCACCCCTCCCTACCACTCTCTCTAAAAATCAATGGAAAAATATCCTTGGATGAGGAGTAACAAAATAAAAGTCAAGTGACATAAGCTATAACAAGAAAGCATGTACTATAATTTAACACAAACTACTAAAACAATAATTTCAATACTCAGAAAAATGAGCTTTGTTGTTTAGGAATAAATACTCATTGGGGTATTCTTTAGTGGTGCTGAATAAATTTGGTGCATATTAAATATCTCTCTATATAAAAGGCAAATAGTCAAAGTGTCCCCTCAGGATTTCCACTGGGAGAATGGGAGTTCGATCGCTCGCTATGAAGTGCACTGACCACCAGGGGGTGACACAGAACATGGCAGGTGACCAGAAAAGGTGTGTGTGTGGGGGGGTGCTAACGGAATGAGGGAAGGAGGAGGTGGGGAACCTGATTGGCCCTGATTGCCGGCCAGGCCTAGGGACGGGCCTCTGATATTTTATAATATTAAAGACTAGATTTTTTGTTTCAGAGATTTACACGGTTTTCTTTTGCTTTAAAAAAATCCTAATATAATTAATTATAAGACATACTTACAGGCAACTGTAGTTTCACGGCATCCACAGGCTGCTGAAAAGGCCAGGAAAAACTATGCTTCCATAAAGCCTTCAAGACAACTTTTTGTAGATATTGCAGTTGATTTGTCAATCTCCCATTTTTCTTAGTATTTATATACTCTGGTGGTGGCGGGTTAATAATAGCTATTTGTCTACTTGGCAGAGACATTCTTAATTGCTTCAAATCCTGATATTCTAATGTCTACAAGTACATGTCCTGAAAAATAAAACAAAGGAATTACTTTCAAATGGTTCTATAGGAACTGAAAGTATTATTCAAGAATAACAGAAAATAAACAAATGGGACTGCATCAAAATAAAAGTCTTCTGTACAGCAAAAGCAACCATCAACAAAACAAAAAGAAAGCCCAACATATGGGAGAACATATTTGGCAATGATACATCTGGTAAAGGGTTAATATCCAATATATATAAGGAAGTCAGGCAACTTAACAAAAGGAAGACAAACAATCCAATTAAAAAATAGATGCCCTAGCCTGTTTGGCTCAGTGGATAGAGCATTGGCCTGTGGACTGGGAGGTCCCATGTTTGATTCCGGCCAAGGGCACATACATGCCGGGTTGTGGGCTCGATCCCCATTAGGGGGCGTGCAGGAGGCAGCCAATCAATGATTCTCTTTCATCATTGATGTTTCTATCTCTTCCTCTCTGAAATCAATAAAGAAGTATATTTTAAAAATAAAAAGTATTCTTTAAAAAATGGGCAAAGTACCTAGTCACTTCTCCAAAGTGAACATAGCCAAGAGACATATAAAAAATGCTCAAAGTCACTAATCATCAGAGAGATACAAATTAAAACAATGAGGAATCACCTCACACCTGTCAGAAAGGCTACCATCAACAAATGACAAGTGCTGGCGAGGATGTGGAGAAAAGGGAACCCTAGTAGTACACTGCTGGTGGGAATGCCGACTGGTACAACTATTATGGAAGACAGTATGGAGTTTCCTAAAAAAATTAAAGATGGAACTGCCATTTGGCCCAGTGATCTCACTTATAGGAATATATCCTAAGGAACCCAAGACACCAATCAGAAAGAATGTATGTACCCTTGTCATAGCAGCACAATTTACAATAGCTAAGATCTGGAAACAGCCCAAGTGCCTGTCAGTAGATGAGTGTATAAAAAAGCTGTGGTACATTTATACCATGGAATACTATGCAGCAGTGAAAAAGAAGAATCTCTTGAGACAGCATGGAGGGATCTGGAGAGTATCATGCTAAGTAAAATAAATCAGTCAGAGAAGGACAAATAACACATGATCTTACTCATATGTGGAATCTAAGTAACAAAATAAACTGATGAACGGAGTGGATCCAGAACAATGGAAACATGGAACAGAGTGCAGAATCTTGGAGGGAAGGAGAGATTGGTTGGGTGGGAGGGAGGGAGGTAATCAACAAGGACCTTGTATGCATATATGCATGGCCCATGGATGCAAACAATGGGGTGGTGAGGGCCTGGGGGGTAGAGGAGATAGGGATGGGCTGGAAGGGGTAGATGGGGGGAAAATAGGATATATGTAATACTTTCAACAACAAAGATTTAAAATATAAAAATAAAATAAAATGGTTCTATAGGACTGAAAGTATATTTAAGAGTAACAGCTATTGTACTTTAAAGCACATAATGCTTTTTAAAAAGCAAATGATAAATGAATCCATTTTTAAACAAATACAAACCTTTTTCTATACAAGTACTAGAAGTTGTTTCATTATGTATGCCTTAGTTTTGGATGATTTAGGTTATTTCAATCTTTCACAGTATTTCTGCTTTTCTAAGACACAAATTGATGTCTTAGCAGGAAAAGTCTGTAAGTTTCTGGAAAAATAAAATAGGAGGTAAAGTCAAAAATAATATTCATATATAGTTATTCTACAATTATTAGTTCAATGTAGGGGAAATGGCAAAAATAAAGGATTTTCTGGCTAATTTAAATAAAATGATTTTAAAACAATTATTAGAAAAACATGTTAAAATGCTAGTTTTTAGAGCATATTGCTACACCTAAAATAAAAGTTTAAAGCTTCATGAGTATTTCAGAAAGACAGGATCTAACGTAACTAGTAAGCATTGTTACTTTATGGATCAGAGAACAAAGGGATTACACCAAGTATATTAGCAAAATGAAAAGTATGATTATCAAATAAAGTGTTCATTTTTAGAGATCAGTGTTACATTTAAGCCAACATCTTTGTTTGCATTAATGTGGTGTTAGTTCTCAATTTCTTTTTAATTGTGGTAAAATACATATAACATAAAATTTACCATCTGAGCCATTTTTAAGAGTACGGTACAGTAGTGTTAAATATATTCATATTTTTGACCAACTATTTTCCAGAACTTTATCATCTTGTGAAACAAATTATACCTATTAAACAACTCCTCTTTCTCCACCCTCCCTAACCTCTTACACATACTATTTGCTGTTTCTATGAATTTGACTACTCCAGGTATCTCATGAGTGGAATCATACAGTATTTATCTTTTTGTGACTGCCTTATCTTAGGATAATGCTCACAAGCTTCAACTATATTGTAGCATGTTAAAATGTTCTTCATTTTATAAAGTTCAACTGTATGTTTGTACTATATTTTGTTTATCCATTCATTGATGGACACTTTGGGCCACCTTTTGCCTATTAAGAAGTGTTGTGAGCATGGGTGCATTAATATTTCTTCAGAACGCTGCTTTTAGAAATGTGTAACTGGAATTTCTAGATCATATGGTACTTGTTTTTTTTTTTTTTTTTGAGGAATTGCAAAGTGTTTTCCTCAAGTGGCAGCATCATTTTACATTCCCAACATTCAACAGCGTTCCAGTTCCTCATCTGCATATCATGTTATTTTCTGAATTTTTTGTTTAAAAGTAGCCATTCTAATGGATGTGAGCTTTGTCAATCACTTTGAAAATAGCACTGCCCAGGCCCCAACCTCTGGAGGTGGGACTTGAAAATCAGTTTTGTTTACTTGATTTTTAAACTTTGGTGTTTTTGCCCTGGCTGGAGTGGCTCAGTTGATTAGAGTGTCATCGTGTACACTGAAAGGTCTCAGGTTTGATCCCTAGTCAGGGTGTATAGGAGAGGCAACCAATTGGATGTCTCTCTCTCCCTCTCCTTTCCTCTCTAAAAAGTTTCTTGGTGTCTCTGATGTGTAGCCAGGATTAAGAACCACTACCACTACATTAACTTGGAGGTGATTACCAATCGTATAGTTTACTTCATCTTATGATTTGACTTTTCTCATACACACACACACACTAAAACTCTTAAGAATCTTTAAGAACAAAGATGATATTCTAAAATATCACAACTGAAAATGGCTCTTGCTCAGCTGGTGTGCCTCACTGGTTGAGCATTGACCTATCATGGTTCAATTCCCAATCAGGGCACATGCCCAGGTTGTGGGCTTGATCCCCATTGGGGGAAGGGGACATGCAGGAGGCAGCTGATCAATAATTGATGTTTCTATCTCTCTGCTTCCTCTCTAAAATAAAACATTTAAAAAAATGGCTCTTATCCTGGCGTTTTAATTATTTAAAGCTAGACTACCTTTTGAGTGTCCCAATTACAAAGATAACCACTATGACTTCTATCATCATAGATTAAAGTTTATTGACTGTTTTAAAACTTTATAGTTTTGCTGTGCACTATATTGTGTCTGGCTTCCTTTCATCGATGTTACGTTTGTGAGATTTAGCCACATATTTACCTATGTTGTCTGTTCATTTTCATTGCTGGATGGTATTCTACTACAGAATTATCATCCATCCATTCCTATTGGGACCTTTGTGTTGTTTCCAAATAATTGACTATGACAATTAATGCTGTTGTGAACATGCATATCATGCATATGTGCAACATTATGTTGTGTATTAACCCAGAAGTAAAATAGTTGAATCACAGATTATGTGTATGTTCAACTAAAGAGAAACTGCTCAAAATTAAGACATAATAACCAAACTCAAGTTATTCTATATCAAATATTTGCAATAAGCTACTAAATATATTTTGGAGACTAGGGAAATTTAGGGAATTTTTCATTTTGATAGGTATGAGAATGACATGGTGATTACATAGGGAAAATGTTTAAATGTATGCTCAAAAAATTGGTGTGAATAGTCACACCTGTATAGTATGTGCTAAATGGTTTTTTTTTTTTTTTCCGGAAAAACCCTATATAGACAAGCAAAGATGACTCTATATATATTTCCCTATGTTAAAAATTTTTAATAATAAAGTGTACTGTGATGGAGGCTACAGATGGACTGGCCAAGAACAACAGCTGATAATTATCATTGGGCAAAAGAATAGCTAATATTGGTAATCTGATCTTTTCAAAGTAAATGTGCATTGCTTGGCTAGAGGTCCTGATTTCTAATGTGAGGTAAGCTCTCTGTACAGCAACAGAAGACTATAAATTGGTCCCTTTATAAAATATTATTTGCAATTATCCCAGTCTTACTGTTCAAAGTATTTTCTGTTTATTCCCAAAATTGTTTAAAAAGAACTTTTGTGTGCCCAGCTGGTTTGGCTTAACGGTTGAACTTCGACCTATGAACCGGTTGATTCCTAGTCAGGCACTTGCCTGGATTTCGGGCTCCACCCCCAGTGGGAGGCATGCAGGAGACAGCTGATTGGTGATTTTCTCACTTCATTGATGTTTCTCTCCCTCTCCCTTTCTGTCTCTGAAATAAATAATAATAATAATATATACAAACTCATGTGGCTTTTGATGATACTTGGCAAATTTCTGTGTTAGCTGCCAATTTCACTTTTTTTTTTTTACTGTCTCTAAAGCCTTTATTATTTTTATTAACAGGAAACTAGAAAATGCCAACATAATGGCTCAGCAACACAGACCAAGAGATTTTCACCTTATCTTGACATAATGGTGGGTCATGTTCAATTGCAAGGTATCAGAAATAGTATCATTCATTTAAATAGTTTGGTTATCTCTAAAATCACTTATACTCCTGCATGCTAAAGTATGGAGTTACAAATATTCTGGCTAGTATGTATAAAGCATGACTATCTTGTGGGTAAGCAGGTTCACTGTTGTTTCTAATGTTTATGGTGAGTTGTCATTTTATTGTTACTGCTGCTTTCAAAGCAGTTTTTTTGCCCATTGATTACAACAATGTTTCCTTTTCTATTCTTGTTCCTAGTCAACTGGACTCCCTCCTTACTATTAGCAATTTCTTACGTATTTTTTAGAAACGATATGGTTTCTTTTTACAGAACAAGAGTGCTGATCATTACCAGAACTTAATTCATCTTAGAAAAATGTCTCCCCCCCAAAGAAAAAGGTTCTAGGGTGCCACCCTCCCCTTTAATGGTTGCATAATATCATATGGATGTGGACATATGGATATTATATGCAGCATTGCAATGAATATTCTCATATGTACATTAATGAATATATATGCCACTACCTATTATTACATATATATATTTGGGGGGAGCTGGTCTATTTCTATTAATTTCTGGGGCAATGTTTTTAAATTTTGCTAGATGTTTAATTGTTCTCCTGATGTCATTCCAACTTCTAGTTCTACCCACAATGTACAAGAGAAAAGTCTCAAACTTCGAAGAAAAAGAGTCTTCGAGGCGGTTGTGAATATTCCAGTCATTTCTGACAAATACCCATAGATCAAAGATTTCTTGAAATGCATATATAAGCTAAAAATTGTTTCCAAAATGTTCATAGAAACATGAAAGTTCACCTCTAATTCAAAGGCTTCCTCCTTTCAAAAACACCAGGACCAACCAATGTCTTGTGTTTTCCAAGAAAAAAAGTTTTAATTCCTCAATTATTACTACCTCAGTGGTGCAGGTATTAAATTGTGCTGCCCAATATGCATACTGAAGCATCAAGGAATCAAGCTGATAAAAAAAAAAATAATTTAAGTTAACATATCTTGAACCAGGAAGGCTCAATTTTATATAGTTGCATGTTTTGAGGCTTTGAACAAAGCTTGTTTAAAACTATTTTCCACACATTTCAACAAATGGCAGAGAATAAGTTATTCTGCTGTGTGGTGGCTCTTCTGGTGGGACCTCATAGCAGATCTTACACATGCAGGAAGGAAGCAGTACAGCATAGAACTAGAGTTTGGCTTTTGAATATCAGATGGTTTAGAGACCAGTAAGGTAAAAAAAAAAAAAGGTAATCTGCTTTGTGCTCAAACACTCTAAATCCTGCATCATCAAATGAACTGCCTCCAATCCAAGGGAGAAAAGTTTCTTCAAAATAAAATCAGGGCCCTGGCCAGGGAGGCTCAGTTGGTTAGTGTCATCCCCCTAAGCCAAGGTTGTGGGTTCAATCCCTAGTCAGGGCACACACAAAACAGCAATGAATGCATAAATAAATGGAGCAACAAATCAATCTCTCTCCCAAGTCGATTTAAAAAGAATAAAGAAAACCCTGGCTGGCTTTGCTCAGCTGATAGAGCATCAGCCTGCGGACTGAAGGGTCCCAGGTTCGATTCCAACCAAGGGCACATGCTCCGATTTTGGGCTTGATCCCCATTAGGGGGCGTGCAGGAGGCAGCCAATCGATGATTCTCTCTCATTATTGATGTTTCTATCTCTCTCTCCCTCTCCCTTCCTCTCTGAAATCAATAAAAGTATATTAAAAAATAAAAAAATATATATAAATAAAATGAGGCTTCAATTAAGGTCAAACAGGTAATCTAGAAAATGTATCTTCTTTGCAATAATCCAGTCTTCTCATCTGCTCCTCCCTGCAATCTGAGTCCTGTCTAGAACTTTTCTTGGTACTCTAGATAATGACCCCCTTCTGAAGGTCCCTGCTCTCTCTTGATTGGATCTTCAACATTTCTATCCTAACTTATCCTCCCATATAAACTTTCTCAAAACACACACAAAAAAACTTTCTCAAGTGTCCCTAACATTCTTCTCTTGATCCTATTGTCTCCTCGTAGCCCCAATCTTCTTTCTTCTGCACCTCACATCAGAACATCCTTAAAAATGGCGTTTTTTACCCCTACCTCACACTCAACTTTCCCCCACCATTTCTCTAAAACTCCCTTACACTAAGGTTAACACCATACTTAGTTGTTAAATCCAATGGGTTCTTTTTGACCCCTATCTGATTTGACCTCTCAACTACATCTGTCACTAGACTATTGTGACTCTCTTAAAAACTCTTCTCTAGTTTCCAGGATACATTTTCCCCCAGATTCTATTTGTTAAATATTTATAAAGCACTTACAATGAGGCCAAACACTGAGCTAGAAATTGGTGATACAGTCTCTTTACAGAGACTTATAAATAGGCAATTACATGATACATATAATTACTATTATTCTAGAGAAAAGAATGATGCTTAAAAAACACACAAACAAACCCAAAAAACAAACAAACAAACCAACAAACCAACAACAACAACAACAACAAAAAACACCCAGCACCAGCAGGTTTGGCTCAGTGGATAGAGTATCTGCCTGTGGACCAAAGGGTCTCGGGTTCAATTCCAGTCATGGGCATGTACCTTGGTTGCAGGATCCCCCCAGCTCAGGGCTCATCGATGTATTTCTCTCACATCATTACTTCTCTTTCTCTCTCTCTAAAAATCAATGGAAAAATATCCTCGGGTGATGATTAAAAACAAAATAAAACAGGGTTCTAAGGGAACAAATAGAGGGCCAGAGTGGAATTCGAGATGTTATTCGCTTCATAATCTCATTTGGCTAATCCATTCATCTTCTCTCCTTTGCACCCTATTTATACTTCATCTACAAACTCCCCGGATAGGGTCTCAGTCACCGAAAGATTTCAAATATCTCTACACAAATGACTGACTATAAATGTACATATTCTGAATACTTCTTGTGGCCTGGCCAGCGGTGGTTGAGTGTTGGACCTATGAAGTAGGAGGTTACCTTTGGATTCCTGGTCAGGGCATATGCCGGGGTTGCAGGCTCACTCCCCAATGTGGGGCAGGCAGGAGGCAGTTGATGGATCGATCAGTGATTCTCTCTCAGCATTGATGCTTCTCTCTCTCCATCTCCCTTCCTCTCTGAAATCAACAAAAAAATATTTTAAAAAAGTACTTACTGTGTTCCTATTCTCCGTCCCCCAAACCATTGGTTTGGTTCACTCGTCACTTCCCACCTGAACTAATGCAATGGTTTGACTTTTGTTCACACCTCACCTGAATTCCCAACACAGGCTAGCACCTTGCGCTCGGGCCCAACCCCGATTCTGCAACGTTCAACGAGAGTTCAGCTTGTTCCAAAGGCTTCATGTTAGTGAAACGAATAAATGAGTCGAGGACAGGAATTTCCCAGATGCTCTTCTCCATAACAAACACAACACAAGTGCCAGCTGCAGCCAGAGCGCCGGACTCTCCCGTGCGCTCCTGCAACGCCAGTGATCGGCACCAGCCGTGCTCCACCGGCCCAGCATCCGCTCCGACCGAGAGGCGGCCGTTGTAGGGCCGGACCCCCAACCTCCTGCCCATCCCAACCTGGCAAAAGAAAAAGCCCCCCAAATCGAACCACGGCAACAAAAACACGGCCAAGAGAAAAGCCACACGCATACAATTTAAAAGGGACCATTGGCCAACCAGCTTGCACTGGATTGAGGCCCAAGGAAGCCAACTGGCAGCTCACCTGGGCGGCGGGCGGCACGGGCACGGCCCCCTAACCGCCTCGCCGGGCACACGGTGCTGGTGGGGGAGGGGGCGGGAGCAGGGACGGTTACTCCCCACCCGGGGTCCCAGGGTCACCGGGGTCCCAGGACAGGGCTCCCCGCACAAGCTCTTACGTCGTGTAAGAAGGATCCTGTCTGATCGTCCCCTTGAGCTTGCACAAGATGAAACGGTGCAGGCAGCGGTTTCTCCTCGGTTCTCCACCAACCGTCGCCGCTAGCTCTTGCCCCGATGGCGGCTGTGAGCCGGCTGCGGCAGGCGCCTTTATAGGAGCCCTCCCGCGGGCGGCCCGCCCATTGGCCCTCGCGTGTCACGTGGGCGGGAGGCGTGCCTGGGGTGTGAGCGCAGCGCAGCGGCCCGAGTGCAGCCTGAAGGTCCCCACGCCCAGGGCACGTGGTGGCTGAGCGCTCACTGCAGGCCGGGCCCAGAGCGGAGAGCTGGAGGGTTAGGAGCAGGAGCGCCGCCCTGGAGGCATTTACTGTAAAACACCAGCCCCTGAGGTTCTTTTGGAAGTTTGGGCTGGCGGCGTTTTCATCATTGGCACACTTCTCTCCAGCCCTCCCCAAACTTGCCATCTTTTGCATCTAGCGAGAGCTTAATAGGAGGTAGCGGCTGAGGTTGGAGCCGATGTGGATTCACTGAGTTTTATGTTTTCTTTAAATGCATTTTTATTTGTATTTGAGAAAACAGCTTAAAGTAGTTCATTGAGTTTTAAGTGGCACTTAAGAGCTGTTTCACAACAGCTGCAGGGGGAGAGTGATTTAGTGAACACCTCATAATTTGTGACTGTGTATTAGAAGGATGTATTTTGCACAGTAGCTGCCTTTTGGGTCCTATTGCAGTGATTCTAAATTCTTAATATATTGATTCCTAGGTGGGGAAAGGAAGGACAAAAACAGCTGAGGCACTGCCAGATAAGCTGTCAAAACCAATCAACCTCATTTCCTGAAGCTCAAATCAGGGGGGTCATTACAGACCTTGGCATACCCTAATTCGGTCGTTTTATGTGAGTGGAGGTCCTGGGGACCAAGGGTTCACAAAACAGCAATACACTAGAGGTCACTTAAAGAAAGGGACCTACAATGGTAAGATATGTACACATATAATACCTTAATAAAAAAATAAAAAATAAATAAAAAGAAAGGGACCTGCAGGCATGTTTACATTAGTAAGGTTCTTCTTATTCAAAACACTGAAAATGGCTAGTTTTAGTAAAAGAAAGGAGTAGAAGGCCTTTATTTCCAAGTAACTCAACGATCAATAAATTTAAACAAATACACCCCATGGAAGAGTCAATAATAGTGTCAAATTTTATTAGTTTTAGTATTTGCATTCTTGTTTTTGTTGTTTAAAATCTTATTATGCAGGGAAAAGAAAGGATTTAGGGTGTGACCCAGATACAAATCTAGGTGTGGCCCTCATATCATGAAAGGTCTAAGGGAAGTCAAAGAAAGTGAAAGCCAGCGATTAACGCAAGTGCAAATTTCTTCAAACAAGTTTTTGGCTCTCCTCCTAAGAACCAGTGGAAGGGAGAAGTGCGTGCTCCAGAGAAGCCTAAGTGGTTTTTAAAAAAGGCAAATATCATTATTAACAATTTTAAAATGGTCCAATTACTGTTCGTTCATTAGTTTTAAGATAAAGATCAAGGCCCTTGAGAGGAGCTAGAAGGTCC
The DNA here is from genome assembly GCF_951640355.1 of Cnephaeus nilssonii. NCBI lineage: Eukaryota > Metazoa > Chordata > Mammalia > Chiroptera > Vespertilionidae > Cnephaeus > Cnephaeus nilssonii. Next base: position 34,546,219 of record NC_137078.1, read on the forward strand.
TAGATGATTTCTCTACCCTCAGTTACCACCACCCCTCCCGCCACACCCCTAGCTCCAGCCACACTGACAGTTTAGCTCTCCCCAGTGCCCTGTGTCCTCTCGGGGCTTCTATAACAGGCTCTTCTCTCTTTCCTCCCATCCCACACTCGGGCGTCAGCCTAAAGTCATTCCCTCACGGAGGCCTCCGTTAGATTAGGTCTTCCTGTTAAGAACTTGCATTATGACCTAATTAGGTAGCACTTATTATTATTGTAATTATATAGCCAGGGGTATATTTAACATCTCTTCAACTTACTAGACAGTAAGCACTCTGAGTGCAAAGTACCAAAAGCCTCTAAAGTGTATTATCATTGAGTACGTTATCTTTTAATCCCGCCAGGTGATACATATAATTTTTCTCTCCATCTCCCTTGTGACAAATCAGACTTGAATTAAGGGTGGGTGGGGAGGGGAGAGAATGACAAAACCAGATTTGAAATTTTATTCCAAAAAACTTAAAATGGTTGCAGAATAAAGAATATAGAGAATGGAATTTATTTGGTATTAGAGTGGATATAATGATGATTTGGGGTTTATGGTTTGAGTACCTGGAGGGGAGCACCATTTACTGGGAAAGGAATTGTAGGAAGGAAGCCAAGTTTGAGTGAATCTTTATTGTTGCCAAAACCGGTTTGGCTCAGTGGATAGAGCGTCAGCCTGCGGACTGAAAGGTCCCAGGTTCGATTCCGGTCAAGGGCATGTACCTTGGTTTCGGGCACATCCCCAGTAGGGGGTGTGCAAGAGGCAGCTGATCGATGTTTCTCTCTCATCGATGTTTCTAACACTCTATCTCTCTCCCTTCCTCTCTGTAAAAAATCAATAAAATATATTTTTTTAAAAAATCTTTATTGTTGAAAATATTGCCTATATCCCTTTCCACCCCCCCACCCCATTGACCCCTTCTAGCCTGCCCCCACCTCCCATCCTAGGCCTGCACCACACTATTGTCTGTGTCCATGGGTTATGCACATATGCACACAAGTTCTTTGGTTGATCACTTCCCACCCACACCCCCACTCTCACCTTTCCTCTGATTGCCCAGTCTTTGAGCATAATGAATTCAGGGTGCCTCTGAGATATCTGGGTGGAGATGTTAAATAGAGAGTTTATTACACAGTTCTAAATAGTCTAGGTTGAAGACGGGAAAAGAGGGCAGGAAGGAGGTTAGGAGAGTGAAAAAGGTTTAGAGCAGTGATGGCGAACCTATGACACTGACACGCGTAGCCATTTCTGATGACATGCGGCCGCATGCCGAGGATGAAACATTTGCTGCTCCTGAGGATGAAACATTTGCGAAATAATGTTTTTTCCTCAAAGTGACACACTACCCGAGTTATGCTCAGTTTTTTGGCGAAGTTTGACACACCAAGCTCAAAAGGTTGCCCATCACTGGTTTAGAGTATTATGGAGAAAAAGCTGACCGGGCAAAGGTGTTGATAAGATACATATTTGAGACAGTTAAGACTGAGAAATTGGTGAGTGTTCAAGGGGAAGTGAAATAGCTGCTTTTCTACAACACTGAGATTTGCCAGGGATGTATTACAAAAAGGCAATAGAGAAAAGTAGCTTCTAAAATATTGAAAAGAAAGTAGCTGATACGACCAGCATAGTTACACTAGGCTATCACAGGGCTATTCTATGTCATATGGAAATAGTTGTAATTATGTATTTTTTTTAAGCATCAAACATAGTTACATGAAGTATGCATTTTTGTTTAAATCAAGCTACCACATGAACATAGCTGAGTAACATTTTAAAGTTTTCATCCTTCATTCTAACATCAGACTCAACAAGAGGAAGCCTAACTTTCTTGTCTCCTATGGATTCATGTGTCCCCAGGACTCAGTTAAAGAATTTAAATTTACAAATAATAGTTTTGTGTAGGAATTAGGAGGCAAATAATACATTTAGACATAGGAGATGATTTATTACTAAAAATAAAAGTATTTGTTACATGCCCGGCCAGTGTTGCTCAGTGGTTGAGTGCTGACACATTGGTTTGATTCCCAGTCAGGGCACACGCAGGCTCGATTCCCAGGAGGGGGCGTGTAGTAGGCAGCTGATCCATGTTTCTATCTCTCTCCCCCTCCCTTCCTCTCTCTCTAAAAATCAATAAAAACATATTTTTTCAAAAAGTATTTGTTGCCCTAACCGGTTTGGCTCAGTGGATAGAGCGTCGGCCTGCGGACTCAAGGGTCCCAGATTCGATTCCGGTCAAGGGCATGTACCTTGGTTGCGGGCACATCCCCAGTGGGGGGGTGCAGGAGGCAACTGATCGATGTTTCTCTCTCATCAATGTTTCTAACTCTCTATCCCTCTCTCTTCCTCTCTGTAAAAAAATCAATAAAATATATATAAAAAAATAAATAGAATATATTTTTAAAAGTATTTGTTACTTTTGTGTTGCTAAATCTCAGTCACTTCTTGCTAGTTCCTTCTTAACCTTCCATTCTCAGTGCTGGAATGCTCCTTGGACCTTCTCTCTATTATCCACGCTTAGGAGCACTTCCAGTCTCAAGGCTTATCTGCTTCTAGCTCCCAGATTTCCATGTCTATCCTGAACCTTTTTCCTGAACTCGACTCACACATCCTGCCTCATCAACTGACCACTGGATATGTCCATGTGAAGTCTAATGAGCATCTGAAACTGATTTAGCTTGTCCAAGCATGCACTCGGGATATCCCCTTTCAAACTGCTCCACCCAGTCTTCTCCATCTTAGTATCCCGCAACTCCAATCCTAAACTCACTTAGGCCAAAAATTCAGTGATCCTTCACATCTTTCCGCTAATTAAGTCCAAAAGGATTTGATTCATCAGGAAATCTTTATGCCTACATTTTTAAAACCTACCCACAATCAATCAAGCAAGCAAGCAGCAAAGGAACTTATTCAGGATCCCGACTAGTCCAAGTCAGTATTAATTTTTCATCTAGTTTATAGCAACAGGTGTCTAACTGATCTCCAATGCTGCTGCTTTAGTCCTTCATGGCCTCAACAGCAAAGGAATGATCTTGGTACTCAATTCATGTCACTCCACTCCTCACAGCTTCAGCGGCTCCCTTTTCCCTCACAGTAAAATCCAGTGTCCTTGCAATTAAGGCTCTGCATCATTTGCTCCTTCTCTCCTCCCACCCCCCATCGTATTTGGTCCTATTGCCTGCTACTCACGCAGTGCACTGCACGCGGCCAAACTCGCCTCCTTGCTGATCCCGGAACACGCTAGCTGTGCTGCTGCCGTGGCCTTCACTTGAGCTGCTCCCTTTGCCGGGAAGGCTTTTGCCCCAGAGTGGATTGGCTCAGTCCCTCATTTTCTTCAGATCTTGCATAGTTAGCTTACCTAACTTAAACATCAGATACATACACACATACATGTATTTCTTATTTCCATTTCTGCTTTACTTTTCTCCTCAGTTCTAATCACTAGCATACTATATGTTTGCATTTATCTTACTTATTGTCTCCTTACCCTACAAGATTGTAAGCTCCATATGGATTTTTATCAGTTTTGTCCATGATGAATCCCAAGTATCTAAAACAGTGACTAGCATATAGCAGATACCCAATAATTATTTGATGGATGAATTATTTAATACACATGTGAGTTATTCTGCTCAGAGAGGCATACACTTATGACCATAGAATAGGGGAAAAAAAGACAGTTGGAACAAAGAACTGGCATAACCTGTGTTTATACATATGTCATTATAGGTAAGTTTACCTGGGAAGACCTGCTTAGTGAGCCAGATATTAATAAGTAAATTTTGAGCAAGATGCTCAAAAGTATTACAAATATGACTTTGAGAGAACAGTACTATGACAGGGAGGATGTTCCATAATTATTTGAAGAAACCAGGCCTATTAGTTGACAAAGCATGAAAAAGATTTTGAGTCAATAACACATACATTACACTTTAAAGGAGACATAATTTGTAATCCTAGTCTTATTCCCTTCCTATTCAATTTCATGGTTTCAAAATTTGACTTCTGATTTGCATTTAACGTCAATATTTTTATTAGCAGCTTTTCCAGTTGTTTTTGTTTGTTATAAATATTTCTTTTCCGCATCCAGCACGGCCAGAGAGCGGTCTGGTTCCTGAGTAGGGGTGGCTGGGGATTGAGAAAATGAAAGAAAGAGACAGACACAGAGATAGAAGGAAAAAGCTGGGGCTGGGTGGGACAGCTCTCCTCTGATGGAGAGACAGAGACCCAGAGCCAATACAGCACAGTCTATTTCACAGTCTGATTATAACAAGAGTAACATGGATACAAATGTTCTTGTTTTGGCAACACTTGCTGCACCTCCCACAGCCCGTTAGCTACTTAGGAAGGAATTAGGGAGGGCTACAAGGTCAGGCTTAACAATGCTAGGCCAGCTCTGCCCTCCAGGCTGGGACTGGTTTGTGGCCTTGCCACAGGTCAGCCCGAGGCTTGACCCTAGAGCCGCTCCCTACAGTTTGTTTGTCTTTTAATTTGTATTGATTGCAGTTTCTCTCCCTCCCTCTCTCTAAAATCAATGAAAAACATATCCTCAGGTAAAGGAAAAAAAGAAAGTTAACTTACATGAATTTTTAAATTATTTTGACATTGAGCCGGGTTTGGCTCAGTGAATAGAGCGAGGGTCTGTGGACCAAAGGGTCCTGGGTTGGATTATGGTCAAGAGCACATACCTGGGTTGCAGGCTCCCCCCTGGCCTGGGCCCTGTTCGGGCTTGTGCAGGAGTCAACCAATCAGATGTGTTTCTCTCGAGTGATGTTTCTCTCTGTCTTTCCCTCTCTCTTTCCCTCTCCCTAAAGAAAAAAGAGAAAAAGAAAAAAAAAATCAATGGATTAACAAAAAGGAGGGTCCCGCAAAAAGGTCCATCTCTGCACAAATTCACTCATTTTCTATTCTTCTGTTTCCAGTTTCTTCCTTTAGTTCATTAAATAAACAAAACTGCTTAAATAAGGTAACTGATAAAATAAAGCCAGGCTTTACATGAATACTCAATTCGATGTAGCATAAAAATCTAGGTTGAAATTGCTGCAGATCAATGGATCAACTTGCAGAAAACATTTTACCAGTGACTTGAGATATTTCACAGAAAACAGCATTAAATATCAGGGAATCACATGGTCCTACAGTTTTTTCTGTTTGGTTATCTTTCAGATTTTCTTATTAAACCCAAAAGATTATCTCAATTTGGTGCTGATATTGAGACAGGCCAGTAAACCAGGACAAATGGGAATAGGGAAACTGAGACCAGATAGTTACTAGGTGTAACGGTTAATAATGTGAATATTTTTTAATACATGGGGTTACACTAAGGTGACCAGACGTCCCGCTTTTGGCGGGACAGTCCCGATTTTTAACAATTGTTAATTTTATAATGTTAAACTTTAATAATAACAAATAATTGTTGAGAACTGATTATCGAGAACTGCTTATCAAAAGTTCGCATTGTTGATCAGTTGTTAGGATTCGACCACCATTGTTTGGACTTAATGAACAATGGCATTTTTTGGGATTGGCAACGACGAAAACATTTTGTAACTGTCTCTCAGACGATACACATCGTACTGCGTGCTAGTAAGCTAGTTAAACAAGTGATGTCATTACAAATCAGCTATTCAGATAATTTAGGTAAGTAATTTATTTATTTCATAAATACATAAATTTTCTTGAATTTAGCAGACAGTACTCGTATTATTTATATTTTATAGTGGCGGCAAAAAGTCTAGCGCCGGCCTTGAAAGTGACACTTAGGACTTACGTTAGGGCAAATTCAGAGGAAAAATAATGCAAGTTAGTATTGTTATTATTTAGAAAGAAATATAGGATTAAAATAATTTTTAAAATATAGTTACTTTATAACAATCGAATTAATTTATAAAGTAACAATAAAATATGTTCATGTAATTATGTACCTACTTACTGTGTTTTTAAGCAATATGTATATAATAATTTATAATATAATTTTAAATTATTTTTTTTAGATTTTTAACATGAGTAAGAAAAGAGGATGCAAATTCAATGATGATCTAAGAAGTGAATTTCCTTTTATTAAAAAAACCAAAAGCGATTACAATATAGACTGATGTATTTCAGAGGGAAGCAGGGAAGGGCCGGAAGAAATTAACCGAAGGACTTATATGCATATATGCATAACCCATGGATACAGACAATGGGCGGTGAAGGCCTGGGGAGGTTGAGGAAGCGAGGGGAGGAGCTCAATGGGAGAAGAAAGGGGACATCTGTAATACTTTCAACAATAAAGATAAATTTAAAAAAAAGAGTGCATGGTTAGCATTTTCCCTCCCCAACCAGAAGGTAAATAGTTTAAATCAACCTCCTCAGGGGGACAGATAGCAGGAACCCAATCAGTGACATTTGCCAACCACACCCAAAGACAGATGAAATTATGAGAATAAATCTCATTTTGGTACATCAGCAGAAAGCTGATGAATGTTATATAGAAATCCTCCCCTAAGACCTCCCTTAAACCCCCAGCCTCTTCCTCCCAGGAGCAAGCCCCCCTTTGCCCCACACCTTCCCCGATTCTTCTCCCACAGGGATGCATCTCCTAAACTCTCAGAGACCCTACAAGGCTTACAGCCAGGGCAGCAATGAGCAGCAGCAGTTCGTCCCAGGCAAACCCCCGGAACCTGCCCCAAACCCCCTCCCCTTTTCTGACTTCTTAGTGAGCCAAGAAGAGCGGCCTAGGCTCATTCCCCAGCCCCTCCTTGTCTCACTGTCCCCAGCTTTAATAAACATCCTCTAAATTCACCTGGACTCGCATTGTGAAATTTTTTCTGCACTAAATCAGGAACTCGCATACTACCCGCTGGCCCTGGGGGGGTAGGTCCCTTTCACTAGTAACAGTTATGCCCTGAACACAAGGCTCAGGAAACAGCATTTAAGGGGTACCTGGAGAATTCTGATGCAGAGATCCATAGACAACACTTTGGAAAACCCCGGCCTAGACCAGTCCAAGATTGTGGTCAACTACCCCATTAGTAAAAAATTGCTAGTATACACCCACAGTATGCAATGAGTGATATGGTAAAAGCAATGCACTTACACATATTTGCTATTTTTAAAAATATTGCTTCAACACTTTGTGATATGACAATTTAAAGACCTAGTTCAGTTTATTTTGGTATTTGGTTTTAATGAAGTCCTAGCTAATAAACATATCTCATTGTGGTACACAGATTCCAATGGAAATACACTATTGCTTATATTTATGACATCTTGATACTCATTCGGTAATTCAACCCACCAATTTTGCAAAGTTTTTGTTAAAATCTGGCTAGTAACCTTCTTTCCTGATGTGTCAGTTAATGTTTTGTGAACTAACTGGGAGATTATGCATTTTTTAATGTTTTTAACAAATAGTTTCAAAACCCATTGAAACTTCTAAACAGATGATAAAGTATGTCTCCAAGTCTTTTTAAGCGTCTATTTGCCTTATTATTACTTACAATTCTACAGTACATCTCCTGTGTATTATATTTGTGTTCATCACCCCAGCTTTATTATTATTACTGCAATTGGTTTTAGAGAGAGAGAACGGGAAAGGCAGAGAAAGTGAAAGGGAGAGAGAGAGGAACATGGATGTGAGAGAGAAACATCAATTGGCTGCCTCCCGCACGTGCTCTGACTGGGGATCAAGCCCACCACCTGGGTATGTGCCCTGACAGGGAATTGAAGCCAAGACCCTTTGGCCAACGGATGATGCTCCAACCGAGCCACACTGGCCTGGGCTTACTTTTAATATGTTTTATTTGCAGGAAGCTTTTAAAGTCAAACTAGATAATACACTGTGTGGTTTTTCTGACATGAATTCTTCAACAGCAACTGGATTTTCCATAATTTAATTAAATTCTGACATTGACTGCGGGGAGTTAACACAGACCCCACAGATTAAGAACCGCTAGCAGGGTCGCCTAAGACCATCGGAAAACACAGATATTTACATTATGATTCATAACAGTAGCAAAATTACAGTTATGAAGTAGCAATGAAAATAATTTTATGATTGGGGGTCACCACAACATGAGGAACTGTATTAAAGGTTGCAGCATTAGGAAGGTTGAGAACCACTGGATTAAGGGCTCAGTCCCACAAGCCTGCCTCTATTAGATGCCAGCTGCACATGGAGTGTCAGGCTACCCACACTTCTGCCTGACGGACTACAAATTTGGGGGTTCCCATGACCCCCTCCTCGGGTTCTTGCTGTAACAATTCACACAACTAAAAAAAAAAAAAAAAAAAAAAACCCAAAAACACTGTACTTACCTTTCAAGGTTCATGATAAAGGATGCAACTCAGGAACAGCCACGTGGAAGTGCGCAGAGGCCGGGGGCGAGGAGCTCCCATGCCCTCTCCCGTCGGACACCATCTCAGCACCTCCACGTGTTCACCGCCCCGGAAGCATTCCGATTCTCTCTCTCCTCCCCCACGAGTTTTTAAGGAATTTAACCTCTGGACCCCCTCCCCTCCCTAGAGGTCGGGGTGGAGCTGAAAGTTCCAAACCTCTAATTAAGTGTTTGGTCTTCCTGGTGACAAACTCCCATTCTGAGTCCCATTCAGAGCCTATCAAAGGGCCTCGCCCTGGTTCACCAATTGGCATAATCTCAGGTGTGGTTGCAAGGGGGCTTTTGAATAACAAAAGCCACACCTATCACCCTCGTGGCTCAGGAAATCCCCAGCCTTTTAGAAGCTCTGCTAGGAACAGGAAAAAGACCAAATATTTAAATTTTTATGATAGCACATGATACTCTGTATGGCTCTTAACCAGGCGCCACATCAATGGAAACTGCGATGTGCTTAAAGTGAACAACTGAGTCTGGGTGCCACTATTAGCTTCCACTTACCACCAACACACTCACGGCATCAGTTAGTCCTCCAATCGGGAAGAACAGAATCCCCCCCTCGCCAATCTAAACAGTAAAAGGGCTTCTTAATGTTTCGGGAGCCGACCGAGTGGTTGAGAAGTTTAGAGAAACAGACTCAGAAGAGAGTAGATTTTAAAAGCTTTCTTCACACACACACAAAAACATTTGTAACCAGGTGAGGGGATGGATCTCAACTAAACGTACTGTGGTAATCCTTTTGCAGCATATAGAACATATCAGCTCGTTATGTGATTCACCTTAAACTTGGGCAATGTTATCTGTCAATTATGTCTCAATAAACCTGGAAGAAAATAAAAACAAAATCAATTTCCTTCTAGAACAAAAGTGACAGGTATACCCTTGGCAGGAAAAAAGTTCCCCAGCCTTGGCGTAGGAGCAACAGGAGAGCCTGAGCTGGGCTGCCCTAGCTCTCTGGGAAGTCAGAGAAGGGGGCCTTGCCTGGGGCTGCCCATTGCTCCCCTGGTTGCAAGTCCCCTGGGCCCCTTAGAGTTTAGGAGATGCTTGCCGGTGGGGGAAGAAGAGGGGAATGAAGATGGTGGGGGGGGGGGGGGGGGGGGCGGGGAACGGGTCCCCAGAGGAAGAGTGAGAGCTGGGCCCTTTGTCTTGAGGCTTTTATCCCTCCCTTGCAGGCAGAAATCTTAGGGGAGTTCTCGGGGGGGGGGGGGGGGGGGGGCGTTTAGCAGAATATGCATCAGTTTTCTAGGTGTGCTCCTTCAGGGTCGTGGTCTCCACTGATTGGTCAGTGTTCGGGCAGGGGGTTGTCAGTCATCTCAGCTGGTCCTTGTGTCACCCCCCTGGTTTTGCTGCTTTTCTGGGTCTGGAGCTGAAATACAACTGAGGCCTAGATGTTATCTCTAGGGAGGGGACCTTCTGTATCTGCCCGTTTGGACACCACCTGCCTCAGTTTCCCCATTTCACTTGTCCTGGCTTAGTGGTCTGTCTCACTACCAGACCAGCATTAGATTTGACAGGTTGTGGGCTCAGTTCCACTTCAGATGCCAGTTGCAAGCCCAGGTTTTTACTTGTGCTTCTGACCAACTGGCTATAAATCGGAGCTTCTCACACCCCCGCTTCAGGTTCCATTAATTCGCTAGAGTGACTCACAGAACTCAGGGAAAAATGTATTTGCCTTTCCTGGTTTATTATAAAAGGATATGATAAAGGATGCAGGTGAACATTGGATGACAGATGCATAGCGCCAGGGCTGAGGGAGTGGCTCAGAGCTTTCATGCCTCCAGCCACACCACTCTCCCAGCACCTCCAGGTGTTCACCGGCCTGGAAGTTACCTGAACTCTGGGGATTTTTATGGAGTCTTCATCCACAGGCATGATTGATCATTAACTCCATTTTTAGCCCCCTTTCCTTCTCAAGAGAATTGGGGGAGGGGTGGGCGGTGCGCGCGTTAAAAATGCCAAACTCCTAAGCTTGGCTTGCTTTTTCCAGTGATCAGTCCTCATCCAGGAGCCTCAGTAGAACAAAGACATTCCTATCACCCAGGAAATTACAAGGGTTTCAGGAGCCTTGGGTTGGGAACCAGGGTTAAAGAATAATTTGAGAACAAAAGATGCTACTAGAGCTCTTATCACTTAGGTCCTAAGGAGATTACAAGGGTTGCAGGAGCTCTGTTCCAGGAAGTGGAGGCAGGAACCAGTTTCCATGGTGTCACACCTATTGAATTCTTCCCACCTTGCTGACCATGTAGCTCCTAGGCCAGCATCCTCTTCTAACCACGAGGCTCCATTCCAACCTGGTTAATAAGGTTAAGAATTCCATAGGCTCACTGTCATTTTCCTGGTGGTGATACCCAAAAGCAATGGGCTAAAACTAAGAAGCCCTTGTTTTTGGTTCAGCTCTGTCACCAACCAGTGGAAATTTGATTGATCTAATTTTCCTCTTTTGTGAAACAAGAGCTCTGACTTTAACCATCTCTAACTTTACTTCCAGTTCTTTTCTTTCTAAATTGAGATATAATTGACACATTACATTATATTAGTTTCAGTTGTACACATAATGATTCAATATTTGTGTGTTTTTAAAAATATGGTTTTATTGATTTTTAGAGAGAGAGGAAGGGAGAGGGATAGAGAGATAGAAACATCGATGAGAGAAGAACATCATCAATCGGCTGCCTCCTACATGCTCCCTATTGGAGATCTAGCCCACAACCTGGGCATGTGCCCTGACCAGGAATTGAACCACCACCTCTTGGTTCCTAGGTTAACGTTCAACCACTGAGCCACAATGGCTGGGCTGTTTTATTTTTTATTGACTTTTTTTTTTTTTTTTTTTTTGAGAGAGAGTAGGGCGTGGGGGAGAAGGAGAGAGAGAGAGAGAGAGAGAGAGAGAGAGAGAGAGAGAGAGAGATCAATTTATTGTTCCACTTATTTATGCATTCATTGGTTGATTTTTGTATGTGCTCTGACAGGGGACCAAGCCCACAACCTTGGAGTATCAGGATAATGCTCCAACCAACTGAGCTATCTGGCCAGGGCAATGATTCAATATTTGTAATTCAATATATTGCAAAATGATCACCACAATAAGTCTAGTTATCATCTGTCACCTTACCTAGTTACATTTTTTCTCTTGTGGTGAATTTCTTCTAGTTCTAAAATTCTGTGAGTCTATTACCGCAGGCATAGCATTTTGACTTTCTTAGATTTTGTCCTAGACCCAGGCCACCTCTCTTGCCCTTGCCCTGTTTTCCTGCCTCAGTTCCTGATGGACAGGTGTCACTCTGTGGCATTAGCACAGCCCCTTCTCCTAAATGCTGCATGGCCTTTCCTTCACAATTTATATTGTTACTAGAGGCCCGTTGCATGAAATTTGAGCAGGGGGGAGAGGGAGTTATCCCTCAGCCCAGACTGTACCCTCTCCAATATGGGATATCCCTCTCACAATGCAGGACTGCTGGCTCCCAACTGCTCGCCTACCTGCCTGCCTGATTGCCCCTAACCACTTCTGCCTGCCAGCCTGATCACCTCCTAACCACTCCCCTGCCAGCCTGATCAACGCTTAACTGCTCCCCTGCCCGCCCAATTGCCCCTAACTTCCCTCCCCTGCTGGCCCGGTTGCCCCCAATTGCCCTCCCCTGCTGACCTGGTCACCCCTAATAGCCCTCCCCTGCCGGCCTGGTCACCCCTAACTGCTCTCCCCTGCTGGCCTGGGCACCCCCAACTGCCCTCCCCTACAGGCCTGGTCCCCTACAACTGCCCTCCCCTGCAGGCCTGGTCCCCCCCAACTGCCCTCCCCTGCAGGCCTGGGTCCCCCCCAACTGTCCTACCCTGGAGGCCTGGTCGCCCCCAACAGCCCTCCTCTGCCAGCCCAGTCACCCCTAACTGCCCTCCCCTGCAGGCCTGGTTCCCCCAATTACCCTCCCCTGAAGGCCTGGTTCCCCCAATTGCCCTCCCCTACATGCCTGGTCCCCCCCAACTGCCCTCCCCTGCAGGCCTGGTTCCCCCAATTGCCCTCCCCTGCAGGCCTGGTCCCCCCAACTGCCCTCTCCTGCAGGCCTGGTCCCCCCCAACTGCCCTCCCCTGCAGGACTGGTTCCCCCAACTGCTCTCCCCTGCTGGCCATCTTTGACCACATGGGGGCGGCCATCTTATGTGTTGGAGTGATGGTCAATTTGCATATTACCTTTTTATTATATAGGATCTTTTATGTGCATGTGTTTTATCTCCACAGATGTATTTTCAGGTTAGAGCCCTGTCTTGTAAAACATACCCACCGCTTCAGGTAACCTGGACATTTAGTAAATATTAATTTCTTCATTGAAGAGTGCCTTGACAATGTATGCACCATTGTTATGGAAGTTTTTTAAAAGTAAAAAACACAATGTTGAGTAAAAATAGCTTTGGCTTGCCTGACTTAACCTGTTTCAGTGTAAAGACGCTATGCATTCTTCCTCTATAATCCTTCCTGTGAGTTCCCTTCAAAGAGCTGTTTTCATAAATCTTCTGAAAATTTACATTCTTATGGGAACTATTTCTCCCCAGGCATTCCATCGAACTTGTCTGTCAGGTTATTTGGTATTTTATCTTGTTCCTTAGAGAGTTACTCAGAACTGCTAGGTCATCCCACTACTCAAAACCCGCCAGTGCCTTCCCTTCTCCCACCGAGAGATCCCAATGTCAAGTGTGAGTTTCTAACCATGACTTGTACTGACCTGGTACCCCCACCACCTCTCTGACCTTGCCACCCCTTTCCTTTCTGCTCCAGTGACCTCTTTGCTGTTCCCTTGGCCTAAACTACTCTTGCCCCCCAAATGTCAGCATGCTTTGCCCCTTTACTTCCTTCAGGTCTTTTATTGAGAGGCCTTCCCTGACAACCCTGTTTGCAGTGGAACTCACCCCACCTGGCCAGTCACTCTCAATTATCCCTACTCGGCTTTGTTGCTCTTCACAGAATTCATCAACTAACATATTTCATATTTATTCATTGATTGCCTGTTTCCCCCGCTGCTGCTAGTTTTTCTGCTGCATTAGTGATATAATATTGATAGAGTCGGTAAAGATTATAAGAAGTTGAATAGATTGAGAAAATCGGTTCAAAGTTCTAAAAATATTAAGTTTCACTTCATTGATTTTAATACCAGGAGCAGTTAAAGGTGACGTCTTTGTGTGGCCACTAGGTGGCAGGACATGCACACATACCATACTTCACAAATGGAAGCATTGATCTGAAGTTCACCTTCAGAGGGCAGTGATAGTACTAATCCCTTACGTTTGCAGGAGGCAGCTGGTCAATGTTGCCATCTCACATTGAAGTTTCTCTCTCTCCCTCTCCCTTCCTCTCTCTCTCAAAATCAATTAAAAATCTTTTTAAAAATCACTTTTAGCTTAAAAAACAAAAACTAAACCAAACTCAAACCATAAAAGCTTTCCAGCCTCTCCTTTGGATTTGGGATGGATCCTGAAATGCATCTCCTTTTGGATCTCTTCAAACTTCAAAATATGTTTTGGGGGGGGGGGGGGGGGGGGAATGGATTAGGCTAGGACGCTTCCAGCAGACAGTGCCGGTGGGCATCAGTGTGTCTGTTTATGTGACAACACACATTTCTGCCTCTTGCCTGGCTGAGTGCTTTAGGTGTGTTTTGTGTGAAAAATGAGGCTGTGCGATTCCCATTAGTATTAATAGGAACTGCACTGAGCCCCGGATGGTTTTGGAAGAACACTAAAGTGGGATAGCAGAAAAATCACCTACATGTAAAGATATTATTTAAATCCATTAAATATTGTTCTTAGGTTTTCTAAGTTTATAAGAAGCAACCACTGGTGCACTTTTAGCGCAGAATTTTATTGGCAGAAATGTGATCTTTAAAAGCCTCTTTCACTAATTGTCTTTGCTGTAGTGCCTATGGCATATTAGAAATAACTAAGGTTTGAGTCTAAAATCTGGGGTGTGGTCCTAATTTAGCTCCTTACTGGTGTACGACCTTCAGCACATGAACCTCACTTTCCTTCTGTGTAAAATTGGTATAATACTACCTGATTAACAGAATAGGTATGAGGATGAAATGAGATAATAGTTATGAAAACAGATATGAAGTAAAATCCCTGTATATAAGGTGATTGTTATTATCACAGAGGCAGGGGGACAGTGTGGGTTTTTAAAAATATATTTTTTTATTGATTTCAGAGAGGAAGAGAGAGGGAGAGAGAGATAGAAACATCAATGATGAGAGAGAATCTTTGATTGGCTGACTCCTGCACGCCTCCTACTGGGGATTGAGCCTGCAACCCTGGCATATGCCCTTGACTGGAATTGAACCTGGGACCCTCTGGCCCACAGGCTGACGCTCTATCCACTGAGCCAAACCAGGCAGGGCCAGTGTGGGTTTTTTAAGCTGGAGGACCTGGGTTTTGTCATTACTCACTGTTAACCTTGGGTTACTTTGTTCAAATTACTGAACCTCAGTTTTCTTGTTGGGGGGAAGAAAAAAAAAAAGAACTAATCAGCAACTCATTTATTGAGTATTTTCTAAGTGCCAGAGACTTCATTCTTAATATCTAAATTCTTTCTATAACAACTAACTTAGTCTCTATACCCATTTCTGAAATAGATTTGTTAAAATTGATTGATTATTAAAGTCTTGGCATTTTAGAGCTAGAAGAGCCTTAAAAGCAATATGGTCTCAGCACTTTATTTTTTAAATATATATTTTTATTGATTTCAGAGAGGAAAGGAGAGGGCAGAAACATCAATGATAAGAGAGAATTATGGATCAGCTGCCTCCTGCACGCCCCACACTGGGGATCAAACCCGCAAACCGGGCATGTGCCCTGACTGGGAATCGAACCGGGACCTCCTGGTTTAAAGGTTGATGCTCAACCACTGAGCCACGCCAGGCGGGCATAAGCACTTTATTTTACACATGAAAAATAAAACTCTGGGAGAAAATATACTCCAGAGGTGAGCTAAAGTGCTTGACGTCATATGCTAGATGTGGGCAGAACTGAGACTAGAAAATAGCCAGTGGCTAGTTTCCAGGATATTTCATTGTCTCCATTCCATCAAGGACAATTCAAACAAGTGTGAGACAGAAAGTTGCTCTTGTATCTTTTGGCCCAGTTGGAGGTGTAAGTGAGGATCACCTGAGGCGGTGATATTGTGGTGCACAGCAGCTTAGGAGAGAGCAGAGAGGTGGGAAAGAATAATGTAGGTGGAGTGATGACAGAGGGCTTCCTGGAGGAGGAGAGATGTGAACTGGGCATAGAAAAGCAACAAGAAATGGTAAGCAAAGAGAGAGGATAGACATTCCAAAAGGAGAAAATGGCATAAGTCAAAGAGGGGAGGGAGGGAAGAAGACGGAATTTGCAGGAGCTAAAGCTTCCTGTGGAGGAGAAGTGGCATATGAGGCAGGATAGGTGGTGGGTGAGGACTAGAGGCCAGAGACCTGGAATACCAGGCAAAGTTTCTTCTTAATTCCATAGTCAATGGGAACCATTGATTAGTTAATTCAGTCATTTGTTTAACAAAGGCTTATTGGGCATCTACAATGTGCTGTGCTCAGCTGGGCACTGGGGGTTTTGTCCCTACTTTCAGGCAAGTTCAATCTAGTGTGGAGAACTCAGCAGCTGTAGCTCAGGAGATTTTGGGTTGATTCCCCGTCAGGGCACATGTAGGTTTGCGGGCTAGATCCCCGGTGGGGGCTTGCAGGAGGCAGCCCATCAGTGATTCTCTCTCATCATTGATGTTTCTAGCTCTCTCTCCCTCTCCCTTCCTCTTTGAAATCAATAAAAAAAATTTAAAAAAACCCCCACCCATGTCTACTGTAAAGAGCTGGGGGATAAAGTGATAAATGAATTCCCTATTGAGAAATGCTTTGGCAGTCATGGACAGGGTGCTGTGTTAGAGAGTAGCAGAGAATGCATTCTCACACAGGTCAGCCAGAGACAACTTCTCTGAACAATTAGTAGGAGGTCCATGTGGCTAGAACACTGTTAGCATGAGGGGCTGGAGGAGAGGCTGGGGAAGGGAGCTGGGGCTGGATAACACTGGAATGTGTTCTAAGTGCAAAGGGACTTGTAAGTGCATTGGAGGTTTTTAAGCAGGTAAGTGATTTGGCCTGATTTTATTTATATACATAATTAATTGATATACATTAAAGCCACTCTTCTTGGTTGCACTATAGGGAATGAACTATTTTGCCCTGAAATTACACTACCTTATAGTTAGCCATGCTCTTTTATAACTATAGTGGAAGCAGGGAGACCGCTGCTGGTAGGGGCCATGGCAGAAATGCTCAAGAGAGACAAAGGCAACTTGAATCGGGATGAGAGCAATGAAGCATAGCATCTTCACAGCAACGAATGTGGGGGGCTTGGCTGAGAGAGACAATTTAAAGGTAACTTCTTCAGGGCTTATGGATGGGTTGGCTATGAGGAGTAATAGAGACTTTAGTGGATTGAAGGACGGCCCCAAAAAGATACATCCATGTCTTAATCCCCGGAGCCTGAGAATGTGACCTTATTTGGAAAAAATGTCTTTGCAGATGTAATCAAGTTAAGGATCTCCAAATGACATCATTCCGGATTATCCACACAAACCCTAACTTCTGTGACAAGTGTCCTCATAAGAGACACAGAGGAGAGACACTGAGAAAAGTGGAGAAGGCCAGGCGAAGACGGTTGCAGAGATTGAGGTGATGCAGCTCAGGGGACTCCTGGAGCCACAGAAGACGGACTGACGGACGGATGGACTGACAAGACAAGGAAGGGTTTTCCCCTAGAGCCTCCAGGGGAGCGCAGCCTGGCTGACACCTTGTTTCCAGGTGCCTGGCCTCCAGGACAATGAGAAAACAAATGCTGTTGTTTGAAGCCACCAAGTTTGTGGTGATACGTGATGGCAGCCACAGGAAACTACTACAAAGAGGGGGGAGTCTGGGATGACCCCCAGGTTTCTGGCATATGGTGTTGCCATTTACTGCATTGGGCAAGTCTGGGGTTGGGTGGTGCTGGCGCTAGGACTAAGAGTTAGAGTTTGCCCTAGCTGGTTGCTCAGTGGTTAGAGCTTCAGCCTGCAGACCAAAGGGTCTCGGGTTTGATTCCTAATCAAGGGCATGTACCTGTTGCAGGTTCAATCCCTGGCCCCAGTTGGGATGCGTGCGGGAGGCAACCAATCGATGCGTTTTTCTCACATGGATGTTTCTCTCTCTCTCTCCCCTCCCCTCCTTTCCTTTCACTCTCTCTAGAGATTAATGGGAAAAATATCCTTGGGTGAAGATTTAAAAAAAAAAAAAGAGTTAAAGTTTGGACATGTTCAGTTTGAAATGCTTGTGTGAAGGCTAAGCAGAGAAGGTGGGTAAGTAGCTGGATGGAGGAGT
This sequence comes from Cnephaeus nilssonii, assembly GCF_951640355.1. Classification (NCBI taxonomy): domain Eukaryota; kingdom Metazoa; phylum Chordata; class Mammalia; order Chiroptera; family Vespertilionidae; genus Cnephaeus; species Cnephaeus nilssonii. The sequence goes on from NC_137078.1 coordinate 34,563,982, forward strand.
CCGGAGCTCAGAGGAGGGTGAAGAGAAAAGAGATAAATCCGGAATTGCCAGCATACAGGTCACATTTAAACCATAGAAATGGATGCAACCTCCTAGAAAGAGGGTGTAGAGTAGAGCTGGGGAAGACCTGTGAACAGTGGCATGTGCTTTTCAGTCCATTTGTGGGAAACTGGTCAATTCTTTACCTTCTGTTTTTTTCTTTTCCTTACCTCTGGTGCCCACATGCTGTCAGAGAGGCGGTTATAAAAGAGCATGGCTAACTATAAGGGAGTGTAATTTCAGGGCAAAACAATGGGATTCTGCCTTCCCAAACACTTTCTCCATCTGTTGACTAATGCTTGGCCTTCCGTGATTAGAGATTCATTTCTTCAGGCATTAAAACCTACATAGTCTATCTTTGCATGACCTTGCAGAAGTGACGGGAACCAAACAGGTTTGCTAAAGTAATTGCGATAGAACTGTATTAGCCTCAGGGGCTACTGGGTGGTCCATTCTATCATAGCACAGTGTCATAAAATAAAATAAAACCTACATAATCTTTGATAGAAGTCATCCATAACTTTTCCTTTACGTCTTAGTGAGCATTTGTGTATCAGATACTTTCCCCAGAGCAGGTTATGTTACCGTGGGTGACATGAGTGTGGGAGAACACAAGCATGGTCAGTTTGGGCCATGCAGTGGGTGGCTGAGTAGAAAAGGGCGATCATGAGGATGTGGGGACCCTGAAGCCTGGCCATGTCTGCCCTACCGCTTTGCATGTGGGGGAAAGCCTGCTATAGAAAGGCTCCTCCCTTCCCCGAGGCCGTCGTCTGAAAACTCCGTGCCAAACTCCCTCCCTCACCCCTGGTGTCCCGCTGGTGGGATCTCCGCTTCAGAATGAGAAGTGAAAGAAACATCAGTGACATGCAACAGGCAGCTTCACAATATTCGAGAGGAAATCGACTGCATGGACTTTGCAGCGTTTTAAGGGCTATTCTGGAGTTTCTGCTTTTCTAAAGTGAAGGGTACTTACACTGGCCCGTGGATGCTACCTCGAGTCTCATCATCAGCCCCACTGGGACTCCTGGCCAGGCACCCTGAGTCCCCTCCGCCTGCTCCCAGACCTCTCTGCTAGCTCTGCTATGTGAGTGAGGAGTTCACAATGCAAACATGCTTCTTTCAGTGTCCTCCTGCTGCTCCTTGGATAGGAAACCATACAGCTCACAGGGATGTAAAGTGCAGTATAAGGAACCTAGTCAACAATACATATGGTATTGTCAGTAGGTATTAGACTTACTGAGGTAATATATAATAAAGAGGCAATATGCAAATTGACCATCACTCCAACACACAAGATGGCCGCCCACATGTGGTCAGAGATGGCTGCCCCCATGTGGACACAAGATGACTGCCACAAGATAACCAGCAGGGGAGGCCAGTTGGGAAGGCCCAGGCCTGAAAAAGAGGACAGTGGGGGGCACTCAGGCCTGCAGGGGAGGGCATGTGGGGGTGACCAGGCTTGCAAGGGAGAGCAGTTGGGGAGCACCCAGGCCTGCAGGAGAGGACAGTTGGGGGGGACTCAGGCCTACAAGGGAGGGCATTTGAGGGATTCAGGCCTACAAGGGAGGGCAGTTGGGGGGACCAGGCCTGCAGGGGAGGGCAGTTGGGGGGACCAGGCCTGCAGGGGAGGGCAGTTGGAGGGTACCAGACTTGTATGGGAGGGCAGTTGGGGGCAACCAGGCTGGCAAGGGAGGGCAGTTAGGGGCAACCAGGCCTGCAAGGGAGGGCAGTTGGGGGCTACCAGGCCAGCAGGGGAGGGCAGTTGTGGGGAGCAGGCCTGCAGGGGAGGGCAGTTGGAGGGTACCAGACTTGTAGGGGAGGGCAGTTGGGGGCAACCAGGCTGGCAAGGGAGGGCAGTTAGGGGCAACCAGGCCTGCAGGGGAGGGCAGTTGGAGGGTACCAGACTTGTAGGGGAGGGCAGTTGGGGGAAACCAGGCTGGCAAGGGAGGGCAGTTAGGGGCAACCAGGCAAGCATGGGAGGGCAGTTGGGGGCTACCAGGCCAGCAGGGGAGGGCAGTTAGGGGTGACCAGGCCTGCAGGGGAGGGCAGTTGGGAGGCGACCAGGCCTGCAGGGGAGGGTAGTTGGGGCAACCAGGCCAGCAGGGGAGAACAGTTAGGGGCAACCAGGCTGGCAAGGGAGGATAGTTAGGGGTGACCAGGCTGGCAAGGGAGGGCAGTTAGGGGTGACCGGGCCAGCAGAGGAGGGAAGTTGGGGGAGACCAGGCCTGCAGGGGAGGACAGTTAGGGGTGACCAGGCCAGCAGGGGAGGGCAGTTAGGGTGACCAGGCCAGCAGGGGATGGCAGTTAGGAGCAATTGGCCCACAGGGGAGCAGTTAGGCATCAATCATGTTGGCAGGGGAGTGGTTAGGGGGTGATCAGGCTGGTAGGCAGAAGTGGTTAGGGGCAATCAGGCAGGCAGGCAAGCAAGCGGTTGGGAGCCAGAAGTCCTGGATTGTGAGAGGCAGTCAGACATCCCTCGAGGTGTCCCAGATTAGATAGGGTGCAGGCTGGGCTGAGGGACACCCTCCCCTCTGTGCATGAATTTCGTGCACCTGGCCTCTAGTAAGTTATATAGATGTGTAACCACTACATCAAAATTAATGTAATATGGAATATCAACTGAATTTGAAAATTAAAAATATAACTCTTTCCCAAAGTGGCCATAAGTAACTTCTGAAAATGGTTCGGTATTCACTTGACCCAGAAAAACCCACAAAATCATGCAAATCAAAAGGTTCACATCTTCGTGTTCACTTTAAGAACACTTGTGAAACTGCCCAGGCCATCAAGGGTATGCATATTTGAAAAGACACCAAGCATCTGAAGGATGTCACTTTAAAGAAGCAGTGCATGCCATTCTGTCATTACAATGGTGGAGTCGGTAGGTGTGGGCTGAACACAGGGCTGGTGGTCCAAAAAGAGTGCTGAATTTTTGCTGCATGTGCTTAAAAATGCAGAGAGCAATGCTGAACTTAAGTGGGGGAAGCATGGGACTTGATTGGAAAGTCTGTAAGGAGGATTCTCCGAAAGGTCGGGGCCTCTCGGGAGACCTTGCTGAAGGCAGCAGACCCTGCCTTGACTTTTCCAAACAAGTCTAAAACCCCAGGTGTTTTACTGGAATCTTTATGTTGAATCTTTAGACATCTTTGCTTAAAGGACACTGCAGACACATGTGTTTTCTCAAGGATGCTTACCCTGCTGATAGTATCTAATAGTTAATTTTAGTTCAAGCTGTTGTTACAATAAAAGCCTAAGGAGGCAGGCGAACAGGGCTGTTTTGGTTCCCATAGCCAAGCAGCCCCTTTGCGCTCTCTTTCACAGTAACGTGTGTCAGAGTAATCCATTCATCCATCACTCAGGGTCTGCTGGTCAGCGCCAGCCCTTAAGGGTTTAGATGTAGACTCTGGTCATTGAGCACATCCAGGTGAACAAAGCTCCTAAGATGTGGCACAGAACTTACAGAGCTCATGGGCGGGTTACCACATAGGAGCGCTCCCTGCCACACTGAGAGGATCCTTCCTGAGAAAGAGCTGATGGTTTCTAAACCAGAAGAGGAGTTTGCACAGAAGAAAAAGATATCCCAGAAGAAACAGAAGAAACAAAAACTTATGGCCTGGGAGTAACTTCAGCATAAAATAAATCCTAAAAAAAAAAAAAATTAAAGCTTTTCTTTATCTAACTATTGCCTATATTTCTGGCTTCATCTCATCCCCAATACTTGCTTGCTTTGCTCTCTGAGATCTAGATGCACTGACATGCATTCAGTTTCTCCAGCTCCACAAGCCCTCTCTTGCTGCTTCCTGGGTTGGATTGCTCTTGCTGCCCATCCCCCCACTCCCTCCATCCTTCCCTGCATCCTGCCCCCATCCCAGGTACACAGAAGCACACACTTCATTAGGACAGTCCTGACTCTCCACCTCCCCCTATATCAAATTCTCTTCCTATTTTCAGCCCTATGGCACTGTATACCTTTTCTGCCTAGCCCTTATGGTAGTTGTAAATGTACACACACACACACACACACACACACACACACACATTTAAATCGAATTATTTAATTGATGTTTCTCCCTACCAGACTTTACTTTTTATGAGGGCAGGTATCTTGTTCATGGTGGCATCTCTAACTAGCATCCTGCTGCCCTTGGCCTGTTATGGGGTCTCATTGAATGTTGGCTGAAGAGATAAAATGAATGGACATATATTGCCACTAATTGTTGGTTACTCAATGAATTCTAAGAATTCTCAGGATGGGTCACTTCTATGTGGCTCTTTAGGTTTTGAAAAGCAGTTAGTAATAATGTTGAGTCTGATTCTCCCCTCCGGGAGAGCACTCACTCCTGGGGCACAGTCAGGAGAAGAGTATTACCTATCAGCTTCCACTTGTGAGCATCAACTTCCACCCCAAATAAAAGGAGAGAAATGCTTGCAGGCCCAGGAGAAATGATGTTGATTTTGTGCTAGCAACCAGATTTCTCTGTGGCTGTCATTTATGAATGAAGAGAAAGCCCAGTGAAGGTGATTGATGTCCCCGCAGCCCTCACAGAGCCACATCCCACCGCTCACTCACACCTAATAATGCGCTCTGGTTGTTTGAGAATGTGTTTGGCCTTCCTGAAACAAAAGAGAAGATGATATTAAACGAAATCACTTTAAATAAAAAGGAGAGCACAGGGGCTAAGCATGATAAAATGACCACAAAACATTAAGAAAAAGATCAGTGACAGGTCTCAACTGCAGTTCAAACGGTGTTTCCTTTGAATGTTAAATCTCCCAGCCCGTGGCCCTCGTCCTCAGAGCGACGAAAATATGGTGGACATGTGTACATTTTCTTTCTCATGGCTTGTGTTTAATTATCCATGAAGAAAAAAAATTCACAAAATGTTTCATGTTCTTCTCTTTTAACTGCCAAAACAGGAACTTCTGAGGCTTTGACAGAATTGGCTACAATCCCTTTGAAAGTTTTATTAACACAGACAGAGTATGTTTTTAATCTTTTGTATGTTGATCACTAAAATGTATTTTCTATGATTCATTCATTATTGCTTCTATCGTATTTTAAGTAAACAAGGAGTTAGTGACTTTGAGCTTGTAAAATATATTGGGCTTTTTTTTTTTTTAAAGATGCAGAGTGATGATGATTAATGAACAAACTAAATATTAAATCAGAGGATTCTTCTCTATCTAGGACAGAAAGGAAGTCTTGAGACCCTTTGAGAGATTAGTATCTACTTTCATTTTAATGTAAACATCACAGACATTCCACTCTGAGCATATTTCTGTCCTCTAAAAAATTCTGTATATAGATATTGTATTTTCTGTGCATCTGTGGATGTCAAAATATAAATAAATGAAAGTGCTTACTTTTTTGTCTCTATTGATATTTTGAGTCAACAGTTGAAAGTTAAAGCAAGAAGTGTGTTTTTCATTTGCAGAGTACTTTTAAAAATAAAAGCACACATCAGAAAATACTGAATGCTTGCTATAGTTAATCTATTATCATAATTGTCTTTTGTTATTCATATTTTTCAAAGTTTCATAAACCTCATTGTTTGGGGTCTATTTAAAGTGCTTGGAACATAACTACTTTATCAATAGTTGCCTAAACAGAAAAATAGAAGAGTTTATTTAAAACAAAATAGAATTCTTGGGTTAAGTCTCAAAATAGACATAACTAAGGTAGTTTTAATACAATATCCAAACAAGAAGGTACTTTCATAAAAAATAAAGGTCAAGATATGTGAAATAAGATAATACCATCCTTAAAATTTTTTTTAAAAAATTGATTTCAGAGAGAAAGGGAGAGGGAGTGAGAGAAACATCGATGATGAGAGAGAGTCATTGATCAGCCACCTCCTGCATGTCCCCCTTGGGGATCGAGCCCACAATCCAGGCACGTGCCCTGACTGGAAATTGAACCATGACCTTCTAGTTCATAGGTTGATGCTCAACCACTGAGCCACCGCGGCCAGACACCATCTTTTTTTAACTAAAAGTTTATTTTTAGTTAGTTATATTGACCTTGTAGAGTCAAAGCCTCAGATCTTTATTTCTTTCTTATTGTAAAAATTGCACTATAATTTGTACATACATAAGTTTATAAAAACAAAACAAACAGTATTTGACCAGATCTTACCTGTGTTAGGCTAGATCCACAGACCACTCAAGGATTAAAGAGAATGCCAAGATATGAAAGTTAACAGCTTCTAAACATCAGGTGATCTGGAATAGGTGACAGCGTGTCAAAAAGACCTATTTTCCATCATTCCTTTATTCACCAATTGAGCAAGTGTTTAAGTGCCTCCCACAACCAGGCACCACTCAAGGTGTTGATACATAAGTGAACTAAAGAGATCAAAAGAAGCTTCTATTCTAGTTGGTGGAAATGAGATGCTTAACATTTAACATCTTTTCCTTGAGCAAGAATAAAGCATATGCTATTTAAATAATCTCTAGATCAGGAGTCCTCAAACTTTTTAAACAGGGGGCCAGTTCACTGTCCCTCAGACCGTTGGAGGGCCGGACTATAGTTAAAAAAAAACTATGAACAAATTCCTATGCACACTGCACATATCTTATTTTGAAGTAAAAAAACAAAACGGCAAAAACACCCACATGTGGCCCGTGGGCTGTAGTTTGAGGACGCCTGTTCTAGATCATCAGCAAAGATTGAATTTCAAGAATAGCTATGGAGCCCTAGCCGGGTTGGGTCGGTGGATAGAGCATCAGCCTGCGAACTGAAGGGTCTCAGGTTTGATTCCTTTCAAGGGCACATGCCTGGGTTGCGGGCTCAGTCCAACCTGCAGGAGGCAGCCAATTAGTGATTCCCTCTCATCATTGATGTTTCTATCTCTCCTTTCCTCTCTGAAATCAATAAAAATATATTTTTTAAATATTTTATTGATTTTCCACAGAGAGGAAGGGAGAGGGATAGAGAGCTAGAAACATCGATGAGAGAGAAACATCGACCAGTTGCCTCCTGCACACCCCCCACTGGAGATGTGCCCGCAACCAATGTACATGCCCTTGACCGGAATCGAACCTGAGACCCTTCAGTTCGCAGGCTGATGTTCTATCCACCGACCTGGGACCTTTCAGTCCGCAGACCGACGCTCTATCCACTGAGCCAAACCGGTTTCGGCAGAAATCAATAAAAATATTTAAAAAAAAAAAAGAATGATTAAGCCCTGGCCAGTGTAGCTCAGTTGGCTGGGCATTTGTATACACCTCCTTAGAAAACTATGCTTTCCTTTGTATTTTACAAAGGAGAGCCAAAAAGTATTAGGTTACCAGCTAGTTGGTGGCAGAACTGGTAATAGATCTTAGTGTTTTATCTGTCCCCCCTGTTCTTATTAGTCACTTTATTTTATTTTAATACTAGAGGCCCGGTGCACAAAATTCATGCACTCGGTGGTGGTGGGGGGTGTCCCTCAGCCCAGCCTGCACCCTCTTGCAGTCCGGGAACCCTCGGGGGATGTCTGACTGCTGTGGAGGCAGGAGAGGCTCCCGCCAGAGCTGTTGTGCTCGCCAGCCATGAGCCCGGCTTCTAGCTGAGCGACACACCCCCTGTGGGAGCACACTGACCACCAGGGGGCAGCTCCTGCATTGAGCGTCTGCCCCCTGGTGGTCAGTGCGCATCATAGTGACCGGTTGTTCTGCCATTCGGTTGATTTGCATATTAGCCTTTTATTATATAGGATATATATTTTTTATTGTTGACAGTATTACAGATCAATAAGGGACAGCATTATTACATTTATACCCATTATAGGTAAATTGAAATAGTACAAGTTAGGTACTGAAGCTTTCATGATAACTTTAGTAACTATTTTGAGAACATTAGAAGAAAATTAGATTTTTATAAAGTAGCTTTAGTTACTCACCATGTATAATTGTATGCCCATTCTCCTTTAAAAGGGCTATAGAGATACACCAAAAAAGGTCTTGATGTTCAGCTCACTGGTTGCAAAAGAGTCCATGATTGGAATATTTCATTTCTAGGATGCCAGTTTATTACATATAAATTAGTTCATGTTTAAATGTGACACCTTCCAGATGAGAGTTTTTATGCAATATCCTGGTGATTTAGGAGGACACTCTAGTGGTATCATGTTTCAAAATTAGGACGTGTCACTCTTGGAAAGAGAACTTCAGATGGCTTATCTCATTCTCCTTAAAAAAATTTTTTTTTCACCCCCCACCCTCCCAGTCTCCAAATCCCCTCATCTCATTCTTTTTTGTGTCTCCATTACAAAGGGTGAATGGACTTTTTTCCAACTTCTCCATATTCTGTGGCTTTCCCCTATTTGGGGGTGGGTAACCCCACATATTAAGTTCAGAGAGTTTACTTACATATGTCATGGATTTTTTTTTAAGTTGTATTATGGAGCTTATATAAATATTTTCCTTTTTTTCTTCCCTAAGCATAAACTTGCCCTCACTCCTGGATTTGGAACATAACCAAGCTGGAAGATGAGATCATGTTTGCAGAGCACAATGAGGTCTCAGCAAGAATCTTCTAATTTCAGACCCATCAATATTTTATGCACTCGTATGCTAAAATGCTGAAGAATAAAATCAGGAGTTTAAAAGTTATTTTCAGCATTGGGACTAAATAAAGGAGGCAGGGTTTTCTTTTTTCTATGCTTTATATTCAAAATAACTTATTTTCCCTTGCAAATGTAATTCTGTTTTACTTAGAAAAATTGACTCAATAGTCATTTGCTAGTGCAAATAATGCTAATGTTTTATTTTATTTTATCTTGACATTATGTATAATGTTAACTCTTTTGAAGTTGACAAAATTTTAGACTATTATTTGCTAATTGCCTGATTAGCATTTAAAAAAAAATCCTCACTGAGGCTATTTTTTTTCCATTGCTTTTTGGAGAACGTGGAAGGAAAAGTGGGAGAGAGAAAGAGAGAGAGAGAGAAAAACATCAATGTGAGAGAGACACATCGATTGGTTGCCTCCCACACTCACCCCCACTGGGGACGGAGATTGGACCTGCAACCCAGGTACATGCCCTTGACTGGGAATTGAACTCAAGACCCTTCGGTGTACAGGCCAATGCTCTAACCACTGAATAACACTAACCAGGGCTGATTTGTATTTTTAATATAGAGAGATATTTCCTTGTTTCATTTTTATAGTATTATAATTAATGGTCTTATTTGCTTATTCAATATGGAGAAAGAATTTTCCTTGTTTTCATGTAATTACACACATACTATACTGCTTAAGATGGAGAACAGATGAGGATAACTATATATATATTTTTTGCAGATTTTTACCACATGTGGAGCTTAGCGTGAAGAATAAGCAGAGTCAAGAATGCCCGACCCAATGCCCCTTAGAAACATTTTTATGTGGTTCCATGAAGTAGTGCATATTTTAATAGATGCCATGACATGACAGCCATGCTGAGGTCTTTGTTTTCAGACAATCCCACTCAAACTGTCTGCTATGGGCATCTATTGGTTTTACCTGCTCACTCTGCCATCCTCCCTTGTGAGGAATCAGATTTTTATTTTCTTTTGGGAATCATCTTTCCCTAGGCATGCTGTTCTAGTGAGATGACTACAGGACCCCACCTACTCTGACCTAATAAGAACCCTCTCTATAATTTGTTTCTCTAAGATTTGTAGCTGTGAGGAGAGAGAGGAGCTCCTTTCTCTGGGCTCTCAGGCTAAACCACATAAGCCTGAAGCTTATGGTCCCAACCCCAGGCTTCAGGGAAGGTCTCTGATAATGATGCCAACACACGGAGGGAACCAGGGCTCTGGCAATATTGAGCACCATCTGAAGCTAGATCAACCCTCAAAGTTCCCAGTCATTGGAGCCAACACATTATCTTTTGGTTAAGCTAATATGAGTTGCATTTCTATTACTTTCAACCTAAAGAGCTTTGGATATTGCTTTCCATCTAGATGTGAGAATGATAAACTCTGTGCAAGCAAAAATAACTTGTCAACAGTTCTGAGTAATAGAGAAATCTAATCAAAATCTATTTTGGATAAGCAGTAAGTTTTTGTTGGTTTGGAATCCTAAATTTAGAAAGCTCAAATAACTAACATTTTCCTGTACCCTAGAGACAACTGTTAAATAAACTAACTGATCCCAAGGATTATTTAAAGATGTAATTCCAGGTTATGTCAGTGTCCTTATAGATTCAACTTAATCACCCACATTTTCAACATTAATAGGATTATTGTACAGGAATTGATGCCAAGAGAAATGATCTCAAGGCTCTGTGCTAATAATAGCTTTAACATATTGGCACATTCCATGTGCCAGGAAGTGTGCAAAGCCTGTCATTATTTTACATTTAATTCTCACAGAAACTCTAAAAAGCAGGTGTTATTATTCCCCTTTTACAGATAAGGAATCTTAGAGAGGTTCAGCAATGTGCTCAAGTTCACACAGCTGGCAAATAGTAGAACCAAAATCTAAGCCCAGGTCTTTCTAATTTAATAGCCCAGGCTTTTAACCACTGCTCTTTCTTTAAGTTTCCCAAGTTCATAAAAGTGTGTTCAATTATTGATTTTTTCAACATATTTTGGAGATATACTTAGCTCATAGTAGATACAGTATACCTATATTTATGTAGTTATAGACATAATAAATATAGTATAAATAACATAGTAAATATCTGTAAGTTCTTATGAACTTATCTATATATATAAAAGCCAAGTGACCTGAATGACCAGAGTGATCAGAATAACCAGAACGACCAGTCGCTATGATGCGCACTGCGGCTGGCCAACCGGCCCAATTGGGGGTGGGATCTGCCTGCCAACCTCCCATGGCCCCTCCCCCCACCAGCCAGACTCCACCTGTGCACAAATTCGTGCACCGGGCCTCTAGTAAATATATAAACATACATAAACATTTATATATATATACATATATATATATGTATATATATATACATATATATATATACATAAAATGTATCAATATTTTATAACTACTATGAGTTAGATACAAGAATTTCTAATTCACATGGAAATCTTATTTTAAAACTCTTATGGCTAAATCAGAATTTGCCATCAAAAATTCAATATCTGCATTTTATTTTTTTCTTGATTTTAAAATGATGGTTAGATGCCATAGAGTAGGCAGCAATGCCTTCACTGTATGAGTGCTGTTAGGCCCGAGAGCCTCTTCCACTCTTGTCAAGGGGAGTGCTAGTCTTCTCTCCTTTCAGACAACACTCAATATCTGCATTTAAAAGTTTTCTCTTATGATAGAAAGTGGCCTGGGCTGGCATTTAAAAAAAAAAAGAAAAGTTAAACAACCAATCCAGCAGATTGCTAGCAGAATCGGAGGATGCTGCTTTTCCCCAAAATGCACAAACCCTTAGTGGTTTTGGGAGACTTGGAAGGCATCTCAACCGATCTAATGAGATCCTAGGCACAGCAGCAGGAGGAAGGGAGTGGAGAGTCACACTGGCCGGGTCCACAGCTCCTCCCTTCTAAGCCAAGGCTCTTGTGCGGATGTGTGCTCCTGACCCCCATCATCTGAATGTGTGCAATGCCCTGTTTCCATGTTGACTTTTCACAGCTGGTGATGCATGCTTGTTTTAACTTTCCACAGAGGGACCGCTTATAAAATCTAATTAATTGAGTCTTTATTTGAGGGGAGTGTTCTGTGTATTTACAGACCCCAAAAAGATGTGAAAAAAAAATATTTTCGAAACTAAGCTAATTCAACTAGTCCTATGTTTTCTAATGTTTCCAAAATGTATTCTGGATAATTCATGGGTATTACATTCTAAAAGAGGGTTTTAGGGTTTAAAAGTTTGGAAAATGTGGGGTTTAAGAGTTAAACCTGGGATCTTTTACTCTAGAATGTTAAAAAAAATTTATTTACTAAGTTAATAAAGAGTGAAAAGAGTTAGGGATTTGTTTTTTTTTTTGTTGTTGTTGTTGTTGTTGTTAACCCTCACCCAAGGTAATTTTTCCACTGATTTTTAAGAGAGTGGAAGGAGGGGGAGAGACAGAGAAACATTGATGTGAGTCAATTGGTTGCCTTCCACATGAACCTGGCAGAGCCAGGGATTGCAACCGAGGTACATGCCTTTGACAGGAATTGAACCTGGGACCCTTCAGTCCACAGGCCGATGCTCTATCCACTGAGCCAAACTGGCTAGGGCAAGAGTTGGGGATTTGAATAGAGAGTACCTTGCTTTAAGTTTCAATTAACCACTTAAGTATAGGGGAGGGCAAAAATAGGTTTACAGTTGTAAGTATGAGAAAGTTTATCCTTGTATTATAATTTATTAATTGTTGTATTATTAATTTGTATTATTTGTCTTATCATCATTACTATTATTGTTTTGTATCCATACTAGTGGTTTATCTTTTAGGCAATAATGGCTGGTAATTTAACCTACTTTTGCCCACCCCTATATATATATATCTTTGGGCAGATTGTTTGCATCTCAGTTTTTCAATAATAAGATTTAGCCCACAAGGATGTTGGGAGGATTAAATAAAATAACGTGCTTGCTGGTACTTTGCAAGTTTTAAAGCACTAACATTATTGTAAATTAATAGGCACTCTTAATATTGATAGAAAAATTTCCTAGAAATTCCTTGATATCAAGGAACATATACCATTTATTCTGATATGTTTATTTTAATAAAATTCCAAGAACAGTTGAAAAAGTTGACTTAATGTCTTTAAATATTATAATGCAGTATGCAATAGTGTTTGTAATGTTTAAATGTGCAATGCCATTATTTAAACAAATAACTGAGTAAAAACATTTAAATCCTTGTCATTTTGCTCATATAAAAGATTAAGCAGTTGCAAAAATAATTAACTTGTTTTATCTTGATTTTGGGATATAGTAAAGAAAATACTCGTGGAGGAAATACCTAATGAAATGCATTGTTTAAATCAAATAATAAGTCATATTTCTTATCCTATATCAGAATTTTCCAAAGGGTTCTGGGGTTAAAAAGTTTGGAAAATGTGGGGCTTAAAAGAGTTAAAACTGGGATCTTTTACTCCAGAACATCTCAAAAACTTTATTTACTATGCTAATGTTACTATGCCAATATTAAATATTAGATGTTACTTATTTAATGTTAAGTATTGACATTAATGTTAAAGTACAGCAGGTCCTCAAATAACATCATTTTGTTCAAAGTTGTTTTGTTTTAACATTGATGAAATGCCCTAGGAACTTAACCCTATATCAATTACCCTATGGTAAAACTGGTTTCCTTATTTTTTTTTTTTTAATTTCTTTATTGATTAAGGTGTCACATATTTGTCCTCATCCCCCCATTCCCATCCCACACCCCTCCCCTTGGATGCCCCAACCCTCTGTTGAACTTAAGCATTGGTTAGGCTCATATGCATGCACACAAGACCTTTGGTTGATCTCTCCCCCCTCCCCCCACCCTCCCCTATCCTCCCTCTGAGGCCCGATAGTCCGATCGATGCCTCCTTGTTTCTGGTTCTGTTCTTGTTCATCAGTCTATGTTGTTCATCTTTTCCCCTAGATGAGCGAAATCATGTGTCACTAGAGATATACTTATAAGAATTAAATGTGCGACGAGCAATAATAGTTATGCTGACAGGCAAATGAATCAGTCTGTAGTGAGTTTCTTTCTGGACCAACAGTTCTTTTGAGACCCAATATCAATGTCCACCAGTTCCCTATGAGTACATGTCGGCACTGACCCCTCAGCTCTGGATGGTGGACAAATGGTGGTAATGCAGGTCCGACTCGCTCTGGTTTGGTCTCGGCCGGACCCAGGGGCACTGATTCACCCGGATCCAGGGGCCCACGGCCTCACCTGGACCCGGGGCCAGGCTCACCCGGCTCCAGGGGCCCGCGGCCCCCCCCGGACCCGGGGCCCAGGCCCACCCGGCTCCAGGGGCCCGCGGCCCCCCCCGGACCCGGGGCCCAGGCCCACCCGGCTCCAGGGGCCCGCGGCCCCCCCCGGACCCGGGGCCCAGGCCCACCCGGCTCCAGGGGCCCGCGGCCCCCCCCGGACCCGGGGCCCAGGCCCACCCGGCTCCAGGGGCCCGCGGCCCCCCCCGGCCCCGGGACCCAGGCTCACCCGGATCCAGGGGCGCATGGCCTCGCCCGGACCCAGGGGCACGTGGCCTCACCCGGACCCGGGGCCCAGCCTCACCCTGACCCAGTTCCCAGCCTCACCCGGACCCAGGGGCACGCGGCTTCACCCGGATCCGGGACCCAGCGGAGTTTCGTCTTCTTGATCCCAATTCCTGTTGGTCAATTCCCTCTCAGCAATTCCTTCGGCCATTTTCTCAGAGTTCCAGGGCAGCCACCGCAGAACTCGTTGGGCGGCGGGCTCGGCAAAGCTCCGGTGTGCCCGGTGCGCGGCGGCGGGCTGGTCCGGGGTGGCTGCGTCGGCCCTTGGGTCTGCAGCGGTGGCCGGTCACCGAGCGTGCGCACCTGGCCGCTTCCGGGGCGTTGAGATTCTTGAAGGACTCGGAGGTCAGCAAGCGCGTAGTCTCCCGCCCCATGTCTCCCAGGGGCTCGTCTGTCCGTGCTCTGCAGCGAGTGAAGCCTTCCCCTCAGCCGGAGACCGCTGGGGGAACTGCGCCGAGCACGTTCCAGGCCGCCATTGTGTCGCCTGAGCCGTAGTTTTTAAAGTGTGGTCTTTGGGTCACCGGCATCAGCTTCATCCCGCGTACCCCTCTCTTTTATTCTAGTTGTATAGCATCCGCTCAGTTAGCCCTCCGGTGGTTCTGGATGGTGTCCGCTCCGCTCTCCTGTTGTAGTCTCAAAACCGTTGTGGTAGGCAGCAATCAGGCTTCTGCCCTATGCCTCCATCTTGGTCCTTGTTTGTATAGTTAAGTCTTGATTGTTGTTGGTGTCACTGGGAGGAATTGTCCTCCAGGCCTATTGGCCGTGCGGACCCTCTGTGTCTATAAAGGAAGAGTTGCTGTGCGGGAGACACGCCTATGTGCCGGGTCTTGGTGCAGCAAGGCTTCGGCGCTCACTGCGTCTGCCTCTTGAATGTGTCCCTTATGGGAGTGGTCGAAATCTGATGTCATCTCACACCGACCACTAGATGCCTTCGTTTCTGGGTCTCCAATGGAGTGTAGGTCAGCTACTGCCTGTGGCCCCTCAGCAGGAATTACAGCATCCCTTATATTCGTGACCTGTTTCGGTGTCTTCCCCTTTTGGCTGCCTCCCTATCGCTCAGCTTCCCCAATCTCCCTAGGTGGTCGCTCTTGATACCCCCCTTTGTGGGCTGAGTGCAAAGTCTTGGTGTTGTTAAGCCTTGATTGCTGTTGGTACACTGGGAGGATGTGACCTCCAGTCCAATTGGCTGTGAGGATCAGCTGTGTCTATGCCGGGAGACAGCCCCATTCAACTAGACTTGCAAAATTGTAAAAGCCTCTGTGTTCAGCTTGGATGGGGCGGAGTTACAGGGCGGAGCCTACCGCCTTGGCTTCCCGTCAGCCCCGCCCTATGAGGTTCCTGTGTCTCAGTGTCCCTCTGTACTCCCAGCAAACACCTCTGAGAGAAAAGCGCCCTGGAGTTTCGCGCGCTGCCAAACAGTCTAGTTTCTCCCCCAATGAATCTGGATTCCCAGATTCTCTCCCGGAACTGGGTTTCCGTGTAGTCAGAATTGGGGCTCACCTCAGTCTGGCGCTTTTGTCTCCTTCCCTCCAGGGCGACTCAGCGGCACAGTCAACAGCCCATCCTCCGCGCACAATCCTGTGTGCGCCTCCGGTGCTCTGTTCTTCGCCGCCTCTCTGCAACTCTGCCTTACAGCCCAGCTTTCCCCAGTATGAGCATGGCTTCCCCGGGTCTTTCCCGGAACTGGGGTTCAGTGCAGTTGGAACTGGGGGTTCAGCACAGTCCGGAGCTTTTGTCTCCTTCCCGCTAGGGCAATCCAGCGGCACAGGCAACAGACCCTCCTCTGCGCACATTCCCGTGCGCGGCTCCGGCGCAGCTCCTCTGTGCCTCCGCCCCACAGCTCAGACTCCCCCAGCATGAGCCCGGCTTCCCAGGGTTTCGCCGGGAAATGGGGTTCAGTGCAGTCGGAGCTGGGGTTCAGCACAATCTGGCGCTTTTATCTCCTTCCCGCCAGAGAACGCCAGCCAGGCGGCCAGCCGCCCCTTCCTCTCCGGCTCCGGCTTCCCCGCACGCTCGCGGGCTCGTGTCTCCGCCCGTGTCTCCATACCTCAAGCTTTTACGGCTTCTCTGATTTTCCTTGTGGTTTTCTTTTTCCTTCTAATTGTGCGCATTTCAGTCAGCCAGCTTTCCTGTGGTTCTGGATGATGTCCGTTTTGACTTTTAGTTGTGTTTTTGATATTGTTGTGCCCGGCTGTAGGTTAGGTGTTTAACCTATGCCGCCATCTTGGTTTCTTCTCTGGTTTCCTTATATACATTGCTTTGCTGTAATTCCAAGAACCTATTGACAACATTAATTGCAAATTTATTGTATTAATTAATATTCATGTTAATACATTACTATATTTTTCCTAATCCCATTGGTCCAAGGAAGCAGTTCTTGGCACACGAGTGTGAAAATGCTGCCCTGTATCATAAAAGGCATGATCCTTTGTCAGCTGCTTTCCCTAAGACAGGAACTTTCATTTCTCTTGAGTTTGCTGTGACGCCCATCTCTGTCACCATAAGCACTACTGGGAAAACATTCAGGGAGGAAGGCCAGTAGCAGTTTTAGTATTTGTTATTTAGTATTTGTATAGCTATATGATGATTCAGCTTTACTATAACCCCACTATTTTCCAAACAGAGAGCATTAATAATGGACCACCGTGTCCACTCTGCAAGGGTGTCAACAGTCAGGAGGAAATCAAGAAAACATATTGCAAGGTAAAATGGTCAAGCTGTGGAGTTTCGTATAGGGGGTACTTTTCTATTTTGTTTGATAAGAAAAAGCTAGGTCCTGCATTAGGAAATTGCAGTTGGCATATTTTGAGTTCTCGTTACTAGAGATGGTAAATGCTACTGCCACTAAAATGAAGATAGCTTAGAAATGGCCCATTTAATAGCTAAAAGATTAGATTTAAAGAATTAAGCTTAATGTAAATGGAGAGTGGTTTTTAGGATGAGTATATTTCAGAATCTTAAAAGCAAAAACAAGGACAACAGGTATCTGCTCCCCAAATTGTAGTCAACTGAGCAAAAACAGAGTCAAAGCAGTTTCTTGACATTTTAAGAATCCTTATCAGTTACCTTTTTAGCTGAAAACTCGGGGTTGCTACAACTACTACACTCAGTTAACGATCTTTGTTTCATTTGTAGTCAAAACCAGGACATGACATCAGAGGGAGGGCAGGGAAGCCTTGTGTATAGACCTCTGAAAGTGAGTCCCTGCTAAGGTGGCATTGGTTAAAACAGCATGAGAGGATTTGATTTGGAATCTGAAAGTGGAATAATCATAATGTGATTAGTAGAAAGAAGTATCAACTATATTTTTTAAACTTCTTTACTGTGTAGTTTTATCTCTAGCAGAGCACTATTTCTGAATTCCCCCTCTGAAATTACCGCTTGCCCTACTCTTTTCATTTATTTACCCAGGAGGAATTTATTGAGCACCTACTGTTTGGGTTGAACACTGAAGATATTTGTTTTGCTATTATATCTAAGAGGCATATTTTTGTTTGCATTAAGAGTAATTAGAATAGTTCATCCCCTCTGATGGACAAAAATGAAAAACTATTTTAAGATACTAGTTTAAATATTAGCTATTTATATGTCAAAGTTTAATATGATTGCTTTTTAAAAATATATATTTTATTGATTTTTTACAGAGAGGAAGGGAGAGGGATAGAGAGTTAGAAACATTGATGAGAGAGAAACATTGATCAGCTGCCTCCTACACACCCCCTACTGGGGATGTGCCCAAAACCAAGGTAGTGCTGCCCTTTGACCGGAATCAAACCCGGGACCTCTCAGTCCGCAGGCTGATGCTCTATCCACTGAGCCAAACCGGTTTCGGCATGATTGCTTTTTGATAACTGTTTTTAAATTGTATTTTAAGATTTCTTTGTCTAGGAACTGCACATGTAACTGAAAGCTGAGTGATTAACAAACATACAAAGCCATGTTTAACTATGAGGAGTCAAGGTAAAGCAAATCACTCTTCAGATTTAAGAAACTGGAAAGTCTGACAGTATCAACTGTTGGTGAGGGTGTGGGCAAGTAGATGGCTCATCCCATCAGAGGGAATCTAAATGAATTAGTTTCCTCCCCCTATGACATACACATTAACAATACCTGTAAAATTTTAATCGTTTATGCCCTTCAACCCAATAATTCCACTTCTAGTCACACTTTGTAGATTAGGGAAATTGTTACACATGTGAACTAGGAAGGAGACAGGTACAAGAACCTCTTGGTCATCGAAACATTGTTTGTAATAATAGAAAGTAGAAGCAATTATCACTAAGGGAACTGATAAATTTAAAATGGTATATTTGCCTGGCCAGTGTTGCTCAGTGGTTGAGCATCAACCCATGAACTAAGAGGTCACCGGTTCGATTCCCAGTCAGGGCACATGCCCAGGGTAGCAGGCTTGATCCCCAGTGTGGGGCATGCAGAAAGCAGCTGATTAATGATGCTCATCATTGATGTTTCTATCTCTCTATCCCTCTCCCTCTCTCTCTAAAAAAAAAAAAATCAATAAAAAAATTTTTAAATGGTATATTGTGAAATATTATCTAGCAGCTAAGAGAAATGAACTAACTTCAACATATACAACACTGATGGATTTAAAAATTATAATGTTGAATGAAAAGCAAGTTAAAATTATGTGCTACTTATGTAACATTTTAAAATGAACATATACATTCATATTATAAAGCATTACTCCCTTTACATATATATATGTGCATTTGTTTATATAAATACACACATTCACACATATTTGTATACGTAGAAGTATAACAAACACACTAAGGATTTACACTAAATCCACGAAAGCGGTTACCTCTGAAGAGACTGAGAGGGAGTTGAGAAGGTCGAGGGGACTTGAATTTTATTTGTAATCTTTTATTTCTCATATAGAAAGACAGTTTGTCAAAATATTAACAATGATCAATTCTGAGAGTTAACACATGGGTGTCACTGCATTTTTCTGTACTTTCAAATTTTCTTGTAAACAAGAGCTGTACTTTTTTTTTTTAGATCAGCATTCTACTTCGTGCCTAGGTTTGGTAAATTGTGCCTTTCCAGCCCACACAATAGTAATAAATGGGTCTTGGAACAAAACATGCATAATCCTCTGCCTAGCTGTACAGGCACATTCTCACCAAGCCAGCTAAAAATAACGGAAAACCGAGAGTATTATTGGGTAGAGGGCCCCGCAGTTGACCTTCAGGACTTTTGGATTGCCCATTCAGTTAATCTTGTCACAATCATGTAATTATGAGGTTGGTTTGAGCTTAATGAACCCAATATACACAAGGATAATACCCCGTAACCGGAACTGTGCCACATCAAAGCCTTTGGGGCATGATGCCTTTCTAGTGTTTCTGCATGAGGTTTTCCTAAAGATAACAAATCCTTTTAAAATATGCCTTTCAGGCATATCACCCTTTATTTTTCTTTTTTGTTGCTAATCCTCACCTGGATATTTTTTCCATTGCTTTTCAGAGAGAGTAGAAGGGAGGGAAGGAGGAAGAGAAAGAAACATTGATGCGAGAGACGTTGACTGGTTGCCTCCTGCACACGCCCCAACTCGGGGTGGGGTGGGGGATGGCTAGGGACCCTGCAACCGAGGTACGAGCCCTTGTTCAGGAATCCAACCGGCGCCCCTTTGGTGCGCAGGACAAATGCTCTTTGTTGCGCAGGACACGTAGCCACACAGACCAGGGCTCTTTTTTTAAAAGAATAGTTTATTTTGATGTGAGAGGGTAATATCAATCAGAATGCCTCCAGAAGGCACTCCGGCCA
Organism: Cnephaeus nilssonii; assembly: GCF_951640355.1. Taxonomy (NCBI): domain Eukaryota; kingdom Metazoa; phylum Chordata; class Mammalia; order Chiroptera; family Vespertilionidae; genus Cnephaeus; species Cnephaeus nilssonii. The sequence goes on from NC_137078.1 coordinate 34,583,946, forward strand.
GGGACTGAGCTCAAAACCAGGGGTATGTGTCCTGATCGGAAATAGAACCGGTAATCTATTTTGGTGCATGGGACAATGCCCAACCAACTAAGCAACACTGGCCAGGGCCATATCACCCCTTTCAACAAGTCGAATTGTATATTCCCCAAAGTATGCTGACGCCGCATGTCCACCACATAAATACACAAATACCGTACCATACCCCAGCAGGCCACAGCATGACAGTGTGATGCCTATAGAAGCAATGGAGCTGAAGAGTTCTGTTGAAAGGACCATTATATCCTCCTCTGAAAGAGAACCTCAAAGCTGAAATACCAGTTAGTAAGAAATACAGGAAAGAGAAATGCAACCAGGCAAGGCTACAAGTGCACTCAAGCAACACTCAAAATTCCAGCTGAGTTTAACTTGAAGTATTATTATTATTTTTTTAAGTCAAATATCTGAAGAACCAGTTTGGGAGCTTCAATCTGTCTTTTTTTTTTTTTTTTTTTTTTAGGTTAAAGATACATACCACTTAGCTCTCTGGGAAAAAAAAAAAAAAGTTGAAAGAGATTTCTATCCAGAAGAATGAAATCTGAGACTATCCCAGGTCAAATGCAAAGTTATAGTTCAGCCTTTCCAGTGAAGTTTTCTTCCCTCCAAACTTACTTTGTTCTTTGAAAATTTTTAGGCCTGGAGAAAAGTTGAAAGAATAGCAGTGAAGTTTTTAATATATTTGGCACAATGAAAGACTGGAAAATAATTCACGTGAGGGAAAAATATCTATACAAGTTACTAATTTACATGCTCATTTTCATAAATGTGCACAAACCCTACAACTGTACATACTTAAGGAAAAGCAGGAGAAAAATTGGTAAAGAGAAAAGAGAAGAAAAAACAATGAGGAACTAAAAGCCATCCAGAATGCATAAAACCCTATAAAGCTTTTTTTTTTTTTTTTTTTTAAACAGGGCCTGAACAACTGGTTGGCTTGGTTTTTAAACCCAGTAGAAGTTGTTTTAACATTCTATAGAGAAAACCGAAGGGGATGCTCGTGGGACTCTGTAGTGCAGGGGACCCGAGGCAAAGGAGGAATTGTGTTGTTGTTTCCCAAAGGGAAAAGGTGAGTGGGAAGGGAGGAAACTTTAAGCTAATGAATGCTTCCTTCCTTTCCCCTCACACTTGGGAAATAGCAAAATCCCTTTAAGGTCTGTTTCTTTCTCCTTTAGTATCAGTGCCACTGGCATGTCAAGATGACCAGCATTTTCCAGCAATGATATTAGTAATGTCGATATGATTTTTACCCCTGTCAACATAGTACAAACTAAGAGTGATATCTAAGACATTGCACATTGTTTCCACTGTGAGTGGCACCTGACTCTTTCCTTTCAGCTAACTTTGGCAGGCTTATGTACTCTGGTCTGGGGGCTCGGTTTAGCGGTAACAGGTCTGGCTGAGATCAAGAAGCCTCTTCCTCATGCTAGAACCTCTGGCTTCCAGGTCAAGCTTCATTCCTGCTGTTCATACTTGCTTCCTGTCTGGACAAATGGGTGCCGATTCTCCTAGGTCAGGTGTATTCTGCTGCCTCCCAAGTCCTGGCCTTCATAACACCCAAAGCCCCGGGGTTAGTCTCTTTTTGAGCTGCTAGAGGAGCGTGTCTCTCGATGGTTGTTACAAAATGTCACTATTCTTTTCAGTCTTTCAACTGTGGGTATCTATCTCTGGAATACAACCATCCATTAATTCAATGTTTATTGGATACTGTTAGATGTAGGACATTCTGCTAAGAGCTGGGAATACAATGTTGAATAAGATAGCCATGGTCCCTGCCCTCATTGTGCTGGTAGTCTAATGTGAACTTACACAGAAAGCTTGCTCTAAGGAGGGGCCAGGTTTTATTCACTCAGGTGAAGTGTACATAGAAAGCACTGAATAACTATGTGTGCACGCATCTGTGTTCATTGGTGGGAAGAAAGATTAGGAGTAGGGAGACTAGAGCTATCACAAATGTATAGGTGAAAAAAAATTGTAAGGTTAGAGATTATGATATGTTTCTGCAATGGAAATAGAAGTGGTTATTGGAAGGCAGAGCCAACAGGACTGGCTGGTGGATTTGTTATGGGGTGTGAGGGACATAAAGGAAGCAATGAAGACCCATAGGTTCTGACCTGAGCCACTGGATGAACGGTGGTGATGTTTACTGAGATGAGGAAAGGGGAGAGGTGTGTGTGAGGGAAGCAGGAGTTTCAAATTTTGACATCTAACGTGTGATTTTCCTATTGAAGAAATTGAGCAGAGATATCGACTAAATACATGAGTTTGGAGTTCAGAGGAGAGGTCTGGGATGGAGATAAAATTTTGAGGGTCAGCAATGTGTAGACACATTTAAAGAGATGGGTCTGGATGATAACACCGTGAGAGAGAGTCGCAGCAGAGAAGAGAATGAAAGGCCCTGCCCTGGGTCAAGCCAACATTTAGATCCTGGGAACAGGAAGTAAAGCCAGCATAGGTGACTTGGAAGGACCAGCCAGTGAGGAAGGAGGGAAACCACGAATGCCAAATAAAATGTCTCAAGGAGGAGAGAGTGAGTGCTAGGGCCATAAACCAGCAGGTAAGTAATGGAAACTGAGTTGGCTACTGGTCTGGCCATATGGTGACCTTGACAAGTGTGGTCTGATCGGATCTGATTGAGGAGGAAATGGAGGGTGAAGAAGTGTGGGCAACAAATAAGGAGTTTTACTACAAAGAGAGTAGAGAGGGAGTGAGATGGGTATATGGGGGTCACACAAGAATTTCTAAAATGAGAAGTGTTATCCTATGTTTGGAAGTTGATGGAATAATCTGAGAGAGAGAAATCTGAGGATGTAGGTGAGTGAGGAATTACTACAGGGTGAGAGTCCCTTTGTAGATGAAGAAATGGAATCCAGGGCACAGATGGAGGGAGCAGGGCCAATTCATGCAGGTTAACAAGAGAGAAATCAGAGCAGAGAAAAATAGACACAGATAAATTGGCAGATGTGATGGTAGGGAAGTGAGGGTATTTTCTTCTGAGGGCATATCTATCTATTTATCAATCTATAGATAGATTAATTTAAGAGAGGAAGAAAGGAAGAGAGAGAAACTCATTTATGCATTCATTGGTTGATTCTTGTATTTGCCCTGACTAGGAATCAAACCTGCACCTATGACGCTCTAACAAATTGAGCTACCCAGCGAGGGTGAGGGCTTCAATGTTTTTAAGTAATATAAGAAGCAAGGACATCAGTTGAGTTTGAGTAGGAGGTAGAAGGTATTGAAGATCTGAGGGAAGAGGAAAAGTAAAATAAACCTGTTGGGGAATAAGAGAGTGAGCTGGTAGGGAAAATACAGTAGGATTACTGAGCAGTGCTAAGAGCCCATTGAGGATTGTGGTCATACATTTATAGTGAGACGAGTTATGGTTGTGGATAGTGAAAAAGCAGTAGGGACAATGGATTAGAGATCCTGGCGGAGTCAAAGAATTGCTGGAATCAAGATACTAGAGGCAATGAGTTGGAACCATCGAGATTGGTGGTCAGAGAGGAATGCTTGAAATAAGTGGAGCAGTTATTTCTAATGAAGATGATCTGGACATGTTCTACTAGGTGACCAAAGTAGGGTAGAAGAACAGGACGCTGGAAGGGAGGACGTCAAGGAACTGAGAGGCCAGATTTTCCCAGAGGTCAACTGTACAAGGGATTTTACTGTTGATTTGTCATAAATTCTAGAGGGCAAACTGAAAGGGTTTGGAAGGTTGAGAAACAGAGAGATTGAATTAGGTTAGGGGCCATTCAGAGCCGTATGATGACAAGAGTCTAGGTGATGAGCAATGATTTAGGAGACTTGGGCATCGTATGGAGACTGATGGAAACAGGCATGTGAGATCCTCATACCTGTGCCGGACCCAGTTAAGAAACTCTCCTCCTTAGACAGGCAGTTAGATAAGCCTAAGGAGAGTAAGAAAAGGAGCCAGGTACAGAAGGTCACCAGGGCAGAAGGCCCCGGGTGCCCAGCAAGGGACAAGACTTGGAAAACAAGGATCTCACCCCCAGGGTAACCTTTTCTCCTCTAGCATATGGCTGGTCATGTCGTTTGGACTCTCCCCCTGACCTTTCCTTCCCTGGCACATCACTGGTCATGCAGTTCAGACCCCCTGACCTTTCATATGGCTGATCATGTGGTTTGGACCCTCCCCTGACCTTTCCTCCCTGGCCTGTGGCTAGTCATACAGCAGACTCCCTTGGTGGAGGAACAAAGGGCTGAAGAGTGGCCTCATTCCACTCCCATGGGGGTCCTTGCATGACCATCTCTTTAAGCATTGACCCTTAAGGATAACATCTAGGCCTCATTTGTGTTTCAGCTCCAGGTCCAGAAAAGCAGGAAAACCAAACAAGTGATGCCATGGCTGACATCAGGATCAGATGCACTGACTAACGATCCCCTACCCAGGAACTAACCAATCTGTGGAGACCAGGACCTGTAAAGGACACACCTGGAATGTTGATGAATATTCTATTGAGATCCTCCCCTAAAATCCTTGCCCTTAAAAGCCTTTAGGATAGAGGACCCAGTCTCTCTCTCTCTCTCTCTCTCTCTCTCTCTCTCTCTCTCTCTCGCCTCTGTAACTTGTTTCCTGAGCCAATTTCTTCTAGAGCTCACTTCTTCTATCTCTGTGACTTTCTAAATAAACTTTTGCTTGTATTTGAGTCTTGGATCTGAATTCTTTCTTAGCCAGGACTCAAGTACCAATGTTCCTGAACTGAGGTCCTGACTCCAGCCTAACACCTGGTGCCATTTCGGCACCACCACTTAGATTACATGTTAAAAGAACAGTGAGTGACCTAAAAAAAATGTTGTAGCAGGTAATTTCATAACCAATACATGGAAATACCCACTTTCAAAATATGCTGGGAAATAACATTTAAAAGGCCAAACTTACAACAAGGTCTTGCACAGAGTAAGTGCTCAATAATAACAGAGGATCAATAATAATAGCAGTAACAATTTTTAAATTTGGGTGTTTTCAGTAAAGTTTCAGCATTTCTTGTGTTTGTTAAAATGAAGGCAATGAGATTTGTAGCATTCTCAAATATTAATAAATGTTCTCCTCCCTTTTTTTTGGTCCCACTGAACACAAAAACCACATATCTGTATTTTGTGATTTTTTTCTTCTTCTCCAGGCCAAAACAAAAGTTCTCTCTAGTGCAGCCCTATTGGGGTGGGGGGCAGAGGGGGAGTCAGAGAGAAGTCTTACCTCTGGAATCCCTGCTCCCCAGGCAGGAGAGCAGAGGCTCCATCACACCCCCTCCAGAACTAAGACCATGGGGGTCTCAGGGGGGTTCTGCTGTTACTTTGAAATGGTGTGGGGTTTCCTGCTTTGTCAGAAGTCCTGCTGAGGGGGAAATTGAAGGTGCATTGTGGAAACCTCCATTGGAGCACAGGAAATGACAAGTTTGCAGGAACTCATGGATACTGTATGGGAATTTGCTTTGGATTTTATTTCCAAGTTCTCTGAAGAATCCCCCAGGCCTGAATCAGGTGTCTGTTTGGAGCTCTACTCTGCATACGGACTTATCTGATAGTATTTTTTCCCCCCCTTATCAATTTGAAATTTGCCAGCTGCAAATTTTATCAGTGAAAACCAAATTCTCATCTTGGATATAGATATAGGAAATGTGGTTTTAGATTATGGCCTTAGATTACGGTGATGTGTAAAACACCTACAGGCATGAACTGGAATCTTTATGGGCAAATTTTAGAAATAAAGTAGTAAATCTGTCTGTAATAATGGGTCAGCCAAGCAGAAAATAGGAGCACATGCTGTAGTTTGTAGACTGGTATCCTGTCACAACAATTTTGGAACATTTGGTTCATGTTCTGTCACACATTCTTAAGAGTAGTTATGCAATTGCCTCCAAGATGTTGGCTGTTTCAGACAAACTTTAACGTTGGTATCCCTTCTCCCCTCTTCACTGGGTGAAAGGAACCTATTTTTATGTGGCGGTGGGGGTGGGGGTGGGTGGGTAATATTCCTCCTAAACAAACTTTGGTTTCTATCTTTTGAAACTTTTTAAAGAATTGAGCTTTTAAAAAGTCAGACTCTCTATGAGTGGAAGGGGCTTCCTTTCACCTGTTCACAGCACAAAGTAGAGGTTCAGAGCAGACTCTGGAGCCAGCACCGGCTCTACCACTTGTGTAACTTTGGGCAAGTTACTTAACCTCTCCATGCATCATTTTCTAATCTGCAAAACTGAAAGAAGGGTCCTTATGACTGATTACATTTAGCTTTAAATCTTAGCTCTAGAAATCTTCTCTCTCTCTCTCTCTCTCTCTCTCTCTCTCTCTCTCTCTCTGTATGTGTGTGTGTGTGTTCTTCTCACATTGATATTTCTCTCTGTCTTTCCCTCTCTCTTCCATTCTCTAAAAATAAAAAATAAAAAATCAATGGCAAAATATCCTCAGTGAGGATTAAAAAAAAAAAAAAATTAGCCCAGACCTGACTGGAACCCTGGCAGGCTAAAGACAACATCTTGACTAAGTTATCTTTCCGCTCCTGAGCCTAAGGGTGGAACGACCCCCAGGCTACTTTCCCATGAGCCCCATGCAAGAACAGACCTCAGAACTGTCCTCAGGATCTGAAGAAATGATTTATCACCCTTCCCTCACCTCTGACCAATCAACTTCCAGCAGGACCCTGAACCCCTAATCCACAGAGACTTGTGATCTTGCCCTATATAACCTGTGACCTACACACCACTGGGAGTTGTCTTGAGAGCATAAGCTCCTGTCTCTGGATTGGCTAATTCAATATCAAACTATATTTCTTTCTATACTGCAAACTCCTGCTCCTGCATTTCTTTGGGTCAGCACGAGCAGGCAGACAGACTCTACATTGGGGTCCTGGTAACAAAATGAGGATAATAAAATTGTTATAAGGATTTAATAAATTAGAATTTGTAAAGAGCAAAGCATATGCTAAGTACTACCTGAGGATTTGTTAAATAAAAAAAAACAAACTGAATGATTTTTCTAGTGATACAGTCTCTCAGAAATTTGAGGTGTTTGCTTCTGTAAGGAACAGAAACATGTTATTATGACTTTGTTCAGTTGTCTGCTAATCAGCAGAGTCTGGAGGCATGCCAGTGAATATGAATCACCATAAAGGAGCAGGTCCCTACCTACAGGCGGGGAGGTTCCTTGGGAGAAACACAATCTCAGTAAATCACTGAGATGCTCTTCTGTCAAATGTTTTTATACAAGTGAGATAAAGCGCACCTCTTTATTTAACCCTCCAGCTTGGAATTCTTTTTGAAATAATTTGGAACAATGACCAAGACACCACCTGGGACCAAAGGAAGCTTGTATCTTACAGTAACAAATACTGTCACTTGAACATAGTCCTAGTTCCTAAGAAACCAACGAAAGCACAGGATTCATCTTCTTAGGAATCGGTTAATAAAAAGTAGAGGAGCCCTAACCGGTGTGGCTCAGTGGATAGAGCGTCGGCCTTCGGACTGAAGGGTCCCGGGTTCGATTCCGGTCAAGGGCATGTACCTTGGTTGCAGGCACGTCCCCAGTTGGGGGTGGGGGGAGTGTGCAGGAGGCAGCTGATGGATGTTTCTCTCTCATCAATGTTTCTGGCTCTCTCTCCCTCTTCCTTCCTCTCCGTAAAAAATCAATAAAATATACTTAAAAAAAATAAACAGAAGGGGAACCCTGTTTCTAGAGCTTTGCTGAAGAACTAAAATTTTAAGTTTATTTTAAGCCTTTGTTCTATGCTTCAGGTGTCTGGATTTCTGCAAATAATACCACATTATTAGTGTGAAGATTTAAAGAGAAAAATGGCTCTGTAGACTTTGTTAGTTTTGTAAAAACGGACACAAATTCTCTTTTCTTCCATATCATTTACAGAAACTAATGAAATAGCCCAGAATTTTAAAGATGTTTTGAAAAAAAAATTTAAAAATCCCAACCTCCCCCTGACCCCAACCTTTCATTTTGCCAATATGTAAAGATTTTGTAGTATGCCCTGGTGGTTGAACACTCGGGCTCAGAACTAGATGAGTGTGGGTTTGAGCCCTCCCACTTATTAGCTATACTATGCTGGCAAGTTGTCAGGCCTCAGTATATGTGCAGGTTTGTGGATAGCCTTATAGGGCTGTGAGAAGTAAATCTGTTCATATGCATAGAGTGTTTAGGACTCTGCCCGGCACAGAGGAATTAACTGTTCAGCAGATGTTGATGGTTACACCATTGAGAACCTGGCCCCATTGTGAACAGTCACTTCATCACCCTTTAAAGACAGGACACTCCTGAATTTTCTAGGACTTGGTTATTCTCTCTCTTCTTCTACTCTGCCATTTTATTTAGAAATTAGGAAGCCTTCACATGATTGATACATTTAAATGTAGGATTAAATATTCACACCCAGTTCAAGTGTTCATGTCTGCACTTGAAACTAAAACGACAATTTGAGGCATGAATACTATGTGTAATTTGAGTCTTTGGGAAATCTAACATCTTAAATTTGGAGAGATTATATCAAAGCTCAGGCCAACTCCACCTAGACTGTTGGTTCCTTCAGGGTGTTATGCCTACCTACCTGTGTCTCCAAGGCCTAGCTCAAGCCTCTCACAGTAGATGCTCAGTAAACACCGATAAGGAATGAATGGTTCGTTGGGAAGGCTTCTGCAGCGAATCCAGGTGGCCAACGATGATTTGACCTTTGTGAAAAGTTTCTCCATTTGGGTTATTCTCTATGAGTAGGGACAAAACAGAAAGGATGAGGCATACCTCCTTTTCTCTCAAAGTAGGAAAATCCAATAACTTTCCAAATAAAAATATAGGTAATAATAATATAGGATACCTCCTTATTCCACTTGCAAACATATCAAAGGTTTGGGTCATGATACTTTAAAACTGGAAGAGGTCTCCTACGCCCATGGTCGGCAAACTGCAGCTCGAGAGCCACATGCGGCTCTTTGGCCCCTTGAGTGTGGCTCTTCCACAAAATACCATGGCCTGGGCGAGTCTATTTTGAAGAAGTGGCGTTAGAAGAAGTTTAAGTTTAAAAAATGTGGCTCTCAAAAGAAATTTCAATCGTTGTACTGTTGATATTTGGCTCTGTTGACTAATGAGTTTGCTGACCACTGACCACTGTCCTAAGCCAACCTCCTCCTATTACAAAGGAGAAAAGAGACTTGGAGAGTTTAAGCTCTTTGTCCAAAGTCCCACAGCTAGCCTAAGGTCAGAGTCAGTACTGGAAGCCGGTCTCTATAACCTGTCAGCCATGGTAATTTCACTGGCCTCTTCGTAAAACAGTGTCCTGTGATTATACACACACACACACACACACACACACACACACACACGTATGTTTTTTTTCTTAAAAATTTATTATTGATTTCAGAGAGAGAGAAACATCAATGATGAGAATCATCGCACTGGGGATTGCCCACACCCGAGCCAACAATCCGGGCATGTGCCCTGACGGGGAATCGAACCGTGACCTCCTGGTACATAGGTCGTCACTCAACCACTGAGCCACTCGGGCAAGGCAGTGTCCTGTGATTTAAGCGCATCTTTTAAAAGAAAAACGGGGTGTAAACAAGAGTATCAGAGCGCTGTTCTGGTAGCTGCATTCATCAACTCCTGCAGGGTAGTTCACTGCACAGGTGCCGCAGACAGGCCGTTTATACCGCGCCAACCTTAGGACAGCGTCCGCTACCAGCTACGCTGGCCTCGCTCCTTGACTGTGTTAACTGATTTGGCGAGCTGGGGACCGGCAGGGTGACGCGCTCTCAGCTGTCCGAGACCAGGAGGCAGGACCCCACGGGCGCATCTTGAGGCAACAAGCAGGACTGGAGGTGGGAAAAACAAACAGGGACGCAATGAATGTGTGCAGGGGGCGCGGGCTAGGGAGTGGGCAAAAGCGTGTGATCAAATTACTGGAGCTTTTGGAATGTTTACATCAAAACGGAGGGAACCAAATAAAAACCCAACTCCTCCAGAGAGCCCTGGAAAGTTTGAGGGACCCAGCTTGAGGGAGCGATCGCTGCAGCAGCTCGCATCCGAGTAGCTGTGCCCTCTCACCCCAATCTTCCTGGAGGAATGGGACCCCCACCCGTCGCCCCAACCTGGGCGCGCAGCAGCCCGGCTGCTCGCCGCGTTCCTTCTCTTCCTTCCTCCCTCCTCGGTCCGAAGGGAAACGCAGGCTGGAGCAGCGCTCCGTGCTCATCCATCAGCCCGGGAGGAAAAGGGGGAGGAGAGAGGAGGCGGGCGGCGGGAGGAGGAGTTTCTCCGCGGCCCGGAGCCTCGGAGGGGCCGGCGGAGGAGGAGCGCCCTTCCCCCCGCGCGCTGATTGCTGTGGCGTCCTGCCCGTCCCCGCCCGCGTGTGTGAGGCTGGGGAGTGCGCGGGTCGGCCCGATGGGGGTAATCGAGGGTTTCGGGGACGCCGAGCGGCGCTTTCCTCTTCCTAGTGAGTGAGGGAGGGAAGTCGGTGGCTGTCGTGCGCGGCCACTTTCCCTGCGTGGTCCCCGGAGCTCCCTGCAGGCGGCGAAAGTCCCGGCGGGTGCGGATGGCGTAGTTTGGCCGCGGCAGCAGCTGCAGGAGCTCGCCGCCGAGTGCCGGGCGGGGGACCTTTCCTCCAACTTGCAGCGGGTGGATCTCCGCTTGACACACCGCCTCCGAGGTACGTGCCGGCCCGGCCCGCGGCCCCGCAGCCCACGCTCCCGGGACCCCCGGGCGCGCCGCTAGCCCGGCAGCACCGCCCCGGCCGCGGGCTCTGCAGGCTGCGCCGTGCCCGCTGGCGCTGCTCCGGGCTCCGTGCCTGCTCCACGGCCGGCGTCGCTCCGGCCGCCCGGACCCCCGGGCTTGGCAGGGTGGCCCTGGTCGGGCGCCTTGGAGCCAGGACCCGCGGCCGGCGGTGCGTGGGGAGCAGACGCCCCGGGTGGGCAGAGCTCGGGCGGTGCGCGGTGCAGGGGCAGCCCTCTCCCCCACGCCCGCCGTCATCCCGCTTCTCCGCGGTTCCTGAGGACTCCCGCGGGACGCGCCGGCCACTTCCCACTGAGCGCGTGACAGCGCCGGTGGGAAGGTTCGTTGTGGGTTTGCGCTCAGCTGCCGCTGCAGAGGCTGCAGCCGTGGGACGCGGGCTCCGGGGGGACCTCGCTGCGCTCCCCGCCGGCCGCACCCTCAGGCGCACGCTGTGGGCGGCGCGGAGCCCTGCAGCCGGGAGCCCCAGCGGAGAACGTGCCCGCACCCTTCCCCCGGTAACTCATTAGCTGTCTTCCCCAGTTTCTGTCGAGGGCGTTTCTTGCTCATTTGGTTAGAAGGAGCTTGGAAATCTCGGGCTGTTTGCTAGGAGAATCTGCTGGCAGTCTTGTTCTTATTAGGGCATTTGCCCACTTTCCGTGATCGCGCAGTGCCGGGAACCGGCGTGTCAAGCGTGAGTTGCCGAAGCAGAGTAGAACTTCATGGATGCGGGGTTTACAAAACAAGCTCGGAGGAGAGAATCGCTCCGTTCCCTCAGCTGTGAAATGGGAATCATACTCGTCCTGGCCTCACCGAGTGGCTGTGTTAGTGCTGCCTGCCCTGAGCCCAGAGGTGACAGAAGATCGAGGCGGGTAGGGGACGGTAGGACTGACAGACTGAGAAGGGGAGCCGGGTATTTTCTGAAACTCCGCCGTCTCCAAGAGAAGTAAGCGAGCGGTTAGGGAGGATGGAAGTCTCTACAGGTAGCAAAGCACATGTCAAGACCTTTTAATTTTTCTGAAATGGTACGTTAGCCTGCAAGCAGTTACTTCGGGCCCAATACACAGCCATTTCTTTTGAGTAATAATCATAGCTGCTGTGTATTGGGCCCAAACTCTGTGCCAGACGCTCTTAGATGCCTTTCCGACCCCGTTGCACTTCATCTTCACACCAGCTCTTTGGTAGAAACCTTGATCGTTCCCTTTTGCAGATTAAGACACTAGAGGCCAGTGACTTGCCCAAGCACCTACACAACTTTCTATCAGCTCTGACTCCAGAGTTAGTTTAGTCAGTCAGCAGAGAGCAGCAAGGACCTTCGGATTTGTATGCAGAGAGTCAGGCTTCCCATTTGAGTTGAACACATGCCCCTTGAAACACACATAGGGTATCTGTGGTTAATTTAGGTGATACACTTATGGGGGTGCCAAATCACAGCTCCTTTGAAACTGGCTCCAAGTAATTCTATATAGAACTCTGACCTGTGTCAATGAACATGGGTCTTTATTCTTAATTTCTTTTATTAATCCTCCAGACATTGTTGGTCAGCATTACTTGTCTTCCCTAGGAAACAGCTTGGGGTTGGCACAAGAGGCAGGGAAATAATTCTTATCCCCTCAAGGGCTATTAAAATGAAATTGATTTCATGCCATTGTGTCAGTGAAAGGATGTTGCTCTGTTGCTTGGTGTTCTCTGCTGTTGGCTTTAATTCTGCATTGTTTAGTGTTTCAAGGCTTCAGCATATTTTTTTTGCCCTTCAGTTTGTCTTTCTCATTTGTCAGCTTTAATTTTTCCTGTTTTGATGGAATCTGACCGTTACATGGCAGCTCCGCTTCACAACTGTTGATCCAGCTCATGTTTTTAAATATAAAAGTCACCAACTTTTAACTTTTGAACGGCAGCACTTCAAAGGCAACCCCTGGGGAATTCATTGTTATTTTGAGTATTAGCCAACAGGGGGAGCATAACACACTATTGATGTCTGTTAGGCCTGTAAACCAGTTTTTACGGTAATAAGCATACATGTTAAAAGTGTAAAATGTTTTGAATTTATCTAGTAAAATAACCAAGTTGCTTTCTGAGTTTACAATGGAGAACTGGGTTTAATTTCAACTGATGACAATGAGAATGACCTTGGGGACAAGGCCTGCATGTATATATTGGATATGTGTCAACTCTGTGGTGGCTGGACAGATATTAAATACATATGTAATTTTTTTCCATTTGTTTTCCTAAGAGGTGATTGTAGTTTTGTGTATTTTGAATAATATTTGAAGTTATTGAGGAGAACTGGGAGTCCAGAGAGACCCATTGTGAATCTTTTTGTAATGATCTTCATTTGTCTTTTGTAGAAAGCTGCATGTAGTGAATTTGTTCTCAGTGAGGTTGGTACACCCCAAATCCTATCATTATAATTTTTCATTAACACTTTCCAAGTGCAAGACAATAAGGGATTGTAATCTTGAGTACCAGCATTTCTATTACTGTGCATTCCTCAGAAGCTTATATTTTAGTATAGTATGTTCAGCAATGTCATGTTTGTCTAGTATAGGTGTGATGTGTCTAAAGACATTCATACCTGTAAGTATAATATAAACCATATTAAAGAAGTAACATGTTTGGAAAAACAGTCAACCTGACTTTAAAAAAAGTTTTCTTTTTAAAATTTCTTTATTGATTAAGGTGTTACATATGTGTCCTTATTCCCCCATTATCCCCCATCTCCCCCCACTCCATTCATGCCCTCACCCCCCTGGTGTCTGTGTCCATTGGTTAGGCTTATATGCATGCATACAAGTCCAAAAAAAGGTTTCTGATCTTTGCAGTTTTGTAGGCCAGTTTCCTTTCTTTTTTCTTATGCATCAGGTACTATTGACTTAACTTTATTTCATTTACCAAGTTAGGATCAAGGGGATTTTATTTTAAAATATCTTTCAGATTTAGTTTCTTCTTTTTAAATCTCAGCATTGCACTTACACTTTGGAGTAGCATTTTATTTAGGATTCAATTTAATCTTCCATGCTCTCATCCAGTTTACTCTGATTCAGCAAACATTTATCAAACCCCAGCTCCCTAATAGGCTTATGGCTCCTGGTCTTAGAGTTTGGCAAATTAGTTGTCCTCTTTCAATCCTCTGATAACAGCGGGCCAAGATGCCTTAAGGCTTCTGGGTGCCATTGTAGTGAAAAGCCTTTATAGATCCACGAAATTGATTTGTTTAAAGGAAAGTATTGTCCCATTCTTTTTTAAGGCTCAAAGGAATTAATCTTTCCCTTTTGCATGCAAACTTGGTTGTATCTTGTAAAAATCAGGTGACTGCTGGCTTTTTAAAGGACAGAATCTGTGTCTAAGCTGCTAAAGCCAAAGGACTCTTAAAAAAAAAGTTTTTATTGATTTCAGAGAGAGGAAGGGAGAGACAGAGATAGAAACATTGATGTGATGGATCAGCTGCCTCCTGCACACTCACTGCTGGGGATTGAGCCCGAAGCCCCTTCGTGGGTGACCAAGCCACACCAGCCCGGCCAAAGGTCTCTTGATGTCCTTTGAGTACTAAGAAGGTGAGCACTCTGACTTCTTTAGTACTAAGTGTTGACCGATTTCCTGGGTTCGAAATCTGTAGTAAGTTCTGACTTTACATTTCTTCTTCATTTTTTAAATCCTCACCTGAGGATATTTTCCCATTGATTTTTTTTTTTTTTTTTAAAGAGAGGAAGAGAGAGGAGAGGGAAAGACAGGGAGATATCGATGTGAGAAAAACACATCGATTGGTTGCCTCTTGCAGGAGCCCCGACCAGGGTACGTGTCCTTGACCGAAATCGAACCCGGGACCCTTCAGTCCACAGGCCGACGCTCAATGCACTGAGCCAAACTGGCTAGGGGCCTGACTTTACATTTCAAGCTTAACAGTTAGAATTTAGAGGATGACTGGTAAGTATTAACATCGCTGTAACATTTCTCCTGGATGAATTTGCTTTGTGGTAATTTTGAATTACCCTTCTTGATAGTCCACTTTGAAAAACTTTTTTGCCTTCTTTCATTGCTCTTGGGCAAAAACTAATTGTAATTCTCAGGTTCATTAATGAGAATTTTTTTTCTCTTAAGCTATTATTTTTTTTTACATAAATTTGTTGTTCCACTTATGTGTGCAGTCATTAGTTGTTTCTTGTATGTGCTCTGGTCGGGGATCGAACCCACAATCTTGGGGTAGTGGGACAATGCTCTAACCAACCGAGCTACCTGGCCAGGGCTCTCTTAAGTTATTTTAAAAATGTTATTATTGCTGTTTCAGTCTGTCTGCTGGAGTATTTTCCTTATATTTTAAACTTCTTTGGAAATTTTAAAACTTAAACAATGTTAACTACTTTCTGAAATTTGCATAACTCAAGTTAGGTAAATGTTTTTAGGGATCTTTAACATAAAAGTAATCTTGTATTGCCTCTAGGAACATGGACAGTTAGGAGTGAAAGCGTGAATCTAGGTTATATGAAAAGCTAGCCTTTCACAAATAACAGTTAGCCTCTAATAATTTCAGTGAGGGCGTTTGTGGCTTTGGAAGAATATTACTGCAGCAAGATCCACGGCAGCGATTTCTCTGGTTCCACATCTTCAGGGTAACACTTGGACTGATAGCATTGTCTCTGTAGCATTTCATGAAACACAAGCTATTGCCAATTTGTTAGGATTCTAGTCAAGCTGAATCAACACAGCTTGGGAGAGCCTTCAGGGAAGGATCTGGGTCCATCTCTTGGGCTCTGCCCATTTCTAGATTTTTGGTTTTTATATCCTTTGAAATAGCACACTTGGTTGCTAACTGACATTGAGCTTTATTTTCTCTGTTTGCAAAGCCCTTGCACAGATTTAGCACAGATTTCTAGCATTCTTCTCTTAGGAAAGAGTAATGATTCTCACTCTTAACCAAGATGTGGGCAATAGTTGTGTTTGATGCAACAGTCATAAAAATTTTGTGTGAGGCCAATCTCATTTCAACTTTATTCAATTTTTTTTTAATTCTTCAGTTTTCCATGCCAAACATCAAGACTTAATAGGCTGACAACTACTGGCATACCTACAAGGGATGGAGGCCATATTTAAAATTGAGATTGTTCCTAAAGATCTGAAACTTGGGCCTCAGAACCATGCCCAGGTCATCCTGATATGTCCTGCTTAAGGTAGATTACCATCTGGTGTTTGTGCTGAAAGCTTCTTCAAGTCTGGGGAGAAGACTGAGAGATAGTAGAGCCTGGCAAAGTTCAATTTTGGTATTTAATGTTAAATTGTTGCAAAATAATAATTTATTTTTAATTTAAATTTTATTTATTGATGGAGAGAGAGAGAGAGAGAAAGAGAGGTCTGTTCGTTGTTCCACTTATTTATGCATTCATTGGTTGCTTCTTGTATGTGCCCTGACTGGAGATTGAACCTGCAACCTTGTCATATTGGGACGACTCTTCAACCAACTGAGCTACCTGGCCAGGGCTGCCACAATAACCATTTAGAGTAAAGTCTAAAATGTTAGCTCTGTCTTTACTTTAAGGAAAAGGATAGTAATGCAGAAGCGTATACTCTCCCTACCTCTTGGACGCTGGATGCTGGGGAAAGGTGGGCGTCAGAGTTGGGTGCTGTGTGAAGAAGGAAGATGTACCTGCTTGCCTGTCCTTCCAGGTGCATACTTCATTTCCCTGCTTCGCACTGAAGGTCAGGTTTGTGTGTGAAATCGCAGATGGACCATGTGTAAAAACACATTGAAGCCGATTAGTCCTTGAAAAAATGACCTTTAGAAAACAGTGTTTACAAATACTAGTCCTTGAGCTTGGTTGTTGGTCAGATTGCCCTGGGAGATGGCCTGTAGTTTTATAGGCTTGATGACTCAACCTGACATTGATAGTAAGAACACCTGGTGGAGGGCGTAGCAGAAGTTGGATTTCCATTTTTTTTTTTTTTAAATTCGTACTATACCATTTTATTAATGGAAATTTGGTGACTACTTAATTCCATTTGTTGTGGGAGAAGATTCCCTTTTGGGAGTATAATTTGGTTAGCATTTTTAGTGACTTACGTGCTCTGACAGTATGAAATTGGTCATTGGATGCAAAAATACACTGCTGGCTATTTGCAATTTCCTTTCATAATTAACTAACTGTATGGTGACTGCAGGAGCAGAATGTGGCCTTTTTTCATACTTGGAAGATTATTTGAGGTAAAATACGTAGATTCAAATCTCAAAGCCCTGTGTTCACGTGGGTACCCTAAGTACTTTTATATGATACTAGAGGCCCGGTGCACGAAATTCGTGCACGGAGGGGGGTTGTCCCTCCACCCAGCCTGTACCCTCTCCAATCTGGGACCCCTCGAGGGATGTCCACTCTCGAGGGATGTCCGACTGCTCATTTAAACGGGCAGTCGGACATCCCTCTCACAATCCAGGACTGCTGGCTCCCAAATGCTCACCTGCCTGCCTGCCTTCCTGATTGCCCCTAACCGCTTCTGCCTGCCAGCCTGATCACCCCCTAACCACTCTGCTGCCAGCCTGTTTGCCCCCAACTTCCCTCCTCTGCCGGCCTGGTCACCCCTAACTGCCCTCTCCTGCAGGGTTGATCACCTCCAGCTGCCCTCCCTTGCAGGCTTGGTCCCTCTCAACTGCCCTCCCTTGCAGGCTGGGTGCCTCCCAACTGCCCTCTCCTGCTGGCCATCTTGTGGTGGCCATCTTGTGTCCACATGGGGGCAGGATCTTTGACCACATGGGGGCAGCTATATTATGTGTTGCAGTGATGATCAATCTGTATATTACTCTTTTATTAGATAGGATAGAGGCCTGGTACAGGGGTGGGGGCCAGCTGGTTTGCCCTGAAGGGTGTCCCAGATCAGGTGGGGGTTCCCTTGGGGTGTGGGGCGGCCTGAGCGAGGGGCCTGTGGTGGTTTGCAGGCCGGCCACGCCCCCTGGCAACCCAAGCAGAGGCTTATCTGGAATTTATTTTCCTTCTACAATTGAAACTTTGTAGCTTGGAGCGGAGCCAAGCCTGGGGCTCCCTCCAGGCCGGCAGCCATTTGTGTTGGGGTTATAATTGAAACTTTGTTGCCTTAAGCGGGTGGGCCCGGCCAGGGTGTGCGGAAAGCTTTGCTTCCCCTGTTGCTGGCGGCAACCCTGGCCTGCTCTCTCAAGCTCCAGTCTGCTGCCATTTGTTTGAATTTGTTTACCTTCTATAATTGAAACTTTGTAGCTTGAGTGGAGGCTTAGGCCTGGCAAGGGCAGGCGGAAAGCTTGGCTTGCTCTGTTACCTAGGAAACCTTGCTCTCTGTGGCTGTAGCCATCTTGGTTTGGGTTGATTTTCATACTCGCTCTTATTGGATGGTGGGCGTGGCTTGTGGGTGTGTCAGAGGTATGGTCAATTTGCATATTTGTCTATTATTAGATAGGATTCCCCGTGTTGTTATGGGTTATCTCTTTTCTGTTTTGTTTTTTCTTTAAGACAGAACATAATCAAACACAAAACTCTGAGTATCCATAAAGAATCAATGTCTCATTTTGTTACAATAGACTTTGTGCAAATGGAATTCAATGTTGAGGGAAAGCACCATTGACTCATTGCAAACATTTTGCATCAGTGTAGTGGAAGGTCTTCCCTATGTGTGTGGGAGAAGTTTCTGATCTTCTAAGTGGGCATGTTTACTATTGCTGGTCTCTTTTTGCCGGTGTTTCTAAGCAGGCATTCCTCTTATTTTTCTTATTTTTGTGTCTTTGTAGAGATTGTTACTTGTCGAGTGTTCACAGTATACCATCTGAATCATGAAAAATTACTTTGGCTAACAACCCACGTTGTGGAGGCGCACCTGTCTCTCCGTTTTGAGTTCATCATACTCATGGCTATAGTTGCTGCACAGCCACTGCATGCATCATGCTTTTGACACAGGAACCAGGGGAAGGATGGCTTGATGCAATCACAGTTTTCTGCACTTACATCTTTATTTCATGATTAGAGTGGTTGCTCTTTAAGATATTCAAGGTTTTACTTTCATTCAGTGTGTGGGCTAATAAGGAGGTTTCCTGTAGAACCAGTTCTGCTAAATTCTTAAAAATGCTTCCAGAAAGTATCCCAAATACTATATACCGTGCTGGGTAGGGCTTTTGGTAATGTTGAAATGGAAGATACTGAACACAAAGCAGGATTCTACTTAGGCAGGGAGGTTAGGAAAGGGAGGGGAGTGTCTAATTTGTTAGGAAAAAAAATCACTTTTGCATAATAATAAGGGATTTAATTGTATTCTGTTGAAAACCCAAGGTATTTACCTCACCCTTGTTGCTCAGTGGTTGAGTGTTGACCTATGAACCCAGAGGTCACAGTTCCATGCCAGTCAGGGTACATGCCAGGGTTGCAGGCTTGATCTCCAGTAGGGGCTGTGCAGGAGGCAGCCAATCCATAATTCTCTCGCGTCATTGATGTTTCTACCTCGCTCTCCCTCTCCCTTCCTCTCTGAAATCAATTAAAAGTATATATTTTAAAAGAAAACCTAAGGGATTTAAATGTGTTATGTACATAGGTAAGAGGTTTGCAAAAGAAATTTTGCTAAGGTTGAGGTTCTGCAGTTGGCAACTCCTGTAACCCCAAAGATCCTGTTCTCTGAAGCCAGGAAAAAGCAGTCTGTTTCCAATTATATATCACAAAAATAGGGAAATTAGGCCAAGAAAAATGATCATTTGGTGGTTGGGTTGCTTTTTTATAGAGGGTATAGGAGAAAGGATCGTTGATGCACTTAAAAAAAAATCTGTTCGTTTTTATGTTGGCTTTCAAATTTTTCTCAAGCATTCTATATTGGAAATTAAGAGTAATTTTGGAATTAACACCACTCTCACCTCCTTCGTCTCCTTTTTGTTTCTCGGAGTGCACATAGAAGAGCAGTTAGGCAGTTTCTGCTGACGCTAAGGGGTTTGGTCGAAGTGTTCTGGGACTGATGGGTATTTTTGGTAAAGCTGTTTCCTGAGTGAATGGTACTAGGTTATGGGCTCCCAGTATCACACCAGGGAGTTGGTGCTATGGTGTGTTTGTTGTTGTTATACTTTTTGCACTGCATTGAACAGAAATATAGTCCTGCTGGTTAGCATTATTCTGCTGGGGGAGAAAGACTAGGGATGCTAGAGCGAGAAGAATACCGAGGTGAGAAGCCTGACTGTAAGCTGGATGGTGTGTGGGTGAATGCATTGTCCTCAGCACTTGTCAGAAGCAAATGGCCTTTCTGAAAGCCTGCTGCTAGTTTCAGGATTAGTGGCCCCGTGAGACCCAGGTGTTAACTAAGAGACATCACCCCCAGAAGATCTTAGTTCTGTTTCTCACACCTTACACCTCCTCAGAGTGTTGAATAAAACTTTCCTGGTGGTACAGAATCTTTGATAACAACTAATCTGTCAGGGCTGCTGGTGTTTAGCACCCGCCACACCCTGGCTGGGCGCTAGAAAAGATGCAAGGTGCAAAATTCTGCGCTTGTTCCAGTCAGCATCTTCCCTGCCCTCTCTCTGCTGCGTTCGCTGCTTTATCCTCCTACCTGCCCCATGTTTTATTATCTTGGCTTCCCTGAAACTACCTCTCCTGGTTCCCCCTTACCTTCCTGATCTCTGTTCAGGTGTCCTTTTCAGCGCCTGATCTTCAGGTGTTGGCATTCTCCAAGGTTCCGTTTTCCCCTTCCCTTCCCTTCTTCGTTCCTTAGTTGCTCATATTTCCATGCCTCAATGGCCACATCTATGCCAGTAACTCATTTCTGCCTCCTTGCTTCTCCCGGCCGATCACACTAACCCCACGGTGTCTTATCAGCTCTCAGATGGCATTTTCTTCTCCATTTGCAAATCATCATCTCACCTGCACAGGTGTCTTCCAGTTGGTTTTCTTGGCCTGAGCATCTCTGTCTCAAAGTATGCATTTATTGTGGTTGATAAACGCATTATAGGTGGAGAACACAGATCTGTTTTTGTCTCTTACATTTTAAAAGGCTCTGCTGTTCCATTATCCCTGGCACGGGATGTCCAGTTATTAACAACACAGCGTTAGCCTACTTTTTCAGCCATTTTCCCTTTACTTCCTCCGTGAACCTCACTGTGCCCATCCCAGACTCCTTATGGTTACCAAAGCATGCCCTGTGCGCTCACGCCCTGCTTCTTTCATACTTGTCCCCCGTCTAGCACTGCCTTCTTTCCCTTCTCTCTGGAGGCCCCCAGTTTACTCATCTAGGACGCTTTACAAGGTTCCTCCTGGCAGGCGGTTGGTTGCTTCCCCCCTTAACTTCTCTTACAGCACATCTGTAGCCTCGTGAGAACTAATTTTCCTCCTCTGCCAGACTGTGGACTTCTCTAGAGCAGGATTCTTACCATCTTTGTATCCTGGGAGTGTGGCATGGGCTTGGCATATTTGTTGTCAAATTGAATTCTTCAACTCACTTCCAAGTCAGTTAAAGCATTGGGGAAAGAGCAAGCTTATAGTCATTACTAGAGGCCCAGGGCATGAATTCATGCACTGGTGGGGTCCGGACGGCCTGGCCCCCATCAGGGTGGATTGGGGCTGGGCCTGTTGGAAGGAGGAGATGGTGGGAGGTTGGTCAGTCGGCCCGCCCTGATTGGGGCCCAATCAGGGCCGGGCTGGCTGGGGGGAGGGGCTGTGGGCAATTGGCCGGCGGGCCCCACCCCCGACTGGGATGTGGGGGACAATTGGGGGTCAGCAGCCAGGGGAGGGGCCATAGGAGATTGGCCGATTGGGGTGGTGGGGGCTGATTGGGGTGGGGCTGGCCGTGGGGAGGGGCTGTGGGCAGTGGGCCGGCTGGCCCCGCCCCAAATGGGGTGGGGGGGCCGATAGGGGACCAGTGGCCTGGGGGAGGGGCTATGGGTGGTTGGCCAGCTGGCCCTGCCCCTGATCAGAGTGGGGGAGCCTATCAGGGGTGGAGCTGGCTGGGGGGAGGGGCCACGGGCTGATCAGGGTGGTAGGGGCTCATTGGGGGTGGGGCCAGCTGGGAGCAGGGGCTGCAGGAGGTTGGCCAGCTGGCTCCGCCCCTTATTGGGGTTGGGGGGTTGATCAGGGGCGGGGCCGGCCAGGGGGTGGGGCTGTAGGTCAATCGGGGTGGGGTGGGCCAATTGGTGAGCGGGGTGGTGGAGGGGGGTGGGGGCCCTGTGGGAAGTTGGCCAGCCGGCCCCACCCCCCCATCGGGCCGGTTCGCTGGCTGCAGTGGGCATCATAGCAGCCTGTTGTTCTGGTCATTATGGCTTTCTGGTCGCTGGCTTTTTATATATATAGATGTCATAACCATAGGAAAGACAAAGGAAATCAACACACTCTCATAAAGTTTAGGGGTAGAGTGGGGCTCAGAAATATCCTCTTTAAGTCCCTCAAAAGATGAGAAGAACCAGGTACAGAGAGGTTAGGTGGACTGCCCAAGGTCACATGGCTGGGAAATAGTGCTTCCCTCTGCCCTTCTGCAGTATTCTCCACCCAATGGCCAGAATGGCCCTGATAAAACCTAAGCCAGATCCTGTCATTCTTCTGCTTAAAACACTCTACCGTTCCTGTCTTACTCAGAATAAAAATCAAAATCCTTGTGGTGATCTGTAAAGTCATACATAACCAGCCCCTGACTCCCTCGCCTGCTACTTCTTTAACCGCACTCCTCCGGCTCACTCACTCTGCTCCATGGCCTGCTTGCCATTTTCTGTCTCAGGGTCTTTGCATGTGCTGTTTTCTTTGCTTGAAATGTTTTTCTCCTAAATAGCTACCAAGTTCACTTCTGATAGGTCCTTACTCAAAACAAAGAAACACACCAAACCAGAGACCCTCAAATATGTCCTTTCCTTGTTTTTCTGCTTTACTCGTTTTCTTAGCATTTATTTTGGTCTCATATACAATTATATATCTTGTTTATAGTCTCCCCAGACTAATGTAAGCTCCACGAGGGCAGGGATTTTTATATATTTTATTCCTTGTTGAATCTCCACACCTAGAACAGTCTTGGCATTGAACAGGCACTTGATAAATATCTGTTGGATGACTACATGAATAAGAAGAAGCAAGATTTTGTGGATTTCTTACAGTTCAATGTACACTTATGATATTAAAAAGGGAAAACCATCAGGTGTGTCTGGAAGAAGGAGAATCTTGATGTTTAAAAAGCCACATTCGAGGCCTGTCAGACTAGAACACTGACCTCTTTTTAATTGTCTGACTTGAAGCAGCAACCGTGGGCTCTCCCCATCTCCCCAGCCTTCCGAGTGGCTTGGGAAGACTCCCATTTTACCTCCAGCAGGCTCGGGCTTGCTGTGGTTTCTCTCTGCCTGTGGTTTGCCCTTTAACCCATGGGGCTGCAAAGATGAAAAGTAAACACAGCATTAAAGGAAAGAACTGAGGGAGAGGAGCCGACTTCCCTTGTGGCCCTGACACCTTCCCCTGGCGCTGGGCCCATCTGCGGGGCAGCTCACTGCACCTTCCAGCGTGGCCGCAGGGCTGTGCTCTAAGGAATGGGCTGGAGACCACCAGGCCAGATGACTTTCGAGTTCTACTTTGATGTTCTAATTTCTTTGAAAAGAAATGGGAAGTTTAGACAGAAAGGACACCGGAGAAAGGATTTTTTAAAAATTGAATTACCATCTTAATTTTGAAGAGAGGTTTTAACCCTTCTCAAGACAGAGGGTTGCAGAGGAAATGACTGCTTCCTTCTGTCAGAGCTGCAGTGAGGAGGCGCTGCTGGGATTCAGACCTGTGCAGCCAGGGGTACATCCAAGGCCCAGTCAGTGTGACTTTTGAAGCAGCATCTGATGTGGAGGAAGAGCTAACTTATATAGGGTAACAGTGATGTCAGAGTGGTTTGCTTCCCGCTCTTCTGCTCTTCGTGATGACATCAGTGTGGTTCCCAGAGAGCCCACCTCATCAGGACAGGAGGCCCAGCCAAGGAAGCCAAAGGCTTCGGAGGAAGCGATTGGCCATGTACAAAGCCAGCAGCATAATTGAATCCTGGGGCTCAAAACTATCAGATTGAAAATAAATGGTCTTGATTGGAGCTAAGTTATCAATGACCTAGTCAAAAATCATAGCTACTATTTCCTGGACCCTAAGGCCATAGTAGGTATTAAGTGCTTTCACATGTTATTAACTCACTTAATCCTCGTAACAACCCCATTAGGGAAATAGAATCATTACCTCTTCTTCACAGATGAGGCATGGAGGTGTTTAGGAAGTTGCCCACAGTGACACCACTAGGAAGAAGCAAGGCAGGGATTTGAACCCATCTCAGCTGGGGGTGGCATCCCACACTTTCTGCTCCTGGAACACACCAAGTGTACTCTCCCTGCCGGGCCTTTGCACTTGCCACCCACTGCCTGGGAAGTTTTCCCATCAGATACTGTCATAGCTCTGTCTCTCACCTCTCTGCTCAAATGTCACCTCATCTGAGAGGCCTTCTGAAAAGGTTTCTGGTCACCAATTCCACTGTGTGGGCGGGGTGTTGCCCCCACACCATCAAGCAATTCTCAGGCACCAGCAGGGCGTCCAGGAACGCAAATCAATTCTGACACTATCACTGTCTGCCAGGAGATAGCCTCAGATTCCACAGTTTAAGGGCTCAGTCCTCTTCAGACACAGGTTCCAGCCTGTGCTCCTGACCTGCGGGCTCTGGGTTGGAGGTCAGCTGCCCCCTCCTTAGGAGCGATGTATTTGCTAGAGTGGCTCACAGAACTCAGAGAAGCATTTTACCTACCAGGTCACTGGTTTATTATAAAAGGATGTAACTCAGGAACAGCCAGATGGCAGGGTCGTGTAGGGCAAGGTGTGGGGAAAGGCCACGGAGCTTCCCTGCTCTCGCTAAGCACCACTCCTCCTGCATCTCCAGGTGTTCACCAACCCAGAAGCTCTCCGCATCTCACCATTGTAGGTTTTTATAGGAGCTTCATCATGTAAGAATGATGGATAAAATCATTGCCCCTTGGCCATTGATTTATCCTCCAGCTCCTCTATTCTCCTCCAAATACGTGGTTAGTTCTCCTGGCAACTGGCCCTCTCTTTAAGTGGAGGTTCAGAAGCCACCTCAGTAACATAAGACACCTTTATTCCTCTCATCACTTAGGAAATTCCAAAGGTTTTATCAGCTCTGTGCCAGAAATAGGGAGGACCACCAAATATGTATTTCTTATTGTAAATCACACTACCATCCCTTCCCTGACCACTCTATCTAAAACAACATCCTTCCTCTCATCACTCTTTCTCCTTAGCCTGCTTTATTTTTCTTCATAGGACTTACCACCATTTGACACATTATATATTTGTGGTCTGCCTCCCCCTTCAGAAGGTAAACTCCATGACAACAGTGTCATGTTTAGTTCCCCGTGTCCCGTCCCAGCTCCCGGAACAGTGTCAGAAACAAGGTAGGTGCTAGTAAATGTTTGTTGAGTGAATGAATAAGGGAAACTAAAACTGCTGATTGAGCCTTGCCTCCCCGGTTTCAAAATGAAATGACATCCCTCATGTTAGATCTGATCGCACTGCACCACCACCAGAGGGTCTGTGCAGGGCCTGGGTGGAGAGTTGGAGGAATTCCTGTTTGTGGTTCAGAGCGTGGGCTGTGGAATCAGGCCTGGGCACCGCTCCTGGAGCCAGGACGGGTTAGCTGGTGACCTTGGGGTTGTTTAGCATCGCAAAGCCTCACTTTCCTCACTGCAAAGGGGAGTAAAGGACATCTCTCTCCTTGGGTTGTTGAGAGGATGAAATGAGAGATTATGAAAACCACAGTCGGTGCTCAGCCGATGGTAGCTAGGTGTTGCGTGAGGTGAGAAGAGGAAAGCAGGTGTTCGTCTCTAATAGGAAGGTGAATGTGGTGTAAACACACGAACAACCACAGAATGATTACAAAGCAGCACGTGGACAGGCCTTGGCTGTGCTACTAACTAGCAGGGGAACGTGGGCCACTGGTTGAGCCTTTCTAATTCTTGGTTTTGCTAATCTGTAAAATTAAAGGGTTGGAGTAGATGTTATCTATTCTAACATTCTGAGTTGGCGTTGAGTAGAATTTAACATGGAACAAATTATACATAAAATGGCAAAGAGTTAGTGTTCACAGTGGGATGGGGAAAATCAGAACTGGCTTTTGGAATGAGATGAGTGGAACAAGTCGAACTCATGGAGTTTTGAGGAATAGAATAATTATGGCAATTTTGATAAAATGGGTAGATCTGACATGATTCAGGTTTTGTGTGTGCTTACATCACTCACAAGATAATTCATTTAAATAATTTTGTTTATATAAAATATGTGTTAAAAATAGCTAATGTATTAGTACATGGGCGTACTATGGGTTTGGTTCCAGACCACCACAGTAAAGAGAATATTGCAATAATGAGTCACACAATTTTTTTGTTTCCCAAAAGTTAACACTATACTGTAGTCTATTTAGTGTGGAATAGCATTATGTCCAAAACCACAATGTACATACCTTAATTTAAAGATACTTGATTGCTAAAAAATGCTAACCGTCATCTGAGCCTATTGGAGAAATGATAGGCTTGCTTGACTCAGGGTTACCACAAACGTCCAATTTGCAAAAAAACTCTACCTGCGAAGCACGAGAAAGCAGAACTGGATGAAACAAGGATGCCTGCATTTTATGCACAGTTGTGTCGTCAAATTGAATGTTTTTCTTAAATGATACTTTCCGGTTCCTGCTAGCCATTACATGGTTATGCATTTCAAATCTCCGCCAGTGAGTTTGAAGTCTCATTTTATAGGAGGGACTCAGAATTAGTTGATAGCCCATTTAATGGCAATTCCAAATAAGGTACAGGGTAAAAGATTTCTTGTTTAATCGCTTCACATTAGAGATGAAGAAATTAAAGCCCAGGATGAAGTCACTTGTCTGAGCTTGTAACACACATTGATGCCAGAACTCCCACCTGTCCTGTTCCTTCGAGGCTGCCTGGGGTATAGGTTCTTTCTTAGACAAAGCTCTTATTTGTTGGTTTATCTTTTACTCATTAGGAAACGTTCTGGTAATTCAGCATTGTTCCATACTACTTTTCATTGTAAAGTGCACAGCATGATATCTTTAGCCGATGTCTGCTATGACCAACCTGAGCTAGGTAGACTGTGAGCCCTCCTGCTGGAGTGAACAGGGAGTGGGAAAGCCACACCCGGAAGAAAACAGTTACATGAAGGTTTACCTGCAGGATTGACGTGCACGGCATTCCAGGTGTCCATGTTTAATTTCATCTGAGAGCACCAGAGGAGGCTTCCTTAAGGAGTAACGCTTGGACACAGACCTGAGACCTGAAGGGTTAGAAAGAGGCCATGTTAGGGGGACCACGGAGGGTCACTGATGTCCAACACGTTGAACATTGCTTCTGGAAGCCAGTGCTTGGCCTTTGGTGGAACCCGATGGAGATGAGCGTGGTTGGACCATGCAGAGGATGAGGTTGGACTAAGTTGGCAACATCCAGCAGCCACATGAAGGGTTTTAATTCTTCAAGTTAAACATGCTTGGCCTGCTGAGCCCTTTCCTTACCAAATAATATCAGTTAAATAATTGAAATGTATCTGTTGAGGAATTACCCCCACACAAGAGAAAAAATTTTATATTAGAAGTCGGTGAGATAAATAAAAGTATTACTAGTATACTTAGTGGTATTTAGCAAGTTAGTCGATTGTTGGAGCATTTATTCTAAATTCATATATTTGCAGCATTCCTATGAAGATAAATAAACATGTGAGTCATATATTTTAGTAAATTACTATATATCTGTACAAAGTCTACTGGAGGTCTAGTAGATGTTGCTTCCCAAAAGCTTTTTTTAATGGCCTGGTGCTTGCGAGGGCCTAAGGCAGTGATGGCGAACCTATGACACGCGTGTCAGCACTGACACGCGTAGCCATTTCTGATGACAGGCGGCCGCTGAGGTTTATTAAATACAATTATATATAACAATTATACATTTATGTTATTTAAACTATAAATATCGCGAAATAATGTTTTTTCCTCAAAGTGACACACTACCCGAGTTATGCTCAGTTTTTTGGCGAAGTTTGACACACCAAGCTCAAAAGGTTGCCCGTCACTGGCCTAAGGGATGCTGACGGGTGTCCTGAGAATATTCAGATTGCTGAGTTGGGCTGGAATAATTGCAGCTCCATGATTTAATAAGCCCGTATGGTGATGGCTGATTCCTCACTCCAGGCAGTTTGGCTGGTTTGGTGGCAGCGCCAGGCTGAGTTCCACAGCTCCGGACTAAACCCCTGAAGCTAATTTGGGAATCATAAAGTAGAACTAAGTAGGGCCTGCAGCCCGATCCTTGTAACTTACACCAGGGAAGCGGAGGCAGTAGCTGTACCGCCCTTGAGGAACTTTTCCATATTCTAACTAACTTTAGGACTCATATCTTGTATTGAGTTTGGAATCATTATCTTTTGGTGATAGAAGGAATTGTTGAAATTCCAGTGGGTAAAGTCTAAATCCCAAGTTAATACAAATTTTGATGTAAACTAACTATATTATCTCACTATTAGTAGTTTGCTTGTTTTTTTGAAAGTCTAGATGTGTTTTAATCATAAAAGCTTCAATGACTCTTATTTTTTTTAAAAAATGCACTGTGTGGGCCAGGTATTGTTTTAGGTACCTTACCCATATTCTAGATCATATTACAATCAAAGTATCATTATCATTTTACAGATGAGGGGTGATGGAGGCTAAATGACTTCAGTATAACACATCTGGGTAAGCCATGTTGGAACCCTCAAATACAGTTCTCTATTAAATCTGGCTTAAAATTATAAGTAACAAAAATCTTTGGATGCAAAAATATTAAACGTGAAAGGTGGTTCTTGGACTATTGCAAGGGTGAGTGAAAAATCTGTCCTCATTTGTGGACCTGAACAAAACAACCTTGTAAAATGCATTCATGCCCACCCTCCCCTTTGTGCTGTATTTTGCTTGGGCGCTGAGGTCTGTTGTGCTTGGGATAGACAGAGGGCTTTTAAGGACTGATTGAAGGTCAGCCCCAGTGAAACTAAGGATGTTGCGGCCAGAGATGTGTTAGTCACACTCTCAGCCAGGAGCGAGGGTGGAACAGGCCTGGAGGCGCAGGGTAGAGTGGAGTCCAGCTTACCCTGCATACCCTGTGCCCTCTGTGCCTCCAGCCTCCTTACCCAGTGGGTGTTCATGTGGAATTCCATCCCTCAAGTACAGGTAGTTCAAGGGTAATCTTTTTTTCTTTTAATATATTTTTATTGATTTCAGAAAGGAAGGGAGAGGGAGCGAGAGGTAGAACTATCAATGATGAGAGAGAATCATTGATTGGCTGCCTCCTGCACGCCTCCTACTGGGGATTGAGCCACAACCCAGGCATGTGCCCTGGCTGGGAATCGAGCCATGACCTGGTTCATAGGTCGATGCTTAACCACTGAGCCATGCTGGCCAGGCTCAAGAGTAATTTTTGTGTTTTCCTTGCCACTGGCAGCCACTGAATATTGGGACTTTAATTAATTTTAGGCTTCAGGAAAAAAAAAATTTGTTTGGTAGAGTTAACTGCTAATTATAAATAGTGATAACTTTTATACTGTTACATCTACAATCTCATTTGATTCTTGCAACAACCCTGTGATGTAAGTAAGGTTAATTTTTAAAAAAATATATTTTATTGATTTTTTACAGAGAGGAAGGGAGAGGTATAGAGAGTTAGAAACATCGATGAGAGAGAAACATCAATCAGCTGCCTCCTGCACACCTCCTACTGGGGATGTGCCTGCAACCAAGGTACAGGTCCTTGACCAGAATCGAACCTGGGACCTTCCAGTCCACAGGCCGACGCTCAATCCACTGAGCCAAACCCGTTAGGGCTAAGGTTATTTTTTTTTATCGTCTTACAAGTGAAGAAACTTAGGCTCCATTCTGATCTAAACCTCCTTTTTTGTCTGACCTGCTATAAGAGTCTTAACTAATCTTCCATGTACTTTGGACTCTCTTCAGTGTGTTCTCCATACAGTACCCAGGGAAATCTTTATTTATTTTTATTTTTTTCCAGTTTTATTGAGATATAATTGACATAATGTATAAGTTTAAAGGATACAATGTAATGACTTGATATATGTATATATTGCAAAATGATACCACAATAAGCTTAGTTAACATCCATCACCTCACATAGTTGAAAATGTTTTTTTTCCTTGTGATGAGAACTTTTAAGATTTACTCTTAGCAACTTGCAAATATACTATACAGTATTGCTAATGACAGTCATTATCCCCAGAACTTACTTATCTTATAACTGGAAGTGTGTGCCCTTTGGCCACTTTCACCCATTTCCCCTTTACCTACCCCTCACCTCTGGCAACCACCAGTCTGTTCTCTGTTTCTATGAGTTCAGTTTTTCAGATTCCACATATAAGTGAGATCATACAGCATTTTTCTCTGTCTGTCTGATTTAATTTAGCATAATGGCTACAAGGTCCATTCATGTTTTTGCAAATGGCAGGATTTTCTTCTTTTTTTATGGCTGAAGAGTATTCCATTATATACACACACACACCACATTTTCCTTATCTGTCCATCTGCTGACGATTGCAGGTTGTTTCTATGTCTTGGTTATTGTAAATAATGCTGCAGTGAACATAGGGGTGTAGACATCTCTTCAGCATAGTAATTTCAATCCCTTTGGACATATACCCGGAAGTGGAATTGCTGGATCATATTGTGGTTCTATTTTTAATTTTTTGAGGAACCTCCATACTGTTTTCCACAGTGCCCTGTACCAGGGAATTTAAAAAAACCCAGTGGGATTGCATCACTTCCCTGCTGAAACCCTTTCTTGAACCTTAATTCCTTGTCCTTTTGGCTTTGCAGCCATGTTCCCTCCCCAACAGGGACCTGTAATGGTTCCTCTTCCTATAAAGTCATCCCTTAGCTGACCTTTTAACCCTTTTCTTATCTTTCAGTTAGCAGATCTTTTTTTTTTTTTGAGTTCTTATAGCATGCAGTTACATATTTGTGATTGTTTATCCCATCTTTAAGCCCATGAGGACAAAGAACATGTCTCTTTGGCCATTATATGCCCATTGCCTGGCATGGAGTAAGCAATAAATAACGATTTGTTGAAGGAAGAAATGATGTGCCGGATATTAAATATCTTGCCTTATGTAATAAATGCTGTTACTTTTACTAGACTATAAGCTCCATGAGGGCAGGATTTTTGGCTCCTTTTTTTCCATGTTATATTCCTGGCATCTTCAACAGTGCCTGGCTCAGTAAAAAATATTTGTTGAATATATTTTTTAAAATATAGTTTTATTGATTTCAGAGAGGAAGGGAGAGGGAGAGAGAGATAGAAACATCAATGAATGACGGGAGAATATTGATCAGCTGCCTCCTGTACAACCCACACTGGGGATCAAGCGCAGCCCGGGCACATGCCCTGACCGTGAATCGAACTGTGATCTCCTGGTTCACAGGTTGATGCTCAACCACTGAGCCATGGTGGCCAGGCATATTTGTTGAATATGGATTGTGATTAAATGCGATTCCAGAGATTTCTTCTCCAAAGCCAGGACCTGTCCCCACCTTGTGCCAACTCTGATTGCAAATGGGGATTTGGAATTACTCAGTTTCTCGGTGTAGTAGAGAAACCCGAGAGTTGCTGTTGTGACTCAGTGAGGTGGCTTTGCTTTCTCTGTGTACAGGTCCTGAAGGGCATCCAAATGTCATCAGACAAACAACAGTATCTGTTCTACATCCTGTGCTACACCCCTTTTTACAGCTGCCCGGCTAGATATTGATGTCATCCATCCTGCCTCTTTTCTGAGTTCCCTGAATAACAGGTTGAATAGCCTTCAGAACAGTTCCTCCACCAGCTTTTATTTAACCACTAGAAGCCCGGTGCACGAAATTCGTGCACGGCAGGGGGTTGTCCCTCAGCCCAGCCTGTACCCTCTCCAATCTGGGACTCCTGGAGGGATGTCCGACTGCCCTGGTGGGATCGGGCCTAAACGGGCAGTCGGACATCCCTCTCACAATCCAGGACTGCTGGCTCCCAACTGCTTGCCTTCCTGCCTTCCTGATTGCCCCTAACCGCTTCTGCCTGCCAGCCTGATCACCCCCTAACCACTCTGCTGCCAGCCTGGTTGATGCTTAACTGCTCCCCTGCCAGCCTGTTTGCCCCCAACTTCCCTCCTCTGCCAGCCTGGTCACCCCTAACTGCCCTCTCCTGCAGGGTTGATCACCTCCAACTGCTCTCCCTTGCAAGCCTGGTCCCTCGCAACTGCCCTCCCTTGCAGGCCTGGTCCCTCACAACTGCCCTCCCTTGCAAGCCGGGTGCCTCCCAACTGCCCTCTCCTGCTGGCCATCTTGTGGTGGCCATCTTGTGTCCACATGGGGGCAGGATCTTTGACCACATGGGGGAAGCTATATTGTGTGTTGCAGTGATGATCAATCTGTATATTACTCTTTTATTAGATAGGATAGAGGCCTGGTACAGGGGTGGGGGCCAGCTGGTTTGCCCTGAAGGGTGTCACAGATAAGGGTGGGGGTTCCCTTGGGGTGTGGGGCGGCCTGAGCGAGGGGCCTGTGGTGGTTTGCAGGCCGGCCACGCCCCCTGGCAACCCAAGCAGAGGCCCTGGTATCTGGAATTTATTTTCCTTCTACAATTGAAACTTTGTAGCCTGGAGCGGAGCCAAGCCTGGGGCTCCGGCAGCCATTTCTGTGGCAGTTAATTCACCTTCTACAATTGAAATTTTGTAGCCTTAAGCTGAGCCAGGCCAGGGTGTGCAGGAAAGCTTTGCTTCCCCTGTTGCCGCCGGCAACCCTGGCCTGCTCTCTCAAGCTCCATTCTGCCGCCATTTGTTTGAATTTGTTTACCTTCTATAATTGAAACTTTGTAGCTTGAGTGGAGGCTTAGGCCTGCAACGGCTATGGAAAGCTTGGCTTACTCTGTTACCTGGGAAACCTTGCTCTCTGGCTGTAGCCATCTTGGATTGGGGTTAATTTGCATACTTGCCCTGATTGGCTGGTGGGCGTGTCTTGGCTGGTGGGCGTGGCTTATGTAGCGGAGTGATGGTTAATTTGCATATTACCATTTTATTAGAGAGGATTTGCAGACTTCACAGTATCTTTTTCTCCAAAAAATTTGCTGAAATGGCAGACTAGAAACATTTCAATGATTTGTTGGAAAACCATTTTATGTTTACGGTACGAGAAACTCAGGTGTTATTTACTATTTGAGTTTAGAGAGTGGTGATGTTTTTATTCCACTGGATATGTCCCTGTCTTTAAGATCTTCAAATTTGTTGAATATTTTCCTGACTAGTGGCCCGGTGCATGAAATTCGTGCACATTAAAGGGAATTAATTAGAAGAAATATTTTAATATTGCTATTTGCCCTTTCTCTATAATAGAAGTGTCCAGCTGGCCCCACCCCCATTGGGCGACACTAAGACCCAGCTGGCCCTACCCCTGTCAAGCCCCGCCGGGTGGTGGACGCAGCCTTATGTCCCAGCACCAGAGCAGGGGGTGCAGCCTCAGGTCCTCCAGCCCCGGCGCCGGGGTGGGGGTGCAACCTCAGGTCCCCCGGCTCAGCACCGAGGCAGGGGGTGCAGCCTCAGGGGGGCGTGGCCTCAGGTCCCCCGGCCCTGGTGCTGGGGTCGGGGGGCGCAGCCTCAGGTCCTCTGTCAAGCCCTGCTGGGCAGGGTCATGGCCTCAGGTCCCTCGTCAAGCCCCATGGGGAGAGGGCACAGCCTCAGGTCTCCCGCCCTGGCCCGGTGCCAGGCAACCTCAGGTCCCTGCTGATCAGCGTTAAGGTGTGATGGCATGATGACCCTTTGCATATTAGCCTTTTATTATGATGCTGGGGGTATGAACAGTTTTAGTGTTAAGATATAACAGTGCATAGGTTTGTGCTTCATCTTGTCCTTTGGATTTTCAAAGACCTTGGAGTACAGCATTACCAAGGACTGTTTATTATTTATAGCTGCCACCCACAGTCCTGAGGTCAAGTCAGTTTGTGATCAGTAATGATTTGTGCTGAGCGCATATGTCAACATGGAAATGCCATTGTCTGAGGGCAGCCATGGCAGGCTTTTCCCTCTCTCTTGGGAAAGCGTTCTGGTTTCAGAGATTGAATATGGAGGGGGAGAAAGTAGTTCCTAGTTTGTGGCAACAGACCTGGAGCTGGGAGGTACAGTGCTGGTCATGGACATACCCGGTTTCGAGTGCTAACTCTGCCATATTATTTTGGGCAAGTGCTGGTCATGAGGATTGGCTCCTCTTCAATGACATCATCTTGACCTCTTCCAACTTTAAAAGCTGTTCATATATCTTTAACATTCTAATTTTTTCAATTGAGAACTTGATTGACTCTAAGTTTTGATTTTGAATAATCTCATGTATATATAGCCAGTTGTGTTAGCCATCTAGGGGAAGTTAGTAGTTTTTATTGCTGGCTTTTAGCTTGCTACCGGAC
The DNA here is from genome assembly GCF_951640355.1 of Cnephaeus nilssonii. Taxonomy (NCBI): domain Eukaryota; kingdom Metazoa; phylum Chordata; class Mammalia; order Chiroptera; family Vespertilionidae; genus Cnephaeus; species Cnephaeus nilssonii. The sequence goes on from NC_137078.1 coordinate 34,618,135, forward strand.
ATCATTCTGCTATGTATTTCCTCTAAGATAGAATAAGATCTGCTCTTTTAGAAAACACCCTGGTTGACCCAGGGAGTACTGTGCCCAACCAGTTCTCTCTGAACATTGGTTTAACCCATGATGGCTTTCAGGACTTGTTTGGGTAGGGGTTTTTCAGCTACTCTTGGTCCTCACCCGTGCACTCTGTTGGGTCAATAGGGAATGTGGAGACAGTATGCACAGTTTAATGGTCTCAGATATAGACATAGAGGAACTTAAATTAGAAGAATTAGTATCACATTCATCTTAAAAAAAAATCCAACCCTGGTCGAGTGGGTCAGTTGGTTGGACCGTCGTCCTATATACAAAAGGTTGCCAGTCCATTTTCAGTCAGGGCACATACCTAGGTTTCAGGTTGGACCCCCATCTGGGTGCATGGGGGAGGCAATTGACTGATGTTTCTTTCTTTTTTAAACTTTTTTTTAAATTATTGATTTGAGAGAGAGAAACAGCAACTTGTTATTCCACTTATTTATGCATTTATTGGTTGCTTCTTGTATGTGCCCTGAGCGGGCGGAGATCAAACCCACAACCTTGGTGTATCAGAACGACTCTCACCAACTGAGCTACCTGGCTAGGGCAATCGACCCATGTTTTTCTCTCTCATCGATGATGTTTCTTTCTCTCTCCCTTCCTCTCTCTCTCAAAATCAATAAAAACACATCCTTGGGTGAGGATTAAAAAAAAAAAAAATCCAGTAAGCACTCACTCAGAATGTTTTTTCTGTTCAGTTGAGGTTACGAAAAGTTCTGGCACCCTTTGATAGAACACATTTGGAATTCGGGCAAAATGACTAGACCCTAAATTGTTCTTTCAAGATCTCAGAGTACCCTATTTGTATTTCTAAAGGAAGCATGTAGTTCATAAAGTCCAGGAGATTCAGTGAGGTCAGGAAAACCAAGGTGGGGAGTTCCTGCTCTCTGCAAATTGCGTGTGATATAACCTCACAGAAGAATGGGGAGTTTGTGTTTCCCTGGTTTAACTTCAAATCTATAACTTTTTGGAAGCCATCGATCACCCAGCATTCTTCCAGGTGGGAAACTGACCCCTAAATTGTGTGCTAAGGCGTTGATGTGTGCAAGTCTTGGCCAAAACTGGCGTTCCACCGAATGGGAATGACACACTTCCCTTTTTATTCTCTTCTGCCGTAGGATCCTGTCACCACATTGGGGAGATTAGACAAAAACTCCCTGCGGTTTATTTTCTTTTTGAATAAGTTATATTATGGAGGGACTTTTAAGCTAAAAGAGGAAAAGTTCCTTCTTTGTTAGAGGCAGCAGCGTGTAGTTTCAACTTGTCCTGGATTTCCTCAGAGATGTTTTAAGATCCGGTGTAAACTTGCTGTGGTTTGCCTTTGGGCATCAAAACTGTTTAGCTTGGCTCTATTATATCTGTAATTGCTGCATTTTAATAATTGCCCAATATTCTTGTCAGCAATTTGCAGCCTATATTTTTAATAGAACCGTTTGCCTTTCTTTTCCACAGGTTTATTCAGACCTGGTTTAAGCCCCGGGATTAACGAGCACCGGCCCGCAGACCCTCTGCAGCTGCGGGCAGGGGGTGACATGAGCTCATTAACGATTCCCACAGGCCTCGTGCTGGGTACAGTTTATGTGTTCCATAAACATCCTCTGGGAAGCCATCTTCTTTGGAGATCTCTTTATGGAGTTGTGCTTTATGAAAATTGCCTTTAGCATTTGTGTATTTTTTTTTTTTTAGAGACGGTTTTTCTTATCAGTTTAGTCAGGAAATCTAATTTTCTGACGGTAAAAAATAAGGACAAATTCTCTTTGCTGTTGTTGGTTTGTTAAGGTAACAGAAGAGACTTCCATTTCATCTGAGGTGATGTGGAGTTACAGTGACAGAACTGTTGGACTTCAAGGGATGATTGACCTCAATTTCACGACCTCTAACTTTATCTTTACAATTTAGTCAGTTTTCGAGACAGGTTCTTTCTGGCAGCAGTGATTTGTGCCTCAACTTGACTGGCAATTTTGTTATTTTAGTGATTCCATTCTTTAGCTTATCTCCTTTTAGGGTCTGTTGAAATGTTTATTTTTCAATAAACAAAAGATTTGAACTGCTTGTACACTAGCTAGGAATTACATAAATAACCACATCCCAGTTGTTTTACTTTGTTGGCATAACTACAGGGTGGGGCAGAAGTAGGTTTGCAGTTGTTCGTATGGAAAATAATACAATAATAAATAATGATACAAGACTAAACCCGTGTTTCACATATTCACAACTATAAACCTACTTTTCTCATCCTGTATACCTCACAAAAAGTGGCCAAATAATGATGTAATAGCTAATACTTATTGATTGCTTATTATGTGTTTGGTACTACTCTAAGTATTAATATATATTAATGAGCTGTGTGTGTGCACTACATCTTCAAATTAACCCACAGGATAGGTTCATGTATGGAGAACAATCGGCCCAACAGCACCTGTTTGGTAGGTGACAGAGTGGACTCAAACCTAGGCAGGCTTCTAACGGCCATCCATATTCTATTCATAGTAGGATTAAAAAATGTTTAAGGGAGAGAGAAATAGAAACATCCATGAGAGAGAAACATCAATCAGCTGCCTCCTGCACACCTCCTACTGGTGATCCAGCCTGCAACCTGGGCATGTGCCCTGACCAGGAATCGAGTTGGTGACCTCTTGGTGCATGGGACGACACTCAATCCACTTAGCCACACCAGCTGGGCTCATAGTAGGCTTTTAATTACTATCAAATACTAAGATTGAACCGAAGTGCCTCTTGCATATATAATTTAGTTTCAAGATGTGTCTAAGAAATTCCTTTAGAAATTAGGACTTTATTGTTATTATTTCTGCATAGGAAATACTTTCAAAACCCAAATGGTATAAAACTCAAATGGCAATTCAGTGAAAAGGCTCCTCTCTGCTCCCATCACTGCCCTTCAACTGTTTCAGTAGGTGGACCGGGACCAAGGCGGGTCTGCCCTGGGCAAGGTCTGGAAATAGGATTCTTTTTATTTTTTTAAATTGACTTTTTTTAGAGAGAAAAGAAGGGAGGGAGGGAGGGAGAGAAAGAGACAGAGAGGGAGAGAAAGAGAGAGGAGAGAGAAACATTGATGTGTGAGAGAAAAACATAGATCGGTTGCCTCCTGTATGTGCCCTGACCGGGGATTGGACCCACAACCTGGATAAATGCCCTGACTGGGAATCAAACCAGTGACCCTTCGGTGCACAGGACAATGCTCAACCAACTGAGCCACACCGGCCAGGGCTGGAAATAGGATTCTTACGCGGTATCGCAGAAAATGCATTTCAAGGATACATGCACAGAGGAGTTGAGGTGTGGTGGCAAGGTTTATTGGAGGGGTACTTTTGGCCCTGTGCTTGGCCTGGGGCTTCTACGGAGAGAGAACACGCTACCCGGAGTCTTCGTTAAACTTTGATTATATCTCCTTGGGTTTGGGAAGGGGTAAGCTTTCTTTCAAATGAACCAACCTCCATCCTAATTCTTTCGTGGGCTTGTGCTGGGCCTTCCCCCTGTCGAATCCCTTTCCTGGATTTTCTGGGTTCTGTGCTCTTATCCTATCCAATCCTCCCCCAGATTTTCCCAGGCTAGACTCTTCCCATTTATGATCTTCATTTTGGCTCCTATTGGGCATGCTTCAGGTTTGCTTTATCTGGCTCCTACTGCGCATACAAAAGAATTTCCCCTTTCCTGTTCATCCCTTCCCCTGGTAATGGGGTGAACCAGCCCCGTTATTCCCAGGGAGATTGGAAAGCAGGTCTTTCCTGCCTGCTGGGGGAGTCAGTCCCTTTGGGGGAGGATGCCGCTGTCCCTGGGGGTGTCTGTGAAGCTGTAGCTTCCTGACCTAATCAGGCTTAGCCAGTTTAGCTCAACCCTTCCCTTTGTTAATACCTAACTAGCTACCCATGCAAACACAACCACCCTATTTCTCTCCCTATTCCTCATAGGAAATTAGCATTACTACTGTAAAGAGCCATTTTAAATATCTTTCTCTTAACACTTATAGCAGTGAGCTAAGAACACTCAATTTGCCATTGTTTTTGTATTTTTGTTCTGTATCTTACAAGTGCCCAAGCTGGCTTTGTCCCTGAAGGTAGCAAGCTGGTTCTGTGGTGCTATCTCCTGGGTGAAGGTAACAAGGTTGCAATCCCTAGCTATCTGAGATGGTTCCTGGAAAACCTTGATCTGGCCTTGCCCAGGCCTTAGATCAGGCAGGGTGTTTGTGCTTTTATCTAGGTGTTAGCCAACTTTTATTCTTGATGAGAAGGAATCATGTCCTTAAACCAGGGGTGGGAACCTTTTTTCTGCCAAGGGCCATTTGGCTATTTATAACATCATTCGTTTGATATAATTCACTTAATATACATTTATATTGCTACTAGAGGCCCAGTGCATGAAATTCGTGCACTGGGGGGGGGTGTCCCTCAGCCCAGCCTGCACCCTCTCCAATCTGGGACCCCTCGGGGGCAGTCGGACATCCCTCTCACAATCCAGGACTTCTGTCTCCCAACCGCTTGTCTGCCTGCCTGCCTGATTAACCCTAACCGCTTTTGCCCCCTAACCACTCCCCTGCAGGCCTGGTTCCCCCCAACTGCCCTCCCCTGCAGGCCTGGTCCCCCCCAACTTCCCTCCTCTGCTGGCCCGGGCACCCCTAACTGCTCTCCCCTGCTGGCCTGGTTCCCCCCAATTGCCCTCCCCTGCATGGCTGGTCCCCCCTCAACTGCCCTCTCTGCCAGCCATCTTGTGGTGGCCATCTTGTGTACACCTGGGGGCAGCCATCTTTGACGACATGGGGGTGGCCATCTTGTATGTTGGAGTGATGGTCAATTTGCATATTACCTCTTTATTATATAGGATGAGTAAAGCTCCTAGATTTATTGAATTTCGAGTCCTGCCTGTGGTTGCCTTGGCAGGGCCAAACCAAATGATTTCCTCACTCCTGTCTTAAACAATGCTTGGAGCACAGTAGGTGCTCAATAAATGTTTGTCGAATTGGACAGCTTTTGTGGGTTGTGCCAGGCTCAGGGATACAAGACCGGAAATAACTAAATGAGGTAACCTCTAGGGCCATAGGGAGGAGAGTCAAGTTAAGCAAACTACCACAAAACTTGCCATTCAAGGTTCTATGGATTGGAAAATGTTCGAAAGGACCTCTGGACCCTCTAGTCCAGGAACCAGGTAGTCTCAGATGGGGCTAAGAGACAGGGAAGTCTTTTTTCCTGCTAGAAGGCTGGCAAACAATTGAAATAGGAATCTTGCCTTTTAATGGTTCTTTATTTTCCAAATTGATTCTAAACCTATTTTAATTTGATCCCTGTGATAACTGTCATCTTAACATTAGATTGAGTCTCTAGTCAGAGCTATTTGTATTTTCTTCTTTATAAAAAAGGTTTTTATTGATTTTCAAGACAGGAAGGGAGAGGGAGAGAGATGGAAACATCAATGATGGAAGAGAATCATTGATCAGCTGTCTCCTGCATGCCTCCCTGACTGGGAATCAAACTATGACCTCCTGGTCCATGGGTCAATACTCGACCACTGAGCCACAATGGCCGGGCCGTGTTTTCTTGCTAGCACTAGGGAATTCATGAATCAGGTGTCACTGATTGCTTTAGTGCCACAACATAACTGGTATGTTATATCATAGGTGCACCTTGCTTTTCTTCTGTGGTCCTGACAATTTTATATGAAACTAAAGACTTAAAATGTCAATAGTCCTACCCAGTCTGGCTCGGTGGATAAGAGTGTCAGCCCTCACACTAAAGAAATGGTCCCAGGTTTGATTCTGGTTAAGGACATATACCTCAGTTGCAGGCTCAATCCCTGGCCTTGGTTGGAGTGCATGTGGGAGGCAACTAATTGATGTGTCTCTCTCACATTGATGTTTCTCTCTCTCTGTCTCTCCCCTTCCCTTCCACTTTCTTCTAAAAAAAAAAAAAAGAAAAAAAAAAGGAAAACTATCCTTGCGTGAGGGTTAACAACAACAACAAAAAAAATTAGAAAAAAATGTCAAAACTAAATGTGGTTTTGCAAAAGTATTTGCTATAAAAACCTTTAGTAAGTAATTATCACCCCATCTCAGTTTGCTTGAGTGCTGTTTTGGCATCTTTTAAGATAAATTTATCTTAACCTCTTTAGAAGTTCTTCATTTCACCCTAACTTGTGTTTATGAAAAGAAGTTCCTGCATTAAGTTTTCTTCTTGAAATATGTTTATTTTTACAGACAACTTGACACTTGGAAAGAAGGATTTTAAGGCCACATCTGATTTGCAAAGATTTCGATCTGAAGAACTGCCGGTGGAGGTGACTGAACGGGACACACTTTTGGAGAAATGAAAATGACTCCTCATTATGTGATTGCCATGTTTGCCCTAATGAGTTCCTGTTTAGCTACAGCAGGTAAGATGCATAATCTAAATTGCATGTTTGTTATATTCTTTTGGATATATGTTTCCCCAGTTTAGGAAAATTTAGGGCATGTGACATTTATGCAAAACTTGAGTATTTATGTTCTTCAGGGAAATAAAATATTTGATTTCTATACAGACACGTAGTTTATTTGCCTGTTACATTTTGATAGACTGGTGCTAGACATTCTAATGTCAGTGATTCGGATACCTAACTAACCTTCAGTGTTGAGGTGGGTAGAGAACCAATAAACTGGGGTTTAAGCCCACTTAATTTTATTACATGCATAGATTACATTTGTTTTCTTGTCCTAAATAAGAATTTCAAGAAGGCCTCTTTGTTCTTCATTACAAAATAAATAGCTCTTCTAAACGGAGGAGACACACTCGGCATAGGCTGCTTAGAAGGTATTTAATTTTGTCTATTTCAGATATTTAAATCTTTAACTTTTTAAAAGGTACTGAAATTTACATCAGAGTATGAGATTGGAGATGAGAAGAAACAAATGACTCGGCTAGAACATCGTTGCTTAAATAAGAATGTCAGATCCTCCGTATCAATGTCTGAGTGTTGGCACTCAGGGCTACTTAACACACTTGGAAGCTTAATTTGCTCTGTTTTGTTGTCATTTGCTCCGTGTCTGTTCTCTAATGGACTACATAAAATGGTTTTGTTGGACCAGTTCTTGAAACTGGCTGGTCTCAACAAGAAACACATTGACTTGACAAATGATTAGCCTCTTGGTTTTGGCTATTGAATTCACATACAGTTGAGATGATAACAATGATAATTACCATTTATTGAGTGTGCACTACAGCCAGGCATTGGGCTAAACAACTATGGAATAATAACAATGAATAGCATATTCTTATTTCATGGGCTCAGTTCATCACAACGCTGAGGTAGGTTTGATTATGTTTCTCCTTTTACAGATGATGGAATGAGATAGGGAGAGATTAGATAACTTGCACAGTGTCATGTAGCTGGGAAGTGGAGGAGCCAAGTTTTACATCTATGCTCTTACCCTCTGGGCTATCATGAAGAAGCCAGACCACCACCGGGGGCTCCAGGAGACTCAGACTAGTAGTCATATAGCGGCACCGACGGAGTAAAAGCCAGTTTCCAGAACTTGGTTTATGAGACTGGAAAGCAGGATATCTTCCTCGCTGCAAATATCTTGAGAGAAAGTTGCTAGGTTTTTTTTTTTTTTAATGGCAGTGTGTGAATTTGAACTGCCCTTTCTCTCTGTCAGCGGTTTCATTTTGTCTCATGATTGAAGAGTTATTTGCCTTTTAGCCTGTGCATTAAAACTGATCTTAATTAAAATCTCATTGAAAAGTAGTAGTAGAGAGAGGGAAATGGCTTGATGGAAAATGTGCTGTTTTGATGATAAGATGTATAATCAAACCTAATGGGTTTGAGGCAGAATTTTCTGCTTTCATGGACACTGGGGACAGATGGGAAAACGTAACTGAAGAGGGTACCTCCTCGTAAAGTGGTGAGTTTGATGTATTTGATAGTGAATCGGTTTTGCCTAAGACCCTCCTTCCTCTTTCAAGCCATGGTAAATACTTCTTTGAGTTGTATACGCAATCAAAGCCTTGCTGAGGTGTACAGTAAAATCGAAGGTGCAGGAGAATTACAGATTCTGTAGCAACATGAGGCAACTGATCAGTAGCACTGAAGTAGAGATGCCTTTTGAACAGCCTATGAATGAAGAAGGGAGAAATGTTTTGCATGTGCTGATACCTAGTAGCTTTCTGCATAAGCCTAGCATACTTTACAAAATGCTTTTTGGGACATTGCAGGTGAGTTGAACATCAAGGAGATAGTAGTAATGATAATAATACTGAGTATTTACAGAGTAATTAATTAATTACTGTATTCCAGGCCTCAATTTCATTCTCATAACTGCCTTAGGAAGTGTAGGTCCTTTGTTTATCTGCATTTACAGAGGAGGAAACTGAAGCACAGACAGGTGAGGTGACTTCCTCGAGGTCACACATCCAAGTGGCAGATTTAACCATAAACCTTCTTGGTCTAGGTCTGTAGATTGAGCCTTTAGGTCTCAATGCTAGAGGGAGTATTGATCGGAAGGTGTTTGTTGAAAAAGAAGGATAATGGGTTTGCTCTGCGCCATCTTGAAACATCTAGTAAATCAGTTACTGAGTCCCTGATAAGTGTAAAGTACTGGCCGCTTAGGGCTAGATAAACAAATGTAAGATCCATCCCTTGTTACATGGCATATGAAGTATAACCATATAGCTAAATGATCCCTGATGATGAGTGCTGAGTAAAAGCCACAGGACCTCTGAGGGGTCAGGAGGGGAAGCCCTGCTGGGTTGGAGCCGCTGGGGACGGCTGTGTGGAGGCGCTAGGTGTGAGTCTGCTTTGCAGGTCAGGCGGAATCTAGAAAGAGGGAGGCATCATGTTGACCACATGGGAGAACGTGGCCAGCACGGAACATGGCACGCAGGTGCTTGATGTTTTTTAAAGAATGGACGACCTGGACAACTGGTATGGCAATGTGGCAAGAGGTCTGTTTGGAAGGAAGGAGGGGACTAGATTGTGTAGGACCTTGAATGTCAGAATGAGGCTTGTGGGTATCATTTTGAGGTTTGGATTCTCTCTTCTTCCATTCCCTTGTAGCCAAAGGCAAACACTGTTAATCTGACAATTCAAACTGTGGATTTACAAAGTGAGGCTGAGAACTCGGCCTCATTATAGCTTCAAAGACAAGAGTGCCCGGCACGGAGGCTGCCATTTACCCAGGGCTTGCTCTCTGCCAGCTCACTTATTTTGTCTTTATAAGATAAACTCTGAGGCAGGTATCAGTTTTATTATCATTATCTGCATTTTACAGACAAGTAAAACGAGGCTCAACTTGGTTAATAATGTGTATAAAGTCCCAGAGCTGGGACTTGAACCCTGGCAGTTGGCTTTCAAGTCCAGCCCATCAGCCACTCCCGCGCCGCCTCCGTGGAGGAGAACCTGAGTGTGGAATGAGTGAACCTCTGGGTTTGATTGAGGAGCCCCAGTGAGACATCCTGGAACCAAGATTAAACCCCTTTGGCCTCAGAAGAGACATATGCAAGCCATCAGAACTGAAGGCACACCAAGTAATGGGCCTTCCGTATTTGCATTCTTGCTTCCCCGACACGGCCATGAAGCTCTGTTGCAGGGTTCTTGGCAGCAGAAGGGGTGAAGGCTGTAAAAGGCCTCCTTTAGATCCGTGCCCAGGACGGGATGGAGCGCAGCGCATACAATGAGCTCAGGTTAGAAGAGGAGGAGGCTGCCTTTCCATCCCTGTGGACTGGCCTGGGCTTTGCCTTCTCTGCTGGAGGCTGAGGGTGAAGGAGGCAGGGGGCAGCCAGACACGTCCCACGGTCAGTGGTTGCTTTGACAGCATTCACACTTTCCTCCCTCCCTTGTTCCTTGGTTATTGCACAGGATGGTGGGGCGGGAGGGCCACACCAGCGAACAGGAGCTGTGCAGGGACCAGAAGGCCTCCTGATTAGAAACTACCTTAGGTTTTGGCACCTTACCTTCGATCCTGTCATCTCTCTCAAGAAAAGTGGGGGGTTTAAAAAATAAATGCTTGCTCTTATGGGTTTAAGGCTCACTACGTTTTCACTTTAAAAACTGTTGTGCTACACATCTTTAAAAAAGATTAACTGCTGCCTCTGAGGCTTGCCAGAGTTACACAGGGCTGTGATCCCAGGAACCTTAATAACGAGAAAAAGAGGCACAGACGGAATTCAGGGAAATTGGTTTGGGTGGAAGGATGGACTTGTCCCTACTCCACTGGCCTCTTGTGCCAGGTCTTCCGAAGGGGTGCCGCTGAGGTGAACGCTGCAGAAATGGGGTTGGCCTCGGTGCCTGCCGGTGTTGATGGATGGCTGTTCCCCTCATTCCACTGTTCCATTGGGTGCAGACGCATCCTTTTGGAGGCTGGCCCACAGCGTGCACACACATTTCTATTGAGTGAGCACACTTCTTTTCCTCTGTCCTAGATGTACCTGGAATTCCAGGTATAGTCCACAGGAAAATAGGGACATTTTCAGTTGGAGCTATTTTCCTGCTAAGAAAGCTCGGGACTGTTTGTGTCCGTGGGGCAGCAAGTAGAGATGCCAGCTGGCTAATACTAGGTTTAGAAGGGGACAGGCTGGCAGCCTTGGGGGAGGCTAAGCTAATAACAGCACCGGCATACATCACTTTATTGTGCTTCATAGATGTTGCGATTTTTAAAAAATATATTTTTATTGATTGCACGGAGGAAGGGAGAGGGAGAGAGAGAGAGAAGCATCAGTGATGGAGACTCATGGGTCGGCCGCCTCCTGCTCGCCCCCTACTGGGGACTGAGCCTGCAACCTGGGCATGTGCCCTGACTGAGAATCGAACCGGTACTTCCTGGTTCATAGGTCGACACTCAACCACTGAGCCACACTGGCCGGGCGATGTTGCTTTTTTTACATATTGAAGGCAAGACCCTCCACCAGCAAAAAGATGACAAGTCGCTTTATTGCGGTGGTCTGGAGCCCAGCCTGTAATATCTCTGAGGTATGCCTGCAATATCATTTTATATTTATAGTTTCCAAAACACTCTTATACCTAGAATTTCATTTTATTCTCATAGCAGTCCCTGGGGTGGCAGGTATTGTTTTTTTCATTTCTAGAAAGAACATAATGAGACTTAGGGAAAGCAATTTAGAAAGATGGTTCAACTCTCGGTCAAACCAGAACTCAACACACTTCTGCAGACAGGCCGTCCTGACTGACAGGTCTGCTGGCCTCAGCACCTCTGGGAACAGCACCCACCAGGACCCAGGGGCACCTTACACGTATCGATTCATTTAATCCTTACAGGAACCCAGCGAGGTAGGCATTTATCATCATCACTGTTTTTGTCATTGTTACCAATGCCACCACTCCCACTACTGTTATTAGACTTATTTTCCCATTGAGAAACCTGAGGCTTAGAGAAGAAAGATGTACTATATAATGAGAGAGATCAATTTTTTAAAAAGTTGAAGTGGTTATTTATGTACAGTCATAAAACTAGTCCCTGGCAGGGTGGAAGCAGCTGTGGAGCTCGTACTTTTTCTATTACGCTCCCCGAAGGGGCTGGCGTTCTTTCCCTTGGACTCGAGATTAACGGCCTGGTTCTGCCATAGTTTCTTCCCTCTGCCAGTTGAGTGATCAGAGGCTGCAACTCATAATGGCAGGACGGCGGGGAGAGTGCGGGTGGGGGCTGCCACCAGGGAATGGAAAAGGCAGAGGAGGGACAGGCTTGGAGGTTCAAAGCAGATTCCACAAGGCCTTCTCTCATGAAATAAGAATATGTTAATCCTCACCTGAGAATATTTTCCCATTGATTATTAGAAAGACTGGAAGGGAGGGGGAGAGACAGAGAGAGAGAGAAACATCAATGTGAGACGCATCGATTGGTTGCTTCCCGCAAGCCCCCTGACCGGGGCTGGAGATGGAGCCTAAACCAAGGTTGTGCCCTTGACCAGAATTAAACCTGCGACCCTTCAGTCCACCAGCTGACGCTCTATCCACTGAGCCAAACCAGCTAGGGCAGACTGTATATTTTTAACAGGCCCGTCTGATGTTGATGCTGCAGGCCTGAGGACCAGGTTTGACAGCGTAGATCAGTCTTTTTTCTTAATGCACAAATTGTAACACAGACCCGGCAAACACCTAGAAAATTCTTACTGTCATAATTTAATACTTTTACCAGTAAGTATTAAATTAGGGGAGCTTGGCTTTAGCATGCCTTTGAATGGCTATCTTGAAAACCTTCCAGTCAGAGGGATCCACGTGTTGATGAGGAACTTGGTTTGAGGGGGTGAGTTCCACAGATGCTTTTCGCTCTCCAGCTGTAAGTGTGGCTCACCTGCAGAAACCAGGTGTGTCTTTATTATTTACCAGCTGGGGCTACACCTTGGCATCATCATCACAGTTGTTAAGGAAGGAATTCTCCCCTAGTTCTTTCTTTTATGTGCCTCTTTTGCCTTTTCCCATTTCTTTTTATACGTTTTTTTTTAAAAAATTGATTTTAGAGAGAGGAAAGGAGGAAGGGAGGGAGGGAGAGAGAGAGAGCGAGTGAGTCAATTGCCTCCCATACATTTCCCGACTGGGGATCTAACCCACAACCTGAACATATACTCTGACTAGGTATCTAACCCACAACCTTTTGGTGCATGGGACAGTGTTCCAACCAACCGAGCCACACCGGCCAGGGCTGCCTTTTCTCATTCTTGCCTTGTGACTTAGTAGACCAAGGTCGGAGACTTGTGTTGGTTTAGTGAGCATGGGGGCGTTGGTACGTGCCGCTGTGGCTGAGGAGACTCGGTAATGAGGGGCGGTACCAGCTGACTGGGTAAAAGTGAGGTAGGTTAACAAGGGTGTTAAAAAAAGGTAATGTTAAACAGTGAGGCACAACTCATTTCTGCTGGAGCTGTTCTAGTTTGTAACTCTGGCTTCCCCACTGATCCTTACTTCGTGCCTATAATCAGACTCCAGGCTAGAACTAAAAAAAAATAAAATAATTTTTCAGAAGGGAAAAATATTCCCTCAGTTGTTATTAATATTTATTAAATACCCTGACACCATATTTATTAAAAAAATGAGATAAGACACTGAGAAGATTTAACCTCTGGGCCTGCAAAGTTGTCTTTGAGCATAACACTTACTTGTTTGTTTTGCCACTGAGTAGTGTATAAGCCTGGTTTTCTGATTTGCTTCCTCAGACCTCATCACTGGCCCGGGGGTGCTGAGGAGGGGCAGGGAGGAGCCTCAGTGCCGCGCTGGAGTTTGCCACAAGCCCAGGTGGTGGTGGTTCTGTTTTTGAAATTGCACCAGAAAAGTCCAGAGGAATGCAACAACATTTTTACTTCTTGCCCCCTGCTAGCTTTTGCTTCGGCCTCCTAAAGATGTGTTTATCTTGCTAGCCATGCATGTGGAGCGGTCTGGAATTCTGTGTGGCATTAGATAGTGAAAAAAATAGAAAGATTTCCCACATGACTGAGGTTATGGGAGTGGGAAATCTCAGTTTATGCAGGACTCTGAAAGAAGGGAATTTTGGGATGAGATTCATTTTAATATTTAGTTTTTAAAAACAACTATACATTAAAAATATTTTTTTAAACCAGTCTCTTTGTGGATGGAAATATAGACTAGAAGCAATACCAAACTTTTAAGTATTAAATTAAGAATTTCTACTCATTAGAAGAAAAAAAATGTCTTCAGAGTGAACAAATAGTTTCAGTTTCAAGAGCCTGATAATTATAGAATTTGAGAGCAGGGTCTGGCATATTGTGGAGGACCTGACCCAGCAGCCCCCCATCTTCGTCATCCGGGTGGCCTGCAGGGATGGCTTCACGGTCACCCGCCGGGGCCCAGCCTGGCCCTCTCGGGTGCCTGGGGAATCTGTGCTCTTTGCCACGTTTTGCCATGTTTAATTAGCTCTGGAAATATGCTATCAAAGGCTGTCTGGCAGTGTTTCGTTAATGGTACCCGATGTATTCAAAAGCTCTAATTAATTGTTTTAGGTTATTTGTAAAACCCATGCTGAAAATCCTAATGCCTGTAGGAGAAAGTTGGCAGAGCGGCTGTTCAGAGATTAGCCCGGACATTACGGGCTCAATTGCCTTTTGGAGTTGAGCCAAGAGGGGGGTTGTTTTTCCTTTTGTAGAAGCGCTTGTGGCCACACTGTTCCCTAAATTTCCAATTTACTGCTCCAGGCTCTCGGCTCTTGGAGCTTTGTGGCCTTGCAGAGCTGGGGAGCCCAAAGGGCATCTTCTAGAGGTTTTGTTTTTTTGTTTTGTGAGAGAAACACAACTACTTAACATTCATTAACTAAATAAATACTCCCCAAGGGCCTCTTCTTAGAGAGAGGAAAGGCAGCTCCAGTTTGTTATGAAACAATTCAGGTTTTAAGTGTTAAATGTTCAAAGGCACCAGGAACAGGCCTTAAAGTGTTTTTGGTTTTTTTCCTTCTTAAAATAAAACAAGTCAGATCCTTCATTTCCTCTGTTTAGCTGGCCCAGGGCAGCAAAATGCTACTGCGTTTGGAAAACAGTGTTCAAAATATCTCAATTTGAAGTCAAGTGCATGCCAGTTTACGTTCAGGGTATACTGTATGTACGAAGAGGGGGATAGATTTGCGTCATTTTGCTACATTTGTAATACCTTACAGAATAATAATGCCTAGAGTTAGCTTAGCCTGCTGAATTGTAGAAAAATAATAAAGTCGCTACCCCTTAAAGATGGAAGCAAGCCTGGCCAGGCATGGCTTAGTGGTTGAGCGTCGGCCTATGAACCAGAAGGTCAAGGTTTGATTCCTGGTCAGGGCACATGCCTGGGTTGCGGTCTCGATTCCCAGTAGGAGGCATGTAGGAGGCAGCCAATCAATGATTCTCCTTCATCACTGATGCTTCTCTCTCTTTCTCCCTCTTCCTTCCTCTCTGAAATCAATAAAAATGTATTAAAAAACAAAAGATGGAAGTGATTTGAGGCTTGTTGAGCCAAATGCCAGTTCTGGTGACTCTGAGAGCAGATAAAGATAAAAGTAGAGAACAGTATTCTAGACTTACCTCAGAGCCAATCGAGTGTTATATAAGGAGCTGTTTTCTAATTAGTATTTAGCTCGGGTTTCCATCCAGAAATCTTCCAAACCTGGGCCTGGCCCTGCCTCCTCCTGGCAGGCCTCAGTGTCTTTCCCCGTCCTTCTGAGCTGGAGCAGCCCATGAGTAAGTAGTTACGTACAAACCCCAGGGCCAATTTGTACCTTATTAACATGATTCAGGAGAAAAGAATTCTAATGAAAAATTTCAGAGGACTGTGTTGAGCTATTTCATTATATTGTCAGATCTTCCTGAACGCAAGGAAGGCCCAACAAAATCTATTATTTCTGTTTATTACTCAACTTGGGATCTGTTGGAAAAAGCCTACGTGAAAAACCTCAGAAGAGTATGTGTTGGTTGAGGAGTTTATTCCTAAGTGCACTGTGGCCTCTGTTCACTCTGTGTGAGGCTGGTTATCCTGATTCCCAGGGCAACCTGCCTCCTCCTAACCAGCAGGTCTGGAGTGGTAACTTTGGACGTTTAACCCTTTCTGCAGACGGTCCCCAGGAAGCTTGATGGAGTGGATAGGTGTGCCAATCTCATAGCTGTGAGGGACCATGAAAGATATTTTTACAGTTGGGAATAAAGTCTTTGTTCCAATAAGTAACTATGATTTTTTTCACTGCTTTATTTTATTCAGTCTTATTACTCTTTTATTTTAGAGAGGAATTTTGTGATATAGTGTCAAGTACTTACTGGCATATCCCAGTGTTCCAACAAAGAGTTAAATTAATGGCTTTAAAGAATGATTTCCTTGAAAATATAAAACAAAATTAAAGGTTACCCTAAAACAACCATGGTTACTTACATTAAATATGTTTGAGTGGGAGAGAGAGGAGTTAGGCTTGCCATTGATAGAATGAAAAGTGTACAGAATCTGTAGTGTGACATATTTGTTTTGTTATCCATGAACATAGTATACACCCATTAATTTTGGTTTTCTTTCAGCACTGCTTTTGTAGTTTTCTGTAGTTGTTTTGAAGACTATACAGTGTCCAGGTATTCATCATGCCTGTCTGTTTTATTAGAATTAGGTTTGAGAGTGTCTAGTTTAGAGTTAAAATTCTCTACCCTTCAAACTACTCTTTATTAATAATAATGAAAACTAATATTCCCTCTGACCATCTGGAGAGTGAGTTCAGTCACAAATAATTAAGGCGACTTGCTAAAGTGAGTTATTGGCCTGGCTGGGTTTGCTCTAAGTTGTAGGAAGTCAGAGCTCAGTGTGAAATATTTTCTTTAGCTGAGGCTCAAACTGGTGCTATTGAGCATAGGGTATCCATAGCATTTCTTCCTTTACCCTGCAGTTCAGAGTTAGGGGCAGTGTCAGAAACCAAAGATTGTAAGTTGCCCATTTTACTCAGTTTTTAAAGTTGCAAAGTCTATTACTTAGGCCTATTGGTACAAAAATAGGTCTGATCCTGAAATACAATTGTTGTAGACTCTACCAATAAGACAGACTCTATCAATGCCCAGTTCCTTTATTTTCTGTATGTTCTGCTCAGCGTAGTGCATTGGTAAGTACAGAAGTGGTACAGTGGGACTGATGAAGTTGGGAGGAGGTTGTGAATAAAAAGCTCTCTTCTTATTTTCTTGTTTTGAAGATTTGAATTTGAGTTCCACGTTTATGATCTTCAGAGCTTCTGTTGCCTTATCTATAAAATACTGCTAAAAATACTTATTCTGTTGGTTGTTGAAAGAATAAAATACATGTAAAGCAGCCAGCAGTTGATGGCGCATAGTGGGTTTTCAAAAAGTTAATCTTTATTTAGAGATCCACATATTTAGGGAAAAAACAACAGCTAGAGCAAATTTATGATGGGCAGAATGAGTTTGCTGTGTAGCTGTGTGCTTTCAACAGAGAAAAGCCAGGTCAGGGCATTTCTTTGGGAAATGATTATTTTCTGTTAGCTGAGCAAGGGCTCAGGTGGCTTTGAAATGAACAGTTTAACAGCCGAAGGGTTAAATCTAGAGCCAGATAACTTGACCTTTAGCTGGAAATTGGAAGATAAGCAAGAAATATGTAGTGGCACTGAGGATTGGGGCTGGGGGAGACAGGAAAACCCAGAAACAAGGGAGTGAGACCACCTATCGGTGATTTTCCTCATCTGTATGGTACCTCTGGGCTCAGTTCCACCCTAACCATCCTATTTAAATTTGTAATCCCTCTCAATCCCTGGTATTCCCATTCCTTTCTTTAAGAAAAAATATTTTTACCGATTTCAGAGAGGAAGGGAGAGGAAGGGAGAGATAGAAACATCAATGATGAGAGAGAATCATTGATCGGCTGCCTCCTGCATGCCCCCCACCCCCAACCCCAGCATGTGCCCTTGACAGGAATTGAACCCGGACCTTTCAGTCCACAGACTGACAGACTGACACTCTATCCACTGAGCCAAACCAGCTAGGGCTCCATTCCTTTTTATCTTGATCTATTTTTTGTCCTCTGAGCACTCATCACCTTAAAACATGTTTACAATTTACTTATGATGCTTATTATTCATCTCCCCCACTAAAATGTGAGTTCCATGAAAAGACAAGTCAGTTTGGTTTTGCGCTGTGCAGCTTTTTCCACCAATAGGGTATCCCCCCAAAATGTATACCCACACTTTGAATAATTTTAAAGGCAGTGTTTATTAAAATACATTTTCAAAAATGAGCTATCAGCTGTTAAAATGTGTATACATTTTTTGGGGGACACCTTGTATATAAAAATTCTTAAGTAGAGGAGTTTCCACATCTTCTTTGTCCCTCTTTGAATGAGTCCTTTGAGGGAGAGAGGGTGGGGTCAGTTGACTGGTAAATCCCCAGTCCCTAGCACATAGTGGGTGCTTACTATTTATTGAATAAATCAATTATAACGCTGTCTCATTTATAAAGTACAATAAAGAGAAACACTTTGCTAAAATAATAAAATTGAATGTTAATGCACTCAGTGTTGGGGGAAAGAGGCAGTGTTGGGATGAGGGCTGCCCCATAAAGACTGGGTGAGGGGTCACTGTCTTTTCAGATTCTTAGATAAAACCACCTGTGATGGTTGATTTAAAGACAGGTAATGGATCTATCACTCAATTGTTATGAGTCTTTGACAACAAGCTATTGCTTCTTGGAAAACATTATATGAAGTTTAGCATAATACTTTCTTTTAGTACTTTATCTGTTGGCTAAAGTATTGGTGGTATAGTTCATTGAGGACCTGAAGGTTAACTCTATAAACCAGTGGTTCTCAAAGTATGGTCATGGATCCGAGATCTTTTCAGGAGGTCTGTGAGTTCAGAACTACCGGTATTTTTATAAGAATTCTAAGATGTTGTCTTTTTCTTTGGGTTAACGTTGCAATGATGGTGTAAAATAAATATTGGATAAAACAGCTAGTGCCACACACCAGTTTCATTTAACAGTGTTCTTGATGAAGCAGTAAACACTCTCAAGTATGTGTCTTTTTCATATTCTGTATGATGAAATGGGAAGTATGCTACATTCCAAAGAACGCTGGCTGTCTTGAGAAAAGGCACGTGTGCAATTGTTTGAATTGCATGTTGAACTAGTCTCTTTTTCATGGAATACCATTTTACTTGGAAGAATGATTGACAGACAAATGCTGGTTATCCAGACTTCAGTATTTGGCAGAGATTTTTTTTTTTTTTTGAAAAAGAACAAAGTGAGCCTGTTATTTCAAGGAAAACAATTGACAGTATTTGTTACCAATGATAAAAATTTTATTTTTAAAGCAAAAATTAAAGTTTTGGAAAACTTTTATCCATTACCATGACTGTAGCAGTTTCTTAATAGTTAAATACTTTTCGAATGAGACCCATGGAGATATTAGCAAATGTGATTTTTTTTTGATATTGTATAAAAAACATTTGGCGTATTTGCATAACTCAGTGAACCATTATTTTCCAGATGACCAGTACATGATGTTACAAAATCATGTGTGGGTAAAAGATCTCACAGCTTGATTATCTAAGAAAAAGCAATTGATTTTTAAGAACTTTATATTTTGAGATAACTTTAGACTTACAGAGGAATTGCATAAATAGTACAGAGAGTTCTCATATACCCTTCACCCACCTTCACCTTATGGTAACATCTTATATGTCCACAGAACAATCATCAAAACTAAGAAATTGATCTTAGTACACTATTACTCACTGAAGGATAGACTTTATTTGGAGTCACCAGCTTTCCCAGTAATGTCCTTTCTCTGTTCTAGGACACGACTCTACATCTCACATTGTCTTGCCTCCTTGGTCTCCTCAATCTGTGACAAATCTCTGTCTTTCAGTGACCTTGACACTTTGGAACAGTACTGATAAGTTGTTTTGGAAAATTTCCCTCAATTTGAGCTTATCTGATGTTCTCTCATGAGTGCATTGAGAGAACGCACTTTTGGGAAGGATAAAGGTTACATTATATTTATATATCTTATTACTGGTGATGTTAACCTTTATCACTTGATTAAGGTGGTGCCTGCCAGAACTCTCTGCTGTAACTTATTACTTTTCCCTCAGTATTTTGGGGAGAGCAGTGGATTTAAAATAATAAGCTATGAAAAGTTCATTATGTGAGTCAGATCCCACATTGCAGCTGACTGACCTTTAAGAAATGATTATTTATTTATTGAGTTTAGGTGTAATATCAAAGAAGAAATAGTGACAAGCATATGAAAAGACTATTAAGATTGGCCTCCCCTTTTAACGAAATATCTGTGTGAGGCCAGATTTCTTCATATCCTTCAACCAGAACAATGTATCACAACAAATTGAATGCAGAAGTAGATCCAAAAACTCAGCTGTCTTCTATTAAGCCAGAAATTAAAGAGATTTGCAAAAATGTAAAACAAAGCCACTATTCTCTCTATAAATGATGTTCTATTTTAGAAAATATATTTCATAAAAGATACTATTTGTGTTATTGTTGGTTTAAAATGAATTAATAGCCCTAGCTGGTTTGACTCAGTGGATAGAGCATCGGCCCATGGACTGATGGGTCCTGGGTTAGGTTCTGACCAAGGGCACAGACCTCCATTGCAGGCTCCATGTGTGTGAAGGCAACCAGTCAATGTGTCTCTCTCACATTGATGTTTCTCTCTCTGTCGCTCTTCCTTCCACTCTCTCTAAAAATCAATGGGAAAATATCCTCAGGTGAGGATTAACAACAAAAAAATAAAAATAAAATATAAAATGAATTAATAAAAATTTATAAATGTCTCAGTTTTAATTTTTATTGCAGTAAAGGCTGCTAGATAGAACTCTTCTGAACAGCATCTCTTTGGAGTCCTCAGTCATTTTAAAGCATAAAGGGACCCTCAGACTAAAACATTTCCCAATTGCTGCTTTCTGAATGAGGGAAGAGGTATCTGGGGGCCAAGGGTGCAGCTTGTCTCCTGACCTAAAGGAAGATTCAGTCAGTCTAGGGCTTCACGAGGAGCCTTGGTTCTGGGGATGCCACTCAGCGTCTCCGTCAGCTTTCTCACCTGGCAGATAAGAGAGAGTGTTTTGAGGAACTTCAGATTTCTTTCGGCTCCCAAATTCTACCATTCCTTGCTTTCAGAGATGCCATTGTGGCAGTATGGACATTATGGAGCAATGCAAGTAATTTCTAAAGGGTGATATTTGCCAGGTTAATGAAGAAGACCATCTCTAGAGGATATGACATGGGACTGTGTGTGAGGCAGGGATGTCAGGGACTTGTGCTGACTTTTTGAGCCTGTAAAATCATTTATTTCACTGTCCCCTTAAATAAACTGGGTTGTAATTATGATTGGATTTTACTATAATGAGTAAGGGAAGGATTTTAAATTCTTGCTGGAATTTTTGCCAGCTTATATATATATCACAAGTTAAAAAGTGTGTGATTTCCTAGAATTTTCTGCTATCATGTTCTCTCTGTAAGTGTAAAATTATCTCAAAATATAAAGTTCTGTGTTTGTATAAATTTCTTTTGTGTGCATATGTAGAAATATTTACATAAATCATTTTTATTTATTATGGGTTCTTGATATACCATTGATGTCTCTATTGAAGCAGGCTCAGGTTATAACATCCATTATATAATTATAATCTTCATGAAGTTAATTAGTTATTTTAGTACTTGGTTTTTAAAAAATTTAAGACTTTAGACATTATTATTATTTTTTTTGGGGGGGGGAGGATGAGTGACCTTTATTTTTATTATATCTTTTACTTTTTCAACATTGTTTTTTTTTTTCTTTTTTTATTGTCTAAAGATTTACATATGCCTCCTTTTTCCCTGATTGATCCCCCCCCCCCCAGCCATTCCTACCCCGGGCAAGCCCCCACTGCCCCAGTGTCTGTGTCCATTGTTTATGCTAATATGCATGCACACAAGTCCTTTGGTTGCTCTCTAATCCCCCTCCTCCCCCTGCCATTTGTCTCTGGATCTATTTATTTATTTATTCATTTATTTATTTATTTATTTTCTTTCAAGGTATTTATTTTTTAATTTTTTAATTTTTTTAGTGTATTTTTTTCCTTTATTGATTAAGGTATTACATATGTGTCCTTATTGCCCCATTGCCCCCCACACCCCCACTCATGCCCTCACCCCCCCCTATTGTCTGTGTCCATTGGTTAGGCTTATATGCATGCATACAAGTCTCTCCCCCTTACCCCCACCCTCCCCTACCTTCCTTCTGAGGTTTGACAGTCTGATTGATGCTTCTCTGTCTCTGGATCTGTTTTTTTTTTTTTTAATATATTTTATTGATTTTTTATAGAGAGGAATGGAGAGGGAGAGGGATAGAGAGTTAGACACATCAGTGAGAGAGAAACATTGATTCAGCTGCCTCCTACACACTCCTTACTGGGGATGTGCCCACAACCAAGGTACATGCTCTTGACCGGAATCAAACCTGGGACCCTTCAGTCCACAGGCCAACACTCTATCCACTGAGCCAAACCAGTTAGGGCTGTTTTTTGTTCATCAGTTTATGTTGTTCATTATATTCCATAAATGAGTGAGATCATGTGATATTTATCTTTCTCTGACTGGCTTATTTCGCTTAGCATAATGCTCTCCAGGTCCATCCATGCTGTTGCAAATGGTAAAAGTTCCCTTTTTTTTACTGCAGTGTAGTATTCCATTGTATAGATTACCACAGTTTTTTAATCCACTCATCTGCTGATGGGAACTTAGGCTGTTTCCAAATCTTGGCTATTGTAAATTGTGCTGCTATGAACATAGGGGCGCATATATCCTTTCTGATTGGTGTTTCTAGTTTCTTGGGATATAGTCCTAGAAGTGGGATTACTGGGTCAAATGGGAGTTCCATTTTGAACTTTTTGAGGAAACTCCATACTGTAAGACTTTAGACATTATTAATATTTATAAATATAGACATAAAATGCCAGCTGTAAGGTATTAAGAATCCCCAAATTTGGAACTGACATTTTCCTTTTTCAGTTGAAATGGACGGAGACTTGATGGCATTAATGAGGAAACATTGGAGAAGGAGAGGCCAACAGTATGCTGTCCTATTAAGTATCAGTCTAAATCAGTTTTTAAACAGGGTCCCGCATTCCTGTAAAGTGGGTTTTGTAATGGAAACTGCCACAGTGGAGGGCCAGCTCTGTCATAATCACCAATTTGGGCATCTCGGATATTTAGCAGAATTATACATATCTAACGCAGTGTGTTTGTTATACTGTCATAGGAAAATTTTGTAATTGATTTTGAGCCAGATTCTTCCAGTGTTTGAGCTACTACTTGGAAATAAGATTTGGAGCCTGAACTAACTTTCTGAACAGATCTACAGTTTAGTAAATTATAGCAAAGTAAATTTAGTATGTACTGTATCTAGAAAAAAAAGTGTATGATGACCTTATATCAAAAAAGTTTCATTCGTCAAATTTCAAAGGTTCCTTTAAGAAGTTAGCTATTTCAGTATATTCCTGTAACTCAATCTAAGAGGAAGTGCCTCAACTCCCAGCAAGACAGCTTCAGAGCCAGCTGCCTGGGTGCAAATCCCAGGTCTGCCACTAAGTAACTGTGTAACTCTGTTTGCTTCAGCGTCTGCTTGTATAAAAGGGAGCTACTAATAGCACCCATCTCACTAGGTTATCTTGAAGATTTAATGAGATGCGTGCTTCACGTGCTCAGAAGCTGCTGGCACCTGGGCGCTGCTAAGCTGCAGCCATTAGTATTTGTGTACGATTAAAATGATGGCTTAGCTAACCTGTGGTGTGTTTGAGTTTGCTTATTTCCTTATGATATGTGAATTTTGATCTCATTAGCAACATTATTTTCAATGTTTTAGGATAAGTTACTTTTGGGAAGACTTTGCATTCATGAGGCACACTGCTAGAGTTCTAGATGCGCGGTATGTTGGTATTTGAAGGAACCTTAGAGATGATCTGGTCCAATTCAGCCTGATACATAAATCACCTTGCTAATATTTTGTTGACTGAGCCCCCAGCCTTGCTTGAATTTAAAATATCTTTGACGCTTGGGAACTTCTTTCTTGTGTTGCAGAACCCATCTGGCTGTAACCGTCGCTCGCAGCACCTAGTTCTGCCTTGTGGAGCTATATAGAGTTTGGCTAACAAATCACGCATCTGAATGGTGACAGTGAAGTAAATAGATTCTGGATGTTGTATGTCAGAGTGGAGGGAGCTCAAAGGACTTTGCTCCCTGTTGGTAAAAGAAGTAAGGCTTATATTTCTAGATAGAGTTGCCCTGAGCTAGTTGGGAACACAGGTGGCATAGAACTCTCCCCCGCAGAGCCTACGGCGGGGCTGTGAGCCTGAGAGGGGAAGGGCAGTGCCAGGCCCCACTCTTAGGAAACACCCCAAGCATCCTTGTGCGTGCCCTGTCCTGAGGGCGGAGCTTCTTTGTGTTCGTCTATTTATTGTCTGTTTCTCCTTCACAAAATGGAAGCTTCATGAAAGCAGAGGAGAAACTGATTATATTGTTTACTGCTGTGTCTCTAGCAGCTACAGGACCTTGGGATATAGTAGGTGCTCAATATTTAAATGATGGAATTGAAGATTCAACACACATGTGACTGTTTTCAATTTAATGTCACTTTCACTTGTTGGTCATGGCCCGTTCTTTGGGTCTGAGCTGAAGGAGAAGCCTATATTATCTAATAAAAGGGTAATATGCAAATTGACCATCACTCCAACATACAAGATGGTCACCCCCATGTGGTCAAAGATGGCTGCCCCCATGTGGACACAAGATAGCCAGCAGGGGAGGGCAGTTGGGGGCAATCAGGCCTGCAGGGGAGGGCAGTTAGGGGTGACCGGACTAGCAGAGGTGGGCAGTTGTGGGGGGTGGGGGGACCAGGCCGGCAGAGGAGGGCATTTGGGAGGGACCAGGCCTGCAGGGGAGGGCAGTTTTGGGGGGACCAGGCTGGCAGAGGAGGGCAGTTGGGGGGACCAGGCCTGCAGGGGAGGGCATATGGGGGCAACCAGGCCTGTAGGGGAGGGCAGTTGGGGGCAACCAGGCTGGCAAGGGAGGGCAGTTGGGGGCAATCAGACCTGCAGGGGAGGGCAGTTAGGGGTGACCGGACTAGCAGAGGAGGGCAGTTGGGGGGGGACCAGGCCGGCAGGGGAGGGCAGTTGGGAGGGACCAGGCCTGCAGGGGAGGGCAGTTGGGGGTGACTGGGCCTGCAAGGGAGGGCAGTTAGGGGTGACCAGGTCAGCAGGAGAGGGCAGTTAGGGGCAATCGGGCTGGCAGGGGAGCAGTTAGGCTTTGATCAGACTGGCAGGGGAGTGGTTAGGGGGTAATCAGGCTGGCAGGCAGAAGCGGTTAGGGGAAATCAGGCAGGCAGGGAGGCAAGCAGTTGGGAGCCAGCAGTCCTGGATTGTGAGAGGGATGTCCGACTGCCCGTTTAGCCCGATCCTACCAGTCGGACATTCCTCAAGGGGTCCCAGATTGGAGAGGGTGCAGGCTGGGCTGAGGGACACACCCCCTGGCCCTGTGCACGAATTTTGTGCACCAGGCCTCTAGTCAGAGAATAAGAACTGAGGTCTCAGAAAAAGTATCTTCTATTATTATTATTTGCAACTTTCAAACACATTCAGAAAAAAAAATTGTTTTCGTTTTGAAATGTGAGGATTTTTTAGAAAGGAAGGAGAGGTTCCTAATTTTGTCGAAGACAGCGGTATACCATGCTAATCAGAATTGAGATTTTAAACCCACCCGGCTCCATAGCAGTTTCCCATTGCAGCCTGGATGATGTTCTACGAGCTTAGCTCTACTGTGAGTGCTAAAGAAAAAAGTTTGCCAGAAGCATGAGTTGTAAAAAGCCATCCAAATATTACAGTGTAGGAGAAAAATGTAGTGAAAATTCCAACATACAATGCCCAAACAGAATTTAATTTTTCTGAAGGCTTTTAATTTTTTCCTTAGGTAATTTGCACAGACTATCTAATGTGGCAGGAAATAGATGAAAAAGTAAAATGACTTTACTTGAGAACTTTCAGCAGTTAATTAAGGAAATCTGAGCCTCCTTTTTTCTTTGGTGTTTGTGTCCCTCTTTAATGTTCCGGTAGCTGAGTTTTCCATAGAATGAGGACCTATAGTTAGGTCAGCACTCACCTGGCATATTCCTTGGGATAGCCTGATTCAGCATTTTTTCTAGGAAGAAAAACACTTTGAGTTTTGAACCAGAAGGCCTTCTAGTCCAGGTCCCACCCTCCCCCTGCCGCCTGGCTTCTGCTTAGTCATTTAACTCTTAAGTCATTTAAGTCGGTAACTCAGAAGTCAGTGACTTTCCTGCTTTGAGTGAGTTGCTTATTATCATTCTACCTCAGTTTTTTCATCTGTGACGATCGTAGTATATCTCGAGGTTGTTTTGAGGAATAAATATGTAAATATAAGTAAAGTGCTTAGAAGAGAGCTCTGGCACAATGTATAACATTGTGGTCAAATGTGGATGTTTTGAGAGTAATACAGTGGAAAATAGATAGAACTTGGCAAATTTAAAAACCCTATACAAATTCAAAGGAATATTGATTCTTTGTCTCCCGTGATGACCTTAGTATTTGCAAAGGTTTTTTTCCCCCATTCAGGGCCCCTCGCTGTGCTTGATTTACACTTCCCTGTGGGAGGTGAGGTGTTTTCTGGGGTGCGCCATTAATCATGAACTTGGAATGCTCTGAGGAAAAGTACTGACTGAGTATAGGGGGTAAATACCCACTCTGTTCCCATGTAGATTCATAGTGTTGATAGGCAAGTGGGGGAAAATAGATAAAAATTACAATTTTGAAGGGAAAGTGTTTTTTTTTAAAATAATTGTCTACATTAATCAAATTCCATGGATATTGTCATAATTATCACTTTGTCTCTGTAGAGTGTGAAGCAGATTTTGAACATGCTTTTTTCCCCCCTTAAAATATATTGGCCATTATATTTAACAGGCTTTAGTTTTTTGTTTTTTTTTTGTGTGTGTGTGTGGTTTTTTTTTTTTTTGTGTGTGTGTGTGTGTGTTTTAAATAGAGGTAATTAATTGTGAAGTTATTTTGATGTTCAGTGGGCAAAGGAAACACATTACTTTTGTGTAAACAGAGGTTAATATGGAGTCTTTGAAGTCTAAATTATTGAACTATTTGCCTAAGGACAAACTTAACTGTTGAGGCTTCCTCAGGCCTGTAATAAACTGCAGCGGCGGGGCTAATGCAAGAACATCTATGTATCAAACATTTGGGTCTTGTTTGCAAAGCATGATTGATCCAAATTGTCAGGTTTACCTTTGAGTTACACCGACGAATTAGGGAACTTTTCATCCCATTTTCTTCTCCTTGTAGCGGTGTAATTGGCTCATGGTTGATAAAGACAGAAGCATATGTTTCTGGGAAAGGTATGCTTTCATTTTGTTTTAAGTTTTAAATGATCACTTGTCTCTGGAACTGGCTCTGTGACCAAAGAATGTTTATTACTTCCACATTGTTAACATGGGAATGGGTCTGAGAGATGTTAAGTGAGTTTTATGTTCAATTCCATTCTACCGCTGCCTTGGGCCCCAACCAAGATGACTTGGTTTTGTAAGGGCCAAAGGGAGCTGCCTTATCAAGTAGTCCTCTCTCTCTCTCTCTTTTTTTAAATAGCTGTTTGTATCTGAAAGCAGCTACCTTGAGGAGAGAAGCAGTGCTTTGCAGAGTATACAACAGCTGTCACTGATCTTAGCAAATGATCAGTAATAGTTCATCATTAGGACGTCCACCAGGGATGTGGGCAGGGGCACACGTGTTTCCAGACCCGGGTTGGGCCTCACACCTGCTCTGCTTATACAGGCCCAACTCTGCATGCACTTTTCCAAGATCCTCCCCTTTGCATTGAGCTCCGGCCCTGCCCCCTCTCACACCGGGGAGTGTGGAAGCTGCAGGGAGGAAGCTGCCACTCCTCTGCCCTTTACTCTCCCCGTGCCCCCAGGCTGAAATCTGCCAGGTGGGTCTGGGTGCCCCTGAATTCACATTTGTGTTTAGCATCTTGCCTGGCAGTTCCTCCTCAGGGCCCAGCTCCCATAGGAAGGACTGGCTGGCGTGACCGCAGCTCCCGTTGACCCCACTGTTCAGAGGCGTAGGAACAGAGAGCCCCAGACTGTTGAACCCAAAGAAAGCTGTGGGTGACCTCTGCTGTTTAACAGCTGCTCCTAGCACCAGTCACTGTGGCAACTGGGCTCTGTTTATGAAAATGAATGAAGACCTCAAGCCTGGGGCATCTACACCATGGACAGAGGTCCCCCTGGAAATACATCGCCTGCCAGATTGCCAGGGCTAAACCAAAACAAAGGCACACCAAACAAGAGTAGCCAGGGAAGCGTTATGCCCTCATGGGACGTGCACCGTGGCTGGGTTGCCGAACTATGCCGGGGGGAGCTTATCTTAGTGATGTCAGAGACCCTGGTACCCACATGGGCAGCTTTCTACATGGACCCTTGTATTGCACAGGCCTGGACTCTTAGCTGTGGGTGTAAAAGGAAACTGTTTGGCACCAGGGATCTAACTCTTTGACAGTCTTATTTTAGGTTCTGCCTTTATGTAAACGGCAAAGCTGTGTTTGGGTCTGGACCTTAAGACTGGATCCTTGTCTAGAACAACTGTGTTTGGAGTTTGTCCTCTTTGAGTCCTTGCTTCCACAGTGATGGTCCTTGGTGTCCAAAGCACCCTGGGTAGTCATGGCTCCCTTTGGGAAATGGGGAGCCATGGACAACTTTGAGCACACTCTGAAACCCCGAGCTTCTTGCCAGGAGACTGCTGTGTTCTGGGTGCTTCTGATATTCTTAGGTTAGGATCCCATGGCTGGATTCTTCGGCGTCTGTGCCCTTTGGCCTCACTTAGATGATCACTGGACACTTCATTGGAGCCCTGATGGATAGAACTGTAGTCCACATCAAAGACTTAGAATTTTGGAGCTGGAAGAGCCCAATCATCAAACCACACTCCTGTATTTTATTTATTTTTTAGTTGTTTGTTTTATTTTTTAATATATTTTTATTGATTTCAGAGAGGAAGGAAGAGAGAGAGATAGAAACATCAATGATGAAAGAGAACCAGTGATCGGCTGCTTTCTGCACGCCCCCCACTGGGGATCAAGCCCGAAACCTGGGCAGGTGCCCTGACTGGGAATTGAACCTTGACCTCCTGGTTCATAGGTCGACACTCAACCACTGAGCCACACCTGTGGGCCACACTCTTGTATTTTAAAGATATGTAAGCCAGGTGATAGGGCACTTGCCTGGTTTGGCAGAGCCGGGGCCAGAGCATCAGTCTTCTGATTTTACTCAGAGCTCCCTTCCCTGCCCCATGCCTCGTCCCTGTGAGAGTGTGCTGGTGCTGCGGCTGAGGTATCCCGGAGGAGGGAGAGTTGTGGACGTCGAGAGGTGATTTCCTACAGAACAGAGATGCCCGGAAACATGACATGTTCAAAGACAGAGGGGCTCCTTCACATCCATGTAAGTTAGCTTTAGCTTTAACCTTTAAAACGCCCATTCACTGCATGGAGGAGGCCCCACGGTTTCCCACCGGCTCTTCTCGATCTGATCAGATGTCAAGGAGTTGGGCATAAGGGGGAGAAGGACCTGGAGTGGGGGTGCCGCTGGTTGTGACTGCAGTGAGAGTCTCAGAGTTCCTTCCTGGGAGAATCCAGGTCTGCCTCGGCCCAGCAGCCCTTCCTCCCTCACATCAGCCCTAAGTCCTGGGGCTGGAACAGCGGCTTCCCCGAGGGTGATCCATTCAGAGGGACCCTTCGCTGCGGGGAAGGGCGTGGAGCTGAGTTCACATGCTCCTCCTTCACTAACGCCCATGCTGTTACTGAGTGGCGGCCATTGTTTGCTCACCATAATTCTTATGAACATTCCTGTTGATAAACCAAACCAAATCAGCAGTAGTTTTCCGTTAACTGTGGATTTAGGTTAAAGTATAACCACAAGCATCCTGTTGGTTTCCATTCATCTCAGTGCTGAACATTTGTACACGGGGCTGTGGAGGTGATGTTTCCATCCCGTCGTGGCTGAGATACCTGTGTGAAGTGTGAGTTGGTCATTGGGCAAAGTCTTTTTCCTCTGGCTGCTTGGTTAACGAAGCTAAGGTACTGACAGGGTTGATATTTGGGTGTTCGTCACGGGCGTGAACATTGGTGCAGGTGAACCCCGGGCTTCGCTCTGAGTAGTTGTAATCAGCGGAAGCAGTAAACTTTTCCAGGTTTATTCTGCAACGGTCACGACATTCAGGTTCTCTTGGGCTTTGAAAAGCAGGCCGTAGGGTGAGCTGGAAGCCCACCGCGCTGGACTAGATGAGGCCTGAACCAAATGATGTCCCGGACAGTCTGATGCCAAACAGGCTTCTCTGGTGTCTACCAGTATTCCCAGTTAGTTAGTGGGGTTAATGGCAAGTTAGCTTGGAGTCCATGCCTGCACTGGCCATAACTCACTCACGCTCTGGACGGGGGTCAGAGAAACTGAATAGGTTTATTCATTACGTGAGCAGTGAATAACAGCGGCCTTGGCTGCAAAACTGGCTCTTTGCAGCTTTTGAGGACATGCATCGTTATTATTGTTAACAGGTTGGCCAAAAAGTGGACCTGGGAGAGTCGAGGCTTTGTTTCTCCCCGTCCAGCACTCAGATGTTTTCTCCTCGTTTCCTGTGGTCATTTGGTAAACATTTATCTGCCTGCTGTGGGCCTGGCGCTGTGTGATCACAACCAGTAAGTTATTCTTCATTACAGAATGGTCTCATGCAGCAGGCTCTTCCTCCTTAAGAAGGGGAGGCTGACTGAGGTCTTTTGTGTCTCTTCTGCTCATCCTTTGGTGCCTTCACACCAGGGAAAGGAGGTGGAAGTCAACCTAAATTAGCTTACTTTGGTGATAGCCGTTTTGGGGAAGGTTTGGAGACAGAAATTGAAACTGTTGAGAAATAGGAGGTTTGGGAATCTCTGCTAGAGTTTTCCTATTCCTTCTAGTTCAGGGACTCTGTCCCAGTGACCACTGATAATGAGCCCTTTTTATGTTTTAACTGTCTTGTCAGTAAGTCAGTGACACATGCTGAGAATAGAAACCAGTACCATTCCATGTTGTAATCGCCAGTCCATGCACGCCCCACTGGTTCTGTTGTTGTGATTGTTGCCACGGTGCTTAACATCAAATGCCAGTCATTTGCCTGGCACTTTACATCACACCTCCAGGGTCCCTACCCCACAGCTCCCCGTGCCTTCGAAGTGCAGGGCCTGTTCCCCATGCACCACAGGAAGCGGCAGAGGGGAAGGGACAGGAGGAGCCTTCTCTCCGTTAAATATGGTCCTTGATGGAATCAATAATGGGAACTAGGTCTGTTTGAATAGGGAAGGCCTTTATTTAGTTAAATGTCTTTTTTTCTGTTAAATTCTGCTTTTAAAAATATTTAGGGTTCAGCGTAACGAGAACAGACTAACAACTCTGTCCGTTGTTTTCTGTTCTTCCAGAACATGTGACTTGCAATGGTTGACAGCGTGCTAGACTCGGAGGAGGGGAAAATGAAACAGATGTAGCTTATAATCTTACCAGGGGTCCTCAGACTTTTTAAACAGGGGGCCAGTTCACTGTCCCTCAGACCGTTGGAGGGCCAGACTATAGTTAAAAAAAAAACAACCTATGAACAAATTCCTACGCACACTGCACATATCTTATTTTGAAGTAAAAAAACAAAACGGCAAAAACACCCGCATGTGGCCCGCGGGCCGTAGTTTGAGGACGCCTGGTTAGCGCTGTAGGTGCTTCCTGACAGTGAGGGAAGAGAAAACATCAGGTGACACCGTCAGGCGCTTCGTAAACTTAGTGGTGGACGGGAGAAAACGGGAACTTGCCTAATTTCATTCAGTTTGTGGGTGGCTTTGTTTCTTCACATTACCAGCCATAGGGTCATCTTATGACTGAAGACGGGTCTGCTGGTGGTGTAGGAGTGGCTGTCCGTAGGTACCAGGGCTGTTGTCTTGTTCATAGTTCACAGAAGAATGATGCTGCCTTCAGGTTTCTTAGGAGTGAGAGAGCACCTTTCCCCAGACTCCCAGCAGGCCTCGCTTTGCATTCATTGGCTGAACTGACTTAGCCCTGCCCAACCTTGAACCAGTCACTGGCAGAGAGTAATGGAGTTGCCATGATTGGCTTAGACTGCTCAGCTGAGAATCAATCGGCCTCCTACCAACATAAATGTGTGTAAACCTTATAATAGAAGAAATGGACATCCGGTAGTACCAGGGCAGGAGGATAAAAGGTCACGGGCAGAGTAATGGAGAGGAGGTCCTGGCCCTTGGTTGTGATCCCTCCATCCCTGCACAGCCTCTGTGGGCCTTCTGCTGTGGTCTGCACCGCGTACTGGCCTCTCTCCTCACTCCTAGAGTACAGCTTCTTAAGGCTAAGGCACTCCGTCTTACTCAATATCTGTGGCCACCATACCTAGCACATTGTCAGAACTTAATGTGGGTTTGGACAAGTTGAATTAAACAATTTCCTTTGTGTTTAACTTTTATCAAATGTTACTTGAAATAAGTGGACCATTGACATCCTATTGCTCACTAAGTGTTTTGTAACAGCTTTATTGAGATATAATTTACATGCCATACAATTCACTCATTTAAAGTGCAGAATTCGATGATTTTTAGTATGTTCACAGAGCTGTGCAACCACTACCACAATCAGTTCTAGAACATTTTCATCACCTCCAAGGAAACTCCATATCCACCAGCAGTAACTCCCCACTCATCCCTTCCTCCAGCCCTTGCTAACCACTAATCTGCATTGTGTTTCTATGAGTTTGCCTATCCTGGACATCCCATATAAATGGGATCATACAATATGTGACTTTAGTACCTGGCTTCTCTTACTTAGCATAATGTTTTAAATGTTGGTCCATGTTTTAGCATGAATCAGTACTTCATTTCTTTTTTTTTTTTTAAATATATTTTATTGGTTTTTTACAGAGAGGAAGGGAGAGGGATAGAGAATTAGAAACATCGATGAGAGAGAAACATCCATCAGCTGCCTCCTGCACACCCCCTACTGGGGATGTGCCTGCAACCAAGGTACATGCCCTTGACCAGAATCGAACCTGGGACCCTTGAGTCTGCAGGCCGACGCTCTATCCACTGAGCCAAACCGGTTAGGGCGTACTTCATTTCTTTTTTATGACTACATACTATTCCATTGTATGTGTGTACCATATTTTATTAATCCATTATCAGTTGATGGATATTTGTATTGTTACCAGTTTTGGGCTATTACAAATAATACGAATGATGCTGCTATGAGCATTCATGTGTAAGTTTTTGTGTGGGCATATGTTTTTATTTCTCTCTATGTGTATATCTAGGAGCAGAATAGCTGGATTATGTGCTAACTCTGTGTTTAACCTTTTGAGCATTGGCTGAACTGTTTTCCAAGGTGGTTGCATCATTTTACATTCAAAGCAGCTATATATTAGAGTTCTAGTATCTCCACATCCTTGCCAATCCTTGCTCTTATCTGTCTTTTTGATTATAGCCATCCTGGTGGATGTCAAGTGGTGTGTATTTGTCAATGAAAAAAAATAAACATTTAATTGAATGTGTCAGAAGCTCTCTGTTAGATGTGAAGACATTGAGATGGGTAACCTTTGACCCTCTCCACCTCTCTGGCCTCATCTCTTTCACATCTTTCCTTCTAAATTGTTTGGTAGTCTCCACATTATCGTGTTGTTTCTTACCTCTAGATCTTTGTTTGTGCTCTTTCCTCTGCCTAGAATATGAGTAGTAAAACTAATAATATTGTAGGTTTGGCAGTCTGGCACCAGACGTGTTCTTAAACACTGTGCTATATTTTTATTTTAAAATCAGGTTTATTGAAATATAATTTATATAAATTAAAATGCACATAGTTTGAGTTTTAATGAATGTATATGTATGTAATAACCACTATATTTAAGATATAGAAGATATATATATATTTCTATCACCTCCCTCCACCCCAATTCTCTCTCTTTTTTAAACATTTATTTATTATTATTTTTTTTAATCCTCACCGGAGGATATTTTTCCATTGATTTTAGGGAGAGTGGAAGAGAGAGGGAAAGACAGAGAGAAATATCGATGTGAGAGAAACACATTGATTGATTGCCTCCTGCACCCACCCTGACCATGGCCCAGTCTGGGGAGGAGCCTGCAACCGAGGTACATGCCCTTGACCAGAATGGAACCTGGGACCCTTCGGTCTGCAGGCCGACGCTCTAGCCACTGAGCCAAACTGGCTAGGGCCCACCCCAATTCTCTTGTGCCCCTTTGCAGTCAGAATCTCTGGTCCCAGGCACATGCTGATCTGCTGTCTGTCACTATTAGAGTAGTTTTGCTTGTTTCAGAATTTCTTACATTCTTTTGTATCTGGCTCCTTTTGTTCAGCCACATGTTTCTGAGATTCAACCATCAGGGCAACAACCTGAGTCCACAGCCAGAGTGTTGCATGTGTCAGCAGTTTGTTCCTTTTCGATGCTGAGTATGTCCACGGCATGGACAGACCCCAGTTTTTTATTCAGTCCCTGTTGGTGGACATTTGGGTTGTTTCCTTTGAATATTATGAAAAATGGTATGAATATTTGCAAACATGTCCTTTTTGAAGACATATGTTCTCATTTTGGGGGAGGGGGGTGAATACCTAGCAGAGCACTTGCTCAGATGTATGGTAAATACATGCTTTACTATAAGAAACTGCCATGCAGTTTTCAAGTAGATGCACTTGTATTGATTTCATGCAGATTGGTCCTTCCCTACCCTTTTTTGCTTAGGTAGCTTCAACTAACTTCTGCGCATGAGACATCGCCTGCCTAGGAAGCTTTTCACCTTCATCTTCCCCTCCCTTTCAGTGGCTTAGAGAGGCTCCGTGCTCCTACAGCACCTTGAGTATTGAAATTGTTCACTTGCTCTCTTTTCCTATTAAACTGTGAGCTCCCTGAAGATGGAGAACATGCTGTTATCTGTATCCCCAGGACGTTGGAGAGTACTCATCCTCTAGGTAGCTGCTCAATAAATGCCTGTGAATGCGGGACTGAGTTGGACATTTTTTGACTTATATACGGGAGTTTATGGTCCTGTAAGAGATGTAAAACAGGCATGCAAATAAGTGTAGTATAAAGTAGAAATTGATAGAATTATAGAAAAAAGTCTGTACGAATTCAAAGAGAGAGAGAGAGAGAGAGAGAGAGAGAGAGAGAGAGAGAGAGCTTTAATGGGGAGGATTTGGGAAGGTTAATAGGCAGGTGGGGTTTCAGCTGAGCCCCCAAAGTTAGATTTAGGTGGCAGAGATATTATTGTACGTTGGTTCTCAAAGGGATTTGACTAGAACTTCTGTCCCAAAAGATTGAGGAAGCTGGAAAATGAGGGCTGTGTTTGGGAAGGTCACACACTAAAGCATCTATTTTGTGATGCTTTGCTGTTCCCAGCCTACAGCAGGCACTAGGGGATTTTGAAAATGTTTTTTTGTGTTTTTGTTTTATTTTGTTTTGCCAGTAGAAGAATGTGAATGCTATGTCTATTGTCTATTATTTCCTCCAAATTGCAAGTCTTCTAAATTGGAGAGAAAAGGCTTCTCTCACCCTCTTTCCCCATGATGTGCCAACAGTCACCCGGGTCCCACCGTTGCCGGGGCCGCCTGGGAGGTTGTCGATCTCTTTGGTCCCAGCCACCAGGCTGCACTCTTCAGTGTGTGTTTGTTCACTTTCCCCCATAGCACACGCGCATGGACTATTAGAGCTGGAAGCTTCAGAAATAATCGAACGATAGACCCTCCTTTTACAGATGAGAATTCACCTTGAGACCCAGAGAATTTCCGGGTTAGTAATGAATGGTGATGATAAAAGCTGCCACCTATTGAGGACTTAGTACGTGTAGTATGACCTCTGTGCCAGCCCTGCGAAGTGCAGATACCTCCCTATTGTACAGACAGGAAATGGAGGCAGGATCTCAGATGGCACACGGCAGGGCCAGGAGGGAAAGCCAGGTCTTTGCCCCGCAGCATCCGCAGGACCCCAGGCTTGCAGTCACTGACCACGGAGATGGAGGCGGTTGGGTCCAAGTCCTCAGGCGAGGAGAGGCTGTTGTCCTTCGAGTAGAGTAGACCAGGGCCCTCAGGGCCTAGAGAGTCACTGGGTTTTTTGGTTTGTTTTTTTGGAACCACGTGTCATGCTGAACCAAAATAAGACATCCAGAGCAGAAAATGAATCACCCAGCATTTGCTTTATCAGAATTATTTTTATGATAAAGTAGGGTATATATTTTTAGTTTTTAATGACACAATAAAACTGTTTTCATGATACAAGTAATATTTGAAGTGCATTTGCACGGTAAAAGGGTTAAATATTGTAGCAAGCAGAGAGCGAAGTCACAGTTCCCATTCATCTTTCTGGCCCATGTTAGCACTGCCCCAACCTAGGTCAGAACTATGTACAGTTAGAATTATGTATTCAATCCTTTCTCTATGCACTTACATATGTGTGAATATATACACACAGTTTTAGGGGAATTCATGAGTTATATCATTCTTTCATATTCTGCAGTTTTAAAAGAAGGTTAACAATATGTCATTAAGATTTTTCTGCTAGTACAAATAGTACCGTTTTAACTGCAGCATATATATTTCATGGTACAGATGTACCCTCACGAACGTTTAGGTTATTTCTTGTATTCCCCTATTGTAAATATTATGGCAGTTAACACCCATGTGTGTAACACTGCAGTGCCTTTTCAGTTATGTTGTAAAGTTATGATGTAATGCAGTTGGTGTATTTACAGTTGTACCAATTACAATATGGCATAATTGCAGTTATGGTGCAGCACCTTTACCGAGACTCGGGGCACCTCAGTTGCTACCCGAACCTAGTTAAGATTGCAAAAAGCTCAAAATGTTCCTGTGGGTCTTTATTATTGAATGATCAAACCCTCTGAGAAGTAGTAATTGAGCATTATGGTTGCTTTATAGGTAAAAGGCTTGGAAGTACTTAATAGGCACTAGGTACTTTCTTATGTATTATCTCATTAAATCTTTTCATTTGTTCTTTGTTCATCCTCACCTGAGGATATTTTTTCCATTGATTTCCAGAGAGAGTGGGAAGGGGGTTGGGAAAGACAGAGAGAGAGAGAGGGAGAGAGATATATATATAAGAGAGAGAGAGATGAGAGAGAAACATTGATTGGTTGCCTCCTGCACCCTGACTGCCAGGGCCAGGGATCGAATCAGCAACCCTTTGGTGCACAGGCCGATGCTCCAACCACTGAGAAGCACTGGCCAGGGCTCATTACATCTTGTAACAATACTGTGAAGCAGGTGCTGCTGTTCGTCATTTGTCAGAAACCAAGAGTCAGCAAGATTGTGACTTGCGTAAATTAACATGGCTTCTGAGATGCCGATTCCACACCTGCACCCTTGTTTTGTGATGACCGGCTCAGGGTCCTTTCCCGTTGTTCTGAAGCCGGCCCATTGTCTTCTTAAGGACCTTGAGAAAAACGATGAAAGGTAAACTACCTTTGAAATAATGGAGTCATAGCCTGGGTAGAGAAGGGAAGAGCAGGCATCCTTAGATTGGGGGCTGGGGCTGCTGAAGCGACAGCGTCATCGGGCTGGAGGTGGGATTGGGGACTTCAGGAGGCTGTGATGGTGGCAACACAGAGGCCTGGGCGCTCTGACAGCAGTGTCCTGCTGCTGGCTGCCGGGGATGTGTATCAGGCTCAGGGAAAGAAACCACTGCCAAGAAAGCTGTCTGTTTAGATGCAGCCGACTCCTGGCGGCCCTCTCCCAGCAGAACAACAGCCCTCAGTGGATGCATTATCTCAGCTTGCTTTGCGCTTTAATGTCTATATGCAGCTAAGGATTACTTTCAGCCCGTGGGATGGCGTAGCTCTTTGAGAAGTGGTCCCTTTCACAGGGACAGTGGAGTGGGGTGATGGTGAGGAGTTCAGGGTTGTTCCCAGCTCTGCCTGGACCCTGTGTGTGTAGGTCCCCGAAGTTGGTGTGAGCAGCCTTTCCTCCCAGAGGTGGAATCTGAGCAGTTTAGAAAGAGGGATCAGTTCTCCTCTCTGGCAAAATGACCCGTGTCCTTGGATCACAGGAGGATCTCATCAGCAATAAAATAATCAAAAATTTAAAATGAAGTCACCAGTGTGTTTGAGGAAGAAAGCTAAGAAAATCCGAAAAACAAAGCAAAGCGCAGCGGAACACAAGCCACAGGGTGAATGGCGTTCTCATAGTGAGTGGCTCAGCACTTTTAGCAGATGTGCACTCAAGTGCGGGGCGATGCAGTGTGTATATAAAAGCCCGCAGCACCAACGAAGTTAATGTTTACATTAAACCTTCCACCTCCAAAACACACACACAAAGGGTCCCACTTGTGTAGGTGTAATTACATCTCTGAGTACTCCCTCAGCCCCTTTTCCCTCTCCTTTCCCAAACACATATTTTGGTTACTTCCCTGCAGATACGTGATATATATGAGGGAACATACTCCACGGACTCACACCTCACAGAGCAGTGTGTCAAGTGTGACATTTTGGAACACCAGGGATGCAGGTCCACCGGGAATCCTAAATGCTGGTTTCCAGCCACAGCCGTGCTGGAATGAGGATGGAAAACAATGAGGCATGTGCAGACTCAGCTATTCCTTGTGTCTCAGCTCAGCACTTTTCCTTGCTGCCCTAAACTTTCTTTAAAACAAAAAAAGGCAGGGGAGTGTGTGTGTGTGTGTGTGGGGGGGGGGGGGGCAGGAAATGATCCCGCTTAAAATTTTTCTTAGCGAAGAGTGAAAGTATAAAGTAGCAGCTAGGGCTGTGGGGACACTTATAAAAAATCAAAACTTAGGTCACGGTGAGAAGTCCCACTGTTCTTTGCTTGGTTGTGACGACTTGCATGTGTGTGCACACAACACAGCACACACCTCGCCACACCCATCCACACAAGGCCGCCGTGGCGTTCCGGGGCCTGTGCTGCAAGCTAGACGCTGTCATCACGGAACGTGGACTTTATTTGGAAAGGTCACTTTTTCATTAACCGATCCAATAATTCCTTTTAAGAACTATGTATTGAATGCTTAGTATGTACGAGATCCTAGCTAGGTGCTGCGGAGGATTAATAAGAAAACGCTTTCTCCGGCTTGAACAGCACATTCAGCTTTGCAGCTTGGTGCCGCAGGATTTCAGAGGCGAGGGCAAGGGTAGGTGTAGCTGAGAGGCTTTATGGAGGCGGTGCAGGCCATGGAGCTGGGCTTTGAAGTCTGGGTGGGCTTTCAGCACGGCAGCGAGGGAGTGAAGATGAGGTGCCAGAGCTGGGCGAGCGCGAGGCCTTTCTGGATGGCCAGGCCCCGGAAGCAAGTGGGGCTGTGTTGTGATAAGTGCTGGCCACCAAGCTAAACTGTCCCTTAATTTGTCTGGGCCTCAGTTTCCTCCTCTGCAAACAACACAGTTGAGATCTCTTTTTGTTTCGATATGCCAAAGAAAGAAAGAGAGTATTATTGTGTTTGTAGTGTAGGCATGCAAATTACCACTGGTCTTGTGCCTTACTGTTTGAAAACAGGTTTTTGGCCCTTTATGGAAAGTAGACAGCAAAAAGCTTTCCTCCTCCCTCTTTCTTACCCCCCCTCCCATTTTAGCACCATTATCACTTTATCACTAAGATGCTTTTACTATAAGAATGACTTGTGGAAACTTGCTTGATAAATAGGAAAAAAAACACCCAAGTGATGAGTCAAGCTTTTTCATGAATGGTGCAGGAATCCAAATTGATATACTGTAGTTGAACTGAAAGGTTTGTTTGTGAAGTGTTATTTCATACATCTGTACATGCATCTGTAAGAGGAGAAAAGCCAGGACAGAGAAATGTGAACATCAATTACATTTAAATCCTCCCCCCCCCCCCCGCCCCGTTATCAGTAGCATCCTTCAGAAAGTACTGATTAAAACTCAAGGCTGTTTCCAGCTCTTGGTTTACTTGCTTCATTGCGTACCAAGTCAAGGCTGAGCTGGGGGCCACCTCCCAGAAAGCACAGACTTCCTTTCTGGTTGGAAAGAATCCGTATTTTGTTTGACCTTCAGAATATTCATGGCCTTTCTGGAATACATGGGCCAACATTTGTCCTGGCAAGGCCAGGCAGTTTAAGATTGTTTTATAGGCAGTTAAAAGCAGTGGGAGGAAGGTGACTATAGTAATTTAGACATTTGCATCCTTTCTGGCTTAAAAATCAAGGGGGCGATTTAAAAAAGGCAGTATTTGAAAACAAACAAACAAAAAACCACTTCTTGCAGTTCCTATTTGTCTGAACCTTTGAGAACTTGGCCAAGGTCAGAGTGTTCTTTTGCAAGTGACTTGTCCTGAAGAGGGGATTGCGTCGCATTTATTGCATTGAGATTGTCCAATATGGACCTTGAAAACACAATCCCCAGGCCTTCTGAAACATATGTTCTTATGATGCTTTGTCTGTAAAAATACCGTCAGATGGCTATGGATTTGCATTAACACACTAATGCTAACTGGAGTTAGGTCTCATGGTAGCTTAAAAAAAAAACAAAAAACATCAGGCCAGAGGCAGAGTCTAAAGCGTAGACTTAAAAGTTACTGTTCTTATTTTAAAGTAAATACACAACTAGGGTTCTTGTTGTATGCTGGGTTCTTGAGTTCTTAGTGAGGCCAGTCATTCTCATGAGGGGGCCACAGTGTGATTCTGTCAAATGTGGAATTGAGAGACAACTAATGCAAAGGTACTCAGGGGTTAGGTGAGTTCATAATGTGGTTACGTGAAGGTGTTTTCTTTAATAGGAATATCTGTTCCATGGGACTAATTGAAAATAATCGTATCTCCATATAGTTAAAATCCTGTATTCGTTTGGGGGGGGGGGAGTAAAATAAGTACTTTTTACCCTATGTATGTAAAGGAATATGGAATAATGCCCGTGGTTACATTTCTAAATGCTTCATTTTACGTTTGATGTGCTGCCACTCGGTCCAGTTATACTTGAATGTTAACCCATCACATGCGTCTAATGTTTCAGTTGAGGCCAATAGGCGGGAACCACAGTCTCTAGTGATTTTCAAAACACAATCTTGTAAAGATGAAGAGACCCACCACTGACACGGATGGTGTGTTCAGTTCAAGTGAACGTGTGGGCGTCCAGGCAGAACCCGCCGCTGCCCGGTCGCTGTCAGGAGTGACTCCTGTGCCCGCCCATCTTGGTGGCTGTTAATTGGATGTGTGCTGTTCACTCAGTTACAAAAGGGAAATATCGACACACAAAAAGAATACATACAGAAGAATATGTTACACGGTGTCTGTTGAGTCCACATTGATATGTATTTGCTGACTGCAGTTGAGAAAGCAGGAGTGGTAAGTGAAGCTCAAGGATTAGGCATAAAAAATGTTGAGAAAAATGAGTAGAAAGAATGAGGAATCGATGTTTTGATAATCTTTGCCAAATGTTTTCTCAAAGACCAGCCTCAGATTTAAAATATTATGCAGATGTGGGCTTTGGCCTCCAGTAGGTTTCTGATAGGAATTCAGCCTGGAGTTGAACTTTGAAAGAGGTTATTTTCTTTTCCTTTTTTCCTTTTAATTACTAAGTGACCGGTCTGCTGTAGTTTGTTGATCTATTTTCTCCTCTTACGCTGCTTCTATTGCTTTCTGCAGGAGCTGCTGTTGATTCTGGAATGCTGTGTAGAATTAGCGTTTGCCTGCCTCTGTCTTAACCAGGAATGGAGAAGATCTGACCCGATATTTCAATTCACAGGTTGAAGTGGACTCAAGGGATTCTAACCCACAGTTACTTGCTCTAAGTTCCAATTTCTAAAGCCCCCATTTCTTTAGGCAGTTAATCATTGAGTTCCCACTGTGGGAGCTTCTCTGTCTCCGCTTAGCCTTCTTCCTTCAGGTGTTTGGGGAAGGTCTGATCACAGCCAGCTTCTTTCCTTGTCAATCACTTTTATAACAAATCGATTCATTAATTTCTTATATAGATCTTACTTTTAAGCTTATAGAATACTGTGCTATCCATCACTTCCATTTATTCTGGCAAGACAGGTAGTATTGGCCCCAGTTTACAGGGGAGGAAGCTAAGGAGGTGGCTCAGGTCAAGCAGCTTGTTAGTGGCAGAGCTGAGACTAGACCCCAGGTCTTCTAATGCCACGTTCACCCTTCTTTCCTCTGAGTTTCTAAGGTCTGCATCGTGGGTTGGGAGCTTCTCTTTTGGAGGGGGAGGGCAGGATGGTGAGGAGAAAGGAGGTTCTTTTTTATTGATTTTTCATGTATCTATTGGTAATGTCTTCATAATTGCATAGAGCTTCCCCATTTAATATAAAAACCACCTTTCTGCCCTAACTGATTTGGCTCGTCCCGGGTTCAATTCCGGTCAAGGGTACGTACCTTGGTTGCAGGCTCGATCCCTGGCCCTGGTCAGGACACATGCGGGAGACAGCCAGTCGATGTGTCTCTCTCACATCGATGTTTCTCTCTCTCTGTCTCTCCCCTGCCTTCCATTCTCTCTAAAAATCAATGGAAAATTATCCTTGGGTGAGGATCAACAACAATAACAAAACACCACATACAAAAATCACCTTTCTAATGTATGATCTCATTTGTTTTTCTAACAACCCTGGGGATTAGGTAGAACAAGTATTATGTCCATTTTAAAGATGAGAAAACAGGCTCAGGGAAGTGACATGTTATTAGGAATTGGAGCCATTGCCCAGACAAGGCTGGACTAAGAATAAAGTGAATGAGAACTAAATGTGAGCGATTCCTTCCTGTTTTGGGTGTCAGTTGATGTGTTAGATGACGTGGAAATAAAAAGTATCTATTTTTAAATTGGTCACAGTATATTAGAAGTTTTTAGAGTGAGGAGGGTACTGGAGGTTAAGGAAGTTATTTCTTTAGCATGAAGTAGGTGGTAAATTCGGAAGACTTTATGTTATGGAACTGTAACCAGATATGTTTACTATTGTGATTGCTGGTGTTATTTTGCTGGTTTATTCATTCCTATGCATTAAAAACGAATAGAGTCCTGTTTTGCCTCCCTGAAATAGATTTTATATTTTCTGGAATTTCCTCACTTATTGTCTTTAATATTCTAAAGTTTTATTATGATTCATTTGGCCATACAATAATAGAAGAAGTAGGTGTAGGCTTGTTTGAAGAGGTTCATTAAGTAATTTTGGGGGAATATATTTTTGAAGCCTGTAAATGTTCTTTTTTTCTTAGTCTTGAGATTTGTTTCATGGATGTCAGTTCTGTATATTCTTGTTATGTTTGAGATGGGAGAGGCTGAGCAGTTAGGCATTAAAAGAGGGTAGTTTAATTTTTCTCTTTGGCTCAAATGTGTAGTTTTTACCACAAACTACTGAAAGTTTCCTGTTCTTGTTTGATTAAAAAAAAAAGTGCACTTCCATTCATTGTTTCCATGCAATTTCCTATACTTTTTACAGTAAAAAGTTTGAAATCTAGGATAAATTATGAGTTATCTCTGGGGCAAAGAAACGCTTTCATTTCAGAAAAGAGGTTTTAAAAAGTGAATCTCCCTGAGTCTGTGAAACTGCAATCGTCTATGTACTAGTATATGCCTTTCCTTACATAACCGTGATTTGCAGCGTTTGGTCTGACTGGTTCTTCTGACAGAGAAGGCCGGGGGATTCCATGTCCCGACTTGACTTCAGAGAGCTGCAGGTGGTACCATTGTACTGCACAGGGGCTTTGTGAGTGGCCTTGTTCTGTGTTTTCTCTGTCCGGCCTGCTTTGCACTGTAGTGGACACAGTGGATCATTTGTACTGACTGGGAACAGGGACCACTGATTTCCACGATGGTGCCTGCTCTCACTGATGGGAGAGTGAAGACAGGAAGGAATGGGGATTACAAGTTCCACTGAGAAACTACAGCGGAAGAAAGTGCAAATGATGCCAAAATTATAATGAATCTGGGATGTGCAGGTTAAATCTCTTCATCCTGAAAAGTAAATAAGACAGGAGACACCAAGAGAACTTTATTTATATATATATATATATATATATATATATATATATATATATATATATATATATATATATATATATATATATAAAGAGGTAATATGCAAATTGTCTGGGATGCCGTAACGTCATGACTGCTCAGGAGGAGGCTGTGCACGCAGGTGGGCGGGAGGGGACTGCGTGTGCGGTGAGACAAGCCACGGATGGTGCAGGCCCGGAGAGAACAGGGCTGCCAGCCGTGGTGGGCCAGCAGTCCCACCTCTGTGCGTGAGCTGCAGAGGAAACACCTTTTCTGACCGCTCATTGGCTAAGCTCCCGGTACGCCACTCGCAGTGTTCTTGGTAACTTGGGTAATAAGAATCCGAGAAGGTGATCTAGGGTTTTTCCACCTCACTCTTGGAGGAAAAAAAAGAAGGTCCGTTGCTGGAGGGGCTAAGAAATGTCATATCCTGTCCTACCAGTTTGGCTCAATGGATAGAACCTCAGCCTGCGGACCGTAGGGTCCAGGTTCGATTCTGGTGAAGGGCATGTACCTAGGTTGCTGGCTCCTCCCTGGCCAGGGCCCACGTCAGGGCTCATGCAGGAGGCAACCAATCGAAGTGT
The DNA here is from genome assembly GCF_951640355.1 of Cnephaeus nilssonii. Lineage (NCBI taxonomy): Eukaryota > Metazoa > Chordata > Mammalia > Chiroptera > Vespertilionidae > Cnephaeus > Cnephaeus nilssonii. The sequence continues at coordinate 34,662,287 of NC_137078.1, forward strand.
CCCTCTCACATTGATGTTTCTTTGTCTTTCCCTCTCTCTTCCACGCTCTGTAAAAATCAATGGAAAAATATCCTCAGGTGGGAAGGAAGGAAGGAAGGAAGGAAGGAAGGAAGGAAGGAAGGAAGGAAGGAAGGAAGGAAGGAAGGACATATCCTATGAAAGACACATCTTGAAAATGCCTAAAGAAAGTTTGTCATTTTTTTCGTGGTAAAGGAACTGGACTCCATGTTGAGGAAAACACCTTGGCAGCTGTGGCGGCCAGCAGTGGCAGCTGCAGCGGCGGGGTGATGGGGGCGGTGCCTTCCCCTGATCAGCCTGATCGCTTCCTACAGAGGGAGGCCAGACAGCAGCTTAGACTCGCTCCCTGCGGGTCTAAGCCACCAGTAGGATATCCCCTGAGGGCTCCCAGACTGTGAGAGGGGGCAGGCTGGGCTGAGGGCCCCCCTCCCCACCCCCCCACCCCCGGTGCATGAATTTTCGTGCACTGGGCCTCTAGTACATATATAACCTATTCATATATTTGCTTTCTTCTCTTCTTAAAAAGGCAAACTTTTGCCCTAATTGGTTTGGCTCAGTGGATAGAGCATCGGCCTGCAGACTGAAGGGTCCCAGGTTCGATTCTGGTCAAGGGCATGTACCTTGGTTGCAGGCACATCCCCAGTGGGGGGTGTGCAGGAGGCAGCTGATCGATGTTTCTCTCTCATAGATGTTTCTGATGCTCTATCCCTCTCCTTCCTCTCTGTAAAAAAATCAATAATATATATATTTTTTAAAAAGTAAACTTTCTAAAATGCTCAAAGCCCTAGCAAGCATGTCAAATTCGAGGCATGTGGCTTGCCGGCCATGAGTTTGACATGCTTGCGAGAGCAATGGGAGAGTAGGGCTTTTAGCACAGTTTTAAAATTCCCAGCAGTTCACAGTAGTGTGTAAGCTCCCCTTTCTCTGATGGCTTGCCATGCACATTAGATTAGTGTGGACAGTGCTGCTACTTTTGTCACTAATATTATTATACAGTGTCAGTTTTTTGGCAGGTCCGTGCATCTGGATCACACAAGGCAGCCAAAATGTTTGGTGGGTTATAAGGAGGAGAGCTGTCAAAAGACCCCATAGGTTACTGTAGGTGGGAGGGCCCTCATCCAGAGCCTGTTAATTTAGAATTGAGGGTAACAGGTGGCACCTGATGGGCTTGAGGCAGAGTGTACACTGGCCTGTAGCCAGAGTTGAGAAAAACAGAGGTTTAGGAAGTGTAGGCAGACTATAAAACATAGAAATATGGGACCATTTGGTGTAGAGATAAACACTGAAATGCCAAGTTTAATAATCTGTAATTAGTATTTATAATGATGGCGCAGGTCCTCCAAAAATTTTAATAAGTGATATTCTGGATGCTCAAAATATTTAAGGTGCACCCGGCTGGCATGGTTCAGTGTTTTGAGTGTCGACCTATGAACCAGGAGGTCATGGTTAGATTCCCGGTCAGGGTACATACCTGGGTTGCGGGCTCCATCCTCAGTGTGGGGCATGCAGGAGGCAGCCAATCAGTCATAATCTCTCATCAATGATGTTTCCCTCTCTCCTCCCTCTCCCTTCTCTCTCCCCTCCCCTCCCCTCCCCTCCCTTCCCCTCCCCTCCCCTTCCCTCCCTCTCTCTCTGAAATCAACAAAAAAATATATGTAAAAAAATTACTTAAGGTGGCCAAGAAGTAATTACATGTGTAGTATGTTTTAGGTAGAATTACCTTAAAAATGACTTCCTTTTTTGAAAGGGGTAAAACCTTAGTTATTCGGAAGATCTGCATATGTGAGATATCTCATTATTAGTCAATGCTGAATAAATGAGGCATTTATTGTATTAGTGGTAAGCTGGGCCAGGTGAAGTATGATGAGAAGAGGGAGTATGATATAAAATGAGAGAAGGACTTTATTATTACTTTAAATTATAGATTGGTGTAACTTGGGTACATTTTTCTGTGCAAATCATGAAACAAAGTCCTTTTTGTTTTAGAAATTGGCATGCAAAGGATCTTATTTTCAAATTGACCATTTGAAAATATTAGAGTTTGTCTTTGTGTGAGAAAAGGTGAATTCCCTCTGGCACAGTGGTTTCTGAGGTTCACTTGGGAGGAAAAGAGAGGGGCTAGTTGATCCAGAGTGGAAAAACACCGAAGAAAAGTTTTCTCCAAAATAACACGCAGATTTCAGAAAAACAAAAATTGCTTTGATTGAATGTGACAAACTTAAAAAAAAAGTTGAGCTTTGAAACTTCATATGACCCATCTGTTTTGAAAGGTTGCTTTGTCAGGTACAGATGTGTGTTTGACAGTACTTTACTGTGTGTGAAGTTTTTCCTGAGCATGCTCAGTAGTTGTTTTGCTGAACAGGTATCTCCTTTATCCCAGTTTTAAGTCTTGGGGAAGAGTTTATGAAGCAACAGTACACTGATTTATTTTATATGTATCTCTAGGTCAAATACAATTTGATTGAATCTAACCCTAAACTGATACCTCTGTTTAGATTTTATTCTTTCAAAAATCACTTGTTGATCCACACAGCAAAATCCAAAAATTTTTGACTTCTTGCATGGCATGTTTTTAAAAATCAAGATAAAAAAAACCCCCAAAACCTTTACAAACTAATGTAATTTTTTTTTTTGCTTTTATAGCCACATTAATGCAAATTATTGGTTTAAAAGGTTTTAAAAAATCTTCCAATTCTAGAAATGTTTGTGTGCATACTAGGGAGAATTGCCTGGAGCCCTGAATGTGAGCCACTGTAGGGTACATTCCCTCTATTGTGCATGAGGCCATATAAAAAAGTTATGTTTATGGTTTTGTAAAATGACTTTTTAGAAATCACTGATCCTCACGTTATTATAGGCCTCTTAAATTCAGGCTTAGGAAAGATATTCTTCTTATCCAAACAGCTGATTTGTTTCCTTTTTATGAAATCTCGTAAGCATCACTTTTTCTTTTACCTTGGCTGTCAGGAAGCTCAGAGCTAGGTTGGATGCTCAAATTAAGTAGTTTCCTTCAGTTAAGTGCTTCAGTTAGATTTCTTTCTTTTTTTTTTCTTTTTTGCCATAGCCACTTTTTAATTGATTGGCAGCTGAAGTGGGTTTTCTGGGCCTGTTTTTGTTTATTTTTTTATTAAAAGCCCCTTGATTTCCTTTCTAGAAGTAGTTGAGTATATAAATAATAAAGACATATATAGCATGACATTTTGGTTGGATCATGAAATTTTCTAATAGAGCCCACTAAAACTGGGGATCCTAGTCAGACCTATCTTGGTACATTAATTTTGCATCTTTAGGATCAGAAGCCATGGCAGAACTTGTCTGAAAACTAGGAAGGATGGGAAGAGAAGGCCTTTTCATCAACTAGTTTATAACGGTCTCTCAAAGCCTGGCATGGCTCAGTCGTTGAGCGACAACCTATGAATCAAGAGGTTGATTCCTGGTCAGGGCACAAGGGGGGGGGCGTGCAGGAGGCAGCCAAACAATGATTCTCTCTCATCATTGATGTTTCTCTCTCTCTCTCTCCCTTCCTCTCTGAAATCAATAAAAAATATATTTAAAATAAAATAAAAAACCTACTGGGTGATAGGGAGGATATTGAGCTCTAATATTCTGACTCCTAATGCAAAAGGAGGTTGAGAGAGATTAAAAAGTATTTTTTTTTCAGAACACATCCCATAGTTGAAGAGATGGTAATAGTAAGTACAGTTGTATGATAATATAAATGAGTTACTCCTAAGAACAGTCTTATGGGGCAGATACTATTATAACCCCCTCCCTATAGCAGAGACACAGAGTGGTTAAATAACTATCCCAGGTTACAAAGCGGAAGTGTGGCAGGGCTGAGATATGGTTCCATGGTCCATAGAGAATTAGGGTTTTGTTTATTTGACTGAGGAATTTATAGTATTTGTGAACACCTGCCACATGCCAGGCGCTGTGCTGAGCACCGGGATAGACAGGATCAGCCAAAGAAACATGGTCCTTGCCCTCACGGGGTTTCCAGTGAAGCAGAAGATGCACAAACACATGCCCACGTTAATGAACACTAGATTTGTAACTAAAAGCTGATATTGGCTATAATGGAAAAGTATAATAGGTATAACAGGTTTACAGAATCTCCGAACTTAGGTGCAAACATGTGGCTCTGCATCAGCTTTACTTAGCTGGGCACAATCCTTCTGTCTTCCTGAGGCCCAGTAGTCCCTGGTCTACACTGAGAGTCCTATCAATGTGCTGCTTGGTTTGCCCACAACTGATGCAAAACCTGGAAACCCCAGCTCCGTAGATTCCCCTGAGCCCTGTAAGCTGCCCTGTGAGAGGAGCAAGAGCACACTAGTTATTCATCGATTTCTCTACAAACCGTCCTCGTCCTCTCTTTTTCCCTTTTGAAAGAAGAAGCACCTGAGCAGTGAGCTACCCAGCTTGAGGAGGGAGGACTGCGGTTTAGTCTTGTAATGGGATTCACCGTGTATATATTGATGCTTGGTGAACTCAGCATTGGTGTGAAGCATTTCCTTCATTCCTCTAACAACCCAATTGTTGAGTCCCCTGATTATATATAAAATCCTAAAGGAACCGCATTTTCAGTTCATGGCCCCGTTTGTACACATGGCTGTAATTAGTAATATTTTGCATGGCCAACCCAAAAGTTGGTAGATTTTTCCTTTTTTAATCTCTTGTCTCCTGCCCATAATCAGGACCAATGGTTACAGGCTGTGATTTGACTTCCCAGCAGTTACGGCTTACCTTTTCCACCCTTCCTGACCATCCCCCCACTTACAACTTGTTGTCTTGTCGCTTGTCCAGCCCCTGCACCCCAACCCTCACTGCGGGCTCACCAGCCCCAGAGAATGCCCTGCGCAGTGTGAGACCTCTGCGTTTCTGTGCACATGCTTGCTTCTGTTTCTCTCATCTTTCTTTCTTTCTTATTTATTTATTTATTTACTTACTTATTAATTAATTAATTAATTAATTTATTGGTTAATCCTCACCTGAGGATATTTTTTCCATTGAACTTTTAGAGAGAGTGGAAGAGAGAGGGAAAGACAGAGAGAAACATCAATGTGAGAGAAACACATTGATTGGTTGCCTCCTGCATGAGCCCCAACCAGAGCCCGGGCTGCGGAGGAGCCTACAACCAAGGTACGTGCCCTTGACCAGAATCAAACCTGGGACCGTTTGGTCCGCAGGCCGGCACTCTATCCACTGAGCCAGACCAGCGAGGGCTCTCATCTTTTTCCTTCTTATCAGACACCAGCTTGCTAGAGGTAAAAAAAAAAAATGAAAAAAGTTAGTCTAGCCACTCTCTTGGGTGTAAGTTGAGGTGTGAGATGAAGGAGTTTGGTGATGGCATCCCTCAGGATCAATGAGGGGCAGCTTTCCAGGCCTGCCACAGAATAATGCATTTGTAGGCATTAAATTATAATTTTTATTAGTCATGTGTCTAAATTATGTATAATGTTTTAAACCTGGATCAATTATTTTCCATTTAATAAAGAAGTATACGTTCTTTTTATTATTTTGTGTGTCTCAAACTCACATGGTGGGAGAAAACAGATTCTATTTTCTCTCATTCTCCAAATCTTCAGATTTGTTGTTGGTCTCTGTGCTGAGCCATTTAGGCAGTGGCATCCCATAAGTTCTAATCTCCTCATAAATGAGTACTGTGGCCAGTGTCTCCTTCATTCTCAGCTTCCTTTAGGTCTTAGCTCAGCCGGTGTGGTTGAGTGGTTGAGTGTCAACCTATGAACCAGGAGGTTCATGTCCAGGTTGTGGGCTCGATCCTCAGTAGGGGGCATGCAGGAGGCAGCCAATCAGGGCTTCTCTCTCATCATTGATGTTTCTATCTTTCTCTCCTTTTTCCTTCCTCTCTGAAATCAATTAAAAAATATTTTTTAAAAGCACAGGAACAGGTGTACTATCTTGTAGAGTGAAAGTAAGCAACAAGAGAGTCAGCCACGATGGAGCCAGATGACCCCTTTCCTGATTTTGGAAATTCCCGGGGGAGGGGAGGGAGAGAAACATGGGTTCTCACCTTTGGGAGTTGCACTTTCAGAATGTTGCTCAGATAACAGGAATTTTTTCTCTAATACTGTACATAGTTTTATTTTAAATCTTCCCAGTGCAACTCTTAGAAATAATTTTTTTGGGAGTAATGGCTAGGGAGTCGTATAAGAACATCCTATCTTAGATAGTTTATTAATCATTCTAAAAGCTCATAAAGAAAACATTTTTTTTTTCAGTTGGAGAAAGTGTTTTCATTCATTCATTTCTCCTCCCCCCCCCCCCCCCGCCCCCAGGGAACTGTACGTCTCTAATAGTACTTGAAATTTGTAAAGAATGTGTATGTAGAGTACCTCGTTTGATCTACAAGTCAAGCCTGTCATAGAGTAAGAGAGAGGGAGAGTATGAGAAGCTTAAAGACAGGTCAGACAACTAATAAGTGGCAGATCTGGGTCTAAAATGCAGCTCTTCTAACCCCTGGTCCCATGTTCCTCCTAGACCACTGTGTCTTTAATACGGGCACTTTTCCTGTGCCCTACCCAGTGGCAACTTCTGGAACATGCCCTCTCTGCCTCCTTTTCTCTTCAGGTTATAAACACCCTCCCCCCTTCCAAAACGACCCCCCCCCTTCCAAAACGACCCCCCCCCCACCCCCCCCCCCCCCCCCCCCCGCCGCCGCCACTTCCTCACAGAGCTGCCTAAATCCCCCCTGATACCTCGTGGCTGTGTAGAGGTGTCCTGCTTAGATGGCAGAGTGAGCCCCTCGGGAGCTTGGCACTTCCCCACACTGGGAGAATTTAGATTCTTAAAGAAGCTCTGCCCATTGTTTTCCTTTGAACATTTAAAAACACCCTGGAACAGGAAATTCTCCAACATGGTTGCGCCATGGTTTCCACACAACAATGTACAAATATGCACTGGCTTTTGGCCCAACAAGCTGGCAGTTGACTCCTTGGAAGAGGGTCAATTGTCAAGAGGAAGGTTTGGATTTAGATATTCACTTGGAGCTTGAGAGAAACGATGATAAGCTATGCCTGAGGGTTTGTGCTATAGAAAAATCTGGCTAACCTCCCCCCCACCCCCACCCCCCGCCGCCGCCCCTGAGAAATCTATATTAGAGGTTTTAGGGCTTTGTCTTTTTCCTACCAGGGATACGCTTCAGCCTTAAGCCAAGTTTGATTGCTGAAAAACCCAGGTGGGGGCTGTGGTAGAAGGGCCCGCTTTGGATTTTAATGGCGGTACATTCCCAGCTCTGTTCCCAAGGGGCTGTCGCTCCAATGAGTTGTAATTTGAGATGGTATAAACATGAGCACATGTTGTGTACACTGCAGGCCCTCCTGAGCCCAGGGCCTTCCAGGTGTTTTTTCTTGGAGCTTTGCTTTTGCATCACATCCTGGTGTTTGTCACATTCCCTCCCATAAAGCTCAATTAGAGCCAGGCTGCGCTATTGGCTGGGAAGTCATCTCGGACGCCCTTTCTTAGGGATTCTTGCGCCCCTTGGGGGTAGAAGGGATTTTCGGCTCAGGGGCAGAATGATCCTGCCGTGCCCAGTTCCACAGTCTGTGGGAGTTTGTCCCTCTTTGCAGCTGACAGCATTGCAGAATTCCCTGTGGGACAATAACAGAAACCCTTATTAGCCAATGGTGTTGTTGGAATAAAACCTCCCCACTGCAATGTCTTGGTCCCAGGCTATAATGTTACCCCTTGACTCCCTCTGCATCTTTACCATTTTTTATTACAGCTGAACACACGCTCCTCATTAGTACCCTGGGTGATATGGGGAATCAGTGTGCTGGAAATGATGTGGAATAGGTACCAGATGTTTGTGTCAACGTGGTATGCACTGGTATTTAGAATGCTTAAGGATCACATTTATTAAATGTGAAAATTACTTACTATATCCTCTCCCAAACAATAACTACCCCTCCCCGCCCAATATCGGACTCTGTTGCATGAGGTGTGATATTAATTTCTTTGGGGACAGATTAAATTTAAATTGTGTGCAGCAAATGCATCTGTTCCCAAATGCTTTGTCTGCATTATGTCAAGTCTCCGGGCTGGCCTGCCGCCAGCGGGGATGTGGGGGTTCTGTAACAGAGACTGGAATGCTGTGTTGTAGCAAAAGAACATAATGAAAGGGTGAGTCTATTTGCATTTTTTTCTTTAAGTGGAACTGGGAATTTAGACATTGATGTTATAGCCAGATTTTAGAAACGTTTCCCATGTGCAGATAAGCAAGCATTAGTGAAAAGGAGGAAGACATTTGGTGAAACGAGAAATGAGCTTGTGTTTTCTCATTAAGTTTATGAAGCCTATTAAGTCAACCAAAAGGTTGCAAGTGTGAACCAAGCAGCTTATTTTATTTTATCAGACACGAGTTAATATGTATGTTTGGTCCAGAAGTATGCTGACCAAGTCCTGAGGTGAAGGACTGGAAAAGGCATGGTAGAAGCAGGCAGTGCCTCGTCATGGGAAGAGCTTAGACCCAGAGTTTGAGAAACCGGGGTTCGAATCCCATCCTGCCAGGTATTGGTGGTGTGTGATTTTTGGCAGGTTACTTAGCCTCTCTGAAACTCAGTTTTCACGACTCCAAAATGGGTGTTTTAACACGATCTTTATGTGGTGTTATGAGGATTAGACATGATATGTGCACAGCGTGTGGCCCAGACAAGGAGCATGATCATTTTACTCATTAAGAATCGAACCCTGGCTCATTAGGGGGATGGAACCCTAATGGGTTCCACCATTTGCTTCACAGCGTTGCTGGGGCCCAGCTGCTGAACGGAGGGCCCTGCTTTGTGAAAGAGGCTGCTTGCTTTGGGTCACCTGCTGAGTTTCTCACCACAGGGTTTACTTGCATCCGTGCTGTCTTTGGTCAGTAAATGCTTTTAGTTAATACAAGCAGCAACCTGTGGGTGAACAGAGGCCGTATGTCTGCTCTCGTGGCCGAGGAGGGTGTCCTGAGCTGGAAATATGGAGTCTGACTTCAGGTAAGGAGGGAGGAGAACAGGTCAAACAAAACAATACCCAAGACCTTGAGATCAGGTTGCTGAGTAGCAGTGGGGAAGGATAAAGTCAGCTCAGACTTTGAGACCAAGAGAAAGTTAGGCTGCTTTGGAAATGACTCCCAAAGAATCTGGGCAGGGCAAGTCCTAGAAGTCCAAAGACACGGGACTATCTAGATTGGGAGCAACAGTGAGGACCGTCTCTGGAGGTGCGTTACTGCCAGGAAGCACTTAACTGACACGTGCGACCAGCTTGGTGGCTGGCAACAATCTCCTTACAGTGGGAAGGAAGTCTGTTCCACCCACGTTACAGAGTTCCTGGGAGGCCCCAGAACCCTTTCCCAGGTCTGTAAAACGCCCTTTGCTTAGAAAGCACGGTGCGAGGGCAGCAGCAGCATGCCTGTGATGTTGCTTTCAGCCAGCGTTTCTTCTGCATCACCGTGCCCTGGTTCGTGCTGACTGTGGTGAGGAGCTCCTGCCGTGCCGATTAGCATCATCAGCAGGGCCTGTTGCTCGCTTGCTTTTACCGACTGTGGGGTAGAGATTGCTCAGGGAAGGAAGGGCTGTGGGTTTCCAGCGGTGGCCACAAGAGAAACTCCCAGCCTCCCGAGGGTGTCCGTGAGAGCCTGAGCTCGCAGCTCCGGAGCTCACAGGTCACCACGAAAGTGAGCAGATGAGTTAGACGGGGTTTCGGAGCATGTTTGTGGCTGGAGCACTACACTCGGGCCCCATGGTGGTCAAGCAAGAATCAAGGCGGCCTTGCTACCTCCGGCATCTGTGGGAGAGGCTGGGGGTGGGTCACCTGGTTGCCAGGTGGCAGTTTTTCTAACTGGAGATGGGTCTGGCATTGTGTGGGTAGACTGTGGAAGGAACCACTATGCGGCAAATGGGAAAGGATGGGAGACCAGTTCATGGAGGTGGCTGGACCATAGGAGGAGGGGCAGGAAGGCTTGGGGCTGACCCAGGAGGTGGCAGGATGAGGCTGGGGCCTGATGTGCTGATGGGGGAGACAGGATTGTTGTGCCATTGGGAGAAAACGGCCTTGCCAGAAGAGTGTCTGGGTTAATAGGACAAAAGCAGGTTTGGGTTTGTGTCTTCCGTGACATTTGAGGGTGGGGAAGCCTCAGCTGGAACTTGATTTTTAAAAAATATATATATATTTTTTATTTCAGAGAGGGAGAGAGAGCTAGAAACATCAATGATGAGAGAGAATCATTGATCGGCTGCCTCCTGTACCCCCCCCCCCCCACACCAGGGATCGAGCCCTCAACCCAGGCATGTGCCCTTGGCCAGAATCAAACTGGGGATCCTTCAGTCTTCAGGCCGATGCTCTATCCACTGAGCTAAACCAGCTATGGCTGGGACTTGATTCTTAGCAGCCCAAAATGCTACCTCTTTTATTTCATGATTGAATTTTTCCCTTTATGACAAGACTAGAGGCCCAGTGCACAAATTCGTGCACAGGTGGGGTCCCTCAGCCTGGCCAGCAATCAGGGGCTGATGGGGGCTGTCTCGCCCAGTCCTGATAAGGGCCAATCGGGGCCCGCCAGGGGGAGGGACTGCGGGAGGTTGGCTGGCTACGGGAGGTTGGCTGTGAGAATGCACTGACGACCAGGGGGAAGCTCCTGCGTTGAGTGTCTGCTCCCTGGTGGTCAGTGCGCATCATAGCAACCGGTTGACTGGTTGTTTGGTTGGCTGGTCATAACAGCCACTTAGGCTTTTATATATACAGCTTGAAGCTTCAGCTATTAGGTAGAGTAAAAGAACTCTAGGATAGAGTCTCCTATTGGTAGGAAACCCATTGAGCATGGATCACCTTGTGGTTCTTTCCCCTTTCCTCTCTTACCACCTTCCCTCATTGATATTTGAGTGATGCTGTGTGCCAGGCATCATGCTGATATAAGGGATGGAGCAATGAGCAAAATGATTGGATGCTGTTCTTTTGCAACTGTTGGGTGTATGCAGACATGAAACAAATCATCACTTGATCAGAGTGTGCCCTTCCCTTGACCTTGGACTGACTTGTATAAGCCATGGCTGGCACTGCAGCCCATCAAGTGGGGTCTGCCCTGTCCTGGACTTGGCGGGTCAGAGAGCATAGACTCTAGGTGAGGCGTCCTCGTCCTCAGCACTGGGGACATCCCCTCTCCGGCTCCCTCCCTCTCTGTGGAGAACCTTATCCTCTCGTTGTGTTTCCAGTGAGTGTTTGCTTCCACCCTGATGTGGAGATGGTCAGTGTGGAGATTTAAGGAATAACCTGCTAGGGGATGGTAGCATGATCAGGAGGAGGTTGCAAGCCTTTTTGCAGATGTGTTTTGGGTAGAACTATAGCCCAGTTGGAGCTTTGTATATACAAAAATGGAACTGAAATGTATTTTTAATTTGCGCTTAACCTGTGATAATGGCAAATTCATGGTAGGAGGCTATGAAACCAGTTCGGAAAGGCTTTCCAATTTGAGCAGCCATAGCCGCTGTGTATCCCGAGTTGAGTAGGAGACTCTCTCTCTGGAGCCCTGGGATGTGAAGCACACCAACACCCCAGTGTGGCTGGTGAAGGCAGGAGGGGAGCAGCATGGGGCACACCTGCTCCTACCACTTGCCCTGTGTGGGAACTTCGGGGAATTGTACACTCAGTACTTTCTGCCTTTGCTGATGTGATCTCTTTCTTCACTGCCTCTTAGAAAGCAGCTGGACACAGTCCAGGAACACGGAGGGTGGGAGTGATTGTTTGAGAAGGTACATACTTCATTTCAGAAGCGATAACTGTTACCAGCCTACAGCATGTCCGTGAGTTCTGAAGTAGACTTAGCGCACCAGGCAGGATGCCTGCTTAGGGTACAGCAGTGGGGGGGTGGGGGGGGGTGGGATTGCCTGGCTCTGAACCACATTTGCATTTTGGACCAGAGTTATAATCCTGGAGGGCATCTTCTTGTGTAGAGGTTGGGAAGACCTAATTGGAGTGCACCCAGGCTTTTTATTGTGGAAGGCTGAGGTTTAGTGGGCCCTGTCCCAGCCTCCCCAACTATGAAATGCGGTAACACCAAGCTCACAGAGGTGTGTGAGGTATACGTATTGAAGGTTCCTTCTTCTTCCTAGACGTCTCTATCAATCCAGCCAATGGGAAATGAGGCTGAATGGAGTGGGGTTGTACTCACATCCCTGTAGCAATCTGTTTTCCATATCAGTGCCTTAGAGTCCAATCCAAGGGCCTGGAATGATGCTCTAATCACTGATCAGAGAAGGGACCATTTTTTCTTAAGCTCATTGATTCATTTAACAAATATTTTTGGAGCCAGGCACTGTGGTGGGTGCTGAGGGTCTAAAGGTGAGTAACCCACCCACGGCCATCAGGGAGGTCACACTGGACTTGCAAAGACAGATGTATACACTCGTGGTTACAGTATGGAAAATGAAACAGCGGTGCTGGGCAGAGCGATTATAAGAGGACAGAGAAAGAGGACCTCCCTCCGTTTGGGATGTTTGTGGTGGGGTTGGAGTTACAGTGGAAGAGAGATTTGGGTAAAGGGCACAAGTTTGGATAATGGCACCGAGTTGAGAAACATCCTGGTATGTTTAAAGACCTTTAAGCTCGCTGGTGTTGCTACAGGGGGAGGGGTGAGGCTGGAGGGATTGGAAGGGGCTGGACCAAGAAAGGCCTGCGTGCCAGGTTGAGGAGCTCAGGATTTATTCACAGGCCAGCAGTTGTCCAGGGGCAGGCCATGCTGGGGAGATAGGAGGGGCCTGCATTTGCATTTGGAATAACCAGTGAGTGAGCACCCTGGGTTAGATGGACAGTGCTTGTCTAGGAGGCGGCTTGGAGAGCTTGACACCGAGGCTCCTTTTAGGAAGATCTGTGTTGTCTTGGGACAGAGACAATAGGGCTACAGAAGCTAAAGATAAGAGGGATGCCTGTATTTAGGATTTAAGGAGGAGAATGAGGAAGCAGCAGCCAATAGTGACCAGGCTCTGCTCACATCCTACCTCTCTTGAGAGGGTTTTCAGACCTTTGACCCAGACTTTTTTCTACACTCTGGTGCTATTTGCCTCCATTCTTTGCATCTTATTTTGTATCGTTCTTACATTTATTTTTGCTTCGTCTAAGTAGCAGAAGCACTTGAAAGGTAGGGACTTACACTTTTTGGGGTATAATTTTAGGTGTTTAATATTATGTATGCATAATATTATTGGAACTTCAGGCAATTTATTTCATTTATTTCTGGTTTTCTTGTAAGAGGAGAAGGGAGAATTAAACACAGATGTCAAATGGGAGGTTTCCTCCATCCAAAGGCATACATTCATGACTTTTGCATCTAGAAGGGAATTGAAGTAATCAAATACACATCAAATCATCCAAAAGGAATTTTAAGAGATTGGAATTTTAGAAGACTAGGCTAGCTTTTTTTGCCATTTAGTTCTGGAAACAACGTACCTGGAAAGACTCCTTGGGTGGGCTGGCAGTGGCTTGTCCATCCAGAACAATTGGATTGTGACACAATCGACTGTGGTTTCTGACGGGTGTTTGTGATTCCGCCTGCAGGTCCAGAGCCCAGTGCCCAGTGTGAACTGTCGCCGGTCAACGCCTCCCATCCTGTCCAGGCCTTGATGGAGAGCTTCACCGTCCTCTCGGGCTGTGCCAGCAGAGGCACCACGGGGCTGCCGCAGGAGGTGCATGTCCTGAACCTCCGGGGCCCGGACCCGGGGCCCGGCCAGCCGCAGAGAGAGGTAGGTACAGGCGCCAGCTTTCTACCCATGAACAAAGGTTCTTCCATTCAGAGTCTAACAAGGATGATCATGTATGAACATACACGGGGAGGAGGATACAATGTACAAACTTGAGAGAGAAGGATTTCAGATAACAGATGGCTCTCTGGACTGGTCAACTCTAGGACTTCCCTCTCTAGAGATTTTTTCTAACTTTCCTGGCCCCTCCTGTTGGAAAGAATATTCTTACAAATTTCATCTTTTTAACATGGCTATGAAGGAACAGAATTGGGTACCATTGCTTTGTCATTGTTAATGTCTTTCCCATTTTCTACTGTGCTCCATCTTCCTTCTTTCTTTGCTTTGTCTTATGAACCTGTGGCTCCTGCAGGGTGAGCCAGGGAAATGGGAAGACTCTGGAATAAAGATGACGACACTTGGTACTTGGGGGGTAGCTTCTTATGCTGTCCAGGCTGCTTTTCAAAGATGGTGGCGGTCTTGGTGGTGTGGTGATGATCCAGGCTCGCAGTGACTCAACATTTAATCTGCCCTCAGCACTGTTTGAAGCACTGCATTTACTCCATGAAGTCCTATCATTATCTTCATTGTACATGTGATAGGCAGGTGCACAGAGAACTCACTGGCTCAAGGTCAGTGGCTCAGAAATGACCTAGATTGTGGGCCAAAGGTAACGCAGTTGTCAGTCTTTCAGTTTTTGAGCTTCTGTGTGTCAGAAATGTTATCACTCAAGTATTATCTCTCCAGGGAGAGAGAAACCACAAAAAATTCTGATCACAGTGAAGTGTAGGAAAACTAATGTAGAACAGAATTTATTTTTGAACTTTCTTCTGGTCAAGAAAGTTAATTTCCAGAAACATTTGTTTATGCGAGTCAACCACTCCGCCTTTTTGGGGGAGTAGAAATAGGAGAGGTGAGGTGTCCAGAAGGAAAAGCAAACTGATTTTAATCCTATGAAAGTGTGCGGAGTTGGCTCCTTTCAAAGACAAATCATCTAACCTTTCCAGCTACATTGGAAATTATTGTTAATGCTCTTGGTTGCTTGCCATTGTAGCTGCAACACATATTTCGGGTCAGATTTCTTTATCCCAGTAATATGTCTTTAATTCTTAACTTATGCGGGAGAAATGGTGGTGGGAGGAGGAGGGGGGGAGGAGGAAATGCAGTTCCTAAGAAGCGCTGCTGACTCCAGCGATTCTTTGGCAGCAATAATTACCCATTTTATATATGCTTCTCAGAGGAACCAAGAAAAAAGAAAGTTCGAGTTATTACAGAAGCAGCAACAGGAGAACATTCTGGTAGAGTTGTTGACTCTGAAAACAGGTTCAAATAAGACTATCGAAGCAAAAGAAAAACACCTCAAGGAATGACAGCAGCTCTCCCACACTTGTCTTTATTATGTTAGGTCAACACGGAATTCACTTTAGGCCACAGCAGTACCTAGGATACATAAACTTAGATGGTGCCAGGGGACAGTGTGTTCAGTGAGGAAGTAAAGAAAGTATCTGTGGGGGGTGGTCTCTAAAGCTTGTTTTAAAAACCTGACCATTCTTCGTCTTCCTTCAGTATTTTTGTTGTATGTGTATGGTTTTGGGTAAGTGATTTGAAGAGATTTCTGAGACTAGGCAACTAAAGGAATTGTGTTCTTTCTTTCCTTGGGGACTTTTAAGAATTAGATGGTTGTAGTTCAATCCTGTTTGAAAACAAGATGGGATGAGTGATCTTTGGGAGTTTCACAGCTCAGAGCTGCACTCACGTGGCGGACTGCGTGTTTGATATGTACGGGGTAGTGTGGAGGACATCAGAGCAGAGGGGCCAAGACAGAGAGAGTGAAAGGGTTTGTTCATGGGTGGTAAGATGAGGATGGAGAAATGTTAAATCTCTCTCACCTTCTTCATATATGACTGGAGATACATTACTGAACTCATGCCAACAGTTTTAAAAAATCATTTAAACCATATGATCCAGCAATTTCACTCCAAAGTACATACGTACTCAAAAGAAATGAAAACATATGTCTACACAAAAACTTGTCCACAAATGTTCATAGCAACATTATTCATTGCGGGGTCTTATCCGCATCTACTAGGGTTCAGGAATCTGGAGAAAGCGCTGTGACGCAAATTAATAAAGAGGCTAGAGAAGAAATATGAATTTGGAAGGCATTTTGGGGGAGCCAGAGAGGCTTAGTTCTAGTAACTAAGTTCCCCAAATCTCCGGGCCCAAGGCTTTTTATTCCCACATTTTGCCCTATGGCAAAGCAGATATACATATCAAAGGTAAGGTTTGGTAAACAGTAAAGTAGTATAAGGTTGGGTGAACTGCCTTCAGCTGTCTGGCAGCAGGCAATAATATATGCAGATCTTCAGCCCTACTGAAGCCCCAAGGTTCATCAGCCTTTTGATGAACTTCTTGCATTTTTATTATGCCCTGCTGGAATTTGCTTCCAGCAATTCATAATAGCCAAAAACTGGGAACAACCCAAATGTCCATCAGCTGATGAATGGACAAATACTAGTAAGATATGGTAGATGCATACACTGGAATATCATTTAGCAATAAAAATGAAGAACTGATACATGCTACAACATGGATTAACCTTGAAATGCTTTGGTAAGAGAAGGAGGACAGACTTAAAAGACCACATATTATATGATTCCATTTATATGAAATGTCCAGAATAGACAAATTTATGGAGCTAGAAAGTAA
The DNA here is from genome assembly GCF_951640355.1 of Cnephaeus nilssonii. NCBI lineage: Eukaryota > Metazoa > Chordata > Mammalia > Chiroptera > Vespertilionidae > Cnephaeus > Cnephaeus nilssonii. The sequence continues at coordinate 34,678,738 of NC_137078.1, forward strand.
ATTAGTGGTTGCTTTGGGCTGAAGGGCAGAAGGGAGAAATGGGAGCTACTGCTGAGTACAGGGTTTCTTTGGGGGGGGGGGGGGAGGAACTGAAACGTTCTCAAATTAAATTTTAGTGATGGTTCCACAGTTGAATATGAATATACTAAATACCATTGATAAATGTGAATATACTAAAACCCATTGAATTGTACTTTAAATAGGTGAATTTTATGGTATGTGAATTTTATCTCAGGAAAGCTGTTTAAAAGAACCAATAATTTGACTTGCCATGAAGTTTACTTTAACTGTATTCACTTTTTTTTTTTTTTAAAACCAAGATTGCTTTCTCTTCCAATCTAAACTTACCTAACTCTTTCTTATTCTCACTGGGTGACTTGATTTTTATAGATATACAATTACATGGTCTGCGCTAAAAATCACAGCCAGTCCATTTTGGGGGTAGTAGTGGGAGGACCAGAGGCAGCCTTGGTGCCTGTCTCTACCGCATGTTAAAGGCAAATACTTTTCAAAAGGAAATGATAAATGTTGTTGCTTATAAATTAGCAAAAAGAATGCCACCCTGGCTCCAAGCCATAGTTGGATGACAGCTATAGTTGTTTTTCATGATGTCCTCCTTCAATGTGAGGGAATTACTAAATCAACCCTATTTCCCCTCGGCTTGTTGGTGCGTGATCAGCATGAAGACCTGGTATAAAGCACGCCTCCCTAACACGTGACTACATTCCTACCTCCCAGGCACCTTAACGTTGTTGTTCCTCGTTCGTCAGCTGAGAGAGGCTGCCCCTGTTCCCGGGTGGAGGAGCTGACAGAGCCTTTATCTGGATGCAGTAACCACAGCAGGTTGACGAGATCCGGGAAAACAGTTTCTGTTAAGTTAGATAAACAGTTTTATAGGCGAGCAGAGAGTTTGTGTCAGAAACCCACTTGCCACAATAGTGTGTGCAAAGCCGTTTGGCCGTTGGCTTCCCTGCTGGGTTCTCATCAGGACAGCACAGACCTATCGCTGTATTTTTCATCTGAGACCACACCCCTCATTTGTCGTCGTCGGTTTTGGACACAACAGCCTCGGAAGGGAACAGGAAACTGGAGAAAGACTCCCTGGCCACAGGGCGCAGAAGAGGGAAACAGCCCCGAGATGTCAGCTTTGTCTTTTAGAATCAGCGGGCGGTGTCGTGGGTCTCACCCTAAAAAACCAGCGCCTTGTGCCCTTGACTTCAAAGTAGAACGCACCCTCAACCCCACCCCCTGTCAGATTTTGGTCCCTCCGGGTGTTTCCTGATTTCTGAGAAGGGGTACAGCACCACCACTGGCTTGTTTACAGGAACATACTTTCATTAGTTGCTAGAATGGCGACAGTTTTGTTTCCTATCATCTAATTTTCACTGCTTTTATGTGGTGATGTGTCTTTTCTATTTCCAGCCTAATTGCTTGCTCATTAGGAAAAGCTGCTGAGGATAAGCCCCTCGTTAGTGTTACATATGTGGATACAGACCTCCTTTCAGGGCGCTTGGCTTTATTGCGCTTCACAGATGTTACATTTTTAAAAAAAATATATATTTTATTGATTTTTTACAGAGGGGAAGAGAGAGGGATAGAGAGTTAGGAACATCAATGAGAGAGAAACACTGATCAGCTGGCTCCTGCACACCTCCCACTGGGGATGTGCCCACAACCAAGGTGCATCCCTTGATCGGAATTGAACCTGGAACCCTTCAGTCCGCAGGCCGACGCTCTATCCACTGAGCCAAACCGGTTACGGCAAATGTTGCATTTTTTACAAATTGAAGGCACGACCCTCCATCAGCAGAAGGATTACAACTCGCTTTATTGCGGTGGTCTGGAATCAAACCCACGATACTTCTAAAGTACGCCTGCAAAAGATATGGGCGTTTACATTTCTGTATTTGTTTTGACATAAAGGAGCGACTGTTAAAGGCATGCCAGTGACTGGCTGCAGGGCTGGGGTGAGGATCTGGAGGCTTCATTGTCGTGGGAAAGGGGCCAGATTTAATAACTTTACTGTCAGAAAACTCAGAACCCTCCTTTATGCGTTTGCTTATTCTCTGCCTCATTTCAAAAAAGGATTTGGGATGGGCTTGCAACAACAAGACATACCAACAGTGTAAGCAGAAATGCAAAGGGAGGACAAAAGAAAAAAGCAAAGTGTAGTTTGTTCGCCATGTGGGTTAATGTGGTCGGTATGGTTGGGTTTGAAAGTTGGCTCCAAGCTTCTTGGCAGGCGGGACCGAATGGGATGTGTGGTTAATCACACATGTGGCTCCAAGTCAGTTTTACTTTGTACCTTCTCTGAGGACTGGGGCACAAAGCCATCCGTTTCCTGGTTGTTTTTGAGGGCAGGAAGGATCACAACTGGGAGAAAGAGAAGGACTTAAACACATCTAAAATGCTAACTGTTCTGCTTGCCTCTGGACAGCTCCCTTATCGCCACTCTCTCCCCTCCCCGCCCCCATCCCTCACCAAATAACAGTACCAGCTACGATGGTGGGGTGGAGAGGTGCCTGCTGTGGGCCAGCCACCTGCCCACACTTGTGTTCTGGCCGCCAGGCCTCATCAGCCTGAAAGGGAGGGAGGCTTGAGGAGGTTGAACCCTGGACCCTGGGCCATGTCTTTGGACTCAGTAGTCCAAGCTTTCCCCACACTTCAGTCCACTCCCCTTTTCCTGTAGCTCTTACCCTGTCCAGTCTCAGTTGGCTCTGCCTGCTGGGTGAGCCAGCAGATCTCCTGCCCGGGGTAGGGGTTCGCACGTAGTCTTGCGATCGCTTTTTCCAGTGCTCGGAGTTCCTTTCTGTTCCCTTCTTCATCTCCTGGCTGTGGCTTTGGGGCAGTATTAAGATTGGTCTGTGTGGGGCAGTGCCTCTTTTTTTCTTTCTGGTTTAGAAGGTTATTACTTAGCTCAGAAGCCCTGCACTCTTTGTGGCCATTAATACCAACACTACTAGTAAATGCCACTCCTAATTGTTTTCGTAGTTGATTATCCCCTATAAGGCTTTCAGCTGCCTTTACAAAAGTAACTCACTTGTTCTCTGCTTCTAATCCATGACTTCTTGTAACCAAACTTGCTTGGACTGTCTGATAAGGGACTCTTCCTGCTATGAACGAAATGCAAGCGCTTCCGTATGTGGCGTGTGCCATCTGATTTGATGTGCTTTTTGCTTACTTTGAGGAATCTGGCAGCTCAGGGGCTCAGTATTTTTGGGGATTGCACCAACCTACTTACCTATCTGTCTGAATGTCGTCTTTCCCCTATTTCTACAATATTAGTAGGTGGACATGTTCTCTCTTTTTACCGCCTCAGTTTTAGACAGATCAGTGTGTGGGGTGGAGGGAATGGGTGTGTGGCTTACCTTTTTACCCACTACCACTAAAACACTAATGCAAAATTTCAAGGCAGGCTTTTTGGAAAGTACATATGTGAGAGCAACATTTTTTCTCTCTCTGTCTGGGGCAATTTTTCCTCCGCTGTTATTCACGAATGCCTTCTCAATGCTAGTTCTGTGTATATACAAAATAAAATAAAATAAAATAAAAAAAATAATAAATCAAAACAAACTCAAGGCTATTTATGTTTTAGAGATCTTATAGATAGTATATGCTAAGCAAGCATCCAAGTGAATCCCTCAAACACAGACATGGAAAGTGGTGAAATGCAGTTACTAAACAAATACCTTCCATATATAAACACTGCCTGGTGTTCCTCTAAACGGAGGTTGTTTTGGAAATCACCCCAGACTGACAGGTAAGATTACCTCTGAGCTGGCCACCTTGTTGCAGACCTACAGCAGATAGACCAGAGGGTTACACTGACAACAAGGGTCACATTTCCCAGAGGCTTCCCTCCTCCATTCCCTCCTTCTCTCCTTCTCTCCCTCCCTCCCTCCCCCCCCCCCCATTCATTTGAGTGTTGCTATGGAAATTTTTTCCTTAACTTGAAAGGTAACTGAATTGGATTCACATAGGATTGGAGGCCCTAAATAAATAAGACAGTCACCTTGTTTAAAAAGAATTGCCCATTCACTTGAAGATACTCAATGCACTTTATTTTTTTAAAAAAACTTACTTTATTGACAATAACAAGGTTTTATTTATTTATTTATTTATTTATTTATTTATTTATTTATCCTCACTTGATATTTTTCCATTGATTTTTAGGGAGAGTAGAATAGAGAGGGAAAGGCAGAGAGAAACATCGGTGTGAGAGAAACACATCGATTGGTTGTCTCCTGCATGAGCCCTGACCAAGGTACATGTCCTTGACCAGAATGGAACCCGGGACCCTTTGGTCCACATGCCGATGCTCTATCCACTGAGCCAAACCAGCTAGGGCTTCAATGCATTTTAAAGGGTGACCCCTTGCCGGGCAGTATGGAGGTGCCAGGATTGGACAGAGGAGGAGGGTTGGGAACAGCAAGGCAACTAGACCTCCGGCTGCTGTCTCAGCAGAGGACAGTGTCTGCCAGTTAGAATTGGCCATGCCAGTCCAGGATGGTTTCTAACACACTGGGGCAAGATGTTCCATCTGAAACTCAGCTTTCGAGTAGGAATTCTCCAAAAACCCAGCGTTGGAATTTTAGAAAAAGTGAAAGCAGAAATCAGAGTGGTAAGCGTAAACATCAGGGTTTAGAAACAAGCCAGGACATAAGCTAAGCAACCGAGTTACAAGTTCTCATCAAGATGCTGGCTGGCCACATCGCTTAGATCCTGTCACTTCACAGTAACATCCAGATGCTGTAAAATTGCCCTGGGAAGGCACAGAGGGACCGGGTCTGGTTGGACTCTGGCACTTTCGCCTGGGGTAATGCTGGGTCAAGTTCTTTGCTGGCTGGGGGCTGGCCGATTGAAAGGACCTCTTATTGTTGCCTCTTCCCCAGTCTGGAGGAGACTGCCTTGCCCCCTTCTCAAATGTGTCCAGCAGCAGCGTTTTCCAACCCGGGTGGTGTTTGTCTTTTATGGAAGTTAGGGTCACAACCCTGACCCACGCTATTGTTGCTCTGGCAACTTCTCTTGACTTTTCAAAAATTGTATAATTTCCTGAAAATGTTGTTAGAAACTGTTTCTACAAGGGCATCCTCCACATTTGAAAATGTGACTTTTTGCTCTTAGAACTTTTTGGAGAGTACTTTAAAAAGCAGTAGACCGAAGTAAGGAGCAGGTCTTCAAGCCTGAGAGCCAGATGTGCCGCCTGGGCAGAGGCCCAGCCTGTGCAGAACATCCAGGGACCCAGCCCGCGCGTTCTTGTTTCCATTGCTGGTGAGCCATCCTGACATTTCGTTTGAGAATAGAAGGAAATTTACAGCTAATGTCTGATTTAAATGCTCAGACTCCGCACAAGTATTTATAATATTACTTTCAGTCATGCCCCCGCTGTGTTTTCTAAATATTTCTGTGAAAATTAGACACACGTTTCATTAGTTTTTCTTTTCTTTCTCCCACAGTGGAGGGGGCCATGTATGAACTTGGTCCTGCCGATCACCTCTCCACACCATCTTACTTCGCTTTTCCTCGCCGTTCTCACTTCTTGAATGGGTGAATGTCTGTGTGTCCTGCCCTTCCCTTCTTTCCTCTCTGCAGCCTGACTGCTGGTCTCCTCTGGGGAGTCCCTGATGACGCCCTTTTGACCAACTCCTGGGATGCTGAGATGGGAGAGGTGCCCTGGAGACCACCTAGTCTTAACCGCCTTATAGAGGAAACCAGGACCAGGGGGTGAAGGGATGACTTATTCACTGCCAGTTAAGAAATTGGCGCCATTGCTGGGTGGGAACCCAGGGGCCCCGATTCCTATCGCTGAGGTCTTTCTGCCACAGTGCCTTTCCCCACTGTTACTCCTTCCCAGCTCCTTTTCTGAACCCTCTTTTCTGGCATCTCTCTCTGGGTTTTAGGGTGTTACCTTAGTCTGGTTCTCTTTTTATCTTTTTAAATATATATATTTTTATTGATTTCCGAGAAGAAGGGAGAGGGAGAGAGAGATAGAACCATCAATGATGAGAGAGAATCATTGATCTGCGCCCCCCTGCTCACCTTCTACTGGGATCAAGCCTGCAACCTGGGCATGTGCCCTGACCAGGAATCAAACCATGATCTCATGGTTCATGGGTGGATGCTCAGTCACTGAGCCATGCTGGCCAGGCCTCTTTCTATCGTTCCATCTGTTTTTCTGTTTGTTTCTCAGCTTCTCTTTCTTCCTTCTCAGGGGTTCTTGGCTGAAGTGCAGTCCTCGGGCCTTGTTTTCCTTTGTCTGTGCTCCCTGGGTTGGTTTGTCTGTTCTTGGAATTTCGGTTGTCACCTCCATGCCAAAGACTCCCCAGCCTCTCTCCAGGCTTCTCCAATGAAGCTCCAGTCAGGCCCCTGAAGCACCTTACCTCTCAGGATGTACCTCAAGCTCCCAGGTGCCTATGCTATGCTGTGGGGGAGTGGCTGTCAGTAAGGTCAGATAGTGGGTTAACCTCAGCTATCTAATTCTCGAAGCCTCAACTTCCTCATCTGCCAAAGGAGGTGATCGTAGCAGTTCTTTAGAGAGTTCACTGAAGATTGAGAGATGTTTCTATGGCCCTTAGGGCTGGCGTACGTTCCTGGGACACAGGACACAATCAAATGCTAGCCCTTTTTCATATCTCTAAAATTGAATGTAAGAATCTTCCTCAGCCCTCTGCTACCCTAGTGCTAGTTTATTAGTCCAACATCCCTATACCGTCAATGTCACTGCTACCATCTGTCTTGGGACGTTTGAGTCATCTTGGATTTACGCATTTCCTTCAAACCCTCTATTTGATCCGTCACCAAGTTTTATTGATATTTCCTCTGCAATTGCTCTTGAATCTCCGTGTTCCTCACCACTGGCCCTGAAGCTTCCTTATCCAGTCTCCTGGGCCTGGCACCTTCAGGCCCTGAATCTTTCAGTCTGGCTTGCGGACTACTTCATAAAACCAATTTTCTCTAAAAAAAAAATACTCCTGTAACTCGTTTACTTGTCCATTCATTTACAGACTTATTCAATGAATTATTTATTGAGATCCTACTATGTGCTAGGTAGACATGCTATTAGATTCTTACTCATCTTTATATCTTCATCACTTACTGGCCTGTAAGAGAGAATAAATTCAATACAATATGACAAATAATATGACCATTATTTGTTATAAAATTAATAAAACTTTGTAGGATCCTAACAGAGGCAGTGGTAATTTTATGTGCAGGTGAGGGAAGGATACCCCGAAGAGAACATTGATGAAGGACTTGAAAGTTAAGTAGAAGTTGCTGTGCAGAAGAAAAGGGAGGCCTCCACGTACACGAGGGGAGAGCAGAAACTGTGTGTGGAGGAAAGTCCTTTCATATACACGTGTGGCTGGCGTACAGATCGGGGAGTGGCAAGCTATGGCCTTTGGGCAAGTCCTGCCTGCTGCCTGTTTTGTGTATATAGGGTGTCCCTCCAAAATGTGTACACACACTTTGAATAATTATAAAGGCAGTGTTTATGAAAATATTTTTCATTTTCAAAATTAAGCTAGCAGCTATAAAGTGTGTATTACATTGTTTGAGATGCCCTGTATGTTATTTACGTACCATAAAGTTCACCGGTTTCAAAGTGTATGTGTCAGTGACTTTTCGTGTACTTGTAGAGTTGAGCAGCCATCATCACAGTCTAATTTTAGACCATTTTTAGCACTCTAAAAGGAAACTTTGTACCCATTAGCAGTCACTTTCCATTCCCCGCGCTCCCAACCCCTGCTTTAGGCAACCACTAATTCACTTCCCTTCTTTATAGATTTGCCTATTCCTGGTATTTTCTTTTAATGTAATCATGCAATATGGGAGACTTGCACAATGCATTTGAGCTTCATCCATGTATTAATTATTTCATTCCTTTTTATTCCTAAGTAGTGTTCCATTGTATAGCTATACCACATTTTGTTTATCCATTTGATGCCTGTTTGGTGAGTGAAGTTTTCTGGGATCATATTCACGACTCTTCCTTTAAGTATTGTCTGTGGCTGCTTTCTCACTGTGGTGGCAGAGTTGAGTAGTGTGATAGTAGTGTCGCCTGCACGGCCTACCAGGCCTAAAATATTTAGGATCTGGCCACTTGCAGACACAGCTTGCCAACCCCTGGAATAGGATGGCAGCAATGGTGAGGACAATGGTAGTGTGGGCTGGGGCCAGGAAGTGGAAGATGAGAACAGAATGGCAGCACGAGTAAGGATTTGGACTTAATCCTGTGGATCAGTCTTTCTCCAAATGTGTGTGGTAAACGAACCCCCTGCGTCTGAATCCCCTGGAGATGGGTGAGTGCAGACTCCTGAGCCTCACTCCTGACCTTTCAGTGGAATCCATTGCCCCACACCTCTTTCCTTAATTCTCCCTGAACTTCTTTCTTCATCCTCTCAATCCTTCCCATGTTAGAAGCCCATGCGTAAGTCTGAACTCTTCAGCAAACCCTTCCTGATTCCTTAACCCTCCTCCACCTCCCTTTTTTATTTTTAAATATATCTTTATTGATTTCAGAGAGGAAAGGAGAGGGAGAGAGAGATAAAAACATCAACGATGAGAGAGAATCATCGATCAGCTGCCTCCCCCATACCCTGGGCGTGACCTCCTGGTTCATAGGTCAACACTCAACCACTGAGCCACACTGGCTGGGCTACCTCCCTCTTTTCTTAACCTTGATCTGAATCCCCTCCTTATTCCAGCACAGTCTGCACCTCCCCAGAGTATGGGATTATATGTTTTCTCGCATTATTTGCTGCCGAATCATCTATGTTAATCTTGCACACCCAGCTGGAGAGCAGCCTTCTTAAGGGCAGGAGCCAAGTCTTGGCCTCTTTTGCATTGTGCGCAGTGGGTTCTCGCATGGTCCGAGGATGTTATTTAAGGATCACGTCCCTTTTCCACGGCGCACCTTTAGTTAACTTGCATTATATCCGTGGACTTCATGTTTTGTCCCCCGGCTGCTCTTACTTGCTGTGGCTGAGCAGGGATCCTCTATTTTGCATTACTGCTCTGATTTATTTTCCCAGTTAAAGCTCACGCTACTGCAATTTACTCTAAATGCTCCAGATCTCGGTTTCAGTCCTTCCCCAGCCTGTTTCGGAGTTTTGCTACATTTTTCTTTACTCTTACGGATTTTAGTCATCTGCTGGTGAACTAGTTAGTGTTTCCCTTAGCAGGGTAAAAAGCTATAAATGGTTTTTGACTCCATGCGGCTCCCTGGGGTGGCGCGTTTGATGTGAGCCAGGTTTGAAGTTGGGCCGCTGAGAATGATTTGTCCTCATGGTGTAGGGGGATGACATCCAGCCAGTTCTTTACATGGCCCGTGTTAGCCAACCTTGACTCTTCCAGTTGAAAGAGGTCATTTTGCTCCACCTTGTATTGTTAAATATCTAATAACTTGATTTTTTAAAATTTTGGGTTTTTTTGCTCAAGGAGCACTTAAAATATCCCTGCCTGTATAGTAATTTGTTCCCTGTTTAATGTGGCTTTTTCCTTTGTTTACTCTGGACCCAAGTCTTTCTAGCTTGTTTTCTAAGTCAGCTCAAAAGTTGCTGGTCATTGGATTTGGCAGCCTTTCTAAGCCTTACCCACCAGAACCCTACAGGAAGTTGTGTGTCGGCCAGAAGAGTCTGTTTATTTAGAGCATGGTGTCCAGCAGAAGCAGGCCGTTTATGAGGGTCTGGTCTTAAAGACACAGGGATCCGAATCTGTGTCTGGAGGACCCGCTGCCCTGGCTCCCACCGCAGTTCTGTGTGTGCCCTGTGCTTTTCTCCCCAGGCGGCCAGGCCACCGCACCTAGGCTGTTGGGTAACTGAAACAGTCCTTTCTCTGAGCCCCTTGGCCTTGTCTGAAATGCTAAAACATCAATGGCCAGATACCAGCTAGTCCTTTTAAACTAATACAAATTTACGTTTTGGCTTTTATACGTTCATATATATTTTCTGGCGTTCGGGGAGGCTTTTGCTCTGGGTGCACTCCTCATTTAGAACTAAAACTAAGTTGAAATAGCTATGCTTTTGACGCCTGGGTATGGTTCTTTGCCCACAATCATCTGGCATTATCTGGGTTCTAGTCCAAGATACCCTACAATAGTGCTTTATATTTATGGCACTTTCATCCAAACCACAGAGTCCTTTGGCCGAATCTAGAATTTTTACATCCCTGGGGGTGGAAAAGAGGCAAGTTGCAGGTATGATTTGGCTTCTTTTGAAGATGGACTAGATTAGATGTTCCCGGGTCTAAGTGTGAGCCAGGGGGAGCCAGCTGTAGGAAGCAGGGTCAGGGCAAGAGCCTAACTCTTGCCTGGATCCCACACACCGCATTGTGCACATCCAAAGTTAATTTCTATTTGTTGATACATGTGTACACTCACCTGATTCTTTTTGAATTTGCTTCAGCAAGTTGGTGACGTGGCTGTTGGTTTTATGTGGCCAGCGCTGGGCTTACCGCAGGGTAGCTACTCAATACCTGTGCATTGCTTTGAATGGAGGGTGCATTCATATCTTAGGAGGTGAGCCCCCCTGCCCCCAAGTGTGACCTCACTCCTAGTGAGTGCAGGTGCTGTGCGAGAGAGGAATAGAGAGATGGCAGCTGGTAAGAGGACTGAGAAATGAAAGGTGGAGAGAAAATGAGTTTTATCACGCCACTTAGCTTCCTGGGGGCAGGGGATGGGCCTGGGGTTGGGGGGGGGCTGTTGTTCATTAATGCTCTACATTTGGGTTTTTGGGAGGTGGAAGTTATATTAATATTTCTACCTCAGAATAGCTCTTAAAAAGCATTGACTTTCTTGACGTCTTAGGTAAATTGAACACTTAATGAAGTTGAAAACAATACTTTACGCATCCTTCCACACCTCTCAACCTCAAGTAGATAGACATGCAGGTAATGCTTTCCTTGGGAAGTTTCTGAGGAGACAGGAGCAAGCTGAAGCTCCAGGGAGCCAGAGGTCCATCTGGACACGGACATGCATGCTTGGGTGTGAGACATATGGGCATCTAGGGTGTCTCCTTTGCTTGCCATGCGCAATCTCAGATTTGGGGGTCTTCCAAAATCAAAGGCAACTGGAGAGCTTAATTTCCAATGATGAGTCATGCTTGGGCATGTTGCCTCCATCATCTGGCCGCAGAGATCTTTTGGGGCCAATTACCCTCCCTTCTATTCCAAACACCCCCTAGATTTTGATTTGGTGCAGCTGGCCACGGGGCTCGGCCTGTTCCCCACTGTGAGTTCTTTCTGCTGAGCCCAGCATCCTTTAGATGCTTTTAATGCTGGCCCTTTATTGCTCTTTGTTGGTGGGTAGTGCATGTGTTGCTATTTATTTTTGTTTCCTGCTTTTTTATGGGCTGAAGGTTCCACTCTTTTCTCCCTTATCACTGTTGGTTGTTAAAATAGTGAGAATCTACATGAAATGGTAATATTACCATTGTGAACAAGTATTTCTCTGAAAAAAATTTTTTTTTCATTTTTAATGCTGTTAATATCTAATTCCCAGTGTTTTAGTTGGAAGCCATTCAAATTTCCCAAATCATAAAATCTTGCAAAGCCTAATCCAAGTTTTTTTTTTCTTTATTCAGTTCTCCTTCTATTTGCATTAAAAAAAAAAAAAAGGTGCCTGCCTATTTTCAAATAGGGAACTGACCTATGTTTATTGGAGACCAGAGTGATATGTCCCCTTGACGTGTTGTGAGTTTTTGGGTGTGTTTTGGAGCAGGGTCATTTTTTGTCCTGTTTTTGCCATGTGTTCTTATATACATTTCCTAAACACTTTCCCTGGCTTGGTACTATTACTGTGTATATGACCTACATGTGTTTCCTATTTTTTATGACTCATACTTACGGTACTCATAAAGGTTTCTCCTTTATCTTGGCTCCGAGTGGTGAGCCCACTTGCGCATTTCCAGCAGAGATGTGGGTTGGGACTTTCACATTTAATCCTGCAGAATAGGCCTCTTGAAGGCCTAGTGCAGGAAGCATGACATAGTCCTCTGGGGGCACTGCCTCCTCCCCGGGGAAGCAGTCCCCTCAGTTCCTGTGAATGAATTAATTAATTTGTGTTTTCCAGGCTCCCCCTTCCCTTTGCCCCTTTTAGTCATTTTGCTGCTTATGAGTGAGACCACCCGAGGGTGACTTGATGGAACAAATGCTCTACTCCTTTTCCCTGCTGGTCACTGTGTTAAAGGCTTTGGTGGAGGAAGAAATGGAAGTAATTAAGCTGAAATGGTATTTGTATTGCATGTGGCAACCAATATCCTGGGGATCTTCTTGGCTTCAAACAAACTATTTAGACCCAGGAGACTGTCACAGGCCAGAGATGGCTTCTCCCCAAAAGGCTATAGGACAAAGACCGTTGCTTGCAGCAGAGCAGCAGGGTGTTCTTTTTTATTTTTTTTAAATATATTTCTTTATTGATTTCAGAGAGGAAGGGAGAGGAGAGAGAGATAGAAACGTCAATGATGAGAGAGAATCATTGATCGGCTGCCTCCTTCACGCTCCCTACTGGAGATGGAGCCCACAACCTGGGCATGTGCTCTTGGCCGGAATCAAACCCGGGACCCTTCAGTCCGCAGGCGGCCAGAGTGTTCTTTTTTTGGATACCTGTGGCTGCCTACACATCAGTTCACATAGCCATCCAGAGCTCTCCAATTGAGGGCTCAGATGCCTGGAGATAGGGGTGTGTGTGTGTGTGTGTGTGTGTGTGTGTGCGTGTGTTGCCTTGGTTTAGAAGCCTCACACTTCACATGAGCTAATTGACAACTATGCTTTATAAGAACTGTTTCTATGGTGCCCATGAAGGACTTGCCTAGTTTACAGGCTCACTGATCTTAGCAAAGCCCCCAAGTATCTCTATCAGATATTTTTAATTTTTCCAATCCCAATATATTAACCAATCAGGGGTACTTATAACTACAAGCAAGATTACCAGGGTTACAGAGCTAGTAGAATTAACAGAAGATCAAATTCTCAAGTAGAAGAGGAATACATCTTGCTAATACTCTGTTCACACCTGCGGATTTTCTTATTATTATTTGTATTCCTGACTGTGTAGTTGGCTCTGTCATGGCTCTCAAATTAATGCCCACCTTGTTCTATAGAAAATGTGATTAATTGAAGGATTTTGAAGCGAGGAGATTCTCCTGGATTATCCGGCCTTTAAATGCAATTACATGTGTCCTTATAAGACTGAGATTTGACATAGAAGAGGAGAAGGCAATGTGACCATGGAGGCGGAGGTTGGAGTGATTGTAGCCACAAGACAAGGAATACCGACGGCTATGAGAAACTGGAAGAGGCAAAGAATGGATTTTCTCTCAGAGCCTCTGGAAGGAGCACGGTCCTGCTGACACCCACTTTGGCTCAGTGAGACTGAATTTGGGCATCCGGCCTCCTGAATTATGACAGAATAAATTACTGTTATTTTAGGTCACCACATCTGTAGTAATTTGTCACAGCAGCCACAGGAAACTTATACACTCCCTATCTCACATTAGTGTGGGAGATTATCTGGAGTGCCATGCAGCCTCCTGTCCCCATTTTATTCCCTGTTTATGTCCCCATCTCTGTAAAGAACGCTGCCATCTAGTTACTAAGGCCAAAAACCTTGGCATTATCCATGATTTTCTATGTTTTCTCAGATATCACGTCTAATCCTGTTTATTCTACCATAAAAATATATTCTGTATTCACCCACCTTTAATCTCTACCCCCACCCCTACCACTGCCTCTCAGTCCCCACCACCACCTTTGGTCTGAGCCATCATCACATCTTTACTTGAGACACAGTGGACCCTAACCCAGGTCCCTTAAGAGGGCAGGATCTGGAGCTAGAGTGCCTGTGTTGGAAGCCCGGTCCCACTCTTTACGAGCTCTGTGACTTTGGGCAAATTATGCTCTCTATAGGGTGTCCCCCAAAACGTATACACACACTTTGAATAATTATAAAGGCAGTGTTTATTAAAATACATTTCATTTTCAAAATTGAGCTATCAGTTGTTAAAGTGTGTATACATTTTTGGGGTGCACACCCTGTATATAGTATCTAATTAATAGGTTGCTGTGACAAATAAACTGTGACAAGTGCTTGGAACAGTGCTTAGAAAATAATAAGCACTCAATAAACGTTAGCTACTATCATAATTCACTAAGCTGTATTCTCCACATAGCAGCCTGAATGATCCTTTTAAAACTTAAGTCCAATCACAGAATTTACCAGCTCAATTTCCTGCAACAGCTTCCCATTACCTTTAGAATAAACTCCCCAATCCCCAGCAGAACTTCCAGCCTTCTCCCACCACTCTCGCCATTTTCACTGCAGTTGTTGGCCCTGCTGCCCTTCAGAGATGCAGAGCAGGCGCACTCCTGCCTCCCACCCATCGCCTGAAGCATGGTTATTCACAAGGCTTGTTCCTCCCTCCATCCAGGCCCACCCAGCCTACCTCTGCAGAGCCCTTCATGGACCACTCCGTTTCAAACAGCCACCCCCTTCTGTCTCCAAACTTTGTTTTATATTTTTAATGTAAAATTTTTAATTGACTTTATTGGGGTGACATCCTCCTATATAATAAAAGCATAATATGCAAATCAATCTAACAGCAGAACGACAGGTCACTATGATGCACACTGACCACCAGGGGGCATATGCTCAACGCAGGAGTTGCCCTCTGGTGTCAATGTGCTCCCACAGGGGGAGCACCGCTCAGCCAGAGACCAGGCTCACAGCGCAGCGGCGGTGGTGGGAGCTTCTCCCACCTCCACTGCAGGCGGACGGTAAGGAGTGAGGGGACCCGGACTGCGAGAGCCCTGGACTGTGTGCGAGAGAGCGCAGGCCGGGCTGAGAGACGCCCCTGCCTCCCCCCTCCCCAGTGCATGAATCTCATGCACCAGGCCTCTAGTTGGTTAATAAAATTATATGGGTTTCAGGGTTATAATTCTATAATACATGATCTGTATATTGTATTGTGTGTTCATCATCCCAATGTTTTACATTTTTATGATAACTCATATCACCACCGGATAGTTATAGGTAAATGTATTTTTTATGTAAATGTATTTATTGTCTTTTCCTTCCACTAGTTTATCCACGAGATATTTTGTTATCTATAATCACTATCTCTAGTAATTCGAATACACCCAACATGTAGTGAGCTCTCAATAAATATATGTGAAATAAACACTTTAATGAACAAGTGAATATGTTAGTTGCAATAGTTTAGCTTTAGTACACAGACTGGGTTTGAAGTTGTTTTATTTGGAAATTTCTTATATTAATTATATCTTTTGGAAAATCTGGTTATTGGTATTGGTGTGTATGGTTCAGTCATAAATGTTTCTTAACCAAAGTTTCAAAGTGTGAAAAACAGCACTGTATTGAGTCTTAATAGTGGACTTGGTCCTTCATTTATCAAGATCTTTTTTTGTTTAAACTTGAGCATGGGAGTCTCAGTTTCTTCATTTGTCAATATAAAGATGTTGGGAAGATTCAGATTTAATATTTCTGTCAGTGCTCCTGGGTTTGTCTTAGTTTTTTTTTTTTTTTCAGTCTACATTAAAAGTTGGGCATATTTTAAAAATGTACTTAGTCCAGGCCTCCAATATGAAAAACAACATAATTTACATTTAGTAAAAAATACCAATTGAAAAGCAGAATTGAAAGTGTTTCTGAAATTATTAAATTAGAAAGTATCCTTAAATAAACCCCGGGCAGACTGTGGGTGAGGAGCCTTCTAAGAGCTGAAATGTAAACGGAGGGTATCTGATGTCTCCTTATGTGTTTTTTTTTTTAAACCTGGATTAAGTAGGATTTACAGATCTGGGGGCAAAGCTGGCCCCCAAATACTTGGGAAAATGCTTTTGAGTTTCATCGCTTAGATATTACTGCCTTGCATAGTAGAAATTTCCTGATTTCCAAACGGCTTCACTGTTTCCACCGAGTGCATACAAAGAATCTTTCTCCCTCTGTCTTTTATTTATTGAAATACAGAAGATTAGGGGAACTAATCATTTCAGTTTGCACAGCAAGGGCCCCTCCCCGCGTAATTAGAACCAGGCAGCTGGACAGCCCTGGGCGGCAGCCTCCACGGACTGTGCTTCGGAGCAAAGCATTGTGGGAGCGACGCCGGCTGCAGCCGCGGAGCTCGCCATCCCGTGTGGACCAGGGCAAAGAACAACACCTGTAAACAGAAAGGACAGAGACATAGGAACATATTATTGCCCTAAACACACAGGATAGAAACTTAACCAAATAGACTTAATCAACTGCAGCTGGGCTGAAGTAAACAGCAGTGCTGGGGGAGCAGGCGCATCGGGAGGACGCGGGCCGGGCCGGGGAGGCGTGTTGCTGGAGTAATTGGAGCCAGGTGTGCTGGCCTGGCAGTGCTTTTTGGAGGTGAGAATTGGGAGAGGTTTGAAATAGGGATGTGGTTTGGCTGCAGGCTAGAGGGACAATTTTTAAAGACGAGGGGAGGAGGCTGGTAAATAATAGACCGAGGTAAGGAGCATGAACTATGTTGAGGACAATGAGTACCTTGGCAGCCGTGAGAACTGGTGTGTCTGATGGCCTTGCCCGTTGGTGTTCATGGTGGGAGAAGGGGCACTCAGCTGTACTACCACTGTGGGTCGTCCCCGCTGGACGGATGGGTATAATCTTTAACGCTGGAAGGGGCAGTTTATCTCTAAAGATGAATGTTTGTCCCCAAACTTCCCACCACACATTGGGAGAAACGTTTAGCTTTACCTCATAATCCGGTGGTTTCAGCTGCCTTGGAAGGAGTTCATGGCTTTAGCTCTTCCTGTGTTCCTGTTTCTTTGGAAGCCATGCTCTAGGACAGAAAGGCAGGTGACTGAGTTTCTGTTCCAACATTTGGGGCCTCAGAGCAGGCGTGGTGTTGGGGTCGGATGTGGAATGAATGTGGCATTGCTTGGAGAGCAAGACTTAAGGCTGCTCTGAGTTGCCTTGCCTTAAACAGGAGGAACCAGGGGAGACGAAAGCCCACGTGGTGAAGGTGTCGGCATTCCTGCTGCCGGCACTGATCTATCAGGCCTGGTCTTTATTGAGACCCAAATCCAAAGGGTGAGGGGAATGCTGGGAAATGGCAGAAAAGCTGTTCTTTAGCTGGAAGCCTGAGGGTCCTGTAGGCCACTGTTGTCAGCTTGTGATCCTGTTTAAATATCTGGGAACCTGCAGGCCTCAGGTAATGGTACCACATTGGTTGGAGCCAAAGACACACACAGGTAAGCTGCTTTCTCAGAGGATTTTGAAAATTGCCATTTTGGTCAGTTTTCTCAACACCCTGCAAGGGAATTGATGTTAGCTGTAGTTGATAGGGATGGAAATTGAGGCTAAAAGGAGTTAAATATTCTACCCAAGGCCAAGAGCTAGGAAGAAATGGCTAGAGCCCAAGCTTGAATCTAGAGCGTACAACTCCTTTAGATGGGGTCAGTGTGCACTGCGTGGCTGTGGGCAAAGTGGGCTTTCTCAAGGTTTAGACATTTATTCAGTCATGAAATCCATATTTGCTAAGCACCTGTTGTTATTTGTCAGGCAGAGTGCCAGACACTGGTAGTCTCTGATACCCCTAACCTTGAGTATTTGCCAAAGGTAGCGATCATGTGTGGACAGCGCATTCTCCCCCTGCTCCTGCTCCCGTTTAGATGATTTCAACCTCTTTGCCCTCCTTAAATGTGGGCTTAAATATTGCTCCTAGTTTTGTTTACTTTAATCACATTGGAGGTAAGTCTTTGAGCTGCAATAAAATAGCCATCTGGTAAGAATCAATGTGCATAGCTGAGTTGTCACCTGTAGGTTAAGAGCTTAGAAAAAGAGGGCAGGTTGGGGCGTCCTGTTACTGATAGCTCTTATCTGTACAAACAACTCTCTTTACTGGATTACCTGTGCCAAAATATTACCGGATAGCTTGGAAACAGGTTAGTGTTTTGCCCTTCAGGGGGGAAAAACACACACACAAAACCCATGAAGTTGAATTTGGAAAGGAATCTTGGAAAATGTTTCAATAAAACAATGTATCATTCACATGCCCAGAAATTCAGCATTGCAGGCCTCTTGCTGGCAGAATCAGGTGAACTTTGAAATATATTATGACTTGATTTTGAATTCTTGCATATCTTGAGTAGGCTGAAAATTGGTTATTTTTCTTTTATTGGCAATGACCTTTTATCAGAACTACCTTAGAGATATGCTTTAGCTAGAAGCCAGTAAGCTTTCTGGAGGCTTTCAATATCTACAGCTGCCTTCTTTTCCTTCCAGTTCAAAAAAAGAAAAAAAAGAAAAGAAAAGCATAATGGAAGGATTTCCCGGCACCATGTTGTGGAATCAACCATATGTTGGTTCATCTTTCCTTTGTCTTTCACACATTCATTCATTCATTCTAAACATGTGTTACCGTGTGCAGACACTGTTCTAGGACTACAGGTACAATGGCAAATAAGGCAGAATTTTAGCTTTCATGATGCTCACATGGTTTTGAACACAACGTACCCAAGTATTTGAGTGACAGGACGGGTAGTTGTTAGGGTGGTTAGGAAAGGTTTCTTTGAGGAGGTGCACTTGACGACAGAACTTAATGATGAAATGAAATCAGGCAAGATAAAGGATCTGCGTATATCAAGGCCCTAAGCTAGGAAGCAGCTTATTGGAGGTGAGTGAGAAGGCCTGTGTGGCTGGAATAGATAAAGGAAGAGCATGGTAGAATGGGATTAATTAGTCAAGGGTCAGATCATATGGTGCTTTGTAGGGGAAGTTGTTTCTCTGTTCTTGTCCGGTGTTTTAAAAGGCTGTCCCTGAATTCTGAAGACTCGGGGAGCCCTTCTTTTCCAGTAACAGAGAATTGGTTTTCTAAGGAGACATGTGGATAGTTCCACTGGCAAGATAAAAGAAGCTGGGTTACTGGAATGGGTATTTGGGTCCTAGTTTCAATGATGCCATAGCCAGGTTTGGAACTTGGGTATGTCCTTACCTCTTTGGGCTTCAATTTACCTATCTACAACAACTGTCTGGAGTTGAATATTCCTAAAATCTCCTCCATCACTAAGAGTCAGTGGTTTTTATTCAACAAGAATTTTTACTTTGGGTTTTATCTTCTTCTTTCAGAGTTCTATCAGCACTGATTACAATAACCAAGTCCACTGGTTCCAGTTTCACTCCTTTCCCTATTCCTTTGCCTTTTGAATAGCTAGTGAAGTATTTGGGGGTGGGGGGTGGGGTGGCGGGTCAGGAAGAAGTAAACAATACAGGAAAAACGAGAGAACTTCATAACTTCACACTTGGACCCAGAGCTGACCAGTGTGCCTCACGCACAAGTTACCTTATTGCCCTGGAAGAATTTCCAGTAATTCCTAGTCACCAAATGAGTTGATTGTAATGACTGAGACTTGTTCTTAGCCTCATGATTTATGGTTTAATCAAGAGCAGCCTTTGTCCTTACTAAGGAGGATTATCATATCGAAATAGTGGTTTTATAACCTGATGGTGTAATAATGTTTGTGTTGACTCTTTTGTTTTTAAATCATAATTTGTTGGCAGCTGTATATTTCAATAGAAAATAGAAAAATCTGCTTGTCTTCCTGAAATTCAGTATAAGTTATATAGCTCTCTCATTGAAAAGTATATCTAAAAGAAATCAGCAAAACCAAATAAATTAACTTGTCTTAAGACTATTATCTTGTCAACACTACCTATTTTAAAAGACATGGTAAATCTTAATTTACCCTTAGGATTAGCTTTGAGTATTTCATTTGTTTTGCTTCTGCCAAGCATATAAACCAACAGGGCACACACTGACCCAGAATGAAAGAAAAGGGAAAGGAAAGGAAAGGAGAGGAGAGGAGGGGAGGGGAAGGGAGGGGAGGGGAGGGGAGGGGAGGGGAGGGGAGGGGAGGGGAGGGGAGGGGAGGGGAGGGGAGGAGAGGAGAGGAGGAAAGGAAAGGAAAGGAAAGAAATTCTCTAAAATATGTTCACACTGGTCTGACAAACTTGATAAATTCATTTTGGGATTTTTTTCAGTTCTTGAAAGGAAAAAAAAATCTATTTTACTCTCTTATATTCACTTTGGCAGGTTAAACTAAACATTTGTCAATCTTTTTCTTTAACTGAGTACACAAATCATTTTGGGTGACCTGATGTCTCTGAATGGATAATTGAGACATCAGCCCACTTATTCTTTTTTGTCAGCTACATCTATTCCTGGGATCTGTCTTGGGGTCTCTTAGTGACTTTACCCGTTGTTCCGTGAGCTGTAGCCTTTGGTCTAGCCTCTTCATTTATGGGGACACTAAGTCCCAAAGTGAGATACTTCAGCAGAACATTTTTTTTTTTTAAATGAATGATGTGTTCAGAATCTTACACGAAGAGGAAGATAAGATTGGAAAGCACTGGTGTTTGTGGTTTATAGTGAAAGTTATTTTTCTCTGTTTCTCAGGCATAGATAATTAGCTTCTTCCCCTGAGGGCAAACAATAAATCCTTTTCTGTACATCAGAGAAGCCTATTTTTATTCTAAAATCACTTACCAACAGTTTACTTGCTTGCTTTTTTGAAAAGAACACTATAAGAGAGATTATGACTCAGCGTTGTTTCAGGTGTGTACTGGAAAAGCATTGAGTGGCCTTGCCAAGGTTTAGGGCATCTCAAGAAGACATTGGTAGGGTGGAGAATGGTAACCTGTTTTTACTTTAGTGACAGTAAAGTAACACTTGATCTGGCTCATTTTCGACTTGGTAGAGAATTAAGGGTAGGACTTAAGAATTTTTGCATAGAATAATATGACCAGGATCAGAACTACGAGGCCCCATGAGACCCCGATAGTTGTTTTTTGTATAAATGCTCAAGGCTAGTAACTAATCAGTAGTTGCCTGATTCATTGATTATTTATGGTTAAAATATACCCCAAATTCAACAAGTGTTTATTGAGGGCCTGTGAGCTAGGGTTAAAGCCAGAGACTAAGCTCCTCAGGTCTAGGAGACTTGGGATTGAGGACAAAGGTTTAATTTTCTCACTTTGCAAGAAGCTCCTTGGTAACTTAGTAACAAATGACAGTCTGTAAGACTTGGAATGGGATCTTATACAAAATGGCATTTTTTTTTTAGTTCTATTATAATATACTAGAAGCTTGATGCACGCCCTTCCCCTGGCTGCCAGCACCGACTTCCCTCTGGCACCCGGGACCCGGGCTTCCTTCACAGCCCTGGCTTTGTCCAGAAGATGGTCTGGAAGGAAGGACATCTGGTCTAATTAGCATATTATGCTTTTATTATTATAGATTTTCATTTGAGCAAATAAGTAAGGCGATTGAAGTGTGTTTAATGTGTTAATGAAATTAACAAAGTGACACTTGATGTACCAGAAGTTGATGTACCCATTTTTTTTATCAGGAAGCAAGCCATGGCCATATTTTAGTGGATTACGTTACCTGCTAGTCTTTCGATGGCCTTTACTGATCAGTTAAGCTTAGCTGTCATAGCCCAATAGAGCTGGCCCCAATCTACCTTTCCAGCTTTATTTTTCTATTTTCTTTCGTATATTTCCTCAACTTCATTGGAATTTAAATGTTCCCTAAACCTACACACGCTGCCTGCCTCTTTGACATTTCTCTCAAGGTTTTCTCTGCCCTGTCTCTTTAGTTCTGCCTGTCCCTGCCCTTTTCACCCTCAGGGTCCAGCAGAAGTGCCCCCTCGCTGCTCCCCACAGACACATTTACATGGAACTGAATTTCTTGAGGGCAAGTTTTATACCTAATTTGTGTTTGAAGCCCTTTCATACAAAGTGATGCTTTCCAAATACAAGTTTATATGTCTCCACGGTTTTCACAATATTCATAGACTACCTGCATTATTATCAGTGTGTGTACACATCACATTGTTCTAATCAAATTTCTAAATGTTCTGTTCAGGGTAATTTGAGTACTGCCAATGTATGTTGAGTTCTGAGGATCTTCTTCCTATAAAATTCTTGCTGTTGGGAATTGTATATTTTTTTAACCTAACTTTTGAGGATGTTGTAAGGTTACTGAGGTGTGTACCACTTTGAGTTCCTTAAAATAATAAAATAAAATAAAAGTGTTCTGTATATTTAAGCTATAGTTAGCTTACTTAATTAACTTTAATCATGTTAATAGATATTGAAGGGTTTTATAAATCCATGAAGAAATTTGTTTCTAAACTTCGTAATTGCTGCTTCTATAAAGCATAGAAGTAATACACTATACTTTCTTATTTGCCATGTAAACTCTAGTGTAGGTTGAGGGTAGTAGATCAGATAAGCTAGGTCAGGTTGTTTTCTCATTTAGTGTTAAATAAGGCTTATTTTCTTGAATATATAGGAACTAATATATGTCAGGTCAGTATAGGATAAATTCTATTTAAGGTTTTATCAGAAAAATCACCTCTCTCTCTCTCTCTCCCTTTCTTTAAATCCAGGATTGGGATCAACAGCTGTTCTAGCATGGGCAAGGTAACTTGATATAATGGCACACATTTTTACCCTGCTCTGCCCTTAGAGCAAATTTGAAATGGTTGTTTTGGAGGCTGTGCTAGGAATCTATCTCTAGCCCTTCACACCGAGCAGTTAGTTCAGCCTCGCAGAGCCTTGGCACTTGATACGCGTCTTTCATACCACAACTTCGATGCTGTGACTTGATGCCTTGAAATCAGCACAGCAAAATGGTGCTCGAAGAGCAGTGTTTACTTTGATCATTTTTCAACTTGCGTGCCCCAGCCTTTTCACGGAGTACAAATTGCTTTACCAGAGTTACGGGGCTGAAGCCCGCGGACTGTTTTTGTAGTCTGGTTGCTGTGGTGATTCTTAGCCTTCCGTGAAACTCCATCTCCAGGGACACAGAAACCTTTGCAGCTGTCTCAGCCTTTTTGGTGTTGTATCTGGTGGAGGTCTTCACCCAGCTTCTAGCAGGCCTCGGACCGGTCAGCTTGTGTCTGGGTAAACACATATGTGGAAACAGGGCATCTCACTCAGAACATGATGTGTTTCCAAACAAACAGCTCCCTTCTCCTTCTCCCAAGTCGTATGGGACTTTGAAGTATCTCCAAGTCTGGCTGAAGCCAGAGTTTACTGAGCCATGGAGATGCTGGTCATGATAGTGATATGAGTAAGAGCTTTGGGAGGATAATGGCTGAAGAAGTTTATAGACTTACCAGGTGGGGAGGAAGAGAGTAATGGTGAAGGAGAAGCTTTAATGGGGCCTGTGTATGCCCAGAGAGAAGTTGGGTTAGGAAGAGGGTGTGGGCTGAGTCTAAGGATGCCAACAGTTTGGTGTTTGGAGGACTGTGAGGAAAGCCATTTTGACTTGAGACTTCAGAGGACATTGTAAACAAGATCTTCCTTCCATAGGAACCAAGGGAATGGAGAAAAATAGCCATGGTTTTAGAGGGTGAAAGTAATGATAACTAACATTTAAAGAGCCTTTACTATGTGCCAGTCACTGTTCTAAGTGCTTTACACATATGACGTGCTTAATCCTCTGACGTATGATGGAATAGGCACGCGTATTATCCCCATGTTGCAATTGATGAAACTAATGTCCTTAGAGTCTTAATGTGCTCAAGGCCCTACGGCGGGTAAGTGGAGAGCTGAGATTCTAACCGGCTCTGAGTCACTGCTCTTAACCACTAGGTCAGATTGCCTGCAATTTAGAAAGGAAGGCAGAGTGACCCAAATGATAGGGTTACAGGAGGCACTGGCCAACTTGGAAGAAAACGTAGAACTTGGAAGAGATTTAATTACACTTTAAGATGTGTTTATTGATTTGTTTGTTCATCCATTCACTCATCATTAAATATTTATGTAATACCTAATTAGTGCCAGGTATTAGATTAGGATCTAAGGCGATAAAAAGACAAGTCCCAACCTCTCCCTTCAGGTAGTTTACATGTACAACGTTAGCTTAATACATGGAAGCAGGTGCTAGACCCTGTAAGAGAAAGGTCAGGAGCATCCAGTGGAAGAGCTTTCTTCTTTCTCTGGGGGCACTGATGACACAAAACCTTCTTTAGAAGCACGGTATTTCCTCCATGAAGTGAACAAAATTGATCCCATGTGAGAATACGAACCTCCAGTTAAGTTACGTATATTAATACATGCCTCTACCTTTCTAAACAGAATTGAGAGGTCTAACTTGCTGACTTTGGGTTTAGGTTGTTCTTGAGAATTTCTAAACCACAGTAGAGCAGTGTCTCCATTTTATAAACAGCTGGTAGGAGCAGTTTCCAGAGTAGCGAATGAAGAGCACGTCACACAAGGAAAAGGGCCTGGGAGGTCCAGCTTCATAGGAGAAAGTTCCCGTGATGCCTGAGGTGATTACTGTGCAAAATTCCTGAAATCTGTTGCAGGCCTGTCTGTAACTAATACATAAATTTTAACTATGAGGCAAGCATGTGAGAGCTTTACTAGTATTAATATTACTACTATTTATTATTTATAATAACTTTAAAAGGTAGGTACTATTATCCTGTTCTTTAGATGATGTAACAGTGGTACAGAGAGGTCAAGCAGTTTGCCTAAGGTCACACAGCTAAGGAATTAATGGAATTGGAGTTGAACTCAGGGGGATTGTGCAAGTGTCCAGGCCCTCCATCATCATGCTGTGCTGGTTAGTCATATTTCACTTTATGCATCCCATTTCAAGCCATAAAGTGGCAATCAAAAGGCAGTTTTTTGGTGCTAAGATATTCTTAGAGTAGCTTGAGGTTAATAAAAGATCCCTCCTCCTCATGAAACAACAGGTCATTCACTGTTGTAGGAGGGATGATACCCATTTTGCACATTGTTCATACTTTATTTCTCAGTGGAGACTGGGAACCTTCCATGGTGAGTGGAAAATTAATAGGAGACACAAGAATCATATAGTTTTGCCACTTGTTAGCTCTGGTTAAAAATGTGGAATTGCTTAAGGATGTGGAATCTGATGATGACTTTGACCCTATCAGGTTTCTCTATTATAAAAATCAAAGATCTTTTAGGATATTTGCCACCTGTAATGGTCTGGACAAATTTAACTTTTCATCAGTGTTCTTTGAGACAGTTATAAAATTTTCCTTAGTCTTCAGAGTTTACAGAGAATTATATATATAATAAACATAAGTTATTTAACCTTTTAAACAATCCTGTATGATTGCTTGATCTCTTTCAAGGTTTAGGGGAGATTTAATTAATAACTTATGAAGAATAATGGCTTGTTCAAAGCTAATTTCTAATTTTAGAATCTGAGCTTATAAACAAGAGGCAAAAAACTCCCATAGACTCACATATACCAAGACATGGGCAGATGTGACCTGAACCCACCACAGCAGTATCCTGAACCTTTATGAAATACTAAAGAACTGTTATCGCTTCCCTAATAGACTTACTGTATCGCAGTATCATTTTCTTTTGAAATAATTACTCTTAAAAAACTCTCTCAAAGAATTTATTGTACTAAAACCCTAATATACAAATAGACTGAACGGCAGAAGAACCAAACAACCGAACAACCGAACAACCGGTCACTACGATGTGCGCTGACCACCAGGGGGCATGCGCAGAACATGGCGGGCGTTGGCCGCAGCGGGATGGTGGAGCAGGTGACTGGGGCCCCAGACCAAGGCGGGGTGCCAGTCGCTGTCATCGGGGTGAGCCTCTGGTGGTTACTGAAAACTCTTTGCTCCCATGTGCCGCGGTCCTG
Source organism: Cnephaeus nilssonii (assembly GCF_951640355.1). Classification (NCBI taxonomy): domain Eukaryota; kingdom Metazoa; phylum Chordata; class Mammalia; order Chiroptera; family Vespertilionidae; genus Cnephaeus; species Cnephaeus nilssonii. Next base: position 34,704,426 of record NC_137078.1, read on the forward strand.
CCCGGCGCTCGCTCGCACCCGCTGCTGGCGCCAGAGCCACCGCTCACACCTGCTGCCAGTGCCATCCCTGCTAACACCCACAGCTGACGCCAGAGCCACCCCTTGCACCCGCTGCTGGCGCCCGGCGCTGGTCCGATTGCTCAGCACCGTCAGTGGGTGTGAGTGGTGGCTGCCGGCCCTGATCGCCCCTGAAGGCTTCTCTACCTCTCCCTGCTTCTGAGGGGTGATCGAGGCAGCAGCCACCGCTCGTACCCACTGACATCGCTGGGCCTGCTTGCACCCACTATTGGTGCCGGCCGCAATCACTCTGTGCCATCACCTGGTGCGAGTGGGCTGGCGCCCTCAGCACGTGGAAACGGCGGTGGCAGGAGCAGGGCTGCCAGCAGAGAGGGGACCGGGGCCGCAGTGGGAGGGGTCAGGCAGGGGTGTGGAGGATGGGCCAAAACCCGCCTCTGTGCCCACCACAGCCTCGAGGCCCACAGTTCCTTTCAAGGTGCACGAGTTTGTGCACTGGGCCCCTAGTTAAATATATGGACTTTAAAAAACAAATTTAGCAAACTTCTGTAGAGGAGAAGTGAAATAGGACATGGGTAAAGTGATTCTGAACGTCTTAAGAAAAGTATACTAATAAAAGGGTAATATGCTAATTAGGGCGAACATCTTCTGGACGACCATCTGGACATCCTTCCGGGCAAAGCCTCAGTGGCTGTCTGAGGCTCAGGCAAGCTGCGGATAGAAGCTGCCACTGCCCAGGGCCGGCCTGAGACTCAGGCAAGCCGTGGATGGTGGCTGCCGCTGCCCAGGGCCAGCTCGAGGCTCAGGCAGGCATGGTGGCCGTCAGTGGCAGCAGCAGCAGGGTGATGGGGGTGGTGCCTTCTCCTAATCGGCCAGGTTGCCTCCGGCAGAGGGAGGCTAGACTGTGGCTTAGGCTGGAGGCAGAGGCAGTTAGGGGTGATCAGGTTGGCAGGGGGGCAAGGTAGGGGCGATCAGGCCGGCAGGAGGGCAAGGTAGGGGTGATCAGGCCGACAGGGGGGCAAGGTAGGGGTGATCAGGCGTGCAGGCAGGCGAGTGGTTAGGAGGCAGCAGTCCTGGATTGTGAGAGGGATGTCTGTGTGCCGATTTAGGCCCAATCCCGGCAGTCGGACATCCCCCGAGGGGTCCCAGATTGGAGAGGGTGCAGGCCGGGATGAGGGGGACACCCCCCCACACACACACTGTACATGAATTTCGTGTACCGGGCCTCTAGTTCAATAATAAAGTCATGTAATTCGTAGAGTCAGAAGGAGTCTTAGTGGTCATCCAGTCCAACTTATACTTGGCTTGTGAATTTTGTTTCTAAAATACCTCTGACAAGTGGTCATCTAGCCAATCCAAGTAGTTCAGGAAATTAAGAAGGAATGGGAGAAGAAATGTATCATGTTGGCAGATTTTGCCTGTTTCTTAACAGAGAAGCTTGGGTCCGATTTGTTTTGCCTAGGGACCCAGCCTGAGCTGCTTGTCGCCTCTCTTGACTCTTGTCATCCTCTTCTCTCCCCACACACCTGGCCATATTTCAGCATCGGTGCTATATTATTATAATCTCTTTTTATTTATTTTATTTTATTTATTTTAAATATGTTTTTATTTATTTTTTAGAAATAGAGGAAGGGAGAGGGAATGAGAGATAGAAATATCGATGAGAGAGGAACATCATCAATTGGCTGCCTCCTGCACGGCCCCTACTGGGGATTGAGCCTGCAACCAAGATACGTGCCTTTGACTGGAGTCGAACCTGGGACCCTTCTGTCCGCAGGCTGACACTCTACCCACTGCACTGGCTAGGGATATAATAATCTCTTCATGTGCCTGTCTCCCTCTGAACTGTGAGCAAATTTGGGAAAGATAGGCTGGCATGTCGCAGGTACTTGACTAATGCTATTTGAATAAATTAAAAGAAGATGCATAGGAAACGCAAGCTACTTAGTGTGTGGCTCAGCATTGACTGCCTTAGATCTGAAGTGCTGAGGACTGGTGTGACCTTTCAGCCTCCTGAGAGGCTGTGTTCCTTGTAGTATCACACGAAGGTCTTTCCGGATGAGATGTGAAACTCAAGACTTGGTCTTGTCCGTCCCATATGGAAGTTCAAGTCACATCTTTTTGGGGTGTGTTAAAAAACACAGAAGGTAAAATTTACCATTTTACCCATGTTAAAGTGTACAGTTCTGTGGCATTTGTCCATTTACAGTGGAGTGCAGCCATCACCACTATCTCATTGCAGAACATTTTCATCATCCCACAAAGAAACTCCGTACCAATTAGCAGTCGCTTCCATTCTCCCCTAGCCCCAGGCCCTGGCACTACGCTTTGTGGATTTGCCTGCTCTGGTCTTTTCATGTAATCACACAGTATGTGGCCTTTTGTATCTGGCTTCTTTCACTTCACATAATGTTTTCAAGGTTCATCCATGTTGTGATATGTATCAGTACTTACGTCTTTTTATGGCAGAATAATAATTCTATTAAATGGATATACCACATTTTGCTTATTTCAAATCATATTTTTATAGAGAGATTGGTCATGAGTCAAATTTCTTATTTCTACCAGAACATCATGAATGGCAGAGAATCTTTTTTTTTTCTTCTACATGATAATTGGTAATTTTGGAATATTTAACTTTATAACCTAAGCCTGAATGTTTTGTAATGCCTCCCCCCTCTACTTTTCCCATTTCGGTTCTACTTACTGCTTATTAGTGGTATTTTCAAAGGGTGAGTCAGAGACAGAATGGTAGACTATAGTAGTTTTGCTGAAAATGAGAAGTAGAAGACTAGCAGCTGCTGACTTAATAGGCATTTGCGATGTGACTGAATTATAAACCAGCTTTGTTGTTCGATCTTGGTACTTTTAGGTACCTTCTAGATTCTGATTTCAGAATGAGAAAGCTCTTTAGAGATATGTTATGAGAATGGACCTTCTCCATTTGCCTTTATAACACTTTCAAACTCTTTCTAAATACAGGTGTTCCAGCTGCACGCATGCCTTCCATGTTTAACAGACAGAGCAAAATTCAGAGATTAGATGCTTACATTTTCTCATGTTAAGCATAAAAAATGAGACTGTGTATATAAAGTTAAGACACAATTAGCATTTCCAAATATTAAGGAAGAACCTCATATTTTCTTGTGTCATGTAGGGGAAGCAATTTTAATTATTCACTTGGAAATGAATTGCTTTTTCCCTTTTTCCCCCTATTGCTCTATACATTTATGAATTCTCAATAATATTGATTTATCAGGGTTTAAATTAGAGGAATATGTGTATGGTTTTCACAGGATTACAGTCTCTTCATTACTGGGAAATGAATTACTGGTATAGTATTAGTTATACAACTTGGGTATCAAATAATTTATGTTAGAATTTGCACTTGTTACATTCTGAGATAAAATGCACTCCTAGTCCCTGCTATGACAGTAATCTGATTTACCTATAAATAATGTCAACAGGATTTCTGGATCTAAATAAGGAACCTTGTTTAGACTTCCTACAATTTAGGTCTTTTGCTTCTTTCTTTCTGTTACTTTTTATTTTCCTTTTCCCTCCCGGTTATTAATAACTGCTTAAAGGAGTTTAAGGATATTGAGTTACTACACTCAATTTGTTACCAGGTATCATATTCCTTATTTTAGCTTTGTCCCTTTCCAGTGAGAACAAATGTATTGAACTACTTTTGTTGTTGTTGTTAATTCTCACCTGAGGATATTCTTCCATTGATTTTTTAGAGAGAGTGGAAGGGAGGGGGAGAGATAGAGAGAAACATTGATGTGAGAGAGACACATAGACTGGTTGCCTCCCACATGCACTCCAACCAGGGCCAGGGATCCAGCCTGCAACCAAGCTACGTGCCCTTGACTGGAATTGAACCTAGGACCTTTCAGTCTGCAGGCTGACGCTCTATACACTTGAGCCAAACTGGCTAGGGCTGAACTACTTTTAATGCTGCCTCATAAACCCTTCAGTACTGACTTTAAGAAGATATTGTCCCATCTTAGGCGCTTAACAACTACAGCATGCCTAAGATATATCTGTGTGCATATTTTGGCAACTTTCCCTCTGCTTTCTGTGATCATAGTTCTTACCCTGAAACTCATTTCAGGGCTCAAGGAAAACTGATTCTGAGGAGCAAAAGGGGCAAAAGTACTGAACTCTAATATAAACACCACAAAGTGCATGTGCTCTATTGTGTGCTAGGCTGTTCTGACACAGCTCACTGCCTAAATTAAAAGCATTTAAAATTCCATGTGTCTTAAAGATAGTGGAACATTTGATCAAAGAAAACAACACTTTTTCAGGAAAAAGTGCTCCCCAAACACAGAATGATAACGTGTTCTCCACGTGGCTTTGACTTCTGAGTTGTTTCTCCCTCTGTCAAGATAGGCCATGTAACACTGAAATGAAAGCTTCTCTAAAAACATTTCTACTTAACATCATAACCTGATGGATGAGACCAGAATAGCCCTGGGGTGGGAGTTGGGTGGGGGAGGGGGGAAGATATTGAGAACTTCGGGAGATGTTTTGTTAAAGCTTTCAAAGGAAAGCAGACTTCATAGAATTTCCAAGCTTTTCCTACCCTGACAAGAATTCCATTTCCTTAGAGAGTAATTTGGTCTCATCCACATATTCAACCTGGGGCTCAGGGTATGATTGGCTTGCACCTCTGTTAATTCCATGGCCTCTAGAAATCCAGAGGAAGATCTATTTCTGCAGATTGTCAGAGCCTTAGAATTCCCAGGGCCATCTCCACTTGCCCGGGTTTATAATCCTACATGGGATGTGTCTGAGGTGTACACTTGACTCACTTTGGATTTGAAACATAACCAACACCATTTTGAGTTCCATAGAGCATTCGTTCATGGGAACAGCAAGCGTTATTAAAGCTTTTGTAGAGGAGATAGAGGACGATTTGCATCAAAGCAATTCAAACAGTTTTAGCTGACACTGCAGACAGCACCTTTCCCAGAATACTGGTTGACCCATCCCTGTGGGTTTCACGACCTCTCAGTTGTGCTAGCTCCCAGCCATCTTGCTCACAGCTCAGTCCCCCATCTTTTCTTCCTTATCTTTCCTTTTCCAGAAGCAACATAGTTCCTGCCTCTTACTTCTGTAGAGTAGCTCCCTGTCTTCTCCTATGCCTCAAGGCCAATACCCAAAATTAAGGGTGGGTTAGGAAGGTAGGGAGACAAAAAAGAGAGAACAGGTGATGAGAGACATTTCTTCTCCTAGCACTGCCACTTTCTAGCAGTATGACTTTGGAAAAATTACTTTTCTTTTGGCACCAATTTCTTCACCTTTAAATTGGGAATAAGTAGGTAATTATTAAAAGCACCTTTTTCAGATGAGAGCAGTAAGTGTTAACCCAACAGAAGCACCCTGGGCCTGCCTATTGTCTTTTGTAGGAAGAAAATAATGGTGGCTGTCACTGCTGTTGCCACCACTATTCTTACTCACTACAGTGACTCAGGTGTAGACTCTTTGAACATCCATATCTTAGTAATTACTCCTCTCCAGATTTCTCTTTTGTGCTAGAAAGCTGACACTGTATGCCCATTTAGAATTCCTTATCAGCTTCAGGTTAATACACTAGCTCAGGGGAATTCAAATGCCAGTCTTTCATGCTTGAAGTATCTTAAATTACTAACTGAATACCAGTGTACTTTGTATGGAGCTTTTTGCCTTTACAAATTTACTAACTTTAGGTTGGTGCTTGAGCAGCAATCTTTATTGAGACCTGTGACTGCAGTTGGCAGATGGAAATGGTTAATCGAGTATTCAGGTCATGTAGGAATCAGGTTCTTGCTATGCCTACTTTTGAAATCAGCTTCCACTTGTCACCCCAGTGATTCTCTTTATTATACAGTTCTGTTGTTCACCACAGTACTGACACACAGACCATTCTGAGGTCCTGTTATTATAGACATATGCATGTCAAAATACTGTTTAAGTAGAAAAAAATTTAAGCTCAGCATAAAAAGTAGAAGTTGAGAGGAAATAAATTTACATAGTACATAGTCATATGGAGTGTTGGTTATATATTAGAGTTAGAAAACAATAATGAAGTGTTTGGAATGAATCTATTAAGTGAGACAAGGAATATAAAAAAAATAAAACTTGTTTTCACATTAATCAATGTGCAAATATTGAGTCCCTTCAATTTGTCTAGAATTTTAATTTCTAACTGTTCTAACACACTTTATTGCCTGAATGAAAAGCATTTAAAATTCTATGCCTCTAAAACAGTTATTTTCAACCATTTTTTATCTCATAGCACACATAGACTAATTACTTTTGAATCATTCACACCAGACGACTATTGTTGTGTTGCTTGTTGTCATTTTTTTATTTGACAGTCTAAGGGAAAAGAGGTCCGTGACCCTGACTAAATAGTTAGGTATTGCGTATTTTAAAAATTCTTGGGGTACACTAGTTGAAAATCACTGCTCTAAAAGCTAGTAGAACATTTGGTTAAAATTTTTTATCTTTGTTATCTATCCCTGGAAAGGAAAACATTTTCCAAAGGTTTTTTCCCCATTTTACATATTTGTGTTTGCATAACTATTAAATATTTAAAAAAATCTGTTTTCTTTTTTTGCCTAGTGTGGTTCCCATACATGGCATAGGTACTGCTCTACAGTCAAGAATGTCCTGGTGTTGATTCCCACAGAACCTGGATGTGGCCCCGATTCCTCTCCAACAGGCATTCTAGGCAGCCTCTGTCATTCATTTTGGTAGCATGAGTTGGAATCTGCTTTTCTTGACTCTTTTAAAGTTCAAGTCAAACTTGATATGAAGTTAATGTTCTCCTTACTAGATGCACCCTCCCTCCACCCCTTTTTGTTCAGAAAGACTTGACAGTATAACTCTGTAATAATTACTTGAACCACATTTCATGAATAACTTTCATAGAATCTTCCAGAAAACTTGTTGACTGCTTACTAACTGTCCAGCCCTGTGCTAGGCCCAAGGATGCAGAAATGAGTGTGACTCAGTTTCTGCCTTTGAAGAATGCCCTGAGAATTTCACGGTGTAAGGGGTGGGAAGTAAATGACAGACATCTAAACAGATTAGCACAGTGCCATGTGGAAGTAGACACAAGAGTGTGGTCTGTGGGAGCAGCGCTGAGCTCCAGCTCTGCCTGCAGGATGGGGAAAGAGTTACTGGAAATTGCATCTTGAGCTGGTGGGAGGGTGCTGCAGACTAGGATCCTGGAAGGTCATGGTGTGTTAGTAACGTACAGTATGAAGGACAGTGGGAAAGTACCTGTGAGTCAGCAACAGCCTGCTGAGGGCTCCAGCAGCAGGTTCCTACCCCAGAGCATATCACGCCCAGTGCCTCCCTTTCTCTGCCTCTCCTCCCCATAGTGAGCAGCTGTGGGCTACTCTGGGAAGGAAGGCCAGGGTCTCTGGAATCCCCTTACAACTCTCCCAGAACCCCTTTAGAAGATCATGGCCTGTTGTTTCAGAAATATTCTTCTGTTTATATGGGTTCTTGTGCCTCAACCCCCAACCCAAATTTAGTCCTGAGTATTTTTCCAGGGCATCCTATATAATAAAGAGCTAATATGCTAATTAGACCGGACTGCGGAACAAACTTCCAGAACGACCTTCCAGAACGACAAGTGGGCGGGGCTGCGGGGCCGCGAGGCAGTGGGGGCTGCAAGGGCTGAGCCCCTTGCACGGATTTTGTGCATCGGGCCTCTAGTTCAAAATATAGAGCAGAGAGGGCAGACTTATTTTTGCATCACATTTCAAACTTAGGTCCTTTCCCCCCTCACCTCCCACTGTGGTCATATTAGATTATATTCAGAGGCTCCCAGGCAATCCTGAACCTTGTCCTTGTTGGGAGGAGGAGGAGAAATTAGTTTTGGAATTGATGGTCTGTGTTCCTGTTATCATGTTAAAGAGTTTCAAGACAAAACTATTTAGGAAGGAGCTTGCTGTCACTTGCCACAGCAGTGTGAAGTCTTTTCTATGCCATTTGGGATAGCAAGGTGAAATCATTTTGGTATCATTTATTATAGGATGAAATCTTTGACCCAAGTACTGTTGGGACCAGGGAGAATGGTCAGTTGTCTCTCCTGGTAGGGATAGAGGCACTAAGGGGGTTAGGATTCCTTGAATTCAGCACCAACTGATTGACATGCCTCTAGAAATTCAGAGAAATGTAAACGAATAAGGAAATTCTTAAAAGCTCCAAATCCACCTCTCCAAGAACATTTTAAGGAAACTTTTTGATATACTAGTGAATTTGCAAATGGTGAAAGACAAGCAATGGCAAATTGTCAGCTTTGAGGGTTCTTCAGACTGAAATACATTTTAAAACACTACAGCAGCAACTAACTACTGTTCCCCACTCCCAGCAATTGGTTGCACATTTCTGATGCATCTGGGGTCAGATTTGCATTCCTAAAAGTCATATTGTCCAAATGTAAGTGAAATTCGAATTCAGCCATGGTGCCCTTGAGTCCTGAAGTAGCTATGTGTCTCACTGTCTGTCTGTGTAAATTATGGGTGCCACAGGACCCAGATTCAGGGTGTTTTCAATTATTGCCAACACCGTTGCTAAGTGGGTATCTTTTTATCTCTGAAGAGGGGATAGATGGCGGCTCCGTACAGCCCAGGGTGTGGTTTTACGGGTCTTGGTTATAGACCCGCTGCGAGGGTTCTTATCTATCTCTGTGTAAACCGATGATTGGATCATCCATTTCAGCGCATTGTTTGGTCTGGTTTTAGAGACCCGGAGTCCCTCTGGTAGGGCTGTGGATGACTTCATTGTTTCACAAGTCCATAGGGGCTGTTAGAACGGTCAGAAATGTTGAAATAGAGCCTCACGGACGCATTAGCAAAATTGGACAACTGTTAGGTTCTCTTATCAGTTGTTTCACTCAATTTGCTTTTGTTTGTTGTAACAAACCCCAGGAGTAGGAGGTCTAATAAGATGTTTTTGAAGTCACGATAGTAGAATGTCTTGCCTCTCTACTATGAATCTTGGGAAATTCAAAATCATTTTTATATGGCATCTTTCCATAAAGAGAGTAGGTGTTTTGCTTTGTTTTTCTCTTTCCTGTAAGGTAGTATACAGTTCATTTTCATAACATGGTTTATAGAGGTTGAGACAATATATAGGTTTGGCTTAACAAAGATAATCTTTGGAGAACTAAGGTCTTCACCCTAACAAGGTCCAGAGAAAAATCATCCTTGTTGTAGTCTGGTGATAACGTGGGCAAGGAAGAACGAACATGCTTCCTAAGTGGGAAAAAGGAAGGTTATCTCAGAGGATTTACGCTCCTTAGGTTTGGCCATGACTTTGGTCAAAATTGTGTTCAGATTCCCCAGAAAAGTGCTCAGAAGTTTTACTTTAAATTTCTTTATAATATAGGAGAAATACATTAATTACATCTAGTAGTTTGTTGAAGTGCACAGATAACCTCAGAAGACCTAATATAAATAGATGTTATAGGACAGAGTAGACCAATTAGCTTTCTTTCATTTTGAGGAAGGATCGGAATTGTCTGAGGGGCAGTGTCTACATATGGAATGTGACAGATCAGATTTACTTGCATTTTCTCACGCCATTAGGAAGATTGAAATTTAGCACTGTTTGAGACAAACATAATTAGAGCAGCAACTTCTGGATTAGGCTTTATTGGCAACTGTGTGGTCAAAATATGTTAAAAAGAGGTCACTGCGTGTGAAAGTTTTTTAGTTCTGAGTTGTCATCTGTTAAGTTGTTTCTCTGAGAGGATGGCATTTTCAGACCAGAGGTGTAATTTCTGGTTTAATTAGATGAAGTCTTTTTGTTTTGTTTCCGTTTCTGCCATTAGATTTTCTTGCTCTTCTACAACGGGTGTTTAAAATGGAGTTCATGGGTCCTGTGAGGGATGTATTTTCTTGACATTGTCTACAGAATTTGGTGGGCATATGGGTTTTGTATGTGTGTGAGTGCGTTTGTGGAGGGGATTCATATTTTACATTAAGTTTTCAAGTCAAATGCTCTGTGACTCCCAAAGATTAACAAAAAAGCTACTAATTTAGAGACTAATCATTGTTCCCTCATTTAGGGTGCAGCCCACTTTGCCCCCTGAGCCTTCAGAGTCACATGGCCCCTAGGCTCAGTTCTCTATTCCTTGTGAAGCCCATGGATAACTGATAGCCTTTATTGTTATGCAAATTTGACATAGGATTGAGAGTCAACTCTTTAAGTTACTGTGTGAATTTTCAAGCTGTAAATTTCTGGATACCATTTGTATCATTTCTCCGTTGACTATTCCTGTATTGCGCTCTGCTTCAGCTCTGGTCTTTCGACAATGATCACCTGACAATAATCTACCCATGAAAATCTTCAGCAGTATATCATTATCTTTTTAATATTTTTATTTATTTTAGAGAGAAAGGAAGAGAGAGGGAGAGAGAAATAGAAACATCAAACATTGATCAGCTGCTTCCTGCATACCCTCTACTGGAGGGGTCTGACCAGGAATCAAACCATTGACCTCTTAGTCATGGGTTGACACTTAACCACTGAGCCACACTAGCTGGGCAGCAGTATATTCTCATCTTCGTAACTGTAATCTATCCTGAGCTATATAATTGGTTCTTAAGAGAAAGTTCTTTTTCCTTTATCTTTTTTGTTTTTTTCTGCCTGATAGAAATTAGATACCTTAGGCAGGAATTCTTTAAGAGATATTTCAGGAGCTTCTATACCTTCATTCTTTTGTTGGTTGTTTTTGGTTGCCCTTTATCTTCCCTTCAGCAAGATTTATTCAAGTGGAGCAAGGCTAGAAGAGGAAGGTTGCTGAGGGATTAGATGAGCGGGTGCTAGGGGGACTTTCTGTTCCTGCCAAATGATCTTTTCTAAAAAAGTATGGAATATTTTTCTTTTAATTTCCCAATCATAGTGTGAATTCTTCTTTGCCAAATGGATTTTGGGGCTTTGCCTAAGCCCCATGTGCTAGAGTCGAGGATTCATCTTGGCCAGACATTGCCACATATTGAAGAGGGAGCCGTTTCCAGGAAAGCTCCCAGAACTGGGGCTCCTAGAAATCTTTCCTTGATTGTGTGAGCCAGGCCTTGACACTTTTGACCATCTGGAAAACTTTGGACCCAAGCACCAATATCTGTCTCAAACCTATTTTTCTTTTCGTTTCCTAAATTTTAAGAAAAATTCTTTTTCGTTTGAGTTATATATTTATTACTATTTTAAATACGTAGTCCAAAAAGAAATGTATGCCTGAGGGCTGCAAAGAAATTCATCAGGAAAAGAGTTGATGTCCCCTCTGTGGGTATACATTGTTATTCTTTGTGCCATGATGATGCTCAATGAACAGTTTTAGAAGGAATAAGTCTGAAAACATTTTCCTGATGTACTATTAGTGTCAGAGTGTTTCTTTTTTCAGGTACTCTTGGATAAGTAATGATTTTATCTCTCCTTTCTTCACTCTCCCTACTGTGTGCTTCCTGTAGTGTGCATCTCTGTTTATTTGATGCTACAGTTAATGCCCCCACTCTGTTTCCACAGCTTCTGTTGTTTATAGTGGTGATCAATGTGTTTATTACTAGAATAGAGGCCCGGTGCATGAAATTTGTGCATGGGGGTTGGGGGGTGTCCCCCAGCCCAGCCTGCACCCTCTCCAATCTGGGACATTGCTCTCACAATCCAGGACTTCTGGCTCCTAACCACTTGCCTGCCTGCCAGCCTGATAGCCCCCTAACCACTCTGCCTGCCAGCCTGATAGCCCCCTAACCACTCCCCTGCCGGCCTGATTGATGCCTAACTGCTCCCCTGCTGGCATGATCATCCCCAACTGCCCTCCCCTGCCAGCCCAATCACCTCCAACTGCCCTCCCCTGCCAGCCCAGTCGCCCTCAACTGCCTTCCCCTGTGGGGCTGAGAAAACTGGGAGACTCTGGCTGGATGAGGTGGGGCTGAGGGGACTGGCGGACTGAGGCTGGATGAGGCAGGGCTGAGGGGACTGGGGGGGACTCCGGGTAGATGAGGCTGCTCCAGCGGGGCTGAGGGGACTGGGGGACTCTGGCTGGATGAGGCATGCGGCACCTGCCGCCCCCCGCCCACCCCCCCCCCCAGCGGAGCTGAGGGGACTGGGTGCTGCCATCTTATGGCTGTGGGCGCCACCATCTTGTGAGGTGTGTGGCAGTCAATTAGCATATTCCCTCTTTATTGGCTGTGGGCACCGCCATCTTGTGAGGGCATGGCAGTCAATTAGCATATTCCCTCTTTATTAGATAGGATGCAGATAGCATCTCCAAATGCTGTGAAGTAGAGTCAGAACAACCAAGGAAAATTTTATTTTGCTATGGCTATACTTGATGTACTGTTCATTAGTAGTCTGCTTTTAGTACTTTTCCTCATGCCAAATATAAAAATGATCCTAATGATCCTAGCTGTCTTGCAGAAATAGTTTCAGTATTGCTCATATTTTTTAAAAGATTTTTTTACTTTTCTGTAAGTTAGCTATTTGTACCTATTAATATATTTAACCTTTTTTTAAAACCTTTTAGGTAACACATTTATGAATTTTCTGTTATAAATAAATCACTTAAAAATGGTCTATGTATTAAGCACAGTATTAAATATAAGATGTCTTTTGCCTACAGAGTGTTTATAGTCTATTTCAGATATTAGGATACACACACTCAACAGTTAGTGAATGAGATGGTATGATATACTATAGTGCATATTATTGATAGAATAAAATACTTTTTGTGTCATTGGAAATTAGAAAATTAAATATTCAGTTGTCATTTTCTGAGTGGCCACCCTGTGCCAAGTATTGGTAATTGAAAGTTAAGTAAAGTTTAGCGCCTTGTTACCAGTGACCTGAGCGTATGGTGTGGTAAGTGACACTGGAAGGCCATCCCCAGGATAAAAGGTAAAGAAACCTCGGATCACAGGGGCCGGCAGCCGCTGGGAGGTGTGAAGTGGCCCAGCTTTGAGTGCTGTGTCCCTGATGATTGTATAGACCCCAAGCATAGACCTCCCCAGGATTATGACTGAGATGTGGTCATTCCCAGGGTATCACTCAGTCTGTGTCTTTCCAGCTGAAGTTCTTTTTTTGTCTTTTCTCTTCCTTATCACGTTGTGGGGCACTTTGCTTTCCTATGTTCATGTTGCCTGACCTTGTGCTCCAGGAGGATGTTGTTGAACTCACCAGGTCCTACTCTCCTTACAGGTGTTTTCTGATGCTGCTAATGCCGACACTGGTAACCTACAACGGTCCTAGATCTGCTGTCAAAGCGGCCATAGTGTTCCTATCCAGGCTCATGGTTTTCTTCCCTGCTTTTTTTTTTTTCTTTCTTAACTGGGGCTATACACAATCAGTTTTTATTCTATGTGTTCTCTGTGCTTCATTTCTTTGGAAAACCCCTCAAGCTAATAGCTGGGATGATGAAAGCACTGGCAGCTCCTATTGGCAGCCCCTTTCCCTTAGCTTTCGACACTTCTCTTGGGCAGAACTCAGCTTTAGAGAGTTGGAGCTTACCTGGAAGAGAAGAGAGTCGTTTCTCTGACAGTCCAGCGGGATGACCCACCCTCGGGGGGTTCTGGGCTCCAGTGGTCAGCTTAGTCATTGGACTTGCAGGATAAGGCAGTCTGAGGCAAGGTAACTTATTCTGCTGCCGTGGCCAACTTTGGAAACAATGTGTTCCGTTTATTTGTGTTCCGCTATTACTGGGAGCTGAGTCATGTTTTAGTTGAGATTAGTGTGGGTTGAATCATATGATATAGTCATTTTTATAGTGAAAAATAGTCAGATATTGGCAAAATCATCTGCTTCAATAGGTCTTATCTATGGACATGAATCTGAACTAACTTACAGCTTGCTTCTCTTAATGCTGAGCTTTGGAAAAGTATTGCAGATGCTATCCTAAGTGATTTTATTTTTTAAAAATAGATTTTTATTTATTTCAGAGAGGAAGGGAGAGGAAGAGAGAGGTAGAAACATCAGTGATGAGAGGGAATCATTGATTGGCTGCCTCCTGCACGCCCCCCACTGGGGACCGAGCCTGCAACCCAGGCTTGTGCCCTTGTCCAGAATCAAACCCAGGACCCTTCAGTCCACAGGCTGATGCTCTATCCACTGAGCCAAACCAGCTAGAGCTATCCTAAGTGATTTTAGTAGAAAGTCAGTACTAAGAGTCCTCTCTCTCTCTTGCTTCCTAGGTCACTCTGCACCTGAATCCCATCTCCTCAGTGCACATTCACCACAAGCCTGTCGTGTTCCTGCTCAACTCGCCACAGCCCCTTGTCTGGCATCTGAAGACGGAGCGGCTTGCCGTTGGCGTCCCCAGACTTTTCTTGGTAAGTGTTTGAAGCCTCCCCACAGAGATCCTTAGCACAAGGATATAATGACCCTAAAACTTTGCAAGGCTTTTTCATTGAAGTCATACCAGAAATAGTCCGTGTGTTAAAGTTGGAGTACGCTCTTAGTGATACTTGGATGACATAGATAAGCTTTCACAGAAAACAAACACCACTCACATGCCTTTTCTGCGGATGGAGAATCAAGTCTAGTTTGCACGTTAGAGCGGGACCCGTGGCCATGCTCTGTGTGGCCTGAGCTTTGGTCTCTGCTCTGAGACTCCCCGCGTGGCACCATGAGCAATGTAAATATTGTAAATAGCCACTAGGTGTGTGGTCTCTGACCACAAACCAAGTACGCGCAAACACATTCTATTTGTATATATAACACGGACCTCATTTCTGATACGAGGTTCTGTTTGTTGAGAAAGTGACACAGTGAGCTCCAAAATGAAAACATTTGTATTTTATAAAAAAGCTGGAACCCAGCTCTTGTGGAAAGATCCAAATATTACCTACTATTTGTAAATCATGTCCTTTTGAGTTTGCCAGAACATTCAAGTTTGCTAGTTGTGGAGAAATTGATGGGTTGTTTGGATGGATTTTTGGGGTATGATATCATGTCTGATGATGAGCAACACTGCACTTCACAGTGATAGCTCACATTGTCTATTGCTAGAGCTACATGCTAATGTCCTCAAGTACAGAGCCTTCGGCTTTTTATACCTCTCTCACCCACAAGCATTCAGAATACTAAGAGGCCTCAGTTAATAGTGTTTCTCTTGCATTAGGGATACATTTTTCCTAATTAGTTACTCTTAATCCAGATCTGTAGTTTTTTACCACTTGTATTTGAAGAGTACTTTTAAAAATCCAGTGGTACCCATTAAATAAAGGAAAAATCCATAATCAATGCAGTTAATAAGTAGATAGATAGATGAGTAAAAGGGGAAAGATCCTCTTTATAGTGGGGTGCTCATCAGTAAATGTAGAAGGAATGATGGAGTTAGAAAACCATCGTTTTGCAACCATCATAGTAAAAGTTGTTTAATGCAAGAGTCATCAAGACAAGCTAAGTCAGTGGAGGTGGAGGGAATGTATGGGACAATATATTTGCATAGTCTTATTAATGGCAAATGAAAGGACTTATTAATAACAAGTGAAATAATGGTAACTAAATGTAGTGGAGATACCCAGCAATGCCTTAACCAAGGGACCAAAATTACACCAGCATGGTGCAGATGGGCGTTGTGCACCTCCAGGTGTGATAACAGAACAAACACAGCATCACTTGTGTAGCATTGAACCTAATCAGGAGGAAACGTTGCAGAAGAACAGATTGAGTGACATTCTACAAAATAACTGGCCTGTGCTCTTAAAAAACGTGCGTCATGAGAGACCAAGAGAGGCTCAGGTGCCATTCCAGATCGAAGGAGACTCAGAAGACACAGGCGATCCCCTTGGGAAGGGAAGGGGCCATTGCCCCAGAGCAGCCGTCACCCACAGGTGGTCCGTGATGTCTGAAAGGTTGGCGACCGCTGCTCTGAAGGACGTTATTGGGATCACAGTTAAAGCTGGACTTGGGCTTACAGATTGAAGTGTTGTGTCAGTGTTACATTTCTTGAATTTAATAATTGAACTATTGTTATATAAGAGGTTATCTTTCTTAGGAAACATAATACACTTAAGTATTAAGGGATAAAGGGCCAAATAATTCAGAAAAACATCTGATGTGTAGATAGACGAATAAAGCAAATATGGCAACATGTTGAAAACTGGAGGATCTAGTTTAAGGGTACATAAGAGTTCTTGTACAATATTTGCAATTTTGTAAATGACTATTTCACAATAAAAAATTTTTAGCTCAAAAGTACATTTGCAAGGTAGGAGTTACTGACTAATAACTTAAATTGTAGCCTTTTGGGGAATTAAAACTCTCATCACTTAAAAATTAAAAAGGCCAAAGGTCAGAGTTGTTGTTGCTATCACTAGCACTTTATTTAGCTCTTGGTATTACAGTAAGCCCTCTGACACTTCATCTCATTTAATTCTCACAGTAACCCTGTGATGATGTGGGTGTTACCTCATTTAACAGATGCATTCGCAGAGGAGGAACTGAGACTTAGAGAGGTTAAGTAGGGACCTAAATCAAAGGCCTAGAGCGGGGACTCAACCCAGATAGGACTTACTCTACAAAAATCTAATGGTAAATTGGCTCCCTTCATATTCATTGTCAGTCTCCTATAATTAAAGGTATTTGTGATAGGAGACTAAGGACCGTGATCATAAGGTCCCATTTAGCCCTTGTAATGCAAAACTATGCTCTCCAATATAGTGTGGCTATTTAAATGTAAATTAAAATCAGCAATATGGTTTCTAGGCACATGAGCCACATTTCAGGTGCTCAGTAACTACGTGAAGCTAGAGGCTACACATTGGGCAAGGAATGATGAGGTTATGAGTAAAGGCTTTACCTATCCTGGTTTGAATCCAAGCAGTAACCTGGGGCACATTATTTAATTAATCTAAGCCCGACTTCCCTCGCTTGTAATATACTAGTAGGAATGATAATAGTCCCTACGTTGTGGGGTTACTATCTTGGTTAAATGAGATTAGATATAAAATGTTTACTGCAGAGTTTGGCACCAATAACTTCAGAGACATCACCTGCCCTTTCTGTTGCTATTTATTGTTTGTGATAGTAAAGAACACTTGGGGAGGATGCTGAATTTACATTTATAATCATGAAGCATCTAGGTGAGCCAGCCCCACATGGAAAGGAGTTCCCGTTTCTCTGGGCTGTGGGTCCAGGGAAAATGTGTAGGCTACCTATATCATCGTTGTACGGGTCACTTTCTGGATTCCTTCTTCAACCTGCCCCTCCATGGGTTCTGAGGGAAAGCATCTTACTCTTAATTATTACTTATCTGCTTTAATTTTGTTTAAGATCTATTAAGAACTGCCTCTTGGACATCAGTTTAAGGCACACTAACAATGGGGCAAAAAAAAGAGAGACAGTTTTTGTAAACAATTTAACATCATCCCTGTTGGGAGTTAATCCCATGTAAGGAGATTGCAGATCAAGGGATGAATCTAAAAGTACCAACATGGGAGAAATCAAGGATTTAAATTCTGGGACATCTGAACCCTGCCTTGTTGTCCAGCAGGCTTTCTTTAGGGAAAACGGTTTTCTCTCCCTTCTGTACATTTTTTTTTTTTATTATTGTTCAAAGTTTTACATATGTCTCCTTTTCCCCCCGATTGACCGCCCCCCCCCGGCCACTCCCACCTCCAAGGGCAAGCCCCCACCGCCCCAGTGTCTATGTCCATTGGTGATGCTAATATGCATGCATACAAGTCTTTTGGTTGATATCTAACCCCCCTCCTTCCTTGCCATTTGTCTCTGGATCTATTTTTGTTCATCAAATTATGTTGATCATTATATCCCACATATGAGTGAGGTCATGTGATATTTATCTTTCTCCGACTGGCTTATTTCGCTTAGCATAATGCTCTCCAGTTCCATCCATGCTGTTGCAAATGGTAAAATTCCTTCTTTTTTATAGCAGCATACTATTCCATTGTGTAGCTGTACCAGTTTTTTAATCCACTCATCTGCTGATGGGAACTTAGGCTGTTTCCAAATCTTAGCTATTGTGAATTGTGCTGCTATGAACATAGGGGTGCATATATCCTTTCTGACTGGTGTTTCTGGTTTCTTGAGATATAGTCCTAAAAGTGGGATTATTGGGTCAAATGGGAGTTCCATTTTGAACTTTTTGAGGAAACTCCATACTGTCTTCCACAGTGGCTGCACCAGTCTGCATTCCCACCAGCAGTGCACGAGGGTTCCTTTTTCTCCACATCCTTGCCAGCACTTGTCATTTGTTAATTTGTTGATGATCGACATTCTGACAGGTGTGAGATGGTATCTCATTGTTGTTTTGATTTGCATCTCTCGGATGATTTAGTGACTTTGAGCATGTTTTCATATGTCTCTCAGCCTTCTGTATGTCCTCTTTCGAAAAGTGTCTATTTAGGTCCTTTGCCCATTTTTTGATTGGATCGTTTATCTTCCTTTTGTTAAGATGTATGAGTTCTCAGTAAATTTTGGAGATTAAACCCTTATCTGAAATAGCATTGGGCAGCTCCCCTGAGAGTGTGCTAAGTGAAGAAGTTGGGCCTCTCGTAGCCTGAAGGGAATTTCAGGGCCTACTCTCCCACTGGGCAGCCACAGCAGCAGAGGCATCAGCTGCTGGATAGAGAATCACAGTGTGTTTTGTTCATAGTAGTCAAGTAACAGTTTGGAGATAACTAAATTATTTTGCATACCGTGTTTTGTCCAAACACTTCAGAAGGCCCATGGTCTCTTTGGAAATTTAGCTATTTCCATCACTGTCCTCTCCAAGGTTAGAGACCTTAGAGGCGCTGAGGAGGGATGCTGGGTCTCTTGACTCTGGGTTTAAGATGCAGAAGCCCTTGCTTCCTTCCTGATGTGCTGCTGAAGGATTCGCATTGCCGCCTTAAAGCTCTCTTTACTTTCTAGGTAGAGTTACAATACTTGAACAGATTTTTTTTTTTAAGTAGGGTGGTGAGAAAAGTTCAAATAATGGCATCTACTCATCTATCAGGGTGACCTTTTAATTTAAGTCGAATGTCTGCATTATTTAACTACCCAAATTAGAAAAGGAAACCTTTCGTAATGAGTTATCAGGGCCTTGTGTTACTCAGAGTGCCTCAGCCACCCCCGAGGGTGACTAAAAACATCACAGAGCAGGTCCTCGAACAACGTCGTTTCCTTCAACATCATTTTGTTATAACTGTTGAAAAGGGGGAAAAAAATCAATTCCCAGCCAGGGCCTTGTCTGTGTGGAGTTTGCACCTTCTCCCCATGTCTGCGTGGGTTTTCTCTGGGGACTCCAGTTTCCTCCCACGTCCCAGAGATGTGCACGCTGGTTTCATTGGCACATCTGACTGGTCCCCGTTGAGTGAGTGTGGGTAAGAGTGGCCCTGCGATGCAAGGGCACTCTTCTCAGGGTGGGTTCCCACCTTGCACCCTGAGCTGCCAGCATAGGCTCTGGCCACCCTCAACTGTGATCAGACATCAGTAAGTAGGAAATGACTTTCCTTACTTGTTTTTATTAATCTTTCTTAAATGTATGTGTGGCTCCCATTTATTTCAGTGGTTACTATTAGAAGTGTTTTGGGTCTTTAGAAGTTTGTTGATGTTTATGTGACCAGAGATATGCCATAGGAACTTAACTCTTGTTTATATCAATTAGTAAATTGGTTTCATTATATATTGTTTTGCCTAAAGTCTCTGTTCTCAAAAATTGTCAACAACATGAAGGAGGATTTACTGTCTAATAAAGGTGTTTTGTTTTGTCAAATCATTCCAGTCCTCCTCGTGATTCCATAGTGCAGGCAAGAGGGAGCGTGCCAGGCAGGAAGAAAGTGGGATTGAGTTTCCTCTGCACGTGTAGTTCCTTGATCTGCTTCTTCTGGTTACACCTAGGAAATGGGAGTGGCCAGAAGTGGGATTGTTTCAGGCTGAGTCTCAAATAGTCACACACACACAAACACTCCCACGATGAAGTTATCATACATAGCCTTACAGTTTTCCTTTGCAGGGTACATGGGTGACCCAGAGAATATTGGGTAGGTTAGAGTTGTTCCTCAGTGCAATCAGAAATAAAAAAAAATCCTACCCTTTCAGTCTGTCATGTTGAAACTACAAGTAAAACTCTCTTAGAAGAATCATCTAAGCTTATTTTTATGTATGTAATCATTTCCACATTGAAGAAAAAGTAGGATAGGTCAACTAGGCAATAGATGTCTGAACTTTCAATCTTTGTTTGCCAGAAAAGATTGAGAAGAGCTACAATACTAGGCTTTCTTAAAAAACATGCTACAATTTGAATTGCTCCAAAATGAAAGCACAAATGGCCAAAAAAAACCCCAAAACAAAACACAAAAAACACACACATAAAAAGATGCTCAATATCATTAGTCATCAGGAAAATGCAAATTTAAAACCACAATGAGATGCCTCTTCACACCCACTAGCATGGCTGTAATAAGAAAGGCAGATAATAACAAGTGTTGAAGATGTGGGAAATTGGAACCCACATACATTGCTGGTGGGAATATAAAATGGTGCTTTGGAAAACAGTTGGACAAAACATTATGTCCACAGCACAACTTGTCCACAAATGTTCATAGCAGCATCTATCTATACTAATAAAAGGGTAATATGCTAATTAGACTGGATAGACCGGACGTCCTTCCGGACATCCTTCTGGACAAAGCTGCAGCAGCTGCGAGGGCCGAGGGCAGGTAGCCATGGAGGCTGGCAGTGGCAGCCGCAGCGGGGTGATGGGGGCAGTGCCTTCCCCTGGTCGACCCAGTCGCCTCCCGCAGAGGGTGGCCAGAGGCAGCAGCAGCGGTGAGGTGATGGGGGCGGCGCCTTCCCCTGATCGGCCCAGTTGCCTCCCATAGAGGGAGGCCAGACTGTGGCTTAGGCCCGCTCCCTAGGCCCGCTCCCTAGGGGGAGTGGGCCTAAGTTGTCAGTAGGACATCCCCTGAGGGCTCCTGGACTGTGAGAGGGGGCAGGCTGGGCTGAGGGACTCCTCCTCCCCCCGTGCATGAATTTTTGTGTACCAGGCCTTTAGTTATCTACACTAATAAAAGAGAAATATGCAAATTGACCATCACTTCACGACGCCCACCAGCCAATCAGGAGTGAGTATGCAAATTAACCCAACAAAGCTGTCGGCGGCCCCGCCTCCCAACTGCTCCGGGCCTCTGGGCAGCACGCATGCAGGCACAGAGCGGCCGGGCATGGCGGGACACCTGCTATGAGGGGGAGGGCAAGGGCGGAGGGAGCGACAGGAGTGAAGATGGAAGGTGGTAGCCAGAGCGAAGGCCTGGGTCCTGGGTGCTGGAGGAAAACCGGTGCCGGCAGCCAGGGGAAGGAAGGCCTATTGCACGAATCTTCGTGCAGTGGGCCTCTAGTTCATAATAATAAAAAAGTGCAAACAAGCCAAAATGTCTATCAACTGATTTAATGGATAAGAAATGTGGTATACTCATACAATGGAATATTATTTGGCCGTTAAAAGAAGGAAGTAAGTGATACATATTACAACATGGATAAACCTTGAAAACACAATATTATTTGGCCGTTAAAAGAAGGAAGTAAGTGATACATATTACAACATGGATAAACCTTGAAAACACTACAAATGAAAGAAGCCAGACACAAAAGACCACATGTTGTATGATTCCATTTACACAAAATGTCCCAAATAGTCAAATCCATAGAGACAGAAAATAGATCAGTAGTTGCCCAGGGCTGGTGGGTGGGGAGAATGGGGAATGACCACTAACGGCATAGAGTTTCTTTTGGGGATGAAAAAAATGTCTGGAATTAGATAGTGGTGAATATTACCACAATTATAAGTATACTAAAAACACCATTGTACAATTTAAAAGGGTGAATATTATGACATTTCAATAAAATGAATAGTAAGGGTGAATTATAATTACATTATTATGTTTATGTAATTTATGTAATTACAATAAGGGTGAATTATATTTCAATAAAGCTGTTAGAGAAAACCTTGCCACAGCACACTTTTTAAAAGGGATAGTTTTAAAATTAATGAACAAAATTTTACAATCTTTTTACTTTAAGGATATATATTTTTATTAATTTCAGAGAGGAAGAGGGAGTGAGAGGGAGAAAGATAGAAACATCAATGATGAGAGAGAATCATTAATTGGCTGCCTCCTGCAAGCCCCCCACTGACTGAGCCTGCAACCCAGACTGGGAATCAAACCGTGACCTCCTGGTTCATAGGTCAGTGCTCAACCTCTGAGCCACACCGGCCAGGCTAAAATCTTTTTACTTTATTCTGTGTACCTATAGATTTTTTTAAAAAAAGAAAAAACCTTCCTTTTTTTGTGTTCCAAACATGAACATGAACCCTGTCTCTTGCAGAGTCTGCAGCCTTGAAGTCCTATGACAAGCAGCAGTTTTCAAGATGAGACCCTAATGCTTGGCTTCTAATAACATAAAATGCCCAAGTCCAGAGGTCTTGGCCAGCCTCTTAGTGTCAGGGTTAGTTGCTTTAATTGCTCACAAGGAGAAAAGGTGTCTAAAGATTAGGAAAGTCTCAAGAAATAAGCAGGAACTTCCAACCTCACTTACTCTTGGGATTACTGTGCTGTGGTTAATTTTTCCAGCCATTTATCATTAAAATCAGGAAAGAAATGAATGTAAATGTGTGTGTTTGACTGGAGATATGGAGAGATAGGGGATATTGGTCTCCAAGGTAGGGTTTCCAGATTTAACAAAGATAAAGGGTGACCACTTAAATTTGAATTTCAGATAATCAACAAATAATTTTTTAGTATGTCCATGTGATATTTGGGGAAGACTTTTACTGAAAAAGTATTTGTTCTTTATCTGAAATTCAAATATAACAAAGTGTCCTGTATTTTATCTGGCATCTCTACTCAGAAGTAACTCATCCTTTTGTTTCTAGATAACACCCTAGCTTGGGTATCAGGAGGTCTGGGGACTAGTCTTCGCTCTGCCACTAACTAGACAAAATCACTTAACTACTCAGGCCTTAGTTTTTTTTTAAATATATTTTTACTGATTTCAGAGAGGAAGGGAGAAGGAGGGAGAGAAAGAAAGAGAGAGAGAGAGAGAGAGAGAGAGAGATCAATGATGAGAGAGAATCATTGATCGGCTGCCTCCTGCACGACCCCTACTGGGGATCAAGCCTGCAACCCCAGCATATGCCCTGACCAGGAATCGAACTGTGACCTCCTGTTTCATAGGTTGACGCTTAACCACTGAGTCACGCTGGCTGGGCGGTCCTTAGTTTCTTCTTCTCCAAAGTGAGGAGGTGGTTACTAGCCGATCTCTAAAGTCCCTCCCAGCTTTCCAACTCTGATTTTGTGATAATACAACCGTTAGATATTATATCCCAGTTTAATTAGAAACAGAAAATGGTAATCTGAACATGGCCTCTTCAGCAAATCCAAGTAAATATCAGGGCAGGGCAGTTGAAATACCGAGAGAAACCAAATGTGATGCTATTGGCTTTGGATTAAAAACAAATAAAATGTAATCCTAATGAAAAATGTAAATTAATACCAGGACCATGCTTAATATTTAAAACCTAGTTTTGTGTTTCTGAGAAGGGGGGAGGAATGGGTGAAGAAGCTGAAGCTGCCAAAATCTGGTTTATTCCTTTTACTTAAACTTGGGGGGCGGCGGGGGGAGGAAGGTCCCAGATATCTTGGGCCTCTGGCACCAAACCACAGGCAGTTCTCTGCTCCGCTCTGCAGCTGGATGGCTGACAAGGCTCAGTGAAAAACAAGTGCTATTTGTCTTCCTGTGCCCAGTATTTAACTGGAAATCAGAAGGCGAAATTTCCAATCGGTTGTTAAACAGCCCCAGATGTGTGCTTAGCTGTGCTCTGGGAGGGGGCAGGCCCAGCCCGCCCCACAGCGTGTGGCCAGTCCTCGCCTCATGAATCCGGGAGATGTGTCATTGAGGGCTGTGGTGTCCGCACAGGCCCTACACGTAACTCAGACGTTCAAGTTTGCTTGTGCGGGAGGGAACTTTAAAAAAAAGTTCTGTATTCTCTACTGTGTTGCATTCAAGAAATCTGGAAATGTTTTTTTATTTTCTAATGTTCTCCTTTCCCTTGTTTGGTAATTCTCCCCATGTTTGGAAAAACATGACATTAGCATACCTGGTATGACGGTGTATGTACTACTTGTTCATTCATTTGACACCCCGTTTTTAGTGCCTACAGGAGGCGGGGACCTGTGCCACGTGTGGGGGATCCAGAGAGAAATGCGGTGCCTGTCCTCACAGAGCCCTCCATTTCATGGGGGAGATGGTTAAGAGATCAGGAATTACAATTCATTGCAATGAAGCTGGGTCCTGGAAGTTGGAGAAAATGAGAAAGCTTGCATTCCAAGTACAATGAAGGCAGCTCCCTTCCCTCTGTGAGGCTGCGTGAGCCGCAGCGTGTGGCTGATGGGTCGGGCTTGCAGACACGAGCACAGCCTTTTCGCTCAACCCGAAGTGTCACCCCTCTAGACTAGGGGTCTGGATTTACCATTTTGTATTTCCAAGTGAGGTCTTTCCCCAACTGAGTTTTCTCTTAAAGGCATATTACACAACTGAATGTTTCAAGATTTGTTTCTTTTTTCTTTTTTTTTTTTAAATGTCTCTTGTGGAATGAGTCACGGTGTCCTGTGGGGTAGTCCAAGTGGTGGTGTCCTGTGCATTTTTGTTGCAGAGGCTGCTTATCTGTTGGTTTTGTGGCTTGTCTCGGAGAGCCCTAATTGTAAGGGGCGTGAGCCTCTCACGAACTAGGCTCAGTCAACTACCCTATTTCCTAGGAACCATTTCCGGCCCTTTGGTGGTGAGAGCGCTTCCTAAATGTCACCATGGCAACCAGAGCTATGGAAAGCGTCCAGTTTCAGCTGGGAGTCCTGGTTCAGAAAGACCTTTGGAGAGACCTGATGGGATGTCTCCTGATTCCTGGGTTCAGGCTGGAGGTGCTGCCAGCGAGCCCATGCGTGGCCCTGGCCCCCGGAGGTTTGCCTGGGTGGACTCTTCCTGATCATGACATCCTGCCCTGGAGGCTCGGGCAGGCGTAGACTTTTCCTGGCTCTGCTGGGCCAGCTGTGTGTCATGTCTGTGTGCAGGCAGGGGCCCCAGCCCTGTGAAGGCTTTGCTTTCATACAACAAATTGAGGTTAAATAAGCCCGATTTCCCCGAGGGGGCAGGATTGGCGTTTCTGCGTGTAGAATCCCACGACGTCCTTTAAGGTTTTACTGTCTAAGGCTGATCTGGTGATCTGACGCTGCTGCCCTATCCATGGGTTGGGCCATTGTATCAAATGTTAACATCTCTGGTGCCCTTGGTTAGCGTGGTGGGCAGCCGCCAGAGAGCTGTTTGGTAGGAAAAGCAAGTGTTTTGTTAAGGGAGGTTGCAGAATATTTTTTCATGTCATGAGCGGGAGGGAAAAAAAATCTGTCTCTTGGGAGATTCTGGTGGGGCTGACCTGCAGGCTCACGGCTCTGCCTCGGGCCTCCCATAACCTGCAGACAGTGAGGCCCTGGGTAAGCGTCCCCAGAGGGAGCCCACAGCTCCCGTCTCTGCAAGGGACTGCAGGATGGGCCGGCTCCTTCCTAGGTGCAGTCATTGGGCGTCTGAGGGGAGCCCACAGCTCCCGTCTCTGCAAGGTACTGCAGGATGGGCCGGCTTCTTCCTAGGTGCAGTCATTGGGCGTCTGAGGGGAGCCCACAGCTCCCGTCTCTGCAAGGGACTGCAGGATGGGCCGGCTCCTTCCTAGGTGCAGTCATTGGGCGTCTGAGGGGAGCCCACAGCTCCCGTCTCTGCAAGGGACTTGCAGGATGGGCCGGCTCCTTCCTAGGTGCAGTCATTGGGCGTCTGAGGGGAGCCCACAGCTCCTGTCTCTGCAAGGGACTGCAGGATGGGCCGGCTCCTTCCTAGGTGCAGTCATTGGGCGTCTGAGGGGAGCCCACAGCTCCCGTCTCTGCAAGGGACTGCAGGATGGGCCGGCTCCTTCCTAGGTGCAGTCATTGGGCGTCTGAGGGGAGCCCACAGCTCCCGTCTCTGCAAGGGACTTGCAGGATGGGCCGGCTCCTTCCTAGGTGCAGTCATTGGGCGTCTGAGGGGAGCCCACAGCTCCCGTCTCTGCAAGGGACTTGCAGGATGGGCCGGCTCCTTCCTAGGTGCAGTCATTGGGTGTCTGAGGGGAGCCCACAGCTCCTGTCTCTGCAAGGGACTGCAGGATGGGCCGGCTCCTTCCTAGGTGCAGTCATTGGGCGTCTGAGGGGAGCCCACAGCTCCCGTCTCTGCAAGGGACTGCAGGATGGGCCGGCTCCTTCCTAGGTGCAGTCATTGGGTGTCTGAGGGGAGCCCACAGCTCCTGTCTCTGCAAGGGACTGCAGGATGGGCCGGCTCCTTCCTAGGTGCAGTCATTGGGTGTCGGAGGCCGCCCAGGTCTGGCACTCCAGCCCTCCATCACCTCGCTCCCTGGCTTGGAAGCAGATTTCTGCTGGCCAGGAAGGAGCCCCTTTAGCTTTTTGTGTTTCTCTGTCCAGGTGACAATTTTATGCCAAGATCTGCTTTGCCCTTAGTCCTCACATCCTCTCCCCACATGGCCTGGGGTCTTTGTTGCAGATGTGGGCTCTTCATGTCACTGGGCCAGGTAGTCATCGTTGGTCTGCTTCCGCTTTGTCCCATTTGGGCGGTGAATGGCACAGTTGGGACCCAGGGTGTGCCTGGAAGTCAGGGGCTTATCCACCTGCCGTCTTTGGCAAAAGCCCACAGTGCTCACTGCCCATTTGATCTGTAGCCCCTCCATCTGTATCACGGGAGCCTCTTCTGGAGCGCCTGTGGTTCCTGGATGATTCAGAGCTGCTGCTTAGAGCCAACACTGCTCCGACCCTTGGAAGTGGTTCGTATATCCTTTCCTAGCAGTTTGGACAAGAAGGTTATGGTCCTGCCACCATGAGGAATGAATTGGGGCCTGTCCACCCTGATCTGTCAGACAACTGTGACCTTTTGTGAGGATGTGTATACCTGTATGTGCATATTTAACAAACATGGCATGCGCCATGTGCTGGCACTCTTCTAAGCACATTACATATATTGTCTTACTTAATCTTCATGAGAAGGCTTTGAAGTAGGTACTATTATTATCCTCACTTTAAGATGAGGAAACTGACTCAAAGAGAGGTTAACTTGTGCATGGTCACACAGCTAGTAAATGGTGGCTATAATCCATGGCTTAGAATCGTCTCTGGCACATCGTAAGTGATCAATATCATCATAAATGCTAGCAATAGTGATAATGAATATGTTTTTAAATGATGGGGATAGTAGTGTGGGCTAGATTTCTCCTACTTTCTTTACATCACATATCCCAGATTTTGATCCTGGGATTGAATGAAATTATGCTTTGATCATTTGAGCAAGTAGGTGTAGCCACAGGGATGTTGGATTTTAATGGTCCACTGTGTCCTGGGAGGGTTCTCCTTTTGCAAAGGAAAGTGCTTAAGTGATTTCCCCCGAGGTCCAGATGTGGGAGGTGGTCCTGAGCACATCTGACTATAGATAACCACAATATTCCTAGTCAGCAGCTGCTCTACCAATGGCTGGAAGTTAGCCATGTGGCTGCCACCTTAAAAACAGCATAGCATTCTAAAACTGATGAAATCTCCCAGGTGTTTGAAGTCCATTTTTTCCTGATTTTTTACCCCCTTTGCTTGGAGCCTCTGTCATTATTCCCCAGTCACAGATAATGTAGGGAAGGTAATTGGGTGACCTCTTCTTTTAAAAAAATATATTTTATTGATTTTTTACAGAGAGGAAGAGAGAGGGATAGAGAGTTAGAAACATCGATGAGAGAGAAACATTGATCAGGTGCCTCCTGCACACCCCCTACTGGGGATGTGCCCACAACCAAGGTACACGCCCTTGACCGGAATCGAACCTGGGACCTTTCAGTCCACAGGCCGATGCTCTATCCACTGAGCCAAACCGGTTTCGGCTTGGGTGACCTCTTGAGAGACAGGTTATAATGCAGGTGCCCCATACTTTCCAGAAGGGTAAATGGAGATCTTATTGGGACGGTCACACACCGCCTGACTGACTCATCATCTCCAGCCTGGAGCCACTAATGACTGTTTCACAAGCAGGACTTTAGAACTGAACTTGTGCACAGCCGGTGTGGCTCAGTGGTTGTGTGTTGACCTATGAACCAGGAGGTCACGGTTCGATTCCTGGTCAGGGCACATGCCCAGGTTGCGGGCTCGATCCCGAGTGGGGGGCATGCAGGAGACAGTCGATCAATGATTCTTTCTCATCCTTGATGTGTCTATCTCTCTCTAACTCTTCCTTCCTCTCTGAAATCAATAAAAATATATTTAAAAAACACACAACTGAACTCAAGCTACATCAAGGCATCACTCACTGACCAGTGAGGAGGTAGCGTGGACTCTCCTATCAGGTTTCATTTCAGCAAAGGGTATTGTGAATGGCTTAAGTACTGGGATCTAGGTCACACCAGTATTTCATTAAGGGAAGAGTTTCAAAACGGCTTCTTGACCCGTTTCCCAGCAGCATGTTCTGGTTCTGGCCGGCCCATCTCTGGATCGGCTGCACTAGGGTTCCCTGCTCTATATCTGCATCGCCCTTGGCAGTCTGGGAATCCTTT
The DNA here is from genome assembly GCF_951640355.1 of Cnephaeus nilssonii. Classification (NCBI taxonomy): domain Eukaryota; kingdom Metazoa; phylum Chordata; class Mammalia; order Chiroptera; family Vespertilionidae; genus Cnephaeus; species Cnephaeus nilssonii. The sequence goes on from NC_137078.1 coordinate 34,733,056, forward strand.
CTTCAGAGATATTAAATGTGTTCAGTTCAAGCTTCTTGGCTGTGGCGTAGGCATCACCTTAGTCCTCACCAGGGACTGTTCAGAGTAGACTGGAAAATGGGGGTGAGTACAGGAACATGGCCAGTCTTTGGTTAAAAGCATCCGGTTTTGGAGCTGAAGTTCCCACCTCCATCCTACCCCACCCCATCCCCTAAGGACATGTTCTTTAGAACCCCATCCTCCCCCGCTCCCTCCCCACAAATCAACAACACTGTTACTAGGCCTGTGGTTGCTGAGCCAGAATATGCAGTCCCATTCCTTTTGGGGCTTGCATCAGCAATTCACAGAAGCTGTATCAGTCAGGGATGATCCAGAGAAAGAGAACCAGCAGGGGATATATATGAAGAGATTTATTGCAAGGAATTGGCTTATGCCATTGTGGGGTCAGGCAAGGCAAGTCAGAAATTTGTGGGGCCAGAGGTCCGGAGAGGCAGCTGGACCTCTCAGGCGTGAGCCCAGCCTCAGCCCTGCTCTTAAGGCCTTTCCACGACTGAATCAGGCCCCCGCAGATTATCTAGGATAATCTCCATCACTTAGAGCCACCCGATTATGGATTTGAATCACATCAACAAAATACCTTCACAGCCAAATCTAGGTTAGTGTTTGATTGAACAGCAGCAATAGGTAGCCAAACCAACCATCGCAGAGGCATTTATATCTTAAATCTATACAATCAGATATTCTTGCTGTGCTGTATCTACCATAGTTTCTACTCAGTCACTCCCAGAGCCGTGGGCAGGTTTTGTTGTCCTTGTTTGCTATAAGAGATCTCCCTTCTTCCAGCCAAGCAATTATTTTGTTTCCATAACAGTCATTCCTCTCTGTCTGCCCCGTCATTCCCTTTCTCCTCCACTTTCACCAGCTCAGCTCCTCAGCCAGCCCCCCCTGGGAAGGGGAGAAAGAGAAGGAAACAACCCAATGGGGAGAATTTCTGTGTAAGAGGCAGGGACAGGCATGACCCTTGCTTTTTTACCCCTGCTCTGCCTCACTGCTTTCCCTTTTCACTCTCTTAAAAGCCTGGCTTTGTTATTGCCTAGTGTGGGAGTCCAGCAGACATAGTTTGGATCTGCACGTGTTCCCTTGCTAAATCTAAGTCACCTAACCTCTCATAGCCCTAGTGTCTTCAACTGTCAGACGTGCGGATTCAGAATGTATGAAACTCAGTAAGTGATCAGGAAGAGCCTTCATGGCAATTACCTCCCAGTGTTTGTTCCTATTAGTAGGGGCCAAGAGGAGTTCTGTCTACCCAACACTGCTGACTTCTTGATTTTGGGTGATGGAGTAGAAAGCGCTGTAGCGTGAGAAATGAGGTCTCTGGTTCTGTTGGCCACCCTGCTTTCTACCAGCTCGGTGATCCTGGCAGATTCTTCAGCTTCTCTGAACCTTAATTTCCGTCTCTGTAAAATGGAATGTAGATTATCAGTCTTGATGAAGAGGAACTCTCTGTAAAGAGAATTCTAGGAACCTGTTTGGAGCCAAGTGTTTTGTAAAATTCAGTTTGTGCCCTTGAACCAGGATTGGCAGATTAGATGTAATTTAAAAGAAAAATAAAACAATGCTCCCCAGTGAGGGATTTCCCAGAAGCACACTTGGAAGACAAAAATAGACTGAGGATCGTGGCAAGTAATAGTAATGATGCCAACATTTTATTTTTTTCTGAAAATCACCCTTTGGATGGCAAATGCACTTTAAATTTTGGGTCAAGCTCCTCCTAGCCTCATGCTAACATTGGAAGATGCGAAAGGGTAGATTTGGGAGTCTGGAGAGGTCATTTTGTGAGGCCAGCAAGGATCCCTTTGTGGCTTGGGACTCTACGCTGAAAAACTCTACATTATAAAGCAGCTCACACTTCATTCATTTGTTATGCTGTGGGGACTGAGTCTGTCTTTCAGATGGAGTGAGAGATTCTGCTTCTCTCTGTATATATACATATTCACATAGGCTATCGTTTTGTAACATTTCCATGGGAGATGAGAGTATTGCTTTTTTACTGACTCACATTCAGGTTTGTGTATGTTTATATTCAGAGGGCAGCATCTCAGAACTTCCCTCTGGGACATGTGGAAACATGTAGGGTGTTAAGAACAGAGAGCAGTTTCAATCCTTTAGTTCTTTGTATTTCAGCAAAAATAAAAATTAAAAGCAGAGGATGAACATCATGAGTGTTTTGAGAAAAGTTGTTGAATATGTTTTAAGTCTTGTTTTTGAAAGGAAGTATTCTGGTTGTGGATACAAAATAAAAACACCCAAGAGTTTCTCAGTGGTTGTGTGGATCTGTATTCTGAATGCACGATTAGCAGGCACCATTGGCACATGGCTCATGAATATGTAGCTTTGCAAATTATGACTGTAGGCTCCTGGCCATGGAAGTTATTATTTCTTTAAAACAAACTTTAAAAAAACATTGAGTCATGATATACGGTTAATAGAAGACATGTTTCAGATCACGTCTCCCGTCACGTGGCCTTGGAGGAAATAGGCAAGCACAGCCGTCCCAGAAATTGGGTGGGGAGAATGTGTGACTGCCTCTCAGAATGTAGGGTTCCGTCCTCATTTGGGAGGTAAAGGTTTCAACACTGTTCCAGTACTTGATGTAAGTTCGTTTTTGCCGGACTTTGTGCACAAAATACATCGATGTCTTTCTCTGTGGGCACTGTTAAGCGTTCTAGGAGCAACCTGCATAGATCCTACTTATACATAGACCTGAATTCTAGAGAAATGCCTCTTCTACTTTACCATATGTCCTTTCCCCCTAGAATTGAACTAGCAAATACTTGGCATGGCAGGTGCTTCTGAAATGTCAGTGTTCTTTCCTTGCCTCATTTGTTTTCCTTGTTTTGCTCTATTTTCCTAAGCAGGCAGCTCCAGGAAGAGATTTGTCTGAGGGGTATAAAATACAGCAGAGGGAATATAGTCAATAATAATGTAATAACTATGTATGGTGCCATTTGGGTACTAGATTTATGGGGGGTCACTTTGTAAATTATATAAATGTCGGACCACTATACTGTATACCTGAAATTAATATAAAATAACATTGACAGTCAACTGTAATTAACAAATAAAAAGAAATTAAAACATTAAAAAATACATTTTACTCATGTTTACTAATAAAGAGGACACTGCAATAAATATTATTCTTAGTATCAAAAACAAGATTTGTCTATATGCAGGAGTCAGGAAAAAGGAACAGGAATGGTAGAAGTCGGGTCTAGGGTAGGACAAAAGAGGGAGAGGAGCTAGTTCTTATTGTGCAAGTGCTGAACTTTCACCAATGTCCCTCAGGTAAAGGTGAGACGTTGGGTATGTGAGTTCGAGCAGCCCCACGGAGCTGTAACCTGAATAGCAGGCACTCACCCGACTGATAACTGAAGCTCTAAATGGACCACAGCTGAGCGCCTCTCTCTCTCTCTCTCTCTCTCTCTCTCTCTCTCTCTCTCTCTCTCTCTCTGTGTGTGTGTGTGTGTGTGAGAGAGAGAGAGAGAGAGAGAGAGAGAGAGGAGAGATTGATTTGATTCCTGGAACAGGTTTTCCTCTGAGATCTCAGCAGGCTTTTCTGTATCTTTGGGGAGTCATGGCTCCTCTTATTTCACAAGGCTCATTTCTTTCTTTTTAGATGTGCAAGAAGATGACTCCATTCATGACTTGGCTTTACTCTCCCTCCCCCCCCCCCCCCTCAAAGCAAGGGGAAAATATTCTTGCCTGTTTTTAAGTAATCCTCTGCATGGTTTGCAAAGATTATTTGGAGTTTAAATAATATTCCTATCTATGGCCTAGAGCAGTGACCCTGAAGTGTGCATTGGCATCTAGGGGTCGGGGGTGGGGGGAAGGTACATGGAGATTATAATGCCGTTTTCTGGACCCCACATTCCTACTTCACCTAAAATCTGCATTTTAACATACTTCTGTCTGTGATGTCACACTTTGGGAAGCCCTGGACTTGAAATGTCTTCTTGACATTGATTTATATTCTGAGAAGAGACCAAAGAGTGGATGGATGGATGGATGGATGGATGGATGGAAATGATCAGTTCATCCTTCCCTAGGGACATACTGGAGGCTCTAGAGCAGTGCTGTTCAATAGAAATAAAATGCAAACCACATAGATGATTTAAAATCTTCTATTAGTGAATTTAAAAAGTAAAGGAAACAAGTGAAATTACTTGTAATAGCATGTGTTATTTGACCCAATATATCCAAAATAATATTTAGCATGTAATCAATAAAAAAGTAGAGATTTCCTCTCCCCCCGCCCCCCCTTTTTTTTTTAACTATAAGACACTACAAAGTCTGGTAAGTGTTTTGCATTTACAGCACAGGTCAGTTTAACTGGCAGCATCTCCAGTGCTGAGTGGGGGCACACAGCTCGTGACGGCTGCATTGGATAGCTGCAAAGCAGCGACAGACACGGGCACTCATTCCCGTTTCTCCACTACTCCCGACTAGAACCTCCGAATCCTGCTCAACAAGAACATTAGGCAGGCACTGCCAGTTAATCTGACCTTAAGATTTATTCACTCATTAAACAAATACTTATTGAGTGTCTTTTCTGTACACAGCACTGTTATAGGTGCCTGGGACATGAGCAGAGCAGATTAAGACCCCAGCCTCTGAGGGAGCTCACATTTCATGAGAGGCAATGGGTAATAAGCATATTATATGGTAGTTGGAAAGGTGACCATGCTAGACTATACCATAGGAATTAGAACATGTAAAGCAGGTTTGTGGGGGCATCAAGATTGCTAGAGTAGGGGCTGCTGGGTGGTGGGATTGTCATTTTAAATAGACCCTATTGAGAAGGTAACATGTGAGTGAACTTAAAGGAAGTGAGGTGAAACTTTTAGATCAGACTTAATTACTACCCATGATCCAGTGTGACCTGTACATATTTTCTTTGTTGTTTTTTTTTGTTGTTGTTGTTGTTTGTTTTATTTTTAATATTTTTATTGATTTCAGAGAGGAAGGGAGAGATAGAAACATCAATGATGAGAGAGGATCATTGATTGGCTGCCTCCTACACGTCCTGCACTGGGGATCCAGCCCACAACCTGGGCATGTGCCCTGACCGGGAATCAAACCGTGACCTCCTGGTTCATAGGTTGATGCTCAACCACTGAGCCACACTAGCTGGCATGGCCTATATTCTCATCAGGACTGTTCATGGGGGTACATTCCTTTAGGGGTCGGGTCAGGAAAGAGGGAATAGGGGGATAGGACTAAGTGAGGCCTTAGAGTATGGCACTGTCCTCACTGAAGAGAAAAACAATGTGAGGGGAGCTGAGAGAGAGAGAGAGAGAGAGAGAGAGAGAGAGAGACGGATACAAGTGCCAGGCCTCTGAGTCAGCTGACGTGCTGAGATAAGTGCTAAAACCAAGAACCTCAGTTCCAGGAAAGTGGTGACTGCACCCACGAGCCAGGATTTGTTCCCTGCCCTCAGCTTGGCAGCTTTCTCTTGAGGCTCCAGTGGATCCGCTTAGGACTTTAAGAGTTAAAGCTTAAATACAGGTGTGGAAACAAAAAGGCCGGTTGCCTGTTTGGCTTTTTTTCTTTCCTTTTTCTTTTTTCTTGCTCTTTTGGATGAGGTTGTTGAATCTGATCCAGAAAAAATAATAAACTTGGCTCTCATTGCCTAGCCGTAAGTTCTTGCAATAAAACTTCCAGCACTGGCAGATAGAGTAATGTGCTGCTCTCTAAAAAACTCTGGTAGCATAACTAGAATTTAAAATGTGAATGTCGTGCGGTTTAAGTAGGAAGTGTTCAGGAGGGGAGGTGGCTCGGTGTGGATCTCAGCAGCCTGGGATTAGTTGGACAGGGCCTCGCCTCACGCTTGCCCCTTCCACAGATGCTGCTAAGAATCAGGATTCTTGGAGCTCAGTGCTCTGATCAGTCCCACAGGAAGACGTTTGTCATGTCAGGGAATGTCGGAGGATTGGGTTTTAATTAGCAAGCAGGAGAAAAGTTCAGTGGGTTCTGGGGGAAGATAAGGAACTACTGAATGGTTTAATCATTGGTTTTTAGGTGGAGTTATTGGGTGAAAAATCAAATCATGTAGTAGCTTTAGAGCCTGGATGAATGATCATTTCCTGGGCAGCGAGGGAAGTAAGGGTTACAGGAATGAAGAAGTTTTGGCATAGTCTTCCCTGGAACAGCATTGAGCTTTCATTCAACAAGAAATTATCGAGCCCTGCTTTGTGCCAAGCAGTGTGCCAGGAAACTCGGAATGAACGGGTGCTTCCTTCGCCCTGGAGGTGTTCTTTGTCAATTGAGGGCGGCAGGTTTGCTGATAAATAGTGCAGTTCATGTGAGGTGTGTGCAAGGCACACTGTGGGTGGCTCCGTCCTGATGAGAGAAAGGGAGCCTGGATGGTTTCGCAGAGAAGGTGATAGCTGGGGGAGGACCAGGAGCCGTTACCAGGCGTGCAGGGCGGAGGAGAGGGGTCCAGGCAGGGAGCAGGCTGTAAAAAGACCTGGGAGCCTGAAACAGCATGATCTGTTCTGGCACCGCGAGTGACTCCACCTGCAAGTCCTGGGCACGTGGGAGAGCGGTGGGAAGCAAGGTGGGCAGAGTCCCTCTCTGGTCATGTGGGCTAAGATGCTGAGGTGCTCTCCTGCATCATCCTGAGTTTACTTTTAGAGAGGTCTCCCAGCTGACAGTGTGGAGGCGGGGTGGAGGGAGACAGAGCTGGCAGCTTGGCGAGTAGGAGGTTACTGTAACAGTTGGCTGAGATGTCAGGGCCAGAAATGAGGTAGCAGCATAGCAAGGACCTACAAATAAGGTAGAGGATGGTGGACAGAATAAACAGCCCTGGAAATTCTCGCTCTTGACATTTTTAAACGGTTTCGTATTCTCTCATGTAGTTCTTTTACTTGCAATGGCGATTATAACCCTTCCTCATAGTAGAAAAATATTTTCCCTCTCTGTTTTTTGCTAATTTCTTTACATCTGTGTTCTTCCACGAACGCTAACCTAAGCCAGACTCTAATAAGGGTACCATGAAGATGAGGCAGGACGAGAGCTTTGACTGGAAGAGTAATGACATTGATATAGCGTGTCTTTATTTCAGTAGGCTCTTGACAGGTTCTAGCATGATTCTTTCACAGACAAGAGGAGGACAGTGTGTGGGGTCACCCTGTAGTTGACGAATAACCTGGGACCCCATCATGCTGTTTAACATGCGTTGGTCAGTGTGGGAGGAGGGTAAGTCACAGAACTGAGCCTGTTTTGTTCAGCTCCTCAGGGTTTTGATGAACATGTAGAAGGTACACATTTAAAATTTAGAGAAATTGACAGCTAGCAGAATAAGGATTTTTATGGGGTCTCTAAGGGCTTGAAATGTGGATTTAAAGAATAAATAGAACTCTTCGTTTTTATATTAAAGGAATTAATGGTGTAAGGGGAGGACGTGAAGAGGCTTGATCTAATAAAATGAAGACCTAAGGATTTAGGTACATCATCACCACCACCACCTCCCTGGCGTGAGCTGCCACTCTTTCTCCCCTGGTGGATTCCAGGAGTCTCCCACGGCTTTCCTGCTCCTTGTCTCTCTCCAGTGTAGCCTGGACATGCAGCCAGAGGGATCTTGTTAAAACATTGGTTAGGTGTTTTGATGAACTCTCAGTGGTGGCCCATCGCACCCGCACTGCATCCCCCCCGTCCTTAACAAGGGTCTGCCAGGTCCAGGTGGACGCGCTGGTGTCCTGTTCGAGCTCTCTGACCTGTTCTCCTGCCTGTCTCCTCCGCACGCCTGGGCTACAGCCCCTCTGGCCTCCATGCTCTTCCCTCCCCGCGCCAAACCTTTACACTCGCTGCTGTCTTAATCATGAGAGCTCTTCCCTTGACATCAGCGTGGATTGCTTTTTTTCTTCCTTCCTTCAAATAGTATTTCCTTTCTTTTTTTCTATTAAATGTGTTTTCATTGATGTTAGAGATGGGGAGAGAGAAACATTGATCAGTTGGGGGAGCTAACCTGCAACCCGGACCTGTGGCCCAATCGGGAATCAAGCTGGTGGCCTTTTGGTGCAAGGGATGATGCTCAGCCCACTGAGACACACTGGCCAGGGCTTCATGGTTCGCTCTTTTATCTCCTTCAGGTCTCTGACTGCTCAGGGACTTTCTCAGTTAGACTTTCCCCAGCACAACATTTAAAAGTGTAGTACCTCTCTCTTTTCTCTATTTATTTTGCTGTAGCACTGATGATTAAATATTGTACTTATTTTGCTCCTCTGGCTTCCTTACTAGACTGGGAGCTCCACAAGGAGGGGGGATCTTTGGCTTTCGCCTTCTCTGTTATATCCCCAACACCTAGAACCGTGCCTGGCACAGAGTAGGTGGGCACTCAATAAATATTTGTTGGGTGTATATTTAAAGCATAAAATAATGAACAAGCGATAATAGCAGGGTTCAGCTGATATAAAAGCTAATGTGATGTTGGGCCTGATGCAATCATGGGCCTTATGCAGTGTCCGCATTGTATAGAAAGATTTATGTCAGGAATTGGCCAGCAAGTCCAAAATCTGCAGAGCTGATGTTCCAGTTCGAGGTCTAAGGCCAGCAAGCTGCTGTAGGACAGGAAGAGCTGCTGGGCAGGGGAATTCTCTTACTGGGGGAAGGGCCAGCCTTTTGTTCTGTTCAGGCCTTGATGTGATTGGCTGAGGCCCACACACATCAGGATAAGGGCTATCTGTTTTAGTTACTCGCCAGTTTAAATGTTAATCTCATCCCCAAACACCCTCGCAGGAATGCTCAGAAGCGTGTTTGACCAAATATCTGGGCACCCTATGGCCCGGTCAAATTGACACGTAAAATTAACCATCACAGTACATTTGTCAGACTGCACCCAAAACCCCCGAGCCTTGTCCCTGGCACCACATTTCCGACTGCTGGCGGAGACCTGCCGGCCATGGTGTCTGGGGACTAGCTCCAGTGCCTCAGAGAAGTGAAGTGGTGAGCAGGGTTGAGTGACGTCTTCTAACATTTGAAGGCTTGTCTCATGGAGGAAAGAGGAAGACATTTTTTGGTCTGGAAGACACAGCTCAGTGGATGGAAGGCACATGTTACGGACAGAACGTAAGAGCAGAAATCTTCTGCCTTGGGAGCTGGCAAGGTCTTCTTTCTGGAAGGGCTCAAGCAGAAGCCATCTGTGACCAGGAGTCAGTCTCCTGTTCGGAGCTCGCCCTGGTGCTGTCTTCTGACCTTGATGAGTGTCAGCTTCTCTGAGATTCCCTCCTCTCTGCCAGGGAAATCACCTTGTAGGTCTCCCTGAGGATCAGGTGGGAATGACAATATCTTCTAAAACTCGCTGGGGGTTGGGAGAGGCCTTTTCAGAGCTCGAACTGGTGGTCAGTGGGAGTGCTGACTAACCCCTTGCCGTACAGAAAATTTCCACTGACCTACAGTCAGGGACACTTCACTGCTCCTGGCAGCTTTACTTTCTTACTGGAATGAGCCTGAGGAGTGGCAGTGACTCCTTTTCCAGATCCCTCAGCCCTGAAGGTAGGATCCTTGTTGCTGCTGGCCCAGGAGAAGGCAGACTAGAGCAGGGCAGATGGTGCCTGGAGGGATCGGCCAGGAGTTCCCGGCTACCCCACGCCATCACTCTTCAGTTAATTCAGGATACATTCCGAAGCTGCTCCCTAGTTCTTCTCTTTCCGACGCTGTTCACATTCTTGCCTCCGGAATGTTCCAGGGTGACGTATCCCACCTTCCACTTTGAAGAAATGCACTCTGTGTATAACGTATTTAAAACCCAGGGGATTTATTTTATGGCCATAACATGAATGAGAACAAAAGGAACAGAACATCCAGGGATGCTTGCCTAAACATTCAGCACTGTGCTGGCAGCGAGACAAAGGCCTCTGGACTGTTGTGGATCGTTTCGGTGACAGGCGGCATAAAAATGACTTTTTAACACAAGTGCTTTTCAGTGTAAAGAAGATTTTACTACAGAGCTTAAGTCAGAAAACCAGATAAACATTGTTTGAAATTGCGTGTTGATAAGTAGCTGAGCCTCAGATGATTTATACATAGGTTGGCCTGGCAATTGTTTGGCAGGTAAATGGCTCGGAGGTTTTCTTCTTCTTCTTTTTTTTTATAATGTGTATTTTTATTGATTACAGAGAGGAAGAGAGAGATAGAAACCTCAAAGATGAGAGAGAATCACTGTTGGCAGCCTTTTGCAACCCCCGCACTGGGGATCCAGTCCACAACCCAGGCATGTACCTTGACTGGGAATCGAACCATGACCTCCTGGTTCATAGGTTGACGTTCAACCACTGAGCCATGCTGGCCAGGCTCAGGGTGTTTTTTTTTTTGTTTTGTTTTTATGCAGGCGATGTCAAAACAAGGCGTAAGCTGGGCGGTACCCACTGGTTTTATTTATAACTGGCATTGGGACATTTAGCAAATGTCCTTACCACACTTGATAGCACTGTGTGGAGATTAATACATAGTAGGTGTTCAACAAATGAAAACTACTGTTAGTGGTCATAGTTTATGGTCAGGTTATAAATAATTGGTTCTGGTGCTCCCAAGCCAATACAAACCAGAAAGGTTCTCTTGTTCTTTATTAAGTAACTTAAAGAAAGGGTTGTCAATTTGGGGATCCAGGAGATGTCTGAGTGGTAGTAACGTTCACACAGTCCAAAGTATAGACCAGGGTTTCTCAGTCACAGACTGTGGACATTTGGATGATTCTTTATTGTGGGAGCTGCCCTGTGCGTCACTGCAGGATGTTTAGCGGCACCCCTGGTCTCCATGTGCTAGCTGCCAGTAGCTCCTCTCTCTCAGTTGTGACAATCAAAAGGATTTACAGCCCTAACCGGTTTGGCTCAGTGGATAGAGCGTCGGCCTGCGGACTGAAGGATCCCAGGTTCGATTCCAGTCAAGGGCATGTACCTTGTACCCAGTAGGGGGTGTGCAGGGGGCAGCTGATTGATGTTTCTCTCTCAACAATGTTTCTAACTCTCTATCCCTCTCCCTTCCTCTCTGTAAAAAAAATCAATAATATATATATATATAAAGTGTTTACAGACATTGTCCCCCTGGAGACAAATCGACAAATCCCCTCTGGCTAAGAAGCCCTGGTGTAGAGGAAGCTTCGAGGTGGCCACACTGGGCCTGACCGATGACTGTTTTCCAAATTATGGATCCCTCAGTGCCCACCAAGACAGGGCTTCTCAGTTGTGGATGAACCATCATTTGCTAGGTCAGTGGTGGTTTCAGTACATTCAGCAAGAGTGTGGGACTTGCATAAATCATCACAAAGTTTTATTAGGCTGAGTCTAACAGCCTCTCGTCTTTATTATCTGTGGGAATCTGGGGGGTCTTAGAAAGTGCACATTCCTCTCACTGCCAGGAAGTAGTGTATGGTGGTAGAAGACTGGCACTCTGGCCATTCTCTGTGTCTCTGTGCTCAGGAGGACGTACACCGGAGGGACTCTTGCTGTGTCCCTGTGGCGGTGATACTGCAGCAGGGGAAGACTTGGAAGTCAAGTTCCCTTGCTAGCAGGACTTGGGGATTGCTTGCCCTGATCCTGAAGCCCATTCATTCCAAGCCCATCACAACACTCACCAAGACTTGACTTGAAACACTTTGAAAGATGGGTCTTCAATTTAGATATTTGAAAAACAGCCATGATCATTCATACGATACAGACTGCAGAAACTCTGCAATCTGTCACCACAAAGTTCTTTAAAGATGTGAAGGGACATCCTGTGTCCTCGGTAGCTTTTTCATTAGCGGGGAGAAGTAGCCTTGAGGTTATTCTGTAATTGGCTGCTGGGGAAAGATAATCTGCCTGTGGAACAAGGGAAGAGATTGGATTGACAGATGCCCATTAGTTGTCTGGTAAGTGCTCTCTAATTATGTCTCAGCTCCAGGTGACTGCACCACGTTCACTATGCAATTCTCTTTCCTCTAGGTGTCTGAGGGCTCTGTGGTCCACTTTTCATCCAGAAACTTCTCATTGTCAGCAAAAACAGAAGAAAGGAGCTTCCCACATGGAAATGAACATCTGTTAAACTGGGCCCGAAAGGAGTATGGAGCAGTCACTTCGTTCACCGAACTCAAGATAGCACGAAACATTTATATTAAAGTGGGGGAAGGTAAATTTTATGTGATTTCAGTTGAGGGCTGATTTATGGCAGTCCATTGTTTTCTTGCCTGAGACCAGGTGGTTAGGGTAAGGAATCATGTAATTACGGAACGTCGGAGCTGGCAGGGACCCGAGGCATCCCTGGGGCCAGTTCCCCCCACGTCCCCTCCTTCCCATTTTCCTTCTGAGCTAACATGGCCAAGAGAGAAATGGGGGAGTAGCCTGGTTGGGAGAGGAGCGGGGCGGGGAGCTGTGGGGTAGGACTGTAGAAGACAGCCATACACAGAAGTTAGGAAAAGTGAGTGGCGGGCGAGAAGCCGCGAGTGTGGGGAAGGAGGTGATCACTGCGGGTAGGAAGGAGTTGTTGGCAGAATGGGTCAGCGGTTAGGGCTTCCTCTTACCTATTATTTTGCAAACATTTGGAGCTGACGTCAGTTTATGATTTTGAGATGTCAGTTAAATTTTGGACAACAGCAGAGGAAAAGTGCTTGAATATATTTTTAATACTAAGGCCTGTTGCAAGGGTAAGTTATTAGAGAAAGCAACTAACTGTGTAGCCTTGATAGGAGATCGCCCATTTTAATTTCCTAGCCGTGCAGAGGGATATAAATATTCTGTGACTCAGTTTTGGAAGCATATTATTTTTAATAACTTTTTTCATTATTATTTCTAGTGGAATATGTTTGGAACCCCCATAAATTACTAGAAATAACAGCTCCTGTGAAAGGGCCCTTGTTATAGCCAGGTGATTGTGTGAAAACTGCACTTCAGGTCTTCAGCGTCCATCTGCTTTCTGGTGGATTTACAGCGGCCACCGCCTCCTTTGCAGACAGCACGGCCGCTCCCATGGGTTACTGCGTGCCTGTGCCCAGCCCCTGGTGGATCTGGGCTGTCTGACAGACGCAGGGAAGGTGGGCACTGACCTTGGAGTGTGTGCTGTGTGAGGAGGCCACAGCAGGTGCTTTCGAATGCACCCACCCCGCCCAGCCCCGCCAGGAATCCCAGGAGGCCATTATTTCCATGCTTTTACTGAGGGGTTCGTGGAGGGTGAAGCTGACTTGCTGAAATCCGCATGACTAGCACGTGGCAAAGCTAGAACTCAAACCCAGGTTTCCTGACTCTTGAGTCTAATGCGTGTTGCCTGATGCTGTGCGTGAAGTCTTAGCGGAATAAGCAGAACCTGAAAATGACAGTGGGCCACCTGGATGGAAAGGCTTGTTCAGCAGAGTAGAGAGAGGAGGAGCTTGAGACGAGATTCGGGTTTAAGAAGTTGAAGTTTGTTGCTAAGCTGTCATGCTAGTCAGGTAGCTCATACTAGAAGTTGGGTCCATTTGGAACAAGATAAAACATCTCTTTTCACAATGGCTCTAAGCCCTGGCCAGTGGTCTGCATTTCTGAAACAATTCTAGCAGCGTGAAAGAATGTTGATGACCCCCCCACTCCCTTGGAATTTGTTAGAATAAGAAAACGTGTTACAGTAACATTTAGAATGCTGGGCTCTGTTCTCTTGACTGTGCGCAAGCCGCCGTGCCCAGCCATCCCCTGCTCGTCGGGTGAGGGACTCAGTGACTTCCCAAGGCCACACACTGGGTTGGGGAAGGACGTGGTGTCTAGTCCAGGAAAACCTGGTTTACTCCTTGGTAACACCTTTGGAGCCCCTGAAATTTGACTGTAGCCACCAGCTGGGTCTAAGTCTTTGGCCCACACCATGGAGAGGAACAGCTAACGGGAATGAGAGTCCTGGGTTAGGGCTGTCAATGGACCACGAGGCGACGTTGTGTCTCCCCATGGGTTTGAGTCCTCTGAGCAAGCCTCTTCAACTAGCTTCCCAGAAACTGACCTTTCTCTACCCTACAACCCAGGGACCCCAGCCTCCTCTGGCTCTAGCCTCAGTAGTTGTCCAAGTGTGGGCCCCACCCCAGCGGCATCCCTGTCACGTGGGAACTGGTTAGAAGTATCAGTTCCAGGGCCCACCCTGGGCCCCTGAATCGGAAACTCTGGGGGTGGGTCCGGTCACCGTGTTTGAAGGGGCAATGTAGGTGGTTCTGCGGCTCACTAACGTCTGAGAACTACTGCTCTAAGCTGAGGGGAAGAACTGCAGAGTTCCTGGTGCTGATCCCAGCCGGTCTCATTAATTCTGAAGCTCCAAGCAGCTCTCTGGTTTACCACTGGAGCCTCAGTTTCTGCAGCAGGAAGATTTGGAGTTTGCACCACCTCCCAGGCTCAGAGTATATCATTCAAGGTCTCAAAGTCATTTGTCAGCCCTTTCCTGAAATACAAATAAGCATGTGACTGCCCCCTCCCCCCACCCCAAACATGCCAGGTTTCTACCATGGGGATTCCCCTTTGTGGTTTCCTTTCTACTTGGCAGTTGGTGTAAGTTTTGATGCCAGGCATGCAGAAGGTCATTTGGGGGGAAAATCACACACACACACACACACACACACACACACACACACACACTCACACACATGCACACATACACACGCACGCATACACAATAAAAAGTGATTAGCTTATTCAACTTAGTGGCAATGGCATCTGAGCCCTTAATAACAGCAACTTTTAAACAATTCAACCTTTCCTGGTGGCTTAGGAGGGTCACAGTGTAGGTGAGTGCTTTGTGAATGTTTCAAATCTCACATCACTGTTTGTTGATTCAGGAAACCGGCTACCCCTGTGAACTGAATTTAGAGCCGGAGTCCCAGGAGGGTCCTGGAGTTTGAGAGTGGCCTGTCCTGGCCCATCCACACACCCTCTGCTTCTTAATGAAGTTTCAGCCTTGCCACCCCAGTATCACTTTCCGTCCTGTGATCTGGGGGAGGCCTCCGCAGGGCCGCAGCTGCAGGCTGTGCATTCCTCATCTGCTCATCGGCACAGCCCTCGGCAGATGGCGGGAGGCTGCTCCGGCAGCCTGCGTTGGCGGAGCCCTGGCTCTGCTCTCTGAGGGGTCGTTAGGGACGAATGCAGAGTGCAGAGCTAAGACTCTGGGAAGGAGCTGCAGGCGGGGAGCCTCCTGAGCTCCTCTGGTCCCCTCTGTTCTAGGCATGGCTCTGGGGGTGCCAGGGTGCACGGAGCCCTGTTGCCACAGTGTGTGCTGTGCACTTCTGCACGAGGGAGATAGCACACGTTGGGCAGGGGTGAGGGAGGGAATGATCAACCCAACCTTGGGGCCTCCTGGGCTGATTCCTCGCTCCTCGGTGAGACGCGCAGGTGAATCTGAACCCTGGCATCCTGTGCACTAAATGAAAAGGGCAGAAGTGTGTTTCATTAAAGTGCCAGGGCTCTGATTAATTACCCCTTCTGAAAGGGGTTTGCTACACCTAGAACTTCCTGGACGCTGGTCCCAGCTGTCACAATGCCAGCAGTTTTTCAAGTTCTGTTTAAACATTTAAACCACCGAATGGAAATCCCATCAACCACAGTGCTGTGCAAGCGGCGGGTGCCACTGGGGGAGTGTCTTCAGGCCCGGGTCCTTGCATCACTTTCCCTGGTGGGGGAGATGAGCAGCCCTCGCACAGTGAGACGGTGTTTGTGAGAGCACCTGGTACACCGCGCGGCGCCATAGGAACATCAGTCATCTGGGTCAAGACTGTGGGAAAGGATGAGAGTCTGCCCTCACTGCGTTCCGCAAGCTCCTGCCTTCGGTCTTGAGAGAATACAGTGCTGCGAGGAATAAATACGAGGGAATGAGTTGTTGTGCACGGTGGGCCAGAGGTCAGTCAGGTAGCTGGCTCTCCTATTAATTGAGGTAACAAATATCCAAGGAGGAGCTTATGGGCGGTAGGATAGCTCATTGGATGCAGTGTGGTGTGTGCTGACTGAACTCTTCAGGGGGTTTTAGGTGGGAGGTGCTTGGTAGGTAGATGACAGCACAGGTCTGCAGCTCAGAAAAGGCACCGTGCTCTGGAGCTGTGGCAGTGATTGAGGTCCTGCAGGAAGACTCTGAGACAAAAGGATGGAGGAAGGAAATGAGGTTCTTAGCCTTGGTGTTCTGTCAGGATCAGCTCTGGAGCTTTTCACGAGGAAAGCTTCTAGGCTCCCCTGGGTCTTCTGGATCAGGCTCCCTGGGTGGTGGATTCCGATGTGCACCTAGGACTGAGGACCGCCGGGGTGTACAGGACGAGCGGAGGTGGAGGAGCCGGTGAAAGCGCCGGAGAGACACGTCCGAGGAAATGGACGAGGACCAAGAAGTGTCCCAGAGATCAGGGAAGGAGGGGATTTAGACCAAGAGAGGCCACTGGAGTCAGATCAGTAGGAGGTCACTGGTGACCAGAGGGGAGGCATCTCAGGGCCGAGGCTGAAATCTAAGACCCCCCCCCCCCCCCCTCCTCAGCACTTACGGTTCTGGTGCCCGGCCCTTCTTTCTTTTGAATCTGGTTGCCATGGAGGTCGGTGGTTCCACAGGTGGTTCTGCGCTTCTTTCCTTTCAGATCAAGTGTTCCCTCCTGCGTGCAACATAGGGAAGAATTTCCTCTCGCTCAATTACCTGGCTGAGTACCTTCAGCCCAAAGCAGCAGAAGGGTGTGTGATATCCAGGCAGCCCCGGGACAAGGAAGTGCATATCATTGAGTTAATCACCCCCAACTCGAACCCCTACAGGTGAGTGCGTGTGTGTTCTGAACTGAGACCAGATGAAAGTAAATACCTTTCCTGACTGGAGGTGGGGAGGGGCCGGCCCTTCCGGTGCGGGAGGGAGGGAGCCGCGTGCATAGGGTGAGAGTCACAGAAGCCTCCAAGAGGGGAGGAAAGCACCGGCAGTCCATCTTACTTTCTGCATCCGTCTCTGGGTCCTCTCTGTTGCAGTTGAGTTCCTGAAGCCTATTCCGAACTTCTTGGTACCAATGAATAGGACACAGTCATTCTTTTTTTAAATAATTTTTAAAAATTTATTGGTTTTATTTTATTTTTATTTTTTTAATTACTTTATTGATTAAGGTATCACATATTTGTCATCAACCCCCTCCCCCCGTTCCCTTCCCAAACCCCCCCACATGCATGCTCCCCTCCCCCTGTTGTCCGTGATCACTGGTTAGGCTCATATGCAAGCACACAAGTCCTTTGGTTGATCTATCTCCCTTGTCCCCACCCTCCCCTACCTTCCCTCTGAGGTCTGACAGTCTGATCAATGCTGTTCTTGTTCTTCAGTCTATGTTGTTCATCTTTTCCCCTAGATGAGTGAGCTCATGTGATACTAGGAATACACTTATAGGAACCGAAAATGAGACAAGCAATAATAGTTATGCTGAGAGGCAAATGAATCAGTCTATAGTGAATTTCTTTCTGGGCCAACAGTTCTTTTGAGTCCCGGTTTCTATGTCCAACAGTTGTTAATGTGTTCATAACAGCAATGATATTTCAGTTCTGGATGGTGGACAAATGGTGGTATTGCAGGTCCGACCCTCTCTGGTTTGGTCCTGGGCAATCTGCAGTGACGCATATCTGCTGACTGCTAGTATGGCAAGGCATCATCAGCGTCTTCCATCTCTGGACTGTTTCTCTTCTGACTTCATGGCTGGAGCACTCCTGTCAATTCCTCTCTGTTGCAGGAATCCACATGTCTCGGAGTTGTTTTATTTTTTAAAATAAATCTTTATTGTTGAAAGTATTACATATGTCCTTTTTTCCCCCCATTGCCCTCTCCCACCCACCTCCCCCTCAGGACACAGTCATTCTTGCTCTATCATTATCTCCTAGGAGGTTATTCCTGGCAAGAAAATTACAAAATGTGTCCTATCAACATAATTATTATTTGAATAATATTCTGTGTTTATAGAGTCCTGTTCCTAATGTCATCAGAGCACCTTTGCGCTCATAACTGCTTACTTCCAAGCTGTGTGCGTGCGTGTTGGGGATGGCCCTTCATGGTGACACACCAAACAGCCGTTAGATGCAACTTACCTCTCCCTTCTTCCTCTCCCGCCTCAACTTCCTGAGGCAGGCCTGGAAATGTAACCCTCCCTATCAAGAATGAACGGGGAATTAAAAAAAAAAGAAAGAAAGAAAGAAAAAATAATAAAAAGGGGAAAAGTCAGCTCTTCCACTTCAGCCTGCATTTCATGTGGACTAATGACTTAAAAACATCAATTTATATTGTAGAGGGGCGTCAAAGTTAAATTCTAATCAAATTTTGATTTTAAAAAATGAATCAACTACAGCTGAGTTTTGGTAAGAGTCCATTCTGTCCCACATGGAGAATTTTGTGAAAAATTAAAAGTGAATGAGAATGGAAGCAATCTGGCAAATATGCTGTGGTATTAAGCCTAAGGCTTCATTCATATCATTCATTTTATTCTTTACAAGTGTGTAAAACCACAATGGAAAGACTTCCCTTTAAATTCGGAATGACAGAGATGTTATTGTTTGATAAAAATTCTCTTTTATACTGAATTCTTCAAAGTTTGGGTTGTGTTCATCAATTTTCCAGTAATCAACTTGGTTGACCATCTGTTTTCTTTATTTTAATAACTGTATATCCAGAAGTTTGGGAAAGTAAATGCAGATAGGATTCGGTAGTAAATGTTAATGGCTTAAGCAAACCTTATATAAGTCAAGAAATTCTTCAGCCTTTTGCCTCTTATTCAGAAGCTACATATATATATATATATATATATATATATATATATATGTATATCTTTTTTTTTTTTTTTTACTGCCATGCCTCCCTCCTCCCTGCCACCCCCCACTCATCAAACTGCTGCCCACTTCTGGCCTTGAAGGATTTTGAACATATAGCATTATGGAAAGTTACACACGGAAGCACCAAAGGTGTTGAAGGTTGAAAAAGCAATAATTTTGCTTCAAAAGCAAACTCTTCTGATTTGTTCAAGTCCATTTCAAACAGTGGCTGCATTAACCACCTTTTTTTTTTTCCCCCCTCAAAGAGGAGAAAAATTGGAGTGGCTAATTATCAGCAGCATATTTTCCTATTGTTATGTAAGGCTGTTTTGTTGTGTGTGCACTAACAATCTGTTTTGCACATGTCATTTGCCTGGGATCGGCTCCAGCTTTTTAATCAACTGGCCAGACACTGGAAACATGAAGACTTGGAAGAAGGAAGATAGTTGCAACTTTCTGGCATTTGGGTCCTAACTCTGCCTTTGTTTTCCACTCACAGTGCTTTCCAGGTGGATATCATAATTGACATAAGACCTTCTCGAAAGGATCCTGAGGTGGTCAAAAATCTCATCTTGATCTTAAAGTGCAAGAAGTCTGTCAACTGGGTGATCAAATCTTTCGATGTTAAGGGAAGCCTGAAAGTTGTTGTAAGTTGGTCGAGCATTTCTTTGTTTTGATGACTGGCAGTCATTTAAGCCATGTTTATATGTGGTACTATTGTCAAGTCTCTGCCTCTTTGGACTCTCTCTCAGCAATTTTCCACTTTGTAAAATAACCTGCTCCTTGGCTCCTCCTGACGAGGGTGAATAGTGTGATGGTTAAAATGATGGCCCCTGGGGTCAAGGCAGACCCAGATTTGAGTGGAGACTCTGCCATTTACAAACTGTGGCCTTGGGCAAGTCCTGTAACCTCTGTGGTCCTCGTCTGTCCCATTTGTGACATGCCTGAAATATATTGGTGCATTTCCCAGCATGGTAAGTGAAAGAAAATGAACACAATTCAGCCTTTCATGATTGAGTCCTGGAAGACCCACCCTCTCGACTTTTGAGATAAACACGTGATATTGGCAAGTCTTTTCTAAGGGTGCAACACCGATAATAGAGTCACAATAATGGAAACGTTAGTGGGATGACACTAGAGAAACCCCGCCCCCAACCTGTTCCCTAAGCATTATGTTTCATGAAGGAAATATACTGAAGGGGTTTAGCTGGTTGGCCTGATAGGCAAACAGCAACTAGTTCTTGAAAAGTTGAATGTTGAAATTTGGTGGAATGAGACTGTTTCAGATACGTTTAGGGAAATGACTATTTGACAGAATATTGGAGCAAATCATAACGAAAGTCAAAGAAAAATCCCCCTTCTGATTTTTAAGAAGATAATAACCTCTTTAGCATCTCTTTTGCAGGCTCAAATTTTTGTGCACTGTCTTTTTTTTTTTTTAAATTGTGGCCATTTCGTCTTTCTGTATCTGCGTTGAATCCATTGGAGGGGGTATTGTTTTCAGTGTTTGGGGAGAGGGAAGCCTTTGGTTTGGGTATAATTCCTTCATGGCACCTTCGTGGGACACAGCAGAGAGCAAAACCAGCGGTCCCCTAGGCAACGTCATGTACAGGCGCTCACCAGAGGCAGCAGGCAAAGCCACGAACACACACATCTTAATTTAAAGTAATCGTTTCTGGTTCCTGTGGTTTTTTCCTTTTAAACTTTGAAAGCATCCAAGCGAGCCATCCTGTGTAATGATGATACATTAATTTGGTGTTGAGCACAAGGCCCAGCAGTGATTTTGTGAAGTCAGAGCTGTGTTGGTTGCCTTCCCTGGCATGGCCTGAGGGATGGTGGTGACCTGAGGTGTCTGCAACCTTTGCTGCCTGGCACACCAATCAAATGTTTTCAATTTCAGAATAACAACAACAGGAAAGGGAATCGTGCTTTGAAAGACAAAAACATACGGTACATTTTATTTCCCTGCTGGAGTTCTTGTGTAAATGTTCTCTCAGCCCCGACCTTCAGTGCTCTGTCTCTCCCTGAGTATGAGTGCCTGCCCCGTGGAGGTCCTGGGGTTCGCTCTGAATGTCTCCACTTCGGCGAATGGGGGATTGCTCATCTCAGTGTAAGATGTGTTTATATTTCTCTCCTTGGCTGTACTCCTGTTCCAGGCCAATTTTGGACAATGCATGACAGCATTACTAAACAATTAGGTAATGTTTCATGATGTTCTTTTTTATTCCCCCAATCAGTTTCATGCTTTGTGATTTCCTAACTCCCTGTCTCAGATGTGAATTCTGACTGTGCTGTGAGGGAAAGTTACCTACTAATAAGAAGGCATACATTTGTGTTTAGAAAGAGGAACATGGTTTATAGTGACCTTGTTTGTAGTATGTCCTTTAAAGACAGTATGGTAGAGTGGAAAGAGTCCTGGCGTTGTTGCCAGACAGGGCTGGATTCAAATCCCATCTCCAATTGTTGTTACTCCCAGTTGAGACTGGGTAAGCCAGTTGAACTCTAGTCTGTTTCCTTAGCTGTGAAATGGTTACGATGATAGTACTCATCTTGAGAGTAATTGTGAGGTTTAACAGAGTGTGTTCATTTGTTAATTTATCCATTTAACAAGTATTTGCCAAGTGGGCACTGGGTATTTTATCTAATATACGTGGCACATGCCTGCACAGGGTGAGTTCGCAGCTAGTGCTTCTAAACTTCTGTGAGCCTCAGGTTCCCCTTCTCCAGCAGAGACAGCAATGCCTGCCTCCTTATATTTTAGAGGGCAACGAAATAAGATAACCTAGGTAAAGCTCCTAGCACAGTGCCCGTGCCTTACAAAGGGAGTTCATCTTTCTTCCGTAAGCAACCCTTGAAAGTTTGTCTATAGGAGCAATTAACTTCTCTAAAGTGAAAACAAAGAAAATTGTCTACTAAACGATCGTAAGGAACTTGATGGGGTAATTTAAAGAAGAGCATGGATGGCAGGTGTATGTGTGAAGGGTGGGGTGTGAGCAGAATGAACCCTCCGAATGACACAATGGTCCAGAGAGATGCAGAGGTTGTGCTGTGGGCGAGAATGGGAATTCCAGGCGTGTCTTCCGGGCTGTGCGCGCCCTAGCTTTTCCTTTGCATAATCACATCTTGGAAGGACCTCCAAAACATAAAAGAATAGATGGAGGAAGCGTGTTAGAAACTTATTGTTGTACTATTTCATGGCCTTAGGACTTTAAGGTTGGCAATAGCCAGTTTGTGCTTAGACATTTTCTTCATCCCAGTGGGAATGTGGACCACGCTGTCTGCCCAGCCCTTCCCGCAGGCCCCTCCCCTACACCAACAGTTCTGATGCAAACGTGTGTTGGGTGGCCAGGGAGGAGGTGGAGGCGCTCAGAGTTCAGTAGCTCATCATCCTTCGTGGAGATGTGAGTGGGAAAGATGGCAGTGGCATTTGGAGACCCCCCCCCCCCCCCATTGAACACTCCCATTGGAGTAGCTACACTGAGGCCTTGGGAACCCCTGGGGACTCCCAGAAATACAGGGTGAGAAATTCACTCATTGCTGGCAACCAACTTGCCTGCCATTACTCCACGCCTCGCGGCTTTACAAACGTGTAGATAGATTTGTAGCCTTGTAAATCCCACGGCGTAATCAATGTGAGCTGTACTGACAGCTCCCAGATTTCATGTGGAAAGGTGTAAACAAATCCCTCCACACGGGTACAGAAAGGACAGGTGGCAGTTATGGTGATAGTATTCTGGAAATACAGTATTTTCTCAGCTGTCCGACAACATGAAAGGCTAGGGCAGATGAGGCCAAGCAACTCCAGCCAATCAAAACCACACGCTGCTTTGAAGGCTGGGAAGAAGCTGTGCTTAAGGAACTGCTGTTGACTCAATGAACAAAACGTTGTAAGAAGAGATTGGATCCTTCTTTACCGCGTTTTAGTTTTCTTTCTATTTTTAACCCTTCCTTCCCTCAGGGAGTTTTCTTTGAATCAGAATGAGAGTTAGAATAGTCCAAACCTATGAAGCTGAAGTTTGGTGTGTGTGGTTTTTTTTTCGCAAATGGCCACAGAACATGGTTGAAGCCATCTATCTATCCCTTTGTGCATGACTGTGCCTGCCTAGTGTGGCAGGTGTGTTTTGTTTTTTTTTCTCAGATAAGCACCTTGGGTCATAAAAACACATACTGGGTGAGCTCCTTTAACCTTTGAATCGAAAATGTGTCCTCAGCCTATCTCCCACAACCAAAGAGCCCGAGAGAACTTAGAGCCTGTGAATCTTCTATGGTTTTGCAGTGGGAAAGGATTAACATTTAGTCATGTTAGGGGGAAACAAATGGGGAATTTAGGGAAAATGCTGCATGTATGCAGGAGAAAGGAATTGGGCATGGAAATTAAAGTGATTTTTATGCAGCATGGAAATGCCGTAATCTGCTGGCTGGCAGGGCTTCCAGCCTGAGGAGCAGTTGTTGACGATGCGGGCCTTCCCGCTGGGGTCCTCAGTCAGCTCCTTCGTCACGGACGGGATCACTGCTGCAGGGGTCAGAGGTGGTTGGAAAATTACCTCACACGTCCTGGTTTCTCAGAGTCCTTTTAGGTCCTTTCTCAGAAAGATTTCTATCCCTCAGTTTTAATTTTGTAACTGATTACCAAATGAAAGCCAGTTTTAAGAATGATTTGTTTTGCTGGATAAAATATTGATTTAGAGGCACGGTAACGTAAATTAACTCATATTTAGAACATAATCTAAGCCTATTCAGTTAATAGAATTGGCCGATGAATACAATTACGGGATTGCTAAATAGATCATAAATTGTAAATGAAATATAAACATTGGTTGTCTCACCATATGAATGTGATAGTTTACATAGATGAGATAGTCTCCTAGTTACTACTGAAGAAACTAGGTTATGCTTTCGTTCATTTAAATCTAGGCCACAGGAAGTAAAAACGGACTTTTTTTTTTATAATATAACATGCACATCTGTATACTTTACACATAATTTTAAATAAAAATAAGGGAAAGTTTGGTATACATACATATTTGGAGTGTGTGTATTAATAGTTTAAACGTTAACGCTGCAGTAACATACTAGAAATACTTAGTATGTAGCTACTTAGCTATCATTAGATTATTTTTATCAACATAAGCAACCCAAATGCTATGATCAAACAGCATGAATAGATTTCTCTTAATCTGTTGTTAAAGATTTTTGCATCAGCCCTGGCTGGGTGGCTTGATTAGTTGGAGCATTGTCTTGTACACCAAAAGGATTGCAGGTTTGATTCCTAGTTAGGGCACATACCTAGGTTGCAGGGATCAGAGTATGTGGGCTAGGCAACTGATCCATGTTTCTCTCTCACATCAGTGTTTGTCTCTCTCTCCCACTTCCAATCTCTCCAAAATCAATAAACATATCCTCTGGTGAGGATAAAAAAATATATACATATATATTTTTTTCACATCAGTGTTCTTATTCTTAATCCAAGGAAAATAGGGATTAAAAGAATAGATAATTTCTTCATATACAATATAGACTCTATTTGTTTTAGATATTTAATTATTCTTATCTAAAGCACTGTTGAGACTCATAAGTGAAATTTTGCTACTATTTTCAGGCTCCTAACAGTATTGGCTTTGGGAAAGAGAGTGAAAGATCCATGATAATGACCAAATCAATACGAGACGACATTCCTTCAACCCAAGAGAATCTAGTCAGGTGGGCATTGGACAATGGCTACAGTCCATTGACATCATACACAGTGGCTCCTGTGGCTAACAGATTTCATCTTCGGCTTGAAAACAATGGTAAGTATGGTTTTTTAAAAAAACTATTAAAAATATCCCTCAAATGAAGCTTTCCAATGGGGAACTCTCATTTCAGCTTACATGGTCCTGCTTTTCTATTGCAAGTGTTAATAATTTGTTTGAATACATTTTACTATAAAGCTTATTAAAGTTATGTAGAATTGTAGATTATTTTGAGGAAAGTATCTTTAATGCAGATTTGTTTTTTAGTAGCATAGAGTTGATTGCATGTTGGAGAACTTAGCTGTGTAGATCACCTTCACTGTGATTACATTAAGGATACATTAGCCTGGCTTCCTCCCTCGGAGGCACCGAATAGTCACTTGCAGCTGAGATGCATTGGGGTTGAGACTGCAGGGAAGAAATGTTGGGTCAGGCCGTATCTTACATGAAGATAGTCATGAGGACTCATACGTGTGCTTTCTCATTCTCACTCAGAGGGAATGCAGGAACTATCTATCACCCCAGATTGATGGAGCAGAAAGCAGATGCTTAACAAGTTCTTGAGGTTTTCCTTACAGCCAGAGGGACTCAAATACCAAGTTTTCTGACCCCCAGACCTGTTCCTCACCCAAAGTACTGAGTGCAGTGCCAATAGAATGAAGGATAGGAGTGCAGGTTCAAGTCCCAGCTCTGCCATTTATTCACGGTTTGAGGGGGGAAATTGCTTAACTTCTAAGCCTCAGGTTGTTCCTCCTCAGTAATACAGGGGAACAATAGGACCTACCTCACAGGGTTGTTATGAAGGTTTTTGTCAAAGTAAAAATTATAAAGCCCTCCAAAGCTCTGACGTATTTTGCACCCATACAGCTGTGCTATCTTTTTCAAAAAGATAGTATCAGAGGAGAGTTAATGTCCCTGATAATCTCCACTTCCAACTCCCACTAAGGTGGATTGACCTCAAGCATATATCTATTGGCTTTGATTGCAGAGAATACTGGGGAGAGGTTTTTTTTTCTTTGTCAACAACATGAAAAAACACTAAGAATCAATTCAATTGGGAATATGTCCGTCCCTTTGAAAGAATAAGTAGCAAGGCCGCTTTTTTAGAAAAAAATAACAGCAAAACAAAACTGAACTAAACAGCTTTTTATTTTCTTCTTTAGGTCTAGGTTCTAAAGGCCATGGTGCCCAGATACCTATTAGAATTTGGCAGTCAAAAAGGAGTCTAAAAAATCTTTTAGAGAAGCTCTTCTAAACAATCTCTAGACTCAAGGGAAGTGTTTCAATGGCATGTGAATAGACTAATATTGTCCCACATAACTTATTCAAATCATAGATTTTTATAGCTTGTGGGGCTTTAGAAATCGTCTGACCCCATGGCTCTCAACCTTGGCTATACATTGGAATCGTGTGGGGAGCTTTAAAACACATTACTGGTTAGGTACTACCCCAGAGGGTCTGATTTTTCATTGGTCTTGGGTGCAGCCTGGGCAAAGGGATTTTTTTTTTTTAACATTTCCAAAGTGGTTTTAATGTGCAACCAATTTTAGAACCACTTGATCTCATTAATCATTAAACCTCTTAATTTTAAAACGTGGGGAACCGAGGCACAGAGAAATAAGCCACTGGCCCAAAGCCACTTAGTGACTTAGAAAGAACCCCAGGACTAAAATTCAGGCTTCCGGACTACTCATTCATTATTTGCTGAGTGTAATTTTACACACACCCATTCCATGCTAATTCTTCCTGTTCTTGCCTCTCATGATGGTTGTGCCCTGGCATCAAACACTGATGATGTTGTGCTGTCTTCTGTCACCACCAGAGGAGATGAGAGATGAGGAGGTCCACACCATCCCTCCTGAGTTACGGATCCTGCTGGACCCTGGAAGCCTGGACAACCCACCCACCCGGGGGGAGAGAGGCCGGAACGGAGGTTTCCCCTTTCCTTTCCTGGACATCCCCAGGAAAGGCCAGAAGGAAGGGGGAGAAGATGGGCTCCCCCAGCCAAAGGACCCTGTCATCCCCGGCTTACGGCTGTTCCCCGGACCCAGAGAGCCTGAGGAGGTGCAGGGCAGCATGGATGTTGCCCTGTCAGTCAAATGTGACAGTGAAAAGATGACCGTGGCCGTGGAAAAAGATTCTTTTCAGGTCAGTGCAGTTCCTTAAAGGAGAGAAGAGAAGGCCACTCCCCCGCCGCATCTCGCCCCAGTACACGCTAGTTCTTTCTCTCCAGCTATTGCATTTTGGGACTCCAGAGGCTCCGTACTGTTTTCTCAGTTGGATGGGGTCACTTCCCCTCGGCTGCGATTCTCACCCAGTCACTGTTGTTCTCAGCAAGGGGGGTTCCAGATCCTTGTGTGTCAATATTTTGCTATTGGGTTTCCAAGGCCAACAAACACCATCCTGTTTGAGAGGCGGTAGGTAGGGGGCGGGGGACGCAGGCCTCCAGCAACCTTTACTTGGAAGACCAGGCAAACCCTTAACTGTGTGCTGCGGAGCTGCCTGGGGGCCCCCTTTATGTTTTGGTGGTTGTTGTTTCAGTCCAACAGCTACTCGGGGATGGAGCTCACCCTGTTGGATCCTAACTGCAAGGCCAAGATGAATGGCACCCACTTCATTTTGGAGTCTCCCCTGAATGGCTGCGGGACTCGGCACCGGCGGTCCGCCCCGGATGGCGTGGTTTACTTCAACTCCGTGAGTGTCCTCCAGAGCAAAGCCTGGCCCTGGGCCAGAGCCTTGCAGGGTGTTACCGTAAAACTAGTCTTAACATTTCTGTGAAAATGAGGAGGGGCATATACCCCAGGCCAGAACCAAGCCAAGTGTCAGTTCTCAACAGAATGAGATGTACTTCGACGCTGGACATTTTTGTGTCATTTGCCTTATTGGTGAATCTGTGGGAGTTGGGAGGCCCTGTTTTCTTGGTTGGAGCATCTGTGGTCATCCCTTCCATGTCCTGGTGAAAAGGGGTTCGCTGGCAAGGTAATTATGACCTGTCTCTCTGGCTAAGCTGCAGGATCAGAGGCCTGGTCCTTAGGATAAAAGCCAAGCCCTTGGGCTATGAGTGAGCACATCTGCACACTGAGCCAACCAGACCCCGTCCTCTCTGGTCTCATTTGAGTCCTGCCCAGAGTTCTCCCTCCCCCATGAACAAAAGAGCCAAAAGAGAGAAATCCAGAAAGGGCTACTAAGAAATTATTATTTAGTCTCTCCACTTCTAAGAAAGACCTAGATGGAAGACAATCTCCCATTTTTGAAGTTTCCCGGAGGGAGGTTTTCCAGATCCCCCAGTGATAATCCGTTGCAAGCCTTTCTGAAATCGCTCTCGTCAGTGCATCTAAAGCCTTTCAGATTAAACCTATTCTTGCAGGAAATATTAAAAGACTTTGACATATGACGTCTCAAAAGAACTTTACTTTTGATGGTAAAATAAGGCTCAAGATCCCTATGTCCAGCTTTGACATGGTGTGTGTGTTCTTAGTGCCTATTCCAGCTTTGGCCTGGGACAGGGAGGGCAGGGCTGCTCATTCCCCTTCATTCCACTGCTGATGGATAGACACGCTTGACCCATGTAGAGAATAGACTGGAGAACAGATACTTCAGTCACTGTGCCTCATGTGGGCACTGACTCTCCTTGTGAGCCCAAGTTTATCATGCCTCAGACAATCTTAGAATGTTTGAGCTGGACAGAACCCTAAGATGACATCATTCAACTTCCTCATTTCACAGGTGGGAAATTGAACTCCAGGGAGTTAAGAGCCTTGCTTAGATTTGAGAACCTAGTTAACAACAGAGCCAGGACTGAATCTGGCTTCCTGACCTCTCGTGCACTCATCTTTCCTCATCGCCAGGCTAGCCCAGCTGATCTTCCTTTGTTATTGGAATAATTTATGAACCTTTGACCTCTGTGATGAACACCCTCCTGCCAATTCCAACACTAATTTTTGTTGCATTTATCTATTTTTTTCCAGATATAATGAATGTCACATTACTGATAAACTGTACTTAATTTTGGAATTTAAAACTTGTGTCTAAATTAACACCAATAAGAGGCTATGATAATCTGTCTGTTAAATAAAAACTTTAAAAAGGGTCATTTGCCTAGGAAGAGAAAGGTGTATCATGAGCCCGTGAAAACCCTTTATTCTTATATGTAATTAGTGTGGTGGTGATTATGATGATGAGATGATGGTACTAGGGCAAGCAGTATCCTAGGTGCTTGCTTTAATTGCATCAGTATTTTCTTTTGAGGACCTGGTAAAGAATAGAGAGGTGGTTTTCCTACATTCTCTCCCTGATCCATTTCCTTCAGTGAATATTTTAGCTATTTGTTCCAATTATAATTGTAGTAGTTGTCAGACTTACTATATATTTTTGTTTTGCAACATATTCATAATCTAAGCATGTAAAGCAAAAAATAAATAAAACAAAAAGGACAGCATGACTGTCCTACATATGCAGAGAAATTATTTATGAAGTCATGGTCCTTAGGTGAATTTTTTAACCTTATCCATAGCTAACCTAGGAATAATCATTTCAGTCAGTGCCATGGAATAAAACATAATGTTCTTTTGTTCATCTCTACACCATAGAGAAATATATTAGGAAGAAAGTGGGCGGGGCGGGGGGGGGAGTACAAGAGAAAAAATGAGAAGAGAAGGGCTCAGTAGTAAACATTAAGCCATTTGCTTCTAACTCAAACCAAACTTTTTACAAACCTGATTGATACAAATAACAAAAGCTCCCTGCGTTAGCCAGCTCTTACTATTTCTTAGAATTTTTAATATGAAGAGAAGCCTCCTAGGAGAAGCTCCCCTACCCTACTAGACAGGCAGGCCTATTGATAACCCCATTCAACCCTATTTCAGTGTCTAGTGTTTTCTCACTGTTTGAAATTATTTGTATTTTTTCACAAAGGAAGATACATATTTTGAACATGAATTGGGTTTCTCTTTATTTTTCATCTCTTTAAAGAAGAAATCCTAAGCACACTTGGAGGTGTGCATGTGTGTGGTTTTCACGCATGCACGTGAAAACCAAATGTATGTGATTTGGTGTTTTTAATGACATTCTTTGTGCTATCTTTGCCTTTTAGATTGTGATACAGGTTCCATCCCCTGGGGGTAGTAGTGGTTGGCCAGATGGTTTTGAAGATTTGGAGTCTGGTGATAATGGACCTCAAGGAGATATGGAAGAGGGAGACACTTCCCCCTTCAGCCGACCTGAAATTGTGGTGGTATGTGTGTGTTTGTAATAGGTAGTATGTGGAAGATGTTGTCTTTAGGAACTCTTGGGGGGTGGGGAATTAGATGTTAAAGTCCAAAGTTCATAAAGCTACAGGGCCTTTATCCTTCTTTTGACTGATTTTCCTCCGTCTTGTTTTCCCCCCAGTTTAACTGCAGCCTGCGGCAGGTGGGGAATCCCAGTAGTTTCCAGGACCCGCCCAACAGAAACATCACCTTCAACATGGAGCTGTACAACACGGACCTCTTTCTGGTGCCCTCCCAGGGCGTCTTCTCGGTGGCAGAGAACGGACACATTTATGTTGAGGTGAGATTGCAGCATTAGCCTCGGCCTTCAGGTTGGTGCTCAGCTGTAGTAGCTCCTGGGGTGTGAGCTACGTCGCCCTGCTCTTCCTTGCAGCCCTCGGCCAGCTCTGGGTGAAAATGCTTCCAGCTTGATTTCTGGCCAAAGCAGAACATTTCAGGACTTGCTACATTATCCTAAATGGAGAGTGTTCTATAGATGGAGGTTTTAAAAACGTCGTCAGTGTGAATTCTAATAAAGCCTGTTCTTGCTTAGCATTTTTGGAACAGCAGCTCAGTAGCTGCAGTGACAGAGTTAACCATGAAATGTTTCAAACCACCTCACATATTATCTTTTAAACTGCACACAAGTTAGTGAAACGCTGTGTGCTACTGTATCTCTTGAAAATGGTCTTTTCCCCCCTAGATCATTGTTTAAATGTATCTATACATGTACTAAAACTATTTTATATATACAGTGGTAATGACCATGCACAGCATAAGTCTGTGGAATGGCTACAAAAATATTAGGTAGTGGTAGTAATAAAGAAATAACAGCAGCTAACATTTATCGCGGATTTATTTTGTGCCAAACTCAGTTATAAATATTGTAATAATCTATCCTTCAAAGCAGTCCTCTGAGACAGAACTATTAATATCCCCATTTTGTGGATGAGAAAATTGAGGTAAAACTTACCTAAGGTCAGACAGGTAGTACCTATTAGAGTCAGGACTCGCCCCAGAGCCCACACTGTTATCCACTGGATGCTACTATCATGTATTCTCAAGTGCCATTTGAAAGGGGAGAAAATGTAACGTATTAGCAGTGCAAATATCCAGGTTCTCAGATCGGATTCTAGAGAAGATAACTTTCCTTATGGCCCTAGGATGTCTGCTGGTCTTACAGAGGAGTCACCCTCTGATGAGCTAGTTCTGCTGCTAAGCTGCAAGCCAGTGCTCTACTTCATGGTGGGGGAGTGAGAAGCTCAACGGTCAGATGGGATACTTCTATATATTACAGTAACTGCAGTGCACATAATTTCTATTTTAGAAAGACAAATAACTCTCGTACTGATTCTGGGACGGAGCCTGCTGACTCTAGACATTTTCCTGGATCTCTTCTCTTTTTTAATTCCCTGTTTGAAGAGGTATTCTCTTTCTTTGGGTACACCTTCTCTCTCCACTGGGGAAAATATACTGTTTTCTACATGCTGTTCCTAATCATAGATCTCTTCTAATCCAAGATCGCTGTTCTCTTCTTGCTTTCCTGGCTGCGCGGTCCATGTGTGCAGTTGGTCCGTGACTCCCTGTTGTGCTATAGATTTTAGAGGCTCTGCTTAACTGCAGTTTGTTTTCCAAATGTGTGCCTGGCTTTGCTAATTTATGGCTCAGCTGCTTGATGCTAATCTGTAGCCAATCTTCCTCGTGTATCCAACCCTGGGTGTTTTGGTTTTTGTCCCTTTCCCTCCAGTGTGGGCCTACTTAAAATATGGGTTTGTTTTTTTATTCATATTTTCCCAATTATATCTTGTCATATATCATCTATGTTTTTTACAATTAGATTCTGTCAAAGACATTGTCAAGTGATGAAAAAGAAATGAGCCAAATCTTTTTGTTACCATTTTAAATATCAAGTACATTGAGGAGAATTTGGGCGGGGGAAAAATATTATAAGCTATTTTATTTTAAAGTTGTTTTAGACCACCTAAACATGAGAGAGGATCTGTAAATATTTTGCTAAACAGGGTAGCAGTTATGTATATTATTTGTGTCCCAGTTTGGATTTCACTGCTAATAAGAAAATAAAAATTTTTTTTCTTAGAGTAAATAAAACTTCCTAAATTGTTGTCTTGCCTAAAGAACTATTTCCAAGTTTTTTTCTCCTGGCCATCCTTATCATATCCCCTCCCAGAATCCTCTATTTACACTAGATTATAGTCCCTTCTTTTAATCCAAGACATGATCAGTTTTTCCATCGGGGTTTTGGTCATCTTGAGTGATATTTGGTCACATAATGGCAACTTTTCTTTTGGTTCATTTGTGTTGGGGAATTTAAAAAACTGTAAATAACCCCCCAAATATAAATATTGAGTAATACCACTGATAATAGCTGGTGTTCATGGAGTAGCTGGCACCTGTGTTGTTTGCATGTCATTTTGATTTTACTCATCCTCACAATGACCGGATCTAGTAGGTAGTCCCCCTCAGTCTGTAGGGAAGGAAACTGAGGCTCAGAGCGCACGTTCATGAGCAGCAGGGCACATGATTTCCTGGTATTTGTTTCACTCCAAAGCCCACAGCCCTCCAGTACTCATTTCCAGTCCATTTTAGAGTAAAAGACTTATTAATAACCTTTTTCCTCCAAAACGACTTTTTGGGATACCTTAGACATTCTGCCATTTCATATTTCTTTGAGATGAGAGAAAAGATTTACATTTCTTCTGTCGCACAGTTTTGCACTGTGGGTCCTGAGTTCATGCTAAAGGAGACCTTTTTAGTTTAAATGGGGTATTGTGTAAGTTGCTATCTTTTCAAGATAAAATATTTTTCAGGAATATTGCAAAAATAACAACATGACTGTTTACAGACTATCAAACACCACTTGCTAGAAATATTTCCTACTAAGTGTTCTTCCAAGGCCACTTCTTGGGCCTGGTTGAATTGACGCTGTAGCTACCGTGAAACAGTAAAGAGAAAATGGACTTGTGATCAGAATATTTGGGCTTAAACTTTGGTTATACCCAGTATTTGCTAGATATGATCTTGACAAGCCATCTATTCTATATGCTCAGTTTTTCCTCCGTTTATAAAGTAGAGATGAAAATGTTTATCTCATCAGATTGTTCTGAGGGATTAAGCTTTAAGGCACAACAGAGTGACATAATCATAATCACCCCCATTGTTGAGTGTCTTGTAGTTAACCACGAAGGGATCTTGCAAAATAGCGCTGTGGACTGAGAGCCGCATTCAGTGTCAGGGACTTCCCCTGGGTTTCTCAGAATGGAAAGTGTGTTTACATCTCCATGCCTTTTGAAACTGTTCTGGAGCTATTGGCCTATGGTTAAGGCCTAACTTTATTTCTAAAGTGTTTAAGTTTATTTTGACCCTAAGTTTAGTCAAGGAATGAAGCGTAGAGGGGAGAGGCAGTTTGCACGGCCATCCATGTATCACCAAATGGAGAATCCAGTCTGGTGCAGGGATTTTTAGCTGAGTTCAGGATAGTTGAGGTTTGAATGCTGTTTACACTGGGCCAAACATTACTTCCTGTTTCTAAAGAAAAGAACCTTAACAAGGGTTGGACCTAGCCCATAGAATGTTTTGTAAGAGGGAAGTGTAAATGAGTCGGAAACGTTTCCAGATTAGATTTCCCTTAAAACACCGTTGGGCTTAAAGAGTGAAGGGAGAGTACTTGGCAAGGCCTGGTTTGGACCTGTGAGCGGCTGGGACACTTTGCCAGGCCCGTGATCGCCACCAGATTGCACCGTAGCTGGCATTCAGCCACAGGGCCAGCTCTACTGTGCCAGTGAAGCAGGACTCTAAATGAATCGGTAGTTTACCTGCCATGTTTTAGGCCCACTCTGACTTGTGCAGTTTAGAAGCCAGTACTCCCTGCGTAGGTTAAATAGATTCTGCCTCTGTATTTTTTGAGCAATTTTTAAAAAAGAGCTTGCCTTACAAATGCACTGCTATGACATCAGGAGCTTTGCCTGTTGGTGTTTTATTTATTTTGGAAAATCCACTTTGCTTTTATTTTTATCTCCCAGGGGACTTATGGGAGGTTGAAGAGACTTAGTCATTTTGTACTGGAATCTTCCAGGCTGGCGTTTGAACTAAATAATTCACTGTCACCATCCATATCAAGTTTAAATAGAAAATATCTCTTTCTTCAAAGAGTGTATATGTTACTTTTATCGTTAGACAGAAGACTATAGATGGATGTTGTGGGAATAAAGAAATGTCTCTCATCAGAAGGACGGTGTTGGTATGTTCCCCTTATGCCTAAAGTGAAAATAAGATGCTAACTTGTTTCTCTGTGTTGATCTTGCTGTTTTCCGTAGGTGTCTGTTACTAAGGCTGACCAGGAACTGGGATTTGCCATCCAAACGTGCTTTATCTCTCCAAATTCGAACCCTGATAGGATGTCTGATTACACCATCATTGAAAACATTTGTCCCAAAGATGATTCTGTGAAATTCTACAATCCCAAGAGAGTGCACTTCCCCATCCCGCACGCCGAGATAGATAAGAAGCGATTCAGCTTTGTTTTCAAGCCCGTCTTCAACACCTCACTGCTCTTTCTGCAGTGTGAGCTCACGTTGTGTACCAAGAAGGAAAAGGACCCCCAGAAGTTACCCAAGGTTAGTGGGCCTTCGCCCACGTGTACTGTTACTTGGACATTTTTAGGTGAGGCAGTGTGACTTACCAGAGACGTTTAACCACAAGTTATTACAGGTGGCGGTTTTCCGTTTGGGAACTGCCCAATTGAAGTAATAAAGCCCGTGTGAGCTGGGAACTGCGAGTTTTCTGGAGTCTTAGAGAATAAATCCCGACAATATGATTTTTTTTTTTCCATGCGTGTTAAGTAATAGTATCTTACGGATGATAAATCAAGACTGTTTTCCATTGAGGGAGAGGTCTGGCTTTATCTTTGCTATTCAGATCGCGTGCGGTGCCAGAAGTGCCGAGAGCCGAAAGGACAAGTCCAGTGTGAGGATTAATTTTTCCAGGTCCCACTGAGACTTGTAGTGCGATTGTTTTTTGACCTTCTCTGTGTGAATTATAAGGTTGACTTGTCTCAGGAGGACTTCTAAGGGAAACTAACAAATACTTAAATTTTCCTTGGTCCCATATCAGTTCATCATGTTTACTTCGTACCACTCCCCATATTGAACCAGTACATTTTGTACAGAAATCAGAACCCTTTGAGCTTGCTGGAATGGCTACTGTAAGGGTCAGCAACTTAATTACCTCATGACCTTGTGCATGGAAGGTGTGATCTGCGGTAATTATGGATAATTTTATGTGTGCATTTATTCTGTGGATATTTTACACAGTGTAAGCTTAATTCTCATCCTTTTGTAGTCACATATAAACCCACGTCTAAAAGTCTAATAGTTGAGCTGTGTCATTAATAATGTATTGTAGGTATGGAATTCTCTCACTTACTGCATAGGTTGTAAGAGATAGGTGTAGAGGTAGGAGGAAAAATTATCAGTATTAGATAGATTATCATTGATTTGAATCCTTTGCACTATTATATTCCCTGGGGCATCCATTTAATATCAAATAATATTTTGTAGTGCATATGAAAATACAGCCAATCTGATCATAATCATTAGGGAGTTCCTACTTATTCGGTGATTTAGACTGTGTTCTTTAGGTTGCTTTGGGAAACATTGATGCCTTAGCCCAGTGATGGGCAACCTTTTGAGCTAGGTGTGTCAAACTTCGCCAAAAAACTGAGCATAACTTGGGTAGTGTGTCACTTTGAGGAAAAAACTAACTCCAAGACTCTAGTCGCAAATGTTTCATCCTCAGGAGCAGCAAATGTTTCATCCTCGGCATGCGGCCGCGTGTCATCAGAAATGGCTACGTGTGTCAGTGCTGACACGCGTGTCATAGCTTCGCCATCACTGCCTTAGCCTTATAGCATTCACCTTCCAATGGCCATCAAGGTTGGGAAGTGGTGGGCAGTGGTAGAGAGCCATGGGGAACTGAACGCTTGGCTGTGAGACCCCACTGTTTCCTGCAGGCAGTGGATGACTTTTAGGAGTAAGGCATCTAGCAGGGGAGGCCTGGCAGTTACTGGGTGTTTATTGATGGCTTTGGCACTGAGCAAGTTACCTTGCACTGAGCCTGGCCTGTAGAAGCCCAGCTTCATAGTGTGTTCATCTGTGAAAATTAGTCCCAAAATTTCCTTCCCAACATCCTAAGGAGAGCCGTATGTCCCAGTGGATGACATGGGATGTTACCCTAAACCTAAAGTCGCTATTTATACCTGAGGTAAGATACAGTGGAAAGAGCAGGGGGACTGACAAATAAGACCTGCTATTTATTAACAGGACTTTAAGCAAATCCCATGAATTCTCAGAACCAGCCTTTCCTCATCTATACAATAGAAATAATAGTACCTCGCTTCCCTCGGGTAGAGGAGCAAATGAGATAGTTCCCCATTTATAGAGCAGTGGCTTAGGATGACTGTTACCACTGTCTCCCTGTTTACTGCTTATAGTTAATATTAGATTTCTAGTGACTATTGAGTGTTTTCTGTGACGATAGACAGAGCCAAAGAATCTTCCAGGAGGCAGTCTCAAAGATTGTTGAGTCCCCCCCTACCCCTGCCCTTTGCTGAGGCCAGAGAGGACAGTGTCCTGCCCAGAGTCATGCAGTGAGTTAGTCGTAGAATCTTAGGCTCTTACGTGACTGAAGAACTGGTAGGGAAGTAGGAAAGTTTTTCCTAAAATGCAAATCTTTTCAACGATGATGCCCCTTCACAGAAAATCCACTGTTTCCCTTGACAAGAGGGCTATTGTAAAGGCTTTTCTCTGTTTTGGGATGGAGGTCTGCTTATACTATGTGTCTGACTTGCATGTTTCTCAAAGCAGCAATGACGGTAAAGCCAAAAGTCTTTGTTCTTTTGTGATGGGAAGAGCGTGGAGTTAATTCACCTTCAGGGGTGCCTTGCTATAGACTTTTTAAATGGTTGATATATTTCTTCTTACAGCAAAAGCAAATAGATGTCGATTTACATTAGAGTTTCACTTATTCATGAGCATAGACAAGGAACCAAAGTTATTTTAAAGAAAAAGTAATGGAATGTGGTCAAACGCTTTAAAAACAGGTCCATTGGGCTTGGGCACGCTAGTTCTAAGTTTGGGGCCTTAAAATAGCTAGAAGCAGCTGATCTCCTGGCATCCACACCTGGGCACAGCTCCCCTGAACTCTGTTCGGGAACAATAAAAACAGATAACTGGAAAGCTTCATTTTGCACAAGCCTTTACCAGGATTTTAAAAAATCAAACAAACTCGACAACATGATTATCTTCTTGGACAACAGATGTAAAATCTGTCACCTTCATAATGCAATACATGAAGTTTCCCACAATCACAGATCGTAAACATGAACCATTTATGTGAAGCCGGCTTGGTCTAGGGCCAACATTTGTTGGATAGTTTATTTTTCACACTAAATAATGCTAAAACCTCCAGTTGTTTTGTGGGAAGATTGGGGCCGGGGGGTGCGGGGGGAAGAATGACAATATTTATAAGCTGTTCAGTAATATTTGCATCTTTAAGTGCAGCTGAGAATACATGGGGCCCACCACTGTATCTCCCAGATTATTTGTAGTTCTTTGGAAAACACCCAGATCTCTTGTTTTCCTGTGGTAACCAGCTGTTAGCTGTCTGAGAAGGGGCACAGGACAGCTGTGCAGGCTGCGCTGGTGAAGCCTACAGAGTGACCCCTGACTCTCTTTGCTCTGCCTCTCTGCAGTGCGTGCCTCCCGATGAAGCCTGCACCTCGCTGGATGCCTCAATGATCTGGGCCATGATGCAGAATAAGAAGACGTTCACCAAGCCTCTCGCTGTGATCCATCACGAAGTGGAATCTAAAGGTGTGTTTTGGGAGGCTCAGTCAGAGGGTGGGTGCCTCAGGGCTGCTCGTTAGGAGGTTCCAGTACTGTAAGTCCAGGTTCATTAAAAAGATATATTAATGGCCAACTAGTAATTTTAGAAAAGGATTCTTTGCTTGAGGAGTTTTTTTATTTAGTTCTTTGTCCTACTGACATGTGGCTCAGTGGTCAGGGATACATTTGCAAATATTTTCCTCTTTATTATTAGATCAGAGTCAAGGTTGTGCCAGTCACAATGTCACTCTCTCTCTAGCATTCAAATATGCTTCCTCAACTGTGTAGGGTTAGAGTTCCTCCTGGCATGGAGAGATGGCCTTTCCATGATCTCCTAGGAATGGTTGTGCTGGCTACAAGCTATTGTGGTGTTTTGTCAAGATCGCAGATGCCTTTTGGGGAGGATGTTATGTGTGTGAATACCATCCATCTCAGCAGAAGGAAGGTTGAGAACTAGTATTCAAATGGGTTTTTAATAATTTAGTTTTCAGAATTTTATGCAGTCACATCTGTTGCTGGAAGCCAAGGATGGCTCTTTCTGCACATGCAGGAACGGTCAGCAAGATGCATCTTCTAGGAGAAAAGGAAGGATGCGCTCTAAGAGGGGTGGTACCAGTATCCGGGAGGACGGCGGGGCAAAGCAGATCTGGCCTAGGCCAGGCCAGCCAAGCCAGCAGAGGAGCAGAGTTGGGCTCTGAGGGCTATTAGAGTGGCTGCGAGGCCCTGTGGACTGATCTGACAGAGAGCAGCATCGCTCCAGCCAAGGGCATGAAAAAGCAAGAACCCACCAGGCAGCTGTCAACGACCAAATGTCAGTGGGCCTGGGCCGTTACAGTTATCAAAGAAACATTGTCTAAAGGTGCCAAGCTAGGAGAAGGTGGGGAGAGTGAAAGTGGATTTCAAGCCTCCGGGGTAAATATTTCAGAGCTAGCGCCCCAGGCTGCCTTCACCACCCGAGGGGCAGAGAGAGCCTGTCCCCGGCACCCAGGGCCTTGACAAAAGCCAGTGAGCAGCCTGACTCCAGTTGCTGGGCATCAGCTGGGAGACCTGCTGCAAGGTGTTGACACCAGATCTGGGCTTGCGCCGCTCTGGGATGGCATTTCTGATCCGAGCATTGTTGGATTTGGCAAGAGTAGGCAGCAGGGGCGGCCCTGGAGCCAACAGGACCTAACAGAGCAGAGGCATGTGGATGCCGTCCAGTTGAGTGACCTCTGTGAAAGTAGCAGTGCCGTCCCTATTGTCGTATCTGGTGATGACATCTGCCCCCTTCCCAGGAACATGCTCCATTCAGAAAGGCAGGAGAGGGTGGCGGGGAGGGCACTGGTGTAGAGCCAGGAGCCTGCGGGGTAGCTCTTAGCTTTCTCCGATAACTGGCTGTGGGACTTTGGAGAGCTCCCCTCATGGCCTTGGATTTCATTTTCTTGATCTGGAAAAGGAGGGGTTTGGACCAGATGACTCCCAGAGGCCTTTCAGAGTGTTAGCTGTAACCCTCAGCTATACTGTTTGAAGAAGCAAAACCATCTTTTCTTCATTTCCCGCCCATCCAAAAGTTGGTGTGAAATATAGCTGCTTAGTGGTTCCTCAGCAGTGTTTTCATTGTAGATATTGTTTGTTTTGCTTTTTTTTTTAAAGTTGGTTTTTAACCATTTGAAACAGTTACAGCAGCCGTAGTCTTTCAATAAATGGATTGCCCAATTAGTTTCTTGTTTATTGGGCCCAGGGAAAAAGAAATTAATTGTGTTGTAAAGTGTTTCACAATTGGGCAGCAGCTGGCTCTGTTTTGTACTGTGCAAGTGGTTTAACAATAGCAGCAGCCACCTCGTACCCCCTCTGTTACTCTTACCTACTTTGAGAGCGGTAATTCCGCTGGTAATTGAAGGCAGCAGCTTGCTTTTTCCTAGGCCAGACAATAATTAGGCATTAATATTGCAGCAGTATAACTTCCAGTAATTCATTCATTCTTCTTTTAAGTCTGGTAGTATTTTTCTAAGTAATTCCTCTTGTAAATTAGGCAGTTGCTTTTATTTAAACTTAGTGTAATTATTCTGAAGGGTCATTGTTTTCTTTACATGAAGTTCAAGGGGAAAGTTTTACCAAACATCAAAGCACTTCCAGGAGATTTGCTAATTGAGACTAGATTTTGGTGGAGAAGTGTGTAGTGAGGAAAGTTCACTGCTTAGATTTGTTAAACAAAGTGAGGAGGTTAGACTGTAGGCCACTTCCCAGGGGCTGTACGCATAGACGCTTTCTAACTTTGCACTGAATGGGGTAGGTTTTCTGACAGTTTTCTGCTGTATGAGTGACTCCTCTTACCTTTTGTGTTTCTTTTCCTTTGACTCTAAATGATTTCTCCGCAATGCAGGCATTTGAGTCTGTGCTTTTCCCCTGCCTCTCAGTGCATTGAAACAGTTGGTTGAAAAGGGAATGTGACATTTGCCTAATAGCATTTGCTTCTTTGAATAATAGAATCATGAATTCCCTCTTCCTTCCAGACAGCTTTGTGTGTTACTATAGTAAGACACAGATCCTATATTCCCTCTGGAAGTGGGCAGGGCTCCTATTGGGATTGACATTTGGGATAAACATTTTCCAACCAATGGACCTTTTACTGACAAAGGTGCTCAAGGCCATGCGCGCTCTGGCCCTCCTGGCCATTGGGTCTGTTGTATGTCTCAATCCTTGAGTTGTCTGGGGCAGCTGATAAAGGCTCTCATTGCCAATTTCACAGCCAGGCAGAGGTCTTCTCAGGGGCTCCTGCCAATAGCATGGACACATTTCCAGCACGGTTTCTTCCTTCTGTGGGCAGGGAGAACAGGCCATCAAGACTAAATAAATAATTCTGGGTCCCTCCTCTGGGCCACTGTTTTTAGTGGAAACTTCCCGAGCTCCTGCAGCACATCTTTGCCAGTTTTTATTCCTCAGTTGCTTGGGAACCAGTGTTGGGTGAACCTTCTTTTGCTGTTTATATTTTCAGCAATAGATGATGGTGATGGAGATAATGATTGTCTAACATTTGTTGAGCATTTACTTAATACAAAGTTCTGTGCTTCATAGGGGTTATATTTAATCCCCTTAGCCCCTTTGTGAGGCAGGTATAGAGGGAGGCTCAGTAACTTGGTCAGGATCACACCACATATAAATGGTGGATCTGGGATTTGACTCCAGGCACTTTGATTCCAGAGCCTGTGTCTTAAACCCTATGCCTTATCCTAGGTGGAAGTTGATTTCAGTTTTTAATAAAAACTACAAGTAAATAGTTAACACTCTATGAACTGAAAAGAAGATGAAGATTTTTAGGGGGAAAAAATCTGTTCCCCCAGAGCAGGGGTCCTCAAACTTTTTAAACAGGGGGCCAGTTCACTGTCCCTCAGACCGTTGGAGGGCCGGACTATAGTTTTAAAAAAAAAAACTATGAACAAATTCCTATGCACACTGCACATATCTTATTTTGAAGTAAAAAAACAAAACGGCAAAAACACCCGCATGTGGCCCGCGGGCCGTAGTTTGAGGACGCCTGCCCCAGAGGGTTAAGATATTGGGAAACATGTAAACTATTTAAGAGAGTATTAGAGTTTAGGAGACATTCTGTGACTTTGAATTATAACTCACAAAAATGCTCAGAAAACATGAATAGTTTATGCATATTATGGTTTATGGCAAAACAATTAAAATAGTTGAGGTGATGCCATCCTGCCATATTTTCTGACATATTTTGAAGTATAGGCATGTGCGTGCTATTTGCTTTGGATGCTGTGACCACTTTTTTATAGCATTTCCACAGTAAAATTGGTTTTACCACGTCAGTGATGTGTGTTTTATTTCTTTTTTAACTGTGAAAGGGAAGAGTAATTTCTCTGAAATTTGGGGCCCTAAAATTTTGGACATACACATGAAAAATGGGCACAAAAAAACCCACAATGAATGTCATACCAAATTTGCCATGATTTACATATAATATGTAATTCTCAGTGAGTTAAAAGGAACAAATTAAATGTTGAAAATACTGAATTTTCCCCGTATTTCTACCACACAACTTTTAGACAACAAAAGTGTGCTCAGGACAGCACCCAGCATATCATGGGCACACAGTAAATGTTAATTTCCTTTCCTTCCCCGTAACCTCTCAGCCAAACTGAGTTTTTGGAAGGAGGTGAAGGGGATGGAAGGGAAAGTTGTGAACGTCAGTTGGAAGTTAATCCAAGAGAGGCGTTACTTTTTGGAACACATTTGATTTTTCCAGAACAAAAATACTCTAAAGCACCAGCCAGGTTTTGTCCTCAGACTGAGGTAGAAATGAGGGGAAGGTGAGAAGAAAGAAATAAAGAAATACTTCATTGACACACCAAGACATTTAGTTTCTATCTCATAAGGGAGAAGAGGTATCTTAGGCTTTTTTTTTTTTTTAATTCAATGTGCTTCACATTTAAATTTTTTTTAATCTGGAAAATTTCAAATATATACAAAAATAGAATGAACTCCCATGAACCCTCCTCCATCTGGTTTCAACAATTACCAATTCGTGGCCAATCTTGTTTTATCACTTCCTGTCCCTGGATTGTTTTGAAGGAAACCCAGATATTTCATTTCATCCATAAATATTCCAGTGTGCACCTCTAAAAGTTAAGACCCATCAAAAGATCCCAGTAGAGAGCTGATAAGATCACAATAATAAGATATACATGATACTTATGGTTACTTATTCCCTCCCCCCCCAAAAAAAAAATGTCCGTTGGATACCTACTATATGCTTGGCACATAGTAAATAGATTACCCTGTCCTTAAGGCCTTAAGGGTGTAGTGCAGTTTCACAGCCTTAGTACTCTTGGTGTTTTGGTTGGATAACATCCAAATGGCATTTGTTTGGGGAGCTGTCCTGTGCAATGGAGGGTGTTGAGCAGCATCCCTGGCCTCTACCCGCTAGTTGCTCATAGCACACTCCTCCACAATCAGCTGTGACTACCCAAGAGGTCTCCAGACTTAGTCAAATGTCCCCTGGAGGCCAGGAAGCAAAAATCAGGCTCAGGTGAGAAGAATTGATCCTGGTGGAAGGATACAGATTAGCGACTAGGCAATTGCAGCAAATGCCATAAATATTGAAACAACCCAGAAAAGGAGTTCATTTATAGTGAAGTAAAGTGAGTAAAAACTGAATCTTAAATGTGACTTCATAAAGGCCTCCTGAGTCTCCAGCTTCTTCATCTCCCCATCCTTCCCTCTTTGCCAGATACCAATAGATGTAGGTGCCAATTAGATAACTTGTTTTCCTTTGGGCCTCCTCGTTCTAGCATGTTGAGGAGAACTGAATGAAAGTTGGAGGCCGAAAAGCTGTGGTCAGTTACTCATGCATAACCCCAGAAATGTCCCGTTTATGAAAACCATGCCTGCCACTCCGAGGAGGAAACTTTTGGTTCTAGAGGTTGACCAAAATTTGCTCAGAGTATATGAAAAGATTCAATTCAGAATGTTGATTATAGTTTGTTCTTTCTGTAAAGAAATCTGTATTGTTAAAATTCTTTTTACAGTAATAGCTAGGATTCCTTTCTTACAATCTGACTCTTAAACCAAAAGTAAATATTGTTGTGGCCACTCTTTTCCTTTCAGCATGCCAACTCGATTGCAGGGTTCCGTAGAGATCAAACTCTCTTAGTTCTACTCCGAACTTATTAGGGATTTTGGAACAAAGAAGTTAGAGGGTAACACTCCTCCACCCTCAGTGCTCCAGCTTGTGCTTGTTATTGTTTATGCACAGGAATCATGGAGGAGCTTTACCCCCGGGATATAAGCAACGACTCTTTCTGCTTAGCTCTGTGAGAAGGCCCCATTTGGGGTGGGGGAAGAGGGTTAGATCATAACAGAAGTCCATTAAGAAATTTAAAACAATGCCATCCATCACACAGGCCTTGCTAAATTCTTACATGGGAGGTCTCCTTGGGGGAGAATCATTATTTAAAACCTCTTGGGGATTCTAAGTGACAAAATTGAGCCATGGATAGTTAATTAGATGGAACTGTTCCCAGAAGTGTGTATATTTCTCACATGATGCACACTGTGGAGACCTTTAAATGCCTTTGGACTTAGTTCAGCAAATCAAACCACTACTTCTTGAAAGTTGGAGAATGTTGTGGTTAACTACCCCTATTTCATAGGGTTCTGGGGAGTTTAAAATGAAAAAAATACAAGTGAAAGCTTTTTGTCAATTGTAACACGCAGTAGAGATGTACAAATATAAAGTGTCATCGTCATTATTTTATTGCTGCCAACGAGGCTGATAGAACCCAACTCCCAGGAAAGAGTGTCTTGTGGGCATGTTGTTGGTGGGTGTTCTGCATCCTGAATTAGACTTTCTTAAAATCACACAATTATTTTAATTTTCTTAGTAATTTTATTTAAGTATAATCCTTTCCAGTGCCACCATATTGCACAGCTCCAGGAGGCACCGTTCAGGGGTAGTGGCTCTGACCCCTCTGGTAGCATCCCTTCCCTTCGGCTGGACCACGTTACCCTGTGCTGCGAGGATGTGGAGGATGTGGTCAGCCCAGCTGAGGTGTCTGTTCCTGAGATTTTACAATCCTATCTAGCTTCTTTCTTTTTGTAAACAGCAGCTCAAACGTTGCTTGTTTTTGGTCAGTTTTTCACAAGTTCTTTGCACTTCACCGTGGAGCCCAACACAGTGTGTATTCCTTCTTCACTGAATGAAAAGAGAGATGAACAGAGAGGCACTCAACACTTACCACTTTGAAATTCTAAAGAGAAGCGGCAGAGTCGGTGCCAGGACTCGGTACCCTTTTCCTAAAAGGACTGGGTAGTGAATCTTCCCAGTGCGTGGCTCCTACAGTC
Organism: Cnephaeus nilssonii; assembly: GCF_951640355.1. NCBI lineage: Eukaryota > Metazoa > Chordata > Mammalia > Chiroptera > Vespertilionidae > Cnephaeus > Cnephaeus nilssonii. The sequence continues at coordinate 34,777,521 of NC_137078.1, forward strand.
CCTGCCTCAGCTCCTCAGTGCTGCTGTTGCCTCATGAAAGCAGCCACAGACCAGATGTCCACGAATGAGCATGGCTGTGTTCAAATAAAACTTTACTTAGGGAATACATTTGAATTTTATATAATTTCTACATGGCATGAAATATTATTCTTCTGATTTTTTTTTCAACCATGAAAAAAATATAAAATGTATTCTTAGCTTACAGGACATATAAAAACAATATGCCACCCCCGGTCTGCTGTGCTCACTGCTGAGGAGTGTGCGTAGCTGTGCGTTATTAGCTTCTCCATCACTGCCTCCCCAGCTAAGGGCAGAGCAACACTCGCCAGCCAGTTAGCCTGTGAGGCAGAATCTGGAATTCTGGTTCAACCCTGCCCTGATGCTTTCTAGCTGTGACCTTGGGCTGGTCACATGATATCAGCGTCTCAGGCTGCTCATTTGTAAAATAGTGATAATTTTTTTTCCTGCCTCCTTCACAGGGCTGGTGTGAACCCCACATGAGATCATGGCTATGCAGCACTTTCTAAACACGAAAGCATTGTAGAAATGTTGAGGCATACAAACATTTTCAAATAGTATTATTTCAAGTTTTCTCTATTGCCTCCACTTTGAAAAAGTACATCAACATTCTAATCACCAAAAGTTTCTTGCAGGCCTGTTCTATGCCGGACTGAGTAAGAACTAGACCAGTGATGGGCAACCTTTTGAGCTTGGTGTGTCAAACTTCGCCAAAAAACTGAGCATAACTCGGGTAGTGTGTCACTTTGAGGAAAAAACATTATTTCGCGATATTTATAGTTTAAATAACATAAATGTATCATTGTTATATATAATTGTATTTAATAAACCAAAAACTAAATATTTAGTGCTGACACGCGTGTCAGAGGTTCGCCATCACTGAACTAGACTCTGCCCTCGGGGGGTGGGGGTGGGGGTGGGAATAGAGAATTACGATGTGAAGTGGTATGTGTGTAACCGAGGAGGGATGGAATGAGCAGAGGCAGGAGAGAGCAGCCCTGCTGGGGGGGGCGGGGGGGAGGGGGTCATGGGCAGTGGAGAGTCAGAGAGGCCTCCCACTGAAAACGCCAACAAAACAGGTCGGGGAAGGAGGGTGTTTCAGGGAGGGCTTACGAAGCGTGATAGCATAGAACAGCATGGAGAATTTGGGGGGCTTACATAACTATGAAGAGCCCAGCATAGGTGAAGGACCCCATTAGGAAAGGAGGCTGGAGAGAGGTGGGAAGAGGAGGGAGGCAGAACTTGGTGTGCTGCGCTAAGAGTTTGAATATTTTCCCTATAAATGAAGGGGAGTCATTGAGCCATTTAAGCAGGGCAATTGCATAACCACCTCTGGGCTCTGGAAAATTCATTCTGGGAGCTGCATGTGGAGGAGGAAATATCTGGAGTGAGGCAGTGGTGGAGACAAGGAGAGCAGTTAGGGAAGCTCTATAATAGTGCAGCCCGGCCTGTGTGGCTCAGTTGTTGAGTATCGACCTGGGAACCAAGAGGTCACTGGTTTGATTCCTGGTCACGGCACATGCCTAGTTGCAGGCTCAATCCCCAGTGACGGGCGAGCCAGAGGCAGCCGATTGATGATTCTTTCTCATCATTGATGTTTCTATCGCTCACTCTCTCTCCCTTCCTTTCTCTCTAAAAGTCAATAAGAACATTTTTTTAAAAATAGTGCAAATGTGTGATGAAGAGGACCTCAACTACAATAGCATTAAGGTTTAAAATAAAGATTCTCTTCTAGAATGTGTGTACATTAAATTAGGAATAATATTATAATAAATCGGAGAAACATGGTATTTAAAGGTATTGAATCTTTTCCTAAATAACTATAAAGGTGTACACACACACAAATTGTCAGACTCAAATTCCTTACATGTAGGTGTTTGCCTTCAAGTTTTTTTCAAACCGGAGAGCCTGTACCATTAATGGTTAGAGTCTACCACTTAAAATTTCTGAGTAATTCATGTTATAATTCTGGTATCTAAGAGGACAGTCAACAGAACTTTCACAAATATTAACAAATAGAAAAGTGTCAGACTGTGGAGATTTTGATGACCTTTTGCCTAAAACTTGATTTCTCTGGGTGATGCATCGTGATTTATGTTTCTGTTTCAGGAACAAGTCCAAACATTAAGGAACCAAATCCAATTTCTCCACGTAAGTCTTTATGCAACTATTTTGAAATAAAGCCTCCTGGGCTTTTATAAGAATGAGTTGGTTATGGAGCATATGCCAAACTTTGAGTTTTGATAAGGAGACTTATGCTCTTACTTTCGCTCCCCTCTTTTTTCTCATACTTCCCCCCCCCCTCCCTCTGTCCTTACTTTATTCTCCTTTCTTTTTCCCTCTGTACCTTCACCACTTTTAAATGTGAACTTGCTGACCCATTGGTGTATATGACCTTAATGGAAAGGTAGTCACTTTCTTAGCTTTAGAGAGAGAAGTTTGTTATCTGCATGCTTACATCAGTTGAGAACTGAAAGCATTAGTGTATAGCTATGGCAGTGGTTTGCTTTACCGTTTACCATTGTCAACAGCATTCACTTGTTAAGCTAAGGGAACTAGTTGTACCTTCAAGACAATCTGTAGTCCAAACGGCATTGGGGGAGACGGCTTGTAAGGAAAGAAAGAGAGAGAGAGACCAACTACTACAAAACGATGTGTTGGAAATTATCTGGGCCATTTTCGTCACTTTATATGGAAGAAAACTCTGACCCAGAAACAATTAAGTAACTCGACCATGGTGTAATTAACATTGAGGTTGTAATAAAAGCCTAGAGGGCTAGGACCTGGGCTTCCTGGCTGTGCACCCAGAGCTCTTTTAGATGGTGTTGCTTCCTTCCTTAAAACTGTCATAGTCTCCGTGGCTGACTCCCTCACATACACATGACAGTCAGCCTGGAGAATTCCTTTATGCAGAGCACGTTATAAACCATGCTGTTAAATGAGTGCATTACCTTAATGCTATCATGGAACAGTATCCTTAACCCAGAAGGAGACACAGATGGACACATGCTCTCATACTTACCTGGTCAGATTTTCATAAATGGCATCTCCATCTCTAGAATTTTAGAATGTTTTCACTAAAAACTTTAATCTTGCCCCACTTTGTGATCTGTAGGCGTAAAAAGGCAAGTCATCTTTTAACATCCGTTCTGTGAACTAGATTAAATTAAATGAGGTAGATGGCTAGGTTCGTCTTAACCTCCAGAGAGTTCTGCCTTTTTCTTCCTCCTTCTAGGGGATCCCCAGCCCTTTCACAAACTCTTTTTGTTCACCTCCTGCCTGCAGCAGGTGAAGTAGGGCTGGCTCCAGCTTCTCAGAAGTTAAATGAACACCCATGGGTATTGGCTAGACAACTAGGGACCAGAACTTGGGAGTTTGGATTCTTCCAGAATCTTCTCCACCATGACATACTTTTCCTGCACCTTTTCTGGGGCTACACAGAGGTCACATTTGTCTATAACTGGATCTTTTACACTGAAGTGAGTTGAAAGGCAAAGAGATTTAATTTACATAGAGGTCACCTAGGGTCACTTCTGACGAGAGGAACCTAGACACAGTACTGAAATAACGGGGAGAGCCTATCGCTTAAATTGATGATATAAAAACAGAGACCTGAGAAATCTTTATTCTGCCGAAAAGCCCTCTCCCTTGGAAACTGATATTAACCTTTCTTAAGTGACTCAAAGAAGGTAGTTCTCTTAAATGAAAGGAAATGTTCTATTTCTGTGGCCTGGAATTGATTTCAAATATAAAAATCTTTGCCAAACAGAGAAACAATTGGTTCTATTTATATGTTTTGCTGACCATAAAACTGACATCATTCCCCACTGAGAAGTATTTCCGTTCCCCTCAAAGAAAGATCACGGTTGGAAAGTGTTAAAAAGTAGGTTATTTTAAATGACACAATGTGTAGTTGTTAAGATTGAGGATATAATATGAGGATATCAGTGAAATGTTACAATCCACAGGAATAGTTTACCCTCACTTTGTTTTCTCCTTCTCACTCCTTTCTTCCTGTTATCTTTCCTACTTTTAAATGTGCATAAAATATGTTTGTAAAGTATTTGAAGTGTGTTTTCTGTATAGTGTCTCATTGGAAGTGTTCAATGAATAAGAAGCAGTGAGTCAGATTTTTATAATAGAGGTTCACCTTATTTTCCAAAGCATCTTAACCTCTGAATTTTCGAGGCTGTTTACCATTCAAATAGACAATGAACCATAGACTTAAGGTTTTACAGAGTTTACAAATCTGATCTTTTTAGTAAGTCTGTTGCTCAAAATAATTGCAAATTGAGCATTCTTGGAAGTCTGATAATTTAATTTTTTTTAAAAAAATTGCAAGTTATAAATACAGTATAGTTTGTCTCAGATTGTATTAGTTGGTGTTCAGCCTTTTGGATGGTGCTTGTGAAACAAATATAAAATTGTAACGTCTGATGCAGATTAACATAAAGTATTTCTCTTCCTCAGCAATTTTCCACGGTCTGGACACCATAACCGTGATGGGCATTGCGTTTGCAGCATTTGTGATCGGAGCACTCCTAACGGGGGCCCTGTGGTACATCTACTCCCACACAGGTTAGTGTGACTGTTGAATAGTAGTTGGGGACATCCCGGGTACCTGCCACACAGCGGACTCTCAGTGTTTCATTGCATGGATGAATGGATGCGATAATGAGTGAAAGAGAGTGAAAGTTCATTCCCCCTATTTTCACATTTACAGATTTGGCATAAATTGGGTTTTGCAAAAATATAATCGGCTTTAAACAGTTTTAGGAAAAGGGTTGTTTAAACTACTTACGTTAATTGCAGTTGAGATGTTGGTGAAGTGTAGCTTTTAATAAAGCTACTTTGTGGTTTGTTTTTAATTAAAGGAAGGTAATATAGACAAACTGGAAATATAAACTATTCCCCCGATGCTAAAGACTTCAGAATAGAAATATAAATGGGCAGGAAGTGAGAAGGGAAGCCAAGATTTTGTTACCACATCTGCCTAGGTACTGAGCCCACCAGAGTCCCTCACTAATGGTTTAAACCAACATTTCTTGACCAATCCTCATTGATAAACATAAAATTCTCACTTCTTTCTAGAAAGTTATTTAAATTTTCAAAATATATTTTCATAAATTGTAAACAAATACTAATGGTGAAACAGAGCTCTTTGTTTTCAAGTTATGCTCCTCCAGTCCCCAAAATTATTTTTCTTCAATATGTTTTTATTGATTTTAGAAAGAGAGGAAGGGGGAGGGAGAGAGAAACATTAATGTGAGAGAGAAATACCCTCTCTAAATAAAGATAAGTACATTTTAAAAAACAATGAGAAGACAACCCACAGAATGAGAGAAATATTTGCAAATCATATATCTGATAAAGGGTTAATATCCAGAATATATAAATAATTCCTACAATTCAACAACAAGAAGAAAAACAACCCAGTTTAAAAATGGACAAAGTACTTGAATAAACATTTCTCCAAAGAAAATGTATAAATGGCCAATAAGCACATTAAAAGATGTTCAGCATCACTAATCATTAAGGAAATGCAAATCAAAACCATGAGATACCTACTTCATATGCATTAAGATGGCTATTATAGAAAAGAAACAGAAAATAGCATGTTGACAGGAATGTGGAGAAATGGAAACCCTTTGTGCATGGCTGATGGGAATGTAGAATGGTGCAGCGACCACAGAAAACAGTTTGACAGTTACTCAAAAGTTAAATGTAGTAATACCATATGATTCAGCAATTCCAATTCTAAGTATATACCCAGAAGAATTAAAAGCAGGGACTCAAACAGGTTCTTGCACATCCATGTTCATAGCAGCAGCATTCACAATAATCAAAAGATGTAAATAGCCCAACCCAAATGTCCATCAACAGTTGAATGTATAAACAAAATGTAGTAAATATATGCAATAAAATACCACTCAGCCTTTAAAAGGAATGAAATTCTAAACATGCTATAACAAAGATAACCTTGAGAACATATGCTAAGTGAAATAAGCCAGACATGAAAGGACAGACATTGGATGATTTTATTTATGAGATACCTAGAGTAGTCAAATGTATGAAGACAGAAAATAGAATAGAGGTTACCAGGGGCTGAGGGGAGAGGGAATGAGTATTGTTTAAAGGGTACAGAGTTTCTGTTTGAGATGATGAAAATGTTCTATCTATACTAATAAAAGCCTATGTGGTTGTCACGCCCTCACGCTGTAACAATCCATCACCAGGAGGCTGTGTGCACAGCGGGCGTGCACGGGTGGGCGGGGCTACGTGCGCTGCGAGGAGAGGTGCGTGTGGGTAGGTGGGGACTTGATGCTGCATACGTGGCCTACCTCTTTGGGGCAATCCATGGAGGAGCCCTGGATGGGTGGGCGGGGCCTACCTCTTTGGGGAGATGGATCATGGGGCTCCCGCACTGTGAGAGGGCACAGGGCAGGCTGGGAACCCTCCCTCCCTGAGTGCACTAATTTCGTGCACCGGGCCTCTAGTAGTTAAATAATGGTGATGGTTGCTCAACATTGGGAATGTTGTTAATGTCACTGAATTATATGCATAAAAATAGTTAAAATGGTCAAAATATGTAAGTAAAATTAAAAATCTATAAATTGTCATTTTGGTGAGATTTTCCTCCAGGCTTATGAGTTGGTTGTGACTTTGTACCAATTAAGGTCTCGATCTTTTGATATCCTAATGGTAATTATTTCACAAGCTCACTCTTTCAGTTTAGAGAAGTTTTCAGTCACTTGTTATTGATTTCAAAAATGATTCCTCCCCATTTTCCAAGCTAAAAGCCCTCCCTTTTGCAGGGAAAACTCTGTAGGAGGGATAGGTTGGTTGTTATAATTTATCTTTACTTTAAAGGTGCCTTTATGTCCCCTGAACAGGATGCACTCAGAGTTTGATGAGAATAAGAGGAGAAAGAGAAGGAAAAGGGAAACGGTGGGGGTGGGCTGGAGAATGAGGAAGGCTGCCCTCCATGAGTGTCTGTACAACCTGCAGGTGTGGGCTGTCATCAGAAATTGGACTTGAAGTTCTACTTTGTTCCACTGCTGGTCTTATTCCCTGACCCAGGTGCAGTAATTACATTTCCCTTTAGTAAACATGGAGATGATCCCTCCTCCACAGGGTTAGTGGAGGTGAGAGTGCTTCAAGAAGAAATGCATGTGAAAAGCTTTCTGAAATCCAAAGTCCTACAAAAAAAAAAGATATCTAAGGTTGCTTATATGTGTAGGCAGGAAAAAAAAAATCTAAGAGTGGGAGGAACACTGTGCTTCACAGAGCGTAATAAAGTGCTGGGGTCTTGAATTAGGTGTGCCTGTTCCGTTCCCAGGGGCTTCTATTCAGCAGTCCTCGGAGGAACAGACCGTGTGTTCTGAAAGCACATGCCCAGCTCTGCCTGAGTCAGGTTAGCAGCTTGTCATTAGGAACAGCTCTGGAGGCTCCACGTGTTTTTAGAGGGCTGAGGTTTCTCCCAGCTCCCACCTCTAGTCCAGGTGAAGAGAGAAACAGCAAGAGTTAGGCTACCATGCGACCAAGAGGCAAGAGACTAAGTCCGGGGATCAGAAAAATGCAGCTGGAACAGAAGGGACGACCCTGGGGTGACTGCAAAGAAGGCAGGATATGCTCTTCACCCAAGTGCTGCGGGTAAGTTAAAGGGAGATGCCCGTGCAGGTGCAGACAGGTGGGCCATGCCGCAGGAACACAGACAGAAAGTGGCAGGCAGGGCATGTGGAAAACGTTTAATTCCTGCCTTGGAACAATTCTCCTTTCCCCACAACTTACAGCAACATCTGATCCACCCCTCCTGCAGTCTTCGCTGCAAAAATATGGTCTTCGAGCTTGGAGAGTGAGGTGGGTCAGTGTGTGAAAGTGACCCTCTTCTCTAAACCAAAGGCAGTCTGGTTCACTCTCCTTACAGGAGTGAGTTTGTGAAAAAAAAATTACAATGAAGATATCAAGAGATTAAAATATTACTTGGTACAAAATTGCAACCAACACAAAGACCTTAAGGAAAATATCTGTCTTCTTTCCCAGCATCAAGAAATATTAAATCTAAATCACCCCCAGGCTTACGGTTTTCAATCCAATGCTTACATATCTCCCAAGGAAGAAATTCTATACATTCCCCCTAGAACTAACCGATCCTCATTATCAGCAAGTTCTTTTCCCTGTGACCTAAATCCCTACCCCTGACATTTAAACTCATTTCCTGGTGTTCTGCCCTCACGGAGATAAAGAACAGCTGTCTGTTCCTCTTTATAATTATCCTCTATGGACAATATTTGCAAACAGTCTCCTTCGGGCTGTATAATCGAGATTCCTCTCACCTTTCTCTAAAAGTCTTCCCTCTGTGGTTTCCCCATAGCGCCTCTCCATGTCATTCAGATCTTTCTTAAATCAAGTTTCTTCCCCAGGACCCACCATGCTGAAAAACTTAAGAGATAAGGACCCGGTTGTAAAGTTAAGAGGTGGCAGGAAATCAGATCGGGACAATTCCATGCCACGCTAAAGAAATAAAACAGATTATCCCTTAAAAATATATATTCTAAAAGCTTCTCTGGCAGTACGTAGGGTGTAATTAAACTATGTCCTAACACACAACTTCCTCCTGAGTACCCCATGCACCAAATGGCTCTTCCCTCTACTCACTCTCCCTCCTCCCCAAGTCTCTCTTCCTCAATGTGGTTTGAGATTTTAGCAGCAAAACATGAAGACCGAAGACATTCCTGATGGCCACGTTTGGTATTTATGAGCAAGAAGCTTTCCTTAAACTCCTCACATTGATTCAGTTGGCCTACTGCTTACCCCCCCCCCCCGCCCCCCGCCCCCGGCCCATCCTCTCCAGAAGTAGGCCGATTGTATTTGTCACGCAAGCGATATTTCAGAGAAAGTCAGTGCTCCAAGAAGTCAGAGGTCACTGTGATAGAGAGCAGAGAATGCATCTCAGAAAACCGAGGTTATTTTTTCATTTTTTAAGCAGAAACATCTGCACATTAACCCCTTCTTCTCATGGTGACTTTTTCTATAGTACCACTACCATGTGACGATGAAAAGACTTTTTCATAATTGCTCCAAATGTACAAGTTTTTGGCAACTTGTTATATTGAGAAATGCCATGTCTTACATGTAAAAATAGCCACAGAGGTAGGAAGGATAGTCTAAAGATAGTACTTTCAACATTTCCAAGCAGATTCACAGACAGAGACTCTCCTGGCACATTGTTGGCCCAAGTCCATGGATTGCTAGGTTAAGTTGACTTAGCCACCTTGATACAGTGTATCCTGCCATCTTGAGTATAAGGGGTTTCTTTGTTTTGGTTAGCGTGGGTTTCATTTGGGACAGTGTTTTGCATCAACAGCCCTAGAGTTTCCAAAACTCGGGGAGTAGAAAGACCTTTGTAATGGGCCCTGATTAAAATAAACTGACATGGCAACAAATTACATTTGGCAAATAGACATCAGAAAGCAAATATTCAGTCTTCCTGGGCAGGGAGAGTGCTGGCACTTTTCCCGAGTGTGAATAATCAGGCACATGTCAAAGTCAGGATGGGACAGACTTGCTCGGTGTCAATAGAGGAGCCCAGGCCTCCTTGCTTGAGCTGCTCTCAGGCTGAACAAAGGAAGCCCAGGTGAGCCAAAAAGGGCCACTACCCGGGGTGTTGGCTTGCCTCCTGCTTTCCTGATACAGCCTTTGTTTAAATGGGGGAAATACATACTTAAAATGTGCTTCACACACAGCCACGTCGGTCCTTCTCATTAATAACACGAGGAGGCAGCTGGGTGTGGATGCACATGTGGATTGTGAGGGGCTGAATTTTTAAAGTATATCACGAGTTGTTTGGGTCTCTGGAGGTTTTTGTTATTTTGGGTTTTTGTGGGGAGGGCGGGGGGGCTGGACATCAGAATAACTAAGAGATTTGATTTCTTTTTAGAAATAAAGCTCCCGCTGTGGGGAAAGACAGTTTGTGACAGCAAGTCACTGTCATGGAAGCAAACTTCCCGGCCTTTAAGCACATACACACAGGACGGGTAGAGGGCAGTGCTGGGGAGGGGCTGAAATACAAATTGCCAAAAAAAAAAAAAAAAAAAAAAAGAGGAGGGAATATAGTGTTTCTCTGCTTCTGCAGAATATTAGAATATTGACCTCCTAGTTCCTCTCCATCCCACCAATTCAGAAGAAAAGATAATCAGAGGAAATATAGCAAGGGCCAGATATGCGACAAAGTATGTCAGTGCCCTGAGGTTGCTGTGGAAATGCGTGTTGTCACTGCGGTTCCTAAAATGGGGGGTGGGGAGGCTGTAACCAGACCCAGGGCTGCGCCGGTTCTACCTTTTGCAGAACTGGTTTTTGGCAGAGGCTTTGGAGGGGCCCCGGGAAGGGACCGGGCTCAGCTCCTGTGTGTTCTCAGCTGATAGCTGTGTATTTTCAGCGGGACAGGAAGGAGGACAGGAAAGAGGAGGCTCGTTCATAAACAGACATTGGAGGGGGTCGGGGGAGACTGCTGACCGCTCCTTTATGAAGTGTGCACTCTGACTTTTCCAAGAAAAGGCAGTGTTTGTCATCGGAGAGCCTTGATCACTTTTCCCTACCTAGAGCCATTTCTGAGGGCTGCCCTGAGGCCAGTTGCACGGAGGAAAACACTTAACTCTCAGGCTTCTGCAGCGCTAAATGCAAACCATGTGTGTGACCCGGGTTTCCTCCCGCTCCACAGCACTGCACGTTTGGCACCGGGGTGGGCTTAGCGCAAATGCAGCGGGGCACGTAATGAAAAGTGGGATGTTTACGGTGTTAGGAGATACGCACAGTGCGCCCCACAGTGAGCCTCGGCGGGGGCGTGTTCCCTGGCAACCACAGTCCCCATGTGTGAACAGCTGAACCCCTTCCCCAAAAGGTTCTTCTGAGAGCAGGCGCCGCCTCCTCCGAGTTTAGGCTGCGTGCTTGGGGTGCATGGCTCTCTCTGCTGTGACAAGGGCGAAAGCGAGGCTTCTCCACCCACGTTGTGAATGCATTGAGGAAAAGGCCTCCACACTGCCAGTGGTCTCCTATTACAGCTTAAAGGTCTCCCCTGCCAAGCCCTACAAAGAGAGGAGATGGACAGTGTTTCTTGAATGCAGGTGCTGGTCCGTTGGGTCACGTGCTACAGGTGGTGGTGGTTTCCTCCAAGGTTGTAGGCCCTGGAATCCTGGGGATTCGTCCTGAACTACCAGGGGTGGTAACCACTGTAACTGCCTGTCAGTCACCCAGAAAACAGTTCTAGCTTTCCCACGAAGGAGACTTTAAAAACAACAAAAGACTGCCTGGCCGGTAATGCTCAGCGGTTGAGTGTTGACCCAGGAGCCAGGAGGTCGCTGGGTCAGTTCCCAGTCAGGGCACATGCTCGGGTTGCGGGCTGGATCCCCAGTGCGAGTGCGTGCAGGAGGCAGCCGATCGATGATGTTTCTCTTTCATTGATGTTTCTCTCTATCCCTCTCCATTCCTCTCTCTCTAAAAAATCAATAAAGACGTATTTTAAAAAATAAAAAACAACTTGCCGAAACCGGTTTGGCTCAGAGGATAGAGCGTCAGCCTGCGGACGGAAAGGTCCCAGGTTCGATTCCGGTCAAGGGCATGTACCTTGGTTGCGGGCACATCCCCAGTAGGGGGCGTGCAGGAGGCGGCTGATCGATGTTTCTCTCTCATCGATGTTTCTCTCTCTCTCCCTTCCTCGCTGTAAAAAAATCAATAAAATATATTTTAAAAAATAAAAATCACAAAAACAACAAAAGATCAACAAACAGAACAACCTTATGGTGGGAGGCCTTCTGGTCTGGTTGCTTCTGCCCATGATTGAGATGAACATCAGATAAAATGGCAAAAAGAGAAACGGTCGTTTGGGGGAATGAACGCCCGTAACCTGTGTCTTTCCTCGCCCCTTTTCTTTCCCAACCACAGGGGAGACTGCAGGAAGGCAGCAGGTCCCCACCTCGCCGCCGGCCTCGGAGAACAGCAGCGCGGCCCACAGCATCGGCAGCACGCAGAGCACGCCCTGCTCCAGCAGCAGCACGGCCTAGCCCAGCCGCCGGGCTCGGCCGGACTCCAGAAAGGCTTGGTTGTGGTTCCTTTGTCAAGAGAGAGTGAATTTCAATATAAACATCGCCTGTTGTATTCACCCCCCTACCCAGGGCGAATCTCAATGTGCCCCCTGGACTTCCATGTGAGAAAACGAAGGTGGTGGCCTTCCCTGCCAGCCCCTCACAGGCTTGGGGGCTTACAATGTGAAACACATGCCAGTTTTTAAAATGCTGCTTTGTCCAGGTAAGAACATCTATAATTTGGGGCCCTGAGTTCCACCCAGACTCAAGGAGCTGGTGAAAGGATGACAGCCAGGTAGAACCAGTGAGACGTGGCCAAAGATTCCTTTATAACTGAACCAAGATGTAAAGCGAAAGAGATGCTTCAAGACTTTCTAAGTGCATTCCTCCATGCGCAGTTCGCACCTTCTGGATGCACATTCTCACCTTGCTGCCGCGCCCTGGGAGGCCCTGTCTGCGCTTAATAGGTGCTGCCCTCAGGGGCCGCATCCTGACACACAGCAAGGCAACATTCCTTCCTTGTGCCCTGGGCCCAGACCAATGCTGAGCACATCCTCAGCTTCCTCCCTCTTCCCGCACCAGCACACCGACTGCAAGCGTCTTCATGCAGATTTCCTATTTCTTTATAGGCCTGGAGAAATTGAAAATGGCCCAAATCTGGGACTGCAGATGTGTTCCCCTTGATTACATTGTGTTCTGATAGATTAATTATAAATCAGGGCAAAATTTAGTTATAAAATCAAGGAGGAATTTGCTCAGTGATACTTATGCCAGTAAAAGTATATGTCATCTGCCACATTCGTTTTGTCAGTTGAAGAAGAAAAAAATGCCCCTTTAAAAAAGTCCTATACCTTTAGGGTTCAATGTATTCTTAAATATATTTGGGAGAATTAGTGTTTCCACTCAGAATGTGTCAACCTTTTGAATAGACCCTTTTGTAAAAACCAAGCTCTTGTAAGATGCAGATGCAGGGCAGAGCCTGTCACGTGAACAGTGTCACCAATTCTGCCAAGAAAGTGCTGAGACAGGGGACGGGCACACTCCTTTAGATTGCTGTAGTTCTCGTGCCTTAAATATATCCCAAACTCAAAAAGAATTTAAGGTAGAATAATGGAAGAAAGTGGAACAATATCATGCCACTTTGCAATTAAAGTAAGCTCAACTGATACCTCTATGTTAAAAAAGAAGCCAGAGGAAAAATTTCCATGCCAAATCATTTACTACTGAGGATAGCTTCATTGCAAATAAATATTATTCTTTTTCCAGATCGCCTCTCCCCTCTCCAAAACAACTCAACATTCTACAAATAGAACAGGCTAGGTTCTACCCCAAAATATTCATAAGTAAATCTCACTGCCCTTAAGCAAGGAAGTTGTGCCTGGTTCTCTGTGAATGAAACCGTCAGCAGGAAATGTTGATGATACCCAAGACCTAAGGGCAATGTCTGCAAGGCAAACAAGAAGGTTACTCAATTCTAGAGTAATATTCTGACTTATTTGAGAGGCATAGACATTCAATCAGGATGATTTTAACCAAAAAAGATGACTTGAAGGCTAAGATTTCCGGGTTGTCTATAATTTTGCATATTTCCACATACAAATGAAGATATGAGATTAGATACTTTTTTTCCTTTAGTTAACATTTCTTAACATAATGGTATCAATGTGCAGGACTAGATTATGCTACCTGTGTTTGAAAATAATGCGCTTTGCCTAACCTTCAGCAGAATGTATTGTTTTAGCATATTCTATGTATAAAAAGGTTTAAAGATGTCTTCAAAGAAGACTAGAGTCTTTAAGTCACTTATAGCTATATTTTACTACAAAAAATGTATAAAGATATATTTAAGTGTTTTAGATTTTTTAAAAAGTTACTCCATATGAAATGTTTAACTTCAGTTACTGTGAATTCTTCTGATCAGTTCTTTGCTTTTTAAAAAACCCTTTCCATTCTGTTAAAAAAGAAAATTAGCTATTAAAAAGTATTAAAAGATCCAGTTTTTAGATGGATGGGGTTAAAACTTTTTGTAATATATTTAAATGTATATTTTTGAGAGAGATGCTACATTGCCAATGATTTTATAAATAATTTAAAATTAATTTACAAATTTATAGATGCAAACCAAAAGATTTTAAAAGAAAGAGAAGAAAAGAGTCAACTTTTGTTTGTTTGGGTCTGATTGTCAGAAGTATTATTCAGGTCAAGAAATCCATGTTGATAAAACTTGATCCCATGTTAATTGGAGAGTGAATGTCAGTAAGTATTTCTGAAATGTTCCTTTAAAAATGAGCATTTAAAAAAAAAAAAAAAAAAGAGTGTTTTCTCCCTCGCCTCTTGTTACAGCATTTCCAATTGCTTCAGACTTCACAGTTTTAATACAAAATACTAGCTCAACTTTATAACACATTTTGCAAGTTTCTATAAAACTGTTGTTATATTCCAGTTACACTCTATGTGCTGCCTTTTGTTACTTCTGCAGGCTACACCCTGAATGCGCAGAAGCCATTTTGTTTGTTTTGTTTTGTTTGATGCTCAGGCTGTTGTTAAAATGCTCTAAACTCCAAGGCAGATGGTCATGTAACATCCTATAGCTTTTCACCGTGTGGGGTTTACCAGCTGTTACTCTGTATTTTAAAAGTCAGAAATGCCTTCTGTCTAAGCTGTTTCTATAGCATTTGCTAAACCACCACAACAAAAAATGGTCTTGTCCTTGTCTGTAATAAGATTGTAAACCCGTTTCCTGCGTGTGTTCTGTGGTGGGCATGATTGTGGGCCTGTGGGGGGCGCGCACTCGCATGCCAGTCTTTTTGTACTGTAACTACCTCATGGTTTGAGTGATGGTTGTACTGCTGGTTGTGCTAACAGAGCACATTTTGTTGGGTGAATCGTGTGTGTGATTTTTTTTTCCTGTTTGTTTTAGCTGGGGATTGTTCATGAAACTGACAGACGTTTTTTCTGAAAAGGACTATTATCAGTTTCCAAGTACAATGCTTCTCTCTTCTGGTTTTTCCTGAATGAGCCGGATTTTGTTGCTGTTTTTCGTCATCTATGAGGGTAAAAAGAGTACCCTTAAAATCCCTGTGGCCAGTTTGAACACCCCTGTTGTATGTAGTCTTTCCTCTGTTCAATGTGTCGGCAATTTTGTGAACATGCTTAGATGTATAGTTTTGATAACCACAGTTTTAAGTACTTTATTTGTGCATAATAAAAAGATATATATCAATTATTAATACATGTCTTGTTTGGTCATCATTAAATTATACCCTCAGGCTGATAGAACCCTTTTGCGTTGTGACTTTCTCCTAACTGTATCTGATACAGCTGTGATGAAGAGGAGGCGAGGGAGAGGCTGAGGTGACCCCAGGCTTCCTGGAGCAGAGGGAGGGCGGGGCAGGCCAGAGGGGGCGTGCACGGGAGCTGCCACTCTTCGGGAAGCGCGTGGCAGGAGACCTAGAAGTGGGTGTCCGCTTTGGAATCCTTCCCTGGGCTTCCTGTCAATCTCCTAGAGGCAGGGAAAGAGAAGTACTGTGTACTTTGGATCTACTTTTTTTGTCTCCTTCAAATACCCCAGTGCTCCTTGTGGTATTCTCTCTCAATATGGCACTGCCACCTTCCAGCTGCCCAAGCCAGGAGCCTGGGCATCAAACTTGACTCCTCTTTGGCTCCCACACCCCCAAATTAATAAATCCAAGTTTATTCCACCTTTGGAATACTTCCCCACTCGCCTTCAGGATAAAGTTCAATCTAAACCTGGTTGGAAGAGAATAATCTGCCCACCTCCCAGCCACATCTCTCACCTCTCTAGAGCTCGCCAGATATAGTTATGTTACGAATATAAATTTTTACTATCAAAGGTTAAATTATGACATTGAATGGGTGTTTATAAATTACACTATTATATCCCTATCTTCTGCCCTCTTAAGAGTTAGAAATAGGAACCCGAAAAGGCACCAAGGCCAGCTGACCACCCCTCACACTCACACAGCAGGAACAGTGCGAGGGGCTTACACAGCATCTCCCTGCAGTGCGGCTGGAGTTCTTGTTACAGATGAGAGTCCAGCCATTCTCCAGTACCAAGGTTACACCTCGGAGCGAGGTCCTCTCAAGAGGATAGAGGGAGAAATTGGCAGTTCCACTCATTTTTTTTTTCCTAATCCTCACCTAAGGATCTGTTTTTACTGATTAGAGACAGAGGGAGGGAGAGAGGGATGGAGGGAGAGAGAAACATTGAGCAGTTACCTCCTGTATGTACCCCAACCAAGATCGAACCCACAACCTTAGGTATGTTCCCTGACTGGGAATCAAACCCACAACCTTTTTGGTGTATGGCACAGCACTCCAACCGATTGAGCCACCCAGCCAGGGCAGCCGTTCCACTAATTGTTTTGCCGTTAAACTCTCCTTGTGTCTATGGAGCAGAAACCTAGGCGATCTGTGAAGAGGCTTAAAGCGGCTATCAACTACATGATATTATAGTAAAATTTTGCATTGACGTTTTTGAGACTTTTTGTTGTTGTTTTGGGTTTCTTTGGTGAGAGAGTCCATAGCCTTTTTGTACTTACATCCTCTAAAACAATTACTTTTATTGCCCACACATTAATACGTATCCTATCTAATAATAGACAAATATGCAAATTGACCATACCTCCGACACACCCACAGGCCATGCCCACAAGTCACACCCACCATCCAATCAGAGCAAGTATGCAAATTAACCCAAACCAAGATGGCTACAGCCACAGAGAGCAAGGTTTCCTAGGTAACAGAGGAAGCCAAGCTTTCTGCCAGCCGTTGCAGGCCTAAGCCTTCACTCAAGCTACAAAGTTTCAATTATAGAAGGTAAACAAATTCAAACAAATGGCGGCAGAATGGAGCTTGAGAGAGCAGGCCAGGGTTGCCGCCGGCAACAGGGGAAGCAAAGCTTTCTGCACACCCTGGCCGGGCCCACCCGCTTAAGGCAACAAAGTTTCAATTATAACCCCAACACAAATGGCTACCGGCCTCGGAGGGAGCCCCAGGCTTGGCTCTGCTCCAGGCTACAAAGTTTCAATTGTAGAAGGAAA
This sequence comes from Cnephaeus nilssonii, assembly GCF_951640355.1. NCBI lineage: Eukaryota > Metazoa > Chordata > Mammalia > Chiroptera > Vespertilionidae > Cnephaeus > Cnephaeus nilssonii. The sequence goes on from NC_137078.1 coordinate 34,794,682, forward strand.
ATAAATTCCAGATACCAGGGCCTCCGCTTGCGTTGCCAGGGGGCGTGGCCCACCTGCAAACCACCACAGGCCCCTCGCTCAGGCCGCCCCACACCCCAAGGGAACCCCACCCTGATCAGGGACACCCTTCAGGGAAAACCAGCTGGCCCCCACCCCTGTACCAGGGCTCTATCCTATCTAATAAAAGAGTACTATGCAGATTGATCATCACTGCAACACACAATATAGCTGCCCCCATGTGGTCAAAGATCCTGCCCCCATGTGGATACAAGATGGCCACCACAAGATGGCCAGCAGGAGAGGGCAGTTGGGAGGCACCCGGCCTGCAAGGGAGGGCAGTTGGAGGTGATCAACCCTGCAGGAGAGGGCAGTTAGGGGTAACCAGGCCAGCAGAGGAGGGAAGTTGGGGGCAAACAGGCTGGCAGCAGAGTGGTTAGGGGGTGATCAGGCTGGCAGGCAGAAGCGGTTAGGGGCAATCAGGAAGGCAGGCAGGCGAGCAGTTGGGAGCCAGCAGTCCTGGATTGTGAGAGGGATGACCGACTGCCCTTGAGGGGTCCCAGATTGGAGAGGGTACAGGCTGGGCTGAGGGACAACCCCCCTCCGTGCACGAATTTCGTGCACCGGGCCTCTAGTGTATAAAATAAATGCGAACAATACAGATGTAGGTGGAAGTGAAAAAGCCCCCATAATCCTCGCAGTTAGAGAGAACACTGACTTAGTGTGTGTGTTCCCAGGCATTTCCTTATCAACATGCGCATGCCACTATAGTAAGATCATATAACATTTGTGACTTGCTTTCTTCACATGGCATATCTTCAATGAGGCTTCATGAGATGAGTGATGGTCATGGTTATTTTACTAGACTTTCCTTAAGTTGCCAGAGTAAAACATGACATTGTAGGAGACAAAATAAAACAGTTATTTGTCAATGCTCTTTCCCACCCCCTTCAGTCACTGCCTGGGAAGAACGGATGTTAACAGCCTTTTTTCTAACTCAAACATATCAAAACATGTATTCACAAATAGAGAAATGTTTGTTATGTTTACTAAAACGGGATCCCAACGTACATACTCTGAAACCTGCCTTTTTCATGTAACATGGATCTCCCTCTAGATTAATAAATATAGAATAAAGTCATGCTTTTTAATGGTTGTCTAATATTTCATGCAATGAATTTAGCCAATTTTCAGGGTTTTGCCAAGATATTCTGCTGCAGTTATATCCTTGACTAGATACCCTTGCATTCTAGTGCTTTAAAGCAAAAATGTGACCATGTCACAAAGAGAAACTGACAAATTCATCATCACAGTAGAATATTTTAACGTATTACTCTCAGAAATTGACAAAACAAAAGACATGTGGGTAAGGAAGATTTGAACAACGCAATTAAGCTTGAACTAATGGCCATATATGGAATCCTGCATCCCCAAATTTGAGAATTTTATACATATAGAATATTTATAAAAATTGACCACTACTAGACCATAATGGAATTCTCAGAAAATATCACAGAACTTAATCATATTGATCAAGTTCCTTAACCACAATGCAAGTAGTTTCAAAATCAGAAAAGGATAATTTAAAAATATTCAATACATTTGGAAATTTTAAAACACTTCTAAATAATTTTTTTTGTCCAAAGAAGTACTCATAATAGAAATTTAAAAATATATAGGCTTAAGAATTCTAAATTCAAACGTAACAAACAAAGCAATAATTTATGAGAAATTTATAGTTGTAAAATGTTTATACTGGGGGGAAACAAGGTTGAAAAAGCGTATCCAATATAGAAAATTAGGAAAAAATGCCAAGAACTATTTATTACTTAAAAAGCCTACTGGAGATAGACAAAAATTAAGTAAAAAACACAAACAAAAAGCCACATGCATGCTTTAGGAATGAAAAGAGGACAAAACACATACTGCAGAGATAATAAGCAAGGGATCACCATGAACAACTTTATTCCAAATAATTTGAAAACAGACTATGTGGGTGATGTGTCAGTCAGGGTCCTAGTGGGTGAACAGAAACCACACTAGGTACTTCAACACAGCAATTAATACAGGGAATTGGTTAAGTAGGTGTTGGGTGGTTGAAAAAGTGAAAAAGGACACTGAGGTAGCAGAGTTGATAAATGTAGGCTGGGGATTGTAGGAAGTTAGAGTTGGGAGTGGTTTGCTGAGTCCCAGTACCAGGACCCCCAGGAAGATAGAAAAGGGTAGACTGGGAACTGAGAGACATCACCTTAGTAAATGACACAATTTCATGGAATAAATAATTTGCCAGAAGCAATTCAAGAAGCAACAGAAAATCAAAAGTACATTTAACTATTAAGAAAACCAGTGGTTTGAAATTTACAACAAAACAGGAAACAGTTAAGAAACTAGAAAAAACATTGTCAAATGTTTTACAGGTAAATTCTACCAAGTAGTCAATAACAAAGTCATGGTGATTCTTTTATTTTGGGGATGGCAGGTCAAAGGAAATGAGTTTTTAAATATTAATCTCTATTACCACATTACTTTCTCTAAAGGTTGTAGCAAATCACACTGCCACAGGCCTCCCCAGTCAGCATTGGGCTGTTGAATCAGAACTTGGGCCCTGGGCATCAGATTGCGTGAGTTTGAAACTTGGTTCCACCATTTGCTAGCTGAGCTATTTCCTTAAATTAAAAAAAAATAAAAATCTGCTTCTTGGCCTGGTCTGGGTTGCTCAGTTAGAGTGTCGTACTGATATGCCAAGGTTGAGGGTTTGATACAGAAGCTACCAATGAATGAATAAATAAGTGGAGCAACAAATATGTCTCTCCCCCTTTCTCTCTCTCTAATCAATGAACAAAAATTTTAAGATCTCCTTCTTAGAATTGTCATGAATATTAAATGAGGTAATCCACATAAAGTATATAGGTTACACTAATCACTTCATAAACATATACTGTTATTACCAGCGCTACATGTTTTAAATTTTGCCAACCTGATGCTTGAAATATTGTATCATTATATCAATTTGTATTATCCTCATTGCCAGTGAGTTTTAAATTATTATTATATGGTCATTGGTCTTTTTCAGAATTTTCTATAATTTCCATTTACTTTGCCCATTTTTTTATTGAGTATATTTTTCTTAATAATTTCCATATTAGTGATATGAAATGTCATATGTAATGAATGTCATTTTCCTAATCCATGATGGTCTTTGTTGTTGTTGTTTTTAATCCTCACCAGAGGATATTTTTCCATTGATTTTTTTTTAGAGAGAGTGGAAGGGAGAACATCAAATGTGAGAGAGAGACACATTGATCCTGTCTCCTGAATGCACCCTGACCAGAATCAAACCCTTGATCTTTCAGTCTGCAGGCTGACGCTCTATCCACTGAGCCAAACTGGCTAGGGCCATGATGGTCTTTTAATTCATTCTGTTTATAATGGATATGGCCAAGATAAAGTGTTTAATTTTATGTAGTTGAATATGTTTATCTTTTCCTCTTGGCTTCTGGGTTTCCCGTCTTGCTCAGGTCTCTTTAGATATATACTAATACTTTCATTAATTTACTTTTAAAATGTAGATCTTTATTATATTTTTAGGATAGTTTGAGGGTAGGTGTCTATTGTTGTGGGATTTTTTCCCAGATGATTATTCAATTCTACCAGAAGCATTTATTTAAAATTTCATCTATTTCCCATTGAAGTAAAATTTTGAAAAAGAATGGTGAGAGTCATTTGGCTTTAGCAGATATTAAAATGTAGCATAAAAGTTGATAGTAAAAATAGTAAGATAGTAGCATAGGAATATTTAAATAGATTACTCAAACAGATGGATAGGGGAACCAGAAATAGATATAATTCATTAGGATATTAATATATGATACCTAGTCATAATTTTCATTAGATTCTTAAAGGACTCTATGATATATGCTGTCTAATTTTCAATGTAAAAAAACCAGAACTTTCATGGTTCAACATGGCTGGGCTGTGTGGGTGATGTTGACACCTCAATGGACCTGGAAAGCAGAGCATCGAGCTAAAGAGATTATTCTCAAGCCTTGGAGTTGGTCTTGTGAGGTTTTGGACATGCTTGGAGTACATCACACCGTCCTTCCTTCCTATTTCCCCCTTTTGAAATGGGAATTGTGAGGGAGTAAAATAATTTTCTTTCTACCCTTCTGAGTTCTTAGCTGAGACCCCCTGTAATAAAAGACATATTAACAAGAGAAAAAAACAAACAAGTTTATTAACATATATACCTCATGCATACATGGTAGATACCCAGGGAAAAATGAATAACTCAAGGAGGTGGCTTTAGAATTCAGGATTAAATGCCATCTTAATAGGGGCAGGGGCAGGGAATGTAGGTCTTTTAGGGGAGAGTAAGTGGTTTTTAGGAAAGATGAACAGGCCCTTAGAAGAACAGATGGGAGGTATGATAGTTTGTGACCAAGTTTGGGTGTGGTGTCTATGTCTAGTCTTCTATCCTGTAATGAGTCAATCCTCCTTGGTTGCTAAAACTCCCACCCAGGGGGAAGATTTATGACCATTAAGTTCCTGTTGGAGGATCTGTCTTCAGGCAGATAAGGAGAGTTCAGAGAAAGCCTCTTCCTGCATTTGCTGTTTTTCAAGTGCCAACAGCTTAAAATAATTAATATAACAAAGCAGCATATTTGGGGGCAGCATGTCCTGAACCGCTGCAGTCATCCTCCGGGGTGGCACGTTCTGCTGCCCTTCAGAAGATCTACCCTATTCCTGTCTCGCCATTGTGTTTTGGAAACATATGACTTGTTTGGTTTCACAAATTCATAGGGGAAGACTAATATTGCCTCAGGATGAATCATATCTAACTTAATTCTCACGCATATCTGCTTTAGATGACATTTAAATGAGTCTTTGGGCTTCAGAGTTGATGCTGGAAAGAGTTAAGACTTGGTGGACTGTGGGATGAAATGAGTGTATTTGGCATGTGAGAAGGACATGAATTTGGAGGGTTAGGGTGAAATGCTATGGACTGAATGTTTGCATCCTCCCACGGTTCTTATGTTGAAGACCTAATCCCCCGTGTGGGGTTATTTGAGAAAGGCCTGTGGGAGGTAACTGGGTCCTGAAGGTGGAGAGGAGACAAGGAGAGGCCGTACTTCCGCGCCCCCTCATGTGAAATTATAATGAGAAGACAGCCTTCTATAAGCCAGGAAGTGGTCTCACCAGATACGAGATCTGCCCCTGCCTTGATGTTGGACTTCCGGACTCCAGAACTGAGAAATAGACGTTTGTTGCTATATACCAAGCCACCCAGTCTATGGTATGTTATAGCAACCTGAGCAGACTAAGAAATTTTTGATTTGCATGATGATTTGCTACTATTTTCCTCTTCTCTCCTCCCCATAAAAATTTATTTAAAAAATTAATATTAGCTAAGCAAAAATCATTTGTAAAGTTTTGATTTCTTCTAGCACTTATAAATGTTAGAATAATTCTGAAAAGTGAAGTAAAATTACCAAGTGCCATTTTCAAGGAAAATGTTGACATCTATTGTTTATTCAATTCCAGTTTACCTTCAACATTCTTTTGTATTGGTTTCAGGTGTACAGCACAGTGTCCAGGCAATCACATACTTCTCAAAGTGTTCACCTTCTCCCAGTAATAATCACAGGGATGTGGTGTAAGTTAATAGTGTTGATATGACTATGTGGTGCTTGGGGTGGGGGTAACTTGGTGAGCTATGTGATTATTGACATCTTCTTTGGTTTCAAAGCAAGTCAAACCTATATAGCATTGCTCTTCCCCAACACAGTGTGTTTGAAAATGGGCAAGTGGCTGGTTTAAAGTTTATAGATGTCATTGATAATCTAAAGTTTGAGTTTGGCATAGTTGCTGCCTTTGTGTCTAAATCTCAACGTCTTCAGAGGAACTAACATTTTATATAGATTTGATTTCACACTTAAAAAATAAAGGTCAAATCACATCACCTCCCCTTTCTCAGGAATCACAGCTTAAATTGACTTTTAATGACCTCTCCATTTACTGCCTCTGAGATTTTATTTTATTTTATTTTTTAAAAGGAAAGAACTTCCAGGTAGAACTACATGCTGAAGTGAACCCTACCTTGACATAAAAAGAAATGAGGTTTGAGAGTGCTACACACACACACACACACACACACACACACACACACACAACTTATATCTCAGCCATTTTCTTCTTTCTTTTTAAATCTGATAATTTGATTTATTTACTTATTTTTCCCATTGCTTTTTAGAGAGAATGAAAAAGAGGGAGAGAGGGAGGGGGAGAGAGAGAGAGAAACATTGATGTGAGAGAGACACATTGATTGGTTGCTTCTCCCACAAGCCCAGACTGAGGCCAGAGATCGAACCTGCAACCCAGGTATGTGCCCTTGACCAGGAATCGAACCTGTGACACTCTAACCACATGCCAGCGCTCTGCTTTCTTTTTAATTTTTTTAAAAATATATTTTATTGATTTTTTACAGAGAGGAAGGGAGAGGGATAGAGAGTTAGAAACATCGATGAGAGAGAAACACCGATCAGCTGCCTCCTGCACACCCCCCACCGGGGATGTGCCCGCAACCAAGGTACATGCCCTTGACCGGAATCGAACCTGGGACCCTTCAGTCCGCAGGCTGACGCTCTATCCACTGAGCCAAACCGGTTTCGGCAGTGCTTTCTTTTTAATTAACATGTTATCAATATTTCTTTCAGCTCAGAAGCCCCAGATCTCATGATCCTTTTATATACCACTGCACACCATCTGGATAAGAAGGATGGGCACGGAGAACAAACATTTCTCGGTTTTAAAACACAGCTTGGTTCCTTTCACTTGACCGATCAAAGATCCAGAGTTGAAAGTCTTCATAAGTCACTTGGGTGGAGCAGCTATTGCTGGTCTGTTACTTGTCCAGTTTATAAACTGCCTATGACATAGTTCCTGAAAAGAACACAGAGCTCTTGACAAGAGTGTTGAAATAATGCTGATTTTTAACAGGGACAAAACACATGGGTTCTGTTTAGTAGAGGAGAAGGGTGGGAAGGGAGAAAACTGGGTTGTTGGTATTAAAAACCAACCCAGATAATAACAACCTAAGTGGAAACCAGAGCTTCAAGTATTTCCATCAGAAACACACATTTCTGGGGCCACTACTCTTTCAAGATAAGCACAGCACCTGCAGAAGAGTGTCTCCACTGAAGAGTCTAGTTATCAAATGTTTTTCCTAAGTGGAGGGGAGAGTTAAAAACAAAAAGCTTCTTAGCCTTCAAGTTAGCCTCAAAAGTAGAAGTATCTGTTGGAGCATCCAACCTGGATTCTAGGGAAATTCACCGTTCTTCGCCACTCTATTACAGTTCCAAGAGAAGGTAATTCAGGTATTGCTCTATTGACTTCAAACAAATAGCCAGATATTTCTCCCACAAAATGAGGTTTTTTTTCAGGAACAACAACGTATTGCAATTAGGGATATGCAATCTAATGGCAACCCATGCCCAGGTCCAGAGAACAAAGGAGAGGAACCTTCTTTTGTAGAGGAAATGGGGAATTCCGAGGGGCTGTCATAAACAAAGAGTTCATTGGAGAAAATGGGAGTTTGAAGAGTAGTGGCTTTTCATTGGCTGGGTTGTAAAAGTCTCGTCGACTGAGTGGTTGAGGAGAAAAATCCTCCTTCTTGCTGAGGTAGTGGAGTAGAAAAACATCTACCTGTTGGAGATGCCAGGTACTACTCTTCCTCTTTGGGGCAATTGACATCCAATTTAAATGAAGTTTCTGTTTATTAATCTTCACCGTGTCAGCAAAGGAAAAAGCCACAAGTCTTAAAAACAGCCAGACAGTCCCCATTTTGACTGGTCGATTTTTCCCTTTTGCTGTATTTCTCAGAATCCCAAAGTGCGTGATAGAAACTCTTCAGTTACTATAAGGAAACAGTCACAGGAAGTGTAGGAAGCAGTTAAGAGAAGCAAGTGCTAGTGGAAATGGAGGATTTGGTTTCAAGTCATTTCATGCCTGTGGAGTCTGGGCCGCAATGGAGAAAAACAGAAGCCACAATTAGGAGAGAGACCCACTTTGAAGTGCAGAGACCTCCCCTTGCTCCCTGTCCCCTGCCCCTTGCCCTGCGCCCCCTGCCCTTTGCCTTGCGCCCCCTGCCTGCTCCATTTCCTCCTTTCCATCTGCAATGCCTTCTCACCACCTCCTCAGATCCTGATGCCCTTCACAGCTGTGCTGATACGCAATCTTCTCCATAAAACGTTATGAACCGCTCCATCTGTAAGTTACTTTATCACCTCTGACCTCTGGTTGCACCATCATCCACCCCATTGCTCAAAGTACAGCCATTCTTTTCTCCCAGCCCTCACAGCCGATCCATCAGCAGGTCCTTTTGACTTTACTTCCAAAACATGTCTGCTTCTCTCCATCGGCACCAACTCATCCTAGTCTAAGTCATCCACATCTCTAAGGTAAACCAACACACCCAGCAGACTTCTGCATCCTTTAGGCCCCATTATTCTGCGGCTGGAGCACTCTCTTTGAAATATGCTAGATCCTGTCAATCCCTGTTTAAAACTCTATGACTTCCCATTACACTTAGAATAAATTCCAAATTCCTTATCAAGCCCTTCAGGTGTTCTTAGTTCAAGCGGTAGGTTTTCTTATTTATCCATTTGTGTCTTTGGCTTTTTATTTTTTAAGTTTTAAATAAAAATACAATTCACATGATTTGAAACTTTAAATGATATAAAAAGCATATATTAGTAAATCTTGCTCCTACTCTTGTGTCTACCAATTTCCCTATAGATAATCACGTTTACAAGTTTGTCGTGTTTCTTCAAGTAAATGCAAGCAAATAAGAATTTCTCCTTATGTTTCCTTTATTACATACACCATGGTAGCACATGTTCATGTTCAGCATTTTATTTTCTCACCTAATATATTTTGTTTCCATCTCAGAATGAGGCAACTCCTCATTCCTTTCTTATAGCCATGTGAGATTTTACTGTGGGAACACATAATCTGTTTAATCTGTCCCTTTTCAATGCACACTGGGGTTGTTTTTATCGCTCACTGTTATAAACAAGATACAATGAATAGCCTTATATGTAGGTTCTTTGGTTTGTGTGCAAGCATATCTCAAGGATAAAGTTCCAGAAAAAGAATTACCAGACCAAAGAGTCAATGCAATTAAATTTCTAATAAACATTACCAAATGTATCTTATTGCATCATTTCGTGTTCCTATACACAATGCCTGTTTTCCCATAGCTGCACCAGCTGAGTGTACTATCCAATTCTGGTATTTTTGTTGATCTAATGGATAAAAATGGAATCTCAATGTAATTTTAACTTGAATTTTTCTTATGATGAGTGAAGTTATGCACCTTTTTATGAGTACAAGGATCATCCTTCTGTAAACTGTTCTGTTCTTTGCTCGTTCTTCTATTGGGTTGTTGTCCTTCACCTTCTCATTTTCTAGGAATTCTTTATATATTGGGCGGATTGGTCCTTTATCTGTAACTATCTTGGCATTTAAAGCCACAGGGATCTGACCCCTCCTCATCTCTGGCCTCAGTTAACATAAGTCTACAGCCCACCTGTTACATTCCAGTCACCACGTTCTATGATCTTTTTCTTGCCTGAGGTCTTACTTTCGCTGCCCCTCTGCCTGGAATGCTGTTCATCATCATACAGCCAGACCATCCTTTTTTTTATATCAGATATCAGCTTATATAAGTATCACATAACCAAGGCTTTCCTGGATCACCCAGTCTTTAGAAGACACCCAGTTCCTCTCCATCATGCCATTTGCGTTTAATTCTTTGAGTAGCACTTATTCATCGCTGATATTTTTTCTTATTTGTTTTAGTTTGTTTATTATCAGTCTCTCCTCAACCAGAATAGATGCTCCAAGATAAACAGGTCTGTTTTGCTCACCACTCTATCTCCATGGCTTAAAAGAGTGCCTGGCACATAGTAGGCATGTCACACAGATCATGTGATCAATGTAGCTTTTCACTCTCTCTTTAGGCATTTTCAGGTACCTTTACCTTTAGAATGAGTGTCACCTGTCATATTCCCTAGAAAGAGGATTGAAAAGAACAAATTTTAAAGCTGCCAGTGTGTGCCAAACACTGGACTGGGTTTTATTTTACATCTCACACAGTCCTCTGGTCACTCTGAGCTGGTCAGCATTGTGTCCCCTTTTATCAATAAAGAAGCTGAGGCTCTATTAAACTCCCAAAGAAGTTGCCCAAGAACACGTGGTTTACAATGTGGATCCAGGAGGCCAGCTGGTTTCAGGCCCATTTTCTTCTTATGGTACCACACTGAGGACATCATCTTTCTTCTTGAATCTTTGCATAGCACCTACTGTTACTGGCACATTGTACATGCTCAATATATCAGAGAACCATAATATGTCAGGGCCTGACAGGGTTTAGTGGTCACCTAGACTTAACTAAGAGGTACAGTAAATTAGCAATTGGTCCAGGATATAAATCCGCCATCTCTGACTCGTCATCACTGGTCTCCTACCCACTCCTTGTCACCTTAGTCATGCCAAGCTCATTTCCACCTCAGGACCTTGATACTTTCCATTCCCTCTGCCTGGAATTTTTTTCTTCTCGATTTTCACATGGCTAGCTCTTTGTCATAATTCAGGCCTCAGAGCAGATATCTCCTTTGAAAAGACTTATTTGACCACTCCAACCAAATTAGGCAACTTTCCCCAATCACGTTCTATCCTGTTGTTGTTATCTGGCTTTTATTTTCTTCTATAAATAGTTCTCCCAATTTGGAATCGAGATATAATTGGACTATAACATTATATTAGTTTCAGGCATACAACATAATGAATTGATATGTATATATACTGCAAAATGATCACCACAATAAGTCTAGTTTACAATCTGGAATTATTAATTATTTGTTTTGTTTTTTGTTTTTCTTGTTGCATGCCTTTCCCCCTGGAATGTGAGTGCCTTGAGAAAAAGGGCTTTATTAGACTCTCTATGGTCCAGTGTCTAGAACAGTGCTTTCCCGATCTGCGATGAATCCTGTGGAATTTAAAAATTAACAAGTTGGCTCTAGAAGCAGCACGGCGGAAACACAGCCAGGAAGCTAACCTGGCTCAGTGATTACTCAGCTGCTATTACCAGAGCACGTCACTGGGCTTAGGTTTTCTCATCTCTCAGTCAGGGAATCGATGTTCTCTGTGGCCCCTACAGCATGATAATTTTATAAATTATTCATATGAGGAGTGATTTTCCAAGGGTGATGCTTACCCTTCAAAGTACAAAATCTTTTTTTTTTTCCATTTGAAATGGATGTAAATCTTTCTAAAAAGTATTGTATACTTTTCTGGCATTTAAACAAAATAATCAGAACATCATTTCCCTTCTTATTGAATCAGAGTTCTCATTCTTGAAAGTACATGTTGTGGGTGTTTCTATTGACTGATATTTCTCCTTATTTATGGGTTGTATTTCTCCTTCTTCAGATGTCTGATAATCATTGGGCATTATGAATGCTAAGTTGTTTAGTGCTTGATTTTGTTATCTTTAATAGAGAGTTGAGTTCTGTTTTAGCAGGCAATTAACTTACTTGTGAATCAACTTAGGTCTCGAGTAGACTTTACTCAAAGGATAGATTACCCTTCTCCTGACTGCTTGGAGGTTCAGTGAGATCATTCCATCTGGCTGGTCAGAACTTGAATGCCTCCTGGTCCTGGGAGAGTTTTAGTCATCTTTTAGTTCATAGCACCTCAGTGGTGGTTCTTTCTCTGGCAGTGGTTCTTTGCCCAGCCTTGTGGATTCTTACCCATATTTGCTTAATATGCAGCCCAAGGTTCATGGGGACCCCTAAACAGATGTCTAGAGTTTATCCTCTGCAGAGTTCCCTCCTCTCCAGTGCCTACATTCCAACGGCCACAGGAGCCCCAAACTCAGATCTCTATCTTCTCGGTTCAGCAAGCCGGCTGTGCTCTGAGTGTCCCCTCCCTCAACCACAGTGGGGCACAAAGTTAGGGCAGCAGAGGGGTTCATCACATTTATTTACCTTCTCTCAAGAATGATAGTCCTGTTTGGAATCTGTAAACAACTATTTCATACCCTTTTGCCAGTTGAAGAGGTATTTACAGAGGAAAACTAGTATGATATTACAATAGCTAGAAATGGAAGTTGCCTCCTTAGGTGCTTTTGAGGTGTGTAAAACTTATTTTCCCCAAGACTAAATGACCACATAATGCTACATATTTTTTATATTTTTCCTGGGAAAGAATATGATGGTTTATAATGCTCAAAGAAACACAAACGATACAAATAAACTGATGTAATAACTAGATATATCCCTGATGTAACTTGCTAAGTCAAAGAGTATAGGATTAAATAAAGTAATGGCCATTAGTACAGGCAGACTGACTAGAACATTGGTAGGTGTTGTTGTTTTTTCTAGGGGAGATGCTTGAAGCCAAGTCCTATTTTAAATTCATTTAGTGAACTAGTTATTTAAAGGATTCCTGTGGTGAATACTTTTCCAAAGCAAAGGATCCTTTTGTGAAATGCATAAACTCCTCCTAATCTTTGTGTAAATATAGCCTTTTATATACTTGGTTGGCTGTGAGGAATTTGTTTGCTAAGGTTAATTGTGGGTGTGGATGTGGATGTGTTTGGGGAAATGGGTAAGGAAGAAGGAGTTTGGTTGTGCCATGTCATAAACCGTGTTGGTTTGGACAGAAGCCATGAGGCTTTAGAACTGCATTTTGAATGATGATAAGAATGAAAAAACACAGAATGTAAAACCCTCGACTTAAAAAAAAAAAAAAAGAGGCAGCTGGTATACCAGTTTCTATTGTTACCTGTGCCCCCTGAGTTTCACAGAACACTTTCCAAAAACCTGAAAAGAAGCTTACCAGGTCATGTCTCTTCTGTGGCAGTTCACTCATCCATTTACTTTTTCATGCAATTAACACTGAGTGTCAGGTATTATTCTAGGTGCTGGGGACACATCGGTGAACAGCAGACAAGCCTTCAGAGAACCTACATTCTAGGGAAGTCTATCAGATAAACATTTAGGAAAGGGAGGGAAAGTCCAGGGGACCAAATACAATGACCAAAACTGTGTTAGGGGAGGAAAGGTCACTCTGGGGCGAGGTCCCACTCGACATTTGTTCTTTGCTAGGCATCCAGGACTTTCCACTCTGGTGACCTCCTGTACCTGGCCCATCGTCCTTGTTCTGCTCATGTCTGTCTAACTGCCTACCACAGTTATTTTGTTTTGTTTTTGGAATGCTTTCCTTTATATAGGTCCCTCATTTCTTGTTATATTAATTCCTGGGCATTTTTCATTTTGTTGTGATAGTTGCTACTTTGAATGTAATCTTTTTTCATATTTTATAACTGGTTATTGTGGGTGTTTGGGAAGATATATATATGATTATATACTACTAGAGGCCCAGTAACAAAATTTGTGCACCCTCAGGGGGCGGTGTCCCTCAGCCCGGCCTGCACCCTCTCCAAACTGGGACCCCTTGGGGGATGTCCAACTGCCAGTTTAGGCCGGATCCCTGTGGATCCGGCCTAAACTGGCAGTCAGACATCCCTCTCACAATCCGGGACTGATGGCTCCTAACCACTCACTTGCCTGCCTGCTTGCCTGATTGCCTGTAACTGCTTCTGCCTGACAGCCTGATCGCCTCCTAACCACTCACCTGCCGACCCGATCACCCCCAACTGCCTTCCCCTGCTGGCCTGATCACCCCCAACTGCCCTCCCCTGCAGGCTTGTTCACCCCCAACTGCCCTCCCCTGCCAGTCTGATCGCCCACAACTGTCCTCCTCTGCCAGCCATCCTGTGGTGGCCATCTTGTGATGATGTCGGCTTTTATTATATAGGATTTAATAAGAATATGATGTCCAGTCACTTGACTGAGGTCTCAATTCTGTAGTCTTTCAGGTGCCTCTGGTTTTCCAACAGTTAAAATATGCAAATAACATTATTTCTTTCATCCTCTTTGAATCTGAAAGACATTCCTTTAACAGCTATTGGGAGTGAACATCTTTTTAGGTGTTTATTGGGCATTTGTTTCTTTTGGGGATTTGTCATATTTTTATTGATCCAATAAATTCATTTCCATTTTAAATATATAGTTACACATTATTTCCACCAAGAGAGATAGGAGTCACCAAGTGTTGAACATAAATATTAGAATGTGAGCAATCTAGAAACATTTGAGAATCACTGCTGGAGGCTGCATGCCTGAAAATTGATTTTTCTTTTTTCTTTTTTCGTTTTGTTTTGTTTTTGTTCCTTGGTCCTTAAAACCCAACAGAGGGAGAAAGGGGACCAATAAAACACTCGCCCAGAACGGGGAATGTGTTGTTCCAGTTCAGCAGCCACAGAGCCATGGTTGGCCCCAGCCCTCCCCTGGTTCCCACCCACTGGGCCACCTCCTGTCCCTTCACACCGGGTGGTCTCCCTGCCAGGTTTGAAAGGATTATCCAGGATCAATATTTGAAATAGTTGTATTTTTTTTTTCTAACTGGAGTTAAGTTTATAAGCTTTTTTTATTTAACCACCAAACACCAGAAATAAAAATCTGGAAGAGAGCCAGTTTGACTCGGAGCCAGTGCACTTCCTCATAGCCAAGGAGCTCGCCCTTCGTCCTCATTTTTCCCGAGTTACTGACATTTCCTTTCAAAAGTGATTGCCCAGCTTCTCAAATTCTTCATCTGAGCCCTTCAGTCTCCAAATGATTCCCGGAGATCCTGCCCTCCCAGCCCAGAGCCCCCACCCCAGCCCCTGACACCTGAGCTGTAACTGGGGCCTCAGCCACGTGACCTGGGCTCTGGCTCCAAGTCATTTCCCTGCAGAGCTGTAATTGCCAACTCTGCAAAGGCAACAACAACAACAACCTCCCCAAGGCTCTGGTCAGTTGGGGAGGGGGCAGCAAGAGCATCTGAAGCATCTGAAGGCTGGTCCCTGCAGAGGTGTGGGGAGAGCTTTATTCATACTAATCTCTAAGGGCTGGATACAGTCATGCACCGTGTATCACTCATCCAGTATGTATTCATTCACCAGGCCCTCTCCTAGGCACCGGCGAACAAGACTAAACTGACCCCGAGTGAAATTTACTGCCCAATGAGAAAAGAAGATGGAATAAGTAATTCCTAAAAAAAAAATCCATAATTACAAGTGTGAAAATTCAGTTTAGTCAAGTGGGAACAATTCCATGGCCTGGTTTACAAGGTCCTTTTGCAATCCTTCAAAGGGAGTCAGAGGAACAGCAAGGAGACTATCCCTGGGATTTTTGATGGCCGTCCCTTTCTTCTGCCTCCCACATGTCGGGATGGGCCATCCTGAGAAAACAGACAGTCCTCATATGAGTAAGGAGACGTAAGGGGGAGGGTATGGGGAAGAGCTGGGCGACACTGGAGCTGCTTTCCCTCTCTCCTTGGGAAAGCAGTCTCAAGGCTCAGCCCTGCAGCTCTCATGACCTCTCATAGCACTTTGGGGCTGGTCTGAGACATGGCTGGATCGTCCCCTGTTGGCCTTCGGAGTCCTCTCTGAGTCAGCTTTCACTGACCCTCACATTTAGGGCTCCTCCCCTCGTCTCCCTGGTCTTTCATGCTCAGAAGTCATGTTCCAGATGGACTCAGCTGGCAAGTGTCTGAGACGTGTCTCAGCATCTTGTGATGTGTTCCTGAACCTCTGGGCCCTGTGCGGGGTGAGTCACTGGCTCTAACTTGGTCCCTGCTGCATATTGGCCCCTTCTTCCTGGGTCCATACACTAAAGCCCATCTTCTGAGAGCAGACCCCCGAGTCCTTGCGATAAGGCCTGGAGGGGACCGCTCTGCAGTGAGGCACAGCCAGTTGGGCCTCCCCTCCGAAGATTTCCCCTCCCCTCCTTGTCCTGGACACTGACTCTTCCCAGAACTCATTTGTCAAAGGAGAGAAATAAAAGCACCAGCCAACTGGGCCTTTCTCCCTCCCAGCTCCCTTTCTCACCTAACTTTAGTTATACCTGGGCTGTGAGACCGAACACAGCCGGGAACACTGTCAAGGCGGGAATACTGCTGTCCATCCAAAAGGGTGAATTTCCTTTCTAGCAACTTAGGGTCGGTGCTGAGTTGGTGACATCAAGAAATGGTAGGAGAGAAAGAAGCTTTTGTCTTGTGCTTAAGAGACCTCCTGGATTCAAATCCCGGTACTGTGACTTCCTAGTTGAATGGCCTTGGGCAAGTTTTCTGTGCCTCAGTTTTCTCATCTATGAAATATAAACAAGCACCCACTCATAAGACTATTGTGAACATACAATGAGTTAAAACATATACAGATCTTTTTAAAGTCCTTTAAATATAACTGTTCGTAATAGTGCTCTTGCAGGTATTATAGGATCTTAGGGAGGTTCTTTTTTGTAGCTTTTTTGCCACTTCAGACTGGTAATAATTTTTATGTATAGCCTCCCCTTTCTGTCTTTTTGAGATTAGTATTTCAAAGTAGCTAATTTAGCATCTTTTCTTCCATTTCTGCCAACCTAATTCGGTTTGGCTGGAATGATTCCTTTGCTCTAATATCTCTGGGCTCTTGTTCACCAAGGTGACCCTTGGTGAGGGCCTGGACAGGAGAAACCCATTCATGATTTGGACTCTTCTTTTCTCCTCAAACCTGAGGCCTTGCTTCTCTATAGCTGACTCCACAGAGAGCCTGTTCGAATCATCCAGCCAGCAATCCATTCATTTATTCCATACACACACCAATATTGAGCATCCACTCTCTGTCCAGTACTGTGAGAAATACTAGGTCTTAAAAATATTTGGGTGAAAAATATTCAGTTCCTGTGCTCAAGAGCTCAAAATCACAGGCAGTTATAGTCCTGGTGTTCTGAGTGCTATTATGAAGGTAGTTGTGGGGTGCTTTGAATAAAAGATTGGTACTTGGCCTGATGCTGGGTATGGGGGCTCATGGTGTTCTGCACTGGATTCTGGAAGCTGAAGAGCATTCCTCCAGGTGAAATGAGGGAAGGACATTCCTGGCCAAGGATGCACCAGGCTCAAAGACCTGGAGAAGACAGAGAGCAGGCTCCGAGCTCGGTGCGGACTCCCTGGGCAGGGGTGCCAGGAAAGCATGGAGGCTACTCTCTAGCTTCCCCACTGATGATCTGGGTCTGTCATATTTACCCTATCATTTCTTATTCATTAATATTTCATCTCAAATGGCGCTCAAAAATGGAGTTAATTTAGTAAATTTCACTTGACCTATATAAGCTGGGGGGCTCATATGTTCCATGATGTTATGAATACTTTTCACACTTCTGGTTAAACAAAACAGATTAACCACATGTGTTTATCCCAGCTGCCTTGTAAAAATACCACTGAAATGAGAATAGAGCAGAAAAAAAATAAGCATAAACTCACAAAGCCAAAGAGAGGAGACAATAGTAGATGAGAAATGCCAGGAAGTTGTTGGAGTATGAACAGCAGATTAGGGAGCAGAGCGGTGTCTCAGATGGAGTTCCCTGTGAAGCAGACGCGGAGGTGGAGCTCTGAGGCAGGAAGTTCAATGGGCGGAGCTCTTGGGAACACACCTGCGGAGGAGTGAAAGCAGCAGGACCCGGCAGAGGAAGAAGTGAAACAGGGCGATGCAGTCACAATGGTCTCAACGGACTCCAGGAAGCTCTTTACAGTGGTCCCAAATAGAGACAAGGGGCTCAGGCCTTTGTACCCCTCCACTGAGCAGTCCCTGGATGTGGCTTCCCCAGAAGGAAGATAACGTTGGGTGAGGCCGGTCCCTTCATCCGGGGCCAATTCCTGGGAAGGAATTCAGCTGTAAGCCTTCATCAGCCAATACGTCAACAGCTGAGAAATGAGAACCTCAGTCAAAAATGGAATATCTGGGTGGTGCACCCCACCACTCATTACAAAGATATTCAAAGGAGAAGTGAGCCCATTCACCACAGGACGTGGGCAAGGCCCAGGGACAAGGTGTCTGAGGGCGAGGCGGAGGCATGGGGCTGGAAACGGAGGCATCATGTGGAAGGCTGTGTGAGAAGGTCCGCGCCTCTCCTCACCCCTGGCGGGGGACTGAAGATTTACAATGTGGAGCACTTCAGCCAGAGGTTCCAGGGCAGAGACACCAAATATGGCAGGGGTGTCCTGGGAGGCACCTGAACATGAAAGAGGTGAAGACAATTTTCTAAAAATGGGCAGGTCCACATTCTGAGTGGTGAGACCACCGACCCCAGCAGGCAGGAGTCTGGACAGGGAATTCATCTCTAGGGAGACTGGCCAGCCCAAGAGAAAAGACCTACCACAGTGAGATTTGGTGGTTCTCAAATAAATAAAAAAAGCAAGCCAGTCATCTTATCACCCTAATAAACTTTACCGAGCAATAAACCTCTTTTATCTGATTTTCATATTCCAAAAACTTCACATAGCTTTTAACCCGCTTTTTAGTGCCTCGCTCTCAAATATGGCCAATGATAAGACTGATATACTTGGGGAAGAACAATGTGAAAGACAGTTGCAAAGGCAGATTGATGGCAAAAAGAGCTCAGAGGAAACAGACAATGCAGGCAGCAAAAAAAGAAAACTAAAAACAATGACAAAAATCCTTCAGTGTCTTCAGACACATAATAGGTGCTATTGCATCATCGAAATAGGAACTATACACCATAAAATGGAGCAATCACAGAATAAGTAAACTTTTTCCTCCTTCATATAAGTCCAATTAGTGAAAAAGACAGCAGAAGGGGGTGGGACTCCTCCACAAAGTTATTCAGGGCTGAGCTGACAAAGATTCTGCCGTCTTTAACACCTGGCTTCCAATGTGACCCCGGGAAGAGAGGAGGGTCTCTGGGGTGTTTGATGGCTCAGGTCCGTAAGTGGCGAGCATCACTTCTGCTCTTATTCCACCAGCTGAAACGAGCACAGTCTTGCCTTGTGCTCAGGAAGAGGAAGGGTCTGGTTTAGAAGTGCTGGAAGATAAAGTCAGGGAATTCTCACACCAGGCCTGGAAGCTGACAAGTCCGGATCGAAGCAGGCAGTGGGAAGGCAGCAGGAGGGAATGTCTCCGGGGAAAAGATGGAGCTGAAGGAACAGCAGATGTGTAACTGAAAAAGAAAGCTGAATTCAGAGGGTTTTATAATGCTTTTGTGAGTGCAGGAAGAGATTATAATAGTGAAAACTGAATAGACAATAAAAGGGGGGGGGGAATTATTGCTGTAGAAAGAGCAAATGGCAAAAGAAAGAAATGTAATCATATTGCCTTTCATAGTAAGATGAAAGCTAAACAGTGATTTAACCAAACATTTTAAAACATCTATTTTGGAAGAGTGAAGTAGGGTAAGGGACTGATGAAGAGGAATAGGGCTAAATCTTCATCTTCTGTGTAGAAAGCCAACGGATAATATATAAAAGTATTGACCTGGGGAGTAGCAGTATAACCCTATGGGTTAGACATATGGACATAAAGAGCAGAAAATACTCGAGGAAGATAAAGGAGATGGAAAGGAGTAGGCAGGGGACTATTGTTGTTTATAGACCTTATAATATTATTTTACTTTTAAAACTTTGTATATGTATCACTTCAAGAATAATAATGACATAAAAAGTCAGTTATAAAAATGCCGGTGATAGCCCTGGCCAGGCAGCTCAGTTGGTTAAAGCTTTGTCCCTTTACACCAAGTCTGAGGGTTTGATACCCAGTCAGGGCACATACAAGAATCAACGGGTGAATGTATAAGTAAGTGGAACAACAAACTGATGTTTTGCTCTCTCTTTCTCTCCTTTCCTGACTCTCTAGAATCAATAGATGAAAATTTTGGGGCAAAATCTATTAAAAATTTTTTTCAGTTATAAAAACTGTCTTGAGGCTATAAGATACAGCGTGAAGAATATAGTCAGTGATATTGTAATAACTCTATGGTGTTAGATGGGTACTAGACTTACCAGGGTGATTGTAAGTTTTATAAATGTCTAATCACTATGTTATACACCTGAAACTAATATAGTATATTGTATGTCAACTGTACATGAAAAATTAAAAAATTAGCCTGTTTGACGTGGCTCAGTGGTTGAGCATTGACCTATGAACTAGGAGATCACGGTTTGAATCCCCGTCAGAGCATATGCTGGGGTACGGCCTCCATCCCCAGTGTGGGGCATACAGGAGGCAGCCAGTCAATAATTCTCTCTTATCGTTGATGTTTCTATCTCTCTCTCCTTCTCCCTCCTCTCTGAAATCAATAAAAATATATTTTTTTAAAATTCTAAAAATATGTTTAGTGAGGCTTGACAAATACAGTGTTGTTAATCACAAAATAATAATTAAAAAAATATTAAAGTCCATGGACAGGACCAGTTTCGGGGATGACTGGATTCAGGAACTTGCACGAAGTCATCAGGACTTGCTTGCTCACCTGTGTGCTCTCTGTATTGGCTTCATTTTCAATTAGGCCCTCTTCATGGGTCACAGGACCTCCTGGTCCATGGGTTCTTTCCCATTCTTCCTTCCTTCTTAATTAATTTAAAATTTTTTCAATTGTGGTTTAGAAATAGCCATTTTTAAGTGTACAATTCAGTAGTGTTAAGTACATTCACATTGTTGTGCAACAGATCTCCAGAACCATTTCATCTTGCAAAATGGAAACGCTGTACCCATCAAACAACAACTCTTCGTTTTCCTCTGCCCCCAGCTCCTGACAGCCATCATTCTAGTTTATGATGTTTTCTTATATCGATTAGTGTCAGCAGAAAGGAACCTCCTTTTCCTGATAATTTGGTCCAAGTCTCAGGATTGTGTTCGATTGGACTGACCAGGAGTTTGCCAACATCCCCACAGCAAATAGCCTGCGAGGCAGGAATGAGTGGCTGCCCAAGTAGTGCTCACACACAAAACCAACCGGGTCCACCCCACAGAGGGTGGGAGGGTCAGGCTGTGCGGCATCACGTCCCTCCCCTGCTCACACCCCGCCTGACTTAGGCTTACCTGTACCTACATGACCTTCCCAGCAAGCAAGGTGATCTCAACTCTCCAGGGACTTTTTTTAAACCTTTACAGTATAAATTGTTTTTTAAAATGATTTATTGTTTGGGTAAATAGAAAATTGTGATTATTAATAAAGTTGACCTTCTTTGGAGAGGTTTATTCGTTATTTGTATTTTTTTATGAATTATCTGCTCATGCTCTTTGCCCATCTTATATTATTGACAAATATATATAGCAGGCGTCCAAATTCTAATAAATGTACAAAATCATGTTTTAAAAAATATTTCATGGTGCCTTACACAGGACTTTAGAGATTACCTAGCAGCGTGATTCTCACTTTAACAAAAACACCAGAAGTGAAGTGTCCAGCCGGCTCTAGAACCCTGCTGCTAATGGGTGAAGGAACAGAAAATCCAGTTTGATCCTCCACCTGTTAGATTATGCTGCCTCCTCAAGGACTCCTAAATTTGGTTCCCTGAAAAAGCACATTTCCTGCCCAAATGCTATATTCTGGGATTACAGAAAGCCACCTTTACTTTCCCACAATTTGCAGCATTTTGAAAAGACTGCGGATAAATAGCTGAGAAGATTTTTAAGCGAACTTGAGGGCCCTTGTGATTTCATGGCTATAATTTTGGCATTCCCCAACCCCCCCCATCCCCCCCCCCCCCGCAGCACCTTACAAATCTCCATTTCAACTAGCACAGTATTGCACTCTAATTTGCTATTTAAATTATATAAGTTAAAGTTTTAAAAAAAAAAAGATTAGTGCTGTCAAGGAATGAAAACGAAATGCAGTGACCACGCTGCTGAGATTTTGCAGAGGAAAGAGTGAAATGGGTGGAGCAACCACTTCATTGTGGGCCCCGGCGCCTTTTTGTTGTGCAATCCTGGAATCCCATGAAGCTCCTGACCACAGAAGTGACTGAAATGCCCTGACTGGAATGAAGCGGTCTACTCCTCCCACTGTTCTCACTTAGCATTAGTGATATGGTCATTGTGTGGGTCACAGCAGATGTAATTTGTAGAAGAATAACTGGAGGTTTTAGATAGTTTCAAAATGTAAACTGAACTCCAAGGAACATGAGGCATTGGGCAGGATTTTCTCGCAGGGAGCAAATCTCTTTGTCCAGAGTAAATTTAAATAATTGTTTTGTTGACTCTAAGTTTCAAGATTAATCAAGTATCTACTGTTGTTTGGAAGGCTAACTGCTGAAGTCTGTATTTTTATCTGTTAACTTTGTGTTTCCTTTTTCCTTGACAGTGTTCACCACTCAAGCGATAAGAGGTCAGGCAGTCCCCTCAATTAAGCTCTGGCAGGAGGAGAGGAGAAGAATTATTTTAAGTATAGATAATAGAGAGGTTTAAAATTATTGAGAGACTAGAGGCCCAGTGCATGAAATTCGTGCACTTGCCAGCTTAGGCCCATTCCCCGGGGATTGGGCCTAAGCCAGCAGGTGGACATCCCTCTCACAGTCCAGGATCTCTTGCTCTTTACTGCCTGCCTGCTCACTGCTCCTTACTGCTCGACTTGCTGCATCTGCCCCCTGGTGGGGAGGGACTGCAGGAGGGCTCCAGGGCATGTCAGGCCCATCTTGCTCAGTCCTGATCAGCCAGATCCCAGCAGTGCACATCATAGCGACTGGTCGACTGGTTGACTGTCTACCCCCTGGTGGTCAGTGCACATCATAGCAACTGGTCGACCAGTCAACTGTCTGCCCCTTGGTGGTCAGAGCACGTCATAGTGTGTGGCTGAGCAGCCTTAGCATATCATTAGCATATTACGCTATGATTGGTTGAATGGCTGACTGGACAACCAGACACTTAGCATATTAAGCTTTTATTATATAGGATGAGACTAGAGCCCTGGATGGACACATCTTGACCAGTAAAGGCAGAAGGGCAGGGTCAAAGCTAACAATAAATAGGTAGAGCACTTACTATGTGCCAGACGTTGTAGGAAACAGTTACAAGTATTATCTTATTTAATTTTTACAACAGCCCATGAGATAGGTACTATTATCTTCACATATGAAGAGACTAAGCTTCAAAGTTACATGCCCAAAGGCACACAGCCAGACTTCCTAGGGCCAGATCAAGCCATTGGACTCCAGGACCCTGGGCTCTTGCTATAAAACTCCATGAATGCTCTGGAGGCTGTAGCCCCTGTTCCTGAAATAGTGCTCGTCAAATAGTAGGTGTCCAAAAAATACTAGCTGTCCGAGTGAATTAATACTCCATGCGGGTTCAGCCCGGATCAGTGTGCTCTGCAAGCCAGGGAAGAATGCAAACTGCATTTGGATGGCCTTTCGAACTCCTCAGAGCTTTCTGCTTCAACTTAGAACTCAGTGGATAATTGTCACATTAATGAACCCTCTTTGTCTTAGCAGGATGACATTATGTACTTAAAAGTGATGGTTATGCTTATCACAGAATGAATTTTTTAAAAGTTAAAAAAACTAATTACTGAATGTCCAAATGGCAGGGGGTTGGTTAAATAAATGATAGAAATGCGATGATGGGATACTCAAGTTGTAGACTACTGCATGGCATAAAAACTCAATTTTTAATTCTTGTCCAGGGGAAGAAGCAGGTTACAATAATCTGTAGAGTATTATCTTAATAATGTGCATATATTTATGTGTAGTAAAGTGTCTGAAAGAAAATACATTGAAGTGTTAATAGTAGGTATCTGTGTGGCAAGAGAATGTTAGTTTTAATTTTTTTGTGATGTTTTATTTTTTCAAATTTTCTATACTAACTATGCATTTTATGAGAAAAAAAGCAATAATGTGATTTTTTTAAAGAGCAGTTATAAAAAATTTTTACTCTTGTTTTTATTTATTTATTTCAAATTCTCTACAATAACTATACATTTTACAATGAGATTAAAGCAATCATGTGATTTTTTTAAAAAAGCAATTGTAATCAAATTGAATCTTGTTTTAAAATTAAGATATGAAGTTACAGCTTAACCAAAGGCAACATAGTGTAGCTGGTAAGAAATTGGAGAGTGAAATCAGACTGCCAGTGTTCAGTTCCCAGCTCTATCTTTTATGAGCAATGTGATCTTGGTTAAATTACTTATCTGTTATTCAGTTTCTACATCTATAAAATGGAAATATTACTTCCTACCTTAAGGAGTTGTTATAAGGATTAAATGAGTTATCATATCTAAGGCATTTAGCATAGGGCCTGGGACACGGCACGTGCTATATGAGTTTGTTATTATTATTGTCATTGTTATAAGTGAAAGTGGAGGTCGGGATGCCTTGAGGGAAAGAACTTTCTGAGGCCCCCATGGGAGGATTGGGTTTTGTGGAAAGCTTTACTGATGATGTAAAAATAAGGGGGTTCCCATCCAAGGTCCCATCTCTGTCTGTCTCTCCAGGGAAGAAGTCCAATCTTGTCTTCAGCAGGGCCAGAATTAAGGCCACTGCCCAGAGTTTCTGCTCCATGTTAAAGTCCAGTCCGTTCCAGCAGCTGCCTAACTTAGCTCACATCCCCAGTTGCTGTCCATTGCGTGTGGGGTCTGCAGGGTCATACATGACACGGCTGCTCAAGACCACCTGGCTATGGGGAGAGAAGAGGCCAGTGCACAGGTAAGTGCGGGTCATGAGCAAGAAAAGAGCAAGAGGGAAGAAGAGCAAGGAACTCTGGAGATTTTCACCGGGAACTTCCTCAAACTGACCAATTAACACAAGATTCTTCATGCTTCTGGTGGGGTCCCCCCCTGGCCAATCCGTTATTCCCCAGGCCAGACGGATAGGTAAGCACCTCTCCTGTGCCCTCCCGACTTCTACTTCATGTGTGCCCATCTCCACCTTTGTTCCATCCCTTCCCCCAGTGATCTGCAGGGAACGGACCGTGGTTCCCGGGGGAGCGTGACGCTGTAGCTTCCTGGTGGAGCTGCCCAGGTGACCGTGCTTATAATGTCTGGCCTCCCCTTTGCTCTCTTCCTGTTGTTAATATTAACCAGCTAATTACAATAACAGCATCATTATTTTTATTATCATTAAAAATTCTCTCATCCTATCCTTAAAAATGCATGGGCAGAGGCAAACCTAGGTCAGGCATTTTAATGCCCACATATTGGGACTCCTTTAGTCCAAACTTGTGACTAGGATATGCCATCAGGATCCCGGGAAAGAGACCCAGCTGGGCCTCCCTGGGCTCAACAGTACCATCTCTGAAGTAAGCAGATTTTATAAAAAACTCAAGATTTATTTTGTCTTAATTTATTAACCAAACTAGAGGCCCGGGGCACAAAATGTGTGCACGGATAGGGTCCCTAGGCCTGGCCAGCAATCAGGGCCGATCTGTGGGGCGACCAGTGGGGTGATTAGGGGGCCCCTGCTGGCACCCGCCTTGGCCAGCCTAGTGCCGCCCACTCGCTTGCCCCCCCATACCCCCCCTGCTGCTGGTCACCTCCCTCTGCAGGGTGACCGGTGGGGCGATTGTCCCCCACCCACCCTGCTGGCACCTGCCTTGGCTGGCCTGGGGTCTGCAGGCTGGGGGCTGGGGGCAGCTCCTGCATTGAGCATCTGCCCCCGGTGCTCAGTGCGCATCATAGTGACTGGTTGTTCCACCGGTTGTTCCACCATTCGGTCGATTTGCATATTAGGCTTTTATTACATTGGATTAGCCAAAATATGAAGTTACAATCAGGGGAAAAATATACAGGGGAGAGAGAATTCTTCCTATCTCAACCCTCAAATCACCTTCTACCATAACCCTTGACCTCACTATGTTCCCCAAAGATAAGCCACCTTTGCGAACATTCAAATTCTTTTTCTCTCACACCCCAGGCCTGGCTTTAACAACTGACCTCCACACAGAAGAGGCTGGGTTCTCCACCAGCCCACCTCACACTAGCCCTGACCCCTGAGGTCCTGGGAAAGGAGCCGGAGCCCAGCCCGCTCAGGAGAGTGGGAAGCGGCAGTGAGATGCCCTCACTGGCCCTGCTCCCAGGCTGGCTTTCACTGGCCTTATCCTGGTGCGGAGGCTGGGACTTCCTGCCCGGAAGCACTAGGCTTGGACACAATGGGGGCTATCAGTCACCGGCCATCAACGCGCTGGTGGGAGCCCTCCACTGAGCTGTCAGTTTTCCAGGCCTTTCCTGTGTGAATCTTTGCTTCCGTGGACTCTTGTTTTGGTCTTTAACGAGATGGGAACACTTACCCCCGCTGTCTCAGTGGGTCAGCTACCTTTCACTTCCTGTCCTTTCCAACGTTGGGAACATAGCTTAGGTAAAGAAAGTGTTTCTTCCACTCCTTCTAGATTTTTTTTTTTTAATTATAGGTGAAATTGATGTATTAACTTCATTGGTTTCCATGATGATACTAATTCTATCAATTGAGCAAATTAATATATTATACCTATATTGGAGTTTACATTCTTAATCTAAGGGCTTATATGGCTTATTTACCAGCCTTTAACAGAGGATGTTTCTATATTAAAAAGAAAAAGCATATATTTTAAGACCTAATAGTTTACTTATAAGAAAACATTTTAAAGGAGACAAAATTTATCATGTGGCAAGTCTTAATAATACAAACAGCAGAATCGCTTTAAAAACTCAAGCTTAAACTAACAGCTATCAGTTACTGAATACTTACTATATGTATCAAGTGGTTTACCAGTACTCATGCTAGCTCACTCAGTCCTCAGGGCCACCTGTTTTCTGAATGAGAAAACTGATCCTCAGAGAAGCTGAATAACTCGCTGAGATCAGCCCGGATATAAATGTCAGGGCGGGGGTTTGAACTCAGCCTGTGTGACCACAAAGTTTGTGCATTTGACGCTCTACTATCTGCTGCCCCCAAAGTAGCTGACACCACTCACATCTACTAACAATCCCGAATATCATTGTAGTTCTTGAACACAGCTATGGACCACGCTGGTCTCCCTTCCACCCATACTGACCCAGCCACAGCTTCTCAAAACTCCTACCCCCCGCACGACTTGAACAGCTCTAAGCTCAGGAAAGATGATGG
This sequence comes from Cnephaeus nilssonii, assembly GCF_951640355.1. Classification (NCBI taxonomy): domain Eukaryota; kingdom Metazoa; phylum Chordata; class Mammalia; order Chiroptera; family Vespertilionidae; genus Cnephaeus; species Cnephaeus nilssonii. The sequence continues at coordinate 34,821,649 of NC_137078.1, forward strand.
GGTTTGTGCACACGTACTCCCCTGTAATTCAAAAGAAAAACTAACCTAAACCACAAAGAAAGTGTCAACAAGTTAAGCAAAGGTATGGTTTTTCTGATGTGTATATCTTTATATGTGATAATACATACACACACACACATGTATAGGATATAATATCAGATGGATATAAACAATTTCCAAACAATTCTTGGGAAGTTCCGACCTTACTGAACCATAAACACACGCTTATCTGCCTATTGGGTAATTGGGGGAAACCGCCAAAGGGCGACCTGCTGTCCCCCTCCCTGAGCAGGCGTCAGTCTGTCCTCTCCTGCAGCAGGAGTGAGCCCTCGTGGGGAGGAGGACAGCGGGGTCTGGGGGCCCCCCGGAGGGAGGCCTGCTCTGACTCAGCAGGCAGTGGGCCAGACCTGCACCTCCCTGTTTACTTGGATTCCACTGGGACCCATTTTACAATGACTCAGATTAGCTCTCGCTGCCCTGTGAAGCCTGCTCTGGGTTAACACCCCAACAGTCAATTTGTTATTTAATGACTTTTTGTGACATCCAGCCAGCCTGCCTGAGGGGCAGATCTCTGAGGCCAGGATGACACATGATGGATCTCTGCCATTGCTGTGGTTTCCATGGGACCTTGGTCACGTGCAGGGCCACTGGCTGCACTTTGAGGAGCGCCATCCTGAAACGAGGTCCACGTGAGAAGCCAAGAGGGAGGACCGTGGGCACTTGTCAGGGAAGAATGGCGGCGGCTCAGTCTGAGGAGTCACTTGGGTGAAGCGACTTCATACAAGCAAGTACCTCCACCCGAAAAAAGCAACTGGGTCCCTTTGGGGTGCTGTGGAAGCCATGTGACTTGGGGAAGCGCAGGGTTTCCAGAAGAATCCAAATGTATAAACCAGGGGCCCTGAGGTTTCCCGGAGAGTGTGGGTCAGGGAGCCTTCCTCCAATGCCTCAGATCATCTGCTTAGGGTTTTATGAAGTCCATTGCCTGGAAGCCCTGGGGTGGCTGTGTATTGGAAAAGCATGGCTATCCAGCAAGTTGTTGGAGATCTGGTGACCTGGACAAGGAAAGAGTCTGGTGCTGGACTCCAATTCTGCTTCATCCACATACATGGCTTCAGCACAACCACAATGAGGACGTTCAGCTTTCTCTGCTGAGACAGATCCATCAGCAGGATGCAGAAAAGCTGGATGCCCCGTGGTGTCGATTCAGGTCTAAGGCCCAAGGCTGGCTGGGGAGTGAGATCTGAGGAACGGGTGTCCCCAGAGTTACAGAGGCCACCATTGCCTCTGCTTCCTCCTTTGCTCCCACCACTCCTGTCTCCCAGCACCCCCTCTGGAGGCAGTCCAACACCTCCTTCCCCTGCCTGGGGTGAGGGTGAGGAGCATCCGCCCTGGGTCAGCTGGCTTAGCTCAGCCCATCACCTCAAAGTTCAACAAGCATTATTCCACACCAAGCGGAATTCTTGTGGCTGAGGAGGAGGAGCCCACTGCCTCCTCCCAGGCCTCCTGGCTGGGAACGCCCACTTGCACCAGACGGCGGGGAAGGCTGCAGCTCCTGACAATTCATTCCTGAGCCCTTTGGTTCCTTTTTCCCAGTTCTCAATTCAGTCAGGTTCCAGATGTGATTAAAAATAAAACAGGAGAAAATGGCTTGGAAGACAAAGCAGACTTGTTCCCCCTTTTGCAGATGAAGTATGATTTTGAGGACAGAGCCTGGTCTCTAAGGATTCTTTGGTTTAAGTAATATGTGCTTTGGGAAGTCATAATCGTTTCAAGGGGCTTTTTCACTGTGTTGAGGAAAGTGCTGTAGCTTCACCTGGCAAAAGGAGGCATTGAAAAATAGAGAGATAAAGTGATTTCACAGCTTCAAACAGAAAATAAAGACTGGATTTGAAGTGCTTTGAAGTTTATAATTCTGTCCTACCGTGTTCCTCAGGGAGGAAGCTGGGGACCCAATGGGGTCTTCAGTTGTAAATTGTGAGACCCGGACAATCAATATTATGTTGGTGGCAACATACAATTAAGAGCTTTAAGAATGCCTTTGGGCCAGCAGCTTAAAGGGAGCTTCTAGGAAGCTCTTCTGGGAAATTAGTGAAATCTGCAGAAATAGTTAATGATGTTCATTACAGGGTTGCTTACAATACCAAAAAGTGAGAACTAGCCCAATAGAACAATTAGGAATGCATTTATTATGGACCATTGAAAATGAGGCTGTAGAAGAGTAGTGTTAAAGGAATAATGTATTGCTACATGAATAAGGCAGGCTTCAAGACAGTATGTGTAGTATAACCCCAGTGTCAATTTAAAAAATCTCAGAAAAATATTAGAGTGACATTATTTCTGAATAGTTTAACATTTTTCCTTTATGTTTTGTAAATTCTCTGCATTGAATATGCATTTGTTTTTTAGTAAAAATACACACACAGTAAATGTTACAAAAACAGTACTCAACAAGGTAACTAAGATTCTAAGTAATGGGAGAGAAAGAGTGTGGGCTTTTATTAGTTGGGGAGGTATTTGATTACTGATTCAATCTCCTTCTTCATTACTGGTCTGTTCATATTTTCTGTGTGGTTTTTTTTTTCATAATACAGTTTCGTTATAACCTCAATGGTAGGTTATACATTTCTAGAAACTTATCCATTTCTTCAAAGGTGTCCAATTTGTTGGTATATAGGTGTTATAGTAGTCTCATCTTTTTTCAAATATATTTTTACTAGAGGCCTGGTGCATGAAATTCATGCACTGGGGAGGGGAGGTCCCTCAGCCCAGCCTGCACCCTCTCCAATCTGGGACCCCTTAAGGGATGTCTGACTGCCAGTTTAGGCCCCATCCCTGGGGATCGGGCCTAAACTGGCAGTCGGACATCCCTCTCACAATCCAAGACTGCTGGCTCCTAACCACTCACCTGCCTGCCTGTCTGATTGCCCATAACCCACTTCTGCCTGTCAGCCTGATCGCCCCCTAACTGCTCCCCTGCCGGCCTGATTGACACCTAACTGCTCCCCTGCTGGCCCAATCACCCCCAACTGCCCTCCCCTGCCAGCCTGATCACTCCCAATTGCCCTCCCCTGCAGGCCTGGTCCCCCCCAACTGCCTTCCCTGCAGGCCTGGTTGCCTTCAACTGCCCTCCCCTGCTGGCCATCTTGTGACGATGTGGGGGTGGCCATCTTGTGGTGGCCATCTTGTGACGACGTGGGGGCAGCCATCTTGTGAGGGCATGAGGGTCAATTTGCATATTACCTCTTTATTATATAGGATTATTACATAGGATTCATTTCAAAGAGGAAGGGAGAGGGAGGGAGAGAGAGAAACATCAATGATGAGAGAGAATCATTGATCTGCTGCCTCCTACACACCCCCTATTGAGAATCCAGCCTGCAACCCTGGCATGTGCCCCAACCGGGAATTGAACTGTGACCTCCTGGTTCATAGGTCGAAGCTCAACCACTGAGCCACACCAGCCTGGCTATAGTGGTCTCTTATGATCTTTTGTATTTCTGTGGTACCAAGTGTAATATTTCCTCTTTCATTTATAATTTTATTCATTTGAGTCTTCTCTCTTTTTTTTAGTTTAACTAAAGGTTTGTCTTTTTTTTTTAATCTTTTCAAAAAACCAACTCTTAGTTTCATTGATCTTTTCCATTGTTTCTTTACTCTCTATTTATTTATTTCTACTCTGATATTTATTATTTCCTCCCATATAACTTTAGATTTAGTTTGTTCTTTTTCTAGTTTTTTGAAATGTGAAGTTAGGTGTGTGGTTTTTTCCCCCTCAGTGTAGGCATTTATCACTATAATCTTCTCTCTTGGAACTGTGTTGCATCCAATAAGTTTTGGTATGTTGTGTTCCCATTGTTATTTGTCTCAATATATTTTTTAAATTTTCCTTTTGATTTCTTCTTTGACCCATTGGTTGTTCAGATGTATGTTTAATTTCCACATAGGTATGAATTTTCTATTTTTTTTTCTTGTTTTTGAATTATAGTTTTATATACCATTATGGTCAGAAAAGTTACTTGGTATGATTTCAGTTTTCTTAAATTTGCCAAGACTCATTTTGTGAGTTAATATATGATATACCCTAGAGAATGTATTGAAAATAATGTATTGGATGGAATGTTCTTGTATATCCCTTAAGTCAATTTGGTATAAAGTATGGTTCAAGTTCAACATTGCTGGTTTTCTATCTGTATGATCTAGCCACTGAAAGTGGGTATAGAAGTCCCCTACTATTATTGTGCTGCTATCCATTTCTCCTTTCAGTTCTGGTAATATTTGCTTTATATATTTAGGTTCTCCAATGTGTATATATAATGGCTATATCCTCTTAATTAATTGACCCCTTATTATACAGTGACCACCTTTGTCTCTTTTGACAGTTTTTGACTTAAAGTCTAGTTTGTCTAACATAAGTTTAGCCACTCCTGATCTCTTTTAGTTACCATTTGCAAGAACTATCTTTTGCCATCTCTTCACTTTCAGTCTTTGTTCGTCCTTAAAGCTAAAGTGAGTTTCTTATAGGCAGTATATTGTTGGATTTTTTGTTTTAATCCATTCAGTCACTCTATATCTTTTGACTAGACATTTTAATCCATTTACATTTAAAGTAATTACTGATAGGTAAAGATTTACTATTTCCATCTTAATAATTGTTTTCTGGCTGTTTTGTAACGTCTCCCTCTCTTGATGTTTTCTTTGTGACTTGATGATGTTTTGTAGTGGTATACTTTGACATATTTCTCCCTTTTCTTCTAAGCCTGCACATTTCTTTAGGAGAAGTTTTTAAATTGGTGATTTAATCTTTTTTTTAATTTAATCTTTTTACTTGTTATAGGGCTATTCATATTTTATACCTCTTCTGGAGTCAGTTTTCTCTCTAGAAATTTATTCATTACATCTAAGTTATCTAATTTGTTGACATAATTGTTCATAGTAGTCCCTTATAATCCTTTTTGTTTCTCTAAGCTCATTAGTGCTGTCCCCTTTACTATTCCTGATATCGCAGCAATTGCATTTTAATGCAAAGATAATGTATAACTATGGGGCCTTGAGACATTTTTGTTCAAGAAAACAAGTGTCTTTGGAAATGAGTTAAGTTATCAAAGTGGGTAATTTAAACTATGGAACCAATAAGAGCACCTACCTTAAAAAAGATTTGTTCCAGCAGTGCTGGCCTCAGTTCCTAAGAATTGTCTTGAAGTCCTGGAAAGTCAGAGAGAGCATCTCTATGCATGGGGACTGCTAGCATTGGAATCCCGTGGCATTACCAGAAAGGGCATGTCTCAGCTCATAGAGCAGCTGGGAGTCATCTGATAACATATGGAAACATTTTATGGTCAGAAATAATTTGAAAAGTAGGTTAAAGTTGTCATGAAATTAACTACTCTTATTCATTTTCATGATAAAGTCATAAAGGGCAGAATTCACTAACTCCTTATTACTTTCTTGAATTGTTTTCAGAAAGACAGTCTAGAAGAAGGAAGGAAAAAATATAAGGCTAACCAACTCATGCAAACTGTGTAGCATGAGCAAATCTGTTAATTATTAAATATGTAGCTTGGGGGGACTAATAAGCCATTATTTGGGAATGAGCTAGAATATTTAGGAGAATGGTAACATCAGTCTAGGGCTTTACTGATTAGGGGATATTCCAGTGCATTCAAACTATACCCCGTTGAAATTGAATGTATTTCTGATTTTTGTTATAATTGCACAAGTTAAAAATATTTCTTTTAAATATTGTAAAATAAGGTTCTAAATCAAACATGCCACTCGGGTCTACAATAATACTAAAAAGCAAATGTTAAGCTCATGAGGGTAGGGGTTTTGGTTGTCTCATTTCCTAGTTGTGTCCCAAGTGTAGGCTTTCGACCATGAAAGCACCCAATGGATAGTTGTTGAATAAGTAAATGATTAATAGTAGCTGCCTGTCACTAAGATTCCAGTGTAAATAATTATAATGGAAACCTCCTTTTTGTTGAAGAAGTATCATAGTTCAAAGGCAAAATAGCCTCTCCCAGCAACTCCCAAATGCAGCTATAAAACTCCCCTGAAGAATTAGTCCCCTGAGTGATGAAGCACCCCAAGTTGAGGTTTCAAAAACTCAGCCTGTTGGAAATATCAGAGTATTAAAATAATCATGTTTAAAAACACTGTTGTTGTAGGGATTTTCTTTGATTTAAATGTTGTTTCTTTTGGAAAGGCCTTGTTATTTTTCTAAGCAAGTTAGGTCATTGAACTGCACATACCGGGAAAAGGGAAATTGAAGAAGACATTTTAAAAACAGAAACTGTGGTTGCTTTTTTGTATGTGTCTTGACTGAGTTTTTGATGCCTTATATCAATAATTTTTAAAAGATATTTCATTATACCTTCCTCATGGGGTTCTTATGAGGACTAAATGCTCTATTGAATGTAAAGTACCTGAAGCATACAAGATTATCATTCAATGAAGGAAGATTTTTACTCTTGTTGTGAGCTGAGCTTGTCCTTATTTAACATTTTGATATTATGTTCATCATGGATATTCTAAAGGTAATTTTGACTCTTTAAAAAATTGCATTAAAATGTTATTTATCTTGACCACTAAGTATTTTGGCTTTCCCTAAATGTTGTGCCTTACACAAGTGCCTCACTTGCCACATCCTAACCTTGGTCCTGGTGGGTGACTCCGTGATCCAGGGATGACTAAGTCAGGTTTTACAATGTGTACCATGCCTGAATCCCTTATACAGACAACTGTTCCACCCTTGACCTTGTGGAGAAGCAGTGCAATTAGGCTTATTTTGTGTCAATAGCCACCGTTCTCCCCAGTCACTCTTGATGGGACTGGGTTGGTTACCTGACCCAAAAACATACACTCCATACAGTCTAGTAACCATTTGTATGGCTAAGCTTAAAATGATGAGATAGACCAATCAGATTCCTTTTTGTTAGAAAGGATCTAATGATCTTAAATTATGGAAATTCAATAAAAGTATTTAGAAGTAAAGTAAAATGATTTCTGAGATTTGCTATAAAACATTCTATACGAGAAACAAAAGTTTAGCAAAATGTTGATAATTGAAAGCTGGATGACAGGTTTGGGGGGGGGATTCATTATCTATTAAGTTGTACCTATTATAAAACTAAACCAATAAACTTCAAAGAGAAAGCCAAATATATATATCAAGAGTTGCCATTAGGGCCTTGGCCAGGTGGCTCAGTTAGCTGGAACATCATCCCATACACCAGAAAGTTGCAGGTTCGTTTCCAGGTCAGACACATACCTAGGTTGCATGTTTGCTCCCCAGTGAGGGCACGTATGGGAGGCAACTGATCAATGTTTCTCTCTCACATCAATGTCTCTCTCTCCACCCCCACTTCCTCTCTCTCTAAAAATCAATTAAAAAACATAACCTTAGGTGACGATTAAAAAAAAAAAAAAAAGGAAGTTGCTATTAGGTAGAATCCTGGGAGGCCATGGTAAGTCATAGGCATTGCAAGTTATGAGGGATTTGAAAATATGGATAAGCAAAGGAAGTTGGTCAGCTTGGGGAGGAGCAGGGAACAGTCACTCAGAGAGAAGCAGATCTCGTAGATTTTCAGATCTTGGTCCGTTTTCCCATGGAGCCCAGCCATGCTATAGTTTCTGGCCTTGAATTACTATGTCATTCCTGATCCTTTTTTTTTTTTTTTTTTTTTGCCTCATGTTTATTTTTTAAAATGTATTCCCCTTTTCTTGAGCTAGTTACAGTCTAACCTCTGTGCCTCAACATCAAAATAAGCATCCTCAAAACAAATAATCATCTGCCCAAGTTGAGTGGCCCTACCAATCTTGGGGTCCATGGCATTCAGCATTTCGTGGAAGAGGATTAGGAGACACCCTTGGCCTTGTAGGAAGTAGAATGTCAGGTGATCAAAATAAATTTGATCTGCCCTCTAAGTACAAATGCACCAGGAGAGAATTAAAAGCAGTTTTCCTAAGACGGCTTGACAGTGAACAGGTAGAACTAACAGGCAGTTTGCCATGTTAGTTTCCTGGGGACCACATTGATCTAAGAAGTAAATATGGTCACTGAACAGTCAAGGTGACTGACCTACAGGCTCTGTGTGCCAGGCCAGTCCTCTTGCCTTAAGGGGTTTTACATTTTAAGTGCTAAGAATTCACTTAGCACTCATCTCCCATTTAGATAAAGATAAAAGGCTTGGAGGAGTACCCTTTACCCCTCAATTTACCACTAAGAATAAAGCGCTTCTGTGGCCAGCATGGCTCAGTGATTGAGTGTCAACTATGAAAGAGGAGGTCAGGGTTCGATCCCCAATGTGGGACGTGCAGGAGGCAGCCAATGAATGATTATCTCTCATCATTGATGTTTCTATCTCTCCCTCTCCTTCCTCTCTGAAATCAATGAAGAAAAAAATATATATATCCTATATAATAAAAGTGTAATATGCAAATCGACTGAACGGTGGGATGACCAGTCGGCGGGGGGTGTGGCCAGTGAGCAGGCGGCACCAGGTCAGCCAAGGTGCGTGCCAGCAGGCAGAGGAAAGGGACGGCAATGCGGGGGGGAGGGGGGGAGGAGGCAGGAGCGACCAGCGGTGGCACGATGCGGGGGAGGACGAGGCTGCACTGGCTTCGTCCCCCGATCAGCCACCTGGTCACCTCCTGCAGAGGGAGGCCAGACTGCGGCTTAGCGGGCCTAAGCCATCAGTAGGACATCCCCTGAGGGCTCCCGGACTGTGAGAGGGCACAGGCCGGGCTGAGGAACCCCCACCCCCAGAGCGCACGAATTTTTGTGTACCGGGCCTCTAGGAAATATATATATATATATATATATATATATATATATATATATATATATATCTCCTAGATATATATCACTTCTAGTCAGGATGAAAGAAGTAATATAGGAAAAGAATTCCAAAGTGGAATATCAAGAAACTAGTTCTTGGAAGAAGATAGAGCAGAGGTACAATGGACAGAATTTGGTGCCTGAGGAACAAATTAGGATGATCTTAACCCATCAAGGGCACCAAAGGGAGAGGGGCCAGATCTGTAACCTCAGTGGGAGAGATTTTGCTAGAGCTAAAAAAAATAAAAAAAAATGCAAATCTAATTCAGGAAAAGCTGAATTGGGAAAGAAAATATACTTGCTCTTCAGAGCTGACAGGAGGGGAAATGTTCCACTTTGCTCTTTTTAGGAAAGAGGGTTGGTGCCATGTACTTCCTGGGTCAAGGAAGGTCATGTACTTAGAAAACAAGGAAAAATGTGACAAAAGTGAGTGCAAGTATCTATAAGTTTAAAGAAGAAAGTAATAATCAACCATTTCCCACCATGCAGAAAGAATCAGCATAAACAATTTTAGTTTTTACTATTTACTATTTTATTAGGTGTTTTCTATGCATTTACTGAATTGAGATAATAATAATGCTGATTTAAGTGCCATTTAATTCAGAAATAGTCACAAATCATATGATTTAGAAAGAGGCATCTAATGATTATAATATCTGTCCCTGGATGATTTATTGTCTTTCTTCATTTAAGAAATTTCCAATAAGTTGAGTCATTTGACACAAGCCTTAAAGATGCATAAAAATCATTTTTCAAGTTCTTTAGCAATGAAAAAGTTCTTTATGTCACTTGATGCAATACTGCTTTTGTGAAGAGGGAGAGAAAAGATCTTTTGTTGAGAAGTTTTCTTGGCACAGACTCTTCACTATGTAATAAGCTTAGCCATTGTTAGAAAAATCTGGACAAGAACAGCACCAGTTATTGTTATACAGGGTCATCAAATAACGCAAGAGATTCCATATGAACTGTAGGCTAAAGGATATGGCTCAAGAAATATGTTTCTTGGTACAGAGAGGGGTGGAAGCAGTAGAGGAATGGCTAAGTTAACATTTCAGGGCTGTGTCACTTAGAGTGCTTTGTTGAGTGTAAGTGAGAAAATTCTGGCTCATTTGTATTAAATAATAAATACACCTAGTATCACACTGCAGGCCCAGGTTTGGTTAATTTAGCTAATCAATAACGTCAGCAAAGGCCTAGATTCTTTGCCTCTTCTGGCTTTGCCATTGAGGTTTATTTATTAGCATGATCCTCCGACCAGCTCCAAACCTGGCAATGACCAGGGAAGAGGAGCCTTCTACATGTTCTCTCTATTCAAGAGCGGAAAACTATTTCCACAAGTCTCTACCTACAGATTTCCTTCATGTCTTATTGGCCAGGATTAGGTCAGATGTGCACATTTAAGCCAATTATAAGCTGGAGATAGCCCATGCCAGTCCACACCCTGTGTCTGACTGAGACCAGCTTTCTTTGAAGCTCATGGTTAGGTAAGGAGAAGAATATGAACAAAAGTGGGGTGGTGCTGGAAGAACAGGAAGGAAGAAAAATGTTTGGTAGCAACCAACAATGTTCCTCACAAGGGCTAAGAGATCTCTGAACTACACAATATCTACACAGCACACACAATATACTTATTTCTGAATGTGATTTCAAACTGTGTAAGGAAAGTCCTGCTCCATTGTGTGTGTGTGTGTGTGTGTGTGTGTGTGTGTGTGTGTGTGTTGTTACTTTTTAATTTTTTATCAGTTGGTCAGTATATGTCCTCAAATAATATTCAAGAAAAGACCATGGGTGATCTATTTCTGAGTCCTTAACTATCTGAGCATGTCTTTGTGTTGCCTTCATTAATCAGTGACATGATTAAATACAAAATTCATAGATCACAATCTTTTTCCATCAAAAATTTGTAGATATGGTTGCATTGTCTTCTGTCAGTTAGCACTGCAGAAAAGTCAGAGATTAGTCTAGTTTCTGCTCCTTTGTAAGTAAATTATTATTATTTTTAACCTGATGCCTGAAGGATTCTTTTTTTTCCTTTCCATGTTAGAAATGTGCTCAGTATGCATCTAGGTATGGGTCAGTTTTCTTTCATTTTACCTAGAACCTAATGAGTCTCGTCCATCTGCATCTCAAATGTTTTCCATCACAAGAAAGAAATTTTCAGTTATGTCTTTGATTTGTCTCAGTTTCTGTTGTTCTTGTTCCCATCATGCTCATTAGACTGAATCATGTTTTCTGTTCTCTGTGTCTACCATCTTCTCACCCACCATTTTTTGTTTCCTCTGTATTATAGAATATCTCAGCTGTGACCTCCAGAATAATCACTTATTTTTCCACAGGGTTAGTTCTGCTGTTTATTCATTCCAATGTACACTTTCATGTTATATTATTGAATATGAAACATTATATTTTTAGTGTTGTTAATATTCTTATTTACCTCACTTATCTCTCATTGCTGTTTATCTCGCATCGTTTTCTCTTTGTGACTTATCTGCACCTCTTTCTTAGAAGCCTCGTCTCCTTGCATCTTCCTGAGGATGTTACACAGTTTTCTAAAAATGCTTCCTGGTTCCCCTGCAGGAGGTCATTTTCAGAGAAATGTTCTTCATCTGGTCTTCTTCTGTGTAATCATTTTTCGTGTTTCCAATGACAGTTTTTCTCTTTCTGATTACTCCTTTTTGAGTGAAAAGAGAGCCAGTTTCAGATTCAACCACAGACAGAGTATGTGGATTTTATTTGGTTCTATTGATTGGACATTTGGGTAATGATGGAATTTTCTCAGAGCTATAGGTTGATGAGACTTGCTGTCTCCCCAATTTTGATAATTTAGCTAGCATTTCCCTAGTGTGGTTCTGTCTGCTGAATTCCTCCCTCCATGTCTGTTTCTAGGATATCTTGCTCACTGTGTATTGCCACCAGGACACTGTGTCATATTCCCAGCTACAGCATTTTATCTGGCGATTATTCCTTCAAGAACTCAATGCATTGACCACTCCCAGCTTCATATACTTCCTAGAATTTGTCTCTAAATGAATGGTGAAAGATGGAAGTGGCAAAAAAAATATTTATATCAACTCAAAATGTAGCATCCACATGGTAAAGGAATAGCTACCAGGTTTTTGTGGTGTAGACCCCAGGTTTCTAAGTAGGGAAACAGGACAGCCAGAAGGAATAAAACCTCTTCCTGCCTTCTGGATGGTTAGAGACCTCCCTCCCCATTTCTTGTGGAAACGGACAGAATGATAGCCAGTTGTTTTTCCTTGTTCATTTAAACATTTTTTAATATAAATTTCTTCTAGATTTTGGCAAGTAGTTTCCTGTTGGTATTAGCTTTTGGTGGTAAAGGTGGGTTTTTTTGTGTGTTTTTTTGTTTGTTTGTTTTAATCTTTCTGCAGCTTCATATGTACTTTAGAAGAAATTTAGGCAAATTTCTACCAGGGCAGTTAGCCTGGTGCTGTTTGAAATCAGAAGTAAAAAGCAATAGTTTTAGTTGACCCACACTGGATACGGGTCAATAAAGTACTTGGTTACTGGGGGAGGGAAAGCAACTTAAAAAAAGCTATCTTACTCTGCAGATCAAGGTTGACAGTATTCTCTTTGCACCCTGCCTTGTTTAAGTTACACCTGGGAGCTTTGGGTCCACTATGGCCCTATTATTAATAACATTTTAAAAGGTTTTTGATGAATAAGAGCAAGGTCAAAGATGGATAAGTGGGATGCTAAACGTCTGTGTATCATGTTGAGGGAGTGGAGGTCGTTAACTTTGAAAAGAAGATGCTGAGGACAGACGATGGGGGAGGACCTGCTAACGGTGGTAAAATATTCAAATGGTGGTTATGTGGAAAAGGAATTATATTTATGCTGGTTTGCTCCAAAGAGCAGAACAAGGATCACTTGGAGAAAGTTACCAAAAAAGTGGATTTGACTCAACATAAGGCTGGTTGGCGATGGAATGAAGGCCTCATAAAGAAAGCAGTGCCCTGGCTGGTGTGGCTCAGTTGGTTGAGCATCATCCCACACACCAAAAGGCTGGATTGATTTCCGGTCAGGGGACAAGCCCAGGTTGCAGGCTCGATCCCCCGTAGGGGGCATGCAGGAGGCAGCCTATCAATGTTTCTCTTTCATCAATGTTTCTCTATCTCTAAAATCAATTTTAAAATGAAAAAAAAAAAAAAGGAAAAAGAAATCAGTGAACTAGAAGATCCTGGTCAAGAAGATCCTGGCTGATCACCCATCGTGGAAGCTGTGGGGAGAAATTCTGGTATTGGGTGGGAAGCTGGGTGATCCTGTGATCCATATTTTGCTAGTAATGGTCTTGGTCTTGGAGTTTTTCCCCTTGAGGTTTCTGCCTTTTAGGTCGGATGAGTGACTTGGCTTGTCCTAGCACTTAACTGTGAGAACTCCGAGTGTTGGGCTGCATCCAGACAAATGAGGACCCAGGAGAGGCAAGTTCCACTTTCTCCTGTGCTGTACAATTTCCAACTCACACGGTAGCAAAGGATACTTCAGAAGCAGACCATGACCAAGCTTCTGTCAGGAAAAGTGGGGCGCGGGGGCAAACAGATAGTTTATATGTCATCTCATGTACTCCTCACCACAGCCTTGGGAGGTTGCTTCCCAGACAACGAACCCAAGATGGAAGGGAGCTAGACACCTTGCCAAGAGCAAGAAGACATCATTCCTGGAGCCAGTCGTGACGTGCAAGGGGCTCAGGGGTGACAACGGGGTTGAAATGAGCACCTGGAGACTTAGCATGAAGCTGCACTTGCTCCGTTTTCGTTTCTAACGGTGCATTTAGTTACAGTTTACATCGCTAACATTTGTGATGCACCTTTTTTATTGTCTTTGGGGTGGCTGGTGGAGACGGACAGAGATGGGGTTAGAGCCCCTCGAGCCCGCCCCCCTGGCCACTCCTTGGCATCATGTGGTGCAAGGCAGGATTTGAACCCTGGTCTGATTCCAAAGCTCAGGCTGACCCCAGGGTGAGCAGAAAGGCCTTTTTAAATGTTACTGAGGATTTGATTTGTTTTGTTTTTGTACATCATTTAAACGAATATAACTAAATAAGGCAGGAGCCGCAGACTACAAGATTTAGTCTGTTTTCCTGAAGACTCCCCAAATACAGAAAGTTCCTGGCTTGAAGGCTGGCCCGACTTCACTCCTGCTCTGTGCTGGCCCCAGCCCCGGTGCTGGCCCCTTCCCCTGACCTGCAGGTGCTGCCTCCTCTTGCAACACAGGCAGGAGGATCCCCACCTGCTGCTGCCCAGGGGGGTGCTGTAGTCAGTCTGGGTCAAGGCTGGAACTCTCTTTTTCCTTTCCTCTTACAAACAAAAATGCCTCCCTGTTTGTCCTCCTGGGCTTGCAGTCCCAGATGTGTCAGGAGTTGGTTCCTGTAAAGCAGCCCAACCAAGGGGCTCTCCCACTGCATGACCTAATGGCAGGGTTCACGTCACTTTTCCATTGTTTCTGGACTGTGCTTCATAGTCCTCTGGGGATGTTCTGAAGTTCAGGATCCTCCAGAGCCAGGAGAGAAAAGCCCAACAGCAAAACAAGTGGAAATAAAGAGAACACTGGCCACGTGGCCTTGCGTCTTCTCGGAAATGCTTGCTCCTATCTGAATTTTGTTTGTGGAAAGTTGCGAACAATCTTCTTAAGGCCAGGTCTAATGTTTTTTTTCCCTTATTATCACCCTTCCCTGTATCTTTGAACATTTCACACTGTTGACCACCTCTTTTCTGCTTGAGGATGTGCTCCTACCTTGATGTCTATAAAACTGCACTTTTGGAGTTCTCCTGTTTCTTGAGTCACGCTTCTTCTTTCCTTAGTTGAATATTCTGCTTTTTTATCCCTTTTGCCCTACCCTTCACCTCACCAACCTAGCATGCCTTCAGAGCCCTTGTTGTAGGCCAACCTTCAAGAGCAAACAGTTCCAAAAATCATAATGGCCCAATCACAGAAGAAGTCTATGTCTTATTCATGGATTAGTCCACAGCGGTTTCCTTGTTGACAGGTGGGTTTCCCCTCCCCAGGGACTACGCTCTGCCAGTCCACAGCTCACCATCCCGCTGGACTCCAGGGCTTCGATGTTACCTGCCAGCCAAAGGGGAAAAGGAGAGTGGAAACGGTACTGCTGCTTTAAGACCTTGGCCTGGAAATGACACCCGTCACTTCCACTCACTTTCCATAGGAGATAACTAGTCCCAAGGTCACTTCAGGTGCAAGGGGAGCTGGAGAATATAGTCTGTGGCTGGGAAGTCTCTTCCACAGCAACACCTCCACTCTGTGGTACGGGTCATGGGTTTTGAATCACAATTGGCTGTCTCCACCACAGACCTGGAGTTTTCTCACAAGACTCTCACCCTTGGTGAACAATTCATCCCCTCATAGTTTTCATATTTACCTCAGAGCTAGTGATTCCTGAACCTCTGTTTCCAGTGTCAACCTCACCTAAATGTCTAGTCTTGTATCTCCAAGCTCCTTCTAAACATCAGCCGCTCTCCTTTCAATTTAACATCGGTCTCCAGCCAGAGCTGGCTCTTGTCTGGCCCTCCCCAGTTTTGTCAGAGGATCACCAATCTTCTGGCTTCATCTATAATCCTGGCCTTTGCTCCAATGCATCTCTGAGGCCTCACTGATTTGTCCCTTTACCTGACTCCAGCCCCTCTCTTTTTCTGGTCTAGTTAGAATGCTCTCGATAGGCTAATGTTTCTAAAACACTTTTGTTATGTCACTGCCAAGAAATTCTCCTTAAGAACCTACGATTTCTTGTTGCCAGTTTTAGAAATGTCAAAGAGTTTTAAATAGTAACAGCCTATAAATAAAACAGCTTGTTAGGTAAAAGTTATTTTTTAATCTGAAGGGCAAGTCCAGTTCAGTGTGATGAGGTATAATAAGCAACAGACAAGGAAGAACGAAATAATTCTAGTTTACTCTGCATCGCCAGCCTCTGAGTTGTTTGTTTTGTACAATTAAAAAGGTAGCAACTTGCCCTGGCCAGTGTGGCTCAGCTGGGCATCGTCCCGTGCTGGTCGGGTTCTGGGTCAGGACACATGCCCGGATTTCGGGCTCGATCCCTTGTGGGGGCATCCAGGAGGCAGCCAATTGATGTTCCGCTTTCACATCCATATTTCTCTTTTCTCCCTCTCCCTTCCTCTCTCTCTAAACATCAATTTTTTAAAAATGTAGCATATTTTTAAAAATAAGAAATAATAAAAATAAATAAATAAGATCATATTTTTCTTCAATAAAGAAAAAAAGGTAGCATCTTTCCTGTCTGAAATCCGTGGGCTGCGACAGATAGTTCCTTTGTTTCCTTCCTGCGCGATGACTGATGATTTTAAAATGCAAACTCTTCTGCCTAATTTTTTAAGATCCTCCATAATCTGACCCCATTCTTTCCCCAACCTAGTCAACCACACCCTCCTAAATGCTTCCTCTATCCCATCAAGTTTTTTCTTTCCCTGTCCCAGATATGCGGAGTGTAGTCCAGCTCAGTGTCTGTGCTATGCTGCTCCTCCTGCCCAGAACCCCCTCCCCCTCCTCTCTGCCCATCTAAGTCCCCCATTCGCCAGTCACCCTCAGGAGCCAGCTGGGCCACATGGGAGGATGTGAGGCATTTTGATGGACTTCGCCACCTACATGGCTCTGCCACTGAGGAGTTCTGTGGCCTTTATAATACATGTACATTTTGCTTTGTAAAAGGCCACCACTACATAATTTAGTCCTATGCTTGCTCCATGAGCTAGTTTTGTTTTCCCAGTTAACTAGCTGGCTGGTGAATTAATTTAAGATTGATTGGTTGATTGATTGATTGATTGATTGATTCAGTCAGCAAGCTTTGCATAAGGTTGAACCAGGTGAAGTTGTCGATATTTCACTGCTTTTGACCTACAAAAAAATTAAATAAGCCAGCAATTTCCTTTGTAAACCAAATACAGTACTCTAAAAATATTTGTTATTCTTTCCATTCAACTTACTAAAATCCTCCAAGGCAGAGGAAGCCAACATGTGAGGGTAAGAGTTGAAATCACTGCAGAGGTAATGGATGCATTTTTCCCCAGTGGTAATCATCTATGCTGTGATTTGGGGGGAACGAGCTACTCCCAGGGGAGTGGCATATTCTAAACAATGGCTGCCTACCTGGGAAAGCTGGACCCAGGGACAGAGCAGCAGATGGCTCTAAACCCTGGGAGAGAATTAAAGATTTTACGTTGTATCTACGTCTGAGGCAAGTGTATGGTTTCAGCCAATCCAGACCCAATTTTTGTGGGTTTTTTTAAAAAACAGATTTTAGCCCGGTCAGTGTTGCTCAGTGATTGAGTGTCAACCTATGAACCAGGAGGTTACAGTTCAATTCCTGGTCAGGGCACATGCTCGGGTTGCAGGCTTGATCCCCAGTGAGGGGCATGCAAGAGGCTGCTGATCAATGATTCTCTCTCATCATTGATGTTTCTATCTCTCTACCTCTCTCTTCCTCTTTGAAATCAATAAAATTATATTTAAAAAAACATATTTTAGACCCAGGTCTTGGTAACTGGGAACTAGAGTCATTGAGTCAAGACCTTAGGAATCCAGGTCCTTTCCTTGTTTTCTTTTTGTTTCCAGAATTCAGTCCTTATCAGAACATAATAACATGGCCACTGTGCAGCACATGAGGGGGTTTGAGGGGATTGATAGCATGAGTTTTGTTTTTCTTAAAATATATTTTTATTGATTTCAGAGAGGAAGGGAGAGGGAGATAGAAACATCAATGATGAGAGAGAATCATTGATTGGCTGGCTGCCTCCTGCATGCCCCCTACTGGGGATTGAGCCCCAAACCCTGGCATGTGCCCTTGACCAGAATCAAACCTGGAACCCCTCAGTCTGCAGGCCGACCTTCTATCCTCTGAGCCAAACCAGCTAGGGCAAGATGAGTTTTGAAATTAAGCAGACCTGCTTTAAAATTCTCTCTCTGCCACTACTAGTTATATAAACTTGTATAAATTACTTAATTTTTTGAATCCTCAATTTCCTCATCTGAAAAAAGGGGATAAAATGGTATGTTAAAAACTGCCAAGGTTTTCATGAAGATTAAATGAGATAATGCAAAATGGCCAGTATATTCACAAATGCATAGTAGATCCTCCTTAAATGATAGCTATTATTATTTTAAAACTAGTGGCCCAGTACACGGATTTGTGCACATTGAAAGGAAATTAATTAGAAGAAATATTTTAATATCGCTATTCGCCCTTTCTCTATAATAGAAGTGTCAACCAAATTCATGATCAACAATGACAGATCAAAACACACATGTGCAATTGGTGCCAGCAAGAGCTTTATATGTATGTGCATGCACAAGTCAACTTAGCCTTTTATATATATAGAATAAACTTGCTTAATTAGACCTACTTTCTGATTTAGCTAAACTTTTTCCAGCCCAAAGAAGCACCCCAACTTCTCTTTCAGGTAATTGTCAGCAACACAGCAGTAAATATCAACATGAAGCAGATTATTATTTTAGATCACATGGGGAGAACTAAAGGTAAAATATTTAACTGCAGCAGTGTTTGACTATTGCAGCAGTCTTTCGAAGCAAGTGTTCAGGAATCTGGAGAAGGGGGCATGCATAAATGGATACACTAGACAAGAAATATAAATTTGGAAGGCCTGGGGGAAAGCCAGGCAGATCACTTCCCTCTAGTGGAGAAGCTCACTGAATCTCTGGACCCACAGCTTTTTATTTACTACAATACACATTTTCCCTTTAGCAAAGCAAACACACATATCAAAGGTAAGGTTTGGTAAATAGTAAAAGGATTCCGGTAAGGGGATTGCCTAGAGCCATTCATTGTCTTGACAGAACAATCAGTGCATAGCTTTTAGCCCTTGCTAAAAGCCCAAGGTCCATCAGCTTTCTGAAGGATTTCTTCCATAATTTATGACCTGCTGGTCTTAGTCTCCAGCAGACTATATTTTGCTCAGTAACAAACCTGAAGTCATTTTCAAGATCCACCATTTCTTACTTCTTTTCATCAGGTCAAGTTTCTAAGCTTTCTAAATCTCCATTTTCCGGCTAATGAAAAGAAAATACGATTCCACTGAGTCTCCTATTTATCTACTCCAGGACTTCTGTGAGGATCAAATGAGATGAGGCTTCACAGACATTTGGTTAGTGTAAAGTGTTTCCACTTGGCTATAAAGCAAGTCATGTTCGTGGGCTGAGGAAACTGTAAGGGGGCTAGGGAGAAGAAGCCGGGCATTGCTATGTGACGTCATTACCCGGCACCCACAGCGACCATTTCCGGGCTGTGGGCTGCATTTTGCGCCATGGGGTCTCAGCAGTGTCGGCTGCGATTTGGTGGGGTGTCACTCCAGGGTGGTGGCAGGGCCTGTGTCCCACTTGGGGGAAGCCAAGTGTTGCTTTGTGGGTGCCAGGTCTGCGGTGCTGTTTCTCTGTGCATGTCAGGGCAGCTCCTGCATTGTGCGTCTGCCCCCTGGTGGTCACTGCACGTCATAGTGACTGGTCAGAAGGTAGGAAGGACACTTAGCATATTAGCCTTTTATATAGATAAATATGAAGATAAGCAGACTAGGTCTTAATATTTGTCTATGAGTTTTTTAAACAAGGAAACCTTTACTTGATGATTCTGGTGACTTTGCTCCAAGCCAGGTTGCTCAGGACGGGACATACCCCAGTGGGCTCACATGTCAGAGTTGAGCCCTACTTATAAAGTGTCCAGGTGCTGGTGACTTCACATACAAGCCTGGTTAGACAACGCTGGGCTTCTGCCAAGCACGGAGCACACTTCTTACTCAACCATGTCCTTCATTTCCAGACTGGGACTGGGACAGCAGCACCACTAGACAGAGTTTGCCTTTTGAAAAGTCTATATTTCTATGATTGGCTTCACTGACCACAGAGCACAAGGTTGGGACATCTTAGTTGCTACTGACCAGCCCCATCAAGCCAAAGGGCCACCACCTTGGCTCCTTTGTACACACTGTGGGACAGCGAATCGGGCTCCAGAGGGAGTTTCCTCTGTTTCCTTCATCTGCATTTCTGACTTGTGGGCTGACGGATTCAGGCTGAGGAGGGGATGTGTGTCAGGGAGGGCAGGAGAGGAGTTTCCCACAGGCAGTCCTCACTTATCTCCAATCGAAGAACTTCTTTGGGCTTGGTTGCCCTCTTCCCTCCTTACCCACATCCACAGTGCCTTTCTGAGGAGCTTCCCCTAAGGCACTCCTGAGCTGCTGTGCCTATGAGCCTGTCTCTCTAGGCAGCCCCTGAGAATTGGTGACCCCACACATGTGATCATTAACAAGAGCATGCTGAGTTGTGGCTGAACTCTGAACCAAGCTCATCTGCTCTGTTTCTTTGCATCCAGTACAGACGCTCCCACAATCTGGCAACAAGACCATCCTTGGAAAAGACTGTGGGTACCCTGGAGGGGAGGAGGCCACTCCAGCTTACTTGCAAAGCCCCAGGGATTCAGGGCAGAGTAGCTTCTGAGGCCGGGAATCCCACAACAGGCATTGTAGTGCTGGGTGGGGTGGGAAGGAGAGGGAGTGGGCAGAGAGGGGAGGATGGAGAACACCCCTTCACCAAATACGTCAGGAATGCAAAAACCTCCTGCCCTAATCCGCTTAACTCAGGGCCTGGGAGGAGGTTGCTAAAGTCAGATTTTAGGGTCTTGAGTTTTTGTGGGTTTTTTTTCAGGATTTTATTTGTTTGTGAAGATCTTAAAGCCAGAGGGCTGACAGCCAGGGTCCCTGTTTGCAGGCACAATGGAGGCTGAAAGTTACAAATGTTAGAAATGGAGCAAATAACATCATGATGTATATTAGGAAAAAGCAAAAGGCTAAATATGACTTTGCAATGCATGGGCTGATCAGCGGCTATTGGATGATGTGGACTCCAAGAGTGAGCCTGGATAGGGCAATGTGGCACCAGTCAAAGCTGAACCCAGGACAGTCTCTCACGTGTGCTCCAGCTTCATAAGCCTCACCTCATCCTCCTCTCATCCTCCCATGCTTGGGTCTCCTGAAATGCTTTTCTCGTGTCCGTGAAAGGACCTCATTTCCACCAGCAACACACCTACAGCATGTGACTGAGAGCTGCACACACGTTCCCTGCAGGTGGGCTCCAGGCTGTGTGAACAACCCCCTTTACCTCCAATCCCATGTACACCATCTACCCTTCTTCTCTCTACTTTGGTTAAAAAGGTGGCTAAGGGGAGAGGGTGGTCAAGGACACCATGGGTCACTAGGAGTCTCTGTGAAATGTGGCAATGTCACTATATTCTGGCTGGACATGGGGTAGCAGAATGCAAACCCCCATCATCAAAAAAATGAAAGCTGGGTTGGGGAAGCCTTGAACTTGTTTCTGGCCCAGAGGTGACCCAGTCCTTTCCTCAGAGTGGTAAGTTAGCATTGAAATATCTTCTGAAACCCTGAGTCACTCAATCCTGGAATTATGGGTGTAGACCAGACTGGGAACTTGTTGGATCCTTTTCAGTGTAACTTGGACCCACACTAAGCATCTGGGGGGCCTGGAAGAGGCCCATGCCATCTGGACTAGGCACCAGTCACAGGCCAATGGTAGAGAGGCTTTAGACTTTCTGGGATTGCTCAGTCTCTGAGCCCACAAGGGAATCCCAGAGGCTCAAGAGACCCCAATGCCACTTGGACTCTCCCCACTTTCTGGCTCTGCCAAATAGCCAAAAAGTCGGGATGAATGGAGGCGTGCACGAACAAATCAATCGCAGCTGCCCTTCCCCTGCAAAAGCAGAACTTAGCGGTGTCCCTCTGCTGCCAGGAGACATGGGGTCCTTTCATGGGGTCACAAGCAGAGCACGTCAGGAGAGCCACGCACGGGAGGGTGAGAGGTGGTGGTAAGGCTTAGTGACGCTGGAGCAAACACAAAAGACTGTTTCGGGCTCAGCTCTGTCCTGCTGTGGGAAAAATCCAGCTTTGTCTTCATCAAGCCCAGAAGAAAGGCCAGTGTCCAAAAATTCTGTGCCACGTCAAAGCTTAGTCCAGTTCGGCCTCTGCCCTTGTCCAGCTAGCTAGTCTCTGCTCCCAGCTGCACTCTGGCTGGCACGCATTGCCCCATCCAGGCTTGGCTTAGAGCCGAGAGAGAGAGAGAGAGAGAGAGAGAGAGAGAGAGACCACTTTGTTAAGTTTGGATTATGTTATCTCGGGTTTGGGAAGGACCAGGCCCTCTTTCAAACTAACCAATGAACTTCCTAATCTTTTGTGGGCTGGTATTGAGTCCTCCTAAATCTTCCAGGGTTCTGTGTCCCTTATCCAATCCAATCCTTCTCCCAGGCTAGGCTCCTCCCCTTATGGTCACCATCTTAGTTCTTCCTGCATATGCCTCATAGAAGGACCTCCCTCCGAACCATCTGGGCTTCTTCTGCACATGTGCCCGGCACAGGAATTTCCCCTCTACTGTTTTCTTCTTCCCTGCCTTAGTCCTGGCGAGTGGTTCAGCTGTGCCCTGGGGAGATTGGAAAGCTGGTCCTTTAGCCCTACACGGGAAGGAGGGTAGTAATCCCCTTGGCAGGGCAATGCTGTGATCCCCTGAGGCACCTATGAATGCTGCAACTTCCTAGTGAACCAGGCTCAGGTTATTATGCTTGATGTCTGATTCCCTTTATTAATATCTAGCTACCTACGCCAACAGGTGTGTGCACTCGGCTGGTCCTCAGTCCAAGCATATTTCCTGGTCTCAGTCCCTTGTGCTCTGCTACCATTGAGCTCTGAATCTTTAAGCTGAGTAACAGAGTTCTGTTCCAGCTCACAGGTGACAGCCCCTGAATGCATAGTGGCCTCTCCTTGGGGGTGATTTAGAAACCCCGAGTCAAAAGTCTGCTTAATGCCTCAGCCAGGGATGTTTCAGAAGACGAGCTTCTAGACTCAGCTGAGAATAGCCTGTGTACCGAGAACAAGAGTGTGACCCACAGGGAAGTGTTACCCACAGGGAAGACCCTCTGTTCGGAGGACAAACGGGCATTAGCAGACACTCCTTGCTGGAACTTGTCAGGTGGAAGAGCAAATGCTGAGTGCCAGCAGGACCCCGGCAGTTGGATAATTTCCAAAGTTATTTTGGTTTGTATATTTGTAGATACATTCATATGTAATTTATATATCAATTCTGCAGGTTCTGAGGTGGCACTAGTTTTGGAAACACACAACGTTTAAGCAGTTTCTCTTCTTTCATATTCATGTGCTTACCTTTGACTCACAATATGTTTACTGACACATTTTTATTATATTAATAAATCATAAGTTAATATAAATGTCCACTTACAAGCAGATGATTAGGTAAATTGTGATCCATCCATACAATGCCATACTCTACAGCCATTAAAAATGAGATTAATGGCATACAGAAGTACTCATGATAGTTACTAAGTAAAAAGGCAGACTCTAATTTTATGTGAGTTTAATTTTAACCGCTTCCCCACAAAATCAACAAAAGCAATGCTTTATCCTATCTAATAAAAGAGTAATATGCAAATTGACCATACCTCCACTACACCCACAAGCCATGCCCATCAGCCAATCAGGAGCAAGTATGCAAATTAACCCAACCAAGATGTCTGCGGCCACAGAGAGAGCAGGAGGCTTGGGTTTCCCTGGCAATGGAGGAAGCCAAGCTTTCCGCCTGCCCTGGCCTGCCTTGGCCTCCACTTAAGGCTACAAAGTTTCAATTATAGAAGATAAATAAATCCCAGATACCAGGGCCTCCGCTTGGGTCACCGGGGGGCATGGCCAGCCTGCAAACTACCACAGGCCCCTCACCCAGGCCGCCCCATGCCCTAAGGGAACCCCCACCCTGATCCAGGACACCCTTCAGGGCAAACCAGCTGGCCCCCACCCATGCACCATGCCTCTAGTCTATCTAATAAAAGAGTAATATGCAAATTGACCATCACTCCAACACAAGATGGCTGCCTCCATGTGGTCAAATATGACTGCCCCCATGTGGACACAAGATGGCCGCCACAAGATGGCCAGCAGGGGAGGGCAGTTGGGAGGGACCAGGTCTGCAAGGGAGGGAAGTTGTGGGAAATCAGGCCAGCAGGGGTGGGACCAGGCCTGCAAGGGAGGGGCAGTTGGGGGCAATCAAGCCTGCAAGGGAGGCCAGTTAGGGGTGACCAGGCCGGCAGAGGAGGGAAGTTGGGGGCGACTGGGCCTGCAGGGAAGGGCAGTTGGGGGGGACCCAGGCCTGCAGGGGAAGGTATTTAGGGGCAAACAGGCTGGCAGGGGAGCAGTTAGGCATCAATCAGGCTGGCAGAGGAGTGGTTAGGGGCAATCAGAAAGGCAGGCAGGCGAGCAGTTGGGAGCCAGCAATCCTGGATTGTGAGAGGGATGTCAGACTGCCTGTTTAAACGGGCAGTCTGATATCCCTCGAGGGGTCCCAGATTGGAGAGGGTGCAGGCTGGGCTGAGGGACACACACCCCCGTGCACAAATTTTGTGCACCGTGCCTCTAGTATACATATATGCATATATATTGAAAAATACTAAACTGGCTTATACTAATATTTACATAGTTATCTGTTCTTTTTGTGTTTTTCTATAGTGGTTATGTACTAATTTTATCATTTTAAAAATGTTATTTTTTTAAAGGACACTTAGAAATTGTTTATTTTGGAAACTCATGGGGTAAGACCCTGGACCTTCCACCAACAGACGCAAACTGTGCACTGAAATCAAGTGCTAATGACGTGGGTTGGCCGAGGGAGTGCAGGCCAAGGATTGTCAGGGTCATGGCTGCAACCTTCCCCTTCATTTCCCTGAGCTGATTAGTCCTGGTACCAGCCAATAAAGTGAAACTACCCACTTCGTTCATGAGGGCAGCATAACTCACATTCTTAACCCATGCTGCGGGCAGCGGGGCCCGGGAGGGTCTGCCGCTCGGCTGTGCTGATGCTCTTTCCGGGGCAGGTCCACATTCAGGGCTGAGCAGCAGCACCTGCTCAGGAGCTCCGGTGCCTGCTGGTGGCCCAGATCTGCTCATCTCCCTTACTTCCCTCAGAGGCGAAGGGTCCTGTTACCCTCACCCTAACACCCTAACCAAATGAACCCCAAGGGCAAGCTGGAGGGCAAAAGGAGTCACAGATGGCGGCACCCTGAGAGAAAGAGAGAGAGAGAGAGAGAGAGAGAGAGAGAGAGAGAGACATCAATCAGTTGCCTTCTGCATGTGCCCCAACAAGGGATTTAACTCACAACCTGGGCATGTGCCCGGACCGGGAATTGAAACTGCGACCCTTCGGTCCTTGGGCCGGTGCTCTAACCACTGAGAAAAACTGGCCAGTGCTATTTTAATACTTTTTAAAGGCACTTTTTCCTGCCCTTTGAACAAGAGACTTTACATTTTCATTTTGCACTGTGCCCTGGCAGGGGGTTTATATACATGTTGCAGGTATTTTGAATTTTTCCATGTTACCATCCTTGAACCCCAGATGAGCCTTGGGACCCCTCCTCACCTCCTCCTCATAAAAAGGGAATGCCTGGACCAGAGACAAGCAAAGAGGCTGGGGGCCATGTTGTCAGAGGAGCCTGAATGGGGCAATCAGCCTGCCTCCTTATTTTTATTTATCCTTTCCTCAAGAATCATAAAGTCCAGATAAAGGTGCTAGACCCCCTCAGCCAGATTCTCACTAAGGCTCCAGACCTGCCTGTAGCCTATAAAACTCTTGGCTTCTGGCTTAACAGGAGACAATGTGGAGGCTTGTGGCCAAAGACCCACTTAGGAATAGAATTTTCCCCTGTGTGTACGTGTATGTGTGTCTCCATCAGGGCTTATCTTCATAGCAGGGACTTGGTCAAAGATTTGGGGTCCTTGGTTAGGGCCCCCAAACTGCCTTCTCAGTGTGAACAACTATGGAGTCAGCTCTCAGAATCCATCCCCACACACTCCCTCCTGGACGTCTGTCAGCGCCAGGGCTGAGGAGAAAGAGTGGTGAGGACTGATGAACTGGTGAGAGGCCCTGGGAGAGGCGGTCGGGGGAGGACAGGCCTGCCAGGGAGGGAGCCTCCCCCAGAGGAAGGCAGTGGGTGTGGGGACGTGAGGAGCCCTCCTGCTAACAAGCGGGTGAGGACAGGCGAATCAATCACGCCAGCCTGGTGACACCACCGCACTCCTCCTGTCAGCGGGGCTGGCCTCTCCTCACCTACGCTGGACGCGTCCTGAGCTGTGGGACATGTGCCAGGCCAGGGCCTCTCCACGGCTGCAAACTGCCTGCTCACTGCTGCCTCTTGAGCACACGTGGAGCTTGAGGTGATTTGCCTGTGTCCAAAGAATCAACCAGAGAAAAACAAAACCCTTACCAATAACTGAGCTCCTCACTGAGGGAAAGGGGCCGGGCCGCCGTTTTACCTTTCCATGTACCATTCTTGCTCAATGGGGAATTGAGGAATATTATTGGGAGAAGTCATTCATTCATTCACTCATTCAGAATTTATTATCAATCTGTTTTGTGAAAGAAGAGGGTATTCCAGGAGATACAGCTGAGAGAAGGAAATCCAGGGCAGAAGAAAACTCACTCCCTGGGGTGAAAGCAAAGTTTAGCCAGTGTTTAGAGAAAATAAATAATACAAATGGTTGGAAAAGGTAGAGGGTCTGGAATTTTAATTTTAATTCCTTGGGCAAATGGGAGTCACTAAAGGTTTTTTATTGATGACATCGTTTTTGAAGTATAACCTACATGCACTAAACTTCATCCTTTTTAGTGTTCCGGGTTTTGCAAATGTACGTATATAGTCATGTAAACACTATCACAATCAAGCTATAGAATATTCCCATCAACCCACAAAGTTCCCTCATGTCTTTGCAGTCAACCCTTCCCCTACTTTAGCCCCTCATACTCACGCTCTGTGATCTCTCTCTAGTTTTGCCTTTTCCAGAATGTCCTATAAACGGAATCATATAGCAAGTAGCTTCTTGAGTCTGATTTCTTTCACTTAGAATAACACATTTGAGATTCATCATGTTTTTGTGGGTCAAGAGTCAGTTTTTTGCTCAGTAGCATTCCACTGTGTGGATATATCACAGTTCGTTCATTCAGTTCATCAGCTGAAGGGTATTTGGGGTGATTATGCATAAACCCACTAACAACAGTCATGTACAGATTTTTGTGAGAACATAAGTTTTCAATTCACTTGGGCAAATAGCTAAGCATGTAAGAGTAAGATGATCAGGTCACGTGTTTATTCATATATCTTTAACTTAAAAAGCACACACGGCCAAACTGTTTTCCAAAGCAGCTGTTCTCCCCAGCAGGGTATGGAAGTCCCGGTTATTCTGCATCCTCATCTGCACGTGGGACTCTATGTTTTAGTTTCATCCCCTCTGGTAGGTGTGTGGTGGCATTTCATTGTGGTTTTACTCTGCAGTTCCCTAACGCCTAACGCTGTTGAGCATCTCTTCATGTGTTCATTTGCCATTCTTAGATGTTGTTGGGTGAAAGCTCTGTTCAAATCCACTGAAGTGACGTGATCACAGCTCTGCATTAGGAAGATTATCCTGGCAGCAGAGCGCAGCTTTGGTTCTCAACGTGTTGAATGAGGACCAGCAGCACCTGCATCTCCCGGGAGCTAATTAGAAATGCAGTGCCTTGGCCTCACCCCAATAATATCTCCAGGTGGCTTGTATGCATGTAAAACTTCGAGAAGCACGGGTGTGCGGAAAAAAATTGGAGGAAAGAGAAAAAAAAAAAAGGTAGGGGCTAATTTAGGAAACTGTTGCAACACGAAAAACTCGGGGAGGCTGAACAGTCAGCTGTATCTCCTGCTGACCCGATCTGGAAACCTCGCTCAGAGTTTGAATTCCTGTTTGTTTTCTTACCTGTGTTCCGCTGCTGGGTGAAGGCCCAGGTGGTAGCAAAGAGGGTCTTCAGAGGAAACCATTGCTGGAACAGCAGACACATTGGTTCAGGCCTCCAGTCACGGTCCATGGGACCCTGGTGTAGGAGGCCTCTCAGGTCAATAGGCAGAACAGGATAGGATTGTGTTTAATCAGTTCCTCCCGCCAGGACTGACAGTGCCTCTGTGTGGGCACACAGATACGGCTCAGCTCTCCGATAAGAGTTCACGGTCTAGTTGAGGAGCCAGACAGACACAATTAGCATCCAGCATGATAAGTCCACAGCAGAGATAGATACACTCCACAAGCTCAGAGAAGGGGGAGGCTAATTGGGGGTAGAGGATATAGGGAAGGGGCAGAAGGATTCAGAAAAGAGTTAACAGTTGACTTGGGTTTTAGAATGTTATTATTAATTGCTAACATTTACAGAGCACTGGCTAGGTGCCAGATCCTATATTTAGTACGATTATTGCATTTAACACTCACAAGAGCCCTATGAGGCGGGGACTGTCATTAGCCCCATTTTATAAAGGAACCGGGGCGTAGTGGGATCCAGCAACTTGCCCCAGGTCTCACAGCTGGATTCCCACTCTATCTGGCTCCAAAGTCTGTGTTCTTTATTATTTTTTTTTAATATATTTTATTGACCTTTTACAGAGAGGAAGAGAGAGGGATAGAGAGCTAGAAACATCGATGAGAGAGAAACATTGATCAGCTGCCTCCTGCACACCTCCCCACTGGGGATGTGCCCGCAACCAAGGTACATGCCCTTGACCGGAATCGAACCTGGGACCCTTGAGTCCGCAGGCCGACGCTCTATCCACCGAGCCAAACCGGTTAGGGCCAAAGTCTGTGTTTTTAACTGACCATGCGCTCTGAACCAGGGTGTCCATGAGGACTCCAGTCCTTGCCCCAGCCCAGAGGAACTAAAGACGTTGAACAGATGCTGGGCAAAGCCTTCTAGGTGCCTGTGGAAGACGGGCCCAGGCTGAAGGCACCTGGCTTTTTTGGCTGCTGCCAAGCTGCCCCTGGTCAGACTTCCATGGCCTCCTCCGCTCTGGCCGCTGCCTTTCTCTGCAGGCAGGACTGGACAGTATCAAAAGCTTGGCTCTCCTCGGGTCCCACATAACTGCAGATTTCTCCTGTATCTAAGGAGATAAAGCCAAAGACAGGCTTTTGCTATTTCTCAGCCTCCCCTGACAGCACAGAAGCCTGTGCATTGTAGAGATTTCCAAAAAGGAACCCTGTTCGAGTTTTTAGAAGGAAAGCTGGAGATGCAGGGTGGACATGACCCTCAGCATACCTTTGTAAAGGCCTCACACCCCCTTGACCTGGTAGTCGGGCCTTGTAAACTCCTTGATGCCATGACATACATCCCGCTACGTTCCTTCCTCAGTGCCTCACACTAAGACAGGTGTTCGAGCAATGTTGGCTGTGCTGACAACCTTAGGAAGTTGGGGCTTGAAGAGGCTGTGGGCCCCAAGGTGAGGGGCACAGACTCTGGAGCCAGGCTGCTGGATTAAATCCTGTCTCTGCCAGCTGTGTGATATTAGGCAAGTTACTTAACCTCTCTGGGCCTTAGTTTTTCATCTGTAAGATGGAGAATACAGTCCTTTCCTCCTAGAGGTGTTGTGAAGTTGAATGAGTTATTACAAGTACTTAGTCAAGTATCTAGCCCAGTAGGTACAATATAATAAGCGCAATGGAAGGGAGCAGTCTTTGGAATTAGACCTGATTGAAATATCAGCTCCATTCATTTCTAGCTCTAACCTTAAGTATATTACTGAGCCTGAGTTTCTGCTTCCACCTCTAAAAAATGGGTATGATAACACCTTCATCAGAGTATAAGGGAGAGGATTAAAACAGAAAAGAGCTGGCCCAGTCTTACCTACCCAGAGTAAGATTGCTGTCATCATTTGGTTTCTTGACTCACTTGCTTACCTGATCTGAAGGTGAGGGAGACAGGGCTGCTCTCTGGTGGACCTCGTAAGGTGACTCAGTCCTTTCCAAGATAGAATCATGAAGCCCTTGGAGCTCATGGGCCGCTAAATAGCTGGGGTGTCCAGAGAGAGCCGAACACTTCTAGGGCAGAACTAGTGAGACCAATTCAGTAGGAGGCCTGAGGACAGAGGAGCAAAATGCCCCTACCCCAGAAAGTATACACCAGAAAATGTGGCGCCTGTGAGGCCCCAAGGCAGGGGAGGTGGGACCAGATGGGGGCTGGATCTCCCCTGAGCCATGCTCACCCAGAACCCTGTGCATCTCTGCCCTTGGCGATTTGCCAGCAGCCTGATCTCTGCGACGTCTCAGGAGCTCACTACCTGTGTTTGTGTGTTTCAGGCCCTGGACAGACACGTCTGTGCCCTTTGCTACTCCTGGGACTGGAGCGCTCAGCAAACCTGACAGACAACGCACAAAAACAGGGTTTCAGCAAACCAGGGTCAAGAACAAAGACGAGGAGTGATAAGAAACATCTGTGGAAGATCAGTGACGACACCCTGACTCTTGGAAGTAATAGCACCCAGGGTGGCCAAGGACACCACCTCCTGGGTGTCTACGCAGTTGGCCTTGGTGGATGGTCTGACGAGGGCTTTTCATGGTCTTATGTATCTCCTCTGTGGCCACAGCAGTGGGGTCCTTTCTACCCCTCTGGGTACGGCCTTCCGGGGCCCCTGGAAGTGCGTGGGGGGAGGGGTGGGACACAGAGGGTCTTGGGCTGTGGAGCCAAGGAACCCGGCCTGTGTTCTACAGCGAACAGGCAGCCTGGGGTGGACGTTAAGCAGGGGAAGCAGGGGGATTCGATGGGTGTTTTAGGAACGTCTTTCACGGCTATGTGGAGGATAAGCTCCTGGAGAAGGTAAACGAAACATTGGCTATTGTCCAGGTGAAGCCTAAATCACTGCCTTTGCTTTTTCTCTTACGTGTTTTTGATCCCATCTCCTTAAAGGGTTAGGAAAACTTAATGAAAGTTCTTCAGCCTTTGACGATGCCCTCACGTGTCCTCTCCCCGCCATGTGCACAGAGAAATAAGGCAGCTTTCCCAAGCTCATGCAGTGAGTTTGGGGAGAATGCAACGGAGTCTGAATTCTCAGAGTAGGCTCTAACTACACCCTGCTGCAACACTCCCACATGCCCAGGTCCCCACGTACTTCCTGGAAAGTCACTTTTTACTTAGGCAAAGAAAGATTATGCCCAAGCTTGAGAAACGTGGCTCCGAGTCCAGGTCCCCCATGACACGGTTGCAGCCCACTGCCTCGGTTTCCTTCTGTGTCCCCAGTCTCCCATCACTGAAGTGCCTCCGGGAGTTCCCTGCCCGTTCCTTCGCCGCGCTAGTAAATGTAAACTCAGTACCCAAGCTGACCTTAGCCCGGCGCGGCTCTGAGGCCCCAAAGAACCTTCCTCAGGAAATGAGGGATAAACAAATGTTGAATAGAAACGTCAGTGTTGGCTGCCTTCTCTTCTAACATCTCCGATGTATCTCTTCCTTTACCACGAAAATGGGCCTCAGCCTCACGGGTATGTCCGCAGCTTGTCCTGGCTGCCTTGGAGCGGGGATGGCTGCTTCGTGATCCACCCACCTTCCTCTGTCTCCCGAGCACGCCCGGCAGGAAGGGCCTGCGTGCAGAGGCTGCTCACGGGGCTGCGTTTAGAGTGTGCTCTGGGTTTTGCCTAAATGCTCCTGTAATTGGAAGTAGAAAACGGTGCACCATATATCACTTTAACTAACGGACCTCAAACTCTACGCTGTTCCCACAGGCAACATAAATGCTCCGCTGTCCTTTGTATAAAAGGCTTCCAAACTGGACAATGACAAACAGGTGTGTTTCTGCATAGTTTGGCTCTTCCCGTAATACTGTATGGTTACTTTGCTTTAAGCCCCTATCTCATGCACTACCCTTGAGTCCTCTGGGGGGAAAAACAAAAACAGGTGAACACCCCCAGGTCACACAAGTAAATAAAGTTGGAGCTTTTAAAACAGGATGTTGGAGTCAAACTGAACTCTGGGCTGAGGGGAATGAAGCCACAATCCTGGGCTTCCAACACGAAGTGCAGCAGGCTTACAAGGAATCAGCTGCAGGCAAGTTAGGGCTTAAAAAAAAAAAAGAAAGAAAAGAAAATAGAAATCTGTACTTTTTTTCAGCACCAACTCGCAAGATATTTTCAGCTAGGTTAGCAAAGGCGTGTTTAAACCTGTTTGCAGAGACATCAAACATCCTCGCCAGAAGCAGAGCTGGGAGTGGGGAGAGGAGGCAGTTGCTTTATCTTCTCTTAGAGAACAGAGCGCTGTCCCTACAGGATACAATGTTCGCCTTGATCCGAAGGAAGCCCCGAGCAGTGCAGCCGGTGCTGTATTTCATGGTGACACCATCTGACCCCTATTCTCAAAGTTCAACATCCTCATGTTCTCTAATGAAACACTAACCTGGAACAAGACTGTGCTTACACAACAAGAGGACGCCCGGTCCTCAATGGGAGGGGGTGGCAAATGGTGACCACACCTGGCAAAAATCCAGGTGGGAGAAACACCTCACGTGTGCCTTTCAAAGTCTGAGGTGTTCATCCATATTGTACTATAAGCCTCTCCTTGTTTTTGATTTAAAAATCTCAGAGGCCATCTTTTTATTTCCAATCAGTCACATGCTTTGTTTCGCTGTGAGATGTATTTCTATCACTAAATTAAAATGAAGCTATGAAACTACCATTTTTCTCTTTTACCCAAGTCCCTTCCCCAGGCCAAATGGGGAATCCAAAACACAATTATCATCAATTGTTATCCCAGGGAATTCAGAGAAAGCTGAGAACGATGTCCCTTAGGATCAAGTTCTAGAATCAGCACTTAAGTGCAAGCCTGAATATTTCTTCTTTTTGCCACAAGGAAAGAAATAATTCACTGGAGAAATCACGTTGCCGATGGAAGTGAAAGCAGAGCATAAAGTCAAATGTCTCCCATAAATCTAGCAGCTGGGGAAATGAGAACCGCTTCCCTAAGAAGGATGCGGCTGAAGGGAATCGTGTTATCATCTCGAGCCATGTTTACAAGACTCAAGTTCAGGCTGAGCACAATTAGGACAAACCAGCCTGCTATCCTTTTGCCAAATATATTTGAAGAAGTCAACTAAGGCAAAACTAAAAATTTATAGAGGGCTGGAAGAGTGTTTTATGTTGGTGTTTTTTTTTTTTTTAAGAATATGTTTTTTATTGATTTTAGAGCGAAAGAAAGGGAGAGGGAGAAACATCAATTAGCTGCTTCCTGCAGGCCCCCTACTGGGAGCGACCTGGGCATGTACCCTGCTGGGGATCAAACAGGGACCTCTTGGTGCATGGGGTGACGCTCAACCACGGAGCCATTCCAGCCAGGGCAAGGAAGAATGTTTTTTTAAAAAAGGGGTTTTTTTAGAAGCCTATTTGCTCCAAATTTCCAATGGTTAGAAATCATTATTAAAATGTGAAATTGACATTTGAAAAGCCACTCAGTTACTTTAAGCCAGGCTTGATTTATACAATGTCTTAACTGACTTTTCCCCTACATTATAACTACATGTTTTGCTTTCCCCCATGTATCATTACATCATAAGCGTTTTTTCATGCTATAATCCTCATAATTATGCTTTAATGTGTGCATTAATAGACCAACCACTGGATGCACCACAAATACATTTATTATTCTCTTTATTAAGGTTGTTTACAATTTTATTATAAATAACGTTGCAATACACGTTTTGAAGACTTTAACTTATTCTAGTACTAGTGGCCTGGTGCATGGATTTGTGCACATTGAAAGGAAATTAATTAGAAGAAATATTTTAATATCGCTATTTGCCCTTTCTCTATAATAGAAGTATCAACCAAATTCACAATTGACAATGACAGTCTGGCCTCCTCTGCAGGAGGAGACCAGCAGCGCAATCAGGGGATGGTGCAGGCCAGTGAGCAGCCCACCCTGCCCCACCTCCCCCCCGATCGCCCCTCCACCACTGTCAGTCACCGAAGCCCCCCGATTGCCATCCCCTCCCTCTGTCCATTGGCACCAGCCTTGGCTGGCCTGGTGCCTGCCACTCACCATCCCTGCCCCCCGCCGACCAATCATTCCGCCATTTGATTGATTTGCATATTAGGTTTTTATTATATAGGACTAGAGGCCTGGTGCACAAAATTTGTGTACAGGGGTGGGGTGTCCCTTAGCCCAGCCTGCACCCTCTCCAATCTGGGACCCCCTTGGAGGATAGCCAGCAGTTGGACATCACTCTCACAATCCTGACCACTGGCTCCTAACCACTCACCTGCCTGCCTGCCTGATTGCCTCTAACCTCTTCTGCCTGCCAGCCTGATCGCCCCCTAACCGCTCTCCTGCCGGCCTGATTGACACCTAACTACTCCCCTGCTGGCCCAATTGCCCCCAACTGTCCTCCCCTGCTGGCCTGATTGCCCCCAACTGTCCTCCCCTGCTGGCCCAATCGCCCCCAACTGCCCTCCCCTGCTGGCCTGAAAGCCCCCAACTGCCCTTCCCTGCTGGCATGATCACCCACAAACTGCCCTCCCCTGCCGGCCAGATTGCCCACAACTGCCCTCCCCTGCCATGACCCGCCTCCTCCGCCGGGACCTGTCTCCTCTGTGCGAGGCAGCAGAGATGCCGGGACTGGCCTCCTCCACGCCATGCAGAGCCACGGGACCCCCAGGCCTAGCCATGTGGAGTGGCCATCAGGCCCTGCCTCCACTGTGCGCACAGCCATCTTATGGTGGCCATCTTGTGGTGGCCATCCTGTGATGACATCGCACGCGAGGGCGCGAGGAACACCTAGGCTTTTATTAGTATAGATAATTTACTGGAAAGCTTTGAAATTTTTAGGTAGCAAACATGTCCAACTCCCTCTCTATTTTCTTCAATTGCTTTAGTCTTACAATGTTGTCTCTTTCCACCTTTAAGAGCATCTTGGGCCCCAGGTGATTCCTAGATGCAGCCAAAGCCCAGAACCACTGCTATAGAAGGTAGGGGTCACCGTCCGCTTTAAAGAGCCAAATAAAAAAAGGGTGCTGGGGTAGTGGGGCAATGGTTTCCCTTTCAGGGAGTTCGATGGGAGGAAAAGATAAAGTAGTTTGAGGCAACAGCAGGGTCAAAGAAAGGTGCTTTTAACAATGGACTAGGTGACCCACACATGTTTGAGGACCAGGGGAGGGATACTGTGTAAAGGGAGAGAAGGGTGTAAGAGAATGAGAGACAGGTAAAGCAAGCAGGCATGAGGGACAGGAGTTGGGCCCATGGCCCAGAAAGAGGGGTCAGTATGGGCAAGGGAGAATAGTTATTACTCAGAGAGATCTGAAGGAGAGGGTATGGGTAAAAATGTAGGGACATTTTGAGGTGTGAGGGTTTGCATCAGCTGGCCCAGAGGAGCAGGTTATCTCCTGGGAGTGGGGTCAGGGCAGTGGAAACCATGTAGAACAATTACTACAGAGAAAGGAAGAGAGAAAATAAAAAGACAGTGTATTAAAAGCAGCCAATTTGGTCAACTGGTCATCAACACACATGATGCAAAGTCCTCATTGAGAAAGGGGACAACAAACTAATGACTAAAATGAGGGTTGGCCGTTATTAGATGTCACTTATGCACCTGATTCTTGCAAATGTGTGCAAGACCGCTGTTGCCTCCGCATTAGGTGTTGGGACTGAAGTCGCCATGGTCAGCAGGATTAAAACTGCTGTGCAGTGATGGAGAGCAAAGACAAACTGAAACTCATGAGGACAACTGTACCTGCATTTGTCTCACCGTCTACAGCCTTGAGGATGTGGGTGACCTGCAGAAGAAGCTGGTGCCCTCTGTCAGAACTGCACACGTACCTGGTGCAGGACCCGGAGGAGACCACCTATGAGGTAGATGCCCTGTGAGCTGCCAGGATCTTCAGAGCATAAAAATGGCCACTGCCTCACTTTGGCCTCCCAAATCTCACCTGGAACAGTAGAGGGAAGGGCGCTCTGGGAGACTTGGCTTCAAGGTGGCTGAGTCGACACCTTCCACAGTCTCTACATGTAGAAGTGTTTTAAGGCACTCCACTGACTCATACAGGAATCTGGGACTTGAAGTAGACTTGCAAGCAACATTGAGTTTCACAAGAACAGAAATACCAACCCAAAGGTTACAATTTGGACCCAAAGTCACAGCGTGTGTCCCCGTGGAATGGTGGGGGCTGGGTGAAAAAAGTGAAGAAATTAAGCAAATTACAAAACCAACACCATAGGCACAGACAACAGTGATTACCAGAGGCAAAGAGAGGTGAGGGGAGGTAGAGGAGGGTAAAGGCGAGATAAATGGTGATGGAAGGAGACTTGACTTGGGGTGGTGAACACACAATACAATATACAGATGATGTATCACAGAATTGTGCACCTGAAACCTGTATAATTTTTAAACCAGTCATGCCAATAAATTCAATACAAATTTTTTAAAAAATAAATAAAACTTAGTTTTCTGGTATATGCAAGTGAGTGCGTGCCAAGGAAACGGCTTGTGCGGCTATTTTACAACTGCCATTGCCACAAGAAGTTTGGGGCAGGGGTCCCCCGCATTTTGGGAAATGCAGCCTTAAGTGAGCTTCCCCTGGCTCAGCACACCTCCGCGCCTATACGTGCTGGGGGATGTGCATGCGCCACAGCCACACCGCAAACAGCGCCTGGTGTGAGTGATTAACTCGTGCGGAGGCAGCTCAGCTGTGAACTTGAAGACCTGGCAACATCCCGGATCCTCCTAAAGCAGCTCACATATTTGCCGTCCAATGAAGCATGGCTGGAATAACACAGTCTCCCGTTGCGGGTTGGGGAAATGCAGCCTCAGCGAGCCCCGGGCCCTGAGGCTTCTGTTCCGCTCGGCGGAGGTGGCCAGCTGAGGAGTCAGCCCTCTGGGTTCTGAGGGAGGGGGCCTGTGCCCTGCCCGCTTCGTCCTTCACCTGGCTTCAAACACCAAGGGAATCGACACAAGCTACAAATTAGACAGCCAGGTCTTCCTCCATATTTCGGCTGGTGTGGCCACAGCCAGTGCCTCGGAGGGGGTCATGTTTTAATCCGACTCAGACGTCATTTGGTTTTACTACACACGTGCAGTCAAGCTAAGCTGGAAAGCAGAGCCATTAAATAGGACCTGGGCAGGAAGGATTTTGGAAAACATTCTTGGAACTATGAAAGGCTGGCTTCCCAGAGCTTTATTCTAGCTCTCTCTTTTTTTCTTTCCTCCTCGGTCTTCTCTTCCTCCTTCCCCCTTCTCCTCTTCTCTGTCCTTCCTTGTCATTCTAGCCGTTTGCTAGGATGGGGCCTATGATGGGAGCTGGGGATACAGCTCAGGGGACAGACAGGGGGTGGGTGTCAGGTGACCTGAGTCTTGAAGCAAAAGCAGGAGTTACTGCCCTCCCCAGTTTGGCTCAGTGGATAGAGTGTCAGCCTGCAGACTCAAGGGTCCTGGGTTTGATTCCAGTCAAGGGCACATACCCAGGTTGCGGGCTTGGTTCCCAGTGGGGGGCATGCAGGAGGCAACCAATCAATGATTCCCTCTCATCACTGATGTTTCTACCTCTCTCTTCCTCTCCCTTCCTCTCTGAAATCAATCAAAAACTCAATACATACATATATATATTATATATTATATATATATATATATATATATATATATATATATATATATATATATACTAGAGGCCTGATGCATGAAAATTAGTGCACTGGAGGGGTCCCTCAGCCTGGCCTGTGCCCTCTCACAGTCCGGGAGTCCTCAGGGGATGTCCTAGTGATGCTTAGGCCCGCTCCCACAGTCTGGCCTCCCTCTGCAGGAGACACCCAGACAGGCCAATCAAGAGTCGGTGCTGCCCCCCCCCCCATCACCCCTTCACCGCCACTGGTCACTGCCCCTCCCCCATCGCCATTCCCTCCCTCTGCCCACGGGCATGCGCCTTGGCTGGCCTGGTGCCACCTGCTCGCCAGCCCCACCCCCTGCCGACTGGCCGTTCTGCCGTTCGGTGGTCGATTTGCATATTATACTTTCATTATATAGGATAAAGCAGGTGGGCTCCTCTGACCTTCGATCTCATCTCTCTGCCCACAATCATCCTTTTGTACCCTCTGCCAACCATAAGGCGGTCAGAAAAAAGGAAGAGCCTGGCAACCGGTAGCAAACCTTGAAGTCACTTGTGTGGTCATCTCTGGACCCCACCTCTGGGTATAGAAATCACTCTCGAATGCCAAACTCTTCAAACTTCCTGACTCTCCAGAAGTGCCCAAAGTAAAGTTTCAAACACACCATTACCCGCCCACTTTTAGTTACAGCCTGTGAAGGCCTCTCAGCTGGGTTGGCCCATAACAATTCCTGCAATGCTCTTAAACCACAAACACTTCGCTTTCAAGTCGCTTTCCTCTAATTCACAATTTTCCTGGCTGCTTTGCGAGATTTTGCTGTTGCCTCTACTGTCACTCCTGCTCCTATCTCCACCAAAGCTTGTAAGGTGGCCAGCAACTGTTTTAAACATAATTTGATTCCCAGCCTGAGTCAAATGTGTCATCCACCTGTCCCCTGGTATCACACCTGTCGTCTGAACACAACCTTGGTACCTAGCCCAATTGTAGCCTGGAGGCATGAACTGCGAAGGAATAGGAACCAGTGCTAGGGATGTCTTAGAATGCTGACGTCACAGTCATGTGATCTGCAAAATCGTATGGCCCTGAGGCCGAAGGCTCAGCTTAGTAAACATGTGAGACCTTGAAACTAGGTACCAGGAGAGAGTCACTTCCTGCAGAATCGTTAGGAACAGCACGTCACTCATCTGCCCCGTCCCTGGGTGCTGCAGCTGGACAACGTGAGGGTCTTGGAGGCTGCTGTGGGCCTGGTCACCAGAATGCTGCCCTTACGTTGTATAGCAAGTCAGAGAGGGGGCAGGTCCCTGGACCAGCAGCATTGAGTTATCTTGTTAAAAATGCTGGATCTCGGCCCCACACCTAATCTACAGAAACAGGCTGTGCGGTTTTTTTTCTTTTTTTAATATATTTTTATTGATTTCAGAGAGGAAGGGAGAGGGAGAAATAGAAACATCAATGATGAGAGAGAATCATTGATCGGCTGCCTCCTGCATTGCCCCCAACTGAGGATGGAGCCCGAAACCCACGCATGTGCCCTTGACTGGAATCGAACCTGAGGCTCCATCCCTCTTTCTTGTTCCTTCTTTCCTGATAGAACCCTGATTTTTCTCAGTTATCCATCCTTTAGTCCACAGGCCGACACTCTATCCACTGAACCAAACCAGCTAGGGCCAGGCTGTGCATTTTAACAAGATCCCCAAGTGATTTGGATGCATGGTACTAGTATTTGAGAGGCTCTGCTATATAGAATTTTATGGCTAACAAAGCACCGTCACATACATACAACCCTCATCTGAGGAAGGCAGGGGAAACAGAATTTGAGATGAGTGACTTATCTAAGCTCACATGACTAGAAGTAGAAATTTCGTGCCTTCATCTAGTTTGGGAGCGTCTTCACTTTGCAACACTCCTGGCAACAGTCAAGAGAGAACAATAGTGGCAATGGATAGTTCTGGTGAGCTCTCACCATATGCCAAACACTGTTCTAAGTGAGTTGTTATTTAATCTTATTGGACCTAGGAGTGGGGACCTTATTCTTTTCTCACTTTTAGCTAGCTAAGTGGTGGAACACCAGGAGAAATCAGTATATTCCAGACTCTGTTTGAGTTGCCCACCTGGAAGCTGGGTTTTGGATTTCCCAGTAGTAACTGGGAAGCCGCAAGGAACAAGGAAACGATACATAAACAGAAAACTAGCTGTGTAGCACAGGGCGAGTCACCGCACCTCAGATTACTCATCTAAGAAATGAGGTTGAACTACATGATCTTTTTTTAAAATATATTTTTATTGATTTCAGAAGGGAAGGGAGAGGGAGAGAGAGAGATAGAAACATCAATGATGAGAATCATTGATTGGCTGCCTCCTGCATGCCCCCCACTGGGGATTGAGCCCACAACCCAGGCATGTGCCCCGGCCAGGAATCAAACCATGACCTCCTGGTTCATAGGTCGATGCTCAGCCACTGAGCCACGCTGGCTGGGCTGAACTACATGATCTTTAAGGCAATTTCCAGTCCTGGAATTTTACAATTCTAAATCCTTTCCTTGATATCTAGTGACCGCTTTTCTTCTGAGCAGCTTTGATTTAGGATCAGAAACTGCCCGCCAGACCTCTGGAGGCAGAGCCACGTTTGACTGTGAGAGGGACAGAGGCAAGCTGTGCCAAATCCTGCATCCAGCCTCAGCCCAATCTGCTGTGTGGCATCCTGGGATCACTTCCAATCCAGCTGTCCTACATAACTCTCGGAGAATGACTTACAACACTTCTTGCAGCTGTATCACACCCTTCCAAACCCAGCTGGCAAGAGGATACCTTTAAAGAACAAAGGTGGTTGGGCCTGGAGTGTTTCCACACCATAGAATGAGTGAACTGCCAATGAATCAGAAACATATGGTGCTCAACAAGCTTCTCAGAATGCGTCCTGTTTAATAACCTCGGGAATCACTGCTTTTCAAAACAGTTGGGGCTTGTTACCAAATCCAGGACCTCTGAAATCCCATTTGAAATGTATTGTCAAACACACCACACTCTCCAGGGCCAGATTAATGCATCTCTGCTCCATCCACAGGAGATTATTTTCCAAATGTACCATTTGGTGGTGGTGACTCAGAACAGGGTCTGATCAGGACCAAGGTTCAAAAGACACCTGACCAGCGATGCCTCAGTAAACACAGCTTAAAACAAATCACAAGTAAGCACTACTTTAGTCCCGGCACCAAAGCACACACACTCGCTGCTTCTATTTTCAGAAAATTAATGAACGATTTCAGTTATGGCCAAACAACCCTGCAGAACAAGGGTCAGTTTGCTCTTTTCATCAAGAAGCTTTGCCAAATATTTACTAAAATAGGGCAGACTCCTTGTAAAAGTATAAATAGTTTTGTTTCTTATTTAAAATAAAAAGGTCCCCAGCACCTTATATGGTCTGATCCTCTGATAGCACTCGAGTGTTTTTATAGTAGGATTTCCATTGTGGTCTCTGCTAAGGAAAAAAGGAACAAGATTGTAGCCCAAGTTCAGAGAAAAATTATGCTTCACACACACACACAAATCTGATAGAAAACTGCAGAGTAAACCGAGTAATGTTGTCTCGAGAGGATAAAGCATGTGGTAATGCTGTACTCAGACTCAACAAAGACTGTTTTCTGTACTAGACTCGGTTGGTTGCTTACTGAGGCTCCATCCCTCTTTCTTGTTCCTTCTTTCCTGATAGAACCCTGATTTTTCTCAGTTATCCATTCTCAATATAATTTAGGAGATTGGCTCCATAAGCAAATTCAGTTTAAGCAACTCACGGGAGTCCCATTGATTGGTTTAGGAATGGACATGTGATCCAATTCTGTCCAATGAAAGATGGGGCTGCTGAGGGGGTTGGGGAAAGATGTTTCTTGCCCCCAAGAAGGAGGAGCAAGAAGAGACAGATTCTTCTCCCTGTGGATGTTGCCATGTTTGGGATGACACTTGCAGGACAGCCATCTTGCTTTCGGTTAAGGGTAAAACTGACTCGGGTTGAGCCAGGCAAGGAGAGTCAGTGATACATGAAACAGAACCCTGACACATCCCATCTGGAGCGCACCTGCCTTTGGATTTCCTATTATGTGAAGTAATAAATGTCCTTATTGTTTCAGTCAGTTTGGGTTGGTGTTTGCAGTATGTGCTGCCCAGAGCATCAAACCCACCTAATATAGCTTTCAAATCAACATATAGACTAGCCATCCATCTTTTCCATTACCTTGTCCTAAAAATGTTACCACACTCATCATTTGCCAAAAGGCGTCTGAAAGGTTAAAATTTCCCAAAATGCTGGAACATAAAGCTATAGGTTTATCAGTAAGTCTAAATGGTGATTCTCTACTGATTACAACTTATTGTCCTTTCTCAAAATTAGGCAGACCCAAGTGGTTTACTAATGGGCCCTTTATGTAATAAAGATAAGATTCAGCTCTAACCCGTTTGGCTCAGCGGATAGAGCCTACAGACTGAAGGGTCCCAGGTTTAATTCCAGTCAAGGGCATGTACCTTGGTTGCGGGCACATCCCCAGTAGGGGTTGTGCAGGAGGCAGCTGATCGATGTTTCTCTCTCATTGATGTTTCTAACTCTCTACCCCTCTCCCTTCCTCTCTGTAAAAAAAAAAAAAAAAAAAAAAAAAAAAAAAAAAAAATCAATAAAATATATATTTTTAAAAAGGATAAGATTCAGGTATTAGTACATGTGTTTCCAGGACTGGTT
The DNA here is from genome assembly GCF_951640355.1 of Cnephaeus nilssonii. Classification (NCBI taxonomy): domain Eukaryota; kingdom Metazoa; phylum Chordata; class Mammalia; order Chiroptera; family Vespertilionidae; genus Cnephaeus; species Cnephaeus nilssonii. The sequence continues at coordinate 34,863,678 of NC_137078.1, forward strand.
GAGTGGAATCCACCCACCCTCTCTCATGTATACTCTTTGTAATGAATCACTGGGAATGTCAAGACATCTGATGTGGGTCACAATTGATGGTGGAGGGCCTAGAACAGCAACTCCTATTGGTTCACCTGGGACTCACACCTCTGGCCAAGACCTCAGGAGCAACTTAAGCTACAGATATAGACATAGGCTTACTGTCCCAAACCCCATTTGGGATCTCAAGCTCAAGTTTTAGAAAAATCTCCTTTGGGCCATGCAAAAAGTAAAATTAAAGATTCTCTTGAGTATAGTTTGGTAGTATTTATGCCTTTGTTTGCATGTATCCCAATAATAGGCTTACAATTTTTCCAGACATAAATTTGATCTTAAATTGTCCCTTCTTCATGGAGTCAGAGAGTTGACATAAATATGAGACATATTATGTATTTTACATTCAGAATTCCTTTGTCTCCCCTTTTTATTTTTATTGATTTCATAAAGGTCTTTATACAAATATTCTAAAACAATGCTGTAAAAAGGGTCAAGAGGAATTCTAAAAGCATTCTCTACCTATATCTGATGAATGAAAAGATTGGATGTTTTCTTTTTAATTGTTTGGCTTACTGCAATTACTCCCAACAATTACTGCTATCTTATGTCTACAAATACCTGGTTTACTACTATCAAATTCCTTACTGGAGGTAGTTATTGTTTGTGCTACCAGCTCAAACAAGGAAAGCTTGAGGCTTAACCCTAGAAGGACCCCTGGCATTTAGATTACATGTGGGAGGGATGGTGGATAATTCCCAACCAAAACTGAATCTGGAAATAGTTTTACATTAGATGCTAAAATGCTAACCTGCACTCCCATACTCACCCAAAATTACAAATGAAATAGAGGTTATATTTTGTTAGGGGACTGGGGTGTGATAATCTTGGCTGAAGAGCAAAACTCACAAATTATGAGACAAATGTCTATTATAATTTCTGTGTTGATGCATTCTACAATGGCAAGGATATCTCTGGTTGTGCTAGCATTTTGACTCCCATCGCCACTCTCTTCAAAGACCATAAACAGTGTGCTTTGAGCTCTGTTTAGAAAGAATTACTACACTGTAAAGTTACAGAGGTACAGAGTCCTTTCATTTCTCCTCCTTTATGGAAAGATACAGTGCCTGCCTTGCAGATATTGCTCTGGGCAGTATGATGTATAGACTAAAAAACTAGCTGGACCTCAGATTCACAACCATTGGGACTCTTCTCTTTGATGTGAAATCCAACCACAAGGCTCATGAGCTATGTTAATACAGGCCTTTATCCATTGCCCATGTTGCAATTCAAGCAAAGGGAAAGGGACACGGTGCATTTGTACCATGGGACAGCGGGCTTTGATGATAATAATTATGTCTTCTAGAGCACACCTCGGTTTGCAAAGTGGTTTTCCATATGTTATCTTATGTGAAACTCTCAATAATCCTGCTGGGATTTTATAGACAGGAAAAACAGATGAAATCAAAAGGCTCAAATTACTTGCCCAAGTTCACATTTGGAGGCAGAGCTGGTGCTTGAGCAAAGCTTTCTTACTCCAAATTCAGTGCTTCCTCCATGAAACTGCATTGTCTTGGAGAAGGTGGCACAAGGGCAGCATTATGTGATACACAGTAGATCTGGGTTCAAATCAGCTCTGCTATTTACTGGTTCTGTGAACTTGGGAAAGTTCCTGAGCCTCAGGACCCTACCTTGGTTTTCTATAAAATAGAAATAATAATATATGTATTGTGAGGTTAGGGGACTGACTGTGTTAATGCATGAAGAGCACTATGCATAGTGCTTAGCACAAAGGACAGTACTTAGCAAGTCCTCAATGAATAATAGCTATTTTTAAAAGGGGGCAAATTAGCCTTGGTTGAGAACTTTTCATGCAAATCTCATTTCTGTGGCTTTTCACTCTGTTATTGACTGTTAGTCAAAGATGTCCTGTGAGCTCCAGTTTCCTGTCCCACCAAATGAAGGAAAGGGGGTCTTGATAAGAAAACGTGGAAAAAACACTGTGTCTGACCTCTGTCTTTAGCACAGAGCTCTCCATTGTTTGTGATGTGTGTGTGTATGCATGTGTGTGCGCGCACACCCTAGGTGACTGGGGGGGGGGGGGGGGAAGGAGGAAGACAGGAGTGAAGGACCCTGGCATCAAATTTACCAGCTCTTCCTTCATGTTAACAATCACCCAGTACCCAGCCAAGAAGTAGATGGTGTGGAAGATTAAACTGCAGAGGACACAGGTGACATTTGGAAATGGCCACAGTTCCCTTGGAAAACACACACCAGGACACAGACAAGGCTGCTATTGCTTTCAAAGACTTAAAAATTCTAGGATGGCAACAATATGATTTAGTAGTTAGAGTTCTTGAATTTACATCATTTGTTTTAAAATACCACAGGACACAAACAAGTTGAGTGAACTACAATATTCATGTTTCCTAGCAGGAATGATGGTAAAATAAGCAAGTCCGCACAGAGAAGACTGTTTCTTATTACTCTGCTAAGTGAACTGGACGGTTCAACTAGCAATGGTTTAGTTTGTGCCCTACAAACCACCCTAACAAGGCTCAGAAGGTGGAGGAGTCTTTTCCCCCACCCCTTTAAAGGTAAATTAAGCAACTCTTCGCTGGGATGTGCCGCACAAAAAGAAAACAAACAGGAATTAGCACAAATGCCTGCACAGAGTCAAAGTGATGCTTGAAGAAGGATAACTTTCCTAAGGGTAACACTTGGCCAAGGGGGTCACAACTCAGGATCCCCAAATTACTTCATAGTCAATGCTTAGTTGTTCCACAGGAGCCCAATGTCATGGGGCAGGGAAGGGGCAGAATTCAGTTTGAGCCTTCCGATCAAGACTTTCCTCTCTACACCTCCTGTCCTCCTTCCATGGCTCAGGCTCTGGGATGGGCTCTAGGGCCCCACCTTTGCCTCCTTTAGGACTCCCCCTTTCTTCCCTATGAAATTCGCAGTGGAAGCCTCATGGTGTCCTTTCCCAAAGCAGACGTTGGTTTGGATCCTCTACCCTCAGAGAAGCTCTCATTGCATGAAACTCTACATAACATCTGTATGGGAGAGCAGCCTTTGTCAAGCCTCAAAAAATGTTCATTGCCTCCCTCCCCTGGAGCAATGAGTGCCTATGGGCTTTAAGGAATCGAAGAGAGACCACTCAAGGAATTCTCAGAACAAAGATTTACTCCTATGCGCTTTTTTGTCTCTCCTAAGACAGAGCACCGGTTGGCAACTTTTAAACGAACAGTTCTTGCTAAATGGAATGCCAAGTCCTGCCTAACCTGGTACCCATATGCATTAAAAATAATAGATACTTATGATATGGTCTATTTTTATTACTATGATTTAATAGGCTTTATGTCTCCAGTATTATTTCTGAAAGTCTGGTCTGTTTGCTTTGGAATCACCGAGAGGCTCATTAAAAGGCAGATATCCCTGGCCCCATCTCTGACCCAGGGAATCAGAATTTCTGGGAATGGCCCAGAAATGGGCATCCAGGTGATTCTGATGCACACAAAAAAGCTTATAACGATCAATGAGAATTTGCCCTCATTCAGCTCACAAACATGTATTCAGCCCGTACTATGTGGCATGCTTGATTCTAGGCTCTGGGAATACAGCAGCAAATAAAATAGACACTGTTGAGGACTTTGCTTTTTACTCCAGCTATAATGGGAAACCACTGGAGGGTCTGAACGGGACAGCCAGCGACAAGCTCCGCCTCTGGGTTTGAATGAGCTCTTCTAGCTGCTGCTTCTCTGTTGCTATCTTTTCTCTCTCCAGTTGTATGGCTAAGTGAAGAACTAATTGAAGGGAGCAAGAGTTCCTTCAGGTCACACTTGTCCATCTACCATTCACTGACTTCTATGTGTCTCTCTGGCATTTAAAGCACCATCTCATTTAATTCTATGAGATAGAGACACACAGAGTTATCACCTCTATTTCATAGATGAAGAAACGGAACCTCCAAGAGACTAAACAGCTTGGAAAGTGATGAAAATCAGGTTTTCAAACTTAAGTGTCTGGTTTTAACCAATATGCACCACTGCCTCCCTTGATAGAACCAATAGGCCTCACGACACTTCTGTGGATAAAACTAAGCATAAAAATGATGAAGATTAAGTAAAGAAAATAAAAAGGGTCTAGGTTTATGATCTATGGAAGAAAGATGGAAGCAAATATATGCATATTAGAACCTTGAAGTTTCAGCTTTATTACCCTGGTTATGTGACTTAGTCAATGCCTTCCATACTTGATAGTGAGTCATATAAACTCAAAGTCACATCCCCAAAAAGCCACCTACCCACAGGAAGTTAATTTATACCTATGATTTCAGATCACCTTCTTTCTGTCTCGAGGTTGTATCTGACCACAGCTGCATCTGCTGTATTAACCACAGCTCAAAGTTGCTTCAAACTGGACTTGCTTTTTAGGGAATTATCTCCATATTTAGCACACTGAGTTTGAAAATTAAATTCTCTACTCAAAATTACCTGCCTCAGTTATCCAGGAAGTTGAATAGAGCCCTAACCCAAGCACTCCATCTAATCTAAGAAAATCCTGTCTCATTAACATTTCTTTGTTATTTATTTATCTTTAATGTTGACAGTATTACAGATGCCCTCTCTATCCGATTCCCATTGGCCCCCTCCTCCCTATTCACACTCCTACCCCAGGCCTTCACCACACTATTGTCTGTGTCCATGGGTGATGCATAGATGCCTGTAAATTCTTTGGTCATTAACATTTGAAATTATGGGTCCAGCATCCCACTAAGATATCTACTTTTTCTATAGTATTTTTGTAGGTAGCCTTAGTTAGCTAAGAGCTGTATAAGGAAAAGGTATAGGTGTGAGGTATTGCTGCTGTTGTTTTAAAGTTTAAACCATTAATTTGTAGCTTCTCATGTAACATACAGAAAAATAATCATATGTATTTTCTGTTACTAATGCAGTAAAATTAAATTATCAGTCACTCTATGATCCCCTAGTCCACTCCTGTAAAGTTTGAATCAAATAAACTGCAGATATTTATATGTTTAATTTACTTGCCAATAAGAGTTTATATTTCCCTAACAGCTGGCCTATTTGTTATTTTTTTAATCTACAAGCAAAAAAAGGTGAGGCAGGAGGGAGTAGGGACCAAAACTAACTTCAAGACAGCTGTGTTTCTTCTGTGAGAGGGGCCACTGAGGAGGCGATGGTTTGTTTAATCTCAGAAATGTACACAGAAGAAAGCCTGTCACAATTAAGTAAGAATTTAAGCACTAATTAAGTCTAATGCAGTATAATGGAGATTTAGATTTAGTAAATATTGATCCCAAATGGCTCTGCCTTCTTAACACATCTCAAATTAATCTTAATGTAAACTGAAGTGTATGTGTTCTTTTCAAAGTAAGATTCACTCATATCTGTATTCTAAGAGCAATGAGATGTCCCAGGAATGCATATGAAAGACCACAGCTTTGGAGCAGTGCTATCTGCATTTCTGCAGTGTTGCGCTTGGGGCCTGTCAGTTCACACAGACCAGCAGCAGATCGCTAAGGAATCCTGGGCAAGACAGACACACACACACACACTTATATAAACTGACCCAAAGTGTTATGGACTCCAAGATTTTAAGATCTACTTTTTAAGGTCGATTGCATAACTGGAAGCATGCTTTAAAAATATTTGAAAAAAAATTTAATTAATCTACCAGTGAGTCCAGCTCCCATTTCAGTCCTCCTCTGTGATAGCTAACTGAAAATCCAGATTGCCTGTGAGGGCACGGAGCAGTAAACAGTTCTGATACTTCACAGAAGAGGAATTTATTTAATACTGCTAAGGGAGTTAGTGATTGCCCAGTTTACTTTGAGATCATCTTTGTCATTAAAAAAATACATTTTTGTCAAATGAGTTAACCTTTAGCTTCTCTTTTTATGTGAAGATGATATACCTATATTACCTTCCTAAAGTTTTATTATTTTTTCAAACAGTAGACATCAGAAAGGCAAAAATAAAATAAAATGGAACAAAAGAAACTCACCCAAAATACATAAATGATTTTCCCAAGAGGGGAATTTTGCCACACTGAATTGGTGGCTAGACCAAAAAATATTTTGGTAATGGAATGTATAGCATCTTAAATTTTATATCAGAATCACAGACCTAGAAAGGACCAACCCTCGCTTCTGTGCAGAGCTATTTCTTGAAAAATATTAACATTTCTCTTAACAGTTTGATAACTGAAATAGAAATCAAGAAAGCAGACTAGCTGGGCTACCCATTTAATTGGTGGGAGTACCCACTAAATAGATGATAGCTTAGATGAGATCCAGGACATATGTTGGAGGAGGAAACCAACAGGAATTGGCAATGGATGGACGATAGAGGCAGAGAAAAAGGAATCAGGGATGACTTCTCAACTTTTGATTTGAGGAGTTGGGTGGTGATGTCACTTCCTGAGATGAAGCCTGAGAGGACAGGTTGTGAACGTTGGGCACGGGGTTCTGTTGTAGCTAATATCTGAGATGCCTGCTAACCATCTAAGTGGCGATGTCAAATAAGCAGTTGAGTATGTGAATCTGGAATCTCAAGGGAGCTCAAGACTGGAACTAAAAAGTGAAAAGGATTCGGGTGGAGAGCAGGAGCAGGCTCAGGACTGAGCTCTATGTGGGAAGAAGTTTTAGTAGGAAAAGCAGAGTTGGGAGATTCATCATTTTGAGCTCCTCTAGTGAGTGTCTTTATTAGTTTGCTTAGAGTTGTAAATTTTTAGAACAGCAAGCATATCCATATTCAAATATATGATTCAAGTATATGAACAAAAATACATGTAGGGGTCAAATGTTGATGAACTTTGGATTAATTGCTTCAGTATTATTTTTAATCATTGCAAATCAGGAGTTGACTATATTCATATTTTCAAATCCAGTAGGAACGAGTTCAATGAATTTGACAAACATTTAGCAAATGGCTTTAGGCTCAGATGTCTTGGGCTTGTGTGCTAGTTATACCACTGAACTAGCTGTGCGATCTTAGGCAAATAAATGATGGTCTGAGCCTTGGGTCTGAGCACACAGTAAGAGCTCCACAGGAGGACGCTGTTAGTATTGAGATAAGCATATTCTCCCAGCAGCGTTCCAATCTGGTGAGAGGAGACAGACACAACCAGGAAATGCCAGCAAGATGTCTCCAAAGTGAGGTTTGATATGAGAAGAGACCTCACTAGAACACTTTTGTTCTCTCTGGTCAACAGGAGTGAGAAGGATGTGGTTGAAGCTGGATGGCAGCTCAGCTGCCACTGGTTTTGGCCACTGAAGAGACACTGACTCCTCAGGACATGGACCAAGGGGTGCTGGCCGGCTCTATCCTGGTCCCTTCCGTCCCTTGGGTGTGTCTGCCTTCCCCACTGCTCTCCACTTACGGGCCTGGGTCTCCTCTCAACTGGAACCTTACCCTTCCCCTCCCAGGAACACACTTGGTTTCCTGACATGTTGCTGTGTCCGTAATTAGCAGTTTTAGTTCTCTCTCTGGCCCGGGGTTTCCAGTAACAAAGGCCATGGCATGGAAAGGACATGCTCTTTGATCCAGGTCTCCCTGCGGGGGTGGGGTCCTTTCAGCTGAGCCCGATGTGCAGCCTCCCAGCCTGGAGATGCTGAGCTCGAATGAAGGTTGTTTGGGAACCTGGGCTGAAGTCCTTGTTTGCATGGCCTACTCTGGTCTAAGGTGCTGCTTATACTGTCACAGGCAGAGATTCCACCCCCTTTGATGGCATGTGGCTGTTTGTCCCTGCTGGATATGGTTACTTGGCCCTTTGGTGCAATTTACTTTGGATCCTAAAAAGTTTCCTGCTACTCATCATATCGCAGCAGCTTCAGTAGCCAAAGGGTCAAATCTAAGCAGCAGATGTGATGTGTTTCCTGCCGTAGGCTTGCCCCATTGGCAGGCAAGCCATCTCTAAATGCAAAAGGCAGAATCCAGTACAGTGCTGGTGTGTAGCTCAGTAATAGCTCTATTTCTCAGGCGTTGTGTCCACAGGCAATTGGGTCACCTGTGTCTCTAGGGATTTATGGGACTAAAGAATAACAGCAGCAACAACAAAAATCTGTAAATGTAAAGTGCTGTATGCTGGTAAACAATCTCTCATAAGTGTATTTAAAACAGTAAATAGTCTGTGCAATGACAGCTTCTAAGTGATCTCTTTAAATGATTACTTTTGAATTGATTAGCTCAGTGCTTCAATCTATTAATAGTCCTGAGCTTTGTCGAGTTTCTTTTTATACGCTGATTTTTCTAATTTCCACCTGAACTTGAAAATCAACATTAGGCATCTGTGTGTGCCAAGGAAATTAGGTCAAGCTTCCTTCCTTCCACCAGTCAGAAGCCATCAAAGAACTTCTCAGGTGGTCAGAGCACGCAGAGGGCCAGAAGTGGTTTACTCCGAAGGGAGGTGTAAGCTTTTAGAACCTTTTCTTGCACAGGCCCCTCCCAGGGCCCTGGACCTGATTTTGCAGTTGTAATTTGCATTCTTTATCTTTTAAAGAACCAGAAATTATAGGAGCTTGAGCCCTCACCAAACTTGAGTCCATCCCGGAATTCATTCCAGGGCCAACTAAGGGATCCTGCCACCTCTAGGCAGCCTGCCCTGAGGGTCAGGGGGCAGAGCTGTGAAACCTTGTTGGGTGCGGTTTCCATATCAACAGGGCACTGATGAGGGCCAGTGTTGGGAGAAAGGTCCCTGGGAGCAGGCTACTGCTGGGGAAGTTTGGATGACACAAAGCAGTAGACGTGTAATGGCTGAATACCGAATGGATGTGTTTTTTGATGGAGTGCTGAAGAAACAAATCAACATTACATGTAGGCTGTGAAGTAGGGCTGAGCATCCATCTGATCACCTAAGAGAGCCTCCTAAGTCCTCCCTGAGCTTGCCTCCATGTAACGCAGATTCTCTTCATTTGGGGGATTTGTGTTTGAGATTTCCCATTCTCATCCCACTTGGGGTCCTGGTATTGCTATAATTTTTGTGGTTTCTGTTTAACCCTGGCTGTTTCCTTGGAACTCTGGCCAAGTTCCTAGATCCATCTTACCTGCACAGAAGTCAGGGAATGTAACTATTAATAGATTTCAACTACATTGTAAATCCTTTATGGACTGTGTGTTACAGGGAGTAGCTGAGCTGTAAAATTGGAATTAAATCTACGTGTTTACAGAAACGTGCCAACTATAAAACGTCTCTGCTTTCTAATTACAGCCTTTGTGATGCGGAGCCTGGGGTACACAAAAGGTGGATCAGAAGTGGGGACTCAGGTTTGTCTCTGCTAGCCCCCTGTGAGCATCTGAGACAACATCTTGGTCCCATTTTCTCCACAGCACTTTGGAGTGACTGGTGGGCTGGCAGCTTCCTCACTGAGTCTGTAATGCAGTCCTTGTCAAGTACCCCTCACGTGTGCCTTCCCCATGAACAGGAAGTGCCCCTCCCTCCGAGGTGGAAATGGTGTGTCAACACCCCTCCTCAGAAGACACATGTTTTGTGAGTGATAAGTGATGAGCTCCACCAACCATCATGGTCTCCACCCCCTTTGCTGACAAGCCAGCTGGAAATAACCCTCTGAGTCACTACAAGGGAAGCAGGAGAAAGCAGCTTCCTTCCTTCCTTGCCTTCCTGTCTTCTCCCCTCCTTCCCTCTTTCCCTTTCTTTTGCCCTCCCTCCCTTCTTGCCTTCCTTCCTTCCTTTCTGAATGTCTGTTCCCATTTTTCACTCTTGATTTTGCTCATTCAATCATTAATTAGCTCCATAAGCAGTATGTAAAGTAAGAGAGGATTCTGCCAGCTGTTTTGGGCCCAGAAGAACCCCCCACTCCAGTCCCGTACATATATGCACATAAAGCACACATCAAAGGAGTAATAGGAGAGGGAGGTAGCTTAGAATCATAGAACAGACGTTAGATAGACCTAGCTTTGAAGCCTGGCCTAGACTCTTAGTAGGTGGGAGAACTTGGGCAAGTAACTTAATTTCTCTGTGCCCCTGCTTCTTCCTCAGATGCAGCATGGAAAGAAGAACCTTGCGAGGGCAATATGAGAATTTAAACCTATATGATAGGTGCCCACTAAGTGGTACATATTGGTATTTGCATGATTTGGGCAACTATTTATACAAACTCGTATGACTTGGGGGTTTAAGAAGGAAATACCCAGGAATGAGTTATATTATCTGGTTTCTGATGGATATACTAGTAGACTGGTAGGAAATAAGTAAGTCAGTATTTCAGAAATTGGCATAAAGCAATGGGAGCTTTAACTCAAAGACCATTTTGGTTTGGTCTTGCTCATGATTCACTAAGGACCAACCCAACGAAGTTCATTCATTGGGAGTCAAATTAATGAAGTAGGATTAAAATAAGAAATAGTTGGGCAGCTCAGATAGCTGAGTGTCATTCTCCTGTGGGCTTGTGGTGCTGTGCATACAGGAGCAGGGTGCCAGTGCGTTCTGTCAGTGTGATATGCACAGTCTGACCTAGGGACACTAAAAATCCTACCCTGCCCTGAAGCCCTTCTCCAGCAGTTGGTAGGCACAGTATGTCATGGTAGCATGTCTTCAGAAATCTCAAAGCAGGACCCTTCCAGGCACCCTTTTAGTACCTCTTTTTTAAAAGTTTCTTTTTTTTAAGTGAGATATAATTTCCACATAAAATTATATTTGTTTCAAGTGTACAACTTAATGATTCAATATCGGTGTATCTTGCAAAATGATCACCACCTAAAGTTCTGATACTTGCCACCCTCAAGGTCAGGCTGCCCTGCCGCTGTGCTCTGCGTCTTTTCCCAGCCTCGTCTACCATCGGAATGTGCATCTCTGCATTCCATTGCTCTCAGCTGACTGTAAATCACACTATGAAGCAATCTGGCAAACCAATCCCTGTGAAGGGATTAATGGCTGGTGGTAATGACAGCACTCAAAAATACTGTGGCTATCAGGAACTTTACAGATACATTATTTCTAATCTATATGACAATTCTGTATGGTCGGTTTTTCCTTTATGCTGTTACATGGATGAGAAAATTGAGGATCAGACAGGCAATTAATTTGGGCCAGGCCACACATCTTGTACATGGTGGAACCAGGATCTGAACTCATATTTGTCTGTGAACGTTTTTGGAACATTCACCTACATATTGCCAAAAATCAAGGCTGTGTGGGGGTGGTGTGGATACCTGAATGACAATCAGTGTAGTTACTAAGGGAGGGGAAACTGATGTTGGAGAGACAAGCATAATGGTCACAGGAGACTCATAACCAGCCTTCATATCCTATGCCTTTAAGGACAATTTTTATCCCTTGTTGGTCAATTCCTTCCACCTCCATGTTGATACTCCAAGAAAAGGTCAACATGGCGCAGCCATTGTGGAAAACAGTATGAAGTTACCTCAAAAAATTAAAAATGGAACTGCCTTGCCCTAGCCGGTTTTGCTCAATGGCTAGAGTATCGGCTTGTGGACTGAAGGGTCCCAGGTTCGATTCTGGTCAAGGGCACCTGCCTGGGTTGCGGGCTTGAGCACCAGTAGGGTGTGTGCAGGAGGTAGCTAATCAATGATGCTCTCTCATCACTGATGTTTTTTCTCTCTCTTCCTCTCCCCTCCTCTCTGAAATCAATGAAAACATCTTAACAATGTTTAAAAAAATAATAATTTAAAATGGAACTGCCTTATGACCCAGCAATTCCACTTCTGGGAATACACCCAAAGAAAACCTGAAACACTAACTTGAAAGAAGATATGCACCTCTGTGATCATTACAGCGTTATTTACAATAGCCAAGATTTGGAAGCATCCCAAGTGCCATCATAGATAATTGGATAAAAAAAAGCTGTGGTACATTTACACCATGGAATAGTACTCGGCTGTAAAAAAGAAGGAAATCTTACCTTTTGCTACAGCATGGATAGACCTGGAGAGTATTATGCTAAGTGAAATAAGCCAGTTAGAGAAAGACAAGTACCATATGATCTCACTTATATGTAGAATGTAATGAATAAGATAAATTAACGAACAAAATAGGAACAGACTCATAGATACAGAGAATAGATTGACAGCTGTTAAGGGGAAGAGAGTTGGGGGCTGGGTGAAAAAGGTGAAGGGATTAACGGGGGTGGGGAGAAAACTCAGAGACACAGACAACAGTATGGTAATTACCAGAGGGAAAGCTGGGGGGGGGGGGCGGTAGGGGTAAGTAGAGGAGGGTAAAGGGGGAATAAATGGTGATGGAAGGAGATTTGACTTGGGTAGTAAACATGCAATACAATATACAGATGATGTATTATAGAATTGTACACTTGAAACCAATATAATTTTATTGACCAATGTCACCCCAATAAATTCAATAAAAATTAAGAAAGAAAGAAAGCAAGAAAGCAAGAAAGCAAGAAAGCAAGAAAGCAAGAAAGCAAGAAAGCAAGAAAGAAAGAAAGAAAGAAAGAAAGAAAGAAAGAAAGAAAGAAAGAAGAAGGAAGGAAGGAAGGAAGGAAGGAAGGAAGGAAGGAAGGAAGGAAGGAAGGAAGGAAGGAAGGAAGGAAGGGTCTATGTGCTGATAAGCCAAGGGGTATGATCATGGGGCACTAACAGGGGTAGCAACTATTCCAGAAAGTATGTTGTCAATGTGGGATACGGGCATGCCACTTGGTCTCAGGGAGTAGCAGGGAGGAGAGTGAAGACATGTGGCAGTGAGGAGAGTTCCCAGCTCTATCCCGGGCAATGTGTCTGCCACCCCAGGGGCCTGCTAAGACTACTTCCCAGCAATTATATTGGAAGTGCTGGCAGGGACTCCTGCATTGTTGGTTCCCACACCATTTAGTTTACCCAGCCAGGTGAGAAAGGTCGGAGGACTCCAGGGTCTAGTATAATATAGCTTGGAGGTAAGAAGTGGGTGCTGGTGTTGAAGTGCTTGGGTCAGATCCTGAATCTGCTATTCATGGGGAGTGTGAGTTTGGATAAGTTGAAAAACTCCTCTCATTCCCTACTTCTTCATCTGTCAAGTGTGAATAATACTTTACAAATACTTCATCAGGGTATTGTGAGGATTTAATAGGTTAGTGTATGAAAACCCTGAATAATAAACACCCAGTAAATGTAAACTTTTAATATGATTTTGGTTTCTTCCTATAATATAGTGGTTCTCAACTGGGGCAACTTTGCACCTCTCCCCCCCCCCTCCACCCCCGTAAAGGACATTTGGAAATGTCTGGAGACAGTTTTGGTTGTCACACTGGGAGAATGAGCGCTACTGGCATCCAGTGGGTCAGGGTCTGGGATGCTTCTAAGCATCCTACAATGTGCAGGACAGACCCCTACACAAAAGGATCATCCAGCCCCAAATGTTAATAGTGCCAAGGTTCATAGAAACCAAACCATGTGCATTGTTTACCAAGAAGTTGGCAAGATAATTGTTCCAACATGAGACTGGAAAGAGGTGGATTTAGGAGGTTAGCAAGCAATCTCTTTGGTATGGATAAGTGGAGCTGAGCCCCACCTCATTGTGACCCAATTCTCACATTCTGCTTTCAGGATTGGTTCATCTGCTGCATGTATTATCAAACAATAGTTGACTACTTTGACCCCTGTGCTTTTATCCTTCTTTACAGAGATCACCAACATTCTGCAAGACTATTGAATAGCAACAAGGAAATAAAATAGGCCACGTTAGTTCCTGAGCTTCTGCAGCACTCCTTGCATCTATGGAGGTCCCCTGTCACCAATGGTTTTACTAGTTTTTCTTGCAGATGTTATAAAATCCTATTTGCATGAGACATCTCCACCAGGAATTCTGCTCTGTTCTCTTGACTGTTGATTAAAATTGAACATTTTATTCATCTTTTAAGGTCTACTTCACCTCTCACAACTTCACAATAGTTGGAAATTGTCTCTCTCCCCTGCCCGCCCCCCCCCCCCCCCCCCAGCGCTGAACTCCTAGTTGTGGACCAATCACACCTTGACCTAAACTGAAGTTGCCTGACAGCTTTTCATGTAAAGACTCTGTCTTTTTCTTCCTTACGTCTTCCAGAGTGCCTGGAAGACACTCAGGCTCAGGAAGTACTCAGGCTCAGTTAGTACTTGCATTAATAGATAGTCATATGGATCCCCACAGGAATACTCTCTCACTGCAAGCCCAGTGCAAGCCTGGTACAAGACCAGGCCCACTCCTCTGCTGTGCATTTCTGTGTGACTGCACGTCTCAGATGAAGCCATTTCTCTCAGATTCCTTGGGAAAATATCCCAGGCATGCACGATAAAAGTCACCACTCTGGGCAGGGGACTGACTGTCCAGCTGAATTTATGTTTCTGCCCTCAAGGATTGTGGAGCTAAACTGCAAAAGAGGGTAGGGCCCAGAAAGAAGAGGAGATTGTGGTGTGAATGCCATCATTGGACCCCCTGCCCCTGATGCAGCCAAAGGGCACTGCCCAAGTCTATAGGACTGTTATTAACAGTAAAGGGTGTCCTGTGAGTGTCAAAGGAAAGTTCACATTTCCATGGAAGGCCCAGAGGCCAAGGGAGAGGTCAGATGCATCTGTGGAGCTTTTGTCTGGTTGTTCTTTGTTAAAACCCACATGTGGGCCTATTTTGATCTCGCACATCTCTGCATGTGTTTCTGGGTGGATGGGAATGCTGTGCAGCTGGACCCTGAGTAATGGTTCCGGCCTTCAACAAACTCCTCTGAGGAGCTGTTTAGACAGGGTCGCATTCTGCTCTCAATTTCCAATTTGGCAAAGGAAACTGCATATTCATCTCATCAAATGAGGGGAGAGTTAAAGGCGTTGCCACCAAATTTTTCTCTCTCCCCACATGTGCAAGTCATGAAGAAAAAGTTCTGACTGTTTTTCTGTAATGTCAATTTATAGCTTAGGTGTGTCAGTGCCAGCTTAGTCCCTGGTACATAGTAGGTGTTATTTTCTAACTTTTTATTGTGAAATATTCCAAACATGTACAAAGACAGAATATATAATATTTTAGGCACATAAAAAAAGGAACTTATCACTCAGCTTTAATATTTATGAACTCATGGTCAATCAATTAGGATTAGGGTGAGGCAAAGTAGGTTTACAGTTGTGAGAATGCAAAACACAGAGTTTATTCTTATATTCTTATTTATTATTATATTATTTTCCATACAAAAAACTTGAAACCTACTTTTGCCCCACCCTGTATTGTTTAATATAAAACACCACTCACTTCCTCTACCCCATCTGCATTATTTTGAAATGAATTCCAGATATTATTGAATTTCTTCCATAAACAGTTCTGTATGAATCTCTAAGAGAGGACTCTTTAAATAAAAAGAAAAACAACATAGCTATAATACCATTATCACATCCAAAAAGATAGCATTAAACCCTTAATATCATCAAATAGGACACTAGTCACTGTTCAATTTTAAATTGTCTCATTAATATCATAATTTTTCACAAGTTTCTTTATTTGACTCAGAATCTAAACAAGGTTCATACGTTATGTTTGGTTGCAATGTTTTATTATGTTTCTTTTCATCTATAGTTTCCCCCTCTACCTCCCATCTTCTCTTTCTCTCTCTCTCTCTCTCTCTCTCTCTCTCTCTCTCTCTCTCATCCTCTCTCCTTTTCTTGAAGAAGCTGAGTTGCTAGCTTCTAGCAGTCTCGAGTTTTTGAGCTCCCAGTGGTCTCATTGTACATATTTCTTTGTCTTCTGGATTTCCTCTATATTGTTAGTTAGATATTGGGCTTGATTGGCTTCAGGTCTGATTTTTTTTTTTTTTTTTTTGAGGATTGCTTCATAGATGCTGTATTTCTCCATCAGGAAACATGCAACATCTGGTTTCTCTCTTTTTGTGATACTAGCAGCTATTGATGATTAATTCCTAGATCCATTAATTCCTTCAAAGTTGTGAAATGGCAATGATGATACTTTCATTCTTCATTTCATAGCTGTATTATTTCTATAAAGAGAAGAGAAACTTCTGCTTGGTTAACCAATGCAATCATTCATGTAGGAAAGGCAGGATAATGGGGGAAAAAAAGAAAAAAAAGAACTGATTCACCAGACTCCTCTAAGAGTGACCAATTGTTATAGTTTAGAATCAACAGGAACACATGAATTTTAAACATATTTGATGTTTTTTAATCTGTTGCATTTACTATCATCATTGATTTTCAAACTGTCCATCTTTGGCCAGTAGGAATCACTTAAAGTTGGCTCTGTAGTCTTTTGATGCAATCCTAATAGTCCTTGATAACTTTGTTTTTTATCTGGTATGACAAGATGTTCCAGGCACATCTTGTGCATTTCCTGCTCTAAATATGGAATCAGCTGTTTCTCCAGAGAGCCCTGTTCCTTTTAGTGGGAAAGAGTGTTTCTGGGGCTCACTCCGTAATGAAATGGGTGCTCAGCTAACTGGCACGGTACTCATTTCTGGGACATTTTAGTAGACAGAGCCAGGAAATATGTTTATTTCTTAAGATAAATACATCATGAGCTCATATTAATACTTGCAATTCAACTTCAGCATTATAGGGATGTTGCTTAACATCTTTCATTCTACATTTTCTTTCTTCCAAAGTTGAGAATCTTAGCTTTCAAAGACACTGGAAATGACACTTTATCACAAAATTATGAATTTGTTCTATACAACACACACACATCTCAGAAAAACTACCAACCAACACTTACACCAACAACAGGATTCCTGAAAAGAGTTTAAGTGGGTTTTGTTTTTGTTTTAGTTCTTATTGTCCCCGGGGAATATCCCACTAGGGACCTGCAGTCAAGCTGAAGTTTTCAAGTCTCATGAAGTAGTTCCACTCTGAGTGGTTATGCAAACTATTCACATTTAGGATCATTTGTTATTTTCCAGGATTAGCTTTTCTTAAATGTAATTTTATAAAATACAGGGTTCCAAGGTCAAATCTATGAAGCAAGATATATTAAAATAGTCTAGCTTCTATTTCGTATCTCCTTTACCCTATTTCCTCCTATATCTTATAGGCAATCATTTATTTCTAAATTTCATGATCTTTCTATTGCTTGTTTTTAAAATGTTACACACACATACAGATACATATTTTCTTTTTTTAGGTATATATACACACACACACACACACACACATACACACACACACACAATTTTCTCTATTTTTTTTTTCTTACTATATCTTGGAGATCACTCCATAATAATATATATAGAGATTTTTTTTTCCTTTTTTAGACTGGTTTAGTTTACTCAAGCAGTCCCTTAATCATGGGTATTTTAGTTGTTTCATCTTTGTTGACAAAAATAGTAACAGCCTGGTCTTTTCTCTCTCTCTCTCCTTCTTTCTCTCTCTTTCTGGATTTTCAACTGTATAGCTTTGAAATGGGTTCCTAAAAATTGGATTGCTGGATACATAGTAGTTCAAAAAAATTTTTAAACAATCTCAAACTTAAAGCAAAGTTGCAAATAAAGTACAAAGAACAATGTTTTCCCTGCACCACTTGAGAGTAAGTTGCCGTCATATGTCCCATCACCAGTGAATACTTTAGTATGTTTTTCCCATAAGCAAAGACATTCACCCACGTAATAATAATACAACTACCAAAATCAGAAAAGTAACAGTTGTCTAATACTATCATCTAACCCTTGGACTCCATTCAACTTTCCTCGATAATACTCTTTAAAGTGAAAGGATCCAGTTTGGAATCACACTGCATGTTGGTGTCTCATCTCTTTAGTCTCTCATTTTGGAACAGTTCTCGCTTCCCTTAACTTCCATGACCTCAATATGTGTGATGATTACAAGTCTGTTTTTTTGTTGTATGTTCCTCCATTTGGGTTCACCGTGTTACTAGATTATTTTTGAAAGATGTATTGGATTAATGTTGATCATGTTCTCCCTAATTATTGTCGGACCTTGGAGGAGAAGGTGGAGCAGGATGAAGGGGAAGAAATCTCCCTCTCAAAGAGAGGGGCCCATCTCCTTTGGAAATGTGTTTATCTTACTGTACACAAGTGGTCGGGGCCTCTTAAAGGAGGGTGCGGGAGGGGGAAGGAAGCCGATTCCCCAGGAAGCTCTACCAGATAAGAAATCTGGGACTCTGTAAACTCATCTGCTTCTGTGTTTTTGTACTGTCCCTCCTTAGTTTCCTCCTTGGTTCCAGTAAGGGTATCTGTGGGGAGGAAACACACACACACACACACACACACACACACACACACACAAACCCTCAGCTTTGTTTCAGCTGAACTAAGGGAAAAGAGATTGGTCAAGAAAGCTTGTCAAGAAAGAGTGCCATGTATGGTGAGTCTATCTTCCTCAGTGGTCAAAATTGGCAACTGGCCCTTAGGTAAAGATGAATTGGCCCTGGCCAGTTGCTCAGTGGTTAGAGTGTTGGCCCCGAGGATCAAAGGGTCTCAGATTTGATTCCTGGTCAAGGGCACGTAAATTGGCAGGTTCGATCCCCGGGCCCAGTGGGGGCAGTTGCCAGTCGATGTGTCTCTCTCACATTGATGTTTCTCTCTCTCTCTCTTTCTCTCTCCCTTTCTCCCTCTCTCCTCCTTCTCCCACCCTTCCATTCTCTCTGTAAAAGATCAATGGAAAAAATACTTTCAGGTGATGAATAATTAATTAATTAATTAATTAATAAAAATAAAAAGGTAGAGTGAAATGATGTGTGGAGGATGCCTGCACATAGCAAGCACTGGATGAGCAGCTATAGACAGTGAAGAGCTCCTCCTCCCTCCTAGGAAGGACTCTGTTCACACTCCTAATAGGCCCTACCAGGTTGAAACCCTCAGTGTCTCTCCTCTCTATGGGCCTGAGGCCGCCTGCCTCCTGGGTGGGGGCCATAAACGCTTATCAGAGCCAAGCAAGTGAAATGGCACGTGTGGAACAGCATCCCCATTAATGTGGCTCTAAGCTGCCTAACCCACTAGTAGCCATACTTAGCAGGGCTTTGGTCAGACAGCAGGCATCTTCTCCAGAAAGAAGCGTTGTAAGGACACACTTTAATGTGGGAGGAGAGGAGAAGGGTGGGAGTATTCCCAAGAAGGACATGGTGACCGTCTACTTAATTACCTTTCTAGGCTCATTAGGCAGAGTAATTTCATTTAAAGTGAATCTGAGAGAAGGAAGAGAAGGGAAAACAGGAAGTTAAAGAATGTGTGGCCCTGACCAGTGTGGCTCAGTTGGTTGAGTGTCTTCGGTCACTGAAAGGTTGCTGGTTAGATTGCGGGGCAGGGCACATGCCCGGGTTGTGGGCTCCGTCCCCCGGAGCGGGTGTGCAGGAGGCAGCTGATAGATATTGTGCTCTCATATCAATGTTTCTCTCTCCCTCTCCCTTTCTCTCTCTCAGAAAATCAATAGACTATTCTTAATAATAATAATACTAATAATAATTTGTGATTGACTTCTCTAAGGATCGGCTCATCTGGTCAGAAGCTCTGAAGTGCTGGGTTGGGTCAAGTGCCCTGAGCCAGGGCCCCAAACAGGGATCACCATGCTGGTGTGTGTGTGTGTGGAGGGGGCGGGGAGAGGCCCCTCTCCAGCTGCACTCCACCCACCGAGTCCAATGGTGGCGGCCCTGTGAGGGGCCTGGCTCAGGTTGTTGTGGCCTTTGAGGGAGCTGGTGTGATGGTGAGGAATGGCGCCTCCTTGATGAGGCTCAGAGACACCTGCGCCTCGCTGTGAGGCTGGAGGACTTGGCACCGACATCCTCGCGGGGCTGCTGCTGTGGAGCAGAGGGTGTGGAGGCTCCCACTGAACAGAGGGTCTGTAGGAGGGTCACAGTCAAGGCATCCCAAGCCAGCTGTCTTCCCAGAAAGCCCACCCCTATGAGAGTTGGTTGAGCAGGGAACACAGCCCAGCCAGAAGCTGTGGAGGTGTGAGGCTTGTGCAAAATCTATTTCAGTGGAAACTTTCACCCGCACCAGGAGCAGCACACGAGAGAGAAACCTTTCATGGGGCATGTGGAGAGGATCTCACTTGCAAAGCTGCAATTTCCATGTGTCACGGAAGCCTTTTACCTGCGGGAGATTGGGAAAAACATTCTGACCATCGCAGGCCATCTCCAGCTAAAGGTCACTCACACCGGGGACAGGCCCAACAAAATCTCTAACTGTGGGTGAGTTTTCAAAGGAGAAAAAAAAATCACACCTTGGGGAAATGCAAGAAAGCTGCTGGCTGCAACCACCACCGGGGTCTCCATGCTGGAAGACAGTGTAGTGTGTGCCGTGAATGTGGGGAATCTTTTACCACTAGCCCTGTCCCCTGTTCGCACTGGAGAGAGGCTTTTTTATGTATGGAGCGAATGTGAGAAATCATTTAGCCATAAATAGATGCCCTCTTCACACTACGTAAATGCTTAGGTTTTAGGGAATGTGCTATTGCCTTGCTCAGCGTATGACACGGAAGATAACTCTGCGGAGCCCTCCGTCTGAGTTGAAATTTACACGGATGTTCACGGTGGGGAGATCCCTCATAAGTTTCTGTTATGTTAATGCACGTGTGCTTGTTGCACTTTCACACCTGTCCAGGGATTTATGTCCCTGCCAGTTTCTATGGCTGAAGGCATTTGACCTCTGCTAACTTGGTAGATCCCCACAATGTGTATCGGCCACTATGCCAGTGTGCTCAGGGAAGCTTACCCCTGTCCTCCCATGTACAGCTCTGTGGATTCCTGGAATCTCTCAGTGATATTCTTCTCAAGGCCATTACTGTGAGACAGCAGCACAACGGTAGTAAAAGTAAAGATCTGTCGTCCAGGGTTGCTGCTTTTGCGACCAAATCAGAATTCCTGTTGACCTGGGCGGAAGTGTCTGTCCTTGCCCACCAATATTGGCTTCCACTGAGGCAAAACTGACCCCTAGAAGGTATAAGGAGCGAGATGGTGGGGTCAATACAGTGTTTCCAAACATATTTTCTTAAAAGAGTGAGTGCCCTGGGGGTGTGACTTAATTGGTTGGAGCATCATCCCATAGACCGAAAAGTCCCTGGTTCCATTCTCAGTCAGGGCACATATCTAGGCTTCGGGTTCAATCCCTGTCAGGGCACGTGCAAGAGGCAGCCGATCAATGTTTCTCAGATGGATATTTCTCTCTCTCTCTCTCTCTCTCTCTCTCTCTCTCTCTCTCTCACTCACTCTCCCTTCCTCTCTTTGGAATCAATTTTAAAAAAAACAGGATGTACAGATTTTGTTAAATGTACAGTCCTTTTTTACAGCTTTATAAAAGTGCTAGAGGCCCGATGCACAAAATTCGTGCAAGGGGCTTGGCCCTCGCAGCCCCGGCTTCATCTGGAAGGTCGTTTGGCTGTTTGGTCTAATTAGCATATTAGTTCTTTATTATATAGGATAATTCATATTGAATACACTGCTCATACTTAAAAAAAGAAGAAGAAGAATTTGCCCAGCTGGTGTGACTCAGTGGTTGAGCATTGACCTATGAACCAGGAGGTCCTGGTTCAATTCCTGGTCAGGGGCACATCTCCGGGTTGCAGGCTCCATCCCAGGTGTGGGGTGTGCAGGAGGGAGCCAATCAATGATTCTCTCTCATCATTGATGTTTCTTTCTCTCCCTCCTCCTTCCTCTCTGAAATCAATAAAAATATATATATTTTTTAAATAAAATAAAAATGAATTGGGGATTGGTTTCCTTCCAAATCCAGGATGCAGGAGCTATCAAAGGAGCTCAGCTTGGACATGCTCCCAGGAGCCCCCGCAGCCTGAATCCAGCCAGGCCCCAACCGGGAACTCTACACCCTGAGCCAGCCTGAGAGCTTGGTAGGGCAGGGAGCAATTTACTTTAACTGCATTTGTAAAGCTATGTTTTCTTTTCAGGAAAAAAAAAAAAAAAAAAGTAAAGCCACACACCCTTAGTTCAATTCAAGTGTTTGCACTGCTTGCCAAAGATAGAACAGACATGATTTCCCCCAAGGAAGAATGGTGGTAGTTTGGGGGATGGTGTTTGTGTGTATTTAATTGGATAAAACCCCCACATAGACCGAGTCCTTTTGTTACCTGATAGTAACTCTAATCCCTTCATCAAAGAAAAATCAAGGTGCACCTTTAAACAACAACTCTGTGATAACCTCGAATTCTTAAAAGTCAATATTTGCTCATAGGAACTCTATGCACATTCCAGACATTTTATAGTTGGGCCTAATGGAGTAGAGCTTGGGGATCACCACTCAGCGAAGGTCCCTATTTCCCTATCTCCACCCCCACTGTTTTTTGGACAAAAAGCATTATTTTTTAACCCTCTAATGATTGGAGATCTCTTGATGAGAGGGTTTGGGGCATGTTTTTGTCTATTTGCATATATTATGAACTGGGGAAAGACAGCATGATTTGACAGTGGAGTTTCTAGATATAAATGATTTTGTTAAAACACTTGGAATTTAAAAGCTCTTGCATTGTAATGAGTCCTTTGAAAGGTAATCTATTTGGGGCCCTTTGGGGTTTCTGAGGAAACGTGCAGTTTTGGGGGGAAATGCTCTCTCTCCCCTGGTCCCACAAGTGCACATTTCCCCCAGGCCTCGAGCTGGATCGCTCTGCTTCCTGATGTAGTAACCAGATATTTTGGTGAAGGAAATTTTAAAGCCTAATTATGCTGTAATGAGAAAGGTGGGATTTCTTTCCTTGCATGTGACTCAAGGGCACATTTTCCTCAAAAACCAGGTATCACATGTGGCCTTTCACAAGATGCCAAGCCCCTTCCTATGAGAGCCCCCAGGCTCTGCCCTTGGAGAGCTTACCATCCAGAGTGAAGGAGGGGCAGCCAGCCAAATAATTTACACGTGTGGTAATGGCAATAAACTTTTATTAGTGTTGTCAGTACATTCGACACATTTATTGCATTTACTGAGCCCAGTGCCTGGGGACACAAAGGCAAATACTAACATTTATCAAATCTATGCCATATATTGCAATCATGCCATTACTCTTTTTTAATATTTTTGTCTCACAAGAAAGGAAAAAACACTGCTTATCTATATATATAAAAGCCTAAGTGACCAGTCAACCTGCTGACGGACTGGTAGCTATGATGCATACTGACCACCAGGGGGAAGATGCTCAACGCAGGAGCTGCTAAGCGACAGCAACTTTGCAGAGTGCCCTCTTGCACTCCGGAACCCCTCCCTCCGGGGGATGTCGGACTGCCAGTTTTGGCCTGATCCCCACAGGCCAGGCCGAGGGACCCCATCTGCCAGAGAGACCCTGCACCACCCCAGGTGCAGCCGGTCAGGCAGGGACTGCAAGAGGTTGGCTCCGGGGTGTGTCTGGCCCACACCACCCAGTCCCGCCCCGCCAGCCACCTTCTAATTAATTTACTTTCAATGTGCACAAATCCATGCACAAGGCCTCCAGTTGCAATATAAATGAATCCTGATTCCAGAGTTGCTAAAGAGTTGAAAATCTGCATCTTAGAATCAATGGATGCAATAATCCTGCCAGATTCGCCCAGAAGACAGATAGGGAAACAATAAGTAAGCACCATTAGGGAGGTCTAAACATGTGCCAAGTTGGCCCAGAGCCAGGAGAACTGGTTGCTTCCCAAGAGGCAAGGTGGGTAGGCTTCAGAGAGGAGGTGACTCTTGAACAAGGTCTTAATGACTGAGTAAGGATTTGCAAGAGGAGAACAGAGGGCATTCCAGGCTGAGGAAACTACATGTGGACTTCAGATAATGTCTTAAATTAAGGCCCAACAATGTGTTAGATTTCATTACTTCTCTTATGCAGAGGAGGAAACGGGCAGAGGTTTAATAATGTGTCCAAGGTGTCTCAGCTGGTAATCAAGAAATATCAGCTACTGTTATTCCTGTCCAGTCATGGGACCATTGTTCTAAAGCTGTGCTACCCAATATGGTAGCTACTGGCCACATGTGACCACTAAGCCACATGAGTCCAAATTGAGATGTGCTGTAAGAGTAAAATATGCACTGGATTTTAGTACCCAAAATATGTAAAAATCCCTAATAGTTTTTTACATGAATTGACACATTAAAGTGACAATATTTTTGGATATAGTTGCTTAAATAAAATATGTTACTAAAATTAATTG
Organism: Cnephaeus nilssonii; assembly: GCF_951640355.1. NCBI lineage: Eukaryota > Metazoa > Chordata > Mammalia > Chiroptera > Vespertilionidae > Cnephaeus > Cnephaeus nilssonii. The sequence goes on from NC_137078.1 coordinate 34,887,735, forward strand.
TAACTGTTTTCTTTTACTTGTGTAATTCAGTCACTAGAAATGTTTTAAGTTACAAATGTGGCTCGCGTTGTATTTCTGCTGGAAACCACTGTTGTCGAGCAGTCTGCTAGGAAGTGGGGGTGAAGGTGACTGGGGCCCAGGGCAAAGACCTGAAGCTGGGAGATGCCTCCTGCACTCTGCTGCCCCGGCTCCTGGGGTGCCTCCCTGTTTCTTGTTCTCTCTGGGTAAATACCGTGCCCCAGGTTCCACAGATGCAAGGGGCAGAGCTGGGCTTTGACCCACGCAGCCTAGCTCCAGAGCCTACCTGTGAGTTCCAGAAATGTGAGTGGGAGCTCGGGTCATTAATACCTTACCCGCTTCAGAGACTGTGCACACGCATTGCCAGAGGCCTCTGAGGAGTGGAATGCTGGGAATTTCTGGCACCAGCCGCAAGGTCTTAAGGAAAGAGCTTCCATCCTGAAACAGGTCCTTGTGAGAGGCAGGTCTCTTGGGTGTTAGGTTGGAGGCGACCTGATTTTGGCCTGTCCTGGTGAGTTTCTGCGTGAAGCCTATGTCCTGAGCAAGAATCCAAGACCTCTATCTCCCCCAGGACTCCGAATCCCCCCACTTTCTAACACCACTGTTCTAGCACTTGCCACACACGCTGGCTCCCACAGGTTGAGAACCCCTAGCAGGGTCGCCTAAGACCATCAGAAAACACAGATATTTACATTATGATTCATAACAGCAGCAAAATTACAGTTATGAAGTAGCAACGAAAATAATTTTATGGTTGGGGGGTCACCACAACACGAGGAACTGTATTAAAGGGTCGCGGCATTAGAAAGGTTGAGAACCACGACCCCACCATTTTGATGTGCTGTGACTTTGTTAAAGTTCTCCCTCAGCTTATCGCCTTTCTCTTCATGCCCACAAGGCTGACTCATCCTTCAAGAACAGCTCAAACCTCACCTCTACAGACCCAGGACAAAATGTGTCCCTCCCTCCTCTCTTCCTTGGTGTAGTGATTTGTCTGCATTTCTGTGGCCCCTGCTGGGTGATGTACCTGACCTGGGTGGTGGCAGCATCCTCCTTGTCCCGTCCGCTCAGCAGTGCCTAGAGTCTGCACACCCTGATGCTCAGTTGTGCTTTGGAATGGAATGGAATCCAATCACTTGAACTAACTAAAGGAGAACGAAGACAGCTCCCTCACAGCCTAATTCTCCTTTGCAAATCCTCAGGGAGGCGGGTGGCTCCTGCTCTTTGCCGCTCTGTTAAAATGCAGGATTAAAGGAGGAAACAGGTGGTAGTTGTTGTTTAAGTTCTGAAATGATTGTTACAAAACCACACCATGCAAGGAAAAAAAAAAAAAATGAAGAAAAGAAAAAAACATAACTCACCGTCATGACTCAGCAACGAGGCACATTCCAGGGGGAAATGCAGGTTGGGTTTTACTCATAGGCCCCTGATTCCTGAAACTCAGCCACTCTCCCCCCACAGGGGCCTCATGCCCTGATGGCCTAGGGTTGAAGGCACTAGGGGGTCCCATTTCTTTGACACCTGAAGGCTTCTGTGCTAGATTTCTTCACTTCTCAGACTGGCCTCACAGAGGGTAGGACGTTTGGGGAATTTTCATTGGTCTTCAAGGTTTGTCTCGTGAATTAACAACTTGTGACAAGTTCTTCCACCTCCACATTGTTTGGTGTTTTCCTCTTGAATTGACTGCTGATAGTCGGGCACAGTGCTTTAATCAGGCCTTCTGAGTCAGTGCTTGTGCCTCCCCTGTGCGGCCAGATGCTGACAGGAATGATGAGGTGCCAGGTGGACAGTGCAATGGACCTGGAGGACGTGCCACAGGCCCCAGAAAGGAGCCAGGAGTCGGACCCAAGAGCCAGGCGTGCCACGGTGTCTGTGGAGGAGTTGCCCTGCACCACCGAAACCAAACTGGCTCTTTTTTAAAAAAATTGCATTTATCGGGGTGACATTGGTTAATAAAGTTATATAGGTTTCAGGTGTACAATTCTATAATGCATCATCCATATATTGTATTACGTTTTCATTGCCCCCAAAACTGATTCTTAGCCTAAGAAAAAAAAAATTGACACCACCTCCCCAAGTACACTGTTACTCCACCCCAGGAACCTGTACCACCCATCACCCAAAATAATATTTTGCATAAAAATTTCAATTATTTTACTACAATGTCCAGCAGAGATGCGGCACCTTGAAGCTAGAAAACTCAACAGGGATGATCTCTGAGTTTTATTCCTGACCATAAATTTGTAGTCTAAGTTTTTGGAATATGTACCATTTAGAGAAGGAAGTCTGCCTTCTGCTCAAGAAAGGCAGGGTATTTGCATAGGCTGTTGAGGTGTGAAGAGCTGTGTAGTGGAATGACCTGCTGATATTTAGCTTCTTTGACAGTGTCCTCATGCTTCTCCTTCTCCGTCTCCTCCTCCTACTTCTCCGTTCTCCCAAGAACATCAGAAGTTCTATCAGACAGTTTGGGAGGGTGGACTGTCCTGAGTCATTGCAGTAGTTCCCTCCTCCTGGGGGCAGTAAGGGTCCTTAGAAACCATCCAGGCGACCAACCTTGAGAAGTGATATGTAGTCCTACGGGCTGGAAATGAGGCTTAACGAGGACCTTTTGTGTTTCAAGGGTTGAAAAGGAAAAGTTGCCAGACCCACAGTGGCATGGCCTCTGGGGAGGGGAACATACACAGAAATTTGGGGTTTGCAGAACTGGACAGCCTGCTAAAATCTGATGCAGCCCTCTTGGTGACTGGATCTTCAGAGAAAGGTCACATGTAGCACTAAGAGCTACAATTCTGGGAAAAGTCTAGGCTGACCTGAGCACAAGGTTGAGCAGCAATGTTTCTCCCCTGGGGTTTGGAAGTCAGGCTGACCACTCCTTTTGGATTATGTAAGCATTTGAGAGTTTGGACAAGTTATGGGGATGGTAACAGCCTGTAGACAGAGATGCTGGACTTTCTGCTAATCCCACAGTCTTTTGAACCATGGGAATTTAATCCACTTATTTTGTGTGAAGAAACTAAATATTGTGTGTGGAATAGTCCAGCAAAGAAGATTCAGTACCGGGTTTTTAAACCCAGGATATGTGTATACGTGAACAATTCAAAAACCGAGAAGTTTTAACCACCAGTCCAAAACTGAAAGTTGGTGAAGGGGCTGACCCCAAGCTTCTATCTTGATGGTTCTGAGATTCACTGAGTCAAAAACAAACAGCAGAATCCACTTGATATATATTTTTTGTTTATAATGAGAAGGAAAAATGGTCCATCTTGGGGAAGATGGTGCTAAAACAAAGCAAAATGAAAATATAAGCTTTGAGACAAGATTTGCCGATAGTTGTTCTCCATTTAATAAATATTTCCATAGTACCTGCTCATTGCCATGTGCCGTGCTAAGTACTAGAGAACAAAATGATATGGCGGATGTTACCTGGCCTCTGCTATAGAGGCGAAGAATTACATTAATCAAATAATCACTCAACTAAGCAACTAAGCATAGTTAGCACTGAGGACTAATTATTACCTATTTTCAGGTGATTAGTTTTCAGCTAAGAGACGGGATAGGTGAGCCTGTACGTATAGACCTTAAGACAGGAAAGAGTTAAGCCCTACACGGGGCCTTGCTGAGGCTGTCCCAGGGGAAGAGAGGGGCCCATTCATCAGTCCTTGGGCAACGGGTTGGTTCTTCCTCTGCTGTCATTTCAGAGACTGTGTGCTCCCTCCGGCATCCTGGCCCAGAAGGTCACTGGAAGCTCAGGGTGCCACAAATGCAGGATTGTTCACTCTCTTTGGCTGGAGAACTGGGCTGCAGACCAAACTGGCCCACAAACTCAGGTTTTCCCATTTCATTTCAAGGGCGGCCAACTCCGGGGCCTTAAAAGCAGGCTTATGGCAACACTGAGAGTGATGGTGAGGGGAGCCAAAGTCAATGACATCGACAGGTCACAATGCCTTCAGAATAATTTCCCAATTTTGAAACAACTACTGAGTGATTGCCAGAGTGATTCAGAGGAGAGGGGAGCTGGAGTGACTTTGTCTAGTAAGGTTGTACGTTGAAACAATATGAAATCATAAATAAAAATAATTTCCTAGGGATCCCCAATCTAGTCTATTTTTGCACAGTGTGGTTTTGGTTTCTTCCTATGATTCTAGGGCATCCTCTGAATTAATATAGAATTTTCTATTAACCAGCTAATCAATCCAACACATATTCATTCTAGTTCACTTTTACCAGCTGTAAGACCTTGGATTACAATTCATCCATCCTTCTTTTTTTTTTTTTTTTTTGAAGATATGTTTTATTGATTTTTTACAGAGAGGAAATGAGAGGGATAGAGAGTTAGAAACATCAATGAGAAAGAAACATCAATCAGCTGCCTCCTGCACACCCCCCACTGGGGATGTGCCCGCAACCAAGGTACATGCCCTTGACCGGAATCGAACCTGGGACCCTTCAGTCCACAAGCCGACGCTCTATCCACTGAGCCAAACCGGCTACGGCCATCCATCCTTCTTTTTACCCAACCAACAAACATACTTTGTGCTATACCCAAAGAAGGGGACCTAACCCAAAGTTCACCAAATCTCATGTTGTTCATCTCTTTCCCAAGCTCACAGTGAAACTACATTTCACAGAACCCTTGGGGACCCATATTAGCTTACAGTCACATGACCGGATTCTACCTAATAGGATAGGGTACAAATGATGTATGTTACTCTCAGGGTTGGCCATAAAATCCCTTGTGCAATTGTCCAGGTTCTCACTTTCCCTTCTGCAGTGAATCCAGATGGCAGCAATATAAGATGAAAGGAATATGGATTCCCTGCATCATCACTTGGAGGAGAGCCACAGAGGACTGTGGTATGGAATTTACTCGTTATAACCCAGCCTCGCTTTCCCTGACTAATATAGGCATACCTCAAGTATTGCAGGTTTGGTTCCAGACCACCACGATAAAGTGGGCATCGCAATAAAGTGAGTTGTAATATTTTTGCTAGTGGGGAGTCTTGCCTTCAATTTGTGAAAAACACACCACCTGTGAAGCACAGTAAACTGAAATGAAATAAAATGAGATCAGCCTGAACATACTCTCTAAGTGTAGGGATGTCTAAGATGGAAAGAAAAGAAGAAATTATCTATGCTAGTCAAGTAATGTGAGCACTTTTAATTATCTTTTTCTAGTTAGAAATATATAAAAAATAGCCAGCTTACCAAACAAAATATCTTGATCAAATACCAGAGTCTTGAAATGAACCCCAGGTTTCTACTTGAACAGCTGAGCATAGTGGTTGCATTCATCAACGGTAGAGATTGTAGAAACGTCCTGAAAAGTTCTGATTCACACTTTAGAAAGTTTTTGTGTTTTTTTTTACTTTAGAAAGTTTTAATAAGAGTGAAGGAGGTAAAGGTTTAGTTGAAGGAATCACTTTCCCGTCGTAAGAATGGGTCATTCAGTTCTTGACTATTTAGAATTTACAATTTAATGTGGGAGAACAGAGGAGAGCAGGGAGAGATTATCAGGCTCATCCAACTCCTAGAGCCTTGGGCCTAGATTGTTCTCCCCTCCCAGGAAGGCTTTTGTCCTCTGCTTCCTCAGAGAATGCCGTGTTAACAGCTTGATATAAAGTAGTCATCAGTTACTTCCTATTGAACCCCCCTATTCTAATTCTCGGGGTAGTGCTCCTCACTATTAGATATTTTACTGGTTTATGAATTTTGTTTGTTTTATTATTGGCTGTCTCCTCGCTAGAATGAGGGAAAGAACACTTTGTTCAACATTGTCTCCATCATACTGAACAGTGGCTAGAACATAGTAGGCGCTCCATAAATGTTTATCAAATAAATAAATGGTGGAGACTGAACAGGGGTGAAAAAGAAAATGTTTAATTTTGAAACAGATTTGTAAATATACTGAATGGCCAAGCGTGGTATGTGCCTCAAATGAGAACTATGAAGGAGCCATATTTATCATTCTGCATCGAGAAAAGCCAATGTCAGTTGGCATCAATTGCTTGCCTCTTTTGAAATAAAATTTTATGAAATTACACACTAGAGCAGGTCTATTCCTGGAGAATTCCTTCTTTAGACTTGGCAAAGTCCCAGAGATGTAAATAGATTTCAATCTAATGTAATTCATACACATTAAACCCCTTTGTTGCAACATGTTTCAGATCATTTGATTCCCAAGAGGCAATTTTTTTTTTTTTTCTGTAGAGACTGAAGGAAGCAAGATCTCCCTTTCAAAATGGATATGAATTCTGACCTAACTGCTCTGGACCCTGAGGCATGGGCATTTCAGACCCAAGTTACTGGGAAATCATAAGAACATGTAGGAGGACTGTTTTGTGACTTAATCAAACAATCAGCTAAAATTTCGGTTTTGAAAGCCGTGTTTGAAATGAGTGGAAAGGCTAAAGGGATGTGGCTGCAATTCTGGAGCTACAAGTCAGAAAACTGGTCAAGAAAAAAACTGACAAACACAAACTACACGGGACTGGGCCCTACAAGCCTAAACGCTGCTGGTTCCCCAAACAAGGAGGACTCCTCAGAAAGCCGCAGGAGGGGGCTTGTGTGAAGTCAAGCCAGGCTCACGGAGTAATAGCTTCAGGAACAGTTACAGCAACTAATATTTACTAGTATTTAGTGCTTACTGTGTGCCAGACACTGCCAAGTGCTTTAAATGCATCATCTCACTCACTCACTCATGACGTACGCCAATACGGGAGAGATTAGTAATTTCTATCTACAGGCCAGGAAACTGAGGCTAATCAATTTGCCCAAGTATAGAAAGATTTTCCTGACTTTAAAATTCAATGTTTTAACCACAACCTAGCCAACCTTATCATTTATTGTGAATGTCATGAAAAATGGTAATGCTTCTAGAGTGGGGGAAAAAAGGGCTACAAAAACATACAGATATAGATATGTGGGGTTTTGTGGTGTGTTTTTTTTTTTTCATTTTCTTACAATAATGAGGATCAAAATGGTCAATACAGGTGAATGTGTGGTGCAGTGGAAAGAGTACAGCGTGTAGAAGCCTCTGTGTCCTGCATAATAACCATTAGTATGACTCAGGGTCCTTCACTCATTCTCTCTAACTCAGTTTCCAAGTCTATAATATGGGACTAATCCCTTCCCTATATTTCCCAGTCCTGAAAAAGCTTTCCAAAAGGGCTAATAAGGGAAAAAGTCTAATTTAGGTTGGCTAACCAGTTTTAATCTATTTTAGCCTCCAGGCCTTTTTTTTTTTTCACTGCCCACTAGGTACACAGAAAAAGGAAATGCCACAATATAATGACAATCAAAATCTCAACTGCACTACAGGAAATCTAAATCACCCTCTGTGCCTATATTGTGCTCTCTCCCTTTAGAGAAACAGAAAAGGGAAGGAAGGTCTTATCATCTACGCTGAGGAGGCAGCAAGAGGTCGCTTAGAAGAGGCGTGAACACCAGGTTGTCACCTCACAGCCCTTGTTGGAGGCAGCTGGCATCGTGTGGCAGCCATAAAACACCAGGAGAACACAGATTGTGCCTATCCTTCTTCTACTTAAATTCCTTCAACATTTTTATGTTCTACTATAGAAATCATACAGCTTCAGGATAATATTGCATTGGTGTTTTCTAGGCAGAAATCTTCCACTAACTCCATACTCAGACAAGAGCGCCTTGGTCTGGCTGCCTGCCCCTGAGCGGCAGAGGGAAATCTGGGAGGTAGGGCCCCACACGATGGGCTGGGGCTGTGGATCGGGAAGACTGTGATGCCCAGCGGTGCTGAGGGACCTCGGGACCGGGCTTGAGGAGGCTCCGTGGTTGAAGGGTGGAGCCCAAGAGATGGTTCAAAACAACACTTTCTCCCTTCCACAAATGTTGATTGTGTGACACAAGTCCAGGCATTGTCCTGAGCACTGGAGATACAGGAATTAAAAACAAAAAGTCCTTTATAGTTCGGGTTAAGACAGGCTTTTAAAGCAATCAGATGTGGGCTTAAATCCTGCCAGTGTCACTAATAAGCTGTGACCCTCGGGAAGTTACTTGACCTTTTGTAACTTGGGCTTCTTCAACTAGAAACCTCTGGGTATGACTGTGCAAATAAAGTTAGATTAGATAAGTGTAGCGTTTAGCACAGTCCCTCTGCAGTGAGGTCATCCAGGCAAAGCTGTAAGCCCGATGAGGTGGGAGGTGTGCCTTGGGGTTCACTTTGGATCCTCCGTGCTAATCGTGCTAATCGGAGTACACAGAAGGTGCTAAAAAACTTATCTGTTGAAGGCTTGAAGGTTAAAGAAGGAGTCATATGGGAGGCCAGGAAGCAAGCTAGAGGTCTGGAACAGGAAAAAAGGTCAAAATATCAAGAACTAGAAAAAGCAGAAGCAGGATGAAGGAACAGAACATTCATAGGAGCTAAGGTTACTGAGGGGGAGGGCTCTGCAGGAGGTGGAGAATGTCTGAGTGAGCATGGAATAAAGGCTTGTGACAGATACTAGGGTCGCCCTCTCAGACCAGCCCCACAGGCTATCAATACTCCTTGCTCCCACAAACACATTCTGCCACGTTTCTAGTAGCCATTACTGATTATAGTAATAACAAACACAACTAACGAGCTGAACAAATAGTTCGCTTATTAGATGCCGTTCGCAAGATCTGGGGGCAGAAAGATAGGCTCTTGAGATCATATTCCCAAACCAGAGCTGGGGCTGCTCAAACTTCCCTCCCACCCCTTTCAGCCCCACCTACCATCTCCCACAAGTCCAATGCAATCAACAGAGTAATAGTTCTTACACCTTAGTGCGTGCGCCAATCACCTGGAGATCTTGTTAAAATGCAGATTATGATTCAGTAAGTCTGGATGGGGCCCAAGATTCTGCATTTCTTAAAAACTCTCAGGTGAGACTGATGCTATTTTTGTCTGAGGGCCACACTTTCAGTAGCAAAGATCTCCCATTGGTTCTCAGACATAACTGCATATCAGCATCACCTTGGTAGCTTGTTTAAATTACAGGCTCAGTCACCTGTCTGGTGTGCTCAAGGGCTCAGAAAGTCCTGCTCTGAAATAGTTCCCCTTCAGAAATTTCCACTTGCCTTTTCCACCAACCCTTTTCTTTGGGCTAAGAAAATGCACACAGAAAATCAACCTGTTAACCTCACTGAACACACATCTTGGTCTACACAGAGGAGGCATCGGGGGACCTGGGGTTTTGAGATAGGGGGTATTGGGGAGGGTAGCAGCTCTTCCAGGTCCAAGGAGCTACTCTTGAGTTTTTCCTTCGGACATCCAAGGGTTTGTTTAGTTGTGAGGCACCCATGAGGTTTGGTGGGAGTTGGTCAACACAGGCATACCTTGGAGCAGTTCCAGAACATTAAAGGAAATCATAATCTTTTTGCTGGTGGAGAGTCTTGCCTTCTATTTGTAAACAAAAAAAAGCAACATCTGTGAAGCACAATAAAGCAAAGCACCAATAAAACGAGGTCTGCCTGTATACTATGGGCCAAGAACTGAAGGGGGCAGTCGGGGAGGCGGGGAAAAGAGGTGGAAAGAAGCAACCCCTGGCTTTAGGAAATTTAAAATTAAGGGGTAGAATTTTAGATCCTTTCAAAGCCCCAACTAAACACATGCAAAAGAAATCACACAGAACCCTGGGCTGCTGAAAAGAAAACACAGGGAATGAACTGCCTGGGGTTAAAAGAGGGAGACTTCAGGTAGAAGTGAGTCTCACACTGGCTTTGCAGGAGATAATCCGGGGGGATTAGTGGAAGTGGTGGAGGAGGTGGCTGAGATTAGGGACTGAAAGGTAAAGGTCCTGGGGGTGGGGGCGGGGGGGTGGGGAGGAACAAGCTCTAGGAAGGACTGCCCTTAAAAGCCATCAGATTTTCAAAATTGGAAAGAAATTGAGGTATTTGTCAAGGACCCACAGGCACTCTCCTCTAACAGCTCCAACGGTGAGGTGAGACCTGGGACAGCGACCAGACCACATCCTGCCTCCTAGCACCTGGACGGGCCTCCACACTTCCTGCCTGGGCTTTCAGAGACCTCCGACTGGTGTTATTGTGATCATTCTTGCCCAACAGTAAAATAACACCCAACGAGAGAGCTGTCAACTGCAAACTGTTCCAACCCTCTTCGCCCCTCCCCGTCCTATTCCCAACTATTCCGGAGATTTTCCACACGCTTCAGAGCAGGGTCAAGTGAAAGGCACAATTGGGGCTTCTGAGGGTGAGGGGAGGGGCAGGGAAAGAGCTGCCTCCCTTCAAGACAAAGCTGGGTGAACAACTGAGTCTTTGCCTCGTTGACAAAGGAGAATGAGGGACTCATGCCAGACTGGCTTGAATTGACTGGAGAAAAGCAACTTTTGTAATTCACGGCCCTCTGCGTGCTATGGAAAAGCTGGCAAGGCAGTGAGACGGGCATGCACTCTGCAGGCAGAAAGAGCATGAACCGTGAAACAATTGCAGACTCCAGGGTCAAGGATGGAGTTCCCCAGTGCCCCAGGGAGGCAGGGATGGAGTTCCCCAGTGCAGCCTTAGGGAGACAGGGGCTGCTGGGGGCTTGTGGGGGGGGGGGGGGGCGGCCTGGCTGCCCCTGCAGGCCTCAGGGTCTCCAGCTTTGGCAGCACTATCCAGCGGGCTAAAAAGGACTGAGCCAGCCCATCCACTTCCATAATCACGTGAGGTTAAGTTAGCCAATCCGCGGTGGCCACTGCAGGGTCCTATGGAATGTCTAGGAGGGTTGGAAGGCTGCTCTGTTTGGAGGGAAGGTGCAAAGACAAGTCAGGAGGTAGCATGAGGGAACCCCATCTGTCACTTGGTCAATGAGGCTTCTCTGGGTGACTGCCCTGAGCTCAGCATGGCGGCTGAATTTGGCTCCCACTACCTAACTACTGGGCTTTGGGGCATAGATTGTGAATAACTTCGCAGAATTGAGGTGTACTGAAGACTTGCCCCTACAGCCACTACATGAACCTCAAAGATATGGCAATATCCCTATTAGTGGCCCATATTAGAATGGGAATAATATAACGTCTCTTACATCCAAGTAGACTGGGAAAATCCATACTGATTACATAGTAAATACCAGCTGTGATCATGTGCTAAATTGGGTGGCAGTTGAATACAGCTGTGGAGAGGTCTCTAGGGGCCAGTGTGATCAGGAAGTTTTGTGGAAGAGGGAGAACTGGAGTTGGGTGCTAATGGATGGGCAGGCTATGAACAGGCAGAGTAAAGTGGGAAGACATTCCAGCTGGGAGGAGGCAGTATGGGAAAAGCATGGGAGAGAGAGAGCACAGGCAGCTGGAGTCTAGAGAGGAGCTCACGCAGGACCCCACAGGGCCTAGCAGAGTCTCAGCTGCCAGGGTCTTCTCTTAAGACTCGCACTCAGCTCCTTTTGGGGTTTAGAGAGGACTTTCATCAGAGTTCCAAGCATTTTAGTTGATTTTCAGTTCCCCCGCACAAATCCCCATGGAAGGGGGCAAAGACGCATGTGCTACTCCTCTGAGATTCTTAAACTCTGGTGCTGAGAGGATCAGGCCCTTCCAGAGGGAACTTTAGGAGAGAAACATAGGTTTCTTATGAGCTTTGAGTCTCTTAGGCATGAAGTCAAGAAGGCAGGAGGAGATACTGAAGGGATCCCCAAAGAAGCAGACAGGCTTTGAGCACGGGACTGCTGTGAAGGCAGAAAATTGGGCTGTAAGACAGGGATCATGGGTTGGGGAGAAGAGAGATGACAAGAGAGTCCCAGACCACTGCTGGCACGTTTCTGTACTGTGGGATCCTGCATATCCGCAATACCTTCTCCTTTTTTGGAAGAGGCATCAGGGCTCCCTCTGAAAAGAGAGCATCCAGGATCTGTCAAAAGAACAGGGCAGAAAAAGGCAAGAATGTTTGTTCGCACCACTTCTATTCAACATTATACAGGCGGTCCAGGCCAGTACAACTGGGCAAGGGAAAGACATTAAAGACATACAGATTGTAGAGAAAGAAGTAAGATTGTCCTTATTTGTAGATAGCATGATCTTGTATGTAGCAAAGCCTAAGATTTACTGCCGGGTTCCTCACACAGGGCGCCACCTTGCTGGGGCTGGCCAGCAGCCCCTGAATGCTGGATGAAAAGATTACTCCGACAGAGTTTCACTGTGGGGGTGAGGGCTAAGGGACTTGCCCAGCTGAAGAAGCCAGGCCGCCTAGATTGCCTGCCTCGTTAGGCTTTCATTAGAATTTTTATCTTTAGATACTATCAGTAGGGTGAGTAATCTTGGGAGGACACATGTGTTTACATTGTCCTCTGGGCAAGGGCATCCAGGGATTAAGCATAAGGATTCCAGTAAACACCTGGGGGGTCTGCACAGGCACAGACTTGTTTGGAAAGGTCAAGGAATAAATAGGGGTGCTGCCTTCCACACTCCAAGTAGGAATTCTGATAAACCCGACAGGCAGCCTTCCACACATTTCCCTTTTCTCTGAACGTCCTCCTTACACCTTCCCAACCAAGTCTTGTGTGCTCCCCAACAATTTACAAAAGTCTACTAGGCCCAATAAGCAAGTTTAGTAGAATTATTGCAGGATACACACTATTAACAAACAATCAAAATTGAAATTAAGGAAACAATTCCATTCATGACAGCATAAAATAATAAAATACTTGGGAATAATTTTAACAGAAGTATAAGACCTAAATACTGAAAACTTCAAAACATTGCTGAGATAGAGTAAAGAAGATCTAATCAAATGGAGATATTCCATATTCATGGATTTGAAGATTCAATGTTGTTAAAATTGAAATTGTCCCCAAATTGATCTATCGTTTTAATGTAACCAAATCAAAATCTCAACAGGCTTTTGTTTTGTTTAAATCTAAATTTATATAAAAATGCAAAGGGCCTAGAAAAATCAAAATGATTTTGAAAAAGAAAACAAATTGGAGTTTTTATTATCAAGACAGTGTGTTACTGACCTAAGGATATGCATATAGGTCAATGGGACAGAATAAACTCCAGAAATAAACCCTTACATTTATGGTCAAATGATTTTGACAAAGGTACAAAGACAATTCACTAGTTTTTTAATAAATGATGGTGGAACAATTGGATATCCATATGCAAAAAGAAGAAGAAGAAGAAGAACTTATATCCTTCCCTCACATTACTGGTATTGACTCAAAATAAATCAAATATTTAAATTTAAAACTATAAAACTTCTAAAGGAAAACATAGAAGAAAAGCTTTGTGAACATGGATTAGGCAAAGATTTCTTAGGTATGACATAAAAACATGACCATTAAAATAAAAATATTGATAAATTGGACTTCATCAAAATTAAAAACTTTTGCTTTCAGAAGATACCATTGAAAAAATGAAAAGGCAAACCATAGACTGGGAGAAATTATTTGCAAATTATATTTCTGCTAAAGGACTTGTATCCAGAATATGTAAAGAACTCTTACAACTCATAAGAATATAAACAAATTGTTTTTAATGAGCAAATGCTTATTAGCATTTCACTAAAGTATATATACATGATCAATAAGCATATGAAAAGATGCTAACATCATTAGACATAAGGAAATGCAAATTAAAACTACAATGGACTACTATAATAATAGACCCACAATATCAAGTATTGACAAGTGTGGGTGAAAAGGGGGCCACATGCTAACCTGACAAGCCCAGGGGAGACCTGCATGGTGGCCTTATACAAACTCGTGCTGAAAGTAACCACATAGGATGGTCGGCACATAAAAATTCCTAACTAAAAGCAGGTCCTGGAGGGTAGTCACGTTCTAGGCCTATAGCTTTCTTGATAAAGTCAATCTTTACCTAAGCAAGTCTGTCTATTGTCTTTTTTAAAAAATTGATTTGAGGGAGAAAAAAAAGAAAACACACCCGTCGATTTGTTGTTCCACTTGTTTATGCACTCATTGGTTGACTCTTATACGTGCCCTGACCGGGGACCCACAACCTTGGTACATTGGGATGATGCTTTAACCAACTGAGCTACCTGGCCAGGACCTATCTATTGTCTTTTAGCATTTAAGGTAACATACTTTTGAAATGTCAGAGTAATCCTTTCCAGACCCCTCAGGGTACAACTGCATACAACAGAATCCCTCATTCTTACCTTCTTCCCCAAATACCCTCTCTGTGTGTTAATTATTAACTATCCCATTCCCACCAATGTAAAAGGATGTGCTTCTCTATTTTGCCTTTTTATCCAATCCCAGAGATTTCCTCACTTTGCTTTCTCCCGCCCCCTTAATCTATCACCAATGGATTTCATGTAACCCTCCTTACATCTCCTTCTCTGGAGCATTTTCTCAATTCATTGAGATTTTGCTTCCTGGCAATTGTCAGTTTTGCTCAAAACTGATTGTGGAGGAAAAATGGGCCCCCATACTAAACCTGACAAACTCCGGGGAGGCCTGCACAGAGGCCTTACAAACTCAGACACCTAAAGCAACCACATAGGATGGGCTGAAATTAAAACCTTCTAGCTGAAAGCAGGCCATGGCTGGTAGTCACGTCCTAGACCAATATCTTCCCAGACAAAGGTCAGTTCCTTATCTTAACTGAGCCTGTCTACTGCCTTTTTGTATCTAAGATAACATACCTTGGGAATGTCAGGGTATTTCCTTTTTTTCTGACCCCCTCAGGGCACAACCAGAGCAGAAACCACAAATCCCCTCATTGTTATTGTTAGGTGCTCATTGTTGACTGTTAATGATCCTAAACCTACCTATGTACAAGAAGTGTGTGTCTATTCATTTTACTTTTTATCCAATCTCAGATTTCCCAGCTTTGCTTTCTCCTACCTCCCTAATCCATCACCAATGGATTTCATGTGATGCCCTTATGCCTCCTCCTTTGATTGTAATATATAGTAAAATAAGGTGCAAAACTGCCATTCTCAGGAGCATTTTCTCAATCCATTAAGATTTTGCTTCCCAGCAATTGTCATCAGTTTAGCTCAAGTAAACTCATAAAAATTCTTACAGGTTTGGATGTTATATATGTTTACAAAATAAAGGTTGAGTGAGGGCCATGGAGTCAGATCATTTCCAATATTATTTTCCTCATTCTTATCCATTCAACTCAACTCAGAGTCCAGGAGGGCGAGTTTAATAGGCCAGAGGAGGGCAGTGTACATATATTGACAGCCCCACCAAGACTGTACATAACTGGGAGAGGAAACCCCCTCCCCCCAAGAATCCAAGTGATCTTACCAGAAAAAAGTAGGAACATGTGCTGGGCATCCATAAATACAGCAAGTGTCCACTGCACATTGTTTGGTGGAGGACTGCCAGCATCCTGAGGCAGAAGTGAGTTGTCCCATTAAACCACTACTCTTCCCTCCGCTCCTGCAGGAGGTATTAACGGAGGAGGGGAGGAGAGGGTGGAGGAATCTCTCACAAAGCCATCTTTGAATGCCAGCTGGTCTCCTACTTGGGAGTTACTGCAGTGTTTCGGAAAGTGAGAACTCACTTGTCTTCCAATCCAACCGCCACCCACCCACCCCCGTCCCCCCCCCCCCCCCCCACTCCCCACTTAGACCTGGCCTGGCTGGCTTTGTTTGTTGCTTCTGTTGTTATTCACACCTTCCTGTGGGATCATTTCAAATCCCCATTTCCTGACGATCCAACATCCTTCTGCAATCATCGGGCAGGGGGTAAAGCCTGCCAAAACCTCAGGTAGCAGGCCTACCCGGCACCATTTTCAGCAACATCCTGTGTTCACAGCTTTCCAGTTCAGCTCCAGATGCCAATTTTGGTTTGTGAAATTTTCCATGGCCTCCTGCTAGGCTGATGTTTACATATCCCAGCCCATAGGCTTAGTGACCTTGGCCAGATTACACTCCTCTTACGCTGGGCCCCATCTCCTGCCTGTGCTTTGTGCCATTATTACCTACACAGGACACATTTGATGTTGGCATGCGCTCTCACTTCTGAAGCATCCCAACAACCCCACTTGGGGGGTGGGGCATATATCAGGAACCCAGAGAGGTTTAAGGAACCCCGGGGTTAGTCATAACGGTGTGATTGTGGTAGAACCAGTTTTGAAAACCAAGGCTTTCGGTCCATGGTCCCAGATGCCTTCATTAATAAAAATGCCAAATCAGGTCAATGAGAGGCTTGCAGTCTGGAACAATACACCCGGAGAGCCCGCAGTTCTATATTTACAACAAGCCCCGAATTTTCTGTAGAAGTAATTCGCCCAGAGTTTTCCTGTAGCAAGTACCCACTATGTTGTCAGGCTCTGGGCTAAGCACTTGATGCATATCATCGACAATGTTCACAACTGCCTGTATTTACTATTAGCCCAACTTCACAGTGGCTCAAAGCAGTTAAGTAATTTGTCTCAAATTCATACAGATAGTAAGTGCTAGAACCAAGAGTCAGACACAGCAGTCTGATTCCAGAGCCCTCGTTTTTCCACTGCACTTAAATTCATAACTGCCTCCCATAGGTGTTTTCCCTTTCTGTGATCACTATACATATTCTCCTCTCTCTCTCTCTCTCTCTCTCTCTCTCTCTCTCTCTCTCTCTCTCTCTCTTTCTCTCTCTCTCTCTCTCTCTCTCTCTCTCTCTCTCTCTCTTTCTCTCTCTCTCTCTCTCTCTCTCTCTCTCTCTCTCTCTCTTTCTCTCTCTCTCTCTCTCTCTCTCTCTCTCTCTCTCTCTCTCTCCCTCCCTAAAGACCTTTCTAGAAGTCTCCCTGTCCTTTGTTTTAGCAGCTTTGTTGACGTATAATTGACATACTACCAAATTCACCCATCGTATGTGTACAGTTTGATCATTTAAGTAACTTTATACAGTTGTACAATCACCGCAATTATCTTAATAATCCAGTTTTAGAACACTTCCATCTGTGGATATAAGAAATGTCCAAACCAATAGGGCATTTCTATAATGTCAACATAAGAAATGTCCAAACCTGTAAGAATTTTTATGAGTTTATTTGAGCCAAACTGATGACAATTGCTGGGAAGCAAAATCTTAACGGATTGAGAAAATGCTCCTGAGAATGGCAGTTTTGCACCTTATTTTACTATATATTACAATCAAAGGAGGAGGCATAAGGGCATCACATGAAATCCATTGGTGATGGATTAAGGAGGTAGGAGAAAGCAAAGCTGGGAAATCTGGGATTGGATAAAAAGTAAAATGAATAGACACACACTTCTTGTACATAGGTAGGTTTAGGATCATTAATAGTCAACAATGAGCACCTAAAATAACAATGAGGGGATTTGTGGTTTCTGCTCTGGTTGTGCCCTGAAGTGTTCAGGGGGAAAAAAGGAAATACCCTGACATTTTTTATTATTTTAGATGCAAAAGGACAATAGACGGGCTAAGTTAAGGTAAAGGTTGACCTTTGTCAGGGAAGATATTGGTCTAGGACAGTGATGGTGAACCTATGACACGCGTGTCAGCACTGACACGTGTAGCCATTTCTGATGGTACGCGGCTGCATGCCAAGGATGAAACATTTGCTGCTCCTGAGGATGAAACATTTGTGACTAGAGTCTTGGAGTTAGTTTTTTCCTCAAAGTGACACACTACCCGAGTTATGCTCAGTTTTTTGGCGAAGTTTGACACCAAGCTCAAAAGGTTGCCCATCACTGGCCTAGGACGTGACTACCTGCCATGGCCTACTTTCAGCTAGAAGGTTTTAATTTCAGCCCATCCTATGTGGTTGCTTTAGGTGTCTGAGTTTGTAAGGCCTCTGTGCAGGCCTCCCCTGAACTTGTCAGGTTTAGGATGTGGCCCCCTTTTCCTCCACAATTTACACCTGCTATTTGAATCTCATCTCTGCCCCACATATCATCTCTTCTGCCACACTTTCTCAACTCCTCAATTTTGTAAGCCCTGATATCATGCCAGTAAATTCTGTTTTGATTAAATTAGCTGTAGTCCATGTCTGTTTCAAAGAATAGGCAGAGAACACGGAGGTGGCACCCTTACTCGGGCAGTTTTCACAGATGCAGCGGGAGTAGAAAGAGCCCAACTTCAGTCCCCCCCCCCCCCCCTCAGTAATCTGACTCCTGAACTTTCGAACCACCTGACCACAGACAGGCCAGTCACTAAATGCCCCTGAGCCTTAATCTACTCTGTAAAAGGGAAACGCTCTTACTTTGCAGAACTATTAGGATTAACTGTATGTATCCATTCGTTCATTTAATATTTACCCTGCAGCCACCATTTTCCTGGCGCTCTGTGAGGAACCAGAAGAGAGGCGTGAACAAGACAGACGTGGTAAGTCCCTGTCTGCATGGAGCATACACTCCAATGGAAAGAGAGACATTGCACATCCATCTATAAGTCCCTCAATGCACTCTTACCAGCACTGACTTGAATCACGGGTGGTTTCAAGATGAGAGTGCGAGGTTCAGGGTGGTTTGTGATTGTATTACATCACACAGCAGGTGCAAGGCAATGCCAGGCCTCAAAGCCCAGGAGGCTTTCCTTGTGCCCTTTGATTCCTTGTATTGGCTCTGGTCCTTTGAGCATGTACGACAGAAACCAACCCTCACCAACTCAAGCACAAAAAGGATTTTTTTGGAAGGAATGTGGGGCAGCTCAGCTAATTGAAGGAACTGAAGGACCAGACCCCCAGGTGAAGTGGGAACAAGGGTAACTTCAGCGACATGGCTTTGATCTTCCTTCAGCTCAAGGACTCAGCTCAAGCTCATTCCCTTAAAGTTGTAAATACCTGGAAGTGAAAATTTGAGAGCCCCGCCCGGTCAGGTGTAAGCCCTGGACCAATCAGCCGTGGTGGGGTGTGTTTGGGAGGGGGCAGGATAACAGAACACTGATGTGATTGGTGAGGTCCACGCCTGTGTATTAGAGAGTTTCCCAAAGAAAAAAGAAATTGTTGAGATCTGGACATATGCCCCTACTTGAGTCTCCTGCAACCATCTTTCTAATATTTTAAATAAAGTTCACCAAATAAAACTGGGTAATGGAAGGGTTGGGTGAGAACAGCTCCAAAGCAACTTTAACATTTTAACAATTAGCCATTGAACACTTAGTCTGTGCAAAGTGCTATGCTAGACGCTGGGCGGGGAAAGAGATGCGGTTGGGATGTGGAAATCAGCAAGACCTGGCTCAGGATAAGAGAGGCATATAAATCATGATGACGCAAGGCAGGACAAAGGAAGCGGGGCTCCGAAAGAGGTACAGAGTGCTGTGAGGTCCTACAGTATGGAGAGATTTCCTAAAATTTATATCCCGGGGGGAACCAGAAAACGAAAGTCCAGATTTTCCTCCTTATTGTCACTTCATCATTTGCTGGAGAAGCTACACGACACCACGTGGAGAGGAACACAATGTTCTTATTTCCACCTGCTGCAGCCCAGCTGCCAGTTCCAACATCTGCACCCTGTAAATGTGCATTTCGGGAAGCGTCAGGTTCAGGGGGCTCCTGTGCCCCTGCCAGGCCTCCACTCAGATGGACCTTTGTAAGCACAGCATCTGGGAAGGACAAAGGGAATCGCCGAGGACTCCTGCGAGATTTCAGATGTTTGCTCCCCGAGGGAGGCGCTTCTGAAAATCTGTGAGCACAGAAGGAGAAAGCCCTAGAATTCTGAGGGAGCGGGTTAAGGACAGAGCCCTTTGCTGATAACAAGCTGTACAAGGAGAGTTTGCTGCAACATTTCCTAACTCAAGAGCTGCAGGCCCAAGGCCGCGGTGTCGCAACAGATTTGGCTCCATCTCTCACAGTGGTGGTGAGAGAGTGAGAAGAGTTTAAACATCTTGGTCCCATTGGGGTTATCAAAACAGCCTTGCTTTATTGAGAGCTCCAGGTGCATCTCGTGACCCTTCCAGGTCAGGGAAGAGGAGCTTAGGATCTGATATGGAGGTGGGAATGCAAGGGCTTCTTCACGTTCAGTTCGTTCTGCCAGCCCTTTTGGCTTGTTTTCAGTGGGTGGTTACAGGAGGAGGCAGGGCAAAGGGGATCCAGAGGAAGGGAGGGAAGCAGGGAGCAGGGAGAATAAGGAGGGAGGAGGGTGCCTGGGAACAGGGAGAAAGGGAAAGACTGGAGTTGCTTGGCATGGGTTTCACTATTGAAGTGGGAAAGCTAACCAAAACAGAATCAGTCTCACCCTTAGCAGTAGAGAGCGAGGAAGTGATTGAGGTGAAAACTGAGCCAGTCAATCATTATTTCTATAGATCAAGCATGTCAAACTCAAAGGCTAACACGGGCCAAATAAACAAGGCTTAAGTTTATGTGGGCCGCCAAAAAAAAAAAAAAAAAAAGCTCCAATTTTCATAGAAGCATAGGTTTATTTCAATGGAGACATGCTGAATACAAATGAGTAATCATTAACATATAATAATAGAACATTTTAATAAAAATCAATATTTTTTCTTGAACATTAACTTACCAGACACCGCATAACTGTACAAATTAATAAGTGTAACGCAAATAAATCTATTTTTCTTGTTCTCCGAAAGCGAACTATTTCCTTTTGCGCACACCAGACAAGTCAGTCCAAGACTAATGACATGGCAATCGGCTGTTAAAACATTCGCTGCCAGTATTAGTGGAGAGAAATGGTGCGCCTGCGTGTAAGGCACATAAGGGAAATAAATGCAACACAATTATAGTAATCAGTCATTAGCAACCATTGTAGTTCATTATTAATAATTACGTATAACAGGATATTGTAAAAATTAAGTTACAAAATTTTTATTAAAATGTTTCTTACATACCGTTATACTGGCTGGGCCACAAAAATGTCTATTGTGGGCCACATGTGGCCCGCGGGTCGCGAGTTTGACATACTTGCTGGAGACCCTCTGTGAGTCAGGCATTGCTGCATTTTCTTTGACTTGGAAACTTAGGCACAGAGTAGCCTCCAGTAGTTGTACTTGAAGACTTACAAAGAGATAGCAGACATCTCCTCATCCTTAATGCCTTAGTGGGTTTTATCTCTAGAATGCAGCTTTCCTTAAGCCAGGTATCCAGCCTCCACCCTGGGTCTGAATGCTTAGAATGCTTTTGTTCGGAGGTTGGGAGTTCACACTCACACGCAGATGAGACACCCTGAACCTTAAGGCCAGAGTCAGTATTAGGGGAGTCAGGGTGGACAGGGGTACCTTAGGTCAGTCCTCATAGTCATGACAAGGAAGGGCAGGGCCTCAGATTCAGACTTCTGACATTTATTTCCCGTTGAAGTTGTATTAGGCTGAATTACATAAAATAATTGTTTTTCTAGGTAAAAAAAAAAAAAAGATTGAATACTGACAATTCCATGTGGCTTAACTTGGTATATAATATGCATTATAAATTATATGTATAAGATGTTAATTCATTAGATGAAATATTTAAAAATTATCATGTTTGTAAACCTTTGTCATCTTGTCATTCTTTTTAAAATAATATATTGGGACCTTTAAAAAATGAAGTGACCTAGGCCCTTCTTGACTCTGGCTAAAGCCGGGTTCTACCTTTATCCTGGGACCCTCACCGGGGAGGCCTCTGACACGTGTAGATGAGTGCCATGTGCTGCTCAAGACCCAGAGCAGGTCCTTGGAAGTGCTTCTCATGTTCAAGTGTATCTTTTTTCTTTTCTGAATGCTACATCTCAGCCTCGTCTCTCATAGTTAACTGCCTAACCCACGTGCTTCTCCTGTTGCATATATTTATATCACCCTATCTGTTTGGTCACCAGATGATTGCTCACAAATATCTTCTTTGTCTCTTCAAATCTTCTGTGGCCTCCCAAATTCTTGCTCTGCAAACTATGTTTAATTGCCTACAAAGTTTGATGTTAATTCTAAATTCCTTCAAAAATTCAGGCCAACATAAAACCTGTTTATTTAGTGCAGCTGCTATTAAAAGTCCACCTGGCTAACTCTGAATGTATAGATGATATTATAGCAACAACAACAACAAAAAAGTCGAGTATAAGTCCCTGCTACCATTTCTCCTTGGCTTCACTGAGCTACTCAAAAACAACAAAGGAAACAAAATTATTTGCTTCACTGTAGTCTTGCTATGTGTATGTGTATATTACTATGTGTGCTCGTTTTTAGCTAATATTTGAGGCCTGATTATGTGCCAGACTCTGAAGAATCAATGGTGGGTAAAATAGACATGATTCTTCTTATCACAAAGTTTACAATCTAGTAGGTGACACAGATGAGAGGTATATGCACAGGAGACTGCAGAGTGCTTTGAGAGTACCATTCCTTACCATAGGGGTTTGAGTGTCTAGCACTGTTCTAGATTCTAGAGGAAGAGATGATAACAAATAAACCAGGAGGCCTGTTTGAGGAAGCAACATTTGAGCAGGGTACCGAATGATGAGCAGGATTGGGGGATCAGGGAGGAAGGGTGTGGTGCATTGAACTCAAAATGAGCAGTCAGCCCTAGCTGGTTTGGCTCAGTGGATAGAGCATTGGCCTGCGGACTGAAAGGTCCCGGGTTCGATTCCAGTCAAGGGCACATGCCCAGGCTGTGGGCTTGATCCCCAGTAGGGGGCGTGCAGGAGGCAGCCAAGCAATGATTCTCTCTCATTGATGTTTCCATCTCTCTCTCCCTCTCCCTTCCTCTCTGACATCAATAAAAATAATAATAAAAAAATTCATTTAAAAAAAATGAGCAGTCAAAGATGTCTTCCTAAAAGCAGTGATGTCTGAACTGAGCCCTGAAGGATGGACAGGAGTAATCCAGGTGACAGAGGCTGGGCTTGATGAAGAAGTGTCCTAGGCAATGGAAGCAGGATATGCACACTCTCAGGGGAGAAGGAGCAGAATGTATACGTTTGTGGCTGGAAAAGATGAGGGTGTGGTAGATGAGCACTAGCTTCCCCTTTGCCTAGTAAAACTGTTTTAATTGTGTCAGGGCCAGGATTTTTGTGTGCCATCTTTTCTGTGTTAGTAGCCTTCTTTACGATGCACCAGTCGAAACATGTAGACAGCTGACAGGACATGCCAAAGGAACTCCTGCCATCTGGTGGACAGACAGAGCTTCACAATGCATAGGAAATCAGCATTACTAGAATCAGGACCACAGCATCCCAGGTTATGGCAATTTTCCATTCAGTGGTTTAAAAGCCCTGATGTGCTTTTTAAAAAAAAGAGGTTAAGGAATAAGAATATTCTCGGGCAATGCTCCCTTGTAGGGGGTAAATGAAGGGAAACTAGGAGAAGAAAGGAAGAAAAATGTGTCAACGTTATACTTAGGGAGCATGTTCTCACTTATTTCTCCAGACAATGAGGCAGGCATACAAACCCCATCTTATAGCTGAGCCTTACAAAGCTCACAGTGCAGGGAAGAGCCCGACTTAAGAGGTTTATGTTATGCTGCCTGTATTCGGGGTTCATTTTTAATCAACAAGGGGTAAGTAAGGGGCGTTAGTTCTCCTGTTGTTACATCTGTACTTTTAAGTGTGAGAACCTCAATGAAAATACTATGGCCCCATGCAGCTCAAAAGACATTGGAAGACCCTCCACTTTACTCAGTAATATACAATTAGCTGGTTCCCAAAGCAGGGAGAGTCTCAAGTGCCACACTACAATGGACACATTCTCAAAGCTGAAAAACTGGAACCCATTTCTAACAATTTCACACTACTTCTGGTTGAGAGAGACATGCTTAGACATGCAACTTGGGTGCAGAAATGTTGACATCAACAAGGACTGACATTTTTGGAATTAAAACTATCTCAGAAAAAGTCAAGATGAATTGGGTCCTGCATGTCTGAAACTGAATCCCAGTAGCAAAGCATAATCAAGTGTGTATATAATGCTTTCCCATAGTAATTTATAAATACTTGTAAATCCTTAAAACAAGTTGATTTGATTTTTATGATGCTTAGCACACAGTAGGAACTACAAACATGATTATAATAATTATGACATTTTTGCTCACTTGCCTCTTAATCAAGGATGTGAAGGGTTATTACAAAATTTCCACCAGCTGTTCTGTCTCCAGAGGCAAAGCATTGGAAAAGGAGTAGGAGCAAATTGAAGTGGAGAGAAATTAGAACTGATATGGCTGGGATGGGGGTGGGGAACTGGGAAATCTTAAAACAGACTACCGAGGGGAAACAGTATAATCCTGTAGATGTTTAAGAGTAAAAGGGGCTGTCCTTGGGCTAGGATTATTCTGGTGAGGTTTGGAAATTCCCCCTGGCTTCAGGTTCCTAGGCAAACTAAAGTTTTGACCAAGTACTTGAGTCTCTAATGTGGTGATAAGAAATGTGTGTGTGTGTGTGTTGGGGGTGGGCATGAAAGTGTCTACCTTTCAGACATTTATAATCTGGGTATAGGAAATCAAGGAAATAATCACTTTGGTGGGAATCAGTGATCGGCAAACCGCGGCTCGCGAGCCACATGCGGCTCTTTGGCCCCTTGAGTGTTCTAACACCACTTCTTCAAAATAGACTCACCCAGGCCGAAAACCGACTTCTGTGCATGGGCCACGAAGTTTCAATCGCACTGTACATGTGCGCCCGCACGTGGTATTTTGTGGAAGAGCCACACTCAAGGGGCCAAAGAGCTGCATGTGGCTCGCGAGCCGCGGTTTGCCGACCACTGGTTGGAATGATCAGAGATACACAGATTGGAGGGAAAGGCATTGTAGGTAATGGCTAAAGTCCAAACTAAAAGTCCAAAGAAAGACCCCATTGGGGCTATTCTGAATCTAAAGCTTAGCATTAAAATTTTGCCTTCATTTAAATTACATATTTATTGGGAGGAGGGGTAAGAAGGAGATGGTCTACTGGAAAGAGATTATATAAGGTTTTGGACATGATCCCTGGTAGGGGGCATGCAGGAGGCAGCAGATTCATGTTTCATTCTCTCCCTCTCCCTTCCTCTGTTTCTAAAAATCAATAAACTATTCTTTTAAAAAAATAATAATGGGTTTTCTTTTTCATGAGGAGTACACATTTGATATGGACATCGTTTATATATGGAGTTTTAAAATAAGAAATTAAAAGGACACTCAGAACACTAGGCATTCATATCACAAGCCTTGGGGAAACGTGTGAAGGAGCATTGCTAATACTTGTCTAAAGATTACTCACATACACACAAATATGAAGGGACTGGTTTTGTTTTCAATCAGAACATTTGAGGGTAGGGAGACCAGCAACATGCCAGAAGAAATAAACTTCTACTGGGTAAAAACATTAAGATGAGTGTCTAGAAAAATTCAGAGGTGGCTGGATTGCCCAGCCTCCTGCTCCCTTTGCTTATGGACAGAGTTAAAATAACAATGTGAGGCTACAGAACCCTACATCTGTTTCTGATTTACTGTCTTGGTCTTGTCCTAGTTGGACTAATTTCTAGATCATATGCTACATTCTTCAGAGAAGTTACAGAAGGAATTTACACAACAGGCAAATACATAATTAAATAAACACATCGAATGTAGATAAGGAGCATATGCAAAAATTCTGATTACAAAGAAATTTCTAAATGGCTCTTTTATTTTCTGATCTATACTTCTTACCCTCCCTCCCCAGCTGACAAAGCCCATCCCTGATTCATCCCTGGTTCCCAAATAGAGTGAATGATATTGGCCTCCTCTAAATTTGGAACTAGAGGTAAATCTAGAAGCTATTTATTCTCAATTTGCCTTCATAAGACAGCATTAAATTTTCTTGTGCTATAAACCTGTTACTCTCCTCAAAGAACTGTTTCAGTAGTGTCCAAGATGGAATCTGCTTAAGGGTTTGGACAGCATAATGCGTTAAATTTATTTATTTTTAAAAGCTTTAAAAAAAGTTTTTATTGATTTCAGAGAGGGAGAGAGAGAGAGAGAGATAGAAACACCAATGATGAGAATCATTGATTGGCTGCCTCCTGCATGCCCCCTACTGGGGATCAAGCCTGCAACCCAGGCATGTGCCCTGACTGGGAATTGAATCATGACCTCCTGGTTCATGGATCGACACTCAACCACTGAGACACACTGGCCTGGAAGTAATAATGTGTTAATTTAAAATGACATTTTACCCATGGTGCAAGCTTAAATTAAAATTCTAAAGCATTGACATCTGTTTTCTAGTCATCTTTCTTGTCTTATAAAAGCTATATACACACTTGCCAAATAAGTTTTTGCTTATCCTCTTGAATTCTTTTCCATATATTATTTTGTTAAAATTTTAAAGCATTTAAATCAGACATCAAGGACAGTATATTATTTTAGTTCACTTTCTTTTATTGAGGAAAAAAAATGAGCATTTCAAACTGAGTTCAAACTATTTTGCAATCGCTTTTCTGAACTTGATCTTTATACTTTTTCTCGCCCAATTGCTTTCCTAAGATCATGCTTTTTCACTTTAGATATCTAAAATGTAATTATTTACTAAATGCTTGCCTTAGCACTGACCTCTGTGGTTACTCCGTTGAAAATCTTGCTGTAATTTGACACGCATTCATTAACTACTTCTGATTACTTATCTGGTACATGGGTGATAATAGCCATCTTTCAAGAAAGAAAAACAGTTCAAACACAATTTGACAAAATTACGATGCAGCAACGTCAGTTCTAAGAACATAGGAAACAATCTGAGCAGAGCTGAAGTTTCTGCCTAGGATTGGTGTTCCTCAGACCACAGACAGCACACACAAACGCAGGCGGAAACAATGTATCTGCGGACACTGGCAGACAGCATTACCCGCCAAATTTGGCCACAGTTTAAGATACATAACTTTTCAGTGACAAGAGCTGAAATTACATAAACAGCAGAAATTACGAAGATATGAGCCTACGAGTTTTCTGGGTTTCAAGAATTTTATGCAATCAATATGCTGACATCTGTAACACCATTTTATTCCCAAAATGAAGATGCCAGAAACATAAAAGATTAACATCCCTTGATGACTTTTGTTCTGAATTTGAAATAAACTGAGTTTAATTCTTTAGAATAACCATTCTTGAGCCACATTTTTATTCAGGTCATTAAGACAACTATAATCATTTCCTTAAAAGAAAACGTTTCATTAAGAATGCAAAATGGGGAACTGAAAATATCGAGGGGAACACTATAAAAAAGTATATGATTGTCTAACCACTAAGCTGTGTACCCGAAACCAATAATAATAATAGTTAATAAGTGGGGGGAAAGCTAGAGCTGCAGCCCATTTTGAAAACCAATACTTGTAGCTTGTTGTAATAATAGATCCAAATGTCTGTTTTTTATTTTTAAAATATATGTTTATTGATTTCAGAGAGGGAGAGGGAGAGATAGAGACATCAGTGATGAGAATCATTGACCAGCAGCCTCCTGCACGCCCCACACTGGGGATCGAGCCTGCAACCCTGGGTATGTGCCTTGACTGGAATCGAACCATGACCTCCTAGTTCATAGGTCAAAGTTCAATCATTGAGCCACAGCAGACAGGCTAAATATTTGTTGTTGTTTTTTTAATGAAAACACCTTTACTGGTTTTATCTCAAGTTTGAGCAGTAAGAATTTAAAAAGCCGAAAATGAAAAATAGCTGGATATTCTGGTAACTTCCATATTAGTAGGTAATGGCATTAACTACTTACCTTCTTAATCTTTCCCTAAAAATGGCTATTTTACCTAATTAAAATCTTTTAGAGCAATCTCTGTCATTATAAAATGGTGTTCAAGAGGCTGAAAAACCCTGAATAATATGCATATGGAAGCTCCTAATTTTTATCTATTTAGCCCCCCAAATTGAAGCGACATTCCCTAGTGAGACTGAAATTTCCCAAGAACCAATTTATAATACTGGATATCTTTTAAAGCACTAAATCCCTTTACCTCCCTTGCACATGAACCAAGTTCTATTCTAAAAGTGATATTATATATTATATATTATATATTATAAGAAAGTTGAAACCTTGAATATTAAACTTTCTTAAAGAATGTCTCCATCCCTGCTCTTCTGGTAGTTAATTTTTCTTCCTGGTAATTTTCTATGTTAACTTTAATCACATTAAGAAATTTTTTTAGCTAAGACTTCATTTTAGTTATTGAGATGCTTTACTATTTGTGACAAATCTATATCTATAAAAGCGTAAGTGACTGAATGACTGGAATGACCGGTCGACCAGTTGCTATGATGCGCACTGACCACCAGGGGGCAGATGCTCAACAAGGAGCTGCCCCCTGGTGGTCAGTGCACTCCCACAGCCAACCTCTCATAGCCAGCCAGTGGCCGTTCCTTCTGCGCCCAGCCCGGCAACCATTGCCTCCTCTCCTGACTGGGAACTGGGGTTCGGTGATGGCAAACATGGCCCCTTTCCCAGAAGGGCCGAGGGCTGGCAGCCAACCTCCTGCACCCCATCCCTCCCCCTGGCTGGCAGGCCCTGATCAGCCTGCCACCCACCCGCCACAGTGACAGTGAGGGAAGAGGGGGGCAGGGAGGCGAGGAACTGTGTGGTGATGGGGTGCTGGCATTGGCATCCAGCGTCCGTTCCTTCCACTCCTGGCCTAGCAACTGTCACCTCCTCTCCCAACTCCAGCAGGACCTTCAGGGCCCCGGGCTGGGACAGGGAACTGGGGGTAGGTGGCGAATGCAGCCCCTTTCCCAGGGGGGCCAAGGGCCAGCTCCCTCCTTGGGGCTGGCAGCCAACCTCCTGCACCCCATCCCTCCCCCCAGCCAGCTGGCCCCGATTGGCCCAGCCCAAATCGGCCAGGCCCTGATCGGCCCTGATTGCCGGCCAGGCCTAGGGACCCACCCGTGCATGAATTCATGCACTGGGCCTCAAGTATCCTATAAATGAAGTCAATGAGCACTTTCCTATTAAAATAATAAACCCTCCTTCTATCTTTCATATAGTATTACTTGAGCCAGGGACTTTTTTCTTTAATCTACTATCTACTATTTGCTGAAGAGAGAGCATTCATACATCTCAGACAGAAAATACTCTCAGTGGCCAATACTTTTTTTTTTAAGGTATTTTTTCAAATGTGAATGTGTAGATTGACATCCTATCGAATAAAAGAGTAATATGCAACTTAACCACCACTCCACTACACCCACAAGCCACGCCCATCAGCCAATCAGGAGCAAGTATGCAAATTAACCAAACCAAGATGGCTGCAGCCACAGAGCGAGCAGGAGGCTTTCGTTTCCCGGCATGGTAGGAAGCCAAGCTTTCCGCACACCCTGGCCAGCCCAGGCCTCCACTCAAGGCTACAAAGTTTCAATTATAGAAGATAAATAAATCCCAGATACCAGGGCATCCGCTTGGGTTACCAAAGGGTGTGGCCGGCCTGCAAACCACCACAGGCCCCTCTCCCAGGCCACCCCATGCCCCAAGGGAACCCCACCCTGATCCGGGACACTCTTCAGGGCAAACCAGCCGGCCCCCACCCATGCACCAGGCCTCTATCCTATCTAATAAAAGAGTGATATGCAAATTGACCATCATTCCAACACACAAGATGGCTGTCCCCATGTGGACACAAGATGGCCACCACAAGATGGCCAGAAGGGGAGGGCAGTTAGGGATGACCAGGCCTGCAGGGGAGGGCAGTTAGGGGCAAACAGGCTGGCAGGGGAGTGGTTAGGGGGTGATCAGGCTGGCAGGCAGAAGCAGTTAGGGGCAATCAGGAAGGCAGGCAGGGGAGCAGTTGGGAGCCAGCAGTCCTGGATTGTGAGAGGGATCCCAGATTGGAGAGGGTGCAGGCTGGGCTGAGGGACATCCCCCCTCCGTGCACGAATTTCGTGCACCAGGACTCTAGTAAAATATATAAAAGGATAACTTTATTAAACATACAAATTCAAAAACAAGTTTGTTTTTTTTTTAAGATTACAGCATAAGACAGAGTGGATCAATAATAATGGTTTATATACATACTATACTTACCAAATAGAGTAGGTAGATGTACTAACTTCAATGTTCAAAATAAAATGAATGTCATATGTCCATAAGCTGGTTCTATACTCTATGACTTCTAATGATGGGAAACTTCTCTAAACATCTGCATCCTGACTTATTTCCCATAGAAAGTTTGATATGCTGTCATTGACAGATATCAATTTGGAATGTAGTAACACATAAATCTCCCTCTGGTCCTCTTTTGCTTTGCCTACTTCATTATCTCTCTTCCCACCCGTCAAGAATTAGTAATCACCTTCTCTGAGCAGGACCAATTTAGTCAAAACAGAATACAGAGATTGGGATGGATCTAGGCAGATGAAAAATCTCCATAATAGTCTCTGTGTTCACTCTTCCTTTTAGCACCTACCTAATTATACCTAAGATGGTGAAAAAGGGCCTACACATTGAGAGAAAAAGAAAATAATTTTGCCTGAGGCAGGAGGTGGGGTGAGCTAGAAGGGGTTGTTGGGGGAAAAAGGAGGACATATATAATATTTTCAACAATATTTAATTTAAAAAAAAGAAAATAATTTTGGATTAGGAGTCTTCACCTTGGTCCTGTAGCTTCCATTTATCAACTAGTATATGCATTATTTTAAGTTTCTAACTGTAAACATATACAATATTTAACAATGCACCTAGAAACTTTGTGGAAAGCACCATATAATCTTCAAGAAGAATGTGTAAGGTGGGAGTAGAGAAGGCAAAAAAATCAAGGTAGAAAACTTTTTTTAAAAAGGCAATTCATACAATAAATGCTTCCACAGAATACTTTTTTAATAAATTCAATTTTAAGTAATATCTCCCCTAAACATTTCCTCATTATTTGTTTTAGTGTTCATAAAAGGCATAATATATGCCTCAAGGAGGAAACTGTCTTAATCTACAGAATGGCGAGAGCACCAGTACCAGGTTGAGTTTTCCAAAAGTACACACAGCTCATAGTGAAGAAGCCCATTTAATCCCTAACATATCCACTAATTTTCAGACTTGCCCCTTGAACTGCCAAGTACTATGCTCCTTCAGCATATGTCAATGACAAGTAATTAGGGAAACTAAAAAACTGATTCTCCTGGGGTAGATCCAACTCAAAGATAATGCTGTTCATCCAAAAAACTATCCCAGGCACCTTAAAGAATCTTAATCCTTATTTTAGAATCTTCCAAGAGAGGAAATACTAAAATTTTAAAATAAATTATTCATCCTGGCCTGGTCTCTAATCAAGAACTTACGGCTCTAAAAAGAACTCTTTCACCCCACCTCACAATCCACAACAGCAAATAATAAATGAAGAACTAAGCAATCATAAATTCATATCTTTAAAAAAAGGATGCAACAAAGCTTCTTCTGCTGTTATCCTTGAAGCTGGATTTAGATCCAGAAGTCTATCAAGCAGGTCATAAGCTTCATCAGGTACCGTGTCCCAGCCTTGTAGATTGGTAGTGTGCGCATCCAAACCCCAACAGCCATTCCTGTTCCCTTTAGACAAGTCCCCTGAGAGCTGTGCGTGAGGTGTTTGTAGGAGGCGAGCAGCTTTATGGTCAGTCTTCTCTGAAAAAGTTGGGTCACGAGAAGCAGGCCCTTGTATATCACTTGTTAATCTGGGAGTGTTTGCATCTATGCCTCTGAGCTTCTCACAGAGTTTTCTCAAGTCTTGTGCTGGGACTTCTTTGCTACACAATATTGATTTGCCTGGAAGAGAAAAATGACACATATTTTAGATTATTTGAACAAACCAGAAGCCTCTCTCAAGGAACATGCAGGTCCAACCATTGCTATGTGGATGTATTTACACTGAGCATGACACAGCATGCAATTACTTGTCATGGGCACATTTTAAGCTGTGTTTTGCACTACAGAGCTGAAGGTGAAATCATAAAGTGGGGGATCATAAATAGAAAGCAGTGACTCACTAAGCTAAGGACTCACTTGACTCTGCCAACATCTCCAGCTTCACCGTATCCTTCTATAATCATTAATCAGCTGCAGCATCTATATGAATTTGACTATGTGGTTCCTGTCTTGGCCAGGATGCCCTGCCTTCCCCCATGTGCCCAGATAGTCCATTCAGCTTAAGAACTACCTCTGCGAGGCCTGACACTGTCAGAGAGTTGATCATTTTAAACTTCTATAGCATCCTGTGAAGATTTCTACTATTACTTTGCTATCTTGTGTTGTAACTGATAAAATATGTCTGTCTCACCTACTAGACTATGAGCTCTTTGAAAATAGGGACTATCTTATTTATCTGAATTCCCCAAGTTCTAGACAATGTTTGGAACATACCAGATTCTCAATACCTGCTGGACAGGACAAAAGGCATTATTCAGCCTCTCACGTCACTGTCCAAATATCACATCCTTACAGAGGCTGTCCTTGACCAACCTATCTAACACAGCTGAGCCCTCCCCACTCCCTTTCCCCTTTTACCTTTCTCAACACTACTGATCTGTATGGCAGAATATATTTATTTTGTCTTCCCCTCTAGAATTTAAACTCTACGAGAAGAGAGACTCAACAATAGTAGCTGGCACACATAAAGTACCAATAAATGTTTTTGAATGAATGAATGATCTTGTGATCTCAGTTTTTAAAAATATAAATGTCTTCAAAACAATTTCCCAACATGGTTATTATTAGACTAGACGTCCAGTGCATGAGATTTGTGTGTTTGTGTGTGTGTGTGTGTGGGGGGGGGGGGGGGGGAGCGGGGGAGGTTGTCCCCTCAGCCAGGCTTGCACCCTCTCGCAGTCCGGGACCCCTTGGGAGCACACTGACCACCAGGGGGCAGCTCCTGCATTGAGCGTCTGACCCTGGTGGTCAGTGTGCATCATAGTGACAGGTCATTCTGCAGTTCGGTCAATTTGCATATTATGCTTTTATTATATAGGATAGGCAAAAATAAATTAAGCATGCAAATGGGAAATAATTTATTATTTTTGCTTTATATTTCCTTATTAAATAGAAATGTGACTAAACAATGAGTAGCACAGTATATAGATTCCTTTCTGGGGTATTTGTTAACAATGTGGATTACTAAAGCAATAATTAATCTAGCTTTGGATAATACAAAGTTATTTTTACATATTCTGATCTAACCTAGTCAGGGAAAAAGGAGGGTTGGCATGGCAGACAGGGAGGAGAAAAAGAAAACTAATTATTAAAAACTAAGTTGATTGAGGATACAACATGCCAATCTCTTTTTACTTTTAATTCTATTTTATCACTCCTATTCACTCTAGAAAATTATAGCCAGATGAGAATAGTCATATAATTTTATTCTTTAATTTACAGGCTACTCTGAAGTTATGAAATAATGCTATGCGCTACAGCATCTCCCCAAGTTACACAATATGCCTAAATTATTTTTATACATATCCAAAGAGAGGACTCATTATTCAGATAAAGTAATTTAAACTGATATATTCAGTAAAATATTTTATTGCCCTAGCCATTTTGGCTCAGTGGAAAGAGCGTTGGCTTACGGACTGAAGGGTCCCAGGTTCAATTCCAGTCAAGGGCATGTATCTAAGTTGCAGGCTCAATCCCTGGCCATGGTCGGGCGTGTGCAGGAGGCAACCAATCAATGTGTCTCTCTCACATAGATGTTTCTCTCTGTCTCTCCCCCTCCCTCCCACGCTCTCTAAAAAAAATCAATGGAAAAGTATCCTCAGGTGAAGATTAACAACTAAATAATTTTTTTGTCTTTTGAATTTATTTGACACAACAGGTACTTAAATGACAACCTATCATGGGGCCTGATCTAATGGTTGAGGACAGTGGGGCAGGTTACACACAAGGCAAGAGAATTAGAAGTATTCTCACTGATAATCTTAGGCAAGTCACTTCTTTGAATCATAAAGAATAACACAGCCATGGGTGCTTAAGTTTTGAGTACTGTATCCAAGTTATAGTAAGATTTGACTGACATATCCATAGAAGTCATATTAACAAAACTGAGACAAGTGCTATCTATGTAGCACTATTTTTTTAGTAGTAAAATAACCATTACAATAATAAACCTCTAAAAGCTCTTGCCTGCTATATGACACTTGCCCTGGAATGTTTTCGTGTCAGATGTTGTATTTCCATTATTGGACCTGATTATAACTGCGATTACAGATGGAGGAGATGTAACTCTTCAACAAAATGCTTTGGTTTTCTCTGATAAACACCATGTTCAAAAACTTCTCATAAAGTTGTTCAATAGTAGATGAAAGTTTTCTTAATCAGTTGAGACTAAATATACTCATGTAAGAATACAATTTTCAAGATATCAACCTTGCTTTCCATTCATGGTCACTCTTCCCTCGTATGTATGTATTATGTCACCCTATTTTCCTTAGATAAAATTTTCTTTTACAATCCAATTAAAAAATGGACAAAGGATCTGAACAGACACTGTATATCGAAGAGGATATACAGAGAACCTTGGCTGGTGTGGCTAAGTGATTGGAGAATCAGCCCAAGCACCAAAAGGTCTTGGGTTAATTCCTGGTCAAGGGCATATACCTTGGTTGCAGTTTCCATCTCCGGTGGGGGCATGTGCAGGAGGCAACCAATCGATGTATCTCTCATACATTGATGTTTCTCTTCTCTCTCTCTCTCCTTCCCTCCTACTTTCTCTAAAAATCAATGAGAAAAAATATCTTCAAGTGAGGATTAACCAGAAAAAAGAAGATATACAGTATGACATATGAAAAGATGCTCAACATCACTAATCATCAGAGAAATGCAAATTAAAACCACAATGAGATATCACATCACACTTGTCAGAATGGCTATCATCAATAAATCAACAAACAATAAGAGTTGGTAAGAACATGGAGAAAAGGAAACCCTCATGCACTGTTGGTGGGGATGTAGATTGGTGCAGCCACTGTGAAAAGCAGTATGGAGTCACCTCAAAAAGTAAAAATCGAACAGCAATTCTACTTCTGGTATATATCCAAAGAAAAGTGAAACGCTAATCCAAAAGAATATATACATTTCTATTTCATTGCAGCATTATTTACAAGAGCCAAGATTTGAAAGCAGCCCAAGTGTCCATCAGTAGATGAGTACATAAAAAAGCTGTGGTACATTCACTCAGCGGAATACTACTTGTCATAAAAAGGGAAATCTACCCTTTGCAACAGCATGGATGAACCTGGAGAGTAGTATGCTAAGTGAAATAAGCCAGTCAGAGAAAGACAAGTACCATATGATTTCACTCATATGTGGAATGTAATGATCAAAATAAACTAAAAAACAAAATAGAAACCAACTCATAGATATAGAGAACAGACTTACAACTGTCAGAGGGGAGGGAGTTGAGGGGCTGGGTAAAAAAGGTGAAGGGATTAAGGAAAAAAACCAAAACTCATAGACAACAGTATGGTGATACCAGAGGGAAAAGGGGGTAAGAGGAGATAGAAGAGGAAAGAGGAAAATATTTTTTTTCTTTTGACAGATGCAAGAAAGGTACAAATTGTGGATTGGATTGACTTTGCTACAGAAACAGTTTTCGATAAGCCTCTATTATGAGGCTTTCTTTATAACCACCACTAAGTTTTTCTGATGAATCAGACCATGGCACTGGTGCCTAAGCAAGGGACAATTATTTTCTTAAACAGAAGTAGGTCTTGATCCAAATCACTTGTTGTTGTTGTTTTTAACTAACAAGCCTGGACCCTTCCTATGAATATTTATCTGAATCATATTTTTCAGGAAGGGATGAGGTGAGACAACCATATGTATTTCTTGCAGTTCCTCAGATAATTCTGATTGTACCCCTGATTAAGACCCAATTTATGAATTGCTCTTTAATGAAAATAAAGTGGCAGTTTATTAAAATTCTGGTGTATTTTCATAGTAGCCATTGATAGATATGATGAATATTAGTAGATGCGGTTGAAATAAAAGTCTTCAAAGATATATCTGAGAAAGTAGAGACAACTCATCGCTGATTGAATAAAATTACTGTACATCCATGTTTACTAAATAATTAGCCTCCATTCTGAAAACCAAAACAGTGCAGCTCTCAGATAATTATATCAGAAGAACAGGAATACTTCTTGAATGTTTATCATGTGTATTTTGACAAATGATCACACAGTGGGCTTGTCATGCTTTATTTAGGCTATGTTTGAACTTATTATTTTCATTAATAAAGCTGAATGAATTTGAATGTCCAAAACAAAACAAAACCCCCCAAGAAACAGACCCATTGATCCTTGGGCTGGGCACAAGACAGCTAAGTGATTCTTTATATATATATTTTTTTTATTTTTTATTTTTATTTTTTAATTGATTTCAGAGAGGAAGGGAAAGGGAGAGAGATAGAAACATCAATGATGAGAGAGAATCGTTGATAGGCTGCCTCCTACACATCCCCTACTGGGGATCAAGCTCACAACCCGGGCATGTGTCCTTGACTGGAATCAAACCCGGGACTCTTCAGTCCACAGGCTGACGCTCTATCCACTGAGCCAAATCAGCTAGGGCAGCTAAGTGATTCTTGAAGTAGCCTGACTGAAACTCTGTCACAAAGGGGTGTTTCATATTGTGTGGTAATAAACGGACTCAATCACACCCACCCATTTTGAAAAGTACTAACATAATTGTGCATGAAGAGCAAACACAAGGTAGGCAATTGAGCTCGTGTTTGGCCAGAGCAAGGCTGGGATAATTCTCAGGTACCCTATGATATACACTGTATCTCCCAGTCTAGAACTATAAGAACTAAGCACTCTGTGTAGCTAAGGAGATGATTTCCCATGTCCAATATATGCTTACAATAATACTACAGTAAAGGTGTTCTGTTCATTTTCTTCTCTGCTACAATAACCCTAAGAAATTTGACAACTAATATACATTCTATTCTCGTCCCTTTTGTTGTCCTTATTAGACTGTATTATAATTAAATGATTACCTGTTAGTATAGACTAAGATCATTTAAAGAAGGTCCTAATACACAATAAATAAATTTTTAAATATTATTAAAATATTTATGAAATAAAGTCAAACCACAACTATCGGGAATTAAATTTTGTTCCTTATTCTTTTAATGTTACAGAGTTAAACTTTAAAGTGTAGCATTTTGTGCTTGACAAGATTAAATAAGTATATGTATATAAGAGAAGTGATGAAATTTTTTCTTATACAATGCAACCAGTTCTTAAGCATCTGAGAATTTTTCTAACATGAGAGAACTTTATGAATACAGAATGTTTATATGCAAAGAGAATTTTATAATAATTTATAAAGTAATTTGTGGAAGAAAATCAAAGGCATTTGTTTTGTTCTATAATATAAAATTGCTTACCAAAAGTTTTAGCAGCCTGGATAGTTTCTCTGGATCCACGAATTGTCATAATTTGAGCCAAAGCAGTTAAATCATCACTTGCTTTATAAAATGGATATCGTCCACTGAGCAAAGAAATAAATATGACACCTGCAGACCACATGTCAATAGCTGTAACAGAAAACAAACTCTTAAAAATATTCCCAAATCGATAATTTTGTCATCTACACCAGTAATTCCCAACCTTTACTTACATTTAAATCATCTTGAGAGCTTTAAACATTCTGATGCCCAAGCCCAATCCCTAGGGCTCATGCATCAATGTTTTTAAATGTTCCCCAAATGCTTTTAATGTAATTTCAGATTGAGAATCTTTTGTCTAATATCTTTAATACACAATGCAATGTTGTTTTTTTCTTTAGCAGCATTCTTGGTAAATTTAAAAGGAATTTCACCATTAAAAAACACTAAGTAAATGCACATTTTAGAAGGTCAAAAGAAATCCAAAAATAGCTGTGTGGGGAAAAATCTAGATGCTCCTCAAAAATTATACACCACAGTAGTAAAAGTGGTCCACTTTAGTGAAAAGTATTGAACAGTAGTAGCTCTTCTTCAGCCAGGTGCTAACCCTAACTCTCATTATAGAAACTTTAGTCTCCAGAATTCTGGCAGTTAAAATTAAAACAAGCTCAGTTTCATGTCCAGAAACTTTTTTATCTTTTAGGGACATCTTCTCTCCTAACTGTTGACTTCTTAGTATTATCCCCAAATTAGTTCTCTATTCCTTTGGCCACTGTATCACGTGCCTTTCTTGGTTCCCTTTGTACCTCTGCCTACTCCGTGAGTTTTCTCCAAGCCCTAAGTGCTGAGGTTCCCCACAGCTCCAACCTCTTCCCCATTACACTTTCCCTTATTGGCCCATCCGTTTCATGATTTCAACTACCATTTATATAATGATGACACTCAACTGAATTCCCAAACCAGACTTCCCTGAGCTTAAGATTTACTTTTATTCTGTTAGCCATTTCTATCTGAATGTCCTAAAAATATCTCAAACCAAGTAACACCCCCAACCTTATCCTTCCCTGTAAATCAGCTTCTTCATTCTCCACCTTGGTTACTGGTGCCCATCCAAATCCCCCAAGCTAGGAATCTGATAAACATCTTCGATGCTTTCCCCACTTACCCACCAAGCTTTGCCTTTCCAATCCTTCACTTTTCCTTTCATTCCTATTACTAATGCCCTCATTCAGGTTTTCATCCTCTCTCACTTGTAGGTCACCACCCTCCAAAATCTATCTTTTCTGCACACATGCCAGAAAATTTATCTAGAAAAATTATTACCATCTCTTTCTCTTCATAACTTGCTAATACCTAAAGGATACAGTCCAAGTCATTTAACAACTGTGATCTGACCTTGTCCCTCTTCACAGGTTTATTTCTCATCACTCCTTGCCTTCCATCTTATATTCTAGCTACACTAAATTTTGTTTCCTGTATGACTAGATGATGCTGTTTGTTGAGTTCCTTTGCTCATGCCTCGATGCCAAACCTCCCCCCACCCCCCAAATTAAAATATACCCTCTTTGAGGTTTTCTCTTCATAAAATTTCTTCCAAAATCCCTTCATGTAGGATAGCTCGGTATCCCTAAAATACCTTGTATAAAGTTTTACAACCATACTTACTGGGTTACTGTAATTATTTGAGAGTGTGTCCTAACTAGAATATAAGCAAATAGTTTCATTTCTTTTTTGTATCATTAGTAAGCACAGAATACATACAATGAATGAATGCATTTCTTTAACATCCATAATCCAGGATTCATCTATTCAAAAAGATGTTTCCAGGTTCCAGCTCCATAACAACTTTCTTATTTCTCAAAAAATCTTTTTAATGCTATTACATTGTTTCCACAATAACAAAATATAATTTTAATCAAATACAATCACATGTGTATCACAGAAAATTTTTGAGGTATTAGGCAAATAGATAAAATTCTGCAAGTCTTAAGTTACCAAAGACTACTAAACACAATTTATTCCCACAAAGATGATGTTAACAATATTCCTGGCAGACCACTTGCAGACCACATGTGAAAAAATAAGCAAAATGTGATTAAAAAAATTATGTATCAGCCGGTGTGGCTCAGTGGTTGAGCGTTGAGCATCAGCCTATGAACCAGGAGGTCATGGTTTTGATCCCCAGTCAGGGCACATGCCCAGGTTGTGGGCTCAATCCCCAGTGTGGGCCGTGTAGGAGGTAACTGATCAATGATTCTCATCATTGATGTTTCTCTCTCTCTCTCCCTCTCTTCCTCTCTGAAATCAATTTTTTAAAAAATGGGAATGCCACACTGCTAGAACTATTTACATAATTTAATTAAAAGCAAGAGCTCAAAAAAAGTCAGAAATAGATAAGATCACAAAATAAAAGATACCCAGGATGAAATTTTTAATTGGGTTCTATATTTCTAGTGCAACATACCTGTAGTTTGATTGGGGCACTTTGTTAAGACCTCTGGCGCTCTGAATCCTGGTGTACCTGCCCTAGGGGCAACCTGTTGCCGCCTTATGATGACAAAATAAGATTTTGCTAGTTAAAGTTTAATTATGAAGAACAAAAAATAACACTTATCAATTTACTTCACAATATATTCCACCTTGATATATACATAAAAAGTCATTATAAAGCAAATGATAATCCAATGTGATGAAAATTCTAAATTTACGTCTATGGATCCTTCTCCACCATCTCTACTACTTCCCAGGTCTTATCCAGAAAGGTTTTAGGGTAACTTCCAGGTATAAAAAGAGGTAGTAGATGATAAGAGCCATAACAGAAAAATAGAACTCAATATGAATTCAGAAGTATGCAAATTTCCTTTTATTTGGAATAATATACTTATTCACTAATATATTTATTAATTATTTGATTCTGGTTATTCTACATTGGCAGGAAGAAAGAAAGAAAACAAAAGATTAAATCAGCAAGCAAAAGGTGCAATTCTAAGATTCTGGAAAGGCGATTCCCCCACCAAAATTATTTGCACATAAAAGCAAGTGTGTTTTCCAAAGTGCACATGATGTCAAATGAACAATGTATGGCAATAGTTATCATTTGCTCTTCCAGGTATTGCTCTGCATCAGTGCCCATGTAGTTCACAGAACTGTGTTGCTCTCTTTCACTCACTAAATCAATTGACTCACAGAATCGATGCAATTTCTAATCTTGCCTAGCAGCATGCTGGTGATTTTATAACACTGTCAAAACACATTACCTTGAAAGGCAAATACTGCAAACTTTATCTGTTGCATAACAGTCACAGGTCAGGCTAACTGGGCAAGAATTGGCAGTTTTCTTCATCACACCACTATTCATAACTTTGGCAGAAACAGCCTTCTTTCTGGTTGCTAACTTTCTGTAGATTACATCCGCAGCCTTTGACTGCTTCATAAGCTG
Organism: Cnephaeus nilssonii; assembly: GCF_951640355.1. Taxonomy (NCBI): domain Eukaryota; kingdom Metazoa; phylum Chordata; class Mammalia; order Chiroptera; family Vespertilionidae; genus Cnephaeus; species Cnephaeus nilssonii. The sequence continues at coordinate 34,928,291 of NC_137078.1, forward strand.
TAAAAGAAAAGTCATACTTTCTATTTTCACGACGCCTTCAAATGCTAGTATGGCAAAATGCATAACTTTTAAAACTGCTGCATGTACTATTGGATTATAAGCAAATAGTTGTCTATTAAAACATGTAAGGTCTTTTAGATTTTTCTGTTGAATAAACTTATTAAAATTTACTAATTAGTCCTAGTTTGGTAAATAGTTAACTTCTACTTTACTTGAACTTTTCCTGATATGTTACAAAAATATAAAAAGTATGTTCTAGTGTCTAACTCCATTTCAGAACTGTAAACTGTACCATTACATTGGCTAAAATCAGAGTTTTAATTTGTTGCTCACTCTAGCTAGCTGTGGCAGGATAGTTTAAGTCACTTTAAAACCTTTTAACATTGGTGACAGTTTATAAACTTTACAAACATCTTTATGTTATCAACTGTGTCAGAAATGTGTTAGCTGCTGCAAGCTCACATTCTAGCCAGTGAGAGAAAAGGCCTTAATGATCCAAATGTTCCTTTAGAGAAAGAACAGTCAGCTAATGAAAAATTCCACCAGAAAAGTTCAGAAAAAAAAATGAAAAAAATAAAAGTGCTGACTAGATACTCAAAGCAAGTAATACCTTCTGCCAAAGCAAAATTCTGCTTTTAAAAAGTTCCTGACAATAAACACTAATCTAACCATTCCCTAAATTCTCTTCAATGTACGACTAACTGATTACACTAATAAGCTACATTACTTACTTTCACTGTAGGGCTCTCATGTGAAATGGAGCTGTGTATATTGAAATTTCTTTCTCCAAAAACAGAGCGCTGGACAGAAAGGCCTACAGAGCCATCCTACAATACCAACAAAAACAAGGAAAATAAGGATTATATCTGTAACACTTTCTGCCAGCTGTACTCTGCCATAGTTTTGAAAGAGTTAAGTGACATGAAACAAAAACAGCTGCATCCAAGTCATTCTCAGGCACCAAAACACTTCTGTGAAAGGAGAAAATAGTCTAGACAGAACTCTTAACACCCATACAATGTTATCATAGTCCACAAATATAAGTAACTAAAAAAATTCAAAAACCACCTGCACGGTTGTTACATTTGGCATTGCAGCTAAAATGGAGATAGACACTTCAGAATTTCCCCCTGTAACTAATGCTTTCTTATAAAAAGGCTAATTAATCTGAACTTTAAAACATGCAGGAAAAATTTATTATTTTCCATTTTTGTTATATAATGTAATTGTAATGACAAAGACACCATAAATCTACCATATAAATTTATTTTAAAATGGGAAAACAAGTCATTACAAATCTTAGTAAAAATCTAATCAATTGGATATATAACAACTGTAAAAATTATTTTAAATTGCAAGTTATTATTCTAGTACTCTATCTCCCTCTGTTGGATGAAGAAATACATTTCTAAAACTGTGTTAGTACTTAAGAAATAAAAGAGGTAGAACCTTTCCATCTTTTCCTTGTTTAATCTGAATCTGCGCATGTGTGTAGGGCCTTTTCACAGAAGTTTTTGTGGTGGGCTGCTGATCCAGCTCCCTAGGTGCTGCGGAGCCACTTAATGAAATCTTGTTTCCGGTGATTACATGGACTTTATTTTCTGAACGACTTTCCTGCTGAGCTTCAGACTGGACAAATTTGAGAAGTTCTATTTTCGTATCATGGGTTCCTTGGGCCAAACCAAAGTCTACCAAGGCATACCTAAGAAGCAAAAGCAGGTTTTTAGTTCTCTGTAACAATTAAAGCTTATTAACATCATAACTACAGTCATATAGAAACTGCAATTCTTTTGGTGACCAATTAAGAATTTATAACATTCTTGAAAAAAAAGAAAAACAAGTTTTACAGACAAGGTAAGGATTTAATAGGTAACTAGGATTGAAAACTAAGGAAAGATGTATCACACACACCCACCCACACACAAATCTTTTATCCTCTTTTTCCAATGGCTTGTACTGGCAAGAAAGACAAGGAATGAAGTGTATAAAAACAATCCTTTCTTCTCTAACGGTACCAGAAATGTCATCATAACAAAGAATTTTGTTGCTGTTGTTAATCCTCACCCAAGGATATTTTTTCCATTGATGCTTAGAGAGAGTGGAAGGGAGGGAGGGAGAGGAGGAGGGAGGAAGAGGAGAGAGAGAGGAGAGAGAGAAACATTCATGTGAGAGAGACACATCAATTGGTTGCCTCCTGCGCATATGCCCCAACCCGCTACATGCCCTTGCCTAGGGCTGACACTCTAACCGCTGGCAAACAGTGGCCAGGGCAGAAAATAATTTTTAATTAAACAAATTTAAAAGATAAAAGTTACAGTTCTATTCTTCTTACCACACTTAATATGATCCATTGAATGAAGAGCAATATTTGAGTTTCAATGCCTCTATGTATACATATAATCAGCATAAAATTATACATAAACACAAAACTTAGTGTTGAACAGGAAATGGCTATCATGTGGTCCAATCCCCTCATTTACTAGAAAAGAAAAATGAAGCCCAGAGATAAAAAGAAATGTGTAAGGTCAAAAAGGATGAGACCCTTGCTAAGTTTTTTAGCTGAGTGCCATTTCTACCGAGCCATGGAACAGCTAATGATGCACATTGCTTTGCTAATACAAATTTACCTTCTTCACTATATTTCCCTTCTTTGATCATAATGAAAATCTGAAACAGGCAAAATCTGTGCATGGCTGTTGTAGTATGTTCTAAGTTCTAGGAGATAGATCCCATGGCACAAATTCATTCAAGTGTAAATCTTTTCTGGTAACTTCCCATACTTACTTTTTCAGGCGCCTATTATATAAAAAATTGCTGGGCTTAACATCACGGTGAACAATACCAAACTGATGAATGCGCTTCAAAGCTTTGAACAGATTAAACATATATTCCCGTACTTCTTGAAAGGAAAGGGAATTCAAGATATCCTAAAATAAAGTTATAAATAAGGTCATAACATTTTTTAAATTAAACATTTAGTTAATAAAAATTCAAGAAATATTAAAACCTACCAAAAAGGACTCATGCTCCAGATATGGCATAGCAATAACCACGTGATCATTTTTCCTAAAGCAGTATTTAACTCCCATGACATTGTCTTGCCCCCTAGTGGAAAAATGCACATTGAACTTTAGAGGAAAGGTCAAATAAACTGAAACTTCATGCCTATTTTTTTAATGCAATTTTAGCAATGCATAAATAATTCGAGAAAACTAACTTAAAACTATCATCATATAGGATAATATACACATTTAACTGACGTGTACAAGATAGTTTTTTAAAATAACAAAAATAATACCAGTTATGAAGTTACTATAATAATTCAAACATGAGATAATTATAGTTTTAATTGGATGAGTGACAGAATGAAAAGAAAAAGATGAATAAGAATGAATCAACAAGATTAGTAGCAGATAAGATAATAGTAATAAATAAATTAAAAATAGCCAACATTTATTCACTATATGCCAAGCTCTGATCTAAGCACTTCACATCTACTAACAAATTCACTTAATGTTCACAACCCTTTGAGGACGGTCATTTTATTTCCTCCCCCTTTTCTACAGGTAAGGAAACTGAGGCACCGAGAGGTTAAGGAGCTTCCCCATTAAACTAGTATGTCATGGAGCCAGGATTTGATTCCAGGCAGTCTGCTCATGATCTATGTATGCTCTTAACCACTATGCTACCCTGCATCTCATAAAAGGGTAAAGTTGATTTCCATGGCTTTGAATCTAAGTGAGTAAAACAACATAGATGCCAATAAAATAAAAAAGAAATCAGGAAAAGAAGCTTCAAAACCAAGACCTCATTATGTTGATCAAGATATCGAGATATAGGACTAAATCTTAAGTGAAAGGTCAGTGACAGTTCTTGCAGAGAAGTGAAATATGCAGCAGTGGAAATTATTAGAGAGAAGAAAAAACTACACTTTGGAAAATTCTCAAGTTGGAGGTCAAAATAAGGAGGAAGGGGCAGGAAGTCCAGACAGAAATATCACCCAAGGGAGGAGCTTTGAAGGAAGGGGTGATCAGCATGGACGTCAAAGAGAATAAGAACAGAGGGAAGGCTTTTAGTTTGGCAAAGAGGAATTAACTAGTAATTTTTCAGAGAGCAAATTAAATGGAGAGGAAGAGGTAAAACAGGATTTAGGGAAGGAAAATAGATGGAATTAGAACACAAAGACAATTTGCCTGAAATATCTGGCAAAGAAAAGAAAAACCAGTGTGGGAAGCTAGAAGGGAAGCAAGATCAGATACTTTTTTAGCATGCACTTTTGAAGTACAGGGAAAGAAAAGAAATTATCTTATTCAAGGAATAAGAATGCATACAATAATAATAATAATAAAAAGAATGTATATCATCATGCCTTAGAGAGGCCATTTCATCCTCTTGTCTTCTATAATAAACTGAAGGATGAAAACAAAGAAATAAGCTTGTTCATTCATTCTATAAATATTTAGTGGGCACTGTTATTTGCTAAACACTATGTCAGACATTACGGATGCAATGGTGAATTAAAGTTAACACCACTTCTGCCCTCATGGAGTTTATTATCAGACTAGAAGCCCAGTGCACGAAATTCGTGCACGGTGGGGGATTGTCCCTCAGCCCAGCCTGTACCCTCTCCAATCTGGGACTCCTGGAGGGATGTCTGACTGCCCGTTTAGGCCCGATCCTGGTGGGATTGGGCCTAAACGGGCAGTCGGACATCCCTCTCACAATCCAGGCCTGCTGGCTCCCAACTGCTCGCCTGCCTGCCTTCCTGATTGCCCCTAACCACTTCTGCCTGCCAGCCTGATCACCCCCTAACCACTCTGCTGCCAGCCTGGTTGATGCTTAACTGCTTTCCTGCCAGCCTGTTTGCCCCCAACTTCCCTCCTCTGCCAGCCTGGTCACCCCTAACTGCCCTCTCCTGCAGGGTTGATCACCTCCAACTGCCCTCCCTTGCAAGTGTGGTCCCTCTCAACTGCCCTCCCTTGCAGGCCGGGTGCCTCCCAACTGCCCTCCTCTGCTGGCCATCTTGTGGTGGCCATCTTGTGTCCACATGGGGGCAGGATCTTTGACCACATGGGGGCAGCTATATTGTGTGTTGCAGTGATGATCAATCTATATATTACTCTTTTATTAGATAGGATAGAGGCCTGGTGCATGGGTGGGGGCCAGCTGGTTTTCCCTGAAGGGTGTCCCTGATCAGGGTGGGGTTCCCTTGGGGCATGGGGCGGCCTGAGCGAGGGGCCTGTGGTGGTTTGCAGGCCGGCCACGCCCCCTGGAAACCCAAGGGGAGGCCCTGGTATCTGGAATTTATTTTCCTTCTACAATTGAAACTTTGTAGCCTGGAGCGGAGCCAAGCCTGCTGCTCCCTCTGGGGCGGCAGCCATTTCTGTGGCAGTTAATTCACCTTCTACAATTGAAACTTTGTAGCCTTAAGCGGGTGAGCCTGGCCAGGGTGTGCGGAAAGCTTTGCTTCCCCTGTTGCCGCTGGCAACCCTGGCCTGCTCTCTCAAGCTCCATTCTGCTGCCATTTGTTTGAATTTGTTTACCTTCTATAATTGAAACTTTGTAGCTTGAGTGGAGGCTTAGGCCTGCAATGGCTATGGAAAGCTTGGCTTGCTCTGTTACCTGGGAAACCTTGCTCTCTGTGGCTGTAGCCATCTTGGATGGGGTTAATTTGCATACTCGCCCTGATTGGCTGGTGGGTGTGGCTTATGTAGCTGAGTGATGGTTAATTAGCATATTGCCATTTTATTAGAGAGGATAATAAACAAGATAACAAATAGTGACAGATGATGAGTTTTTAAAGAGATCAAAAGGAGCTGTGACAATAAGAAATAGAATCTAATTTAATTCAGGGAAGAACTCCTTGAAGTGGTGCCCCTCTTGCTAAGATGAGGAGTCAGCACTCTGAGGGGTCTTAGTGAATGAGTAGACACTATGGGTAGTGGCCCTGAATGAGGTAAGAAAGCTCTTGAGACAAATTTGAGGAACTAAAAAAACTGGAGCACAGTGAGGGAGGTGGGAAGATTGGCATGAGACAATGCTAGATTTTTTTTTTCAAAGTACTCTGGGAAACCACTGAAGGATTTTAAGTGGTTAAAGTAACAATATCCAATTTATATCACATACATACATATTTTTATATTTTAAAGATCATTCTGGCTGTTTTGCAACCATGGGATTAAAGGGGAAGGAGGACTGTAGTAGTGGTCGAGAAAATAGAAAGATGTTGGATGAGTTTTTAGATATATTTTGGAGGCAAAATGGCCAAGATTTGGTGATGAATGTGGTTCAGAAGAAAAATGGAGACACTGTGGATAAATACTAAGTTTTTGGCTTCAGCAACTGGATAGAGATGGTGGTACCATTCACTGAGATTGGTAGAGGAAAACCAGTTATTGCAATATATTTTTTTTTGGTATGCAAAGATAGATTAAAATTTAGTTTTTGACATATGACGTTTGAGATGTTTATTAGGTACCCAAGTGGAAAATAAATGGGATTATATAAAACTGAAGAGCTTCTGCACAGCAAAAGAAACAGACAACAAAACAGACAGCCAACCAGATGGGACATGATATTTGCAAACAGTAGCTCCGACAAAAGTTTAATTTCCAAAATATATAAAGAACTCGTAAAACTCAACACCAAACAAATAATCCAATAAAAAAGTGGACAGAGGACCTGAAAATACACCTCTCATAAGAAGACATACAAACAGCCAAAAGATATATGAAAAGATGTTCAACCTCACTGGCAATTAGGTAAATGCAAATTGAAACTACAATGAGACACTACCTTATACCTATTAGAGTGGCCATTATCAAAAGAACAAGCAATAACAAGTGTTGGAGAGATTGTGGAAAAGCGGGAACCCTCATTCACTGCTGGTGGGAATGTAAACTGGTACAACCTCTATAGAAAGCAATCTGGTGATTCCTCAAAAAATTAAGAATAGAGCTACCATATGACCCAGCAACCCCACTCCTAGAGATATACCCAAAAAACTTGAAATCATTTATTCACACAGATATATGCACCCCTATGTTCGCTGCAACCAAAGTGCCCTGCGACAGAGGACTGGATAAAGAAGATGTGCTACATATACACAATGGAATACTACTCAGCCATAAGAAAGGATGAAATAGCACCATTTGCAACAACATGGATGGACCCTGAGAACACCATGCTAAGTGAAATAAATCAGACAGAAAAAGCTAAGAACCATATTTCACTCATATGTGGAATATAAAACGGAAACTTATGAACACAAACATCAGTGTGGTGGTTGCCAAAGGGAAGGGGGGAGAGAAGTGAGTCCTTATATGAGGTGACAGGAGAAGATGTGACTTTGGGTGGTGGGAACATGGTGCTATATACAGTTTATAACTTAGAAATCCACACATGAAACCTCTATGTTCATGATGACTAATGCCACCCCAATAAAATGTAATAAAAAAAGAAAAGAAAATTACAAATAAGCAGGTGGATATATACCAATCTGCAGTCAAGAGGTCTGAGGTTAGATATATACTTAAGGGAATCATTACGATGTATTTAAAGTCATGTGGAAATACATGATCCTAGAGAGTAGGCAGATTCTAGAGAAAGAAAGCCCAGGATCAAACACTGAGGAACTCCACCATTCAGGGGTCAGGTAGAAGAGGAAGAGCTGGCAATGGACATTGAAATGGAAAGGCCAAATAAAGCACGGAGAAAAAAAGAAGTATGTAGCAGTATAGAAGTCAGAAGACAGGTTCAAATCAAGTATGTTAAACTCTGCCTAGAGTGCATGTGAACAGAAACAGGAATTGGCAAAATGAAGTCATGGGAGACTCATCTAAAGGAGTTTCAATTTAGCACAGAGAAGAGCAGCCACACTTTATGTGTAGCGAATGGGGGTGTGGAAGTGAAAATAGCACATGTAGATTAATTTTGGGGAAGTCAGACTGTGAAGGGGAGCAAAGAAATGATGGAGCATCTAGAAGTGAGATGGCAGTACCGGGGGGATAAGAGATACTATATCATGTCCATATGTTGATAAGAATAACCTAGCATAGAGAGAGAGACCAATGAGAGAGACATGCCAGGTAGTTCTGTTGCTCAAAATAAAATATGAGATGAGGCTGTCTATAGCAGGGGAGATGTGAAATATAAGTTCCCCACATTATAAAAAATATCTAGACCATGGATGCCAAGCTTTATGATTTGGCAAGAAGATGAGAAAAAATGTGGTAAAAGAACTGGAAGTCAAGCTTATCTCAGGGAAATCCACTGCAAAAATTAGTATAAATTTAACTAACCATTCCAAGGTTAGAGGAAAAGTACTAGCAAATTGCAAACACCTGACTGAAGAATATGTTTAATTAATGGACAATCTCACTATCCCCATTACACAGCTACTTAGAAATCTTAAAAATTTATACAGCCAGTTCAATTAAAATTTAAACTGCCTACCCAGCCACTGTTAGGCACTGGAGTTCAGCTGCAATTCTTATAGGATGACTTGTTGGAATTAAGTGTTTTAGAGCAATTTTCTCTTCAGGTCCTACTTGTAACTGTGCTGTGGCCAAATAAACAGAGCTGAAAGTGCCTGTAAAACAATTTGTTAGATTTTTCAATATTTGGTTTTTAAAAATGTTAATAAAACAATGTTAAAATTGATCATAAAACTATTTAGAATTATACTCATTAATATTTTAATAACAATGAACACAAAGAGCAGACACATCTGTGAACACAACTTATTTTCAATTTTTAATAAATTCTTAACTGTACTCAGTTTTTTAGGGGATACTATAGTAAATCTGTTTGACTGTGTTAGCATAATGCCATAATCCATTCTAATAAGTATTTTTCTATAATATTGTCATTTTAAACTACTTTCTTAAGACTTGGATACTGGTCTGTTAGAAGTAGAAATTATAATAGTGTTAGGGGGGAAAAAAAACACACAAAAACACCTGGGCTTTTAAATTTAGCATTAAACTAAAGAGAGAAAAAAATTGGTGGCAATTAAACTTGAGAAATACTGAGTTAAAACAAATTGATAGATTTTTTTACTAAAATATTTTCCAGAGCTGTTAATGTGCTCATCATGAACAATACACAAAAAGGAAACTATACACACTACATTTCTCAAACTTATTTAGTAGAAACAGCTATCAATCTGTAAGGACACTGTTGTTTTCCAGAACAAAATTTTTGCACACTAAGCCAGTGTTCAAAAAAGACAAGGAAAAAGATGTAAAGATCTTACATCCCAAATCATCTCATCTCATCTTCTAATTTCTCTGCCCCCACTGACCCAGACTTTTCTCTTCTGACATTTTTCCTTGTGTAAAGCAAGCAAGGAATTATATGGAAGATTTTTAATATTTAGGGATTTCTCTACATAATCACCAAAAAACTCCATTATCTTTTTATCCTCTCATTCCCTTCACATCTGTCTGCCAAATTCACCCTTCATTAAATCAAAATGATTGTCAGCTTTTCCTTTTTTAAATTTTTTACTTAATCCTCACCTGAGGATATGGTTTTCATTGATTCTAGAGAGAGGAAGGGAGAGGGAGAGAGCAAGAGAGAGAAACATTGATCCGTTGCCTCCTGTACCAGATACATGCCCCGACTAGGGATCAAACCCACAACCTGGGTATATGCTCTGACCAGAAACTGAACTCGAGACCCTTCAGTGCATGGGATGATGCTCCAACCAACTAAGCCACATTGGCCAGGGCAACTGTCAGTCTTTCAATGATATTTATGTTAATACTGACCATCCTATAAATATTGTATCACTTTATTTTCATCATTTTGCCATCTAATTTTCATATATGTTTCAATGTACAATTCTACCTAACTGCAATTGAGAAAGAGGATAAAGATTTGGCTTTTTGTATCAAATCTCTCCATCTGAATATTAAATTTTTCACTTTAGTTAATTATAATTAATAATATGTGTGTGTATATATATATATATATATATATATATATATATATACATATATATATATATATAATTAATATATATATATTTTTAAGCCTACAGCACCCGGTATAATAACATATTAATATAGCAATATTTTTAATAGCATAAAAGTTTTATAAAGATTAAAACAGGGCTGTTCATTTTACTATAAATACTTATTTATTCTGTCATTCTTTCAAGGGAAAAAAAGAAAAGCTGCTACCTTTATATTATTACTAATAACATAGTAATATAAACATGGTCTTAATATTTTTTAAAGGAGTATGTTTTTCAATAAGAAATAATAATGAACATCAAGATTAAACAAGGAAAACAGAAGAGGAGAAAAAAACTTAAAAAGATAAGTATATCCCAAATTACCTTCTCCAATTTTGTCCTTTATCTTAAACACATTACGGAGCTGTGGTACAGCTTCATAAAGCTTCTCAATATCTTTTTTAACACCTATCAAGGAAAAAAACAATTTATAGTTAAGATTAATGAGAGTATATTTTACACTTTCTTTTTTGTTTTTATTATTTTCAGAGAAAGGACGGGAGAGGGAGAGAGAGAGAGAAACATCAATGATGAGAATCATCAATCAGCTGCCTCCTGCACATCCACTACTGGGGATTGAGCCCACAACCTGGGCATGTGCCCTGACCAAGAATCGAGCTGTGACCTCCTGGTTCACGGTCAACATCCAACCATTGAGTCACACCAACTGGGCATACACTTTCTTAAGTTAAAAAACTCAAAATTCTAAAACATGAATTAAGTTACAAGTATATAGGTATAATAAACCTTAAAAACCATAAGAATAATTAAAACCCCATCCAGTTGTTGTAAATCACATACAACTCCATCAAGCTGTTGTAGTTCACATACATCTCTTGAACTAACAGACAAAATTGATAAGCCCCAAAATCACATACACAGAATTTCTACTATTCTGGAATTACTACATACTAACAGATACACTGTCTCTGCGTACAGTACAACACAATGAAGAAGCTAAATTTAAAAAATAACAATTTTTTCTATGATCACTAGATGGCATGACAAGGATACAATGCAAGCTCCTTGGAAACTACTTCCTTCCCCCAAAGACACAAAATCTTACAGACTTGGGAAAGTTTTGTGTATTGTATATTCACAGTATTGCCTCAGAGAGAAAGTCTACTAAGGCTCTGAGGAATGTTAAAAAATATATTTTTTTAATTATCCCCTTAACAACGGTATCCTCTATCCTTTATGGCAAATAAATTGTTACTTTTTAATAAATGCAAGTTCTTTACAAAAATATACATGGTTAAAATAAGAGAAGCTATAATACAAAATGAGATAAACTATTGGATACAAAAGAGAACTACATACTTTAGTCATCAGATTTTATTCCAATATCTAGGCTAACCATCAGCTACTTTTTAAGTTATCATATTACTTGACAAAATCTAACAGTTTAAGACATTTCAAAGCACTTTCACATGTATTATCTTTTCAGATTTTCACAATAGCACTGTGATATTGGCAGAACAGGAATTATTTACTTCCCTGACTTTTCAGATAAAGAAATCCTATTCAGGGAAGTTAAATCATATGCCCATTTCACAGAGGTATTGCTCATAAGTCTCTAGACTTATTCATTTAACAAACACTGTGTTTTAACAAATGCTCAGCAATGGCTATATTTTTAAAAATGAACAAATTTGGTGCAGTTCGTTCTCTAAGAGCGTAATCTAGTGGAAGAGACAGATATTAAAAGCTCAATCTCAATACAAGATGATAACTATAATAACAGAAAAATGCATATATTACTAAGTAGAAGGGGGGAAAGGAAATGAATACTTCAGGAAGCTTAAGCTATATTTTGAATTACTTACAAAGTAGCAAAAGTGGAAGAAGGTGTTTTAAGAAGAAGGAACTTTGTATGCAAAGATGTGGAAAAGGAAAAAGACATAAATTATTAAGGGGGGAAGAGTAGGGTGGGGAGATATATTAAATTAAATGTGGCCCAAGAAATCAATAAACATGATACATCACATAAACAAATTGAGAGATAAAAATCACAGTCATATCAATTGATGCAGAAAAAGCATTTGACAAAATCCAACACCCTTTCTTGACAAAAACTCTCAGCAAGGTGGAAATAGAAGGATCATACCTCAACATAATAAAAGCCATATGTGACAAACCCACAGCTAACATCATACTCAATGGGCAAAAACTAAAACCATTTCCCCTAAGAACAGGAACAAGAAAGGGATGCCCACTCTCACCACTCCTGTTCAACATAGTGCTGGAAGTACTAGCCATTGCGATCAGACAAGAAGAAGAAATAAAAGGCATCCAAATTGGAAAAGAAGTAAAACTGTCCTTATTTGCAGATGACATGATACTGTACATAGAAAACCCTAAAGACTCCATCAAAAAATTATTAGACTTAATAAATGAATTCGGCAAGGTAGCAGGATACAAAATTAACGCCAAGAAATCTATGGCATTTCTATACACCAATAATGAACTTACAGAAAGAGAGACAAAAAAAAACAATCCCATTTACCATCCCACCAAAAAAATTAAGATACCTAGGAATAAACTTAACTAAGGAGGTAAAAGACCTATACATGGAAAACTACACAACACTGAAAAAAGAGATAGAGGAAGACATAAACAGATGGAAGAACATACCATATTCATGGATTGGTAGAATCAACATCATCAAAATGTCCATACTACCCAAAGCAATCTATAAATTCAATGCACTCCCCATTAAAATACCAACGGCATATTTCACAGACCTAGAAAGAACTTTCCAAAAATTCATCTGGAATAAAAAAAGACCCCGAATAGCTATAGCAATCCTGAGAAAAAAGAACAAAGTAGGTGGGATCTCAATAACAGATATCAAGCTGTATTACAAAGCCACTGTTCTCAAAACTGCCTGGTACTGGCACAAGAACAGACATATAGATAAATGGAATTGAATAGAGAACCCAGAAATCGACCCAAATCACTATGCTCAATTAATATTTGACAAAGGAGGCAAGAACATACAATGGAGTCAAGAGAGTCTCTTCAATAAATGGTGCTGGGAAAATTGGACAGATACATGCAAAAAAAAAAAAAAAGAAACTAGACCACCAACTTACACCATACACAAAAATAAACTCAAAATGGATTAAGGACTTAAATATACAACGGGAAACTATAAAAATACTAGAGGAATCCACAGGCAGAAAAATCTCTGACATGTGCCGAAGCAATTTCTTCACTGATACTGCTCCTAGGGCAATGGAAACTAAAGAGAAAATAAACAAATGGGACTACATCAAAATAAAAAGCTTTTGCACAGCAAAGGAGACCATCAATAAAACAACAAGAAAGCCCACTGCATGGGAGAACATATTTGCCAATGATATCACCGATAAGGGTTTAATCTCCAACATTTACAGGGAACTCATGCAGCTTAACAAAAAGATGATAAACAACCCAATCAAAAAATGGGCAACTGATCTAAATAGACACTTTTCGAAAGAAAACAGAAGGAAGGCCAAGAGACACATGAAAACATGCTCAAAGTCACTAATCATCAGAGAGATGCAAATCAAAACAACAATGCGGTACCATCTCACACCTGTCAGAATGGCTATCATCAACAAATCAACAAATGACAAGTGCTGGCCAGGATGCGGAGAAAAAGGAACCCTCGCACACTGCTTGCTGGTGGGAATGCATACTGGTGCAGCCACTGTGGAGAACAGTATGGAGTTTCCTCAAAAAACTAAAAATGGAACTCCCATTTGACCCAGTGATCCCACTTCTAGGAATATATCCCAAGAAACTAGAAACACGAATCAGAAAGGATATATGCACCCCTATGTTCATAGCAGCACAATTTACAATAGCTAAGATTTGGAAACAGCCTAAGTGCCCATCAGCAGATGAGTGGATTAAAAAACTGTGGTACATCTACACAATGGAATACTACGCTGCGTTAAAAAAGGAGCTCTTACCATTTGCAACAACATGGATGGAGATGGAGACCATTATGCTAAGTGAAATATGCCAGGCAGAGAAAGATAAATATCACATGATCTCACTCATTTGTGGAATACAACGAACAACATAAACTGATGAACAAAAATAGATCCAGAGACAGAGAAACATCCATCAGAACGTCAAACCTCAGGGAAGGTAGGGGATGGTGGGAGTAAGGGGGAGAGATCAACCAAAGGACTTATATGCATGCAATAAGCCTAATCAATGGACACAGACAACAGGGGGTGGGGGCATGAATGGGAAGTGGGGGGTAATGGGGGAATAAGGACACATATGTAATACCTTAATCAATAAAAAAATGAAAAGGAAAAAAAATGTGGCCCAAGAAGGGAAAGGCAGAGAATGCAAATGAAAGCCATACAGTTTTTAAGGGGGAAACTGACAAGTGAGTAATTTGAAGGGGAGGAAGAACAATAAGAGCTGGAGAATAAATAAGAGGTTAGTTCAGTATTCTTTCCCCATTTAAGGATACAGGAAAACTTCCTTAAATTACCCTCACCTTCTCATCTACTTCATAGGTGCACTGGAGAAGCTTCACAGTTCAATACAAGAGGCAATAATTAAGAGCACCAGTTTTGGAGATGGGAGGTCTAAGTTAAAACCCTGGCCCCACTATTTACCAGCTGGTATGACCTTCCTTGAGCACACAGCTTTCTCTGAGCCTTAGTTTCCCCATCTATAAAAAAGGGGAGACTAACAGTACCCATGCCACTGAGATACTGTGAGGATTAAATAAAATAGCATACATAATGTAAGAGAAGCTGTTAACACAATGCCTGGCACATAGTGAATAAATGATAGTGGTAATTCTTATGTGTAGTTGTTATTAACATTACTTCTTTAGGGCTTTTGCTCTTATGTTATTCCTTCTGCTTGAAATCCTCTTCCCTTATAACTTCATGTGGCTGGCTCAATGGTCAGTCTCCTCGGATATCTATGTAAATTAGCACCCCTCCCATTATTCACACCATCCTGTTTACTGTCTTTGGAATACTTATCTACTGTAAAATTACCCTGTTTATTATTTGTTTGCTGTCTGCCTCCTACCACTAGAATATAAGTTCCACCAATACAAGTTCCCTGTCTGTATAATTCACCACAGCACACTCAGCTCTTAGTACAGTGCCTGGCATGGTTGTTCAATGAATGAATGATTACCATCATTAGGGCCATTCAGAGGTAGCTGTAAAAACAAAACAAAACAAAACAAAAAAGTTTAGAAGTTACAAAAGAATGAAACCAAAGACAGAAGCAGCTACCTCACCACCAGCTACCACTTCACTCTAGAAACCAAAAACAAGGCCCAGGTGGGAAGAACAGGCTTTGTAAGTCTTGTTTGCCACAGTCCATTAGAATCTTTCCTGATGAGTGTCAATTCCAACCAGCTTCAAATCCGTGTCACAGGAAAGGCACCATGTGCCTTTCAACTTGATAGTGTATTTCTGTGATTCTAAGACTTATTTTAACAACTTTGAAATTAGGATGCAACCTACAATTGTCAGCTAGCATCAAAACTAACAAAACAGGTGTCAGTGACTTGAAGAAAATCCAAGAAACCATAGAGAAGCATTCACATTTAACCCTTAAGTGCCAAATGGAGGCAGGGAGGAGCAGCAGAGGTGAAGAAGAAGAAAGCAAATGTAGGCAAGCTCCAAATAATTGGGCTCCTCTTAAGGGCCCATTAACAATGGCTTTTAAAAAACAAACACACAAAAAAGGATTCATCAAAAAGAAATTCTACATTAGTGATATATAGAGAATATGGTGAGGGGGAAAATAGGGCATTCAATAACTCTGTGTACAAAAAGTGACTCACGCCCTAACCGGTTTGGCTCAATGGATAGAGCATCGGCCTATGGACTGAAAGGTCCCAGGTTCGATTCCGGTCAAGGGCATGTACCTTGGTTGCGGGCACATCCCCAGTGGGGGGTGTGCAGGAGGCAGCTGATCGATGTTTCTCTCTCATCAATGTTTCTAACTCTCTATCCCTCTCCCTTCCTCTCTGTAAAAAATCAATAAAATATATTTTAAAAAATTACATGTCAAAAAAAAAGTGACTCACAAGAGACAGATCTGAAAAGTTTATTTTCCTGCCCGACTGGTGTGGCTCAGTGGTTGAGCACAGACCCATGAACCAGGAAGTCATGGCTCAATTCCCGGTCAGGGCATATGCCCAGGTTGTGGGCTCAATCCCCAGGGGGGGCATGCAGGAGGCAACGGATCAATGATTGTCTCAGCATTAATGTTTCTCTCTCTCTCTCTCTCTCTCCCTCTCCCTTCCTCTCTGATATCAATCAAAATATACTGAAAAGTTTATTTTCCTTTTTAAATACATACCAGAGATATAAAATTATTTGTCTAATTAGGTCTGAAAAAACTCTCTTAGTATAAAAGAAAATATTCTAGGTTATAAGAAAGTGTTGTGTCATAGTATAAATGGCAGCATTTAAGTAGTACATAAAATCTTACACTCAACAATGTTTAGATATGATGAAATATTTTAGGAACCTTGTTTGTATTATTTTTATTATTAAATGTATTGAAGTGTTTTTGTGCATGTTTTGTTATTGTGTACATGATTAATTATACCAAAAGCTTTGTAGTAAAATAACAGAGTTTCTACTATCCACTAGGTAGTTTCATGTGGCTATTCACACATTTAAATTAATTTAAATAAAATTAAAAATTAATTTCCTCAGTTATACTAGCCACATGTGACAAAACAGAAACACTTCCGTTATCACAGAAAGTCCTATTGGACAGTGCTGATAGAGAAGCAAGCCTGGAATCTAAAGATCTGGATTTAACTCCTATCATTAAACCACATAGTGCTCAATTCTTAACCTGTAAAACAAAGGCTTTGGATTAGATGAACTCTACTTTCCAGCTATTGTAGTCTATGGCTTCCCATTAGTTCATTTTGGAATTTCCCTTTGCATAAGCATGAGCTGGCAATAAGTAGTTGCTGGTCAACTGATAGAAATCACCAGGAAGAAAATCCTATCTAATAAAGACAGGATATGTAAATTGACCGTCACTCTGCAACAAAGATGGCGGCGCCCACGGCCAATAAGGAGGGAATATGCAAATTGACGCGACAAAGATGGTGGCGGCCGGGACACCCTGACCTGGCTTCTCCATGCCTCTGGACAGTGCGTGCGCACAGGCGTGGAGCAGCCAGGGCGGGATGCCTGCTATGCGGGGGGCGGGGGGGGGGGAGCTACAGGAGGGTAGCAGGGCCAGAGCGAAGGCAGAAGGTGACTCCAGCCGGAGTGAAGGCGGAAGGTGGCGGCCAGAGTGAAGGCCCAGGTCCTGGAGGTAAGCCAGTGCCGGCAGCCAGGGGAAGGAAGGCCTATTCTTGCATGAATCTTCGTGCATCAGGCCTCTAGTAGATGTAGTAAGAAAACACTGTAATGCACAAGCCATGTGAATGACTATGTAAGCTTAATGTACTTCCATACCACACTACTCACTATGAACTTACCTACCATTACAAAACTCTATGTTTATATTAAGATTTCCTGTCACAACAGAACAAATTTGACATTTTCAAACAATAGTAAAACTTCCTGACAACCAAAGTGGATGCAAAATCCTCAAATTCTGAAGGGGATGAGAGCAGGCAGCAGAAGGGAACATTCATCTCACGCTAGAAAATACTAGTAAAGGCAGAGACCTTGTTATATATAATTACATATTTAATTTGAGGATTGGGGGAAGACCCTAAAAAGTCCACAAGCTTAAAAAAGTTATTTAAATGTCCATATTTTATAATGAAGATCTCTGCTTCTGTTTTTTCCGCCTCATAATATATCCAAGTTGGCTTTAATACAACAACAGCCTCCTTAACAGTGCTCCCTGCTTTCACCCTTGTTGGCCTATACTTGCTCCACATAAAACCCAGAGAACTACCTCCTCTCATACTTCATTTGCATCACCCTCCCACTTCCAGTCAAAATAACCTCCTTGCTATTCCTAAAAACTAGGCACACTCCCATCTGAGGGTCTTCCAGTTTGCTGTTTCCTCTGCCAGGAATGCTCTTGGATTATGACAAAGTTTCTTACCTAAATTGCCTTTTACTTCTTTTCTATCCTCCAGTGCATCTAATACACTGCTACTAAAATAATCTTACAATGCCACTTTCATCCAGTTTCATGGATGCTGTCCCTCTTCTTTTTCATTCTGTTGCAATTACGTTTTTCATGGTCCAGCTTTCCCTTGTGTCATTGGACACATAATACAGTAATGCAATTATTGTATTATTTTTCTTATAGTTTAGCACTCTGTATTTTGCCTCTTCAATTATACTATGAGCTCCTTGAAGGCCATATCTCATACAGCTCCAAATATAGGGTGTACATTGAGTCATGAGACATTTAAGTGCGTGGAACCCATCAGCTTTACTTTCCTTACTGAAGTTATATATTTGATATAACCTTAGCTTTTATTCAAGGTCATAAAAAAAGAACCATATGAAAAACATTTCAACATGTCCTATAAATTACCAAAGGCACTGTTTATAATGTTCAATGTTCTGTTACATAAAAGCCACAAAACTTTAAAAGTTTAGAATAAAATTCGCCCTACTCTTTATTTCCCAGATTTCCAGAAGAATATTAAAAGAGTAGCTTTCACCTGAACATAATGCTAGAACCTGGTAGTTTAAAATTCTGCTCATATTTTTTACATCCATTCTGTCTAATGTATACCATATATTATGTCATACATTCTTAAAAAAGGTAAGCCCAACCAGCGCGGCTCAGTGGTTGAGCATCAACCTATGAACCAAGAGGTCACAGTTCGATTCCTGGTCAGGGCACATGCCCAGGTTGTGGGCTCGATTCCCAGTGGGGGACATGCAGGAGGTAGCTGATCAAATGATTCTCCCTCATCATTGATGTTTCTCCCTCTCTATCCCTCTCCCTTCCTCTCTGAAATAAATAAAAAAAAAATCTTTAAAAAAAAGTAAAATATGCCCTAGCCAGTTTTGCTCAGCAGATAGAGCTTCAGAATGCAGACCGAAGGGTCCCAGGTTTGATTCCGGTCAAAGGCCCGTACCTCGGTTGCAGGCTCCTCCCTGGCCAGGGCACATGCAGGAGGCAACCAATCGATGTGTCTCTCTCACATCGGTTTTTTTCTCTGTCTTTCCCTCTCTCTTCTACTCTCCCTAAAAATCAATGGAAAAATATCCTCGGGTGAGGATTAACACCAACAACAACAAAAAAAAGTAAAATAAAGTTGGGTGACTGGATATGAGAAGCAAATATAAAGCCTAAGTTGAAGACAACTCTGAAGTTTTAAACATCAATATATGGAATAATAGTGGCTTTTATCACCAAAAACAGGGACATCAGGAAGGGTACACATTTTGACAGGGGAGCTCAGTTTCGGTCAGAAATTAACAGCATGTGATGTCAGCCCTGGCAGGTGGCTCAGCTGATTAGAGTGTCCTCCCAATATGCCAAGGTTGCAGGTTCTATCTCTAGTCAGGGCACATAAAAGAAGCAACCAATGAATGCACAACCGAACGAACAAATCAATATTTCTCTGTCAAAATCAATCAATAAATAAAATATTTTTTAATTGCCCTATTTCAAATTTCTTATTTTGTTTTGTTTTTTAAAGCATGCGATGGCCCTATCTGGTTTGGGTCAGTGAATAGGGTGTCAGCCTGTGAAGTGAGGGGGACCAGGTTCGATTCCAGTCAAGGGCACATGCCCGGGTTGCGGGCTCAATCCCTAGTAGGGGGCATGCAGGTGGCAGCCAATCAACGATTCTCTCTCACCATTAATGTTTCTCTCTTTTTCTTTTTTAATATTTTCCCCCCATTGATGTTTCTATCTCTCGCTCCCTCACCTTTCCTCTCTGAAATCAATAAGAAAATATATATATTTTTAAAAAAGCATGTGATGACATTTTTCTAGGATGGGGTTAAAGTCTACTTTGTAGTGTATAAGTATATATCATGGATGAATAATCAAAACTAATATCTTTTGGACAAGTACTAAATTGCTTAAGACAAAGATGGAAAAGAAGATTTAGCTACCTTTTAGGGAAAAAAATACAATCAACTGGTACTCCTCTATTTAGCAAACATTTACTAAATGTCTACTATGTCGCAAGCACTGTGCTAGAGCAGGAATGAAGGTGTACATTTGTACAAGATCAGGAATTGTTAGACCCCTCTCCTCACTTCAAGATCTGGCTTAGGGTCAAATAACGTTTCATGATGTACACTGAGATATAGTGCTTTATTTCTGCTACAAACATTTCACTTATTTTTATCACTGAATACTGCTTTTGAATACTTAACTGAAAATCCCTCCCCTGTCAATTTTGAAATCCAAATTTAATATAATATGGTGAGTAGACATAAGAACACAGGCCTAGGAGAAGAGAACTTCTAGTTTGGGTATCAACAAACTTTATGTTCTTAGACCATCACTAATATTTAGAAGCAACTTCATCTGTAAAATGACACTGGTGGACTACAATCTCCTTCTAAAATGCAATTCAGTCCTAAATCTAGATCTTAGAAAACTTTACTGATTTGTAAAAAATGTTTTTATTTATACATATAACTCACTTTAAGATTCAAGAAGTTGTGCGTGTGTTTTCAAATATTTGAAATCACAGAACGGTTGCCTGTCCATCTTTAAAATTGCACACATACCTGATAGTTTAAAACTCTGCTCGTAGTTTTTTAAAGAGCCATCCACCTGTAACCGGTCACGCAGGGGAGAAAAAGCCATGGGTTCGTCCACCTGAATCCCCAAAGACGCCTCCATCACAGAACAACTGGGATGAAAAATGCCAGCTAAGGGGTCATGTCCACAGAGGGAGCCAAGCAGCTGTGAAAACGGGAACACCAGAGAAGACAGAAGTTTAAATCACTCACTGAACCAAGCACTGAAAAATGGCAAAGGGACAAACATGTAAAAAAACGAATCATGTGTGAACATCCCCGAAGGAAGAAAACTGGGGGCCATTTGTAAGGTTCCGTTTGCTTCCCTTTCCCTTTCCGGAAATATCGGCAGGGGGCCCGAGGGACGTTTCTAGTCGGGAGGGCCTCGGGGTGGTGGGCTCGCTGAGGGTGCTTGCCAGGACCCCGCTGGCCCGGCTCCAGGACCCCGGCGCACAGGGCGTGGGGGAGGCCCTAGTGGGGGGAGCGGTTGGACCGAAGAGGACAAGAGGAAATCGTTCGACTACAGAAAGGGCGTGCCAGGAAGCTGGGCCAAGGCCCCAAGCAAGCTGGTGGAGAACTGATACCACCCCGGGCACGAGCGCCTGAAGGAGCGAGGGAAAGGGAATGAATGGATCCCTCCGGGGGCGCGGACCGCGAGCTCAGCGGGGCAGGACCGTCCTCCCTCTGACCCGACGCCGCACGGGATGCTTGGTGCGCAGGCGCACGACTTCCCGCCGCGGGCCAGCGGGATCCCAGGGCGGGGCGGGGAGTACTGCTGCGGCGACCGGACTGAAGTCATGACCCGAAACTCGTTTCTAAATCCTTCACAATCCCGCGCCATGGAGCAAACCGTTGGAAACTCACAGTTGAAGGGAATACGACTTCGGTGGCTCCCCAGATGCCTGGGTCGCCGGCTCCCAAAGCGCACCTCCTAGCGACTCTGCCAGACGCGCCTGCGCAGCACTTCCCGCCTCGGTGCTTCTCGGCGCTCCTAGTTGCTCATGCGCAATGCAAAGCCCTGCGCGCCGCGGATCCTGCTCCTGGGCGCTTGCGCGAAGGGGCTGGGTTACTTCCCCAGGCAGTGGCTGGCTTTAGGCGGTTACAGAAATAAAACCCGGGAATAATCCTTTAATAAAAAATAAAAAAAGTGAACCATAAAGATAAGTATCCTACGCAATTTTCAGGGAAGAAGATAATTCAGGGGCAGAAAAATCTCATATTCTGGAGTGCTAATAGATCCCAATTTATTGTGGTCACACAAGACTCATTTTGACTCCCTGCTTTTACTTCTTTTTGTTGACTACCCTACTTCGTTAAAAAAACAAACAACAACAACAACAACAACAACAACAAAAAGACACACAAAAAGTGCAACTGCTGGTTGGTTATGGTTGTATTCGCAGAAAACAGCCCAGTGGCATTCAGTCAGTGCATTTATTGAGCCTGTGGACGGATAAGGACCACATGCTAGCCTGTAGAATGCCTTCATAGCAGCCTTGCAAACTCAGAGACCTAAAGTAACCACAAAAGAGGGTCTGAAATGAAAACTTTTTAAATTAAAATCAGTTTATGGCAGGTAGTCTTGTCTTAGGCCAGTATATTCCCTGGCAAAGGTCAGTTTTTACCTTAACTGAGCCTGTCTGTTGTCTTTTTGCATCAGTGATAACATACTTGGAATGTCAAAGTAATTTTTATTTTTCCTGATCCCTTAAAGCACAGGCATTACTTTGCAGATACCACAAATCCCCTCATTGTCACTGAGTTAATTGTTGACTGTTAACTATCCTGCACCCATCTAAGTAAAAGAAGTATCATTTTACTTTTTATCCAGTCTCAGAGGCTTTCCGGCTTTGCTTTCTCCCTAATCTATCACCAATGGATTTCACATAACCCACTTGTGTTATCTCTTTTGATTGTAATGTATAAAATAAGGTGCAAAACTGCCATTCTCCAGAGCATTGTCTCAATCCGTTGAGATTTTGCTTCCTGGCAATTGTCAACAGTTTTGGCTCAAATAAACTCACAAAAATTAGTCACATGCTTGAATGTTTCTTACTTTGACAAGCCTTTGACTATGAGGCAAGTTTCTAGAGGCTGGGGTTAAAGCAATGACCATGACAGAAAAAAATACTAATGAAACAAAGAGAGAGAGAAACATCAATGTGAGAGAGACACATGGATTGGTTGCCTCCTGCTCAAACCCTGACCAGGGCGGAGATTGAACCTGCAAACCAGATACGTGCCCTTGACCAGGAATCAAACCCGTGATCCTTCAGTCTGCAGGCCAATGCTCTAACACTGAGCAACACTGGCCAAGGCTAGTTCATTCATTTTATTTTTTAAGGAAAGGGAGTTTGTTTATTCAATAGGTTGTTGTCTCTTTACTTCCAAAGGAAACAATTAAGGATTACTAAGAAGGAGAAAGAGAGAGTTGGAAACTGAGATTTAAAAGAAACAGAAGCAGAAACCAATTGGTGTAGGAATAGGAAGGTAGTCTTATTTCAAAGGAATGAGACAGCTCTGCGGTGGTTTTAGGCCATTAATATCAGAACAGGGTGGTATTAGGTCCTTCTATGGTTCCCAGCTATGTCAGAGAAAAGGCGATGAATATATAAAGCAATGGTTGGAACCTGCATCTTCAGAGGTAAGAGATAGGGATGCAGAGAATGACATTTCCTACCATCTCAGAAAAACGATGGCTCAGAGGCAAATTAAATTGATTCAGATAAATAAATGGCAGCATTTTTTTTTTTGAACAGCTGAATTGGAAGTTGAACTTTCTTGAAAGATTCACACAATAGTATATGAAAGATTCACACAAGAGTATATTCACACAATAGCAATTCTAGTCTTTAGGTCCCAATGCTTGTGCATTTTCTAATGAAGTAGTTAGTGAGTGAGAGGGACCATTAGCCATTCTCTACCTGTGCTGGGGTCTTGTGTATCCAGTTCTGTTAAAAAACCCTAACTTGTCCTGAAGCAATTACCAGCAGTACTTTTCACACCCCTCTACCCCTTAACACAGCACCCTCAAAAAACTTTCTACGCCTGATTGCTAAGTAAAGCAGAAATTTTTGTTCAACAAAGACTTATTTAGTGCAGTCCTCCAAGGTGACCAAGAGTGAATTCTACAGTGGTAGAGTCACATAGTCTGGGTAAAAGAATAAACTTTATTGGGGAAAGTTATTAACTAAGGGTTAGCAAGAGAAGCCACAGACCTGTTGTTGCCAGTGAGATTGTGGGTCTGTGCTGCAGCCAAGGTTTTCCTGTCCTCCTATTGTTCTCCTTTCTTGTAGGGAACAATCTTATGAGTGGGCTTCAGACGACGTTGGGCACCAGGAAATCTATATTTAGATGCCAAGTGATTATAGACAACTCATCTGGGGAAAACCAGGTGGCTAGCAAATGGAGACCTTGGGGCCTGTGGAAATTTGAGTTGAATAGAGCTTAGAGAAGACTCCTAACATTTTAGTCAATTTATTCATTCAATAAATACCTTCTCACACTTGGTGTGCTTAGCAATAGGGCAGGTTCTGTCTATGGACATAACTAAGAAGCAGACTCCTCTGTCAAGTAGTTTGGAAGTCTAAGGGTTGAAATGGACAGTTTCTATGCTCATCCTTCACAACCCAGGTTTAAGCGCATCTTTCTCAGGGAAGCCTTACCAGTTGAATAGGTAAGGCCTCCAGGTGCATGCTTTCATAGCATCCTATATTCCTTCTTTTATCACATCTACATAATAACACCTTAATATGAAAATAGACCGAACAGCGGAACAACCGAACAGCCTAACAACTGGTCGCTATGATGTGCGCTGACCACCAGGGGACACGTGCGGAACATGGCGGGCGTCAGCAGCAGGTGGCAGAGCACAGAACATGGCGGGCGTTGGCTGTGGCGGGATGGTGGAGATGGTGAGCAAGGGCACCAGATCAAGGCGGGGCTCCGATTGCTGTCATTGGGGGGAGCCTCTTGTTGTTACTGAAAATTCTTTGCTCCCATGCGTCACGATCCCACCTGGCGCTTGCACCCGCTGCCGGTATCTGGCACCGGTCCCGATCACTTGGCACCATCAGCAGGTGCGAGCGATGGCTGCTGGCCCTGATTGCCCCTGAGGGCTTTTTCACCACCCCCCCCTGCTCCTCAGAGGGTGAGAGCAGGACAGCGCTGTCAGAACAGAGGCGGTGGGAGTGGGGCAGCGGGAGTGGGGCTGCCAGCAGACAAGGGACTGGGGGGCCGCTGCAGGAGGGGCTGGGCAGGGGCACGGAGGATGGGCTGAGACTCGCCCCTGTGCTCACCACAGCCTCGTGGCCCACAGTTCTTTCACAGTTCCCCTAGTCCTATATAATAAAGAGGTAATATGCAAATTGACCATCATGCCCTCACACAAGATGGCAGTCCCCATGTGGTTCCAAGATGGCCGCCCCCATGTGGTGTCAAGATGGCCACCACAAGATGGCCGGCAGGGGAGGGCAGTTGGGGGCAACCAGGTCGGCAGGGGAGGGCAGTTGGGGGCGACTGGGCTGGCAGGGGAGGGCAGTTGGGGGCAACCAGGTCGGCAGGGGAGGGCAGTTGGGGGCGACTGGGCTGGCAGGGGAGGGCAGTTGGGGGCAATCGAGCCAGCAGGGGAGCAGTTAGGTGTTGATCAGGCTGGCAGGAGAGTGGTTAGGGAGTGATCAGGCTGGCAGGCTGAAGCAGTTAGGGGCAATCAGGCAGACAGGCAGGCAAGCGGTTGGGAGCCAGCAGTCACAGATTGTGAGAGGGATGTCCAACTGCCAGTTTAGGCTGATACCCGAGGGGTTCCAGATTGGAGAGGGTGCAGGCTGGGCTGAGGGACACCCCCCTCAGCATGAATTTCATGCACCGGGCCTCTAGTTTTGTTATAATTGCTTGTTAATGTCAATCTTCCTTATTACTAGTAGACTTGTTATCTCTACTATGATATGAATGAGGTCTGTATTGAACATGCTCTTTAAAGCTGGCCTGCCAGGGTAACCATGGGCAATTTAATCTTTCTGGATTCAATTGCTTCATTTATATAAGGGCGATAATAAGAGTATCGACTTTATAAAGTTGTTGCTCAGGTCAATCCTATCTAATAAAGAGGGAATATGCTAATTAACCCTCACACCATCACAAAGATGGTGGTGCCCACAGACAATAAGGAGGGAATATGCTAATTGGCTGCCACTCCCTCAAATATGGCAGCGCCCACAGCCAATAAAGAAGGAATATGCTAATTGACTGCCCTACCCTCAAAGGTGGTGGTGCCCACAGCCAATAAGGAAGGAATATGCTAATTGACTGTCACTCCCTCAAAGATGGCGGTGCCCACAGCCACAAGATGGTGGTTCCCAGTCCCCTCAGCCCCACTGGGGCGGCAGGCATGCGGCAAGGCCGGGCCCACCCCCAGGCAGACCTGGCCGCTTTGCGTGCCTGCCTCTGGAGTCCCCCAGTCCCCTCAGCCCCCCAGCCACCCAGGGCCAGCCCGAGGTGCAGGCAAACCTCGGATAGTGGCTGCCCAGGCACCGAGGGCTGCCCAAGGCTCAGGTAACCAGGGCTGGCCAAGGCTTGCACTGCTGGCAGTGGCAGCAGCAGAGGTGTGATCGGGTGTCGCCTTCCCCTGATCGCCGGGTCTCCTCCCACCCCTGAGGGCTCCCAGACCGTGAGAGGGGGCAGACCGGGCTGAGGGACCCCCCCCTTCAGTGCATGAATTTTCATGCACCGGGCCTCTAGTTAATTAATAAATGTATATCATTTAGAACAGTTTCTGGAACCTAGGAGTATTAGCCAGTATGACAACAGTGATGATGAGATTTCCTAGCATAGCACTTGCTATATATTAAGTAGGTCAGTTAATATTTGTTGAATGTTATTGAATTTGTCAAATACATGAATGAGTAAAATGGGAATAAGTGCACAAAAGAGGGCGTTAACTCTGAGTTAGGGAACCTTTTCTGGGGAAATTGAAGTCCAAGCTGGGTTTTGAAAAATTAATAGGACTTCACCAGGTGAAGAGGGGAAGAGGCATCCTCATGGGCATACAATGAAGACTGAAACAGATAAATGTGTTCAGGCAGCTGTAAGTTGTTTGGTATTATTTCAGCACAAAGAGAGAAAGATTGGTAGGAATTGAGCTAGAGAGTACACAGGGACCTCATCATGAATCTTATTGTGTGCTATTCTAAAATGAGCATGATAGAGAGCTAATAAAGGGCATTAAGTGGGGAAGAGAGAGAAATAAACTTGAGTTTTATTAAGATCACTTTGAGGAGAGTGTAGAAAATAAACTGTAGGAGGAAGAGGCTATAAGCTGGGTGAGCTATTCAATAAATGTTTAGAAAGAGGGCAAGAGCGAAAACTTGAAATAGGGAACCTGAAATGTCTCTTTGGAAAAGCTTCCATTGTTGTGTTTACTCCTACATGAGGCTTTGCACTGCCTGCAAGGCATTTCTATTTTGTTTGTGTTTCTCTTTGAGAGATGTTGAAAGGAGAGCAAGCTTCCAGTTTGTTTATGAACTAAAAGATTTACAAGAAAGCAAAAGTAGCAACCCTGTTCATATTGCTGATGTGACCACAAGAATGTTGTTTCTAGTGTTGCCAAATGTGGTCTCCTTTGCAAAAGAAAACAGTTGAAGCAATAATAACTAGGCCAGTGACTCTAAAGAATGGATGTAGGAACAAATTAGCCAATGAAAAATACATCCCTTCTGATGTAGCCATTATGGAGAGGGGTGCGTTTGTAAGCAGTGGGGCCCCTATTAGGGGTGGGGGTTGGGGAGAGGACAGCCTGAATCTTGGACACAGGATCTTGCTTATCTGGGTGATGGACTGAGACTTGACTCTGTGTTTTTTGGCTTTCCCTGAAAGTTGTGGTCAAAGTCGTGGTCCAAGAAGGGTCACTAACATGGCACTTTGCTCCAGACACATCCCCACACAAGAATATGCTGCTCTGGGTCAATGGGGGTAGAAGACAAACAAACAGAACAGGTACACTCTGTATACAAGGTGTGGACTCATAACTAGAGACTGACAGCTGGTGGCACTACTTTCTTTTTGGCCTTTTGCTCCTTGAAAAAATGGGCCTGTTTGTTTTTAAGAATGTGGTGGACAGTTGAGACAGAATTGGAGTAAGTGGTTCCAACTCCCACCCCTTTCCTCAGGGTTCTGCTGTAGGTGAAGTAGTTAGATGATATTGGAGCCTAATCTTGCATTAGAATAGTGGGGGAAATGGGCATTTATAGGTAAAAGAGCATAGTACTGGCATTGAGGGCATACATCCCAGCAACTAAACTAGGGGAGTTCCTTCCCTTCCTAGCATCCTGAACGGAAATTAGGAAAGTTCGATAACAGTGCTATAAGGGAAAGCCTCCAAGAATTCCCTCTCAATTCAATTTTATCTATATTTGAATTATTGGGATAATGAGAGGAAGAGAAGGGGATATATTTAATGGGCACTGTCATAGGCATTGGCTCATAGTAAGATCTT
This sequence comes from Cnephaeus nilssonii, assembly GCF_951640355.1. Taxonomy (NCBI): domain Eukaryota; kingdom Metazoa; phylum Chordata; class Mammalia; order Chiroptera; family Vespertilionidae; genus Cnephaeus; species Cnephaeus nilssonii. The sequence continues at coordinate 34,956,492 of NC_137078.1, forward strand.
AATATGTGTTATCTCCTTCTTTTCTTTATTGGACCTATTTTATGGACCAGGAAAATGAGCTTTAGAAAAGGATAAATTGCTGACAATGCTTGAGTCCAGGTCTTGATTTATATTAGACCTGAGCTACATTAAAAAAAATTTATTGTGGTAAAATACATATAACCTTAACTAACTTAACCATTTTTAAGTGTTCGTTTTAGTGGTATTAAGTATATTCATATTGTCGTGTAGCAGTCACCACCATCCATCTCCAGAACTCTTTTCATCTTGCATAACTGAAACTCTACCCTTATTAAACAATAACTCCCCTTCCCTGCTTCTCCCACCTCCTTGCAACCATCATTCTTTTTTCTGTTCCTATGAATTTGACTCTAGGGACTACATATAAGTGGAATCATACAGTATTTGTTTTTAGTGTTTGGCTTATTTCATTTACATAATTACTTCAAGGTTCATTTATATTGGACAGTCAGAATTTCCTTCCTTTTTGAGGCTGAATAATACAGTGGTCACCCTTATTTATGGGAGATATGTTCCAAGTTTCCCAGTGGGTCCCTAAAACTTCATAGCACCAAACCCTATATACGTTAATAGTATGTGGTGTTTTGTACATACATATACTTTACAGCTTCTCTCTGGCATATCTGAATTGCCAGTGTCACTACTCTTGTGCTTTGGGGCCATTATTAAGTAAAATAAGGGTTATTTAAATACAAGCACTGTGATACCACAGCAGTTGATCTGATAACGTAGGTAGCTACTAAGAGACTAATGGTCAGGTAGCATGTACACTGTGGAGATGCTTAATTAATTTTTATTTATTGGTTTTAGAGAAAGAGGGAGGAAGGGAGAAAGTGTGAGAAAGAAACATTGATTTGTTGTTCCACTTATTTATGCACTCATTGGTTGATTCTTGTATGTGCCAAGACTGGGGATTGAACCTGAAACCTTGGCATATGAGGAGGATGCTCTAACCAGCTGAGCTACCTGGCCAGGGCTAGAAAGGCACCCACTTTAAAATATATATCCTTGTTTATTTCTGAGAATTTCCATTCAATATTTTCAGGCTGCTATTGAACAAGGGTAACTGAAACCATGGAAATTGAAACTGCAGATAACGGGGTACTACTGTATTTCATTGTATACATGTACCACATTTTAAAATTTTATTTTAGAGGACGTTTATTAAAGCTTGGGATAGTGAAACAAGGAATGGCCTAGGTTGACAGGAGAAGGACTAGGTGGGAAACTGAGCCTAGGTGGGACTGCTTTAGCTCACTAAGAAGTCCGAGAAAAGGGGGCCATGGGGACAGGTTCAAGGGGTTTGCCTGGGACGAACTGCCACTCCCCATTGCTGCCCTGGTTGCAAGACTCCTGGGGTGCCCCAGAGTTTAGGAGATGCATGCCTGTGGGGAAAGGAGGGGTGGGGGAGGTACGGGCATGCTTGTGGGAGGGAGAGCATAGCCATATACCACATTTTGATTACCCATTCATCCATCATGGGCCCTTAGGTTGTTTTTCACATTTTAGCTGTTTTGAATAATGCTGCTATGAACATGCATGTACAAATATATCTTCAATAACTTGCTTTCAGCTCTTTGGGGGTAGATACTCAGAAGTGGAAGTGCCAGATCATAGTGTAATTCTATTTTTAACTTTTTTGAGGAATCGCTATACAGTTTTCCACAGAAACTGTACTATTTTACATTCCCACCAACAGTGCACAAGTGTTTTAATTTCTTCACACCCTTGCCAACACTTGTTATTTTCTTTTTGTTTGTTTTGACAGAAGCCATCATAATGGGAGTAAGTTCGTATCTCATTGTAGTTTTGATTTGCATTTCCTAAATGATTATTAATGTTGAGCATCTTTTCAAGTGCTTGTTGGTCATTCGTATGTCTTCTTTCAAGAAATGTCTATTCAAGTCTTTTGCCCACTTTTTAATTAGATTTTGTTGTTGAGTTTTAGGAGTTCTCTATATATTGTGGATATTGATCCCTTATCAGATATATGATTTGAAAATATTTTCTTCTATTCTATAGCTATCTTTTTACTCTGTTGAGAGTGTCGTTTGATGCATAAAAGTTTTTCCTTTTCATGAAATCCAGTTTGTCTATTTTTTCTTTTGTGGTCTGTGCCTTTGGTGTCGAATCCAAGAAATCATTCCAAGTCTCATGTGGTGAAACTTTGCCCTTTGTTTTTCTTTTAACAGATATGTATTATTTGCAATTTTTCCTATGCAAAAGGGAATACAGCAGCCTGTGCCATGTAGTAGTTTGTTGAGAGAGAGAGAGAGAGAAGTATATAGTTTTAACTCATATGTTTAGGTTTTTTATCCATTTTGAGTTAATTTTTATAACTGATGTTAGGTAAGCATCCAACTTCACTTTTTTGCATGTGAAAATCCAGCTTTTCCAATAGACCTCAGCTATATATATATTTAAGGTTTCATTCAACATAACTAGTAAATAAATGGCTCAGGTTACATTAAATTTGAAATTCATTTTGAAAGTATAAGTAACCATATCCTCTTTTATTGGAAAGCAGATACTGATTTTTGTGTTATTGTTTTGTAGCAGAGATAAAAATCTCACAGGATTAGATAAAAACAAACAAACAAATACATACAGATTTCAAGCACTCTGGAATAAACCCTGTTATTATTACTAAAATTTAGAGACACTCATAGAACCAAATTCATATTTAAAAAATTTAAACACAAACTTACGAAAGCTGAGATATTCTTTACATGAACTGGGCTCCAATATAAAGTAAAATACTATTAAGACTGGGAGGTCAAGGAGCAAGCACTGTGATGGGTCAAGTTTCAACTCCAGAAACAAACTTGCTCGCATCTGGTACCACTCTGAAATGGGCTGACAAGCTCAGTTCAGCCATTAATGGGAAAATATCCATTACAATGATGTCATAATGATTTGACTTTCAATTGCTTGTTATCGTTAAAGAAGATGATTTAAGGCTTTGAAAAATCCCTAGAAATTTTAAGTTCAGGGTCTTTGTCTTAGTGCCCTTTTTCTGGAAAAGAAAAATGCTGGAGAGTGCATTTTTAAAGTGACATATCAATATTGTATGAAACTTTGAATATTCCTGTATGTTTTAAAATTCCAAGGTAAGATTATAAATAGTCAAATATTTTAAAAAAAACATTTTTATTGATTTCAGAGAGGAAGGGAGAAGGAGAGATAGAAACATCAATGATGAAAGAGAATCATTGATCGGCTGCCTCCTGCACACCCCCTACTAGGGGTCAAGCTCACAACCAGGCATGTGCCCTTGACCGGAATCCAACCTGAGACCCTTCAGTCCACAGGCCAATGCTTTATCCACTGAGCTAAACCAGCTAGGGATAATTAGTCAAATTTTATTTAAAAAACTTTTAAATGTAAATGCCCATTGTTTTAAAGACAGTTTATCAAGATACACTTTAATATAGCAATGTAACTTGTGTGTAGTGCTAGTGGTTTTTCATATTTAGAACAGTTGTCTTCTCTGTTTTAGGTTTTAAATACCAAATCTTGCCTTATAGAAGAATTTTACAATTAGGTTGTAAATCCCCACCCCTCCCTCCACCAAATACTAAAATAGAATTTAAAATGGAGACACAGGCACAATTTATTCTGAAGTTTTAAACACAATAGTAAACTTAACTCTCAAAAATTTGATATTGAAGCATCAGGGGACTGTGAACTAGTTCGTGGGTCATATCTACCTTGCTGCCTGTTTTTGTATACATGGCAAGCTAAGAATAAGTTTTACATTTTTAAATTATTGAAAAATATTTTTAATAATATTTTGTGACACAGGAAAACCAAATTTCAGTGTCCACAAAGAAAGATTTATTGTAACACAGCTATGCTCATTTGTTTATGTATTGTCTATGGATGCTTTTGCTGTACAATGGCAGGGTTGAGTAGTTGCCATAGAGATGTGTAGCCCGAAAGTCTACAATATTTACTATCTGGCCCTTTATGGAAAAAGTTTGCCAACTTCTGGAGGATCACCAAAGCAGCTTGCATTGTGGTATGATCATCCAAATTAAACAAATGTCATTAAGGAGTGCAGAAGAAATTTCTACCATGCACAAATCAGCTATTTAAGAGGAGAAAGAAAGGACACAAATACCGTAGCTTTATTAATTATAACAGTAAAGAATTTTGACTAGTGCTTTGTAATGGTAGTTTTTTTCCCCCTTAACAGGAGAGCTTCACTCTCTCCAGGTGGAAAACTACGGAAGGCAGAGATGGAGGAACTGTGGCACAAATCATATGCCGACGCCTTTGTGACAATAAATGGACTGCCTTTGGTGTTTAATTTTGACATAAGGAGGGAGAAGTCAGCAAATACTCAGTGCCTCTTTAAAATGAAAGCAAAGATGCAGTGAGTCTTTCCTTCCTATGCTTGTATAGGGGGAATGGGTTGTGGTAAAGCCAGTAAAATTACCTTGACATTCCTCAATAACAATAATTCTAATCTTTCCTAATGGTTTAAGTCCTACTTATGTGCTACTCATACATTCTAAAACGTTCTCACTAACCACATGAAACAGATAGAATAATTTTACAATTGGAGCAAATTTTAAAAGGTTACATCATAAACTTACTTGTAGAATTTTATGACACCTCTTTAGGAAGCTGGAAGCTCCTCTGGATGTTCTGATACCACGGTGATACCCTCACTGTCTAAAAATATGCCCTGTAGTCTTCCTTCAAAAGGTAACTATGATTTCAGAATATGTTATAGGGAGCTAAAGAACATCTCTTACGCTCTAGCCACCCCTGAAATTGGGGAGCTATATGCTTTAAAAATGTAGAGCCACCATCTCTTTTGGCCATTACATGGCTAAGAAAATGGCAGAGGGTGACAACCACAAACAAAAGAGAAGGGAAAACAGAGGCCCAGAAATAAGGATGACTGGTACCTCTTACATGTGCTATAATGAAGCATAACATCCCAAATAAACAGCAATGTTACAAAAAATATTAAGATAAAAAACCAATATATTCTAATTTTTAGATCATATAAGTAGAAAACAGTTGATTCTATAAACACTCCTTTCTATATAGCAAGAAATCATACTCTGTGATCTATGCTAGGCTCCACTATCTCAATATTTCTGGGCAGATGAAGCCCATCTGGAACTTGTCAAAGTAAGTTAACTTTACAAGATAGTTCCTTGTAGCAAGACCCCTGGCCAATGCATTCTTTCCACCATATTTCCACTGCAGTTTATGCATGGAGAGTCACCATAAATATTGAAAATGAAGAATAATTTCCCTTAAACTTTACATTTTGCTTGAACAAAGTGAGCACTTCATTGTAAAAATTGGTCTAACAACTAGCATTCCAATTTTCTTTTCCTATTTATTTATTTATTTATTTATTTATTTTTGGTAAATCTTGAGTAGGCAGTTATAGAAATGGACTAGTGGCCTGGTGCATGAAATTCATGCATGGTGGTAGGGGGGGAAGGTGTCCCTCAACCTGGCCTGCACCCTCTCACAATCTGGGACCGCTGGCTCCTAACTGCTTCTGCCTGCCAGCCTGATTGTCCCCTAACCACTCCCCTGCCGGCCCGATCACCCCCAACTTCCCTCCCCTGACAGCCCAATTGTCCACAACTGCCCTCCCCTGCCGCGCCCCACCTCCTCTGCCAGGACTGGCCTCCTCTATGCCACACGGAGCCGCAGGACCCCCAGGCCTCACTGCATGGAGCAGCTGCTGGGCCCTGTCTCCACTGTGCATGCGGCCATCTTCGTGGTGGCCATCTTTATGGCAGCCATCTTGTGGTGGCCATCTTGTGATGACATCATGCGCGAGGGCCACTTAAGCTTTTATGAGTATAGATGTGTTCTTGAGATATGCCCACTTCCCTCTTCCATGCCATTTTGTAGTTATCATTTTAAAGTTGCTCTTTTTTACTGTGAGGTTAGGCGGTCTGGTAAAGGACATTAACAGAGACTAACCGTTCTACTTAAGGCATCTGAAAAGCAGTGGTATTCTGTTGGAACCCAGGATCCCAGACTCTGCCATAACAGCTTAGTCCCAACACTGATGCAATAATAACTCTTAAAATATTCTGTACATTAACTTATGGGAAAATAACATTTGCTAAGCCAAGACGTATAAAATGGTGTCTTTGTCTGGGTTCTCCTTAGGCCAGTAACATTTATTAAACAGTATGACTCCAGGGAGCAGGCATACAAGGTAGGAAGGAGAAGAAGCCATGATAAGGATGTGTTAAGTGCTTGGTGATGCTATGGGTGATTGGCTCATGATATCTTCTGAGGATGCTTTGAAATGTTATAGAACTTTCCACCTGGGTTTAAAAGCAGCAGCAAGTATTTATCCATTGCTAAATACTGTTCCCCACTGGTCAACTCCCAGTACCCTTCCAGGTGGCACCTATCAGTGCTGAGTGGGGTCTTATGGGTGTTCCATAAGTAAGTGTCAGAGAGTCACAAGAGCAGACGCTTAGTGACATTTCATAGGTTGAAGCAAATGTGATATCTAATTACTTCAGCACATGCCCTGGCTGGGTGGCTCAGTGGGTTGAAGTGTCCTCCCGTACACCAAAGGGTTGTGGGTTTGATTCCTGCTCAGAGTGCATGAGTTAGGGGGGTGGGAGGGAAGAGCAACCCATTGATGTTTCTCACATCAATGCTTCCCTCTCTCTTTAAAATCAATAAACATATCCTCAGGTGAGGATTAAAAAACATTGCTTTGGCAAAAAATTAGTTGAGGTCTGCTTGGAACAAATTGCAAAAGCAGGAAAGAAAAGAGAGAATGATTAAAAACAACTTCTTATGAGTGACAAAAAGAGGTTTTTTTGTACACAGGGGCATTTAGCAGGGAAGCAAATAGTATGAAAAAGAAGAAAGAAAACTATGCCTAGCATGAACCGGACAGGGATTGTGCTTTTTTCGCAGAAGTGTTTTTATTGTAATTGTCCAATAATCCTGCTAGGCAGGTAGTAAAGTAGGTTTTCCTTTTATCAAACATAGTGTGATGGTTAATTTTATGTGTCAACTTGACTGAGCTAAGGGATGGCCAGATAGCTGGTAAAACATTATTTCTGGTATGTCTGTGAAGGTGTTTCCAGAAAAGATTAGCATTTGAATCAGTAGAATGAGTAAAGATCATCCTCACCAAATTTGGTGGGCATGATTCAATCCATGGAACAAGGAATGAGTAGAACAAAAAAGTGGGAGAAGGGTGAATTTGCATTCTCTGCTTGAGCTGGGACATCCATCTTCTCCTGCGCTTGGACACCAGTGATCCTGGTTCTCTTCTCCTACATCCCACGTCACACATCTGGTACAGCTTGACTCTGAGTTGGCAGTCTGGTTTTATAGCCTGGCTATTCAATACGTGCTCCGGGAACCAGCTGCATCAGCACCACAGGAGAACTGGTTAGAAAGGTGGTTCTCAGGCCCCATCCCAGACCTACTGAATCAGAATCCACATTTTTAGAAAGATGATCCCTGTGCACATTGAGGTTTGAGAAATCCTGCCTCCAGGGCCCTCATTTCATAGGATTGGCCCAAGTGATTTGCAGACTCACCCAGACAAGTCTGATCAGCAAAAGGAGCCACTGCTTAGACTGTGCTCCCTGGTTCTCCAATTAAAAAACAAAAACATAACTTTATAATATTACCAAACCTTGGAAACTAAAGGCAGAAATTTCTGTTTTATAATAGAAAGGAAGTCACTGTTTTCTCAGTTGCTTTCCTATTTCCTAATGCGGCTTATCACTTCTTTTTCATTCAGTGGCACCTCCCAAATGTTTACATATTAATGACCAATTTACAGGGGTGCTGTTTTACATTTTTATCCAATTAGAACCGTCCTGCTTATAAATTCTGGGAGAGACAAGAAACGTAGGAAAGAGGTCATCTGGACTTTCTTTGGACTTAAGGTGGTTTGAGCCTTTGGATCTGGCAAGACACTCCTTTAGAAAGCCATTCCCCATTTGTGCTGCCGGATGCCCAGTTGCCCTGCCTTTCAAAGAACTGCAGTTGTGGTTGGACAGCATCAAACATATTTGGCAAACAGTTGTGGGGCAGGTGAGGACAGGAGGCTGTTTTTTAGCAGGGCATGACAGCCCCTCATTTATCACCTCCCAGCAGTATTTTAAGAAAGGAAAATACAAATTTTTAAACAGTAGCTCTGTGGACGAAAATTGCGCAAGAAGTATTGTGCCAGATGTTCTCTTCCTTCCACATCCACTACCCACCCTTCTCCACTCCGCTCTGTGCCCTGGGAGGCTGATCTCTGCTGACTGGACCACATCACCCAGACTCCCTGGCCCTCCAGACCCTGGGCAAGGTGGGTTGACTGGCAGGGGAGAGGTGAGGAGGAGAGAGAGGTTGGAGTTTTATTTCCCCAGGTCCCTCCCTGCTGGGCTGTGTTCCTAAGGCCACAGGTTTCTCAAGTAGCTCCTCTCTCACAGTTTTCACTCTTACTAGGTTCCAAGAACAGCTCCTTCATTCACCCTTCTCATCTAGAAAATGGAAAAGGTTCCCTGTCCCCTCACCCCATCCCTCCTGCTGTTGTTAGTGACCCAGCAGGCTCATTAGCCCTTAATTCTCATCACAGTCCTCCTTTGAACTTTCCCCAAATACCCTTTCAAGTGTGCTTTTCTCCCCCTCCCCCGCACCTGCCCCCCAGGACATTAAGCCTTAAAAATATTTGGAACTTTTTCTTTTCGAAGTAATTCTACCTCTAAGACTCTTACAATAATCAGAGTTACAAAGATTTATGACTTCATCTCTAGAGGTGCCCCCCACACCCATCCTTCACTGTATTATGTTCCCCTGGTCATAGTGATTGTTTCAAAAGTAGCCACATGACTTAAGCATATGCCATCAGGATGAATTTCAGGTCTCAGGTTTATTGCTTGGAAATCCCCTGTCAATGAGGGGGATGCTCTCTGTCTTCCAGACCAGGAGGCACAATGGAGAAAGGGAAAGAAATCGCATCTCTGATGACAGTCACTGGCTTCATTGAAGCCCATCCCCGTCTACCTCACGCCCCGCCCCCCCCCCCCCCCCCGCCTTTTTAAGACAGCTTTATTGAGGTATAATGATATACCATACGTCATAAATATTTGAAGTGTATAATTGGATGAGTATTGACATATGTATATCCCATTAAAGTCATCACCACTAAGGTTCCTCCTGCCCCTTCTCAACCCCAGGCAATATCTGAGGTGGTTTTTTTCACTGTAGTTTAGTTGCGTTTTCTGAATTTTATGTAAACAGAATCATACAAATGTACTTTTCTTGGTCAGGCTTCTTTCAATGAGCATAGTTATTTTTAAAATCTATTCTTGGTGTGTATATCAAGAGCTTATTCCTTTTTATTGTTGAGTAGTATGCCATTGTATGGAGAGGTTGGAGGTTTGTTTTTTCCTTTTCCATTTCGTTGATGAACATTTGGGTTGTTTCTAGTTTGGGGCTATTCCAAATAAAACTGCTATGATCATTTGTATCCAAGTCTTTGCATGAGCATATATCCCCTTTTTCTTGGATAAATACCTAAGAGTAGAATGGCTGGGTAGCAAGGTAGGTATATACTTAACCTTTTAAAAAGCTACCAAACTGTTTTCCAAAGTGGTTGAACATTTTACACCAGCAGTTATGAGAGTTCCAGTTGCTCTACATCCTCACCGGTACTTGGTATAATTACTCTTTCTCATTTTAGCCATTCTAATAGGTGTATCGTAGTATCACTGGGCATTTCCTTAATGACTGATGATGCTGAGCATATTTTCATGTGTTTTTATGCCAAATGTATATCTTCTTTTATAAAGTTTGTTTAAATCTTTTTTTCATTTTTAAAAATTAGGTTGTTTTCTTTCTCATTTTTTAAGAGTTTATTTGAGCCAAACTGATGACATATGCTGCGGAGTAAGATCTCAAATGTTCCTGTTTTCTTATTACTAAGTTTTGAGAGTCCTTTATGTATTTTAAAAAAAGAAGAAGAAAAAAGGACTTCATCAGATATTTAATATGGAAATATTTTCTCCAGCCTATGACTGGTCTTTTCATTTCCTTGACATGTGAGTTACAGGAGCCAGTAAATCTCCTTTAGTGTTTAAGGCACTTTGAGGCCCAAAATTACAGGCTTATTTGTAATATTTAAAATCTGGAAACAACCTATATGTTTAATAGAAAGAGAATAGTTAAATAAAGAATGAAACATCAATGGGTGATTATACAAACTACATAAAAAAATGAGAAAGATAAAAGCAGCCCCGACATCAGAGAGCTGGCCTGGAACCATTGGCTAGGCCTACTGTTCCCTGTTGAACATAAACAATTTCATAAAATAGCAACACTAGACAAGGGCACTCTGCAACTGGGATGGATCAAGGCAAAAAATAAGACCACTCCATACTTATGTCAGAACAAAATATGAACCTTGTCCAGGTCACAAAAATAATCAAACATTCACTGATGCTGGTTAATATGAGTGACTGCTTGAACTCCTCTTCCTCTTCCCATCCCTTTCCCCACCTTTTTCCTCCCTTCCCCACCTTACCCTCGCCTCTTCCTCACCTCTGCTTCCATTCTCACATCTTCTCTGACTCTTCTGCCTCCCTCTCATAAAAAACCTGTGTGGTTACATTGAACCCACATGGATAGCCTAGTCCCTAGGCTAATTTTCCCATCTGCAGACCCTTAATCACACCTGCAACATTTCTTTTGCCATGTAAGGTAACATTCACATGCTTCAGAGATTATTATCACACCACATAATAGGGTTATTGTGGAAATTAAACAAGAAAATACATGTAAAATGCTTAGCTTGATGCAATTTTAAGCCTAGGTCTAGGCTTGTGAATTCATAAGCTGAGAAGTATCATTTGCAGCCTGCTGTCATCTTATCTATTTTTTAAATACATTTTTATTGATTTTAGAGAGGAAGGGAGAGGGAGAGAGAGATAGAAACATCAATGATGAGAATCATTGATCGTCTGCCTCCTGCATGCCCCCTACTAAGGATCAAGCCTGAAACCCAGGCATGTGCCCTTGACCGGAATCGAACCCAGGACTCTTCAGTCTGCAGGCCAATGCTCTATCCACTGAGCCAAACAGCTAGGGCCATCTTATCTTTGAGGCAATGCATATCTCATATTCTACCTGCCACCTGAGAAAAGAGAAGGGTTGTGAGATTATGAGGAAATGTGGAATAAAATGTGTCTGTTAAATTGCAAAGATCCATTCCTGCCAAGCCTGTAAACATTTTCCTTTTTCCTGAATTGGTCCACATGCTAAGAAACTTACTCATTATGAGATTAATTGTCTTTAAGGTCCATTCTTACTCTATTTGTCACTAACACTAGGATCTTCAAATTTAGGTCATCTTTTCTGAGTGAGTGTGAACTTATCTGGGACCCCCTCTCTTTTCCTCTCTTCCCACTCTTTTCCTTTCTTCCTCTCCCTTCTCACTAAAATCCCTGGGGAATCACATAAATGCTGGGAAGGGGAGCATGCAGTCTGGGTTGGAGCACAGTTGGGACTGGCATCCTAGAAGGGACTGCTCATTTGTGTTGGGCAGTGCCAACCCCACACTCCACAGTGAAAAGTAAATACTTTATGGCATTGCATTAACACTCGAGAGTATGAGCATTTCCAGGTGCCAGTTGAGAGGGTCTGGAAAGTGAAACTGAAGTTTGAGGGAGTCTTGCCTGGTTCATCTGAGTAGAGCCAGCTGGTTCTCGTGCAGTCCTCCATAGCTGCCCTAGCTTCACCGTGCTTAGGCAAGGCTGCAACTCATCATCTCTAAAAATGACAACAAATGGGCAGCATTCTGTTTTTTTAAAGCCAGGAAGGAAATTCTTTTACAATGCTGGGAAAATGTAAGAATGTATTCCCCAAAGTGGGGTCAGGAAGTCCCAAGAGGAGAGGATCTGTGTCTCATTTTGTGAAATGATCTCTAGAAATTAAAGATGTGAACCTTGTGGGAACTAAGGGATAGCACCAAGGGTAAGGCTGAGTGCTGAAGACAGGAAGTAATTGTCTCAAGAAAAAAAGATGAGCCATTAATTTTAAACTGTGAGCAGCTGTGGTGTATCTGGACCATCACTGACGAAATTGTTAGGAGACAGTAATAAGCCCTGGCACTTAACCACTGATCAATAATTGTAAGGATCACCAGTTACTGAGTTGCTGATATGTTCAGGATCCAGTGCTTGGTACTTGTTTACATTATCTTTAATTCTCAAAAAATCCTGAAAGACAATATATTATTATCTTGTTTATGCATTCCTCAGCTTCAGTTTTCTTTATCTTTAAAACTGAAGTAACAGTTGTCTTATAATATTGCTGGGAGAATTGAATTTCAAAGTATATATCAAAGTGTCTGGCATTTAGCAGGTCCCCAATTTATATTTGTGAAATTTTTGTTGAATCAGGCAGAAAAGATGTAAATGTGCAGGATATTTTGATTGAATATATGATTTGACAATTGTATCGGGCCTGCTGTATGATGCCCCAATACAAACAGAATTGAATTATAACCTTGACTTTAAGATGGCTTTAAGTGTAGTGGGGGGAAGACAGAAAAGAAAAATCACTGTTTAGACAAAAAAGTTACTGATTAAAATTTAATGCTATATATTTTAGGGCAGGATGCTAAAAAAAGTGTTTCCCAAGAAGCACATAAGTGGACTTTTAAAAGGAGCAAGTAAAAATTGGTGTGTGTGTGTGTGTGTGTGTGTGTGTGTGTGTGTGTGTGTGTGTGTGTGTGTTTTGTCCTTTCCATTTATTTGGTGCAAGAATAACCGCCACTAGTTTTATACTGCAGGGAAATTCCTATGTGATATAGCTGAACAAGTAGGCAGGAGCTGAATCATATTGGCTCTTGTACACCTTTCTAAGAAGTTTAATTTTTATGCTCAAAGTAATGGGACATAAAGGATTTTTTAAAATCTATATCTTTGTGTTGTTTTTTTAATTTAATTTTAGAGAGAGAGAGGAAGTAGAGAGAGAAAAAAATCCATTTGTTGCTCCACCTATTTATGCATTCATTGGCTGAGTCTTGTATGTGACCTGACTGGGGATCTAACCCACAACCTTGGGGTATTAGGATGACACTCTAACCAACTGAGCTACCCTGCCAGGGCCAAGTCATTAAAGGACTTTTAAAAGATATATTCTGTTCAGATTCATGTCTACAAAGATTAGGTAACAGTATGGAGGGGAAAGGCACAATACTAGATGCAGGGAGAGTTAGGAAACTAAGAAGAGGTAGTATTGTGTAGTGGTTTAAAATATGGGCTCTGGCCCTGGCCAGGTGGCTCAGTTGGTTGGAGAGTCATCCTGTGCACCAAAAGGTTGTGGGTTTGATCCCTGGTTGGGGCATGTACAGGAAGTAATTGCTATATCTTCTCTCTCTCCCATCCTCTCTCTCTCTCAAAGCGTATATAAAATTTATATCTATATATATAAAAGCCCAGCGACTGGAACGGCGGAATGACTAGAACAACCAGAACAACCAGAATGACATGTGGCTATCATGCACACTGTGGCAGCCAACCAGCCTGATCAGCACCGCACCCCCCACCCCCCCACCAGCCAGCCCAGCTCCTGATCGGCCCCCAACATCCTAATCAGGGGCAGGGCCGGCTGGCCAACCACCCACGGCCCCTCCCTCTGACCATCCCCGCCCCCAATTGGTTCCCCTGGATGGGGGGTGGGGCCACGGTGGGCTGGCTGGACCCCACCCATGCACAAATTTGTGCACTAGGCCTCTAGTATATATATAAAATATGAGCTTTGGAGACCAATGCCTGGGCCCAGATATGCTGGCTTCACCATTTTCTAGTTGTATGGCCATGGATGATTCTTTAAACCTCTTTGTGCCTCAGTTTTCTCATTTGCTAAATGGGGATAAAGATAGTACCTACCTTAAAGGATTGATGTTACAGTAGAAACAGTTGATAGATACAGTGAACAGTACGTTGCCTGCTACATAACGAGGCCCAAATAAATGTTAGCTTGTTGTTGTTGTTATTATTATTGTTTTTCATTATCATTATCTATATATAAAAGCCTAAGCAACCATATGATCGAACGACCAGTTGCTATGATGCGCACTGACCACCAAGGGGGAGACGCTCAATGCAGGAGCTGCCTCCTGGTGGTCAATGACCAACGGGCACCAGACGCAAGACTCATGGCTGGCAAGCACTGCTGCGGCGGCATGAGCCTCTGCCAATCAGGACTGACTGGGCACAAGCCCACAGCAGGTGCAGTGGGGCCAGGATGAGCGGGAATGGCAAGCAGAAACGGCAGGCAGCATTGGACTGCTGGTTTCGGCCCAATCCCCACAGGCCACACTGAGCGACCCCACTGATGCACAAATCCGTGCACTGGGCCTCTAGTTATTATGTATTAGTACAAATAAGAAATGATGAGGGCCTAGGCTAAGGCAGTGACAATGGAGAAAGAAGAGGATGATGTCAAGGAAGTAGAATTGAAAGGACTCATTAATGGGGTATATGTATTGAGAAGGAATGGAAGGACAGGGGAGATATTTTAATTCACTGAGTGAATGGAGGAAGTCTGGATTCAAAGCTGTATTAGTTTACATTCTTCTTCCATTATTCTTTTCCAGTTGATGGCACTATGATTAGTCATCTTGCATATCTTTGTCTATAGGTACTAGGTTCAAATCTCATCCACAAACACAGGTGTAAAAAATATATAAATGTCTTTATTTCTTTCTAGCTCAAATTAAGTTTTATTTTGAGTCTCCCTTGGACAGCATAAACATAATTTCAGTGAAATCAGGGTTTCTCCTCTCTTTTCCCAAGGTTGTACCTATGTTCTAGGAATGCCAGGGTGTGAGGTTGGGGTTGGTCCTTAGATTCTTGGTGTCATCTGGCCAAGCTGACATCCTCTGGGGCTACCATCACCTCAGAGGGTCCTCAGTCCATGCTCTATGCGGCTCTTATTGAGTCACCTCTGAAGCTCATTCCTAAAGCCCGTTCTGGGTCCCTCTTCTTGGGCATCAGCAATTGTTATGCTGTTCGGTCAGGTGTCCCCACAACATACTGGGAAGTGGAAACCCTATAATCTGTTAGGGTCTTTCATCAGCTCTGGGCCCTCCGGGGCACATAGAAGGCATTCCATGGTTTCTGCACCACTCTGGGGCATGTGGGGGAGGGGCTACCTAAGGTGCTAGTTCTCCAGGGTATTGCCACCTGCAAGGCCTTACCTCTGTTCTTGACTCTCCTGAAGCTATACACAGTTTCCATAATAGATCACCACAGGATTCAATTCCACCTGAGGGATGTGCGAGGATGTGCAGACTCCTTTTCTCAAGGATCCCAAGCTTCTAAGCTTTTATTGCATTCCTTGATTCTTTTTTTTTTTTAATATATTTTATTGATTTTTTTTTTTCAGAGAGGAAGGGAGAAGGATAGAGAATTAGAAACATCAAACAGCTGCCTCCTGTATACCCCCTACTGGGAATGTGCCCGCAACCAAGGTACATGCCCTTGACCAGAATCAAACCTGAGACCCTTCAGTCCGCAGGTCAACACTCCATCCACTGAGCCAAACCGATTAGGGTGCATTCCTTGATTCTTGTCTTCTTCCATCTCCTTCCACCCTCCAGGACTGAAATCAGGCTCTTATCTTTGTTTCTTTTCTTTAAAAATAAACACAAAAACAAACAAACAAAAAAACCTGCCCTGAATCTGTTCAATTCACCTCAGGGACTAGGTTTTGAAACTCAAAAGCTAAGAAGAGGCTCTTTAAAATCTACTGTCCTCTGTAACGCCCCTTCCCGGAGGCAAAAGGAAGGAAACTGTGAGAGAAAAATCTTCTATTACTATTCCATAGATATCATCCCGCCACATTTTAAACAGAGTCACTAGGCCATAACCTACATCTCCTTTGTCTTTAGTCTTTGAAAGTCTCTCATCTTTTCCCTAGTAGTTGACGAACATGTTGTATGTAATTTTGGACGTCAGATGACTTATTGATGTTGGACATGTCAGCAGTGCTGAAGGTTACCAGTGCAGAAATCTCAAAGAGAAGGTGAAGCCAGCCTCTTTGAATTAGGAGGAAAATTAGTGTAGGAATAAAATATGGACTTCTCCCTCAGCACTACCTTAGTGCCATCAGGGTGTGACAGGGCTGAAATTGGGAAATGTCCATGAGAAGCTGAAATGGGAGAAGGGGTTTGCCTCCAGCTAGACTAGAAGCAGCACCCACTGGTTTGCCTGAGATGGTCCTACTTATGCCTCATTTATTTCTCCTTTTCTCACATGCCATCTGGTTAGTGCTCCCTTTCTCTCTCCAAACTCTCCTGGCTTGGACAATAAATTATGTGGTCACCCTATTTTTAGCTTACACATAAGTCTGTTCAAATGTTCCCGTTTAGAACTAAGCTGGAGACACCAGAAGCCTTAATTATCAAGATTTTTCCTAATGTAATACAATCAATGAAATCACCCAAGACTCTGGGATCGAGGAAGATCTTTGTTTATAATTCTAAGACTATATACATTAACAGCATTATAAAAATATAAACATCATAATCTATACTAATAAAAGGGTAATATTCAAATTGGTCATGACACCCTCACAGTAACAACCAAACAGCAGGCTGCGTGGGGCGACCAGGCCGGCAGGGGGATTAGCAAGGGACGACCAAATGACTGACCAGCAGGCTGCGTGGGGCAACCAGGCCAGCAGGTGGAGCAGTGAGGGGCAACCAGGTCAGCAGAGGGGGGCAGTGAGGGGCAACCAGGTTGGCAGGGGGGGCAGTTAGGGGCGACCAGGCTGGCAGGGGGAGCTGTGAGGGGCAACCAGGCTGGCAGAGGGGGGCAGTGAGGGGTGACCAGGTCGGCAGGGGGGACAGTTGAGGGTGACCAGGCCATCAGGTCAGCAGGGAGGGTCAGTTAGGGGCCACCAGGCCAGCAGGGGGGACAGTTGGGGGCATCCAGGCTGTCATGGGGGGCAGTGAGGGGTGACCAGGCTGGCAGACAGGGGCAGCGAGGGGCAACCAGGCCAGCAGAGGGGGGCAGTTGGGGACAACCAGGCCTGCAGGGGGAGCATTAAGGGGAAACCAGGCTGGCAGGGGGGCAGTTAGGGGTGACCAGGCTTGCAGGGGGGAGAGTTGGGGGCAACCAGGCCAGCAGGGGGGCGGGGGCAGTTAGGGTCGATCAGGCTGGCAGACAGAGGTGGTTAGAGGTGATCAGGATGGCAGGGGGGCAGTTAGGGGCGATCAGGCAGGCAGGCAGGTGAGCAGTTAGGAGCCAGCGGTCCCAGATTGTGAGAGGGATGTCCGACTACCGGTTTCAGCCCTATCCCAGGTATTGGGCTGAAACTTGCAGTCAGACATCCCCCAAGGGGTCCTGGATTGGAGAGGGTGCAGGCTGGGCTGAGGGGACCCCCTCCCCCCATGCATGAATTTCATGCATCGGGCCTCTAGTTTCAATATAAATATTAAGGGTATATGCTACTTAGCCATTTCTCCTTTGTTTCACTATCCACATCTATTACTGTGGTTTCAGAACCCTTTACCCATTCAATTTGGAGTGCCAAAGATAATCTCAATTCACCTGATGTTCTATGTTTCATATCAACATTTTTAGAGTTCTTAATTATCCATGAATAAAATAAAAATATATACCACCTAGGTAGAATCCTCCTTTTCAACCATTGATGCCATCTTTCATTAGGATAGTTTTTAGCAAAATGATCAAATTTGTGTTTGTTAGCCATAGATAGCACATCTGTATGTGTTTTTGGTGTCTTGTGAAACTGATTAGATTCTGAAGACCAAAAATAAGAAATCTGAAGCCAAGATAATTCCCAGTAAATACCAATTTTCTGCTGCAGTCCACTATCCTGGTCCCTGAAACTCCTCTTGCTTTCTTCGGAATTAGGAGATCAGGTACTAGAATGGTCAAAGGAGAGTCAGCAGGCTAACTAGGCATCTAGAACCCAATGAGCTAACTCTAAAGTTTAGAACAACTCTCTGCCTTCTTGTTACAGAGGATTTCATTGGTTATTCTCACTGGAAACCTTTAGTTTTATGGAGGGAATATTGTGTTATTAGAAAATGTAGTTCTATTATTTTTGTTAATTTAAATAAGAATTTTTATGTGCATGCATTACAGCTCCTCTTTTAAATATCTCCCTATACCTTTATAATATGTTTATAGGTCACTTTTGAAGAAAACATATATTGACTGCAAATTTATGGAGGCCTATTATTCAAGCGGTTTTAAGAGATCCCATAAGCATTATAAAATAACTTTTAAAAAATAATGTTCAATATTTCAAAATAAAATTTAATTGTTCTTTGCTTTGAGAAACTTGTAGAACATGATAAAGTTGATATTTTAAAATTGTGAACAATATTTACATTAAAACTGGATAATAGCCGAGGCCGGTTTGGCTCAGTGGATGGAGCGTTGGCCTGCGGACTGAAGGGTCCCGGGTTCGATTCCGGTCAAGGGCATGTACCTTGGTTGTGGGCGCATCCCCAGTGGGGGGTGTGCAGGAGGCCGCTGATCAATGTTTCTCTCTCATCGATGTTTCTAACTGTCTATCCCTCTTCCTTCCTCTCTGTAGAAAATCAATAAAATATATTTAAAAAAAACTGGATAATATAATTTATAATAAAATTGTTATCAAGATAAGAATATAAAAATGATATGAGTAGTTTTTTAAATTAAATTATGTGTATTCTTATAATTTATTATCTTTTGATTATTGAGTGGGAAAGTTATCATTTAGAGACCATTAGAAACATGAAGGAGCTCAATTATTCCTTCAGGTAATACGTGTAGATAAAATACTCCAGTTCCTAGTGAAGAGACAGGAAAACTGAAGATCCTGCTGGGCCCTCATTAAATGTCTGTTGTCAATATTTCAAATATTTGGGGGGAAATCTCAAGACAAATCAGATTCTGCACATTTTGCAATGCAAATAAGACCAGAAGGTAGGTTTTATTGGCTAAGGGAAGTGAAATCTTTCTATTGGACTTTTCTGACACTTTGCAACATTGAAATCCAAGTTGGGGGAAAGAATAAAGTAGAAATTAGATGGGCAAACAGATAAGCAGGTATACAGAAGAAACCTGTTTTTAAACATATATATCCTATATAATAAAGAGGTAATATGCAAATTGACCATCATGCCCTCACAAGATGGCTGCCTATGACCAGGCCGGCAGGGGGGTTAGTGAGGGACAACCAAACGACTGAACAGCAGGCTGCATGGGGTGACCAGGCCAGCGGGGTGGACCAGGCCAGCAGGGGGGCAGTTGGGACAACCAGGCTGGCAGAGGGGGACAGTTGGGGGTGACCAGGCCAGTGGGGGGGCAGTAAGAAGTGACCAGGTTGGTGGCGGGGGGCAGTTAGGGGCAATTAGGCTGGCAGGGGGGGGGGCAGTGAGGGGCAACTAGGCTGGCAGGGGAGGCAGTTGGGGGCAACTGGGCCAGCGGTGGGGGGGGGGCAGTTAAAGGCAACCAGGCTGGCAGGGGGTGGGCAGTAAGGGGTGACCAGGCAGGCAGGCAGGTGAGCGATTAGGAGCCAGTGGTCCAGGATTGTGAGAGGGATGTCCGACAGTTAGACATCCCCCGAGGGGTCCCAAATTGGAGAGTGTGCAGGCTGGGGTGAGGGAACCCCCGCTCATGCACCCCCCCAGACCTCTACTGTATATATATTGATTGATTTCAGAGAGGAAGGGAGAGACAGGTAGAAACATTAGTGATGCGAGAAAATTATTGATTGGCTGCCTTTTGCATGCCTCCCGCTGAGGGTTGAGCCCACAACCCAGGCATGTGCCCTGATCAGGAATTGAACCATGACCTCCTGATTCATGGTCGTTGCTCAACCACTGAGCCACACCAGCTGGACAAAAAAACCTGTTTTTTTGTTTTGTTGAATTGTTTAAAATGAAGTAAACATAGGCACAAAAAAGGTGACATACTGCTTCTGAAAAGCAAGTGGAAAGCAGATTATGTGACACGTTTCTTTGTAATGATAAGCTCTTCTCACAATGACAGCAGCAATGCACATCATCTTTTCTGAGGTCCCTATAAAGTGCCCACAAAGTGCTAGGTGCTCTACTGGGTGCTTTTCAGTACATTACCCTGAGTCCATGGTAATATAACCTAAATTTTGCTGGCTCTTTCTCTTACCAACTAATGCTCTTCAAAACCCCCTCCTTGCCCTAAGTATTTCTGGGAGTCCTCAGATGGGGCCTCATACGCATGCACAGACCGACTGAAGTAGTGAGCATCTGTGCTGCGTTCCTCCTGTGTCGGCCATGCACACGCTGCTGCAGATTGCCAGACACTAGTGCTGCTTTCTCTGGGCTTTGGTGCAATCATGGCCCTCCACTGCCACTCCTAATGGGTTCCATTGTTTCTGCTGGGCATCACTGTCCATTCCATTGGCTACCATTGTCCACGGCCTGAAGTCGTGAGGGTTTCAATGTTACATGCTGTTCAGTGGAGAAGTGGGAGAGAATAAATCTCTTACACACTGATAAAGGAGTACCAATGGCTTACAGTGTTTTAAATGTGAACAGTTTTCTGTTTTTGACTTCCTGTCTCTATTCTCTCCCTGCCACAGTAGGTTCTATTTGACAAATTAGGAAACGGAGTCTCAAAGAAGTTAAGTAACTTGAGTTAAGTAAATTTCTAGAATTGACACAGCTAGTAAGTGGTGAAACTGAGGGTTGGACCTTTGGTTTGTTTAAAGCCCGGTCTTTCTCAGTACCCATGCTGCTCCTCAAACCTTGGTATTTCTAGGGCTTTGATGGCTCTGCATATCCATTTTTTGGAACTTGAAACTTTTCTCTCTTTGCCTCTAAGACAGTGTATAACTTAAATTCTCATCCCAATTGGTTTTTTTGGTGTCCTTCCCCAAGTTATCTTCTCTCTTATTAACTGTTTTTCCCCATGTACCCTTTCCCATTCTTCTTTACACTCTTCTTTATACTGTCTAGCTTTTCCTATCACCTCTAAACAATCTTTTTCAACAACATTCACTTAACAAATATTTATTCACCTCTTATTATATGCCAGACACTGTGCTAAATAATGGAAATGCAAATCTAACAAGGAATTTATAGTCTTGTGTGGAAAATATACTAATTAACTACAGCACAATATGATAGGTAATGTGAAAGGGCATGCATAGAGTGTGATGGGGGCAATAAAAGTAAGAGTATAAGAGCTGAGAACTACAGTAAATGGGCAAAAAATCAGTGTGGGAACTAAGGGAAAGTTAGAGAAGAGCCCCTTCTACTGAGTCTTGAAGGAAAAGTTTGTGTTAAACAGGTAAAGAGTAGGTTGGGATAAAGGAAGACTGTCCTAAACAGAGGAAGCAATATTCACAAAGTCACACAGTTTTGAAGCTATAAAAACTATTGAAGGAACTGTAAGTGGTTCATTAAATTAAGGCTGTGTAGGAAGAAGTAATAGGAAATGATATGAGGGTATCCACAGGCCACAAACAAAAATGCTTACAAAGGCTAAGCAGATGAGTTCAATGAGTGAAGCATGCTGGGAAAAATACAACATAGAGAGTGGAGACTGATAAACCAAAGAGCACATACCATGTCCAAATGCATGATGCATTCCTAGCCTGTTGTTGCAACGGTGAATGCAGGCCTAATGTTGCCATATATTTTTTGTTATTTTTCAAAAGAAGCCTAATATGCAGACTTTTATGTGGCTTTTCCCAAATGTATTAAAATGCTATGTGACTAAACAAACTACATCTGCCTGCAACATCTGGACCAAATCTTTATATGTTAAAATAAAGAAATTGAATTTCCTAATAAATGTATTTATTAGGAAATTCAATGAATGTTTTAAAGTGGGATTGACACAATCAGACTTGTGTTTTACAAAATTTATCAGTTCGTTGCTAAAAGTATGGAGGGTGGATTGGAAAGGGGAAAGACTAGACAATGTCAATGGTAGGAACCCAAAATGTAGTAATGAACCCTGGCCGGGTAGCTCAGTTGGTTAGAGCATCATCCTGATATGCCAAGGTTGTGGGTTTGATCCCAGGTCAGGGCACATATAAGAATCAACCAATGAATGTATAAATAGGTGGAACAATAAATCTCTCTCTCTCGCTCTCTCTCTTCCCCCCTCACCCTCCCTCCCTCGTCAATTTTATTTTTAAGTCAAGCCAAATGTAGCAATGAGAACAGAGGCAGTGAACATGGAGAAAAGGGGAAGATACAAGGAAGGATTGGGATCTGCAGGGTTTGGTGACTAATTAATATGAAGGATAGGGAAAGGGCAAGAGCCAGGATAATTTCTTAGCCTTCTTGGTCAATCGTTTGCTAGAAGCCTAGGAATCTTTCTCCTTTTGCAAAAAGTTCCTCAGATAAGGAACAGCAAAATGTTCCAGAATTTTATTTTTATTTTTTTAATAAATATGGAACGCTTCACGAATTTGCGTGTCATCCTTGCGCAGGGGCCATGCTAATCTTCTCTGTATCGTTCCAATTTTAGTATATGTGCTGCCGAAGCGAGCACAAAATGTTCCAGAATTTTGAATAAAACCTGTGTGATGAAATGAAACCCAAGGTAGGTATTTATGAGTCTTTTATGGACCCCACCGAGAGACTCATGGCGTGAGGCCCTACTCTCTCTCTGCATGATGCTGATTATAACTATGAATTGGGTTATTTTCTACTGTAGCATTTTCCTTTCAGAATGCCTCTCTTTCTTACAGCAACCAATTTAGTTCACATCCTTAGTTAGACTCTGGTTATCACCGTTTTCACTTTGGTCTTCCTGGTTCTCGGTCTCCGTTCTCCAACCTGTCCTCCAGATGCGACCTCTTTCCAACCCCAATGAGGCTAAACACCTTTTCCTGGCTGTCAGGCCTTCCACAATCTGTCACTAACCCTCCATCTGAAAATTCCCAGCTATGGCCTGATTTTTACCCTCTGCTCTTTGCATCTGGTCTCCTTAAAACTCATTTTTTGCTTTTAATGCTTATCTGTTTTGGGGATGTCCTGCCTTCACCCCTCGCTCCCAGGGAATGTGGTTTTTCCTCAAAGTCCTCTATTTTGACCTCATTACTTCTTAACTAAGTTCCTAAAGCATTTGTGGTCTCTACTGGATGGCACAGGAGAGTCCTTGAAGCCTTAAAATGCCTGCCACACACAGGGAATGGTCAGTCCTTTGCTGTGCAAGCTGCAATGATTCTAACAGGTTGCTCTCAGTGAGCCCAGCGTGGTGTTCTGGCCATGATGGACTGGACTGAATAGGCACTGTGCGTGCCAGAGCCAACTGTATCTGGACCAGTCTCTTAGGTGACTTGCTATAAACCTGACCACAAAAGCATGTTTCACTTGGGGGTTAGTCCTCTCTAGGGGGAGGATAAAATGTTAGATGAACAAAGGCATTTGTACTCAGGTTGCTCTTATGAGGAAAACCACATTCTTTTTATTTTATTTTATATATTTCATTGATTTTTTTTACAGAGAGGAAGAGAGAGGGATAGAGAGTTAGAAACATCGATGATAGAGAAACATCAATCAGCTGCCTCTTGCACAACCCCTACTAGGGATGTGCCCGCAACCAAGGTACATGCCCTTGACCGGAATCGAACCTGGGACCGTTCAGTCCGCAGGCCGATGCTCTATCCACTGAGCCAAACCGGTTTCGGCGAAAACCACATGGTCCCTGTGTAGTCACTACCTGTACCTGTGTAGGAACACCGGATCCAGGTGCTCTGAATGGCTGGTGAAGCAACTCCCTTTGTTTTCAGAGATTCCAGCATATGTTTGTAAATAACCCCCATCACTAAAGGAAGTCTGTGCATGTCTTATACTAAATCAAGCAGTATTTTTTTAAAAAAAAAAAAACCCACTAATGTTTCAAGAGCTTTAGGCATCTTCCCAAGAAGACCTCAGAGACATTTCAAATGGAAAGCACATGGGTATCTCGAGGCAAGATCAATTGGCTACCTTTCAAGGGGCCCCACAGGATGGATTATCTTGGTGAATTTACCACAGCCTATGATCTGGCTCTCAGCCCTGTAGATGTAGAAACTGGAGTTTATCAACACTTACAACAGAGATCTATTTGTTATTAGTGGCTCACATTAACCAGCCCGCAAAGGCTGGTGGAAAAAACTATATATTAATAAATGTCCCAAGGACTGGAATACTTGCTTAGACTATGAAATCTGAGTAAGGACTTGAGTCAGGAGCATTCCATGTGTCATACATCTGTGAGAGGGAAAAGCATGGAGTTAGTGTTAGTGCCAGGAACTGCACAGAACCTGCAACCGATATTATTATTGCTGGGTCAGCCGCCGGTTAACTCTCATCACTAGGTGGGTGTTTGTCACAGATGTGATCATCTTTCTTCAGTTCAGTGTTTGGTAATGGATAACCCATAAGAGAGGTATTCTTGTCCCAGGGACTAGGATGTTTGCATCTGTGGTCAAGGCCACTTTCTCCACTGGGAAGTTGATTGCTTGAGTTTTTTATTGGATGTGAGGGATGAGGAAGAAGTAAGAGTCAAGGACGACTCCCAGGTTTATGACTTGAGTAATTTGATAAATAATAGAGCCATATCTATACTAATAAAAGGGTAATATGCTAATTAGACCGGACATCTTCCAGATGTCCTTCTGGACAAAGCCACAGTGGCAGGGGCCAAGGCAGAGGCAGTTAGGATGATGAAGCTGGCAGGGGAGGGCAGTTAGGGGGTGATCAGGCCAGCAGGCAGAGGGCAGTTAGGGGGCAATCAGGCCAGCAGGCAGAGGTGGTTAGGGGTGATCAGGCAGGCAGGCAGGTGAGCGGTTAGGAGCAGTGGCCCCAGATTGTGAGAGGGATGTCTGACTGCCGGTTTAGGCCTGATCCCTGCAGTAGTCAGACATCCCCCAAGGGGTCCTGGATTGGAGAGGGTGCAGGCTGGGCTGAGGGATGCCCCCCCCTCCAACCCCCGGGCATGAATTTCATGCACCGGGCCTCTAGTACTGACATAAGGAACCAGATTATGAGTTCAGTCTCAGATATCTGAATAATTTGGGGATGGCTTTGAGACATCCAAGTGAAATGTCCTATAGGCAGTTCCATATTCAGATCCGATCTATTACTCAGAAACATGATCTTCACCAGAAATACAAATTTGGGATTTCTCAGTGTATAGATAACTCAAGTGATATTTTCTCAGGGGAAAGTGTAGAGAGCAATGAGTGCAGGCCCAGGGCAGACTTCTGAGAAAGACCAACATTTAATTGTTGGGTAGAGGAAGAGAAGCTGTCATAAGAGACCAACAAAGAATAGCCAAAAAAAGTTGAAAGAATATCAGGAGTGTTCTGACATAGAAACAAAAGCCAGTTTAAAGAAAGGTGTATAGGTGCTTGCTAAGTGGTGATGTAAGTTCTAAATATAAAATGACTTGACACTTCACAGAGTTAAGTGTCTCGAATTTAGCAAGATTTCACTGATGCAGAGACACTCACTGGCATCAATACGCCTGTTAGGGACTTTGAGGACTCTTGGAAAAATCCTCCGTCTTGTGCTGCATCTGTCCTGCCATGGTGGGGAACACCTCATTTGACCTAAATTTCTGTATTTTTTGCCTTATAAATAAGGGGATGAGAAACTTTATTGAATTCACAACCACAGCAACAAGAATCTGAAAAAAGATCTTAGTTTTTAACAATATAAATTTTCTGGTGACTTTAAAAAAGCAGTTTCAGCATAGTGCTGGAGATGGAATAACAAGAGTGGGCTGAGGAATCAAAGGCTTGTTCCTGGGGGGGCGGGGAGAGAGAGAGAGAGAGAGAGAGAGAGAGAGAGAGAGAGAGAGAGAGAGAGAGACACGCAATATATATTAACATGAGAGGAAGAACTGGATCAGAGTATTGCAAAATACCTTTTTAAAAGTCATTTAAAAGTCATAATTAGCCTTAGACATTTCACTTTAGTATTCTAGTTTAATCTTTCTTTCCAAGAGCCATCAATGATGACTTAAAAAAATTAAGTCTGGAAATGCTAGACTGTTTCTGGGAATATTTGATGCCCAAGGAGTTTGACTTGAAACACTGACCCAGGAGGAATGCTGGTGTCACTGTTTAAAAGCAAGTAGCTGCATATGGCCTGTCTAGATTAAATTAAGGTCAAAGTTCAAAACTGAGAAATATTAAACACACACTTAGGATGACATCTGACAACCACAGTCTGCAGGATGGAGTTCTAATAAAATTAAGGGACTGCATGCTGTAGCCAGCCACATACTCAACTCCTACTGCTATCTGGAAACATCATTCTTGGTTTAAATCAGCAAATGGACATAAAAGCATGTCATTCCTTTGCTCTCCCTTTGGGAACAAATTAACTTTGAAAAATTCCCAGAGATGTCTGATTTGTGCAGGACCAGGTAAGGAAGAAAATCCAGATGCTTCTATGAGTAGTAGGGTAATAGATATTTTCTTCTCTTGGGGTAGAGAGGGCTGGGGAAGTAAGAGGGGTTCTTAAGCAGTCATCCCCCAAATTTAAAAAAAGTTCTCTAGACTTCACATTATTTTAAAAATCTAAACCTCATACGTAAGCACAGCTGTTTATTACCCACTTTCCAAAAGACAGGGGTCCAGTACCAAGATGTAGTAACTACTTCGGTACACTACCCCTGGAAATGCAAAACTATTAACTCATTTTCCTTTTGTACAATTTCCATTTGCCTTGGCAAGCAGGCAGATACTAATTTGTACTGACGATCTGGGAGGTAGACTAAAGGAATCAATTGCCCTCAATGCTTTGCCTTTCTGAAATGCCCCCAATGGGACTGTGTTACTAGTGAGACCTTACTATAATGTTGCAAATTTGAAGACCAGAGGCTTTGATTACATCTGGTTTCACACAGCCATTCGCCAGCTGTGTGATCTGGAGCAATATTGTTTTGCTTCTCAATTCCTGTTTTCTTATCTGAATAATGGGCACAAATAGAGCTATTGTGAGGATTAGGTGAGATAATTCATGTAAAAGTACCAACATACTATCTGACATAGAGTAAGAAACCTGAATAAATGTTATCTATTTGTCTTATTAGATATATGAAAAGAGACAAAAAAATATTCTGACAAATTTAACACAATTGACAATATGATTTCTAATATTATAAGTGAAAAGTTATTGGAATCATAACTTTCATGAATGAGTCACATATATAATAAAAATCTTCTAAAATTTAAAGGGTCATTACGGAGACTTTATGATGTTTTAGAAGGCAAGGAATGAGTGGCCCTTTAACAAGACAGCCCTTTACCAGCACAAAACTAGTCTGATAAAGCTTCATCCAAAAAATTGTCACAGCATCACTTTTATTTTTTATTTATTTATTTATTTATTTATTTATTTTAATTTCTTTATTGATTAAGGTGTCACATATTTGTCCTCATCCCCCCATTCCCATCCCACACCCCTCCCCATGGATGCCCCAACCCTCTGTTGAACTTAAGCATTGGTTAGGCTCATATGCATGCACACAAGACCTTTGGTTGATCTCTCCCCCCTCCCCCCACCCTCCCCTATCATCCCTCTGAGGCCCGATAGTCCGATCGATGCCTCCTTGTTTCTGGTTCTGTTCTTGTTCATCAGTCTATGTTGTTCATCATTTCCCCTAGATGAGCGAAATCATGTGTCACTAGAGATATACTTATAAGAATTGAATGTGAGACGAGCAATAATAGTTATGCTGACAGGCAAATGAATCAGTCTGTAGTGAGTTTCTTTCTGGACCAACAGTTCTTTTGAGACCCAATATCAATGTCCACCAGTTCCTTATGAGTACATGTCGGCACTGACCCCTCAGCTCTGGATGGTGGACAAATGGTGGTAATGCAGGTCCGACTCCCTCTGGTTTGGTCTCGGCCGGACCCAGGGGCACGGCTTCACCCGGATCCAGGGGCCCACGGCCTCACCCAGACCCAGGATTCAGCTTCACCCGGACCCAGGGGCGCATGGCCTCACCCGGACCCAGGGGCGCGTGGCCTCTCCCGGGCCCGAGATCCAGCCTCACCCGGATCCAGGGGCACACGGCCTCGCCCGGACCCGGGCTCCAGCTTCCCCCGGACCCAGGGGCACGTGGCCTCACCCAAACCCAGGGGCGCGTGGCCTCTCCCAGACCCAGGGTCGCGTGGCCTCACCCGGATCCAGGGGCCCACGGCCTCACCCGGACCCGGGACCCAGGCTCAACCCGGATCCAGGGGCCCACGACCTCACCCGGACCCGGGGCCAGGCTCGCCCGGATCCAGGGGCCCACGGCCTCACCCGGACCCGGGCCAGGCTCGCCCGGATCCAGGGGCCCACGGCCTCACCCGGACCCGGGACCCAGGCTCGCCCGGATCCAGGGGCCCACAGCCTCACCCGGACCCGGGGCCAGGCTCGCCCGGATCCAGGGGCCCACGGCCTCACCCGGACCCGGGGCACAGCATCACTTTTAGAAACTCAGATTGAGACACCATACCTCCCATGCACAACTCCACTTTGCATGCATGATGGTTATAAAATTCAGTAAGATCAATATTCCATGATAAAAGAAATTTTAAAATCTAGTACAGAAGCAGTAAATAAGAATTATAAATTTATATGGTAATGTAAATGTTGAATATTTTTAAGACCCAAATTTTTATTATTTTTCATTTTTATTTTTTAAAATGAATCTTTATTTTTCAGATTATTACAACTGTTCCTCTTTTTTCCCCCCATAGCTCCCCTCCACCCGGTTCCCACCCCACCCTCTGCCCTTAACCGCGCCCCTCCGCTGTCCTCATCCATAGGTGTACAATTTTTGTCCAGTCTCTTCCCGCACCACCCTCACCCCTTTCCCCCTGAGAATTGTCAGTCCACTCCCTTTCTATGCCCCTGATTCTATTATGTTCATCAGTTTATTCTGTTCCTCAGATTTTTAATTCACTTGACTTTTAGATTCACTTGTTGATAGATATGTATTTGTTGTTCATAAATTTTATTTTTACCTTTTTCTTCTTCTTCCTCTTCTTAAAGAATACCTTTCAGCATTTCATATAATACTGGTTTGGTGGTGATGAACTCCTTTAGCTTTTTCTTGTCTGTGAAGCTCTTTATCTGACCTTCAATTCTAAATGATAGCTTTGCTGGGTAGAGTAATCTTGGTTGTAGGTTCTTGTTATTCATCACTTTGAATATTTCTTGCCACTCCCTTCTGGCCTGCATAGCTTCTGTTGATAAATCAGCTGACAATCGTATGGGTGCTCCCTTGTAGGTAACTAACTGTTTTTCTCTTGCTGCTTTTAATATTCTCTCTTTGTCTTTTGCTCTTGGCATTTTAATTATGATGTGTCTTGGTGTGGTCCTCTTTGGATTCCTTTTGTTTGGGGTTCTCCGTGCTTCCTGGACTTGTAAGTCTATTTCTTTCAGCAGGTGGGGAAGTTTTCTGTCATTATTTCTTCAAATAGTTTTTTAGTATCTTGCTCTCTTCTTCTGGCACCCCAATAATTCAGATGTTGGTACACTTGAAGTTGTCCCAGAGGCTCCTTACACTATCTTCATATTTTTGGATTCTTTTTTCTTTTCCAGTTGGGTGTTTTTTGCTTCTTTGTATTTCAAATCTTTGACTTTATTCTTGCGATCCTCTAGTCTGCTGTTGGATCTCTGTATATTATTTTTTATTTCAGTCAGTGTATGCTTAATTTCTAGTTGGTCCTTTTTCATATCCTCGAGGGTCTCACTAAATTTATCGGCCTTTTCTAGAAAATTCTTGAAAAACCTTATAACCGTGGTTTTGAACTCTATACCAGTTGTTTGCTTTCCTCCATTTCTTTCATTTGTGACCTGTTTCTTTGTCTCTGCATTTTGGCTTCTTCCCTGAGTTGATAGAGTGGCTTTGTGTGCTAGGTGTTCTATAGGGCCCAATGGCTCAGCCTCCCAGTTACCTGAGGTGGACTCTCTTGGTGCGCCCCTCTGTGGGCTGTGTGCACAGTCTTGTTGTAGTTAAGCCTTGATTGTTGTTGGTATCACTGGGAGTAATTGACCTCCAGGCCAATTGGCTGTGAGGATCAGCTGTGTCTATGATGGGAGAACTTCTGTGCTGGAGACATCCTTATGAGACAAGACTTGCTTCAGTGGGGCTTTGGTGCTCACTGAGTCTGCTCCCTGAGTGTGTCCCTTATGGATCTGAGGAATTGTAATATGGATGGTCCCACTCTGTCCCCTGGGTATACTGGCTCTTGGATCTCCAAGGAGGTGCTAATTTAGCCTCTGCCTGAAGCCACCCAGCAGGAGCTACAGAGAGATCTGCAGATTCCTCTTTTTTGTTTGGGTTTTGGAGGTGCCCAGATGAGGCCCAGCTGTGAAGCAATGCAAGCTGCTGTGGGGCCTTGGGCCTTCTTTTGGATGTTCTGGGTCTCACTGACTCAGCTGCAGTTTGTTAGGTAAGTTTAGAATTCAAAGGACCAGGCCATTCATATGCAAAAGCCTCTGCGCTCAGCTTGGATGGGGTGGAGTCTCAGGGTGGAGCAAACAGCAATGGCTTCGTGGGGTGGGATCTCAGGGCGGAGCAAACAGCAATGGCTTCCCATCAGCCCTGCCCTAAGAGGCCCCTGGGTCAGTGTCCCACGGTAGTCACTGAAAGCACCTCTGAGAGAAAGCCACCCTCGAGTTTTGCCCGCTGCCAGATAGTCCAGTTTCTCCCCATATGAGTCTGGGTCCCCAGAGTCTCGCCTGGAACTGGAGTTCAGAGCAGTTGAAAAAGACAGCCGCATACTCAGTTGCCAGCCCTCTACGCACGCGTGCCTCCGTACCTCTGCACTTCCGCAGCTCCTGTGAGTCTCAATGTGCTTTTCTCTTTCCTTCTAGTTGTAGAATTTCCACTCAGCCAGCCTTCCTGTGGTTCTGGATGATGTCCGTTTTTTTTTTTTTTTTTTTTAGTTGTAGTTTTGAAATTGTTGTGCGAGGCAGCAGTTGAGGGCAATCAGGCTGGCAGTCAGAAGCAGTTAGGGGCAATCAGGAAGGCAGGCAGGCAAGCAGTTAGGAGCCAGCGGTCCTACATTGTGAGAGGGTTGTCCAACTGCCTGTTTAGGCCTGATCCCCGGGATCGGGCCTAAGCTGGCAGTCGGACATCCCCCAAGGGGTCCCGGATTGGAGAGGGTGCAGGCTGGGCTGAGGGACGCCCCCCCCCTTGTGCACGAATTTCATGTACCAGGCCTCTAGTTTATTGATAACTACAGTAAAGCTTGGTTTATATGGTGAGCTAAAACAGACACAGTCTGTTTAATAGTAAAACATCTCTTTGACAATAGACTATTTCATAAATTGGCAAAAAAATGTTTATGCTTAAATCTTTTTTATTATTTGTGATTCATTATGGCCTTCCAAAAAGCAAATGTAAGAGAATGAAGGTCAAGGTATTTTGTATCTGTGACACAAAATAATGTGAGAACAGACTCTAAAGAATTTAACTTGAAGTGGTTGCTCTTAAAGCATACAAAACAGGCTTTGTCTTATTCTAGTTGACTAAGGGTGAGAAAGAGGATAAGTGACAGTATTGTCCAGAGGCCCAAAGACCCTAGAGGCAAAAATTACAGATGGCTTCACAATACAGTCCAAGTTACTGGAATCTAGAAAAGGGTGGATTTAGAAATACAGTAAACTTTTGTTTATCTTGGAATTCAAACAACTAGCATATGCAAATAGCTAGGATGCTTTCCCCTCCTATTGTGCGCTCTATTTTTATGAAAAAAGACAAATAGGAAATATGCTTTTGCCAGAATTTTGGTTTAAAAACCAAAACCTGTGTATGGCACAGGGTCAGTACAGATTTAGTATAATTTCCCACATCTTCCACATAGCTGTACAGTAAAAGCTGTTCAGAGTCAAATAAATCAAGTCACACCAGACCAACTTTTACTGTGCATTTTTTCATACAGGCAACAAGTTTGTATTGATTTCCATATGCTAGGTATGCAAGAGGCCCACAATACAATTATATGCAAAGCATTCAGGGAATGTGCATGGATTAGAACCTTTGTGAAAGGAAGTGATGAGAGAAAAATGTTGGGAAAGTAGTTTGGAGCCTGACTCTGAAAGACCTTTAAATATCAGGCTAAAGAATCATGCAAGAATTTTCGAGGCAAGAAATTTTATAATCAAAGGAGTGTTTTAGGAATATTGTACTTATTTGGAAGCAGTTTGCAGGCTTGGGTTCTCCCTGTCCCCTTTCATGGGACCATTGCTGAAATGGGCAAAGGAGCAGGGAAGGAGGTTCTGAGAGGTAAGGACTATAGCAGGACCTTTCATCTGAGATGGTCAGTCGATTTGCTGGGCCAAAAGAAGTAATGTGAGTCACGAGTCATAGAGAAAAGTTGAAGTTCAATGTGCAAGGGGTACATAATTAGGGAGAGAACAGGAGCAGAAATAGAAGCTGGGGTGTGGACCCAAGAATTTAAAACCAGGGAGATGAAAGTGAATGAAAGAAGTCACAGGCAGAAGAGAAAGGAGGAAGAAGTGTTGAGAAGAAGCAAGCAAATGGGTATGTCTACTTGGTTTGAAGGGCCTGGAATTGTGGCGATGGGAACAAAAAAGATGGGGAAGATGGAAGGGATACCATGTAGGAGACATCATTCAGAGTGTCTAATGCCACATCTCTATTCTGAGAACAAATGAGTGGACCCTGGACTGACATATTTGTATTACACAAGTCTGTCCCTTGTTCATAGCTGATTGACATCTGACCAAAACTGGGCAGATCATCCTCTCCTGAGAATGTGTAATTTGAGATGTCTATTAAGTTTGAAATCTTCCCAGGAACGAAGATGGTGTTAATTTAGAAGATACGTTGACCACATAAAAATAAAAACCATAGGGCAGCTTTGGGACAAAGATAGAGGTCGCCAGGGATGATGCTTCATTTCTTGATGACTTTCTGGTCCTTAGTCCCAATTCTCCCTCGAAGCCCTTTTTCATTTCTTGCCTTTTGAGTCTGTAAAACAATCACAATGTCCAATAGCAAGATTGCGACTTGTAATAAGAAATATATATATTAGGTCTTCCTTCTCATTTCTGGCCCAGGGCTCCTAACACTTGGTATTTCCTAAGTGATGAGAACCATAAAGGTGTCTTTTGTTATGTTAATGTATGACTTTTGGACCATACTTAAGGATAGGGCTGGTAGCCAGGAGAACTAATTGTCTGATTGGAGGCTTGGAACTTTCAGTCCCATTCCACCATCCAAGAAGGGGAGAGGGGCTGTCACCAGTGATTTAATTAATCATGTCTATATAATGCAACCTCATAAAAACCAAAAAGGAGGGGTTTTGATGAACTTCTGGGTTGGTGAACATGTGGAGATTTTGGGAGAGTGGCCACTCACTTTGAAAAGTCATAGAAGCTTCACACCCTTCCCTTACTCCTTGCTCTATGCATCTCTTCCATCTGACTGTTCCTGAGTTATATCCTTTGATAATAAAACATTAACCTAGTAAAAAAATGTTTCTCTGAGTTCTGTGAGTCACACTAGCAAATTAATTGAGCCCAAGAAGAGGGCTGTGGGATCCTCCAGTGTATACCCAGTGGGTCAGAAGCACAGGTGATAACCTGGGCTTGCAACTATCTGGTGTGTGCGTGTGTGTGTGTGTGTGTGTGTGTGTGTGTGTGTGTGTGTGTTGGGAGGGAGCAATGGCAGTCCTCTATGACTGAGCTTTTAACTTGTGGGATTTCCAGGTAGATAGTGTCAGAATTGAGTTGAATTGTAGGAAACCTAGAAGGTGGAGAATTGCTTGGTGGTGAGGGGAACCCTCCCCCCGCCCCCACACACACACACTGGAATTGAAGTCAGAATCATTACCAACAAATTCCTTTTGCTAAAGCCAATTTGAAATGTGTCTGTTACCTGCATCAGATTTAGTAGAGTCTCCACTACCAAGGGTAGAAGTGGCAGGCTGCGTACTTATCTTTGCTGAGATTCCAGAATTTGTGTTCAGAAGAAATGCCACATTAGAGCTAAGGCAAATGACCAAAATCAGGATTACTGATACATAGGGGTGGGAGGAGGTATGGAATCATGCAACTGTTACCGGACTAAAGGGATCCATCTGTCTACCTGCAGTGCATCAGAATCCATTAAGACACCAACAGCATTTTGCAGCAAAGAAAGTAAGGGTTTATTTTCAGGAAGTGGCCCACACCCAGAGACACAGGTGAGCTAATGCTCAAAGACCTGGCTCCCAGATGGCTTCCAGGGTATGGGTTGTGTTGGGGGAAAATTATTAATCATGTTGACTAAGAGAATTAGGGTTGTGGTCAGGGTCGTGGTCCCTACCGATTGGTTGGCTCTAGGGTAGTGGGTAGTTGATCAGTGCATCTGGTCCTGATATCAGCCATGGGGTTGCTTCCCCTGGTTTCCCCCATTTTCTGCACCTGGGGCTGAAACGCAACTGAGGAGTAGATGTTACTTCTAGTTTGTCCAAAACTCTGTCTCTGTGGTCAACAGGCCCAAGGGTTTATTCTAAGATTATTTGATGTTGATCAGGACCTCAGTGTCCTGAGCGCTTAATGATTAAGGGAACAGTCTTGCCAGGGAGGAGGCAGGTGAGGCAGGGTGCTAGATGGGGCAAGTTTTTTCTTTTAAGAATGCCATTCAATGGTGTTTTTAAAAATTTATTGTTGAAACTATTACATAGATCTTCCTTTTCCCCACATTAACGTCTTCCAGCCCGTTCCTGTCCCCTTCCCCCACAGGCCCTCACCACCCCATCGTCTGTGTCCATGGGTTATGCATATATGCATACAAGTCCATTGGTTGATCTCTTCCCTCCCCTGCCTTCCCTCTGAGGTTCAACAGTTTGTTCATGCTTCTATGTCTCGGGGTCTATTTTTGTCCATCAGTTTATTTGGTTCATTAGATTCCACATATGAGTGAGATCATGTGATACTTATCTTTCTCTGCCTGGCTTATTTTGCTCAGCATAATATTCTCCAGGTCTGGATGGGGCCAGTTTGAATCAAAAGGAAAGAAAGTATAAAATAGAGTTTCTGCGTGGTTGCACAAGAGAAATAAAAAGATATAGAAGGCAGAAAGAAGGCAGAATAAGTTTGGTAGAAATTCTAAAGGGCTTTCCATGGAGTTTTGAAGCACATTTGGCTTATATAGGGTTGCTGAGTGCATTCAGAGCTGCACTGGGTAACAGTGACTGATTGAACATGGGGGCAAGAACCCTGAAATACTGCCAGGTTCTGAAGTACCTTCTAAGTTATCTAATCTATAATAATAAAAGCATAACATGTTAATTAGACCGGACAGCTGAACAACCTTCCAGATGTCATTCCAGACATCCTTCCGGACGGAACTGTGGCAGCGGGGGCCGAGGCAGAGGCAGTTAGGGGCGATCAGGCAGGCAGGCGAGTAGTTAGGGGCAATTAGGCAGGCAGGTGAGTGGTTAAGGGAGATTGTGCTGGCAGGCAGCATGGTTAGGGGCAATCAGGCAGGCAAGCGAGCGAGCAGTTAGGAGCCTGCGGGATCGGGCCTAAACCAGCAGTCAGACATCCCCAGAGGGGTCCTGAATTGCGAGAGGGTGCAGGCTGGGCTGAGGGTGCAGGCCATGCACGAATTTCATGCACCGGGCCTTAGTACTGGTATAAATTTGTTAGTAAGTACTGTAATTAAATAATTAAGATTATTGTCATTGCTGGATATATTTTAGTACAGTCCAACTTAATGACAATAACAAGTGTTTACTGAGCATGTATTTATGTACTAAGCATTGTGTTAAGTACATTATCTATATCTATAATTCTTCAATAATAATATCTCTAATAACTATGTAAAGCAATTGCTATTATATCTGTCTTATGTAGTTATGGTTCATAGAATGAATGGAACTATTTCAGAAAGTCTGAACTTTATTTTGTTTAGAAGCCAGGTTAGACTTAACTTTTCATGTCTTTTTTATGAAGTAATGCAAATACACACACACAAATATAATAAAATGGAGGTTTTATAGAAACAAGTACATTGCCTGGGTACATGTGGTGCCACTTTTCTGGGCTCACAAAATGGACCGATCACAGAAAGCACCAAAGATCAGGCAGTTCTAACCAAGCTCACAAATGTGGATGGAGGAAAATTCCAAGAACCTGGACAAGAGATCTCATACTTCTGCTTTTTAAAGCGAAACTTGTCTCAGCCTTGCTATGCCTGTGGAGCTTGGTACAGAAAGCTGTGCCTGACATATCTCATCTTTAATTCTTTTCTATCTACTTCCTTTCTAAATAAAGGACATGAGTTATTGCAGCACCAGTCATTTATATTCCAGGAGTACTTATAGAAAAGAACAGAGCTTTTGTTTTCCTTGTTCATCCTGTGGTCGAGGTGCTAATGAGCAGAGAAATAACCTAAAGGCAAGTTACACTTAAGAATCAGGAATAGGAATTGAGGTCTCTGAATTAGCTACAGAATTAATGTTCAGGCCCCAAATGATTGCAAGTTTTATGAACGTAAAAGGAAAGAAAATGATATTAAAAGTATTTATTTAAAAATTTTAGTGCTTTATGAATGCCAAAGGATTTTTATGAAAGGTATATGACCTATTTTTTTTATCCATGAAGCCTCCTTAATTTTTTTTCCTAATGAAAGTCATCAAAGACAATGAGTATCTTTCTGATGATAAAACTATAACCATGTGGTTTGGAAAGGTGTGTAATATGGCAATTAGATAGCTTATTCCTAATCATTACCATAGCAAGATATTCTGAGAATTTTAAAAGAAAATAGGAATAAATAGTTTATACCATTTGGGAAAAAGATAAAATGGAGAACTATTAATTAAGATATATTAGTAGAAGTGGGAATAATCTTTTTTAAAAATATCAAGAAAATTCAATTAAATATTATTTATTGCAATGAAATATTTTAGTCCCAAACACTTACTTGAACTTTGTTCTTTTTATTTACAGGACAATTAATGGCACAATCTCCAATATTAAATTTGAGAGGATTAGGTCATCTAGTGGTACAGAGACCAATCTATCAGGTCTCCTTATAGATAGGTCTACATGTGGCTTACATTTGATGAGCACTGTGGTTTACATTTGATGCTAAATGATGATGGGAATTATTTTGAGTGGGTCCCTTATTTTTTTACAACAAGAACTGTCACACAAATATCACTGTTGCCACAGACAATCTTTTGTAAAAGCATATTGTTGTTTTTTTCTAATGTAGAGAAAGGAGAAATTCATCAGAATTACTGAAAACAACACAAAGGAAATATCTGATTTGAGATAGAAAGAAAAATTTTAAATAATTACTTTTATATTCAATAATCAGTTTCATGTGATTCAATTTCTTCAATAAAACGAAATGTTGGGGCATCCAGGTGGCTGCCTAATGGCTAAGATTTAGGCCTGGCAGACTTTTATTTGCATCATTTACTTAACTAAAAAATTACAATTCCAAATAATCAAGGTTTATTAATTAATTAATTAATTTAGCAAATAGCTCTTATGTGCTGGGGATGGAAATGTAACAAATTTACTAGTATCTAACAGTTTGAACTAATTGGGGAATAAACATGAAGTGGTTTTATTTTTCTCTAATCATTGCTCTCTCAACAGAATCTTAGACAAATGTCTAACTTTCTAGTCACCTTCAGATATTAAACCATCAGTCTGTTTGGATCTCATCTTCTCTCCTTCCAGTCTGGCTTGATTGTGGTTCAAGAGACAAGTACCGAAGGACAAGAAATGTTTTTTCGCCAATCTCCCCTCCCTCTCCCTCTTTAAGCTCTCTTGGATTTGAGGGCAGGAGGAAAGATGAAAGAGAAAGAACACGTCTTTTTATTTAGTTGAGCCCATTACTGAAATTGCTGTGTATCACTGCTTCTTTGGTTAATGTTGACTGGACATTTGTACCCTCTGTGTGACAGGTTCCAACTACTAGGACTGTGGGGCAGTCTGGGATTCTTAGAGGAACCACTCATTGACACCCTCAAGATGGTGTACCCCATTGTCTTTTGTTGCTGGGGTCATTTCAACCAGCAGAATTCCCATCTACATGGGGCATCAGCAAGATGACTAATACCCTCTTGCTCTCCTGATATTTGACCCATGGGGAAATCTTGCATTTCCCAAACCCCTTTTCTATTTTTCTATATCCCCCGCCAATTGTTATTTTTTTGCTTATATTGTTGCAGGAAAATTAAAAAGACCACTTCCTAGGAAGATACCCACCTGGAGAATGAGATTCCAGTCTCCCTGTATTATAACTTATAATTATAGAGTTTATAAGTTAATAATTCTAAAAGTGTTTTTTGTATGTGTGTGTGTTCTGTTCATGACTTGAGGGTGAAGCATAAGTTGAGGGAGTTTCTAGATCACAACACAGGAAGGGGGGATGCAGATGGAATTGGAAGAATCCCTGGGTTGAGGAAATAGAGCGGAGAGCACAGGGAGAAAGCAGCTGGGATTCACAGGAAAGAGTCCCATAGAGAAAAGACATACACAAAGTGAAAACTCCTTAGAGCTGCAGGGAGTTTCAAGCACAACCATGCAAGGAAAGAATATTACCTTTGGTCAGGAAAATGTGCCTTTGGCTGGGAAAAAACTACTCAAGCGGATTAGAAATAATGGGGCTAGGAGTGATTCCAATTCCCCACCAGACCTCAACGCTTATGGGGCATTAGATAGAGTATATAAAAGCTACTTGCTTCAATAATGGGAATTAATTAGTTCTAGAATAAGCACTGCTCTGCTTCTCTCTAACAATCTTATAAGCAAGACACAAAAGAATCACCTTGTTTCTAAGTACCTTAACAAAGCCCAACAATGTTTATAGAAATACAAAAATATCTAGGACCTAACAAATTAATATTTGCAATGTACCCAAGCAAAAATTACCAGCTATACAGAGAAACAGGAAAATATCAGCTTCAATGGGGAGAAAATTCATCAATTGAAACTGACCCAGAACTGACACAAAATTAAAATTAGCAGATAAGGAGACTAAAACAACTGTTATAATTGTATTCCATATCATCAAAAAGTGAATAGAAACATTGAAGATATTAAAAAAGGTCCAAATCTAACTGCTAGAAATAAAACAACAATATATGAGATAAAAACATACTAGATGGGAATAATAACACTAGATATGTGGAAGAAAAAAATAATGAACTTGAAGATATTAATAGAAACAATCTAAAATGAAACAAAGAAAAAAAGAGAATTTAAAAAAATAGAGAGGCAGCCAAGTAGTCTAATATAGATGTAATTGGAGAGGAGAGAGAGAGAGAGGAATATAAAAAATATTTGAAAATAATAATAGCCAAAAATTTGATGGAAAAAAGAAACCCACATAGCCAAGAAACTCAATGAAGCCAAAGCACAAGAAACAAAGAAAATTACATATAGAAACAGCATCATATTCAAGCTGTTCAATCTCAACAATGAAGAAAAATATCATAAAATCAGTCAAAGGAAACAGGAACAAAGATAAATATAAAAGCAGATTTCTCAATGGAAACAATGCAAATGAGAAGATGGTGGGGCAATATCTACAAAATACTGAAGGTGAAAAAATGGTCAACCAGAATTTTATACCCAGTGAAAATATCCTTTCAAAACCAAAGGCAAAATATTTTCAGACATACAAAAGTTGAAATAATTCATCACCAGCAGAACTTCACTGCAAGAAATGTTAAAGGAAGTCCTTTAGATAGAAGAAAAATGACACAAGATGAGAACTATAAATCTGCACAGAAGAATGAAGAGCAACAGAAAATGCTATCTACATAGGAAATTATGTTTTTCCTTAATATTTTATATCTTTAAAATATAATTGACTTTTAAAAAAATATATTTTTATTGATTTCAGAGAGTAAGGGAGAGGAAGAGAGAGATAGATACATCAATGATGACAGATAACCATTGATCGATTGCCTCCTGCATGATCCACACTGGGGATTGAGTCCACAACCCAGACATGTGCCCTGACCAGGAATCTAACAGTGATCTCTTGGTTCATAGGTCAATGCTCAACCACTAAGCCATGCCGGCCAGGCTATAATTGACTGTTGAGTTGGCTTTAGCTCAGCAGTTCCTTCGAATCAAGCCAGTTTGCTTGTTAACCACTCTTGCTTGCAAGTTTAAGACCCGAGGGCACTCTCCAATCCTTAAAAAAAAGTATATATATATATATATATATATATATATATATATATATACACACTTTTTTGGATGTCATCATTTTACTTTTATATATTTTATAATTACCACATTACATTATTATTTTTGTATAAAGTCTATTTTATATATACATCAAAAACCACCCAGCTTCTGTGGCTTAGTGATTGAGCATCAACCTATGAGCCAGGAAGTTACGGTTTGATTCCAGGTCAGGGCACATGCTAGGGGTGTGCAGGTGGCAGACAATCATTGATTCTCTCTCATCTTTGATGTTTCTATCTCTCTATGTCTTCCTTCCTCTCTGTAATAAGTAAAAATATATTAAAAATAAAAAAGCACAAAGACTGTGAAGGGAAAAATGGATTTATAATTTTGTAAGTTTCTTATACTATATGTGAAATGGCAAACTATCACTTGAAGGTAGACTGTGAGATATTAAAAATGTATGCAGTGGAACTTTGTTTCTCTAACTTAATTTGTTCTGGGAGACTATTTGAAAACTGAATCATTTTTTTCCCATTAGAAATAATGTAAATTGAATCAATCCACTCCAGACCCCCAAATGATTTCCTGTTTTAACCTTTATTATATACAGTACATGTCTATTGTACTGTTTAATCTATAAATAAACACTTTAAAAACAAAAAGGACATAAAATGTAAATGAAAATATAACAAAAAGGAAAGGAAATGTACAGTAAAAAATAAAAATTTAATAATAATTATAAACAGAAAAAAAAAGAAAATATTTCCAGCATAATATCCTGAGATTTTAATAGTGATAACCTGATACATACTCATGCATTCTCTTTGTTTGCCAGCTGAGAGATGCATAACTGATACATAACAGGTATCATTATAAAAGGGTTGTCAGGTTGAGAAGCTAATTGTTTGAGATGGGAGAAGTTAGAGAAATGAGATTCCACTGTACTGGAAACCCTAAAGCAGACGTCCTCAAACTACGGCCCGCGGGCCACATGTGGGTGTTTTTGCCGTTTTGTTTTTTACTTCAAAATAAGATATGTGCAGTGTGCATAGGAATTTGTTCATAGTTTTTTTTAAACTACAGTCCGGCCCTCCAATGGTCTGAGGGACAGTGAACTGGCCCCTGTTTAAAAAGTTTGAGGACCCCTGCCCTAAAGCAACCCCTAAAATATCAAGAAAAATATAAAGCTAATTAGCTAACAAAAGAGATAAATTATAATATAAAATGTTCAATTAATACAAAAGAAGGCAGAAAAGAAGAAAAAAATGAACAAAGATGGAAAATCAGAAAGCAAATAGCAAGATGATAAATTTAAACCTTATCCTATATAATAAAGAGGTAATATGCAAATTGACCATCACTCCAACACACAAGATGGCGGCCCCCATGTGGTCAAAGATGGCCGTCCCCATGTAAACACAAGATGGCCAGCAGGGGAGGGCAGTTATGGGCGATGAGTCCAGCAGGGGAGGGCAGTAGGGAGGGACCAGGCCTGCAGGGGAGGGCAGTTAGGGGTGACCGGGCCTGCAGAGGAGGGCAGTTGGGGGCAACCAGGCCTACAGGGGAGGACAGTTGGGGGGGACTCAGGCCAGCAGGAGAGGGCAGTTAGGGGTGACAGGCCTGCAGGGGAGGATAGTTAGGGGCGACCAGGCCGGCAGGGGAGGGCAGTTAGGGGTGACCAGGCCAGCAGGGGAGGGCAGTTAGGGGCAATCGGGCCAGCAGGGGAGCAATCATGCGTTAATCAGGCTGGCAGGGGAGTGGTTAGGAGGTGATCAGGCTGGCAGGCAGAAGTGGTTAGGGGCAATCAGGCAGGCAGGCAGGCGAACAGTTGGGAACCAGCAGTCCTGGATTGTGAGAGGGATCCCAGATTGAAGAGGGTGCAGGCTAGGCTGAGGGACACACACCCCCCATGCACGAATTTCATGCACCGGGCCTGTAGTCTATACTAATAAAAGCCTAGGTGGCCTTCACACCCTCACATCATCACAAGATGGCCGTCCCCCATCGTCACAAGATGGCCACCACAAGATGAACATCATAAACTGATAAACAAAAATAGATCCAGAGACAGAGAAGCATCAAACAGACCATCAAACCTCAGAAGGAAGGTAGGGGAGGGTGGGGGTAAGGGGGAGAGATCAACCAAAGGACTTGTATGCATGCATATACGCCTAACCAATGGACACAGACAACAGGGGGGTGAGGGCATGAGTGGGGTGATGGAGGAGGTAATGGGGAAATAAGGACTCATATGTAAAACCTTAATCAATAAATAAATTTAAAAAAAAAAGCCTAGGTGGCCCTCATGCCCTCACGTCATCAAAAGATGGCCGCTCCATGTCATCACAAAGATGGCCACCCCCATGTCATCACAATATGGCCATCACAAGATGGCTACCACAAGATGACCGGCAGGGGAGGGCAGTTGTGGGCGATCAGGCCTGCAGGGGAGGGCAGTTAGGGGCAACCAGGCTGGCAGGGGAGGGCAGTTGGGGGTGACCAGGGCAGCAGGGGAGGGCATTTGGAGGCCATCAGAATGGCAGGGGAGGGCAGTTGGGGGAGAGATCAGGCCAGCAGGGGAGGTCATGTGGGGGAGACCAGGCCAGCAAGAGAGGGCAGTTGGGGGCAACCAGGCCTGCAGGGGAGGGAAGTTAGGGGCCATCCGGCCAGCAGGGAAGGGCAGTTGGGGGCGATCAGGTTGGCAGGGGAGCAGTTAGGGGGCGATCAGGCTGGCATGCAGAAGCAGTTAGCGGCAATCAGGCAGGCAGGTGAGTGATTAGGAGCCAGCAGTCCCAGATTGTGAGAGGGATCCCAGATTGGAGAGGGTGAAGGCTGAGCTGAGGGACACTCCCCTCCAGTGCACAAATATCGTGTACCGGGCCTCTAGTACCTTTATAAATATATTTAAACTTACGTTGTTTATTTTTCTCCTTTGATACTTCAGACATTGGATAAGAATAACAATAAGAAT
Organism: Cnephaeus nilssonii; assembly: GCF_951640355.1. NCBI lineage: Eukaryota > Metazoa > Chordata > Mammalia > Chiroptera > Vespertilionidae > Cnephaeus > Cnephaeus nilssonii. The sequence goes on from NC_137078.1 coordinate 34,999,649, forward strand.
AACAATGCTCACTGAGGCTTCGCAGTAAAAGTTACTGGGCCAGGCTCTACATGCATAATCTAATTTCTTCACAACACATTTTAAGGTGGATATTATTACTTTCTTTTTATAAGTGAGGAAGCAGAGGCATGAAGAGGTTCATTGACTCACCCAGGTGTACTAGGCTCCAACACAAGTCTGGATAATGCCAAAGCCCATGCTCCTAGCTGTACTTTATAGGGCTACCCACCACCTCTCTCCCAATAATAAATACAATGATGACTTTGAAAGTCCTATTTCAGAATATAGTAAGTAAAGAAACCAGACACTCACTCAGCATAATTATTCTGTGAGGGTTTCAGAGATTACTTTGATATAATAATTTTGTGGGTAGAAAAAGGAAGAACCTGATGCCTTCAAAAGAAAGCAATTAACATGAATATGTTAGGCACTTAACTATGCACAAAGCTTGGAAACACTACTTCAAATTATAGTTTTTCCATAATGTCACTTGGTCTAGTTAACTTTAATTTATAAGAAACCAAAATCTATAAACTTCAGTCACAAAAACTATAAATTTTAAAATATTTTCTCTTGTACTGCTTAGGTGAAGAGTAAGCTATAGTAAGGTGTCTGCTTGTTTTTCACTCACTTTCAATAAGAAAACAAGGTTAAGGATTTATAAGAAAATTATTTTAAACCCCAAATAGAACAAAGAACATTCAGAGAAAAATCTTGCTTTACACCTAACTCCAGCAGCTTGTCGGAAGTATACAGAACTCTCAGCAGGCAAATATGAACTGTTTTTGCCATACCCAGCAGACCTTGTGCTACAATCCTGAGACATAAAGCAACTCATCAAAGCAGGAATCATCTAGAGAGAGAAGGAGAACCAGCACATCACTTAAGGCATTGGCTTTAAAATATTAAAGATGAAGCAATACTTAAGAAAGCACTCTGTGGCTATTGTTAAAATGGAATTTGCTCAGGGATGTGGTTTAGTGTTCTGAAATAACTAGTTCCCTGAAGCTGTCTTAGTCTAGCCCCACTCTTCTGTTCTTGGCACACTCTGATTAAAGGGCTGCAGAATCACAGACAACATTGGTCCCTGTTTATTCTTCCTTACTGCTGAAGTTCTATTTCCAGTCAACATCATAGTATACTAAAGTCCGGGGTGGGGGATGGGGGGGGGAGACACCTTTTTCAGCATTAATGGTGCCAATTTTGGTGGTTTTTAATATTGGTTTGAATAAACTAGATAAGCTGTATCATTTAATTCTTAATTTTAATAAACAGTGATAGTAATTTACCAGCACATTGTTATAAAACATTTAGTTGAGTTGTATGATCTCTAGCATGTTTTTCTTTTCCATTATTTGGCATGGAAATGATGTTTACTCTTTATATTAAAGAAGTCATTGTTTTCTACCATGAATTAATAACACATTTTTAGAAAGTCATTGTATTTTTTCTTCCATTACTAATAAGTCTTGCATTATAATATATGCTGGGGCTCTGGGTCTGGCCAGAAGTAGCAAGCTGTTCAGAACTCAGGGTTCAGTTTCATCTTCAAAATGTTTCTCAGAGGACAAAGCCCAATATATCAGCAATAGTTCAGAATGAGTGGTTGAATATATAGTGTGACTCAGAACTTAGCCTTCTACAGTCAATCACCTTTTGAAAAGTAGGCAAGAAAAAGAGAGACGTCTTATTCAAAAAAAAAAAAATGCTAAAAGTTAGGAAGATGTCCAGAATAGTTTTGTGTTTGATTAAAAACCAGAACTAAAAGATTTAAACAACTCATCAAGAACCGAACCAAATATCTGTTGTTGCTACTAAACAATCCTTCTTACACAGAGGGGGTAAGGAGAGGAAATGCTATATCTCTGCATTCAGGAGAGGGAAATAAATAATTCCTGGTTATTAATCCACCTACCATGAGAAAAACAGCACCTAATTTAAACTGATATTTACCAAAATGAAGGACACTAAATACGGGTAAAAGGGATTACCATTTCCTTCCAATAGAAAACAAATATTTTTTATCCAGGCAAATAGATATGAATAGTATCACTGATCAGGGCAGCAAATCCACAGTGATATAAATATGGCACTTAAATGAGTCTTCATGGAACCTCTGGCTCCGAAGATCCCCTTTCTCTGAATAACCCTGGGGGCATGGGAAGGGGGATGGAGAAAAGGCAAAGATCTAGGCGGCTGCAGTCCTGGGCCCTGGCAATAGCTTCTGCCTTAGCCTTAGGCAGAGCCACTCTGCTTACTGCTTGCTTCTTACTTTGGGCTTTTACACAGAATTATCTTTGAAAACAGATTAGCATCATTTAAACAAAAGCTGGGAAACTATCTATCTTATAAACTCTCCACTGTGTGCTAACAAGAAGAATAAAATGTGAGAAATCTGGTCACCTTTGCCCTCATTCCCAATCAGGGGCAAATTCATTTGAAATTGAATTTACAACCCAGACCATTACTCACTCCCAGTACCCCCATCCTTATCTATATCTGCACCCACTTTCATCCTCTCTCTATTATATGAATAATACATGTTGTTTTTAAAATCAGTATACACTGGCCCGCTGGTGTGGCTCAGTGGTTGAGCGTCACCCCGCCAACCAGGAGGTCACAGTTCGATTTCCAATCAGGTCACATGCCTGGGTTTTGGGCTCTGTCTCCAGTAGGGAGTGTACAGGAGGCAGCGGACCAAAGATTCTCTCTCATCATTGATATTTCTGTCTCTCTCTTCCTCTCCCTTCCTCTCTGAAATAAATTATATACTCATTTCTTTTCAAGCTTTTTCTGTTTTACCAATACTCAGAGTCTGTGGGATTCTCTCACCAATTTCTCAATTGAAATTTTGAACTTAGTTTCTTTCTGAAAATCAATAGTCAAATTTATTATTATCCTCTCATTTCTTACTTTGCTCATCTCTTAAAGTTGTTTAGTCATTATTTCTTTAAGTTTATTGATTTTTAGAGAGAGGGAAAGGGAGAGAAACATCAATGTGAGAGAGCACAGGATGGATCGGCTGCCTCCTGCATGCTCCCTACCAGGGATCAGGCCCGCAACCCTGTGCCCTTGACAGGGAATCAAACCAGCAACCTCCTGGTGCATAGAATGATGTCCAACCAACTGGGCCACACAAGGCAGAGCTCATTTTATTTTTTGATCTTTCTCTTATACTTCTCTTATACTTTATTGATAAAACTAGAGGCCCACTGCACGAAATTCATACAAGGTACTCAGCCCCCACAGCCCCGGCTTCATCTGGAAGGATGCCTGGAAGGTCATTCGGCTGTCTGGTCTAATTAGCATATTATACCTTTATTGTTATAGATAAAGTATATTATTTGCAATATTAAACATATAGTTCAAATTGGTCATATTTTCCAGATATCCTCATTTCCTTTCTACTAGTTTGAACAGAAGAATGTCAATTCTTTCTGCAAACTGTTATCAAAATACTGATTGCTCCTTGTTTAAAGCTAAAATTTAGCATTTTACCTGTGATAAGATTGTTTGATTCCTTCTGACATTTTTGCTAAGCTTTTGAATATTATTAGATACTTTTAACAACTTCAGTATTCTGTCATCAGTCCTCAAGTGGCATATCAACCTTTTAGAAAAGAGCCTAGTGTCTAAGGGCATGGAACCTGGGCATGGTGCTGGTACTAAGGAAACTCAAGGGGCGTTGGAGCATAACCCCAGATATTGTGCCATTCTCGTCTGCTCAAATCTTGATGAGGCTGAGAAATATTTTAATAAGAAAAGCAGGTGTTTTCAAGGCTCCTCTAAGGATTTCCCTTCCCTGCCCCTCCCCTCTCTTCTCCTCATTTTCCTCCTCCTTTCTCTTCTTCCCACACACACTGTTATCACTAGAGATGCTGTGAGTTATCTCCTGCCCTGAAGATATTTAATAGCAGCTTAACAGCGTTTTAATCGAGTTGGCTTAGACATAGTTGATTTAGTCTAAATATGAACAGGGCCATTATGGAATGCAAATAAAAGACTTCCCATCTAAGCTCTGGAGATGATGGAGGCAGGGAAACTATACCCAAGGAGGAGTCCAGCCTACAGCTGGCTGTTTAGCTAATGAGAACAAGATATATATATATATATATATATATATATATATATATATATATATATATATATATATATATATATCAGGAAGATAGGCCTTCCTCATAGATAAGGGTCAAATTTTCTCATTAAAAATAAAGCAAGGTCAGAGGTCAGAATTCTTTAATGGTGAGAGACTATTTAAAAGAGTACTTTTAATTGGATATGGCTCATCAAACTATCTTATTTATGTTTGATGATATTGGGGGAGGGTGTTTTATCAGAAAGAACTTTTGAAAGTTGCCATATTATCATTAAATATTACTTTTAAAACATCCATATGTACACATATCAGTACCTAAAATACAAAAGAGTATTTTTAACAGAATTAGATCCTGACTTCTAGGAATTTATATGTAAAATTGGTGTTTTTTACTCAAACTAACAAGTAAATGTAAACAATAGTATCCTGCACATAATAGGAATAAATAGCAAACTCTGTGGCTCTGGCCAGGTAGTTCAGTTGGTTAGAGTGCCATCCCCATATGCTAAGGTTGCAGGTTCAGTCCCTCTCAGGGCACATATAAGAGTCAAGTATAGTGACCAACTTTGAATCCTTATGGTCTAGAAATAAGCCATAATTTTCTGACTTGCACTCTGGAGTTAAGACTTCTAGAGTGCCTCTTCACAGACAATTAGCTGGCATTTTAAGATGAAATGTTGTGAAAAATAGCTACATTTAAAACCTCAGAGTTTTAAAGTGTTTTATACTACAATATGCTGCAGTAGGCAAGAAAACAAGACCAAGCAGAACATCATTTTTTCCCCCCTGAGAAACCCTTGAAAGGAACCTATAAAAAGTTGAATAAGGCATAGATGTTGGCAGTTGCTCTTGATCTTGGGAAATGCAGTGTCTATTATTTATAAAAATACTAGTGGCCCATTGCACAAAATTCAGGCACTTTGGGGGGGTCCCCTCAGCCTGGCCTGTGCCCTGTCATAGTGCAGGAGCCCCATGATCCATCACCCCAAAGAGGTAGGCCCCGCCCACCCCAAAGAGGTAGGCTGGGGCTCCTCAATGGATTACCCCAAAGAGGTAGGCTGGAACCGGGGGTCCCGCCTCTACACCAAGTAGAGCCACAGGAACCCCAGACCTCGCCACGTGGAGGTCTCCTGGTGATGGATTGTGACAGTGTGACACAAGTCTCTGATGCTGCAAGTCCCCGCCCACCCGCACCTGCTGCACACACAGCCTGCTGATCAGTCATTATGCATGAGGGCATCTTGACCATTTGCATATTACCCTATTATTAGTATAGATAACCAACTTGTGAACATGTTTCTAATATGAAAAGAAATACAAGGCAAGTAACTTTATAGGAAGGAAAACACCTCCATAATCAGTTTGAACTGATTACATTTATACATCAAGAAAATTAAGTTAAGGGACCCTTTCTCCCTCCCTACTTGGGAGTCCATTCTGTGGGACTCTTTCCCTCTCCCCAGGTGGGAGTCTGTACTTGTTCTTCAATAAATTTCCACCTTTGCTATATATATATTAAAAAAAAGATAATTAAGTTAATAACCATAATCTAATTTTGTTGAAACAGAATAGAGTATTCTAAAAGATAAGGAATGGAAACACACACATACACGCACACACACACACACACACACACACACACACACACACCATGTTTAAAAACATCCACACAAACATTCAATTAATAAACATTTAGGGCTTTAGTTCTTTGACTTGCATTAGTGATTCTTAACTTTTAGAAATGGAGACTGTGGCTCTGGCCAGGTAGTTCAGTTGGTTAGAGTGCCATCCCCATATGCTAAGGTTGCAGGTTCAATCCCTCTCAGGGCGCATATAAGAGTCAACCACTGAATGCATAAATAAGGGAACAACAAATCAATGTTTCTATCTCTCTCAAATTAATAAATAAAAGTTAAAAAAAAAAAGGTGACTATGGTTCTTACTTAAAACCAAAAGATCAATGGGAGAGGAACCAAGATGGCGGCAAAGGTAAACAACTAAACTGCCGCCTCACACAACAAGTTCAAAACTACAACTAAAAGACAAAACATCTACCACCCAGAACCACGGGAAAGCTGGCTGAGTGGAAGTTTTACAGCTAAAAAAGGAAAGAGAAAGGAGCACAAACGCTGAAAAGCTGAGGTACGGAGGCGCGCGAATCTGGCTGGTGGCAGGCGACTGGGCGCGAGGCTTTTTTTCAACCCAAAGGGAGACAAGCTCCTGATCACTCTGAAATCTAGTTTCTGGGGAGACACGGGGGACCCAGACGCCTACGGGGAGAAGCTGGACTGTCAGCCATCGGGTTGGAAAGTGAGAGTGACTTTTTTGCAGAGGTGCGCCCAGCAATCATTGTTTACTGCGCTGGAGCGCGGGACGCAGGGACTTGGAAACGCGGAAAGGCAAAGACGGCTGACGGCAGCCATAGCCGTTTGCCACGCCCTAGCCTAGTGATGTCCTGAGACCCCGCCCCACACATTCTACAAACCCTCCCAGGCTCCACACAGCGGCTTTTGCATATAAATGGCCTGTTTTGTGGAAGCTTAACCAAATAAACTGCAGCTCCAGTCAGAATGCTCCAAAACCGCCAAACCCCAAGCAAAGAGGAGAAAACTGTAGTTCTTGCTGTAGCTCCTGCTGGGTGGCCTCAGACAGTAGTTGACCTGCACCCCATTGGAGATCCAGAACTAGTGTTATCTAGTGGTCGGTGTGAGATGACACCAGATTTCAACTACTCTCATAAGGGACACATTCAAGAGGCAGACTCAGTGAGCACCAAAGCCCTGCTGGAACAAGTCCTGCCCCATAAACGTGTCTCCAGCACAGCAATTCTTCTGTTATAGACACAGTGGGTCCTCACAGCCAATTGGCCTGGAGGTCAATTCCTCCCAGTGACACCAACAACAATCAAGACTTAACTACAACAAGGCTGTACACACAGTCCACAAAGGGGTGCACCAAGAGTGTCCACCTCAGGTAACTGGGAGGCTGACCCATTGAACCAATAGGACACCTAGTACACAAAGCTACCCTACCAACTCAGGGAAGCAGCGAAAATGCAGAGACAAGGAAACAGATCACAAACGAAAGAAATGGAGGAGAACAAACGACTGGACATAGAGTTCAAAACCACCGTTATAAGGTTTTTCAAAAATTTCCTGGAAAAGGCCGATAAATTTAATGAGACCTTTGAGGATATGAAAAAGGACCAACTAGAAATTAAACATACACTGACTGAAATGAAAAATACTATACAGAGACCCAACAGCAGACTAGAGGAACGCAAGAATCAAGTCAAAGATTTGGGAGAAGCAAGAAGAGAAGAGAATTCAGAAAGTTGAAGATAGTGTAAGAAGCCTCTGGGACAACTTCAAGCGTACCAACATCAGAATTATGGGGGTGCCAGAAGAAGAGAGAGAGCAAGACACTGAAAACCTATTTGAAGAGATAATGACAGAAAACTTCCCCCACCTGGTGAAAGAAATAGACTTACAAGTCCAGGAAGTGCACAGAGCCCCAAACAAAAGGAATCCAAAGAGGACCACACCAAGACACATCATAATTAAAATGCCAAGGGCAAAAGACAAAGAGAGAATCTTATAAGCAGCAAGAGAAAAACAGTTAGTTACCTACAAGGGAGTACCCATACGACTGTCAGCTGATTTCTCAACAGAAACTATGCAGGCCAGACAGGAGTGGCAAGAAATATTCAAAGTGATGAATAGCAAGAACCTACAACCAAGATTACTCTACCCAGCAAAGTTATCATTCAGAATTGAAGGGCAGATAAAGAGCTTCACAGATAAGAAAAAGTTAAAGGAGTTCATCACCACCAAACCAGTATTATATGAAATGCTGAAAGGTATTCTTTAAAAAGAGGAAAAAGAAGAAAAAAGTAAAGATAAAAACTATGAACAACAAATACATATCTATCAACAAGTGAGTCTAAAAGTCAAGTGAATTAAAAATTTGAGGAACAGAATAAACTGGTGAATATAATAGAATCAGGGGCATAGAATGGGAGTGGATTGATAATTCTCAGGGGGAAAGGGGTGTCTATGTGGGTGGTACGGGAAGAGACTGGACAAAAATCATACACCTATGGATGAGGACAGTGCGGGGGGAGGTAAGGGCAGAGGGGGAGTGGGAACCGGGTGGAGGAGAGATATTGGGGGGGGGGGGAAGGAGAAACAATTGTAATAATCTGAACAATAAAGATTTATTAAATTAAAAAACAAAAAAACATAAATGAATGGAGAGATTAAAAAAAAAGATCAATGGAATTTAAAACTGAAGGCTGAAACTACAAATAACATGGCTTTGCTACAGATGCCTCTCAACAGACAGTTCCATGAAACATATTTTAGAATGACAAGGAATGTGCTTGCAAAAGATCAGAAGTTGTAAGTACACTGTGGGTGACATTAGTTATATTTTAGATTTACCAGTGATTGCTTTGATAATGGCTTTCTGATATGAAACTTATAATTTGTTTTCTGTTTCTGATAAATTATAGTGAAGACTTGATCAATTAAACATTAACTTACTTCTCTCTGTGCCACGGACTGTACCATGAATATGATGCAGTACCTTCCAGGGACAGATATGTAAGCAAATCATAACAGCACAGTACAGGATGCTACAAGGATGTTTGAGCTCTATGGGAAGAGAAAGGGTGGATGCACCCCAACGCAGGGAAGTAGAGTGGAGGGAGGAAATGAAGGCAAAGTAGTGGAAGACTTTGCAGAAGCAGTGAAGAATATTAAAAAGAACAGAATATTGAAGAGAAATTATTTACCAGAGAGATGATTGGGAGAGAAAAAAGGCATTTAGCTAGAAGGTTCAAAACATGTAAGAGCTTGAGACCTTGTCTCTCATGGCAAGTATGAAGAGTGACACATGATTAGTATGACTTGGGTATGGAAATCTCTATTGAGAGGTCAGTGATTAATTCCAGTCTATTTCTCATCTTATGCATCTTCATTTGTCAAGTCCCCTTGTTAATACCTCAGAAATATCTCTGGAGTATGGCTAACATCTCTAATTCTTTTTTTTTTGTTTGTTTTGTTGATAATCTTTACATTTTTCCATTGATCTTTTAGAGCAGCAGTCGCCAACTGGTGGTCCGCAGACCACTGGTGGTCCATGAGAAAATTTTGGTGGCCTGTAGAAAAATTTGGACATTATTTGCATTTTTAATGTTTTATTAATCCTAATAAATAATAATAAAACAAAAAATATTCTAAGAAATTCTTATATTCTGACTGAATGACAATTTTTGCCTTTACATTGCACTAAATTCATGAAATGTACTAGAGTCTAGTACATTTCATGAATTCCCCTTTCTAGTATCTAAAGAGGGGGAAACAGGAGAGGTGCAAGTGGCTTCAGTATTGTTTCGACCATTACAGCAGTCATCTGCTCCGCGATTACCGATTCTCATCCCATTGTTTTATTTCATTTGTGCACTAGTATTGTATGTAACTGTGTATTTCCTTTAACTGTTATATTTAATGGCATCAAATAGTTTGCCTTTAATAACTATCATTTCTTGTTTGGTTTTAGATTCGAATGAAATAAACCATAATGAGTGAAAAAAAGCAAAGGAATATTTTGTATTTCTTTAGTAATACAAAAGATAATGTAACTAATGATAATAGTAACAATGATAATCTGTGTACTTCACTTAACCATGAGCTGATCAATTAATCAGAGTCTCCACAGTCCCTATTAGGCACCATTAGGAAGGACATTCGAACTGGAGGCAGAGAGAAGAAAAAACTCAAAGTATCAAGAAAATATGATTTGAACTACTTGAAATTTGGATTTGTTCAAGAACCTGGTAGTGAGCTGGATCCACGGCCGCTTTGTGTTGTGTGTTCTGAGAGTTTATCCAATGATGCCATGAAACCTTCGAAACTTGAAAGACACTTGCAATCAAAACACCCGGACTTAGCTAAAAAACCACTTGAATATTTTCAAAGAATGCGTGAAAATATGCAAAAGCAAGTACTTGCTCTAACAAAAATGACTGTTGGAGAGAAATCCTTATTAAAGGCTTCTTTCTTATCTGATAGCACTTCAGATCGCGAAAAATAAAAAGCCGTATACGCTTGGAGAAGAATTAATTAAGCCTTGCATGTTACAAGCTTGTGAAGAGGTTTTGGGAAAGTAGGCTGCCCAGAAACTGAAAGCAATTCCTATGTCTGCTAACACAGAACAGAAGACATGGCTGAAGATATTGAAAATCAAGTTATAAAAATGGTGAAAAATTCTCCATTGTTTTCAATTCAACTTGAATCAAGGGACCCCTGTCTGCCAGAAGCCCCGCTCCTATGCACTGACAGCCAGCAGCGGGTATGAGTGGGGCCGGTGCCATCAGTGGGTGTGAGCGGCAGCTGCTGCCCTGATCACCCCTCAGGAACAGGGGAAGGTGGAGAAGCTCTCAGGGGTGATCAGGGCCAGCAACCATTGCTCTCACCCCCTGACAGTGCCGAGTGATCGGGACTAGCGTCAGGCACCCGCAGCGGGTGCGAGTGGGGGCTCCAGTGCCAGCTGTGGATATGAGTGGGGCCGGCACCTGCAGTGGGTGTGAGCAGCGGCTGCTGGCCCTGATTGCCCCTCAGGAGCAGGGGGAGGTGGAGAAGCCCTGAGGGGCGATCGGGGCCAGTAGCCACTGCTTGCACCTGCTGATGGCACCAGGTGTGAGTGGGGCCAGTGCCAGCAGCAGGTGTGAGTGCCTGGCGGGACCGCAGTGTGTGGGAGCAAAGAATTTTCAGTGACCACCAGAGGCTTGCTCTGATGACAGCGACCAGTGCCCCACATTGGTCTGGTGCCCCCACTCAACTGCTTCACCATCCTGCCGCAGCCGATGCCCACCATGTTCTGCACATGCCCCCTGGTGGTCAGCGCATATCATAGTGACCAGTTGTTCGGTTGTTCCGTTGTTCAGTCTATTTGCATATTAAGGTTTTATATATATAGATAGGTGCATTTCATATTAATAAAATGGAAGTTCTCTGATCATTTTACAAATATATTTATCTTTTTTAAAAAATCATATTAATGGTTGGTGGGATTTAAAATTATAAACTTGGTGGTCCATGAGGTCCAAAAGGTTGGTGACTGCTGTTTTAGAGAGAGTGGAGTGGAAGAGAGAGGAGGGAAAGACAGAGAGAAACATTGATGTGAGAGAAACACATTGATTGGTTGCCTCCTGCATGCACCCTGACAGGGCCTGGGCCAGGGAAGAGCCTGCAACCAAGGTACATGCCCTTGACCGGAATTGAACCTGGGACCCTTTGGTCCACAGGCAGATGCTCTATCCACTGAGCCAAACTGGCTAGGGCTAATATCTCTAATTCCATCTTCACTACACCAGCTCAATCCAAACCACTGTTATCTCTAACCTGAACTATTGCAATAGCTTCCTTAATTGGCACTTCTGGTGCCATTTTTATTCCCACTAAGAAAAATCTTTAAAAAACAAACAAAAAGAAACTCAGGTGGAGTTAGTTACTCTTTTACTATGGCTCTGTTTAACATGGCTTCTTTTTTAAAAAAAAATATATATATTTTTATTGATTTTTTTACAGAGAGGAAGAGAGAGAGATAGAGAGCTAGAAACATCGATGAGAGAGAAACATCGATCAGCCGCCTCCTGCACAACCCCCACTGGGGATGTGCCCACAACCAAGGTACATGCCCCTGACCGGAATCGAACCTGGGACCCTTTAGTCGGCAGGCTGACGCTCTATCCACTGAGCCAAACCGGTTTCAGCTAACATGGCTTCTGTCTGTCCACTATTCGTGCTCATCCTAGCATTTATCTCAACTATAATATCTAATTAATTGATTTGTTAACTTTCCATTTTCAGTTTTCATCTCTAGACTTTTATTGTTTTCGTTGTTAATCCTCACCTGAGGATATTTTTTCCCATTGATTTTTAGAGAGTGTGGAAGGGAGGGAGGGAGGGGAAGAGAGAGAAAGATAAACATCAATGTGAGAGAGACACATTTGATTGGTTGCTTTCTTCATACGCCCCACCAGGGCCAGGGATCAAATCTGCAGCCCAGGTACGCATCCTTGACCAGGAATCAAATCTGAAACCCTCGGTGCACAGGCTCACGCTCTAACCACTGAGCACATTGGCCAGGCCCTCTCTAGACTTTTTAAGGAAAAGCTATGTTTGTTTATATGCCCAGAAGCAATAAGGAAAGAGAAAGAAAAAGGAAAAGGGGAAAGAGATAAAAAGAGAGAAGTATGATGACTCACTGTGATGTGGTATCCTGAATGAGATCCTCAGACAGAAAGTAAGTAAAAAGAAAAAGAAAGGAAATCTGAATAATGAATGGGCTTTAATTAACAATAATGTATCAATACTGGTTTGTCAACTGTGACAAATACGTTACACTAATGTAAAACGTTAATAATAAGGAAAAACTGGGTTCACATATATGGGAACCTACTGTCTTTGCAATTATTCAGTAAATTTAAATGTATTATAAAATTAAAAGTTTATTTAAAAAAAGAAAAGAGAAGAGCAAGAAAGTAGACAATATACAGCTGAAGAAACAAGACAGAAGTTAGTTAAGAAATTCCTCATTCTCATGCTAATAAGTTTGGGTTTTTTGCTGAAATAAGGGACTAACATGATTTGTACTTTAGAAAAGATGACTCCAATGCAAGGGTCAGCAAACATTGTCTTCAAGGACCAGATGGTGAATATTTTAGCGTTGTGTGCTGCATTAATTTCCTAACACTATTGTAAACAATTCCCAACCTTGGTGGCTTAAAATATCAGAAATTAATTTTCTCACGGTTCTGGAGGCTTGATGTCCAAAATCAAGATGTCAGAAGCGCTATGTTCCCTCCAGTGGCTCTAGGGGGCAGATTCTGTTCCTTGTGCCTTCCAGCTTCTGGTGGTGCCAGGCATTCCTTGCTTTCCTTGGCTTGTGGCCACATTATCCCAATCTCTGCCTCCATCCTCACATCACCTTCTGTGTTTTCTTCTCCATGTGTCTCAAATAAGAACACTTGACATTGAATTTAGGGCTCACCTGGAAAATCCAGGATGACCTCATCTCAAGATCCTTTATTTAATCAATCACATCTGCAAAAAGGTAATGTTTACAGGTTCCAGGGATTTGGAGGTGAACATATCTCTTGGGGGCCCATTATTCAACCCACTACACAGGCCGCATGGTCTCTTTCAAAACCACTCAGTTCTGGAGTTGTAGCACCAAAGCAGTCGTGGACAACATGTAAAGGAAGGAGTGTAGCTGTGATCCAATAAAATGTTACGGCCGGCCTTGGCCCATGAGCTATAGTTTGCTGACCCCAGATGGCAGTGTGAAGGGAGAATTGGAAGGCAGCAAATGAAGGCAGTTAAGTCAGGAGGGAATGGAACAAGACAACGGCAGCAGAGGTGAAGGGGAGAGGACGGAATTGTGCATTATGGATTAGAATGAACAGGATTGGGTGATAGTACTACAGGGGAGGGATTGTTAAAGTTCATTGCAGAGGTGGAAGTCATTCTTTCACCTAATAGATTAATATTCTTTAGTTTGTGAAAGAACAACTTGAGACTTTTCTACTTTCATTACTTGAAAAAATACTAATTTTTGCCAAGGCAAGTTTATGTAACCCATACAGACGAGTAGTGAAAAATAAACAGGCTCAAAAATGCTAAGAGAACCCAACTAAAAATAAAGAATACCCAAATATTGTAATATAAAAAAAAAGTTAAGAGATTGTGCTGTTCAGCCATAACTACAGTGTATGGGACATTTTGAAGTCAGAGGAGACAACAGTTAGCCAGCTGACTTATTCCTTAGAAGGAACAAAGCCGTGTCAGGGAGGATGTCCTTTCTCATCAAACACCACACTGTGTAAATAGTCCCTCCCATCATGCAAAGAGTTGAATGGTTGAGGTTATTAATTATAATTAATACTTATCTATCCATTAATAGTTTATAAAGCTCTGACATGACATATGATATTATTTGACCATCACAACGCTTCTGAAATAGGGATGGCAGGTATTATTGTACCTGGAGTGAAGAGCAGTTAAGTGACATTTTAAAGGTCCACAGACAGCCAATTGTGATTTCCTGGTTCAAAATTCCCCAAATCTTGGGCTATTCCCTTTTTACTGTCTCTGAAGTTGGATCAGAGAGCTGTGACAGTGTGTGGCCTCTGTAGCCCGGGTGGTCAGCATGACCAGAAAGATAAAGCTGCGATTAATGAGGTTTTTAACTAGGCAGTCAGGGTGGCCTTCCAGCTGTCCTTGGAGGGCAGATGGCCAAAGAGAAAATGCAGCCCGAGATCAGAAGCAGAACACACATGGGCAGGGATGATGAGAGAAACGGGACCCAGAGCAGTGTTAGAAAATCATGGAGTGCAGAGAGATAAAGAAGCAGCAGTGTCATGAATGTAATGCAAAGAAGTGCACCAAACCCATCACTGCACCAGTTACTCACAGAGTTTCTTAGCAATGTAGCCTCCTGAGTTCCATTTTAGCAGAATCTTCTGATTCAGCCAGTCTGGGTAAGGGTCATGAAGGACTCCCTCTCTACCCCACGATATCTGATAGAGAATTTTCACCAAATAATCCAGAGGATGAAAGCAGCAGAAAGCATCTAGAGAGATTTTTTTGATGTTATGATATCAAAGCATTGGCCTATAATAACTTATATTTTTAATAAACAATAGAGGGAGTCTAGCCTCTTTTAGAAAATAACTTAATTTTTTGATACTTGCCTGTGCACAGTACAAGGCCAGGTACTGGAAGTATAGCAGTGAATAAAAAATTAAGACAGACTTGGTCCTTGTACTAACAGAGCTTACATTCTAGATGGGAGATTGACATAAAATAATCATATAACATTGTGTAATAATTATTTTTGTTGTATAATAGTATGTAGGTAAGTGCTAAGAAAGAGAAGTACAGGATGTCATAACAGGGGACTGATAAGAGGGGGGTCTGGCCCAGTCTGGACATCAGGAAAAAGTTCCCCTGAAGAAATGGCATATGATTTGCAATTACCAAGGAAAGGAGGATAAAAATGGCATTTCAATAGAGTATTAATTAACTACTTCAAAAAATATTTATTGAGAACCTACAATGTGCTAGCTTTTGGGATGGAGCAACAAACAAAATAGATAAAAATTCCTGCTCTCATGGAACTAATATCCCAATTCACAAAACAAAGAAAATGAAAATATAAATTAATAAACAGGAAACCACCTTATAATAACAATATTGCATGATTTCCATTTTCTCCAAATTAATCTATCGAGTCAATGCAATGCTAATCAAAATCCCAGTAGCATTTTTTTTTTTAGAACTTGACAAACCAATTCTAGAATTTACATGGGAACACATATAAAAAGAAAGTCTTAAAAATGAATAAAGTTGGAAAACTTTTATTACCAAATACAAGACTTATTCTAAAGTGATAATTAAGTCAGTGTGGTCTTATCACAATGATAGATAACTAGAACAATGGAAAAGAATAGAGTTCAAAAATAAGCTCACACTTTGTATATTGCAAAGGTGCCACTGCAGGGCAGTGGGAAAAAGGATGCTCTTTTCAATAAATAGTGCCAGGACAATTTAATATCCACACAGAAAATCAATACACAAAAATCAGTCCTTGTGGAAACCAAAGTAATAACATTTCTAAAAGATAACATAGGGGAATATCTTTATGAACATGGAGTAGGCCAAGATTTCTTAAACTGGGCACTAACCAAAATGGGAAATATTGATAAATTGAAATCATTAAAATTAAGAACTTCTGTTTATTAAGAGTCACTGTTAAGTGGGTGAAAAGGCAAGCTAAAGAGTGGGAGAAAATATTTATAATATGCCTAGCTGACAAAAGACTCATGCCTGGAATATATACAGAATGCCTACATCAGTTTAAAAGAAAAGGAGGGGGTAAAAAACTGGGTTAGGCATCTCACATATGCAAAAATAGATGATATAAATGGCCAATAAACATATGAATAGATGCTCAGACTCCTTAATCATAAGAGAAATACAAATTAAAACTGCAATGGGATAATATTCACACCTATCAGGATAGTTGAGATTAAACAATTAACAATGAATTAGCTAGGATGTGGAGCTATTATAGGGAAAGTCAATTGGTATAACTACTTTGAAAATGGAGTGACAGTATTTGCTAAAATGGAACATGTGCCAAACAGGGAAATGTACCAAACAGAGATACATTCATAAGTACACCAACAGACATGTATATGAATGTTCATAGCAACACTATTAGTAATTGCTTCAAAATGGAAACAAATAATGTCTACCTTAGTCTGTTCCATATACTATAAAAAATACCATAGACTGGATGGCTTATAAACAATACTTATTTCTCACAGTTCTGGAGTCTGGAAAGTCCAAAATCAAGGTATGGCATATTTGGTGTCTGGGCTGCTTCTTGGTTCAATATCCATCAACAGAAGAATACTTAAAGAAATCTGGCATATTCTTAAAATGGAATACTAGACAGCAATAAAACTCAACAAATTTACTACATGCAGCAACATGGATGAGTCTCATAAACATAATATTGAGAGGAAGAAGTTAGACACATAAGAGTACATACTAGCCCTAGCTGGCTTGGCTCAGTGGATAGAGCTCCGGCCTGTGGACTGAAGGGTCTCAGGTTCGATTCCAGTCAAGGGCACATGCCTGGGTTGTGTGCTCGATCCCCAGTAGGGTATGTGCCAGAGGTAGCCAATTAATGAATCTCTTTCATCATTGATGTTTCTATCTCTCCTCCTTTCCTCTCTGAATTCAATAAAAATATTAAAAAGAGCACATATTATAGGACTTAATTTATATGAAGTTTAGGTATAAGCAATAGTAATCTATGGAAGTGACATTTGCAGGAAAATAATTATTTTGTTTTTTCACCAGGAGGTTGTAATACAGGGTGTTCACTTTGTAAAAAAAATACATGAAGTTTTGTATTTAGGACTTTTATAGTTCTATGTATGTATGTGTATATGTATGTATATTATGGTTCAATTCAAACATTTACTCAAAAAATAATTGAAACCATCCTAATATTTTCTCTGAGAAAATATCAGTGATTATAATCTGAATAGCAACCTATTAAGAAAAATTAGTGTTTAAATTGATCTTTTGTGTGATTTAGTTATTTCACATAATTATTTTGATTTAAAAATCTCAATTAGAGGATATTCAGGTATAACTGAGGAAAAATTACTTGGTGTGTTAGGGAAGGCTAAGCTATAACATAGTAACAAACTTTATTTCCCTTTCTCCACACCCAAATCTCAGTGGCTTAAAATAACAAAAATTTGCCCAGCCAGCGAGGCTCAGTGTTGACGTATGAACCAGGAGGTCAAGGTTTGATTCCCAGTCTGGGCACTTGTCTAGGTTGTGGGCTTGGTCCCCAGTAGGGGGCGTGCAGGGAGCAGCCAATCAATGATTCTCTCTCATCATTGATGTTTCTATCTCTCTCTCCCTCTCCCTTCCTCTCTGAAATCAATAATAATATATTTTAAGAAATAACAAAAAATTTATTTCTTGTTTTTATCAGTCTTATTAGCTGTTTGGCAGGGGGCCTTCCACAGGATCTTTCAGGGACCCAGGCTCCTCTGTCTTTTGGCTTTTTTTCCTCTGGACCTTGAGTTCTTCCAGGACCCTTTTCATCGGGCCTGCCAAGGATTAAAAACAGTGTGAAGACAGAACACTATCTTTTAGCTGCCTTGGCCCCAGGATGACACATCTCTTCTAATTGTGTAACAGGACTTAGTCATTAGGTCTTATAAAATACAATGGGACTAGAAAATGTAGTCCGCTCT
This sequence comes from Cnephaeus nilssonii, assembly GCF_951640355.1. Lineage (NCBI taxonomy): Eukaryota > Metazoa > Chordata > Mammalia > Chiroptera > Vespertilionidae > Cnephaeus > Cnephaeus nilssonii. The sequence goes on from NC_137078.1 coordinate 35,017,600, forward strand.
GGGCTGGGGAAGAGCAAAGACATTTGGTTAGCCTGCAGGCATCTCTGATACTCCCGGAGCCCAAGACAGACCATAAGGTCACTATAAAAGGGCTCAGAAAGGTGTGGGGAATGGGAATTCTAACGGGAAGTTACAAAATGGCATCTTAATCAGGAATCCTATTGCATTCAAAGATATACAATGAAATTAGAAAAAGAAATGTTCTCTCATGATTTGGAAGAAAGAGGTTATTGTGAGGGAGGTATTAATTAGAAGAAAAAATTGAAATGGAGACACCTGCATTGGAGGAAAGGATATACCAAGGATAAATATTTAAAAGAGACTGGGAAGTTAATCAATTCATGAGATATTGTACAGGTCAGTGAGATGTTAAGACAAACCAAGGAGACAATGGAATATTTTGCATTCTTTTACCCTCAAGACTCAGGTAAGCCAAGAACATGGTACAAATTTAATCAAGAAGGGTTGAATTATCACAAGAAAAGATGAAATTTTCAGCTACTTCCTACTGTCTCAGAGTTGGGACCTGTACCTAATGGTAATAGTATTATACAGTGACAGGGAAAAACAAGTGTACAAAACAATAATTGGACCCTGATGTGTATGGCAATTTCTGGAGTTTTTAAAAAAGATGCTCTTGAGCCTCTTAGCTTCACTTTGGAAGAAGTCTGGGGAGAAGTTGGGTGGGTTTGTGCCAGAGACAAAGAATGAGGTCAGGAGGGGAAGAATGTGAGCGATTTTAAGACAGTTAATTTTAGCCTTCTCATTTAAGGGCGTTTCTGGGAATGAAGCATAACTGTTACTTCTTATGTTGGCCTTGGTCAAAGTTACTATAGACAATAACTTCTGACTACCTAGTTCCAAAGTTCAATCAACTGACATAGCTGCCTGGAAGGCCTCTTATAGTTGGAGTCACAGGTGCTCTTGCCTCTGGTGCCCTGTGTAAATGGGCATGGGGCAGAGCAAGGGTAGAATCCGCTGTCTAGAAGAGTTGAGACCAAACTCAGGATGTATTAGTCAGGGTAAGATTAACCTGCTGAAACAAGACACCTACCATTACTTCAGTTTCTTAAAGAAGGTAAATTCTATCCCTCTCTCATGTAAAGGTATGCTGTGAGTGTTGCAGTTGGCAGACAGCCCTGCTGGTTTTGACCATTTAGGGACCCGTGTTCTATCTATCATGGTGTGCTTACTGCCACCTGCATGGTCAAAACTGGGTCACCATGAGTTCTAGCCGGTGGGAAAGAGACTGTATCTCAAGGCTGAGTCGGAAGCAACACACTTTGCTTGAATCCCATTTGATTGGCAGGAACTCAGTCATGTGGCTACACTTAACTGCAAGTGAGAGTCACATCTATTGTCCCTAGCTAATAGGTCTAGTTATAACTTTGTATGGAAGATAGGAAAAATGAGTTTTGGTGGGCATCTAGATTATTCATCCAGGGGGAATAAAGGGAGTAAAACAGAACCATTTAAATTATTTTACATATATTATTAAAACAACATAATGGTAAACTTCATTCATATCAGAGTTATGTACACCATTTGTTGTAAAATATTCACAAATTCTGAAAATTATTATTTTTTTAAACTACCAATGTGTACTACACTTTTAGAGAAGCTTTATTCCCAATTCTGACATCTTTAAAGAGCCAAGATTTCAGAATCTATATCTTTAAGATGTTCTGTCCCCTCCTTTCCAAAATCAAATTGTTAACTATAAATAAGCAAACTCATTGAATGACAGGAGAGGAATAGTTACTATTTTAAAAAACTAAAGGTAGAAATTCCTTTTTAGAGTAACTCCATGGTGCAATCATCCTGAAAATTTAATTTTGAAAGTTCATACTAATATACTTAAAGTGTAGAAGTATTAATACAGAAAGTGAGATTTTTGTGATTTAGGGTACATGAGTAACTACTGAAAAATAATATTACTTTTTGATTTTGGGTTGACACTAACTAGATCCTAAGAAAGTTTTATACAAATCTTGGTGTATGCAAAGAAATCACATATTTGTGCCCAACATTTTAGTAACAATACAAGATTTAAGTTAAGTCCTGGTTTGCTTTTGATATGGAGAAGTTTGAGTATCTAACAAACCAGTCCTCTCATGAATAAAAATGGTAATACTCTGGACAAAATACAGAAAACAAGACTACATAAGGATTCTGGAGACTGAACAAAGGCAGACCAAGTTTGAAGCAAAACTTTAACAACCATGTGACTAGAACAAATTTCCCTATTCACTTATTCCCAGCTTTATTGAGATACTAGAGGCCCAGTGCATGATTGAATCATGCACGTGTAGGGTCCCCTACACGCTTTCGCTTTTCGCGGTGGAGCTAGGTGCCTGTCCGCTGGTGCACCAGGCCTTTCAGAAGCCTCCGGCTCAGCAGAGGCTTCTGAAAGGCCTGGTGCCGGAGCAGACAGGAACCCAGCTCCCCCACTTTTGATGGCCCACGGCTGCTGAGGGGGGCTACCCTGCTGTTGAGAGGCGCAGGGGGCGGGAGTCCCGCCTCCTGTGCCTCTCAAAGGCTGCTGAGGGGGGCTGCCGCGGACAGCTGGCTACCCTGCTGTTGAGAGGCGCAGCTGGGTGTCCACGGCAGGCCCCCTCAGTGGAAGCGGATCTGGCCGTTGAGAGGCACAGGGGGTGGGAGTCCCGCCCCCTGCGCCTCTCAACAGCAGGGTAGCCCCCCTCAGTGGCAGCGGATCCATGCCTCTCAATGGCCAGATAGGCCACCCCGAGTCCCGCCCCCCAGCCTCCCACCGCCCAATCGTGGGCGTAGTGAAGTGATGGTAATTTACATGTTACTCTATTATTAGATAGGATACGGTAATTGACATTGCATAAATTTAAGGTGTACAACATGTTTTGATACAATTACATATTGGAAAATGATTACCTCTATAGCATTAGCTAAAACCTCTGTCCTGTCACATAATTACCATTTCCTTTGTGTGGTGAAAACATTTAAGATCTACTTTCTTAGAAACATTTAAGTATATAATACAGTATTATTAGCTGTAATCACCATGCTGTATGTTAGATTCTCAGACTTTGTTAATTTTATAACTGGAATAAACTCCCCCCTTCCCCTTTTTTCTTTTGGATGATTTGTTCCAAGGGCCATGCAGTCACAGTGGAGGGAGGTGGCATAGAGAATGCATATTGTAATACCTAAAGCTACCACTTAAAAAATGTTAAGATGTATAGTTAAAAAGCAAAGGGACAAACTAAAATATATTTAGGAAAAGAACCTGAGAGAAACAAAAAATTGAGAAGACAAACAGAATATTAATAAAATAGGAAAGCTCAGCCAGCGTGATTCAGTGGTTGTGCATCAACCTGTTAACCAGGAGGTCATGGTTGGATTCCCGGTCAGGGCACATGCCCAGGTTATGGGCTCCATCCCCTGTGGGGGCATGCAGGAGGCAGCCGATAGATGATTCTCTGTCATCATTGATGTTTCTATCTCTCTTTCCCTCTCCCTTTCTCTCTGAAATCAATAAAAATATTTTAAAAATAAAAATAAAATAGTAGACCTAAATACAACCATATCAATAATTACATTAAATGTAGATAGATAAACAATCCAATGAAGAAACAGAGATTAACAGAATGAATTAAAAAGCAGAAGAATCATCTGCTGACTACCAGAGATGTACTTTAAATATAAAGATGCACTTAAAATATAAATATGCATATAAGATAAAATATGTATATATACATTAATGGAATTAATAGTCTACAAATAGAATCATATGTATATGTTCAATTGTTTTTTAGCAAAGTGCCCAAGGCAATTTAATGTAAAAGAGAAAAGATCAACAAACTGGGAAAACTGGATATCCATATGGAAAAAAATTGACCCTTACTTCACACAATACCCCAAATTTACTCAAATACACTATATCTAAAAGTAAAAGCTAAAACTGTAAAACTATTAGAAAATAAAATAGATTCCAAATCAACAAAAATTTCTTAGCCAGGACACAGGAAGCATGATCATAAAAGAAAATTTATAAATTGGACTTGATAAAAATGAAATAGTTTCTCTTTGAAAGACACTACTAAGAAAGAATGAAAAAGCAAGTCAAACAGAAGAAAAAATTCTCCATCATATATCTGACAAAGGACTGACTGATATTCAGAATAGATAATGATTTCTTCATCTCAACAATAAGACTAACAACTCAATAACACCTCATAAAAGATGTCTATTTTGTATACATGAAAAGATGCTTAACTTTATTTGTCATTAGAAAAATACAAATTAAAACCATAACAAGATATCATTATACCCATTAGCAAGGATAAAATAAAAAAGACTGACAGTAACAAGTGTTGGCAAGGATGTAGATTAACTGAAACTCTCACATACTGCTAGAGGAATGTAAAAATGGTACAACCACTTTGGAGCACAATATAGAACTTACTAAAAAAGTTAAACATCTGCCATACAATCTATTAATTCTACTTCTAGGAATATATCCAAGAAAAATGTACACATAAAAACTTTTACACAGATGTTTACAGCAGATGTTTCACAATAATTTAAATTTTAAACAACCCAAATGTTCAATTGTTGAATAGATAAGCAGAATGTGGTATATCCATACAATAGAATACTATAAAGGTAACAAACCACCAATATTCAAAACAATAGAGAAGAATCTGAAAATACTTAGTCTGAGTAAAAGAAACCAGATACAAAAGAGTACATGATGTATGATTCCATTTATATAAAATGTACACTACAGTGACAAAAAGCAGGTCAGTGGTTGCCTGTGGCCAAGGGCAGAGAGAGGCATTAACTGTAAAGGGAAGGAAGAATTTTGGGAATGCCAGAAATATACTGTATTTTTTTAAGGTGGTGATTTTGCAGATCTATACAACTGTCATAGCTCATTGAATTGTATGTGTTAAATGGATGGAATTTATTGTACATAAATTACTTATTAATACATTTGACAAGAAAAATTGTGAAGACCTTTTTCATACTCTTCATAGTTGAAATCTATTTCTCAGTCAGTAACAACCTTAACTTTGTGGTCCTGGTTCTGCCCTCTGAAACCATGCCATAAATCCATGAACAAATTATTTGTTCCACTACAAGAGTCCCTCAAATATTTGAAAAGAGACAGCATATTCCTCTTAGTCCATATTACCTCTACAAAACTCCCTGCTCCCTGACCCTTTTTTAAGATATTCTTTAGGTCTTAGGCTCTTAATCTTCCTGTTTTCCCATCTTCAAACACACTTTAGTTCATTAACATCCTATATAATAAAAGGCTAATATGCAAATTGTCCCCTCGACTGGGAGTTTGACTGGGAATTCAACTAGGGGGCGGGGCCAGCTGGCCAACCACCTGCAGACCCTCCCCCCAGCTGGTCCTGTCCCTGATCGGCCTCCACCACCCTAATCAGGGCGGGCCAGCCGGACCCCACCCATGCATGAATTTGTGCACCAGACCTCTAGTTTCTTACAAAATGAATCATCCAAACCTGAATGCAATGTGCTATATATTATCTAGTAAGCTTTGTTCAAGGGAGATTTTATGGTTTATAGAAAGAGTAGGGAACAAGGTATAGGGAAATTTGAGTTCCCTGATTCTGCCAGTGAGTAACTATTACTGTCAATTTCTCAGTATAATAAGAAAGCTGGAGTTTTTATTTGGCCTAAGATTTTATTCATTTTTAGCATTCAGAAATGAAAACACAGGTAAGAAATCTCTGAGAAACTTTATTAGTTAGGAAACATAAATCAACTGAGGCATTCTGCTTATAAATGACCAAGGCAAAAAGTCAACATTTTGTGACTTGATAAATATATATTTTTAGCAGATTTGTGTTTGAGGTGTGTATGTACATTTTCCCATTTGCATGAGGATCAATGACCCTTAAGTTCTGTGTTAGAAATTTTTCAGTCATGTACTTTACATTATGCAGGTTTGTGACTTGCTATGCAATCTCCATGAGTTGGAAAATTTCAAAACATATGGCAGCTCAGATGTTAGGTTGGGAGAAATAAAAAAATTAAAAATTTTCAAAGCTGGTTAGAAGATGCTTTGCTATATATATTTTTATGAGATTTGTGTATATGAATATGTTGGGAAAGATGCCACTTGGGAGTAAAGTCTAAGGAAGGCTATATCTTCTGTATACTTTGTCTGCTCTAGGTAACAGCAGATGTTGCAAATAAAATGGGAATTTGTTCAAAGCCAGAGATATTTTAATTATATATATATACATATACATATATATATATATATATATATATATATATATATATATATATATAAATATATTTTATTGATTTTTTACAGAGAGGAATAGAGAGTTAGAAACATCGATGATAGAGAAACATCGATCAGCTGCCTCTTGCACAACCCCTACTGGGGATGTGCCCGCAACCAAGGTACATGCCCTTGACCGGAATCGAACCTGGGACCTTTCAGTCCGCAGGCCGACGCTCTATCCACTGAGCCAAACCGGTTTCGGCCAGAGATATTTTTAAAATATACTTTTTTCTAGCCCTGGCTGGTGTGGCTGAGTTGGTTGAGTATCATCCCATGCACCAAGAGATCAATTCCTGGTCAGGGTAAATGCCTGGTTTTCAAGCTCAATTCCCAGTAGGGGATGTGCAGGAGGCAGCTGATTGATGTTTCTCCGTCTCATCAGTGTTTCTCTCCCTCCATCTTACTTCCTCTCTCTCTCTAAATCAATAAAAAACATATTTTAAATATATATATATATCCTTTTTCTAATTGCAACATTTAAATAATAACAACAACAAAAATCAGTGACAACTGCTGTTTAAGGGAAGTAGTATGGTTTTTAGAAAGAGCCAAGGACCAGGTATAGGGAAATTCTAGAAAAATTACTATAATTGAAATCAAATCATTCTAGGATATTTTCTGATTTGGGAAAAATGTCAGCTAAATTTTGTGAGTGGCACTTTAAAAAAAAATCCTCACATAGGATATGTTTTCTAAAATTTATTTTTAGAGAGATAAGAAGAGAGAGAGAGAGAGAGAGAGAGAGAGAGAGAGAGAGAGAAACATTGGTCAGTTGCCTCCTGTACAAGTCCTAATGGGGGATCAAACCTGCAACCTAGCTATTTTCCCTGACTAGGAAATGAACTTGTAACTTTTTGGTATATGGAACAACATTCCAACCAACTGAGCCACCCGCCCGGGGTGTTCTACTTTTATCCAGAAAAATTTTTTTCTAATTCTCCATATTATACACTGAGTGGCCAGATTATTATGATCTCTGAACGCATAATAATCTGGCCACTCAGTATCTACACTAATAAAAGAGAAAGATGCAAATTGACCGCACTTCCGCGACACCCATCAGCCAACCAGGAGTGAGTATGCAAATTAACCCAACAGGCATGGAGTGGCCAGGTGGGGTGGGACGCCTGCTTTGAGAGGGAGGATGGGGAGGGGGGCAGATGGAGCTACAGGAGTGGTGCTCTGCCGGGAGTGAGGACTTGCAGGCTCCCGGGCAGCCGGGAGTGAAGCCTTCCTATACTAGAGGCCTAGTGCATGAGTTTGTACATGGGTAGGGTCCGGCCAGCCTGGCCAGGGGGAGGGGACATGGGTGGTTGGCTGGCCTGCCTGCTGGTCGAACTCCTGGTCGACGGGACAATTTGCATATTAGCCTTTTATTATATACTAGAGGCCTGGTGCATGAAATTCGTGCACGGTGGGGGGGGGGGTGTCCTTCAGCCCAGCCTGCACCTTCTCCAATCTGGGACCCCTTGAGAGATGTCCAACTGTCCGTTTAGGCCCGATCCTACCAGGACATCCCTCTCACAATCCAGGACTGCTGGCTCTCAACTGCTTGCCTGCCTGCCTTCCTGATTGCCCTAACCGCTTCTGCCTGCCAGCCTGATCACCCCCTAACCACTCCCCTGACAGCCTGATTGATGCCTAACTGCTCCCCTGCCAGCCTGTTTGCCCCTAACTGCCCTCCCCTGCAGGCCTGGTCACCCCTAACTGCCTTCCCCTGCAGGCCTGGTCCCCCCCCCCCCCCAACTGCTCTCCCCTGCAGGCCTTAGTCTCCCCCAACTGCCCTTACCTGCAGGCCCGGTCGCCCCCAACATCCCTCCTCTGCCAGCCTGGTCCCCCCAACTACCCTCCCCTACAAGCTTGATTGCCCCCAACCTCCCTCCCTTGCAGGCCTGGTCCCTCACAACTGTCTTCCCCTGATGGCCATCTTGTGGTGGCCATCTTGTGTCCACATGGGGGCAGCCATCTTTGACCAGATGGGGGCAGCCATCTTGTGTGTTGGAGTGATGGTAAATTTGCATATTACTCTTTTATTAGATAGGATTAGATAGGATAGAGGCCTGGTGCACTGGTGGGGGCCAGCTGGTTTGCCCTGAAGGGTGTCCCGGATCAGGGTGTGGGTTCCCTTGGTGCATGGGGTGGCCTGGGCGGGGACCTGTGGTGGTTTGAAGGCCGGCTAAGCCCCCTGGTGACCCAAGCGGAGGTCCTGGTATCTGGGATTTATTTATCTTCTGTAATTGAAACTCTGTAGCCATGAGCGGAGCCAAGCCTCCTGCTTGCTCCGTGGCTGCAGCCATTTTTGTTGGGATTTATTTATCTTCTATAATTGAAACTTTGAAGCCTTGAATGGAGGCCTGGGCCCGCCAGGGTGTGCAGAAAGCTTGGCTTCCTCCATCGCCGGGGAAACCCAAGCCTCCTGTTCGCTCTGTGGCCGCAGCCATCTTGGTTGGGTTAATTTGCATACTCGCTCCTGATTGGCTGGTGGGCATGGATTGTGGGTGTAGTGGAGTGATGGTTAATTTGCATATTACTCTTTTATTAGATAGGAGGATATGCACTGAGTGGCCAGATTATTATGCGTTCAGAGATCATAATAATCTGGCCACTCAGTGTATATTATAGCTTACAAAATAATTTATTTAATCAAAAGTTCCTCAGATAACTTGTGATACAAAGTATCCTGCAGGAAAAAGCAGTGTTCTACTGGTCATTCACCCATTCCTACATGGATGAGTGGAAGGGAAAGTGTGAACACAGGCTATGGAGTTGGGCGGGACTTCTTTTTAGAGTAAATTCTGTAATTTCTTTTTCTTAGGATAACATGTTTTAAGTGTTCTGTCAATTAAGGACATAAAATCCTATATAATAAAAGCATAATATGCAAATTTTCCCCTCGACATACCCTGACCCCCAGGGGGAGGCATGGAACATGGCGGGGATCGGCGACATGGTGCTGGCAGCAGGTGGCAGTGGAGGTGCTGCTGGCCCCAATGGACCCCTACGAGAGCAGGATGGTAGAGCAGATGAGCAGGCAGCACCAGGCCAAGGTGGGTGCCAGCAGGGCCTGATTGCCCTGCCAATCGCTCTGCAGACGGTGACCAGTGGTGGCAGTGGGGGGTGGGGCCGCCGTCTGGTTCCCAGGTGCTGAGGGAGCCAGGCGGGGGCCCAATGACTCAGGCGGAGGGGGGCGCATGGGGGCCCGGGGACCCAGTTGCTGCCCAGGGCCCAGAGGTCAGCTGGGACCTGCCCTTCAATGCCACATGCTCGTGCTTTGATCACCAGCCAGGCCTAGGGACCACATCCATGCACAAATTTCGTGCACCAGGCCTCTAGTAAAGTGAATAAAATTCCTAATATTCAACAACACCTTACAATTTGACAGCTTTTATTCCACAGTTATCTAGAAAATTTTCTAAAAATACACATTAACTTGTTTCACTTTCATGTTAATCATTCTCTTACCTTACGTGCTGTTTCCTAGGCTTATAGGGTTTTTACGTCCCTCTCAATCTTCATGTATTTTCTTTAGTCTGCGGTCTTCACCTTTTGGAGTGTGTTCCTGGCCAGAATGCTTTCATCTGGATGTGCTTGAACCCACATTACTATATTTACTAGTGGGAGGACAATATTCCTTCTGCTTAAATATATAATTCAGTCTTCTTTCATTTGGTCCCACTCTACTTTCCTCATAGTGCCCATATACAATGCATCTACTCTCTCACCCCCTTTCTCAGACATGCACACACACACTATTTGTATGAGTTCTCAGACATTTTACTCATCCATTAAATTAACAAATATTTGTCAACTGTAGAGTGCTATATGCATTATTTTGTGACACTGGTGTTTTGTAGACCACTAATCTGAGTTAGACAATGCAGGTAATTGTTTCCCCATCCCCCATCAAAGACAACAAAACAAATGATTACTCTGAAACCATGCCCCCTAATTGCTGGAATCCCAGTTTCTCAGGCACCACCACCCCACCTAATTATCTCTCCTATTTCCCAGCTGACAACTATGAGATGAGGCTTTACCAACTCTCCTGTCTTTAGCCATCAATCCAATTAACTTTTATAAATAGCATATACTTTTCATAAGCCAGGCTCACTTCTGCAACCCATTTCACTACCTCTACTTGGGCAATGTGTTGCTCTAAGTCCCAGCAGATCTCTCCCAAGGCAGGACCTTTCATTCTAGAAGACTAAGTGGGGCTGGGACCTGGGAATGCTCTCTGAGCATTGGTTAGCTGCCTCTCCTCCATAGCCTGGTACATACAACTTCTCGTGCTGCTTCTTGCTGAGTTTGTTGATCCCTGGATGCAAATGAGTCTTTCTTAGGATGCCCTTATTTGGGGGAGAGGGGATCCCTAACCTCAGCACTGAGGTAGCTTTATTTCTTATGCATGCCCACTCAATATGTCCACTCTTCCTCCAGAAAGCTGTCTCCTGTTTACAGGCCTGGCCAGAGCCATGAACAGCCAACATTTCTAGAGAATATTTTTAGATTTAGCCCCTTCCCTTCTCTGGTGATTGTTGATGGTGGCAGCTGTTGTGAGAAAATGGGCATGTCTATTTCTCTTTGTGGTGGCTTCAGACTCTGGGCAGACATGGATACAGCTCTCCCAACTATGTTCCAGGGTTCATTAAAAAATGTTACAATATATGCTATTATATGCACTGTCCTTTCTCAATGCTTTGACCTATTTAAACATGAGATAATCCATTCTTAAATGTATCCTAACTCAATATATATCACAAATGAATGATTCTCTGCAAGTTGCAATAGCATCTCTCATGACTCCCTTCCCCTTCCTGGAAGGATTCTAGGCAGATGCATTATACCTGTTTCTTCCTGGTGTTTCTTACCTCAATTATTCAGCCCATATCCCAATCTCCCCAGTATATAAACTGGTTACTTTGTAACATTGAAAATCTCTTTATTAACTACAAAATTATATCACCTCAAAAACTATCTTATTTCTAAACAATATATAAATAATATTAATTAGTCTTTGATCATCTATATAATAAAAGCCTAAGTGACCTTTATGGCGGAATGACCAGAATGACCGGTTGCTATGATGCGCACTGACCACCAAGGGGCAGATGTTCAAAGCCGGAGCTGCTCCCTGGTGGTCAGTTCACTCCCACAGGGGGAGTGCCGCTCAGCCAGAAGCTGGGCTCATGGCTGGCGAACAGGCGGGCGGTAAGGAGCAAGAGGTCCCGAACTTCAAGAGCATGCATGGGAGTGGGCCTAAGCTGGCAGGCGGATATCCCCTGAGGCATCCTGGACTGTGAGAGGGCGCAGGCCAGGCTGAGGGACCCCTCCCGCGCCCCCCCCCCCCCCCAGTGCATGAATTTCATGCACCGGGCCTCTAGTATTACTATAATATTTAGAAATCAAAACCAAGTCCGAAACCGGTTTGGCTCAGTGGATAGAGCATCGGCCTGCGGACTGAAAGGTCCCAGGTTCGATTCCGGTCAAGGGCATATACCTTGGTTGTGGGCACATCCCCAGTAGGTGTGCAGGAGGCGGCTGATCGATGTTTCTCTCTCATCGATGTTTCTGACTATCCCTCTCCCATCCTCTCTGTAAAAAAATCAATAAAATATATTTTAAAAAAAACACACCAAGAATGCCTGTTCTTAAAATCTATTTTATATTCTGATTCCTGACACGTAAATCCTATCTAATAAAGAGGGAATATGCAAATTGACCATCATGCTGTAACAAAGATGGCGGTGACAACAGTGGAGGCAGGGTTTCCATAACACAAGATGGCTGCACTCACAGTGGAGGCCGAGTTCCCATAACTAGCCTTAATGAGCAATCAGCAGGGACCTGAGGCTGCGTGGTGCTGGCCCAGGGCAGCGGACCTCAGGCTGCACCCCCTGCCCTGGTGCCAGGCTTGGGGACCTCAGGCTATGCCCCCCGCCTGGCAGGGCTTGATGAGGGATCTCAAGGTATGCTCCCTTCCCCGGTTCTGGGCTGGGGGACCTCAGGCTGCTACCCCTGCCCCAGGGCTGGGGGACCTGAGGCTGTGTCCCCCCCGCCCAGAGGGGCTTCACAGGGAACCTCAGGCCATGTCCCCCACCCGGTGGGGCTTTATGGGGGACCTCAGGCCATGCCCCCCACCCCGGCACAGGGCTGGGGGACCTGAAGGTGTGCTGGGGGACCTGAGGCTGCGCCCCCCACCCGGCAGGGCTTGACAAGGGTGGGACCAGCCAGGGACTGGCTGGGTCTGGGTCTCGTGTGATTTTGAGGTGCCGCAGGTGGGCAGGGACTTGACTCTGGGTCCCGTGGTACATCCCAGAATCTGACAGGAGGAAGATTTTCATATACATTTTACTAATTTTCTTTCATCTCTGACACTTCTATGATAGAGAAAGGGCAAATAGCAATATTAAAATATTTCCTCTAATTAATCTCCTTTTAATGTGCATGAATTTCATGCACTGTGCCACTAGTATCTTTATAAATGTCTTTCAGTGGCTTTTAAAAGTTCCTTTAAATAATTTTTGCTAATGTAATATATTCCATGCTTCATTAAGATGGGCTTACATAAGACTAGAGGCCCGGTGCACGGATTTGTACACTGGTGGGGTCCCTTGGTGTGGCCTGTGGGGATCGGCCGAAACCAGCAGTCCAACAGTGCCTAGCACTCCTGCCTGCCATTCCTGCTCATCCCAGCCCTGCTGTGCTTGCCACCATCGATTGATAGGCTCGCTGCTGCTCTGCTGCAGTCTCCGGGCTGCAGCAGCCAGCCATGAGCCCAGCGTCTGGCACCCATTGGTCAGCTGAGTGGTGCTCCCACTGTGGGAGCGCACTGACTACCAGGGGGCAACTCCTGCGTTGAGCATCTTCCCGTTGATGGTCAGTGTGTGTCATTCAGTGTGTCATAGCTACCGGCTGGTCGTCCAGTTGTCCTGTCACTTAGGCTTTTATATATGTAGATTATATAAGATTCTGTATGCCCGAATCTTGATTATAATAGTTATAAAGTATATCACATTTAGATACTAACCACTCAAAGGAATATATTAATTCCTATTTACACAGGGACTTTATAATAATGGCAGAATTTGGTAAGAATGTCTAAAACTAATAGACTCTGTAAGGAGATGTGTGTACAATTTGTTACATAAATCTAAATACAACTACCATAGAGAATATATACTGGTGACCAGTCAGTCTCCACTTACTCCTGAAGGAACTGGTATTAATTTTTAATTAGGAAATAATTATATTCCAGTATAGAATATTGCTCTTTGTCCCAAAGTTTCTTATCTGGGATGTTTGCCTTTTACTTCAGGGTTTGTGTTACCATATTTTAGACATATGTAATTACATAAGCCATTGAATACTGAATCTTTATCAACTGATTTCTATGGGAAGCCGGTACTCTTTGTAATAATACAATCTGTTTGGCTGTGGCTGTGGGATGCTTTGGTCTGGGTCTAATTGGAACACCCTGTCTGGCAGTCGCATTAGAATCAACATTCTTGGCTTCGGAAAACAGAAGGTATTTTAAATTCATGTTGGCTGGAGCGGTCAATTTCTGCCTGAAAAACAAACAGGTTTTCTGAAATATAGATAACAAGTCCCTTCTGCCTCATCATTAAACATACTCCCACAACTGGAACTCAAAGAATTACTTTCTAACCAACTTATGTCATTAATTTTCTTGATTACATAGAGAATTGCTAAGTATTCCCTAAAGAAAAATGTATCCTCTAATTTTCATTCATTCATCCATTTGCTATTTAAGCATCTACTAAATACATAGATAACATTGGACTCTTCCACACAGAATTGTGCATAACTCTTTAAATTTTTCTTTCCTCCCAAGAATTCCACAATACCAGAATTAGATTTCTTTTTTTCTCTCTTCTTTCCTTTCCTTCCCTCAGACATTAATTCTACAATTTTCAGAATTGATCTTACCTTTATTTTTATTTTTTAATCTTATCTTTCCCCTAGTCTGACAGCAATTACACAACACATTTCTGGCTGTCACCCAGAGAGAAATGGTCCTGAAACTTAAACACTTCTTGTTTCCCACTTATCTGGGGTCATCAGCACTAATTTTTCCATATTTATTCTTCCTGATCAGAGTTTAAAAGAAGGAGATTAGAAAGCAGAAAAAAAAATTGGCTATGTTGAAGTTATGAGCCAGAATCCATGGCATCAGTTGTATTAGCAGAAGCCTATCTTGTTCCTGTGTCATGAATACCTATTATATGTCTTGCAAGCTCTTCCAGTCTTTCTGGGAACTATATATCCACACACACACACACACACACACACACACACACACACCCTTGATTTGAAATAAACACACTTTATTGGCCCATGGGGTGCCCCAAATGGATCATAGATCTAAACTTAAGAGCTAAAACTGCAAAACTCTTAGAATAAAACATTGAAGAAAATCTTCATGATATTGAATTTGGCAATGATTTCATGGTTGTGACACCAAAAGTACAGGTGACAAAAGAAAATTAGGTAAATTAGACTTAATGAAAATTAAGAATTAAGAACTCTTGTGCATCAAAGGATACTATCAAGAAAGCTAAAAGGCCCTGGTGTGGCTCAGTTGGTTGGAGCATCGTCCTGTATACAGAAAGGCTGTGTTACCATTGTAATTAGCTAGCTAATATTACTAATAGAAAAGGAACACAGTGGGGGGCAGACATTATAAGCATGGTCATCTGGGCAGCTTCACCAGGAAGTGCAACTTTACACTCCCCAGGGAACCATCAGTCCCTTCCCTGTAAACCACTAGGGGAAGGGGTCCAATAAAGGGGAAGATGGGCTCATGCACAGTGAAGTTGGGGTGATGTAAGAAGGTGCTTGTCTGTCAGTCTTACCTGGGAACAAAATCAGTGGCTAGAGGGGGTAGAGCCAGTGCAAGCATGGAAAACCCTGAAGGATTCATTGGATAAGCTTCCAGCTAAAATCCCCAGAGACCAAGAATTCTCCCCCTCCCCCGCTCTCTCTTGCTACTTGTGCTCCTGTTTCTCACTTGCTCCATGACCTGCACTCACCGCGTCATGTGGCCCTAGAAGCTGCATGGCCCAGGGTCATCCAGGCCCTACACCCAATGGACTGCAGCTAGGAACCTAACCTAAGCTAGCCAGATGCTGGACTGGATTGTGCTTCAACATGGAATGGAAACTCTGGGCAGTGGCTTTAATCCTACCTCTGCTGAAGACCAAAATGGGACTTTTTCCATGGTGGAACAGAAGGAGATGGGACCTTGAAGGGGAACTCCTTTTATGTTGTCTCATCAATAAAGCTTTCTGTGATACCTCATCCTCCTGCGGGGGGGGGGGGGGGGGGGGGGGGAGAAGGGGGCGACTCAGGAAATTCTTGTTCCCATGGCATCCCAAGAGCTCCACTTTCACCAGCAACAGGTGGGGACACGGAGGACACGTCACTGATAAGAGTTGCGGGCTCAATTCCCAGTCAGGGCACATACCTACATTATGGGTTTGATTCCCTGGTTGGGGCACATATGGAAGGCAACCACTTGATATTCTTTATCACATCAATGTTTTTCTCTCTCTCCTTTCCCACTATCTCCAAAATCAATAAGCATATCCTTGGGTGAGGATTAAAAAAAGAAAGAAAGAAAGAAAAAAGATAACATATTGAATGGGAGAAAATATTTTCAAATTATGTATCTGACAAGTGATTAATATTGAGAATATTAAAAAACCACAGTTCAGTAACAAAAAGATAAATAACACAAAATAATTGCAAAGGACTTGAACAGACATTTCTCCAGAGAAGATATTCAAATGGCCATTAAGAACATGAAAAGATGTTCAACATAATTAGTCACTCACTGTAAATTCCCTTCAGTCAAAATATGCTCAAATCAAAACCACAATGAGATACCACTTCACATCTACTAGGATGGCTATAATTTGTTTTTTTAAAAAGGAAGATAATAAGTGTTGACAAGGATGTAAAGAAATTGGAACCTTTCTGCTCCACTAGCGAGAATATAAAGTCATACAGTAGCTGTGGAAAACAGTTCAGTGGTTTTTTTCAGAAAATTAAGTCTTTACCATCTGACTCAGCAATTCTCTTAGGTATGTCAGCACAGGATTGAAATCAAGGACCCCAGCAGAGCAGATATTTGTGCACCAATGTTTATAACAGCATTAGTCACAATAGCCAAAGGACTAGAAACAACTCTAATGTCCATCCATAGGTGACTGGACAAACAAAATGTGGTATATACATATAATGGAATATTCAGCCTTAAAAAGGTATTCTCACACATGCTACAACATGGATGAACGTTGAAAACATTATACTAACTGAAATTAGCCAGACACTGAAGGACAAATTTATGATTCCACTTATGAGGTACCTAGGATCGGCAAATTTGTAGACAGGGAAAGTAGGATAGAGGCATTACAGAACTCAAGTGGTTTGCCCCCCCGGGTGTTCCATTCAAGAACTAGATGTGGCTGTCTACAGCAGCGATGGTCAACTGGTGTGCTCCAAGAATTTTTAAAACATGCAATACTTGACTGTTTCGTCAGAGGCACTGACTTCTTTTCCCTTAGATTGTCAAAAAAAAAAAAAATGACAACACAATAGCTGTCCAGTGTGAATGAGTCAAAATTATACTTTTCTTTTTGTCAGATTGGCAAAAAATGCGTGCTGCAGAATTTCAGTAACTAGTTTATGTGTGTCAGGAGATGAAAAGGGTTGAAAATCCTGATAGTTTTATTTACTTGCAGCAAGTAAAAAAGAAGGGGGGTCCACATTAAACAAAGCTCTATCTCCTGGAAGAGAGGCTTAGCCATTGCTTACTCGTATATACACTATTTGGTTAATTACATGTTTATTTCTTCTTTGCAGTTGGCCACAGTTACCCTGATGGGTTCAGGTTCTGGCCAAGCTCATCCCGTTACAGCTGCTCCACAAAATGCTGTGCTACATTGCAACATTTAGCAAAAATAGCATTTAATAAGAACCGCCCAGACCTTGAGACTCTTGTCCCAACAGAGGTTACCAGGGTTAAAAGCTTTATTTAATTTGTGCTGTAGCCTTATTTAACAGACTACCCTTATACTGCCAGCGCCACATTAAAGACTAATGATAAACTTTTGGAGTAAAAGAGAAGAGGTGAGAGGGGAGGGCTTGGGGAATCCCCAGGATCCTTTGTTTGGAACTGGGCTTAGCCAGGCTGGGGGTCCTGGTGGGCCGGGGAACAGGTGCTCCTCTCTGAACTCCCGCGGGAGTGAGACCTAGGAGCCCGGATGTCCCGGAGTGAGAAGGGCACTGCGGGAGGGGGGCACTGCGGGAGGGGGGCACTGAGGAAGGGGGGAACTGAGGAAGGTGGGAACTGGGGCCCGGATATCTGGTGGGCAGGTCAGAACTGGACAACCCGACCCGTGGGCAGCCTTCCTGGCAGGGCTGGCCCTTTGCAGCGGGCTCCTGGGCCGCAGCGGATGCGGAGGGGCGTTGTAGACGGCCGACTTCCGGCCCCTGGCCCGGCGCCCCGCAGCCACAGTCCAGTCAGCGGTCCACGAGGCCTGGGCTTCAGCTCGCTTTGGCGTGGACTGTGGCCGCGGCGCACCCACGGAGCTGGCTGGGCGGCGGTTTTGGTGGCTCCCGGAGCCCCTAGTGTTTACCTCCAGGTGTGTTGCCCCAGAGCGAGAGCTGGTGGGGCCTGCGTGTGTGGTGTAGCCATTTTGTTGGACCCAGTGGGAACCGAGGCCCGCGGCGGGAGTGGCGCGGCCCGCGCCACGCTGGCTCGAGTGTTGGACCGGGCCGGAAGGCTCCTGCCTCGCGGCCGCGAGTCTGCAAGGGGCCTGCTGGGATGGAAGGTGTTCCTCGGGAAATCCACGGGGGGGATTTCTGCTGCAGGCCCTGATTGGGTTCTTGTGGGTGCCCCAGGGGAGGTGCTGGGGACCAGGGGCCCCGACTGTGTGGATCTCTCCCTGCCCGAGACTTAGAGACGATCGTAATTCGTTCCCCTGTTTATTCTCTTACGTTGTCTAATTCCCAGCCATGAAATTCATTTGTGATGGTTGGTTTTTCCAGCGAATGTTGGTCTTGGCTTCTTCGGTGACTAACCGATTTCTGGCAAATCGATATTTTAAAAGAGGATTTTTGCACTCTTGAAATAAAGAGTATATTTCTGAGAGTAAAAACTGTAAAAGATAACTAATAGATCTGAACATTTTATTCAGTAAGGATTATAAACTGTAAGAAAGTTCTGAATTGTCACTAAGATAAGGTGCGGGTCATCTCACCAGACAACAAATTACATAGTCACAGAAAGAGTTTAAGTATATTAAGAGCGACTAGAGGCAAAGCAAACACAAAAACATAAAATAATTGTTACAATATAATTTTATACCACATGCTGGAATGAAAACTTTGTAAAAAATAATCCAAATGGAAACTGACTCAGAAAATCTGACTCTAAACCTAAAATTTTAATGAATTCAAAATCTAGGGTCTCCTACAATTACAAACTCTTAGAAATGTGCTAAGGTCCCTTGTAGGTCCTGTGTTTTCAAAAAATATTTATTTACATAATGCAAGTTTCAAATTCATGGTCTTTTAGAGCCTTCATCATTTGATTACATAAATACTGAACTAGAAAAAAAATTCACATTTTAAAACTGAACCTTAAAGGTTTGGGGGTAGAATTTTAAGTTTCAGAGCTGATGGAAATTATTTTTATTTACAATTATTTTTATAAACCCATCATTGCTAAGGCATTTATTCCACACTAAATTCTTATGGACCACTATGTGCCAGGCACTGTTCTGGGTTATTGAAATACATTGAGCAAAAAGTCCCTGCTCAATCTAGAGAAAGCAAAATAAACAAACATATAAGATCATTCCAGTTATCAATTAGTGCTATGAAGAAAAATAATGCACATCATGGGGATGGAGAATTTTAGGTCAGGGGTGTTTTCTTTAATAGGGATACATCAGAACTAAAATAATGCATAATGTTTTTATTCTGAACTCAAACAAGTTATATTCTCTTTTATGCCAGAACTAGAAATCAAATCAGAAGGGTTTTGTTTTGTTTTGTTTTTAATATTTGCTGTGCATTTAGGGGGGTTTTCAATTATTTTATGAAGTAACTTTTTCTGAAACAAATATTTTTAATTTGTAGTTTTATCATTGTTTTGCACTTTCTTTTAGAATAATAAATTCATACAGATATGGTAACCTTAAGATTTCTACTTAAATTCTGAGGTAGCAAAGCCATATAAAAGTGGTCTGGTGAGTTTTAATTTTGCAAATTTTTTTGTTATTTAACATTATATAGTTCTCCTAAGACTAGAAAGGGAACATTTTTTAGGTTACTTTTTGGATAAAAAAGAAATATGATTAGCATTTTTATTTATACTTTATCAGGTAATTATTTTCAAGTTCTGAAATTGTTTACTTAAATAAAGATGCTAAAGACTCTGTTAGCATATTTCTGACTCCCTTCTGCCTCCCACTTCGTTATCCTAGGCTTCTATTGTTCATCTAGTCAAAAATTGTTTTAGACACTTAAAGAACCATGCTAATTTGTTTTACTATTTCTTTTTGTTGGTGACTACATGATTAATACATTGAGAAAAATGAAGAAGGCAGTTAAGTTAAACAGATGGAAGGGTGAAAAACACAATAACTGAAACAGTGAAAAACCTCACAACATACAGTACACAAATGTAGCCTTCTGTGTAATGTGTTGTCAAAAGGTGCATGTGTCTACATACTCCCACATGTGTCTTATCCCACATCAGGGAGGACTGAAAATTGGAGGGACATTATTTGGTAATGTGGATTTCTCCATGAGATGGCACTCATATAGTGTTTTTGATTTTAGCTTCTATCCTAAGCAAAGATTTGCAGTGTACATATTAATTATCACAGAATAAATAGAATTGTGATTTATGTTTTATGATTAGTATATCTGATTCATGTTTTGTTATATAGAATTTTCTATCATGTTTAGAATTTAGAAAAGTGCGATGTAGTGTTCATGTGCAGGGGTAAGAATGGCAATGTGAAGGGAGCAACATATGTGTGTAGAAATGGTTCTACTATTTCCTATCAAATTTGAGGATTTTTGTGCCCTATATTTTTTTATTCTATTCCCAGGAGCCAATGCTGAATGTTTTTAGCCTTTAGATAACATCTCTGAATGTAAAAATTATATTTTAAAAAGGAATGTAAACATTTATATATGTTATGTAATATGAATGTAAACTTAAATCTATATGTTAAACTTGTAAATTTTTTTTATATTGGAAAAGTTCAAACATACATACCTAGGCAAAACAGAGCATTATAATGAACTCCACATACATATTACATAGCTTTAGCAATTATCAAATAATTGCCAATCTTGTTTCATCAATACCGCTCTACCTCTCCACCTATATTTTGAAGCAAGTCCCTGCATATGTATATAGTATTATTGTTAGAGACATACGCATTCACAATAAAATGCATTATCCTAACTGAAAATAATGGTATGAATAAAGTATTATAAAAGCCCTAAAGGCATGATTAATTCTGTCTTGGTTAAGAGGACAAATTTAGAGAAGCTGTTGAAGGATAAATGACCTTTGACCTACACTATGCCAGGTGGAGAATGAAAGAAAACACATTCTAAACATTGATGCAGTATGAAGAGAGCGGTACAAGTGTGAAATGCATGAAAGAGTGGAGAACAGAGAATAATGTATTTGAATATTGAGGTGCTTTGGAGGGAGTTGCAGGAGATGCAGCTAGGAAGGTAGTCTGTGGTTATTCTGAGAAATTTATGATTATAGTTAATGTAGCCAGAAATATTTTTCTACATTTTTGTAAGTAAAATATAAACTTCTTTTTCTATATTTTTTAGATTTGTGACAAAATCCAGTTTTTGACATGTCGAAATCAAATGACTCCTTGTTTTCTTTGGATAATTTGTTTTTTGAAAAACCAGATGAAGCTGAAAAGTAAGTCTGTCTTTAAGAATGATAGCACAGTATATTGCTTTAGGCTTTTTTGATGTTTAAGGAATTATAATTTTCTCTCTGGTGAATATGTACATAAAAATAAGGGATAAAAAGAGTAATGTCTTAGGTATATATTTGGTAAACATGGAATTCAGATATAAGGAAGTCGCTAAAGTTTAACATCTTACATATTATAATTTAAAAAATAGAGTAATGTCTTGCCAATTTGACTTTTATTTATTTGCATTTCTGTTTAAATTGTTTTTGGCTAAGGTAAAGATTGGAAGTAATGGTCAAAAAATAGCTCACTACAAGAAGTACTGATGATATCTTTTGGAAACAGAAAGGGCAGTGCACGAAAAACCAAGTGGCATAGGCAACTTCAGTGCAGGCAGGAAGTACAAGGGGAAATAAAGATATGGTAACAGGGGGAATAAGAATGGAGAATAGGTAGTCAGTTTATGGATTTTCACATATGTATTATTGCTCTTCAATTGTAACATTTCTATGCATTTGTTCTATTATACTTTTTAAATGAAACATTGAATAAATTGCATACTTCATTTATTCTTTTTTATAATATATTTTTATTGATTTCAGAGAGGAAGGGAGAAGGAGAGAGAGATAGAAACATCAATGATGAAAGAGAATCATTGATCACCTGCCTCCTATATACCCCACACTGGGGATCAAGCCCACAACTCAGGCAAATGCCCTGAACAGGAATTGAACCATGACCTCCTGGTTCATAGGTCGACGCTCAACCACTGAGCCATGCCAGCCGGCATTTCATTTATCCTTTCATTCATTCAAATATTAATTCAATTATTGACTGAATGCTGAAAAGGATATAAAAAGGTAAAAAAAGACTTTTACTTAAAAAAAACACCAAAATTTGCTTGAGGAAATTAAACACAAATATGGAAAGTTCATTAATAAATAATGTGACCATGTAATTCATCATTTAGATTGGGATGAAAGAGTTGCAAACAACTGGGGCAACAGGTGTTAATCAGGACTGGCTTAGATAAATTGGGACATATGTTTGACCTTCTAATAATACAAAGTCAAAAAAGAGTGCAAAACAAATGATAAGCTTGAGAGTGAAAGAGTTGCATCCAACTAACTGGGACAACCAGTATTAATCAGCACTGGCCTAGGCAAACTGGAATATGTTTGACCTTCTGACAATACAAAGTGAAAACAAAGAGTGCAAAGCAAATGATAAGCATTTATATATACGCAATGAAATTTCAGATTTGGAAGGACACTTGGGCTACACTGATCAGGTCACGCTTTGTAGAAGTGGTGGGAGACTTCAGGAGGCTTTGAAGGATTTGCTAATTCTGATACAGAGAGGAAGTGGGCATTTAAAGGCAGAGTATAACAGCAAGCGAAAAAGAATGGAGATGGGATGATTCACAGTATTTTTAGGGGCTAGTATCCTATATAATATCCTATATAATAAAAGGCTAATATGCAAATAGACTGAACAGTGGAATGACTGGTTGCTATGATGTGCACTTACCACGAGGGGGCAGACACTCAATGCAGGAGCTGCCCCCTGGTGGTCAGTGTGCTCCCACAGCGGGAGAGCTACTCAGCCAGAGCCGGGCTCATGGCTGGCAAGTGCAGCGGCGGTGGTGGGAACCTCTCCCGCCTTCG
Organism: Cnephaeus nilssonii; assembly: GCF_951640355.1. Classification (NCBI taxonomy): domain Eukaryota; kingdom Metazoa; phylum Chordata; class Mammalia; order Chiroptera; family Vespertilionidae; genus Cnephaeus; species Cnephaeus nilssonii. Next base: position 35,040,561 of record NC_137078.1, read on the forward strand.
CAGCAGTGCTAAGGATGTCTGACTGACGGCTTAAGCCTGTGGAGAGCAAGCCTAAGCCGTCAGTCGGACATCCCCCTACAGCTCCCGGACTGCAAGAGGGCACAGGCTGGGCTGAGGGAGCCACCCCCCCCAGTACATGAATTTTGTGCACCAGGCTTCTAGTATAGAAGATTCATAAAAGGATTTAAAAAAAACCAATGGGATATAACATTAGAAAAGTAAGCTAAGGATAGATTGTGGTGGAGGTTAAATGCCAGAATAAGGATCTTGGACATGACTCTTTATGTGTTAAAAGTCATGTAAGTGCATCAACAAACATCTATATATATAAAAGCCTAAGCGACCGAATGACCGGTCGCTATGACATGCACTGACCACCAGGGGGCAGACGCTCAATGCAGGAGCTGCCCCCTGGTGGTCAGTGCACTCCCACAGTGGGAGTGCCACTCAGCTGACTGACCCATTCGGTGGCCCACCAGCCCAGCGGCAGCCACTCACTCCCTCAGTAGTCCTGCAGGTCCAATCTCTGGAGAATGGACCAGCGCCACCAGCATGATCCCGACAGCGCTGCCGGCCTCCTGGAAGTCAGCCTCGAGCACCATGGCTGCTTCCCCTTCCTAGATGCTTCGCAAGGAAGAAATGATATAAAAGCTGCTGCCAGGTGGCTCCCGACAACCAGTGTGAACGTCAGTGGGATGGATCCGGATTCCAGGCGGCAAGGGCGTCCCACTGCCTGCCTGCCCAGAGGGCTGATCGTGTCCCAGCTCCCCCCACAACACCCTCCTTGGGATGGGTGTGAAACCATGGCCTACGTGACCTCGGGGTTCAGAGACTTGGAGAAAGGGCTGATGTGCAAATTAACACACAAGACAAGAAATATAAATTTGGAAATTATGGGGGAAGCCAATTGTGCACTTGGTACTAGGGACCAAGTTCCACTGAATCTCTGTTCCCATCTGCTTTTATTTACTAGAATACACAATTGCCTTTCAGGAATGCAAACAGACATATCAAAGGTGATTGTTTAGTAAACAGTAAGATTCTCAGGTTGGGGGAGTTTGCTTTAGGCCATTGAGTCATCAGCAGTAGGTAATAAAATGCAGATATTCACCCTGTGAATATCAAAGAGCCCCATTCAGCCTTCTGACCAGACTTCTCACATTTATATTAATTACTGTTGATCTTGGTTCCCAGCAAGGGGCACCAGACGCAGGGCTCATGGCTGGCAAGCACCACTGTGGTGCTAGCCTCTCCTGATCAGGACTGACTGGGTGAGAGCCCACGGCAGGCGCAGCAGGCCAGGATGAGCAGTAGTTCCAGGCAGGAGCAGCAAGCGGTGTTGGACTGCCGGTTTCACCCCAATCTCTGCTGGCCACGCCGAGGGACCCCACCCGTGCACTAATTCATGCACTGGGCCTCTAGCTTATTGTATAATATGCCTAATTATACAAAGCACTGTGCTCAATACTATCAGTGTAAATGGAAGTAAAAACAAAACCCTTAGGTGTTTAAACTAGAGGGGATAGCAGATCTATCTAAATATATTTTTATTGATTTCAGAGAGGAAGGGAGAGGGAGAGAGAGATAGAAACATCAATGATGAGAGAGAATCACTGATTGGCTGCCTCCTGCACATCCCCTACTGGGGATCAAGCCCGCAACCCAGGCATGTGCCCTTGACTGGAATTGAACCTGGGATCCTTCAGTCCACAGGCCCCTACTATATCCACTGAGCTAAACCAGGTAGGGCTTGAGCTGGAATTTGAATGGATATAAGCTCTAGTACCTGGAACAGTGCCTGGCACACAGTTCTTAGTAAATAATTGTTGAATGGATTGATGAGTGAATAAAACAGTTGAACAATAGTAGAAATGGTGCTAGGGTCAGGTATAGGGGAAAGCTGAGTAAAGGAAATGTTTTTGAACAAAGATGAGGAGGGACAAAATGCATTACCTATCACTTTGGTCTGGACTATAAGATACATGTAGGAGAGTTAAAACTGTAAGGTGGTCTCTGAACACTTGGAAGTTTGGCATTATTCGGATACCACTAAAGGATTTTGAATGGAATAATATGATGAAAACAATTCTAAATTAATGTGATAGGAGTCAATAAAGTATATTAGAGAGAGAAAGCCTGGAGCCAGTGAGACCAGTTAAGACACCATTGTTCTCAACCAAACATAAGTTGATTAGATCCTTGATTAGGAGAATGACAGTAGGAAAGAAAATGATGAATTCAAGAAAATTTATAAGATGCAATAAGACCGGTTAGGTGTCTAGGTATACTGAGGAAAAGATTATACTATGGTTTAGATTCTGGGTGACTGGGGAAATTATGGCACCTCTGGAAAATAGGGAAATCATAAGGAACATTTGACTTTATGGGAAGGCTGAACAGTAGAGCTAAATGTGTGTTTTTTGTATCTTGTTAACATCTTTCTTGGATTTTCTGGAATAGCCTCTGTGCAGAAAAGAGTTAATATATTAGTTCTATGTATAGAACTAATCAGTTCTAAAGGCCAACTGCTTGCAAGGTTGGCCTTTAGCTGGACTCTGACAACTTAGATTTTAGGAAGTTTCTCACCATCTATATATATAAAAGCCTAAATGACCATTACGACCAAACGACTGGTCACTATGATATGCACTGACCACCAGGGGGCAGATGCTCAATGCAGGAGCTTCCCCCTGGTGGTCAGTGCACTCCCACAGCCAACCTCCCATGGCCGGTGGCCAGCCAACCTCCTGCAGTCTCTCCCCCAGGGCAGCCAACCTCCCTCAGCACCCCCCCCCCCACTGCCTGTCCTGGCCCGATGGACCCCAATCAGGGGTGGGGCCAGTCAGCCAACCTCCCGCGGTCCTTCCCCCTGGCTGGCTCTGCCAGGCTGGCTGGGCTGAAGGACCCTACCCATGCACGAATTCATGCACCGGGCCTCTAGTTAACATAAGAGTGGCTCACAGCGCATAAATTGTTTCTACAAGTAATATCGTTTATGCTGAACATCTGCTTTTGTTTCTGGGAATCTGGAATGTGCCATAGAAAGTATGCCCACATGATTAGTCCCTAATAAAAACCCTGGGCATTGAGTCTCTAATGAATTTCCCTCATTGGTATCATTTCGTGTGTGCTGTCACAACTCATAGCTGGGGTAATTAAGCACATCCTGTGTTACTCACTAGGAGAGCACCTTTGGAAACTTGTGCCTGGTTTCCCCAGAACTTCACCCCATAGTCATGAGTTCTTTGTATCTATGAGTCTGTTTCTATTTTGTTTGTGTGTTTATTTTGTTCTTTAGATTACACAAATAAGTGAAATCTTGCGGTATTTGCCTTTATTTGTCTGACTTATTTTGCTTAGCATAATACCCTGTAGGTCTATCCATGCTGTCACAAAAGGTAAAATTTCATTCTTTTTTATGGCCAAGTAGTAGTATGTTGTTTATCCACTTGTCTATTGGTGGCCACTTACATTGCTTACATATCTTGGCTATTTTAAATAATGCGCAATGGGGTGCAGATATTCCCTTAAATTAGTGTTTTGGGTTTCTTTGAATATATACCTAGAAGTAGAATTGCTGGGTCATAAGGCAGTTCCATTTTTAATTTTTTGAGGGCCCTCCACACTGTTTTCCTTAGTAGTTGGATCAATCTGCATTACCACAAACAGTGCAAACTAGGGTTCCCAGAACAAACTAGGGTTCTCTTTTCTCCACATCCTTGCCAACATTTGTTTGTTGATTTATTGATGCTAGCCATTCTGACAAGTGTGAGGTGGTATCTTGTTGTTTTGATTTGCAGCAAATGCTTTGGCCTTTTGTCAGACAGTCTATCGACAATGTCAGATAATGTGTTGTAGATTTTTTATTTGGAAAATATAGCCATAATACCTATGTGTTAGGTGCTGTAAGATGCAGAAAAGTAAAGACTGAGTCTCTCACTTCCAAGGGTTTGAAATCCTAAATGAAGAGATAAGAAACAAACAATAAAATCCTTGGGACTTGGCATAGGAAATACATGTGGTGCTATTCTCAACTTTATTGCCTGTCACCTAACACTTATCTTTTTGTTCTAAGGAAGGACAAGTCAACTTTGGAAAGAAAACATGAAAGCATTATCTGTTAATAGGATCACAGCTGAAAGATAAGGAGATTGTTAGTTATCAATGCTAACAGGATGGCAATAATCTGGTCAATTGCTATAGGTTTACAAAATGATTGTCACTTTCAACTGGCTTCTTGGATTTTCTGTGTTTTTTTGATGGTTCTGGACCAAGAATATTTGGATTAGGACATTAATTTGTAATAATGCTTTAGGAAGACTCTAGAATATCAGTAATTGTGTCATTTACACTGATGACCCATGATTAGTTATGAGGTGTGTCAAAAGTAACTTGTCACTTGTAATAGTTAAGGTACTAAAGTTTCAGAATGATTTACTACTTTTTAAACAATATTGGAACATATTTAAGATTCCTGTCACAAGAATTTGAATTGGAGAAAAGGAGATGGAGATATAGCCATAATTCAGGTAGCATATCTCACATAACAATGTCATTATTGTTATGACTTATAAGGAAATAAATATTGAGAACACTGCTATATAGGGATAAATCAAAGTTACCACAGACAGTCAATTTACAGGATGTATAAGAGTCTGTGATAGAGTAATGTTTAATTGATAAATACATAGTTTCTGATGTTATATCCTATTAACATGTATATTTACATTTTGTATTTTATACAGCTATCCAGGTAGTGGAAAATCATTGGATTGTTTCCTCCCACCTGCTCCATTGGTTTCGGAAATTCCAGATACTCAGGCATTGGAAGAAGAAATAGAAAGTCATAAACTGTTAGGTAAATTATCACATACTGCATCTGTTATAAAGCCAAACCCATGCAGCTCATGTCAGTGTAAAAACAATTTAGTAACACTTTAATTCCTTTTATTTTTAATGGAATAAAATGAAAGTTAGAGACTGCTCTTATTCAGATTAGTGTTCACCAAATCTGAAAATCTAAAACATTTTCCTTCTCTCTATATACATATACATATACATACATATACATATCACATGCACACAATATACTATCACATATACGCATTCTGTTGTTCTGTGAATTTTGTTTCCTCTTACCATCAAAACTATCACTGCTATTTAGTTTTTGCCTTGCCCTTTACTAAAAGTAGGATCCTCTGGTTTAAGGAAACAGATTTATTGAGTGAAAACAACAAGAGGCAGATGATCATATGTAGTTTGATACTATCATTTTGTAAAGCTAAAAAACAAGCACACTCAAACAGTATATGTGATCTAATGTAATATTGTTGGCAAAATTTTCATTTTTAAATTGGGTGGTAGGTTCATGCATTTATATTTTATTAATTAAGCTTCATAATTTATATATATTTATAAATGCAAACATATATGTACTATTGCATGTACCAAATAATATACAGATTATACAATATAAACATATATCATAGTGCATATATATGTGGACATATATATTTGTGTGTGTGTGTGTATATATATATATGTAGTAAAGTAAATTCAAACCCTACTGAAGCCTCCAAACTCCTCCCAAACCTCCCAAAGATGCTTGTAAAGTCTCTGTAAAGAAACCTACAATTTTGTAACCCTAATGAAGACATTCCTTTATCTTAATTTTAGAGGCAACATTACAAAGTTAAAAGCATTGTATCATGTATTGTAATACTAAATCATAGTCAGTAACATTTTATATGGTTGGTCATTGTATTTCTGTGTACAAATTGTTTATGTAAGTTTTAAATCTTTATAATTACTTGTATAATTATATCATTTGTAGTAGATAAAATACTTAAATATTACAAATATGGTTATTTCTATGGGTCAGGAATTAAACCTATTTTATAATACTCTATAGATTTTGTATAAATTTCAAATTTCTGAGGGCCCTTCGGTGATATGATATACCGTAAAGTGACAGTCACCTATATTTCAAAACCTCACATAATATTTCAGATTATCTTATTATTGTACTAATACTTTTCTTTTTGCTGTCATATTTACCTAGTAAACCCTTCTGAAATTTTTTATTTAATTTTTCATCATGCTTTTGAAATTTTATTTTCATGGAGAACATGTAGTAATTAATACATTCCATTTTTGTAGGTATGGAAAAGAGGCAAACAATGTTAACATCAAATTTAAAGATAACTAATGAAAACACAAATTATATTTCTCCAATGCAAAAATTCCAATTTGCCTTTTTCTCTAATAAGTCTGAAGAAGAAGATCTAAATTTAGGAGGGACAGGCAACAATGGCTTATTGCATGTTTCTGGCAAGCTGACATATGGTTCTCAGAAATTCAGAAATCACATTGGCACTGACATAGCACCTGAGAAAAATATTCCAGATGATACAAAATTAGTCAGTTTTTCAGAAGAAAAAGGAGAGAGCACATCAGCCTTCAGAAAAAGGTAATTAATTAAATGAAATAAATAACATTCAGTGATAAAGTTGAATAGTTATGTATATGTCCAAAAGTATGAAATATGGTAGAATTTGAATGAGAAAAACATCAACAACAAATAGAGTCTATTATGTACCAGACACTCCATTAACTTTGGGATTCTAGTGATAGGTTCTTGCCTTAGGAGAACTTACAACTTAATAGGGGAAAAGACTGATAGTAAATAACTAAATATAATAGTACAACAGTTATTTTTGCTGAAGTATATGGTTAGATTAGAGGTTCTCAAACTTTTTGTTGTTAGAACTCCTTTATACTAAAAATGATAGAGGATTTTCAAAGAACTTTCGTTTATGTGGGTTATTTTTAATATTTAAGTATTAATGTTTAACCATATTAGAAATTAAAACAAAAAATTTGAAAAATATTTATTTACTAATACATCTATACTAATAAAACAGAAAGATACAAATTGACCGTACCTTTGCAACACCCACCAGCCAATCAGGAGTGAGTATGCAAATTAACCCAACAAAGATGGTGGGTTAATTTGCATACACAGGTGCTGAGCAGCCGGGGGCAGGGCAGGACGCTTGCGTCATCGCCATGGTGACGATGCAGGCATTCCGCACCAACCCAGCAGCTCCAGGCCTCTGGGCAGCTAGGGAAGGCGGAATGGTAGCTCCGGGCGGGAGCAAGGAGCGAAGGCGGAAAGGTGGCTCCAGCTGGAGCGAAGGCAGTGCCGGCAGCCAGGGGAAGGAAGGCCCATTCTTGCACAAATCTTCGTGCATCGGGCCTCTAGTTTAAAAATAATAAATATACTTGTTAAATTAAATAATATATTTTTATTGAAAATAATTATTTTCTGAAATAAAAAATAATTCGGTGAAGAAGAGTGATATTGTTTTATGATTTTGCAAATGTTTTAAATTTCTAACTCATAAAAGATACTTGGGTCCTCATATATGCTTTTGCATTCAGTTTGTTGTAATATCACATGACTTGGAACCTCTGGAAAACTCCATGTTAACTAGCGAGAATAAGAGAGAAAAGGGCAAATAATGCCTTAGTAGTATTATGAAAATAGTTTTGATTTTATGAACTCCTTAAAATAGTCTCCACCATCCTTTGAGAACTGCTGTTAGAGCATATAGCATGGGGACCTAATCTACTCTGGACGGTCAGGGAAGGCTTTCCTGAAGAAATGGTATTTAAGTTTAACTTTAAGGAGGAGTAGAATAAAACTAAGTGCAAATAAAGGATGTCAGAAGTGGGGCTAAAAGTTTCAAACCGGTAATCAAGGTTTTGTCTTTCTGGCATCATCCCCATCCTAGAAGGGGCCCTAGAAGAGTCACTTCATTAGCATAAACTAAAATATGATGGAAAGGGGCTTCTTATAAATAATGAAAGATGCTTCTATCGCTTCTATCACACAGGAAATTCCAAGGGTTCCTCTGTGCCAGGAGCTGGAAAAAAAAGACCAAATTTATATTTCCTATTATACCACATAAAGGTTTATTTCTAAACTCTCAATTCTATACCATTGATCAATATTTCTGTACTTATGCCTGGCATAAGGATATATCCCATACTGGCATATCCCAAATGTCTAAATTGCTGTAGCTTTGTAGTAAGGGCTTAAATAAGTAAGTGGTGAGTCCTCCAACTTTGTTCCTTTTTTCAAGATTGTTTTTGGCTATTCTTGGTTCTTTGCATTTTCATATGAATTTTAGAGTAAATTTCTGCAAAGAAGCCAGTTGGGATTTTGATAGGTATTGTATTGAATCTGAAGATCAACTTGAGGAGTATTGCTATCTTAATAACAGTAAGTCTTCCATCTATGAACACGGGATATCTTTCCATTTATTTAAGTTTTTAAATTTTTTTTCAATGATGTTTTATGGACAAGTCTTATACTTATTTTGTTAAATTTATTCCCAAGTATTTATTGTTTTTTATGCTTTTATAAATTTGGATTCCATAGTACTTTACTAGGCACACAGCTAGTCCTGATTTGAAGTAGGAAACTATAGAAAGGTGTGAATACCAGGAGACAAGGATCATTGGGGCTATCTCAGAGACTGGCTACCACAAATAGATTTATCTGAGTTTTAGGAAAGTGAAAATACATAATTCAGAGGTAAACTTAACAAATTATGTTTTAGGAGAATGATTAATTTTTGTGTTTGAATAAACCACAATTTACAGGTATTTTAAAAGGGACCAATTTTATGGTAGTTTTTCACATGCACACGTTTTTTTCTTTTTTTTTTTCCAGATTATTTAAAATATCTGACAATATACATGGGAGTGCTTGTTCTAGTGACAGTGCAAACTTGGATTCTCATGTTGGCTCAGGGAAAATGGCCCAAACAGAAATGAACAAAGGGAAATCCTGGAAATGTAGCAATAGTAAGCAGAAACCTCAATATTCAGATGTTAACCTGTTTACAGCAAGTGATGCTTTTTCTGCTTCTGAAATCAGAGAAGGCATATTCAAAGCACCATCTTTTTCAGTTGCACCCCAACCTCATGAAGCTCAAGGTAATTCCTTGCTTTTTCACTTGGTTTATAAAAGTACAAACTAGTCTGCATTTCTTAGCATAGGATAGAATACAAAAATACAGTAAATTTGAATAGGTAACACTCTATGTGCAATTGCTGCATTTTCTAATTATATTGCATTATATTCTGAACTGTGGGGAGCAGGCCTAAGCTGACAGTCAGACACCCTTAGCACTGCTGAAAGGATAAAAAATATCTATATACACATGTAGGATTTTCTTTTTAGGGGTAACAGAAAATGATTTAGATTCCTTGAAGGCTGTCACAGAAATTCGTATCCTTTAACTTATTGTAGTATAGTAGCTTTTATTTGAAATCATAATTTTTAAACACTTTGTTTCATTGTGTCTCTGTTTATTTTGGTTGATAAAGAAAAAGAGGGAAAAGTGAATATTTTGGGTCATGTAAGAGACCCCGTGTGCGTGATAGTGCTATTTAAAGTGTGGTCTGCAGTCTGGTGCCAGTTTGTAAACTGCTTGTTACCAGTCTGGGACAAGATAAGTACAGAAATGAGTTTGTATTATTGGATAAACTCTGAGCATATTTACTTACAAATTGATACAATTTCTTATACTTTGGGAAGGAAAACATATTGGGATCAACATGGGAAGGAGAAAAATGAATGAGAATGGGGCATACAGTGGATTGGGGACATTTTAAAAAATCTAGTATTTTTTGAAAGAACCTAATTAGTGGTTTATACTTATAATCTGATTTACATATTTAGAGTGCATATGTATGTTCTGGAGATAACATCTTTTTTTGCTTCTTTGATACCCTGTGTTATGTCTATAAGAGTGTACTTATTCTATTTCATTATAATTTATTAGCTGTTTTTATGACTATTTCCCTATGATCTATGGACTCTATGAAGGCAAGGACCTTATTTATCTTCCTATCTCCAAATGTATACATACTTTGAATAAATGTATACATACATTGAATAAATATAAAGGCAGTGTTTATTAAAATACATTTTATTTTCAAAATTGAGTTATCAGCTGTTAAAGTATGTATGAATTTTTTGGGGGGACACCCTATACATTGAAAGGCCGATTAAGTAACAAAGATGTTCTTGCAAAAGTGTATCCATGAGCAAGGATGGGTGAGGGTAAAAGTGTAGAATGTGTTTGGAAAGAACAAGCATTCCAGTTTGGCTGAAATGAAAGTTATGATTAAGTCAGTAGTAGGAAGTAATGTTGGATAAGTATCTTAGGATCAGAACATTTACTGCCATGAATACCAAGGTCAAAAGTTGTTGTTTTTTATTTTTAATAAATTTATTAAGCAATGAGGAGAAACCATGCAGAATTTTTGAGCAGGTTAAGTTATATCATCAAAATGGTGCTTTAGGAGTACAGAATTAGTGACTCAAAAGCTGGGGAAAGGCACTTAAAATCCACAAAAAGTTATGATCTAATTGTCAAAACAGAAAGTAAATTTCAGATATTGGGCGGTTGAGCTAGAGAAATCTAGGGGAGAGTGATTCTAATCCTGGGTACTCTGAACATTGAGATAATTCTGAACTATGGTTAGAAAATACTTGCCTGGCCCTAGCCAGTTTGGCTCAGTGAATAGAACATAGGCCCATGGACTGAAGGTTCTCAGTTTGATTCCAGTCAAGAGCATACCTTGGTTATAGGCTTCATCTCTACTCTGTCAGGGCGCATACAGGAGGCAACCAATCCATATGTCTCTCACAGTGATGTTTCTCTCTCTGTGTCTCTCCCTGTCCCTTCCACTCTCTAAAAATGAATGGAAAAAATATCCTCTGGTGAGGATTAACCAAAATAAAAAAAAGAAAATACTTGCCTGATCCCTTGTGAAAAGTTGCATCCAATGCAGATAACTGAACTGTGTTAGAATGGGGGAGGGAACAATAAGAGGATTACATATGATGATGTAATAACTTTAAACATAGCCAGCTTTTAGTGCTTCTGTTCAGTGTGTGGTCTCATTCCTGCTGTGCTTCCTTTTCTAAGGTGATCTAAATAGGGTGGGAACATAGGAGATAGGTTAGCAGTAAACACTTGAAGTTAGTTTTATTATCTGTATGATGGGAAATTCTTCCTATCCCTTACTGGAACTTGCCATAATATGACAATAACTTTTGGAGAATTTTAGAGATTTTTTTTGGGGGGGAGAACTAATTTAATATTAATAGTCAGTGTTAAAATTTTGACATTTAATTGTTTTGTTGCCCTTATTTTTTCTATTAAATATAGTATTCTTTTCCTTCCTCTTTTTTTTCATGTTATATTAGTATAGCTGAAGTGATTCTATTGTTTAGGTCTCTTTGTTGATTAAGACTACTAGCTACTATTGTGTCCATTGTATTGTTCAAAAAGTTCATTTGCTGTCAAGCTCACTGAGTTGCTACACTTTATTGTTTCCAAACATATCTCTATATATAAAAGCCTAAGAGATCATATGACCTAATGACTGGAACGACCAGAATGACTGCTTGACCAGTCACTCTAACGCTCACTGACCACCAGGGGGCAGACGCTCAATGAAGGAGCTGCCCCCTGGTGGTCAGTGTGCTCCCAGAGCCAACCTCCTGTGGTCCCTCCCCCCAGCTGGCCGTCCCCCCCTCCCATAGGCCTCAATCGCTCTCCAGACTGAGGGACCCCACCCATGCACGAATTTGTGCACCAGGCCTATAGTATTTAAATTACAGTTGAGTCCAGCTGGTGTGGCTCAATAGTTGAGCATGGACCCATGAACCAGGAGGTCACGGTTCAATTCCCAGTCAGGGCACACACCCAGGTTGTGGGCTCGATCCCCAGTTTGGGGGGAGGGGGGAGGAGAGAGGGCATGCAGGAGGCAGCCAATTGATTCTCATCATTGATGTTTCTATCTCTCACTCTCCCTTCTCTCTGAAATCATAACAAAAACATATTTAAAAAAAGTTGAATACTGAATACTATTGATAATTTTAGAGTTTGGGGATACAACTTATGATCTGCTTCTTTTCCAATATTTTACTGTATTTGAATCCTCAGGACAATAGAAGTTTGGTCAGATTGATGTTGCCACAGTAATCTTGTCATTTTCAGTTCTGCAGACTTTTTCCTACATGTAATAACATAATGGCAGTGACACTGCTGAGAGTTTGTTGAATAAAAGGAAAAATTTTATATCAAGTGTTGATAGATAGTGATGATAAACAATGTTAGTAGCTGAGTTTTCCCATGAGTAGAAAACTGATTCTATATCTACTTGGAATTAGAGATTCATTTTTGTGAATGTGGAACTACCTAATGAGAGAAAAACCAGCATGATGGCCCACATGTGGGCTTGTTACAAATAAATATTTTATAGGAAGAGACGTCTTTTGAGGAAAAATGAGATTCCTGCAAAAGCTGCTGGATTAACAAATTCAAAATTACATTTTGTTTTGGCACAAATATTCTGACACTCTGCAAAACTGAAAGTAAAATGAAAATTTGTAAACTATTTGCTTGACCTAATAAATGCAAATTGATATTAATTGGCTGCTTACTATGTGCCAGGCACTGTTCAGGTATTTGGGATATGTCAGTTAAGAAAACAGACAATGAATCATTGTCCTTGAGGACTTAACTTTCTTTGGAAAGAGGATAGATTTGAACAATTATAAATGTATAAATAAGTCATATAGTATTTTAGAAGGTGATGAGTAAAAGGGAGAAAGGAAAAAGTGGAGCAGAGTAAAGATGATTAACTTGGGAATGCTGGGATCAGGGATTCAGGATTATAATTATACTAGAAGCCCGGGGCATGGATTCGTGCACCGGTGGAGTCCCTCAGCCTGGCCTGTGGGGATCGGCTCAAACTAGCAGTCCTACATCCCCCAAAGGATGTAGTAGTGCCCAAAGTGGGAGGAGCCTGAGCCTGGGCCAGGTGCGCCACACCCGCTCATCCCAGCCCCCCTGCTCCTGCCTCTGCCACTGCTTGGTAGGCTCGCTGCCACTCCACTGTGGTCTTCATGCGCCCATCCTAGGGCGGTACCAGTGCACCCATGACCAAGAAGTAGCCATGGACTTGTGCCCAGTCAGTCCCAATGGCATTCCCCATCCTGGTCCCAGTCTGGATGGGGGAGGGGCGCACAGGGGGAGTGTCCGAGGGAGAGGATCATGCTGCCACAGCTGCACTCGCCAGCCATGAGCCTGGTGTCTAGTGCCCATTGGTCAGCTGAGCAGTGCTCCCGCTATGGGAGCGCACTGACCACCAGGGGGTAGCTCCTGTGTTGAGCATCTGCCTCCTGGTGGTCAGTGCATGTCATAACGACTGGTCATTCTGCTGTTGACCAGTCACTTAGGCTTTTATATATATAGACTAGAAATTCGGTGTATGAAATTCGTGCACTCAGGGGGTCCCTCAGCCAGGCCTGTGCCCTCTCGCAGTCTGGGAGCCCTAGGGGGAGCGGGCCTCAGCCAGCAGTCAGACATCCTTAGCACTGCCAGCCATGAGGGACTCCTGCCACTGCCACTGCGCTCACCAGCCGTGAGCCCGGCTTCTGCCTGAGCAGCAACCCCCCCCCCCCCGTGGGATTGGGCCGAAACCGGCTCTCTGATATCCCCCGAGGGGGCCCGGGTTGCGAGAGGGTGCAGACCAGGCCGAGGGACCCCACCGGTGCACAATTGGGGCTGGGGAGGGAATCTGAAGAACTTAGCATGAATCTAATTAGTTCTGAATATGGTAAGTTCATTGAAGGAATGAAGACATGAATGTAAAGAATATGATATCATTTAAAAATTATTGCCTTTATGCTGTAACAAAACAATATATGTCAATGATATTATATAAAAATAATTGATTTAAGTAACATGAGTCATTTTAAAGGGAAATTTTAGGTATTTAGATATGTAAAAGATAGCATGGGCTAGGATAACAAAATTAAATTTTTATCTGTTCATTTATACATATTTTATTTTCCAAGATAGGTAAATATCAATTATTGTGGGAACATTGTTTTTATTTTTATGCTCATGCATAAATTTTCACTTTTAAACTTTTTTTCTTTGCATTTTTCATTCCTGGGCTTATTAGACCTTTTAGTTCAAAAGGCATAAAAGTATAAGAGATATAAGAACAAATAAGTGATATCATGTATGGATTTATGTTACTTAAACTAGGGCCCTGTGCACGAAATTCATACACTCAGGGAAGTGGGGTCACTCAGCCGGGCCTGTGCCCTCTCGCAGTCCGGGAGCTCTCAGGGGAGAGCGGGCCTAAGCCATCAGTCAGACATCCTTAGCGCTGCTGTGGAGGTTGGAGAGGCTCCCGCCACCACTGCTGCGCTCACCAGCCGTGAGCCCGGTTTCTGGCTGAGCGGCGCTCTCCCTGTGGGAGCACACTGACCACCAGGGGGCAGCTCCTGCATTGAGCGTCTGCCCCCTGGTGGTCAGTGCACGTCATAGTGACTGGTCCTTCTGCTGTTGGGCCGAAACTGGCCCTCTGACATCCCCAAAGGGGTTCCAGATTGCAAGAGGGAGCAGGCCAGGCCGAGGGACCCCACCGGTGTATAATCGGGGTTGGGGAGGGACGCGGGAGGTTCAGCCGGGAAGGGACCATGGGAGGGCTCCAGGGTGTGTCTGCCTGTCTCGCTCAGTCCCGATATGCCGGACCCCAGCAGCAAGCTAACCTACCGGTTGGAGCATCTGCCCCCTGGTGTTCAGTGCAAGTCATAGCAACTGATCGACCAGTCGACTGCCCCCTGGTGGTCAGTGCATGTCATAGTGACTGGTTGACTGGTCAACTGTCTGCCCCCTGGTGGTCAGTGCACATCATAGCAAGTGGTTGAGAGGCCTTATCATATCATTAGCATATTACACTTTGATTGGTTGAACTGCTGACTGGTCAACCAGACACTTAGCATATTAGGCTTTTATTATATAGGAGGATAGACAGAGTAATTAGGGTAGGTCTTTTTGAGAAGGTGAGATGTAAGCAATAGAAGGAAGTGAAAGAGCCAAGGAAATATGAAAGGAAGAACAGTCTGGACAATAGTCTGGGTGATGCTTTTGAAGACCAGAAAAGAATTCAATATACATAGAGGAGATTAATCAGGCAGGACATAAGGTCAGAAACACAAAGGTGGAGGTGAGGAGGCAAGATTATGTAGGGCTTTTTAGCCATACACTTTGAGAGAAAGGGGGGAATTTGAGCAGAGAAGTAATATGCTTTTATTTAACTTTTAACAGGGACACATCACAATCCAGCAGTTTTTGTATGTCTTCATAAAAATACAATTGCTTAAATAACTATGTATTTGTGTTATGATTAGAAGCTAGAATCTCAGGCAGCAGCTGAGAAAGTATGCAGTTATATTCCTTCCAGGGAGAAACTGAAGATGAGCCTGTCCCTTCTGTATTGAGCTTGGATGTGTACCTCCATGTGTGTGAGTGTGTGGGGAGGGGACAGTGTTCCTGTGCCCATTTAAAAAGTACTTCTTTGCTATGGTCCTGTGGAACTGGTGAATGCAAGCTCTATTGGCTCACAGCGATGGGTGTTTTGGGGGACTGTCCTTTAGGTGGGAGTCTTAAAAGTTGGTCACTAGATGTATGTTTTCAACCCCTTGCTCTTCAGGGAAAAGGTGGGAGTTGAGGGTTCTTTCCCACTTGTATGGTGCTGTGCTAGGGGTAGGATTGGTGAGAGTTGTCTCGGCCTTTCCTGTCTATTTTAATTCATGTTTTCTCATTCTTCCAATGCATAGGAATCACTTAACTTGAAATTTCAGGATCTCTCTCAGAGGGAAATGTTCTGTGTGTAGGTGCAATCATACTTATTGCTTGTAGGTGTGTATTTGGTGGGTCTCTGGGAGGAGAAAGTTTAGGAGCATACTATGTTGCCATCTTGGTCCCTTCCTCTATATATGTTAATTCCTTTCTTATGATATCAAAATAGCAAGTATTAATGGCGCATCACTAAATATTGTCAGTCAATATTAATTCAACTTAATTTTTAAATTAAAAGTAACCAATTTTTAAAATTCCCAAATATTTCCTTAATGTTATTCTAAGCGGCAAAATTTAGAAGTATTTTCAAAGAATTCCCATATTTCAACTATATACAGTCCAAAGCCTTTGATGATGTAAGTATTTTATTATAATTATTTACTTATCTGCTTATTCTTACTAGATTGTTTGCCCTCTAAGGGCAGGGACTAGATCACATTCATCTTTATGATCCCAGTGCCATACTCAGTGACATTATAGGAGCTCAAAAAATGTTTGTTAAATGAATGCATGTGATTTTTATAGGGGGGTTGGTTTGTATTTATTAGATTTATGAAACTTTCTCTGGAAGCTAAAGAAATTATTTCCTTCTAGGTCTGGCATATTACTCTGACAAATAAAACAAGATGGTAAATTTTAATAGTTATTTTATGAGGGTGGTAATAATTTTAATAAATTTAAAGATGAAAATGTTTGAGCTATTTATTATTCCTTTGAGTCTTCCTATGGCATAGTTTCTAATAAATTGAGAATGGGAGTGAAAAATTCTATATATCCCATGATTGATCAAATTTTATATTTTAGCTTCTTTACACAGATAGGAATTTTGTGATTTGTGCTCCAACTGGTTCTGGGAAAACGGTAGTGTTTGAACTTGCGATAACAAGATTGTTAATGGAAGTACCATTGCCATGGTCAAACATTAAAATTGTTTACAGTAAGTATTTATAATTTTAAGAGTAATAATTATAATAATGAAAAACCAGTGAGGATAAAGTAAGAAATAAATTCAAATTCAACCCATAGGCCTTAGTATTTGGTTTTCCATTCTTTTTCATAAAAACATACCACATTTTCTGTCATCTGTTACATTAAATTCAAAATACATTTTCTCAGTTACACATACAAATATTTGAATTAAGAATTTGGCCTTTACAAATTTATTTTTTAAATATATGTTTTATTATTTCAGAGGGGAAGTGAGAGGGAGAGAGAGATAGAAACATCAATGATGAGAGAGAATCATTGGTCGACTGCCTCTTGCACACCCCCTACTAAGGATCTAGCCTGCAACCTGGGCATCTGCCCAGGCTAGGAATTGAAGTGTGACCTCTTGGTTCATAGGTCAATGACGCTCAACCACTGAATCACCACAGCTGGGCTACATGTTTATTTTTAAAAAGGCAGGCAAGATGAACAAATAAAATTAAACATTTTGTAATTCTAGAAATTTCCACATGAACTCTTCTTTCTTAAGTATATATATATAGATTGTAAATTTTTCATCAAAGTAATTTATGCACATGGTTAAAAAAAATCAAATTATTACCAAAGGGATTTATAATGAAAAACAATAATCTCTTGTCCTACCTCTCTTTACTCTTAGTTACAATTTCTTAAGCAGTCACTTCTTTTTCTATTTTTAGTTTTATTTGATTATGTTTATAACGCTAAATGATATGCTTCTATTGTTAACTTTTAATTTATAAGTATTAGGTAGCACCTAGATATGTTATTTTTATCATAACTTTATTAACCAACAATTTTTGTGAAAATTTTAAAATTTTACTGACATTCAAAATAAATATATTATATTGTTATAGTGGCACCAATAAAAGCCCTGTGTAGTCAGCGTTTTGATGACTGGAAAGAAAAGTTTGGACCAATAGGATTGAATTGTAAAGAACTCACTGGTGATACACTAATGGATGACCTATTTGAGATTCAGCATGCCCATATTATTATGACAACTCCAGTAGGTGTTATTTATACTTTATTGTTTCCTTGGTTTATTAGAAAATATCTATTTATATTCATTAAGAAAAAAGTTAAAAGAAAAATACAAAGTAGAAGAATGAACATATTTGCATTATAAAAACAAACAAAAGGTAATAGTATTCAGGGTATATAAGGGATATTTACAAATTAATAAGCAGAAGACAACCAATCAAATAGGAAAAATAGACAAAAGATATGAATAGGCAATTTGTTATTGTAGATAATTTGTAATCATATTTATTGCTCATATTCTTCTATCCAAGTATTATGTATTGCAGAGGGAGGATCTTGCTAGAGCTTAAAAGAGGTAATTAGACTATAATTTTAAGTATTTTGGTTAAACTTAAAAATAAATGGGGTCCATTTTTTAAATACTTGTATGACTGTCATAATCCTTACAAATTTTAAAAATATTTTTCAGGATACTTATAAGATGTTAACTAAAACACTACCAATTATTTGTCACATGTTAGGTTAAAAATTTTATTGATATATCTTAATAACATTCATTATAATCCCTTACATTAAACCACTTGCATCTTTTCTCTAGGAGAAATGGGATAGCATGACTAGAAAATGGAGAGACAACTCTTTGGTCCAACTGGTTCGACTATTTCTCATTGATGAGGTAGTGAACACATTATTCATTTTCAGAGATAAACATAAAAAGATGACTAGAATGAATAGACAGAAGCAAGATATTTCAACCAAACTATATGTTTGTTTTATTCCTTCAATTGAAAAATGCTTATTTTCTTAAAGAGGAGTGTTAATATTCTTTCACATTTTAATTGATTAGATTTCTATTTTTGTTGCTAATGATTTTTTTCCTTGATTTCTTTCTTAGGTACATGTTGTAAAAGATGAAATTCGTGGACCAACTCTTGAAGTTGTAGTCAGCAGAATGAAAACTGTGCAGTCTTTATCTCATACTTTAGAAAATACCAGCACTATTATTCCAATGAGATTTGTAGCTGTGTCTGCAACAATTCCAAATGCTGAGGATGTGAGTTAGAATTTTAGTTTATAATATTTTTCATAACTAGTGAAATAGTTAGACATTTTAATCTTAGAAAAAAGTGAGGGTTTTTTGTTTGTTCATCACCTAACCAATTAAATAGGAAAGTATGTTGTAGAAAGTAATGATTAAATTTCATAGGGAAGGCAGAATTAAAGCCATAAAATTTGGATGATTCTTTTTAATACAGCATTTTTGGTACAAGTCTGTTGTTTACTAGTATCTAAAAGTCTTAGTTTTATGAGTTTCAAATACCTTGTAATAACTTTGCTAATAATATGTATGGTTGTTGTAACCAGTTGAATTCAATTTTATAACAAAGTATGGTGGGGAATAAAAATAATTGGTTAGATGATTACCATCCCCCTCCCCCAATTCTGTGTGCCTAGCATTGTGGTAAGATAAGCACTAATGAAAGATGCAAAAGTGAAAACATATAGACCCTGTCCTTGAGGATAATCTTACGGTTACTGAAGTTTATGGACATGAAAATAATAATTATATGCATTTTTTATACTTTCTATAATGTATATGTGGCCTATTTCTTTCTTGATTTTTTTGGAAACTTGAAAAATAGTACAGTCTCACCCTAACCGGTTTGGCTCAGTGGATAGAGCATTGGCCTGCGGACTCAAGAGTCCCAGATTCCATTCTGGTCAAGGGCATGTACCTTGGTTGCGGGCACATACCCAATAGGGAGTGTGCAGGAGGCAGCTGATCAATGTTTCTCTCTCATCGATGTTTCTAACTCTCTATCTCTTTCCCTTCCTCTCTGTAAAAAATCAATAAAATATATTTTAAAAATAGTATAGTCTCACTGCTTTCTTATTCCTATTTACTTCTCAGCCCACTATAATGTGACTTTTTCCTCTTGCTACTTCTTAGAATTGTTTTCACAAATAGCTGTGTTAGTGTCTAATCCAATAGAAAATTTTGTTTTTATCTTTAACTGGACACAATCATTTTTGTTCAAGAGAATATGAACAAAATAAGCTGTTCATATAGAGAAAATTATAAAGTATATATAAACAACAAAAATCCAGTGTTTTTCCAGATTTACATGTATAGATGGAATCATAATATACATACTCATTTTGATTTGCATGTCACATACAAATGTTTCCATGTCATTAATTTTCTTTAATACAATTTTTGCAGTTTTATTATAATTTATCCAATGTTTTAATGTTGGAAGATTGTTTTCACTTTTTGCTATTATAAATAGTGCTGAAATTAATATATCTTTAAAAACATCATAAGTAGAATAACTAAGTCCAAGGGTATATAAAACTGTAAGGACACAGTGCTTTCAATAAATGTTATACTCATTTATACTTCTACCTTCTGCCATTTCTCTGTGTTCTAACACTGGACAGTATAATAATGAAATTATTATTACTTTTGAATAGTTGTCAAATTTCTTGTTTAAAATGGTACTTTATTTGAAAATTTTGATTTCATTTCTACTTTAATAAATATTTTTAATATATTCTCTACTACTTTAAGTTCTTTTTTTTTTTTGCAATTTCCTAGATTATGTCCTTTACCCTTTTTTCACAGTGAGATACTAAATTTTTCTTATTGATTTGTAAGCTATTATTAAATATCAAAATCCTGTAATTTTTAAAGAAAGTTTCTATGAGTTAATTTGAGATAAACTGATGACACATGGCAGGGAGCAAGATCATAAATTCTCCCAATATCATGTGATTCCTTTTTTAAAAATATATTTTTTATTTATTTCAGAGAGGAAGGGAGAGGGAGAGAAAGAAACATCAATGATGAGAGAATTATGGATCGGCTGCCTCCTGCATGCCCCACACTGGGGCTTGAGCCCGCAACCCAGACATATGCTCTGATCAGGACATAAGCTATGACCTCCTGGTTCATAGGTCGACACTCAACCACTGAGCTACGATGGCTGGGCTATTCTGTGATTCTTGAAACTCTTCCCTGTTGTGATAATCACTACTTCTGTGAAAACTATTTCCTTGTTTCTTCCTACAAGTCCTCTTTCTCAATTTTCCCCTAAATTATGGTCTTCATAATTGGCCTTTTGCTACTTTCAAACTGTAAGTTCTTATGTGATCTCATCCCTAACCATGATAGCCTTGAAAATGTTTTAATAATTCCTTCCTATGCAACTAGAAACTCATTAATCCATCTTTCAGTCAAACCAATGGTCAGGTTCATACAGGGCATAAAGTCCGATTGCTAAGCAGGCTGTATGAAGATAAGATTGCTCACCACTGCTCACCATTGCTCACCACAGTTCCAGCTAGTGACTCTAGCATTTAGTCTGACATGCTTTTGGCCCTGCCATCTCTCAAGTATTTATTTGTTCTTTGTTTAGAACTTGTCAACCCTTACCAATCTAAGCCAACCATTACTTTGCTATTCTTTAGCTAGTTACTTAGGACAACACCAAAGTGTCAGCTGTATCTAGACATAGTTCAGAAAAAATAGCAAAGAAATTACAATGATAGTGAGAAATTCAATTTCTCTTCCAAAATCAATTTAATTTTACTTTGGACTCATAAGAAGGAAAACAAAATAATAATTAATTGGAAGTTTACCATGGTGAAAAGTGGGTATAATCTTAAAATACTGCTATGGATCATATTTACCAATATATTAATAGGATAGTGTCAATGAAATATGTAATATTGAAAAAGACTACCTACAGTAGGTCCTCGGGTTACGTCAGAGATCCATTCCCATAGTGTGATGTAACGCGATTTTCATTGAAAGTCGGAACCCACCTACATAAGCACTTACGTCACTCACATGGAACACATACACAGCAGTAATGAAGTGAAACAGTAAAAAAAAATTTCAAAGAAAGATAACAATTCCTGACATTTACTTATGGTAAATAAATAATAAAAAACATAAAGCACATATGTATACATACGTTGAAATGACAGAACTTTTTTTTTTTAATAAATAAATGGGAGATGGCGACGTAACCACGAAACGACGTAACCCGAGGACTGCCTGTATTTGATTAAATATTTTTATACTTTAACTTTAAAGTAGTCTATAATTTGGGTTATATTTAGCCATAAAACTTCATTAGAAAAAAACTCTTACTGCATATATTTCTATTATTTCAAGATTGCAGAATGGCTTTCAAATGGTGAAAGACCTGCTATATGTCTGAAAATGGATGAGAGACATAGACCAGTGAAACTTCGGAAAGTGGTCCTTGGATTTCCCTGTTGTAGTAACCAAACTGAATTTAAGTTTGATTTAACCCTCAACTACAAAATTGCCAGTGTTATACAAGAGTACTCTGATCAAAAACCTACACTTGTGGTATGGATTGTTGTTTGCTTATATTTTAGTGTAATGCTCAGCTTTTAATACGATTAATACAAAAATTATTCATTCATTTTTAGTTTTGTGCCACAAGGAAAGGTGTGCAACAGGCTGCTTCTGTTCTTGTGAAAAATGCTAAGTTTATTATGACTTTGGAACAGAAACAGAGGTATATTTTCTCTTTTTTTTTTTTCTTGGAGGTAGAAAGACTTTTAGGGATTATCTAGAAGAGATAAGAAAATTGGGTTCATTTTGTAAACTTTTCAAGTGACTTGATCTCTCTAAGCTTCAGTTTCCTCATCTGTAAAATAAAGATAATACTAATTTAGAGGATTAAGTGAAATGATGAATCTTTGTGCAGCTATGATTCTGTCTTTATTTCATAGCCAGACTTCTTGAAACATTATTTATATTGCTGTTTTCATTTTTTAAAAATCCACATTCAATCCCACATCTGTTGTAATCTCTCACCAAAAGATTAATCTCTCGGGAGTCTCTAACACATTTGAACCCTCCAGGTTCATCCATGTTGTTGAAAAAGGTAGAATTTCCTTCTTTTCTAAGGCTGGATAATATTGCATGTGATATCTATATCTATATATCTATATCTATATTTATATCTATATCTATATCTTCTTTATCCTTCATCTGTCAATGGACACTTAAAAGTTGTTTCCATACTTGACTATTGTGAAATAATGCTGTAATGAACATGGGAATACAGATATTTCTTTGAGATACTGATTTTGTATCCTTTGGATATAATCCAGAAGTGCAACTGCTGGGTCTATTTTAAGTTTTTAGTAATCTCCCTACTATATTCCATAGTGGCTGTACCAGTTTATATTCCCACCAACAATGCACAGGGCTCCCATGTCTCCATATCCTCTCCACCACTTATCTTGTCTTTTTGGTAATAGAGATTCTAACAGGTATGAGGTGCAATCTAATTGTAATTTTGATTTGCATTTCCCTGATGATTAGTGATATGAACCACCCTTTCATCTACTGTTGGCCATTTTGTATGTCTTCTTTGGAAAAATTTCTATTTAGGTCCTTTGCCCATTTTTAAATTAGGTTATTTGATTTTTTAATTTTTTTTTTTTTGCTGAGTTGTAAAATTAGGGATTTTTGACTGTGAAAGTTAGATGTTCTCTACTTCTTAAAAATGGTTTTCAAATAATGATATTGTGAAAATATTTTTATATCTGTAAGCCTCAAAATAAACTATTTAAGAGGTTTTCTATACTCCTGGAACTAACTCACAATAATTTCATGGTATTTTAAAATAGGTTACAGAAGCATGCGTATTCCATAAGAGATTCAAAACTGAGAGGTAGGTTTAGAGGTAATTTTTGAATAGTATTTCAGCTGTAGTTAAAAAGAGTCAATTACTGATTAAGTATTAACAGTACATAACAGGTGATATATTTCTATTATAGATATCTTAATACATGGTGTTGCTTATCACCATGCTGGTATGGAGCTGTCAGATAGAAAAGTAGTTGAAGGAGCTTTTACTGTTGGAGATCTGCCAGCTCTTTGTAAGTAAAGTATATATTCTTGTGAGTATTATTAAATATTTTGGAAAATTATTTTTAAGACAATAAAATAAAAAGCTCAAGTATTCTGACTTATTTATGCTTTTTTTCTTGAGTCCAAAATTATGTAACTATTCATGTACTGTACATGTTATAGCTAAACTTGTTGCCAGTTTTAGTTCTTTATCATGTTACTGCACATAGTGCAATTTGGAAATTGCAATATGAGAATTTAATAATTTTAAAAGATGTATTATTTTACATTATAGTGTTTTCTTCATTTTTAAATAAATTCCATATATATGAGTCTGTTACATTTTAAAAATACATCTTTTATAAGAAAATACCTATCTGAGCATTAAAATTATCTGGCTTGAAAGTAATATTCCTTAATCTGATGCAGTTACTACCAGTACTTTAGCTATGGGAGTAAATTTGCCTGCTCACCTAGTAGTTGTAAAATCTACAATGCATTATGTTGGAGGAATGTTTGAAGAGTACAGTGAAACAGATATTCTACAGATGATTGGAAGAGCTGGTCGACCTCAAGTAAGTGACAGTATTTTACTTTTTGTAACTTAGTTTAAAGACAAAGTAAATGGCAAAATTCTTTTTGTGTATTTTTTGTTAAACAAAAGATTAAGATTTCATATTTGGATTTTGGATTAGGTTTAAAAATAAATGTAACTTAGACAATCTACTTTAATGGAGGAATAGAAGTAAAATAAGTCTCACTAAAAAAGACATACTCCCTCCACTCCATCTAGCATTGGTTGGTAAATGGTTGGGTTTATGAATGTGTATGTTGTTAAAGTTTCTTTGTTTGGTTTTTTACTCTAAATGGAGATGCTATTGACATTTTGTATGGGACAGTTTTTCATTGTGTAGGACTGTCATGCATTGCAGAACATGTAGCATCCCTGGATCCTAGCACACAATGCCAGTAATGGTCTTCAGGTATTGTGACAATTAAAAATCAGCTCATACATATTACAAAACATGCCTCTGACAAATACTTGAATAAAGAAGTCATTCATATAGGTACTAAGGGAATATTTAGGAAGAATATATTTTCAAAGGATATTAAAATACTGTGTTAAACAAATCTATAATTTTATAGGATAAATTAGATTATGTATGAACACCAAATATTACAACTTTTATAAAGTTACCTAAGATTGTTTTAATTTCACCACTACCGAAATTATGTTATATTGAAACCAAAGTGGTATTTTTATATTTATATTCTTAGGAGATTTTGAATTAAAATTTCAGTTAACATTCAAATTCAGAAGTATTTTTAAGGTCATTTTGACCTGTTATTTAATACAAGGGACTGTTTAATATGGAATCAAAGTCTTGAGTTATTGAAAAGGACTGGTATCAATATGTGCTCATGTTTATTAAATTTCTCTCTCTCTTTGTGTGTGTGTGTACGTGTGTGTGTGTGTGTGTTTTTCTCCCCCAGTTTGACACTACAGCTACTGCAGTTATTATGACTCGGTTAAGTACAAAAGAGAAGTATATTCAGATGTTAGCTTGTAGTGACACTGTAGAAAGCAGGTAATAAAATATTCCAACAAGATATTGTTACTATAGCCAATATTTTTAAAATATATTAAAGGGAAATTTGATTAGGCCATTTGCTTGAAACTTTTCAGTATCTTAACTAGAAAATGTATGTCCTTTTAAGAAATTTAATAGTTAAAAAATAATACAATATTTTTATTCATCAGTGTTTCTTAGCATGCAGTATCATGTGTCCTTGTTATAAAAGTCCAAATTAGTCATATGAAGAGGAATATAATTTTTACTTCTCTTTACATATTTAAAATTTGTTTAATGATAGAGAGATAAGCAAGCTGAGTCCTTTCAGTAAAGTATCCTCTCTAATAAAATGGTAATATGCAAATTAACCATCACTCTGCTACATAAGCCACGCCCACCAGCCAAGCCACGCCCACCAGCCAATCAGGGCGAGTATGCAAATTAACCCCAATCCAAGATGGCTACAGCCACAGAGAGCAAGGTTTCCCAGGTAACAGAGCAAGCCAAGCTTTCCATAGCCGTTGCAGGCCTAAGCCTCCACTCAAGCTACAAAGTTTCAATTATAGAAGGTAAACAAATTGAAACAAATGGCGGCAGAATGGAGCTTGAGAGAGCAGGCCAGGGTTGCCGACGGCAACAGGGGAAGCAAAGCTTTCCACACACCCTGGCTGGGCCCACCCGCTTAAGGCTACAAAGTTTCAATTGTAGAAGGTGAATTAACTGCCACAGAAATGGCTGCCGCCCCAGAGGAAACAGCAGGCTTGGCTCCGCTCCGGGCTACAAAGTTTCAATTGTAGAAGGAAAATAAATTCCAGATACCAGGGCCTCCTCTTGGGTCGCCAGGGTGCGTGGCTGGCCTGCAAACCACCACAGGCCCCTCGCTCAGGCCGCCCCACGCCCCAAGGGAACCCCACCCTGATCCAGGACATCCTTCAGGGCAAACCAGCTGGCCCCCACCCCTGTGCCAGGCCTCTATCCTATCTAATAAAAGAGTAATATACAGATTGATCATCACTGCAACACACAATATAGCTGCCCCCATGTGGTCAAAGATCCTGCCCCCATGTGGACACAAGATGGCCACTACAAGATGGCCAGCAGGAGAGGGCAGTTGGGAGGCACCCGGCCTGCAAGGGAGGGCAGTTGTGAGGGACCAGGCCTGCAAGGGAGGGCAGTTGAGAGGGACCAGGTTTGCAAGGGAGGGCAGTTGGAGGTGATCAACCCTGCAGGAGAGGGCAGTTAGGGGTGACCAGGCTGGCAGAGGAGGGAAGTTGGGGGCAAACAGGCTGGCAGGGGAGCAGTTAAGCATCAACCAGGCTGGCAGCGGAGTGGTTAGGGGTGATCAGGCTGGCAGGCAGAAGCGGTTAGGGGCAATCAGGAAGGCAGGCAGGCAAGCAGTTGGGAGCCAGCAGTCCTGGATTGTGAGAGGGATGTCCGACTGCCCGTTTAGGCCCAATCCCACCAGGATCGGGCCTAAACGGGCAGTTGGACATCCCTCCAGGAGTCCCAGATTGGAGAAGGTACAGGCTGGGGACAACCCCCCACCGTGCACGAATTTCGTGCAGCGGGCTTCTAGTTTGATTATAATCCTCTTGGAGGGAATAGGATATAATTCACACCCTTGCTTTTTTAAAAAATATATATTTTATTGATTTTTTTTACAGAGAGGAAGGGAGAGGGATAGAGAGTTAGAAACATTGATCAGCTGCCTCCTGCACACCTCCTACTGGGGATGTGCCCACAACCAAGGTACATGCCCTTGACTGGAATCGAACCCGGGACCTTTCAGTCCGCAGGCCGACGCTCTATCCACTGAGCCAAACCGGTCAGGGCCACACCCTAGCTTTTTTTGACATTTTATTTATTTATTTTAATTTATTGATTCAAGAGGAAGAGAGAGGGTTGAGAGAGAGAAACATCTATTTGCTTTTCCACTTATTTATGCATTAATTGGTTGATTCTTGTATGTGCCCTGCGCAATTGAACCCAAAATCTTGGGGTATCAGAATGATGCTCTAAGCAACTGACCTATCCAGCCAGAAGAGATTTTATTCATTTTTTAATTATAGTTGCCATGCAACATACAATATTATATTAGTTTCAGGTGTACAACAGTGATTCAACATTTATTAAGGAGCTTTTACTTATTTATTTACTTATTTATATACCTTACAAAGTGATCAACACAGTACGTTTAATAACTATCTGTCACCATACATACTTACTGCCATATTTTCAACTCTATTCCCTATGCTGTACATTACATCTCTGTGACTTATTTTATAACTGGCAGTTTGTACTTCTTAATCCCCTTCCCTTTTCTGCTCAACTCCCTGGCCTCCTCCCCTCTGGCAACCATCAGTTTATTCTCTGTATCTATGAGTTTGTTTTGGTTTCATTTTGTTTTATAGATTCCACATACAGGTATAAGTGAAATAATATATTTGTTTTTCTCTGTCTGACTTATTTTACTTAATGTAAGACTGTCTAGGTCTATCTATGTTGTCATAAACGGCAAGATTTCATTCTTTTTTTCTGGCTGAGTAATGTTCCATTGTATATGTGTACCACATTTTCTTTATCCATTTACCTATCAATGGACATCTAGGTTGCTTCCATATCTTGGCTATTGTAAACATAAGAGTGCATATATCTTTTCAAATTAGTGTTTTTTGCTTTCTTTAGATAAATACTCAGAAGTGGAATTGCTAAGTCATATGGTAGTTCTATTTTTATTTTTTTGAGGACTCTCCATACTGCTTCCATAGTGGCTGTACTAGTTTACAGTCCCACCAACAGTGCACAAAAGGTTCACTTTTCTCCAGGTCCTTACTAACACTTGTTATTTGCTGTAATTCCCCACTTCTTTTTAAAACAATAATGTCTTCTAGAACTATGGAATAGAGAGAAATCTATAATATTTCTAAAGGTTTAACTGACATAATGGTTTTCTCTTATATTTTTGAAAATTAAGCTATCTTAATGAATTACTAAAGTAGTAATAAGTATATTATTCAGTTATATTATTTAATTGTTCAAAATATTATTGAAGTTTAAAACAGCAAGAGCTATGGCTTTGAAATACGTATTATTAATGCAAAAATTCTTTTTCCAATTAGTTTGCACAGACATCTTATTGAACATTTGAATGCAGAGATAGTATTGCATACCATCACAGATGTAAATATTGCTTTGGAATGGATACGATCAACTTTGCTTTATATCAGAGCCTTGAAAAATCCATCTCATTATGGTTTGTTACTTTTACTTGGAAAAGTAGTAATTTTTTCAAACCAGTTGGAACTATATTTATTTTAATAGGTCACAAAGTAGATTATAGAAACTGATAGGTAGCAGAAACAGAAGTAACAAGAGTCATAAATACATTTAGAGGCAAGAATAGACAAATGTGAAAAATCTTTATTATTTCACCTCTAGTCTTTCCATAAGGTTTGAAATCAGACATTTTAGGAAAAAAAATAACTCAAGTAAAAATAACAAAAATGCCTAAAATTATTTAAAATAAAGTAAAAAATGTCTTGAATTTTATTTGAACCAGCATTCATATCAAAGTATATAGTACTACCGTTGCTGCTGGAATTTTCATTCTGCTTCTAACAGTAACACACATCTGGTTATGTTGCTTCTAGAGGGTTCTTTCATGTGGTACGGGTTAGAAAATAAAAATACTTGAGATTGTTAAATATCAAATTAAAACCTGACTTGTTGAAATACCATTCTAAGGGATACAGGTTCAAAACATTTAGATCTCTAAGGAAAAATATTATGTAGAGTATTCCAAGTCACTGTTATACAATCAAATAAGTAAAAGATAAGCCATTTGATATTATAAGAATTTCAACACTGGTTATTGTGTATAGATGTAAGCTTTGTTTAAAATCATAAGCTATTTTTTAATTTAATATTTAATTGGACTACACTTTTCTAGTTAACTAGGGTATAAACTGAGCCTATAAAGATGAATTCAGTCCATTCTATTTTATTTTTCACACATTTTCATAACTTATACAGGTTTTGCATCTGGTTTGAACAAAGATGGAATTGAAGCAAAATTACAAGGTTAGATGTATTTCCTCTAAAAAATTATATTCTATAAACTTTAATGAAAAAGGTCAGTTATTGTGAAAGTAAGAATACTCTTTGGGAATTATTTTTTTAAAGTAACCTATTGTTTGAAGAAAAAAAAACATGAGTTATTTCTTTTCACACCAAAATAAAGTTCAGCACATACACCTTTTTCTTAATTAATCTATGTATTAATTCCATCAGAATATCTTCCTTTCTATAATATGTTAACCTGGTTATTTTTTTAAATGACTCTGGTCTTTGAAAATGTTGCATATAGACACAACTCTTTATTTTTCTTTTCTTGTTTAATTTTGATTGAAAATATAAGCCTAGCTTGATTATGGGCTTCTTATTCTAATTTGTGCTAACGATGTGTTCCTATCAAACCCCAGCTTTATTTTTTAGTCACTTAGTATTTCATTAACTATCTTTTAAAATATCAGAAGATTATTGAGCATTTATTAGGATTAGAAATCTAAAAAATGCCTACCTCTTCATTGTATTGTAACTTTTTCAATGAAAGGAAAAAAATGTTAGATTCACTAAAAATATTTAGCCAATTTTAATTTATCCTCTACTTGGGTGTACATATATGGCAAATAAAAATACAGAGAAGAGATAAAAAGGAAACAGTAAAATTGTATTGCTTAAGGAATAAATATATTGTTGAAAGATGGTGATAAGCATTAACATATACTTATAACACTGTTGAGAAACAGATCTATAAAGTAGTTATATTATCCTTTATTTGTTGACCAATTTTGTAATGGAGTTTTTAAAGCATATATCGTAATCATAGTGATGAAATACACACAAGAAATCATAGAGCCCAAGAAATATCTTGCTATATTCTGATACCTGTAATGATTTAACTTTTGTTAAATTGGCAGAATCACAATTTATATTTGCCTTATCTTCAGTCATTATAGGGTAGCTAAGTTTTGTCTATATTTGAACTGAATATAATGTTTTGGAAGTCTGCCTTAATTCTCTTAAGAAGGGTCCTTAGCATATAATGTGCTGTTTCTAAATTTGGTTATACTTTCTTGCTCAATTTCTTCCAGTAGCTCCCCATCACTCTTAGAATAAAATACATACTTTCACCAGAGCCCACAAAGTCCTAGTTGATATCTTGCTGCCTATTTCTCTGACTTCATCTCTTGTTATTTCCTCTCTTTTATTCTACTCTCTTTCCCAGTTGGCTCCTTTGCTGTTCCTTAAACATGCCAAACTTGTTTCCACTTTAGGTTTTTTACTATCTGTTCCTTATTCTTGGAATACTTCTCACATATTTTACATGGCCTGCACCTTCCTTTCATTAGGTCTTTGTCCAAATAATCTGCTGCTCAAAGTGTTTCTCCTGGACTACTAGTACTTTAGTTAAACCTACCCTTAAGAGGGGAAGGCAAAATGATTTCCATGTTGTTATTGCTATTTTTGTGTTCTTAGGAAAGCTGATGTGTTTATGTATGTTGAAAATTAGGATGACTATATCCTTACTTTATATCGGAAATTATGTAGCTTTATATCAGAAATACACATAAGCTTTAGTTAAAAGCTAAAATCTATAATTCGCTAGGTCCTTTCTCAGCTTTATTTTCCTTCATAGTACCTTTCAATACCTGAAACTGTATTATTTATTATTTGTGTATTGATTGCTTTCTTCATTAAAAATTTCTATAGAGAAGGAACCTTGTCTTGCCCACTGCTATAAATCTGAACTTTAGAATAGTGCTCAGCATTAGCAAGCATTCTTCTTTAGCTGATTAATTTTCTGAAGGTTAAATTAATAGTGGGTAATTAAGAAAATTAGCAAAACCTTCAAAAGCCTTACTTAACAGAACAATTAAAATGATCAAGCTGCCTAAGCTTGAACAGGTTGTGGCAATCCCGGTCTCTGCTCTGAACTGTTTCCAGTCTCCTGGGCCTTTATAGCAATGAGACAGAGCCTACTACTCTGATCCCCATCCATCAGTGCGAGTGACTTGCATTGCTTCCTATCAGAGGTTCCTTCCAAGTAGTGATAGTGCCATATTCAGATAAATACCAAAAGCATCAGTTAAAATAATCATAAGTGGTTGCCTTAAGAGTGGCAAACTCAGAGGAGGGGAAAGACTGGTGTTTTTTGGAACAATCTTTTAGAACTGTTTGACTCTATACTTTGTGTGTATATATCTTTGATAAAAGTTAAAAAAGGAAACCACTGCCTTATTTAAAGTCATATAACAAAGTGGTTACTTAGACCTACAGCAAGTTACTTAGCCTATTTTTCAGTTTCCTAACTTGTACAGGAAATAATATTAATACACCTACCTTATTGTGTTATTTTGAGGATTAAATGAAATAATACATATATATTATTTTAAAAGCTCCAAGTTGTAAATGCTATTTTATCACTTGTTATTTGTATTATTGTTACTATTAGAAAATCTTTTTAGCATATTATCAACTCTTTTATTAAAATGAGCTTTTTATTACCACTTAAGTAGGGATTACAGTTCTTCCCAGAACAATTACACAGAAACATAACTTTAGCATATTTAATAATAAATTTTATTTTGTGCTGCTTCCTTATTTTGCTAAAATAAAAATGTTTTCTACAATTTAACAGATTTATGTTTGAAGAATCTGAATGATTTATCATCTCTGGACTTAATAACGATGGATGAAGGTGTTAATTTCAAACCAACTGGTAACTTTTCCATCATTGCTAATAAATTTAACAATTGCTTGCCCTAGCCAGTTTCGCTCAGTGGATAGAGCACTGGCCCGCAGACTGATGTTCTCGGGTTTAATTCCTGTCAAAGGCATGTGCCTTGGTTTCAGGCTCAATCTCACCCCAGTTGTGTGTGGGAGGCAACCACATCAATACATCTCTCTCACATGGATGTTTCTCTTTCTCTCTGTCTCTCCCCCTCCCTTCTACTCTCCCCCCCACCCCCGCACCCCCCCAAAAAATAAAAAATCAATGGATAAAGGTCCTCAGGTGAGGATTAACAACAAACACACACACACACACACACACAAACACACAAGAAAAACACAATTGCTTACTTAAGACTAAATACGAAATTTGTTCTACTAAACTTAGGTGATGGTAAAATTAAATTGTGATATCAATTCTCAACAGGGTATCATCATTAATATGATAAATTTATACAAGAATCCTATTTATAAAATTACAGAGCTTCTTTTTGACCGGCATAGAATTTGTCTTCACTGAGTCTGGTAACTTTTAGCAGAGGAATGAAATGCTCAAATCTTTGGGTTGTTTCAAACTTGCTATAACTTGTAGATAATCTTTTCCCAGTTCTAAATTATTCAAACATTGATTACTTATGCTCTCACTTTCATTCTATTTAGAGTATAATAGAAAAGAGAAAGAATGTTTTATAGTTTTAGCACTCATGATTAGAAGTTTCTTGGGATGTAATATTGACTTCATTATTCCAGCATTTTAACATAAAATATGCAAATCTAGCTTATTTGCATATTTTATGAATTTTAAGAGGAATACATTACTGTACATGATGCCCATTTATCTGATCCTCCTCTGGGCCCAGGTTAGCCATGTATTTTGCCTTAAAAATATCTATTATGCAATGCCCAATCTTTGGACATTTTGTCCTTTGTGTTTATAACTCAGCAACCTCTTGTTACACCCTCTGTCATCAAGCTACTTAAAAAAAAAACACGCAAAGTGTTATATGTATGTATGTACAGTTTTATGAGGAATTTAACATGTCTTTTTAACTGTGGTAGCATTTTTATTAGGATTATTATTTAGGTTAATGTTCTTGTTACAAGGTTGCATGGATTCTTTAGTTGTTTGCATCAGTACTTATTTCATAAACCCTGTTCTATTTAGTATGCTGTTCTACAGAATGCAAGAATTTATAGGAATGCATATATAGTATATTTTAGGAGTTAAATATGTATGTAAGTATTCAAGAATACTATATATTTATTTAAGGCTAATAATTTTTATTAGCTTTGATTTGTAGTATTTTTATTATTAATCAGTTTGTTATATTTTTGTATTTCCATTATGATTTCCTTTTTGACCTATGGATTATTTGCAGCTATAGTTCCTAATTTCTGTACTTGCTTTTTTTAGTTGTCTTTTTTTTCTAAAAAGCTTTTTTTTTTATTACGGTACTTTGTAATCAGATAACATTTTTTGTATGATTATGATCTTTTGAAATTTGTTGTGACTTGGTTTATGGCCTAGTATGTGATCAGTTTTTGTAAATATTTTGTGTACTTATCCTTTTGGTTTTAAGCCCTCTTCTAGATAAATATCTTATTAGTTCTTTGATGCTTTATAAAAGATACTTCTTGTATTTCATTTAGCTATTTTAGTTGACTTTAGCAGGAGGGTTGATTCATACTTAGCCTGCCATTAATGTAGATGGACATTCTTATATAATATTTATAATAAATTCTTTTTTGTGATTTCTTGTTCCTACATATTACTAATATTTTCTTTTACCTTTTTCAGTATTTACTTTTTAAAAATATATTTTTATTGATTTCAGAGAGAAAGGAAGGGAGATAGAGATAGAAACATCAATGATGAGAGAGAATCATTGATCAGCTGCTTCCTGGGGATCGAGCCCACAACCCTGGCATGTGCCCTTGACCAGAATTGAACCTGGGACCCTTCAGTCCACAGTCTGGTGCTCTGTCCACTGAGTCAAACCAGCTAGGGCAGTATTTACTTTTTGTATTTAAATTCTTAGCCTCGGTGTTTTAATTCTTCTTCATACAGTTTTTTATTTTTAAATTTGTCATCATAGTACTGAAATATCTAGGCATTTTCATTTGTATGCTTATGTTCTTGTTGAGCTTTTTAGTTATTCTACCTGGTAATGTGTAAAAGAGAAGGGCTCAAAAGGCCAAGTCTTAGTTAGGGTTAACCTTCTTAAAATGGTATGTAACTGCAAGAGGCTTGAAAAGTTAATGAACTGGGTTGCATCTTGAACCTCTGTAGGAGGGAGGGTGAGAAGAAAGGAAAGAAAGATGGAAATTTTGCATTCCTAAAACTATTTGGCAAAGCTGATGGGGAATCTTTAAGTCAAAATTGCCCATCAGAGGAGTCCCTTGTCTTATGGACCTACCTTAACATTCCTGCCATGCTCAGTCATTGGTTTGGAGCATCTTTGAGAAGTGTGATCTCAGTATGAACATGGTGATGGATTCAGAACATGGTAGCTGGGGTCATCTCCAGTAGGAGATGTGAGAGGTGCAGTCTCATGGCCTCTACCTCCACCCCAACCCCCAACTGTATAAATTTTATTTTGAATTATCCTGGATTTGCTACTATGAGAATATTAATCACTTAGCTATATTGATAGCAAAGTTGCCTCCTTATTTGTTTTCTTCACTTGCATATCTTTTTTAATTCTTTCTGTTTCTTCTACCTTGAGTCACTTTCTTCATGGCTTCCTTTCTATGTTATTTTTTTTTAATTCAATGTCATTTATTGTCATCTGGTGGTAACATAAGGGTATTGTAAGCCAATATGAATAAATGTGTAAGAACTAGTCTCCCAATAAAGGACACCTAAAAAAACAACTGTATTGTTTCTCAATAATTTCTCACTTCATTAAGTCATTTCTAGGTGGAGACACTTTGATGCAGAGTAATATTATCTCCTTTTAGCATGATCCGCTCTAGTTGTTTTCTTGACTTTGTTTTAGATTGAATCTCTTATGCATCTTCTACTATGAGGTTCATATACTCATCAAAACCAAAGATACAGGCTTCTATACACATATTCAATTGCTCATAAAACCACATCTAAATCTGAAATCTATTTTACAAATATCTGAAGATGGGGTTGATTGGCTGCACCAACCCCTTTCTACACTTTTGAACCTGGCCATGGTACGCCATGGTGGAAGCTAACAAAGACTACACTAAGCCACACGCTCCTTCAGAGAGCCACTTCTGGAATCTTTCTATGTTGTTTTTATATTTTACGTAGGAAGCCTTCATCCTTACTAAAAAGCCAGCAAGTATCAAGTCTTTTACCAAAACCTTTAATTTTCTCAAACAGGGATAGCCTATATTAATTTGTAAACACTTAAGATAAGAGCAGCATCTTTAAATATGTCCTAGTTATATTTAGTTTCCTTGATAACCATATTGTTGATATCTCACACACTGCTCTCAGAAGCATCATTTTATGAACCATTGAATTACTCACATTTTTGCTGAATATATTCACTAGGCTCCTAATGGAGAAAGTGGCTTTTAAGCTGCCCTTGTTATTTTTCTGTTCCTGTTTTATCTTCTATACCATGAGTATCTAAGTCTAAAGGAATGTCAGTTTTTTCCCTTCTTCAGCAAAACCTGTAGTACATACATACATATTAATCCTTTTCTTGAAAAGCAGTATGCCATTTTCCTGTTCCCAGCCATTTTCTGTTTCACATGGTTTGAAATTATTTGTAATGTTTTTGACAACTTAGAATTGAAACCAGTAGTCTTTTAAACAAATTCTATTTCATCAATTATTTACCCTCACTTAAACCCCCTACTCCAGTCAATCCAATGTTGTATTTCTAAAACAATTTATATTCTAACTCCAATTTAATTAAATTTTGCTAAAAAATTTTAAGTGGTACTCTTATTTTACAAATCAAATCCAAAATCTAAACTCCTTTAATAGCATTTCAGAGCTCTTTCAGGGCCTCTGTAAGTCTATCATTCATCATGTTTTGATAATGAAAGTGGGCAACATTTAATGTTAGACCCTATGCTAAATTCTCTACATGTATTATTGCATTTAATCTTTACAATAAACATTTGAGATATTCTATTATTCCCACATTATGTAAAATAACCTGCATATGACCAAGCCATATGTTTATCAAGCCATACATCTCTCATAACAGTATTCTAATGATAATCTTTTTAACTTTTTTTTATTAGCAAATCTTGATCTTTCCTGAGGTCATAATGGCTTCATATCCTTTCTGCCAAGGCGTATTAGTTACTTTTAAGTCCTGCTCTAGACCCATTATCTCTAATTAGGCCATCCTACATTGACCATTCTCTTAAGTTTAATTTCGTCTGTATTTAAGTTTGTATATGTAAATGTTATCATTAATTGGACTTTGTTCTCTAGTCCAGTTATTTTTATCTGGTTGTCTACCTAGCCAACCTATAAGTTCAGAGAGTGCATATTCTAGATTTGTTGGTGTGTCTTTTGTTCTTGATGTAATTACAGGCACAGAATAGATGTTAAAGAAATGTTTATTAAACTCATGAAAAAGCAAGTTGTTTCAGCTGATGGAGTAAATGTTTATTTTTCCATCTTTTACCACAGAGACCGGAAGGTTGATGGCTTGGTATTATATTACATTTGAAACAGTGAAGAAATTTTGTACAATTAGTGGAAAAGAAACTTTACTGGATCTGGTAAATAGATTTTCATTAGAAAATAAATACAGACTAATACAGTATAAAATAATATTGGGGAAGCAACTAATTAGTATATCATCTAATTTAAGAATGAATGAGCAGAAAAGAAAGCATTCTAATAGTGCTTATGTCTCCTCCATCCTTATGTACACTTAATCATGAGATATTCAATATTACGTCTTAGAATGTATTTTCAGTTGTATCTGTGTATCAGGGCTAAGAAAATTTATATACATACTCAAAGTAGGGCTGGCAGTAACCCTTCAACTTACACGAGAATGGCAATTGCATTGGTAGTGGCTTCTAAGTGCAATATGTTGAGAAAGACCCCAAATGATCTGGCATGTCATATTAGGAAAGTCTGCTCTGAGTGAGGGACAATAAGGGACACATGTGCTGCATACATGCAACTCTTCCCTAAACCTTTTGCAACAGAATAACAGTAACAGTAGAAATAGAATAGTATTGATGATGGACCAGAAAAAAAGAATTGATTGTAGGGAAATGGGAGTAAAAACAGGTTATACTAAGATATCAACAGTGGTGGCAACTTTGCAGCTATAGCAGTGAAGAGAACCATAGTCATGTTGTTGGTACCTGGTAACTGTATTGGTGCTTTCTCCCTTTACTGGGCACATGACTATAAAACAAGGTATTTATATTTATTCTTAAATTTAAGCCATTTATTTTAATTTAAAATATCTAAGTTGACTATTTTAATGGGATTATTTTACTAAAAATAGCACAAAGATTGGTGAAAAGTAGGCTTTATTTACATGTAAAATTATTTTTAAGAAGAAATCAAGAGTAGAAAAATCTTCATGTTAACATTATTTCATCTGATTTTGAGTTCAGTACATGTGGAAGAGAATTAGAATAGGTATTAGTTTCATTTTACAGATGCAAGAAACCAAAGCAGAGAGAGTGCTTTGCTAAAAAGTCATCTGGCAGAACTATGATATCTAAAGCATTCTTTCTATTGCAAAGTTAGCCTCAATAGAGATAATGGTTTGCAAACTACAGAAGGGTGAAACTATGTATACTAATAAAGAGCTAATATGCTAATGATCGATACGCCATAATGAGTAATGGCCAGGTCATTAGCATATTACCTGGGGCGTTGCTCCCGAGACAGGGCGGCCCTGAGGAGGCGGGAACATCCCATGCCAGAGAGGGCAGGGGTGAGAGCCCATAGCACCCCCCTCACCAGTCCTTTACCACCCATTGCTGGCACTCTGAGTGCCCCACAGCCCACCTGCCAGGGGAAGGAGCACAGCACAGCAGATGGGAGGATTTCACGCTCTCCTCTGGTGCCACGTTGCTCCAGAGATGGGGCAGAAGCAGGGAAGCGCCCCGAAAAGGCAGGACCAGCCTGAGGTGACTCGGGGCACTGAGGGCGGAGCTTGAAGCGGCCAGAGAAGGCCAGAGGGTTTGGGGCCTGGGCCAGGTGCACTGGAGCTCTGCGTGGACAAGTTCGGGTGTCAAGGCAGGGCTGCAGGTGGGTGGGCGGTGCCGTGCAAATTCGCACACTGGGCTCCTAGTAATAATATAATAGTAGTAATAAAAGTAGTATTAAGAGCAACATTTACTGAAGGCTTACTATGTGGTTGGTACTGGGTGAATATTTAAAATTTTATTTTGTTAATCTTTACAGTCTTAGTCCCAGTGTCTAGCACAATGTCTGACATATAACAAGTGTTTGTAAACTTTTGTTAATAAATGAATGAGTGAGTGAATCCTGAAAGAAGCAAAATGTATAAAGCAAATTTTTAACTCTATTATGCCAAATGATAAAACTGTGATGTCCCAAGGCAACATGAGAAATAAGTATAGAGAAAGTGGATGACAGGAAAGAATGGACATAATTAAATGGACAAATGCTGAAATTTTATAGGTCAAAATGATAGCCAGCTGCACGGAATTTCTAGATGTACAATTAAGGATAAATGAAAAGAAAACTTTGAATACTTTGAACAAATGTTCAAATCGAATAACTATCAGGTACAGAAATTAAATATATTTTAAATAATTTTTAAAAGTTTTATTTTGTTAAAATAAGTAAAAATAAAAATTTTGCCTTGTGTTTTTATTTACAGATTTCCAATGGAAGGAAAAATTAAAACAAGAGAAATGAAAGTAAATTGGTAAAGATAATTCATTATTGAATGTCTTAAAATACTGACTACCTGTTCATTATTCATATTTATACATTTTTTATAGTTTTAAAATTTATTTCACATTTTTCTCAGTACAAAAAAAGAACAGATTTACATAAAAATGAGTCAGAATGTAGGTGTGAAATTAATTTCTAAAAATTCAGACTTCAATTTATTTTATTTTTTTTCCAATTTTTTTATTAAGGTATTATATGTGTACATATCTTACCATTGCCCCCCCCACCCCACTCCCATATATGCCCTCACCCCCCAGAGTTTTGCATCAATTGGTTATGCTTATATGCATGCAAACAAGTCCTTTGATTGATCTCTTATCTCCCCCACCTCTCCCTAACCTTCCCCCTGAAATTTGACAGTCTGTTTGATGCTTTACTGTCTCTGTATCTATCTTTTTGTTCAAGTTTATAATGTTCTTTATTATCCATAAATGAGTGAGATCATGTGGTATTTTTCTTTCATTGACTGACTTATTTCACTTAACATAATGTTCTCCAATTCCATCCAGGTTGCTGCAAATGATGAGAATTCCTTCTTTTTTATGGCAGCATAGTAATCCATTGTGTAGATGTGCCACAGTTTTCTGATCCAGTCATCTGCTGACGGGCACCTAGGCTGTTTCCAAATCTTAGCTATGGTGAATTGTGCTGCTATGAACATAGGGGTGCATATATCCTTTCTGATTGGTGTTTCTAGTTTCTTCGGATATATTCCCAGGAGTGGGATTACTGGGTCAAATGGGAGTTCCATTTTCAGTTTTTTGAGGAAACTCCATACTGTTCTCCACAGTGGCTGCACCAATCTGCATTCCCACCAGCAGTGCACGATGGTTCCTTTTTCTCCGCATCCTCGCCAACACTTGTCGTTTGTTGATTTGTTGATGATAGCCATTCTGACAGGTGTGAGATGGTACCGCATTGTTGTTTTGATTTGCATCTCTCGGATAATTAGTGACGTTGAGCATGTTTTCATGTGTCTCTTGGCCTTCCTTCTGTCTTCTTTTGAAAAGATTCTATTTAGGTCTGTTGCCCATTTTTTTATTGGATCATTTATCTTCCTTTTATTAAGTTGTATAAGCTGCCTGTAGATGTTGGAGATTAAACCTTTATCAGTGATGCCATTTGCAAATATGTTCTCCCATGTAGTGGGCCTTCTTGTTGTTTTGTTGATGGTTTCTTTTGCTGTGAAAAAGCTTTTTATTTTTATGTAGTCCCATTTGTTAATTTTCTCTTTAGCTTCCATTGCCCTAGGAGCAGTGTCAGTGAAGAATTTCTTTTGGCATATGTCTGAGATTTTGCTGCCTGTGGATTGCTCTAGTATTTTTATGGTTTCCCGTCTTATGTTTAAGTCCTGTATCCATTTTGAGTTTATTTTTGTGTATGGCGTAAGTTGGTGATCAAGCTTCATTTTTTTGCATGTATCTGTCCAATTTTCCCAACACCATTTATTGAAGAGACTGTCTTTATTCCATTGTATGTTCATGCCTCCTTTGTCAAATATTAATTGAGCATAGTGGTTTGGGTCAATATCTGGATTCTCTGTTCTATTCCATTGATCTATATGTCTGTTCTTGTGCCAGTACCAAGCTGTTTTGAGAACAGTGGCTTTGTAGTACAGCTTGAAATCTGGTATTGAGATCCCTCCTACTTTATTCTTCTTTCTCAGGATTGCTGTGGCTATTCGGGTTCTTTTTTTATTCCAGATGAATTTTTGGAGAGTTCTTTCAAGGTCTGTGAAATATGCCGTTGGTATTTTAATGGGGAGTGCATTGAATCTATAGATTGCTTTGGGTAGTATGGACATTTTATTTTATTTTATTATTTTTTTATTATTATTATTTTTTTATCTTTCTTTCCAATTTTTTTTATTAAGGTATTATATGTGTACATATCTTGCCATTGCCCCCCCCACCCCACTCCCACTTATGCCCTCACCCCCCAGAGTTTTGCGTCCATTGGTTATGTTTATATGCATGCATACAAGTCCTTTGATTGATCTCTTATCTCCCCCATCTCTCCCTAACCTTCCCCCTGTAATTTGACAGTCTGTTTGATGCTTTACTGTCTCTGTATCTATCTTTTTGTTCAATTTTATAATGTTCTTTATTATCCATAAATGAGTGAGATCATGTGGTATTTTTCTTTCATTGACTGACTTATTTCACTTAACATAATGTTCTCCAATTCCATCCAGGTTGCTGCAAATGATGAGAATTCCTTCTTTTTTATGGCAGCATAGTATTCCATTGTGTAGATGTACCACAGTTTTCTGATCCAGTCATCTGCTGACGGGCACCTAGGCTGTTTCCAAATCTTAGCTATGGTGAATTGTGCTGCTATGAACATAGGGGTGCATATATCCTTTCTGATTGGTGTTTCTAGTTTCTTCGGATATATTCCCAGGAGTGGGATTACTGGGTCAAATGGGAGTTCCATTTTCAGTTTTTTGAGGAAACTCCATACTGTTCTCCACAGTGGCTGCACCAATCTGCATTCCCACCAGCAGTGCACGAGGGTTCCTTTTTCTCCGCATCCTCGCCAACACTTGTCGTTTGTTGATTTGTTGATGATAGCCATTCTGACAGGTGTAAGATGGTACCGCATTGTTGTTTTGATTTGCATCTCTCGGATAATTAGTGACGTTGAGCATGTTTTCATGTGTCTCTTGGCCTTCCTTCTGTCTTCTTTTGAAAAGATTCTATTTAGGTCTGTTGCCCATTTTTTTATTGGATCATTTATCTTCCTTTTATTAAGTTGCATAAGCTGCCTGTAGATGTTGGAGATTAAACCTTTATCAGTGATGCCATTTGCAAATATGTTCTCCCATGTAGTGGGCCTTCTTGTTGTTTTGTTGATGGTTTCTTTTGCTGTGAAAAAGCTTTTTATTTTTATGTAGTCCCATTTGTTAATTTTCTCTTTAGCTTCCATTGCCCTAGGAGCAGTGTCAGTGAAGAATTTCTTTTGGCATATGTCTGAGATTTTGCTGCCTGTGGATTGCTCTAGTATTTTTATGGTTTCCCGTCTTATGTTTAAGTCCTGTATCCATTTTGAGTTTATTTTTGTGTATGGCGTAAGTTGGTGATCAAGCTTCATTTTTTTGCATGTATCTGTCCAATTTTCCCAACACCATTTATTGAAGAGACTGTCTTTATTCCATTGTATGTTCATGCCTCCTTTGTCAAATATTAATTGAGCATAGTGGTTTGGGTCAATATCTGGATTCTCTATTCTGTTCCATTGATTTATATGTCTGTTCTTG
Organism: Cnephaeus nilssonii; assembly: GCF_951640355.1. Taxonomy (NCBI): domain Eukaryota; kingdom Metazoa; phylum Chordata; class Mammalia; order Chiroptera; family Vespertilionidae; genus Cnephaeus; species Cnephaeus nilssonii. Next base: position 35,082,688 of record NC_137078.1, read on the forward strand.
TGCCAGTACCAGGCTGTTTTGAGAACAGTGGCTTTGTAGTACAGCTTGAAATCTGGTATTGAGATCCCTCCTACTTTATTCTTCTTTCTCAGGATTGCTGTGGCTATTCGGGTTCTTTTTTTATTCCAGATGAATTTTTGGAGAGTTCTTTCAAGGTCTGTGAAATATGCCGTTGGTATTTTAATGGGGAGTGCATTGAATCTATAGATTGCTTTGGGTAGTATGGACATTTTAATGATGTTGATTCTACCAATCCATGAACATGGTATGTTCTTCCATCTGTTTACGTCTTCCTCTATCTCTTTTTTCAGTGTCCTGTAGTTTTCCGTGTATAGGTCTTTTACCTCCTTAGTTAAGTTTACTCCTAGGTATCTTAATTTTTTTGGCGCGATGGTAAATGGGATTGCCTTTTTAGTCTCTCTGTCTGTAAGTTCACTATTGGTGTATAGAAAGGCCATAGATTTCTTGGCGTTAATTTTGTATCCTGCTACATTGCCGAATTCCTTTATTAACTCTATTAGTTTTTTGACGGAGTCTTTTGGATTTTTTATGTACAATATCATGTCGTCTGCAAATAAAGACAGCTTTACTTGTTCTTTTCCAATTTGGATGCCTTTTATTTCTTCTTGTCTAATTGCAATGGCTAATACTTCCAGTACTATGTCAAACAGGAGTGGTGAGAGTGGGCATCCCTGTCTTGTTCCTGTTCTTAGGGGAAATGTTTTTAGTTTTTGTCCATTGAGTATGATGTTTGCTGTGGGTTTATCATATATAGCTTGTATTATGTTGAGGTCTGAGCCTTCTATTCCCATCTTGTTGAGAGTTTTTATCAAGAAAGGGTGTTGGATTTTGTCAAATGCTTTTTCTGCATCAATTGATATGACTATGTGATTTTTATCTTTCAATTTGTTTATGTGATGTATCACGTTTATTGATTTGCGGATATTGTACCATCCTTGCATTCCTGGGATAAATCCTACTTGGTCATGGTGTATGATCTTTCTGATGTACTGCTGGAGCCGATTTGCTAGAATTTTGTTGAGGATTTTGGCATCTATGTTCATGAGGGATATTGGTCTGTAATTCTCTTTCATTGTGTTGTCTTTATCTGGTTTTGGTATTAGGGTGATGCTGGCTTCATAGAAGGAGCTTGGAAGTGTTCCTTCCACTTGAATTTTTTGGAATAGTCTGAGGAGGATAGGTTTTAGTTCTTCCTTGAATGTTTGGTAAAACTCTCCTGTGAAGCCATCAGGCCCCGGGCTTTTGTTTGCCGGAAGCTTTTTGATGACTGCTTCAATTTCGTCCATAGTTATTGGCCTATTGAGCTGTTTAGATTCTTCTTGATTGATTTTTGGAAGGTTATATTTTTCTAGGAATATGTCCATTTCCTCCAGGTTGTCCAGTTTGTTGGAATAGAGTTGTTCGTAGTATTTTGTAACAATCCTTTGTATCTCAGCAGGGTCTGTTGTTATTTCACCTCTTTCATTTCTGATTTTGTTTATTTGGGTCCTCTCTCTTTGCTTCTTGGTGAGCCTGGCTAGAGGTCCATCAATCTTGTTTATCCTTTCAAAGAACCAGCTCTTGGTTTTGTTGATCTTATGTATTGTTTCTTTGGTCTCTATGTCATTTATCTCCGCTCTGATCTTTGTTATTTCCTTCCTTCTGGTTACACTGGGCTTTTCTTGCTGCGCTTTTTCTAGCTCTTTGAGTTGTAGGGTTAGGTAATTTATTACCATTGTTTCTTGTTTTTTGCAATAGGCTTGTAGAGCTATGAACTTCCCTCTCAAGACTGCTTTCGCTGTGTCCCATAGATTTTGGATTGTTGTGTTTTCATTGTCATTTGTTGCCATGATGTTTTTTTGTTTTGTTTTGTTTTTTTTTTGTTGTTAAGAAAATTTTTGTGGTTTTATTGTATCATGAGGCATTGAAACATCTGAACAAATCAATATCTGGACGGTGAGGCAGCTGCTTTCTCCTTCACTTCTTTGGGTTACTAGAGCAACTTGTCAGTAGATTAAAAAAAAAAAAAGACAACCTTTTGCATTACTTAAGTCTTTCCAAGGCATGCGCTGGTACAACACAAACTTCTCCTGTCAGATGTAACTAGTCTAGCGTCCAAACATCATGCACAATACCTAGGTAGCAGCAGCGCACTGCGCCCGCTCCCACCTTGGTCCTGCTCATTTGTGTATGATATTTGGAGCATCTGGAGGAGTGTGAATAGTATCTGGAAGAGGAGGGAGGAGGAAACAGCATGAGTGCCTGGCTGGGAGGAGGTCAGCCGAAGTTGTGCAGGGCAAGCCTGAACATGTCTTTGGTGCAAACCCAAGCATCATTGATGTTCTTCAATAGGAACATCTGGTGGAACCCCATGATGGGGTCTTCATCGGCCGTAAGCTGGCCCACAACCATGCTGAGGATGCAGCTATCTGGCGTGGGCTGGTGGTCCTGTGCCGTGATGCTGTGCTGGATTTTCTGGAACGGAAGGCTAGACAACTTCTCCACAATGGCAGCTTTCCCCTGGAATTGCTGTCCTTCCCACGTAAGGCATGATGCGTCAATGTAAATTGCGCCTAGTTGGGTTCGGTCGTTATCAAATAACTGGTAGTAATGTTGAATGAAGCTGGATCCAATCTGCTCCCAAAAAGGCTTGTCTCCGATTCTGGAGCGTCACCCAGCCTCGTTGAAACCCGAGGGGCTGGCACGATGGCGGCAGCGGCGGCGGCAACCCAGCGCGGTGGGCGACTGACTGTCCCTTCTGCCATGATGTTTTTTATTTCTTCCTTGATCTCTCTGGTGACCCAGTCCTTGTTTAATAGCATGCTATTTAGTCTCCATGTGTTTGATTTCTTTGGATTGTATTTATTGTAGTTGATTTCCAGTTTTATGCCACTGTGATCTGAGAAGATGCTTGATATAATTTCTATCTTCTTGAATTTGAAGAGACTTTGCCTGTGACCCAGCATATGGTCTATCTTTGAAAATGACCCATGTGCACTTGAGAAGAATGTATATTCTGTGGCTTTGGGGTGAAATGTTCTGAAGATGTCAATTAATTCCATCTGGTCTAGTGAGTCATTTAGGATTGCTGTTTCTTTGCTGATTTTTTGTTTAGAGGATTTGTCCAGTGGTGATAGTGGGGTATTAAAGTCTCCTACTATGATTGTATTGCTATTAATCTCTCCCTTGATATCCTCCAGGAGTTTTTTTTATGTATTTGGGTGCTCCTATATTGGGAGCGTATATGTTTACCAGAATTATTTCTTCTTGTTGGATTTCTCCCTTTAGTATTATGAAGTGGCCTTCCTTATCTCTTGTTATGGCATTTACTTTGAGGTCTATTTTGTCAGATATAAGTATTGCTACCCCAGCTTTTTTTTCATTTCCATTTGCCTGAAAGATATTTTTCCATCCCTTCACTTTCAATCTGTGTGAGTCTCTTGTTCTGAGGTGGGTCTCTTGTAGACAGCATATACATGGGTCGTGTTTTTTTATCCATTCAGCTACTCGATGTCTTTTGATTGGAGCATTTAGTCCGTTTACATTTAAAGTTATTACTGAAAGGTATTTGTTTGCAGTCATATCTATTTTTGTGTCTGTATTCCTTCTTACCTGTTTATTTCTTCTTTTTACAGTATTCCCTTTAGCAATTCTTGCATTGCTGGTTTGGTGGTGATAAACTCCCTGAGGCTTTTTTTGTCTGCAAAGCTCCTGATTTCCCCTTCAATTTTGATTGATAGTCTTGCTGGATATAGTATTCTTGGATTCAGTCCTTTGCTTTGCAACACTTTGTATACCTCCTTCCATTCACTTCTAGCTTGTTGTGTTTCTGTTGAGTAATCATTTGACAATCTGATGGGTGTTCCTTTGTAGGTAACTCTCTGTCTCTCTCTTGCCGCCTTTAGGATTCTTTCTTTATCATTTATATTTGCCATTGAAATTATGACATGTCTTGGTGTGGGTCTTTTGGGGTTGATCCTGCTTGGGACTCTCTTTACTTGTGTAACTTTTATCTTTCCCATATCCGGGAAGTTTTCTGTCATTATTTCTTCAAATAGATTTTCTAATCCCTGCTGCTCTTCTTGTCCTTCTGGCAGCCCTATTATACGCATGTTACTTCGTTTCATGTTGTCCCGAAGCTCCCTTAGGCTTTCCTCCTGCTTTTTAATTTTTTTCTCCAATTGCTGTTCAGTTTGAGCTTGTTTCTGTATCTGATCTTCTAACTCACTAATTCGGTCCTCTGCTTCTTGTAGTCTACTGTTGAAACTTTCCATGGTGTTTTTGATTGTAGCTATATCACTTTTCATTTCTTCCTGATTCTTGCATAAGTTGTTGATTTTCTCATCCATCCGATGTATAAATTCCACGACCATTACTCTGAACTCCTTTTCGGTCATGTTGCAAGCTTCAGTTTCACTAATTTCCTTTCTTGGCGACTCCACATTTGCTTTCCTCTGTGAGTTATTTCGTTTCCCCATTCTGGCTATTACCAGAAAGCTCAAGCTTCCATTTGCGTAGACCTGGGCCGTGTGCTGTGGGGACTTCGCTCCACCCGAGTTTCACTGAAGTGCTCTGACACTAGGACGTGTGGCTGCCTTTGGTTGGTGGGAACCAGACTTGCCCAGGGTCAGTGTCCCCAGTGTTCCATGTGGTCTCGTGTGCACACTTAGAATCAGGGGCCCTGTCTGCACCACACTGTTGGTATGTGCCGAAAATGAGATCCTTAGCATGTGCCAGGAGTCAGAGTTTCCCTGTGTCTGCACCAAGACTCGAGTGTCAAAGTCTCTGTTGCCTTGTGTGGTTTCTCGTTGAGAATCAGGGTCCCTGTGTGTGCATGCACCAACAATTGGGGTCGCTGGCTCTTAGTGTGAATGTGCTGTGAGTCAGGGATCCCAGGCAGCTGTGTCCGGCGTGCCAAATTCCCTGAAGTGGAGTTGCGTCCTGTGTGTGCTCTCTCTACTGAGCCAAACCGGCTAGAGCGCACATTCTTAAAATCCTGAAGGTGAGCTGGTTCCGTGGTGCACTCTCCCAGAGTCCCGGAAGGGGGGCGGAGTCCGTCCTGCGCGCCAACTTCCCCAAAGGGAAGCCCTTCTGTGCACGCTCTAAGATTCCCAGAAGGGGGAGCTGTGACCCGCAAGCCAAATTCCCCGAAGGGGAGCCCTCTGTGCGCACTGACAGATTTCCCCGACGGGGAGCTGCTTCTGTCCCGCGCGTACCAAATTCCCTAGGGGGGAGCGCGTCCCTGCGCAAAGCTCGGCAGCTTGGGCGAGGGGCGGGTCTATCAGTTACTATGGCGTTCTCCGCGCGCCTGTGAGCGCTCAGCAGCTTGGGGGAGGGGCGGGTCTATCAGTTACTATGGCGCTCTCCGCGCGCCTGCTGGGAGTGGGGTAGGCTCTTTGACTCACGGAATTCTGCTGAGAAGTCTGGATTCTTGTTGTTTGTTGGTCTGAAGCTGTGATAGCAGTTCTCTGTGCCCAGTGGCTGCAGGGTCCTGGTTTGTGTCAGAAGCCAGGATCCGAGTCTCAGGCAGCTCTGTTTCCCAAGATGGCGTGGTCTCCGCGTCCGCACCAGCCGCTGAGAAGTGTCCGCTTTGTGCGCGGGGCTGCGCCGTCTAGACTGCCCAGTTAGGGAGCCCCTTGGAAGACGTGCAGAATCTAACTGACCTTAGCTCATACACACACACACACCACACACATCTACACTCTCCTCTATGGGTTCCTCACTCACACTCTTTCCCTACCTTCCTGCCGGTCGCCATCTTTTTCCCACATCTGCAGACTTCAATTTAAACAGATGATTTGTGAAAAATTTTAATCAAGAAATATTTATTGAGGGTGTGTTCTGTTCAGGCAAGATATTTGATAGAAAGAAGATATGCTTATCATCAGGAGCGTTTAAGTTAGCTTGAATGAGAACCATACGTATAAAAATAATGGACAGTATGAAAACACATGTAATAAATGTCTGTTGAATGACAGTGGCATTCTGAGAGAGCAAAAGCATGGGTAAAGAAATGCATATATGACAATGAGATGAATAGTCTGCCAAGAATAGGAAGTTTATAATGAGAAGTTTAATTGGAAGAGTAGACAAATTACATTGTAAATTGTAGTGACTTTTACCCAGTTTACAATCATAAATGCAATGATGTGCTATGCCAACTGCTTGGTTTTCTGAATATTTAGATCTTAGTGTTAAAACTTTTTATTTCAAGTATACAGTTTCAGGTAAAAATGATTTTTGTATGTACTCAATTAAACCAGTTAGCTAAAGAAATTTTTCCCCTCCCTAGCTAGAGGAGGTCACTCCTTCTATGGGATATTTCATGATATCTCATTGAATTTTATCTCCCAAATACCTTGATGTCTCAGAAACAAACTTCTCCCCATTGTAAACAATTAATCAGGCTGACCTATAGCTTGGACAACAGAAGTTATTGTTCTGCTTCTTAGCTGTATTTCTCTAGAAATTCTAGTTCCTTAGAGATCATTATCTCCCAATCCTCCCATTTTACAAATGAAGTAAGTGATGCTTCGAGAAGTTGTGACTTGCCCAAGGTTATGTTGCTATACTTGGGACTGAACTAGAACTAGAACCTAGATCTCTTGTTTTGTTTTTTTCTGTAGCATCAACTAACTGTTGAGTCAAATCAAGGTGTTTTTCCACAAGTATCTTCTTGAGAACTCCCTATTTGCAATTTTAATTTTATCTTGCCTTAAATTGGGTCAAACATTATTTTGATTGATTTAAAACTTAAACTTGATGACTTTATAATTGTTTTTATGAATTTAACAATTTTGTTTCCCATTATTGTTTCCCACCTTTATGCATCTACTTGAGTTTGGCCAGGGAGAGAGAATGTGTGTAGGACCTTTCTTAATCCAGAATGTACAGTCTTTTGGTGGGTGATGATGGCTAATAGTTACCACTTTTATGTCTCCCTCTCTTCCCTGTTACTTTGTTGAATTTCAGATGTTAATCATCTTAACTTAAAATTTTTATCATTCAAGTTTCTGCCCTTTATTTTAAGGCTGTTTTTTATTTTTCATAACTTTAATTTCCAGGTCTTTCGCTTTCAGCCCTAGCTGTTTTCTTTAACTGACATTTTCCAGTGAACTCAGTATATATTTCCAAATCAGTGATTTCTTATTAATTTGTTTCTTGTTACTATATTTTGAAAGTAAGACATGGATTCATTTTTAAAGAGTCAAAAATCAAATTTATAAAGCAAAGACTAAGATCGCCCTTGACTACCCCCTATCTCTCTTCCCCAGAAGTAGTATGATGTAAATTTTTTCTGTTTATTTCCTTTCTATTTATTTCATACATATTAGTGTGCTAATAAACATTTGTAATATCTATATATAAGCAAGCTCATACTATAATTATTGACCTAGTAATGTCATAAAGATTCTTTCTATATCAGTATGTACACATATCAACTTCATTTATTATAATAGCAATATATATTTTAATAGCAATGTATTCTATAGTATGAATATATTATAATTTTTAACCACTTCTTATTTGATGAATAGATAGTTTATAAATATTTGCTAGTAAATTGGTGCTGAAATGAACTTATACCATATTTTTCAAGGATTTCTGGGTAAAGGGTTTATACATGAAAAGAGTTAATGTATAATGCCAAATTGCCTTTAAAAAGGCTTTTCTGACAGTTCCCATCCACAATGTAAAAAGAGTGACTATTTTCATACATTTTCCCAATACTGGTTTTGCATCTTTGACCTTTTGCCAATTAATGAGTAAAAAGTTATATTTTAAAATTAGGAGGGAATATACATAATTGGTTTTATGCAAAAGGGAATATGATTTTTATTCAGTTTGCAATCACAAATGCAATGATATGCTATGCCAAGTGCTTGGTTTAGGATATAGAAGGGAATGTTATTATTAGGAGGGAATAATTACTAGGAGGGAATATACATGTTATTAAATTGCTATAAAATCATCTTAGGAAGGTCTTTTATATCTTGTATTTCTTAGAATAGCTTCAACTACATCAAACAGCAATAAAATGAATAGCAATAGCTTAAACAAGATAGACTACTTTTTTATCACAGAATAGATAACTCAAAGTAGAGAGTCTGAGGAAGAAACGGTGGCTTCATGGTGTTATCAGTACTTGGGTTCCTATCTTCTGTCCAACCATTCCACAACTGACTTTTATTTCAAGGTCACCTCATTGTCCAAAAAGACTGCTAGAGCTATAGCCATTACATTTGAGTATCCTCTCTCGATTCAATAGACTTCTTGGAAGTCCCAAACTCACTTTTGCACCAAGTTCCTTGGCTATGCCTACATGCAAAGGAGAATGGAAAATGTCTTAGTGGTATGTGCCTAGATTAAAACTGCGATTCTGCTTGTAAGAAGGAAAGTGAGAATAAATGTTGGTAGGAAAGCAGTCTCTACCTTGCATTCTAAAATCATAGGACTTTTCCTATCATTTATTCTAATACTTTAAAATCATTTTATTTTTATTTTTACTTGTAGGCTTTTCATAAGGCATCTGGAGTTAATTTTTATGTATGGTATGAGTTAAGAATTAATTATATCTTGTCTCCCAAAGATAGTCAGGAGTATTTGATACATATTTACTGTTAGTCTATTTATTTTGTTGCTGTGACAATACCACATTGTTTTATTTACCCTTCTTTTATTGCATGTTTTGTTATCTGGAAAGGCAAGTCCTTCCTTATTGTTCTGTAAAAGATGTTTTGGTCTATTACTGTAGTTTTCTCCCTATGATCATTATGAACTTTAGATCCCTATGGACTTTATTTTTATTATTATTATTTTAATCCTCACTGGAGGATATGTTTTTCATTGATTCTGGAGAGAAAAAAAGGGAGAAGGAGAGATAGAGACATCATCTATTGCCTACCTCCTGCACCCTAGCCCTTACTGGGGATTGAACCTGCAACCTAGGTATGTGCCCTGATTGAGAATTGAACCCACTATCCTTCACTGCATGGGATGATGCTCCAACCAACTGAGCCACACTTGCCAGAGCTAGATCCCTATGAACTTTAGAGTCAGTTCATCAAGGTTTATAAAAAGTCCTGTTGAAATTGGCTTTATAGATTAGTTTGGGGAAGAATTCTTCTTACAGTTTTGAAATCTTTCTATTTAGGTATATGATCTCTCTTTATCCATTCAGATTTTTATGTCTTCCTGTGGTATTTTATATTTAATTATTTAGGATTTATATCTCTTGTTAGGTTTATTTCTTGGCATTTTATGTAGTTTGATAGTGTGAACAGAGTCCTTTTTTAAAATATGTATTCTTTAATTGATTTCAGAGAGAAGAAGGAAGAGGGAGAGAGGGATAGAAACATCAGTGATAAGCCCTGGCCAGCACACTCAGTGGTTAGAGCATTTACCTACAGATTTGATTCCCGGTCAAGGGCACATGCCTAAGTTGCAGGTTCGATCCCTAACCCGGGTTGGGGTGTGTTCAGGAGGCAACCAATAAACGTGTCTCTCTCACATTGATGTTTTTTTTTCTCTCTCTCCCCCTCCCTTCCATTCTCTCTAGAAATCAATGGAAAAAAATATCCTCACTCTTTGGGTGAGGACTTAAAAAAAAAAAAGAAACACCAATGATGAGAGAGAATCATTGATTGGCTGTCTCCTCATGCCCCCCACTGGCGATTAAGCCTGCAACCCAGGCATGTGCCCTGACCAGGAATCAAACCATGACCTCCTGGTTCATGGGTCAACGCTCAACCACTGAGAACACTGGCCAGGCCAGCATCCTTTTTTAAATTGAATAACATATAACGTTGCATTTTATAAATCATTCATTGATGATATATAGGAAGGCTACTGTTTTTTGAATTTTGATTGTTTTATTTGGCTATCTCGCTAAACTGTCAACAGTACTAATAGTTCTTAAGTTGGTTTGCTGGAAGTTCCTAGATAGACAATCATTGTATCTATATAAAGAGTGATTTCTAATAGTTACTTTTATTTTCTTGATTTCTAGTTTGTTTTTTTTTTACTCTGTTTTCCTTAACTTGTAGATGAAAACTTGTCTTATTACTGTTTTTAGTGGTCAAGTTTCCAATGTTTCACCACAAAGGGATTTCTCACACTTTTTGGATTAGGTTCTGGGATCCATCAACCTCCTCCTCACTTATTTGTAAAAACAGGTTTGGGTTCAGGGTAGAGAAGCAGCAACCCCTTTTAGTTCACCACAGTTACTGGATCTGAAAGTTGGGTTTCTCTAAAATTTCTTTTATGTTCTTCGTTTTTTACAGTGTTTCTAACTTTTATTGAGTCAATTTTTGTTAATTTATATGTTCCTGAGATTATCATTCATTTCATCTACCTTGCTAGTTTTATGCCATAAAGTTTTGTTCTCTAATAAGTTTAAATGTTCCTCTAAATATATAATGTCTCCTTTCTAGTTTCTAAAAACTAGTTTGTGTCCTTCTCTTCTTCATAATCAGATTTGCAAGAGGTTTCTATATTATAATCTTCTTGTATTTAAATTCTTAGCCTCGGTGTTTTAATTCTGCTTCATACAGTTTTTTATTTTTAAATTTGTCATCATAGTACTGAAATATCTAGGCATTTTCATTTGTATGCTTATGAGGAACGGAGAGGGAGAAAGAAATAGAAACATCAATGATGAGAGAGAATCATTGATTGGCTGCCTCTTACACATCCCACACTGGGGATCGAACCTGCAACCCAGGCTTGTGCCCTGACCTGGAATCGGACCATGACCTCCTGGTTCATAGGTCAATGCTCAATTACTGAGCCACTGCAGCCGGGCTATATTGTAATCTTTTTAAGCCATTTATTTTCTGAATACAGGCAGGCAGTTTGTTGATGTTTGCAATTGACTATGTTTAATAGTTCTATTCACTTTGATTGATTTTTTTATCTTTTGCTTTCTATTATTTTCTATTTCACTAATTTCTGATTTTGTCTTTATTTTCTTCCTTCTACCTTCTTTTTAATTGTACATTTGCTCCATTTGTTTTGTTTTTCTTATTTTCTATAAAATATTTAAGACTACAAATTTTCTAGAAAATACCCCCCAAGAGAGTAATACTAGAGAGTCTAATAATTTTAATTATATCCATAGAGTTAATTGTGTATCAATGTCTGGTTAGATAAGTAAACAGTAGAAACAAGTAGCAAAAAACCTGGGACATAGGCACAGTGGATGGTAGCTCCTTTTTCCCCCTTTTACTAAACAGCTCTCAAATTTTGTAGCCAAGCAGCTGCTGATTTATAATAATGAACTAATATGATACTGACCTTCATATTTTGAACAGAATCATCAGCACCTAACATTTTGCTTATTACTCATAGGCATTTAATAAATATTTGTTGATTATACAGTTTGTATTTGTTTTTATATAATACTTATAATAGCCCCCAAAGACAGAACTGTATTGAAGGAGAATATGACAAATAGTTTAGATGTGTTGAGGTTAAAGAAAAAGCCTAAGTGATAGTGCCCTATAAGCATTAGAAATTTATCAATCTAGAGATAATGAAAGTCTTGAGAAGAAAAGAGATTTTTGAAAGAAAGGTGAATAAAGAAGAGAAGGGAAGTGAGAACTGAACTTTTGGATATTGGGGAAAAGAAGTAAAAAATACTTGCAACAATAATGATATAAAATATAGATCATGTAGTGTTACAGAAATAAAGGCAAAGAGGAATTTTAAAAAGGGATACTTCAGTCAATGATGTCAAATACTGTGAGATAATAATTTTTAAAAGTAAATAATGATTTTTTTTCCTCCCCAGTCTTATTCAGGCTCAGTTAGGATGCATTCCCATACAAGACTTTTCTTTGACACAAGATACCTCAAAGATTTTCAGAAGTGGCTCACGAATTACAAGATGTATGTTACAGGATTCTTGTATTTTCAATATTTTTTCAGTTAACTAGTGTACTAAATTTAATATTAGAAACTTTTTTTTTAGGGTTGTCAGAGTTTGTGGCTCTTCAAGAAAAGAAGTTTGCCGTACTATTGAACAGTTTGATTTTAGCTAAATGTTTTCGATGTAAACTTTGGGAAAATTCTCTGCATGTATCCAAACAGCTGGAAAAAATTGGTAGGTACTGAATACAGGTAGGCAGTTTGTCGATGTTTGCTATTTATTTTGTATTTTGCTGTTAGGAAAATTATTCTATGATGATTATAGACCTGTAAAGGAAAACTATGTTTATAGGCCTAAATGAGGTACTATACTTTACTCGTCTTGAAAGTCTGATTTTTATTTACTCTGGCTTAAAGGATTCCATTTTAAATTAATTAGGAAACCCAATAAAAACTATTGCTCTTATTTTTAAATTTGTTTTCAAATGAAAAGTGAAATTTTGTTTTAGTGACTAGGTAACTATGAATTGCTCTCTTTTCCATTTTTATGACTATTTTGTTTTTTTGGGTTTTTGTGTGTGTTTTTTTCTGTTCATCAGATTTTTAATTCACTTGATTTTTAGATTCACTTGTTGATAGATATGTATTTGTTGTTCATAATTTTTATCTTTACCTTTTTCTTCTTCTTCCTCTTCTTAAAGAATACCTTTCAGCATTTCATATAATACTGGTTTGGTGGTGATGAACTCCTTCAGCTTTTTCTTATCTGTGAAGCTCTTTATCTGACCTTCAATTCTGAATGATAGCTTTGCTGGGTAGAGTAATCTTGGTTGTAGGTTCTTGCTATTCATCACTTAGAATATTTCTTGCCACTCCCTTCTGGACTGCATAGTTTCTGTTGAGAAATCAGCTGACAATCGTATGGGTGCTCCTTTGTAGGTAATTAACTGTTTTTCTCTTGTTGCTTTTAATATTCTCTCTTTGTCTTTTGGTCTTGGCATTTTAATTATGCTGTGTCTTGGTGTGGTCCTCTTTGGATTCCTTTTGTTTGGGGTTCTCTGCACTTCTTGGACTTGTAAGTCTATTTCTTTCACCAGGTGGGGGAAGTTTTCTGTCATTATTTCTTTAAATAGATTTTCAGTATCTTGCTCTCTCTCTTCTTCTGGCACCACCCATTATTCTGATGTTGGTACGCTTGAAGTTGTCCCAAAGGCTTCTTACACTATCTTCAAATTTTTGGATTCTTTTTTCTTTTTGCTTTTCCGGTTGAGTGTTTTTTGCTTCTTTGTATTTCAAATCTTAGACTTGATTCTTGCATTCCTCTAGTCTGCTGTTGGGTCTCTGTATAATATTTTTTATTTCAGTCAGTGTATGTTTAATTTCTAGTTGGTCCTTTTTCATATCCTCAAGGTTCTCGCTAAATTTATCAGCCTTTTCTAGGAAATTCTTGAAAAACCTTATAACCATGGTTTTGAACTCTATATTTAGTCATTTGTTTTCCTTCATTTCTTTCGTTTGTGATCTGTTTCTTTGTCTCTGCATTTTCGCTGCTTCCCTGAGTTGGTAGGGTAGCTTTGTGTGCTAGGTGTCCTATATGACCCAGTGGCTCGGCCTCCCCAGTTACCTGAGGTGGACACTCTTGGTGCACCCCTTTGTGGACTGTGTGTACAGCCTTGTTATAGTTAAGTCTTGATCGTTGTTGGTATCATTGGAAGGAATTGACCTCCAGGCCAACTGGCTGAGAGGATCAGCTGTGTCTATGCCAGGAGAACTTTTGTGCTGGAGACAGCCTTATGAGACAAGACTTGCAAAATTGCAAAAGCCTCTGTGCTCAGCTTGGATGGGGTGGAGTCTCAGGGCTGAGCAGACAGTCTTGGCTTCCCATCAGCCCTGCCATACGAGGCCCCTGGGTCTCAGTGTCCCTCAGTAATTGCTGCAAGCACCTCTAAGAGTAAGCCGCTCTCGAGTTTCGCCCACTACCAGACAGTCCAGTTTCTCCCCCAATGAATCTGGATTCCCAGATTCTCGCCCGGAACTGGAGTTCAGCACAGTGGGGAGCTTCCGTTTCCCACCCGCTAGAGAAAGCCAGCGGCGCACTCAGCAGTCAGTCCTCTCTTCGCGCACTCATGCGCGCGCCTCCAGACCTTTGCTTTTAACTGCTCCCCTGAGTTTCCACCTGACAGTACAGATTCCCCCCGTATGAGCCTGGGTCCCCAGGGTCTTGCCCGGAACTGGGGTTCAGTGCAGTCGGAACTGAGGTTCAGCGCAGTCGGGAGCTTTTGTCTCCTTCCCGCTAGAGAAAGCCAGCCAGGCACTCAGCCGCCCACGTGCGTATCTCCGTACCTCAGCCTTTTGTAGCTCCTCTGATTCTCTGTGTGCTTTCCTCTTTCCTTCTAGTTGTAGAATTTCCACTCAGCTAGCTTTCCTGTGGTTCTGGATGATGTTCGTTTTGTCTTTTAGTTGTAGTTTTCGACTATTTTGTTTTGATCTCAGTGACAAGGTACAGAGCTAGCAGTCTTGGCCATTCCTAATTCATTATAGAAAATTATACCACTTATTTATATTTCAACTTTATTTTTTTCAATAACAGCATTATATTAGTACTAATCTTCATGAAGATTCTGAAGACAAAATATTATGCCTGATTATTTCCTGTTTATTGGGATCTAGTTCAGGGTGTGAACTGAAAAACTCTAGAGGGGAACTTTTACAAAGACTGGGATATGACTAAAGCACTCTGGAGTTTTCCAGTTTGCTGCCTTTGGCTTTGTGACCCTCCTCCTTCTTAGATAGAACTCTAAAAAGAGAGTTGTTAGCCCATGACTAACAGTCTAGCCCTGGCCAGCGATTGGGGCCAATTAAGACCATCTCGCCCAGTCCCAATCAGGGCTGATGGGGGCCGGCCTGTTGGGGAGGGACTGCAGGAGGGCTCCAGGGTGTGTCCAGCCCTCTTACCCAGTCCCGATCAGCTGGACCCCAGCAGCAAGCTAACCTACTGGTCAGAGTGTCTGCCCCCTGGTGATCAGTGCACATCATAGTGACTGGTCGAGCGGTCGACTGAACAGTTGACCAATTGGTCGGACACTTAGCAGATTACACTTTTATTATATAGGATATGCATCTTGGGACATGAAAAAAATCATGTAAGGGATCATTAGGGATTCTCTTATTATTCCTTAGAACAAAGATCTCCTACTTTTTTATTTCCTTGAAATTTGAAATCAGTTGGTAGCAGAGAGCTGACTAGTTCTGGGAGCTGGGGTGAAGGTGGGGATTGGCTGGTGAAAGTAAGATCCAGTTCGAGGAGAGATTCCTGATGAAAAGGGTCACCTTCCTACAGAAGTTCTGGCAAACTAAGTGCCATACTCATCCCACAAAGACAAGAGTTCTGAATTGTGAAGGAGGTTCCATATAAGATTTAGGAAATAGCAATTTACAGAAAAAATTGAAATTAGATTAAATGGTTACTAATAAAAGTTTCATTGAACTTAAAAAAGCCAGTCTTTCTGACATTAGAATATTGTCAGTCTGGGTGTTGGTTGAATTCTGTACCTCCCAAATTGTCGAACACTAACATTTTTCTACATTTAATCATAGAAAAGTGAGAGAATCAAGCAAAAAAGCAAATCTAAGCTCTTATAAAGAGCATCAGGAAAGAAATAAAGAATACACATTGATTTTCAACAATGTTTATAAACTAAAAAATGAAAATTCAGGAGAAGTTTTGAGGGAAAATGAAAATGAACATTAAGGAATTATGAATAGTAGTTGTGTCTTAAGAATAAGAAAAATTCCCATGAAAGAATAAAGATGTGAGTAAGGAAATAGGAGTGTCATATCATCATCAATAACATATGTGTGTAGATAGAGTGGTAATATTTTGAAATTTTATACTTCTGACAATATCTTCTATTTGGGGACTTGATTAAATTCATTCATGAGTGTAATAATTTAAAATTTTAGTTTCTTAAAGCATAAAGAAAAAGAAAAGGTCCAAAGATGGAAGTGAACTTGATATATTTAAGGAACAAAATATATATTGTGGCTGGACAATATTCAGCAAGAGGAGAAGGGTAGAAAATTAGATGGGAGAGGTAGGCTGTGGTCAAGGCATATAGGTAAGGGAGTTTGGCCATAGTAAGGAAATTGCCATTTTATTCTAAATGCAATGGAAAGGTATTGGAAATTTTAAGCAGAAGAGTAAAATTATCTTATTTAGGTACAGACAAGAGAGAACTCTAAGACAGAGATGCTCAGAATACCATAGTTTCATAAAGCAATATTCTCATCCCTGAATCATGTTGCTTTTTTCAAACACGAGTATAATAATGGGTGTCTCTTGGTACTTGCTTTACGGATGACATATGATAAAACTAAGGGCTGAGCCATCATGTGAACCAAAGAGTTCCTCTTTCTTTTGTATAGTAAGCAAATGCATGTTTTATTTCAGTTTGAAAAAAGATATAAACAACTGAATAATGTTACTGCCCAACTCATTTAACTGAAAATATTTTTTAAAACTTTAAAAAATGAGCCCTAGCCAGTTTGGCTCATTGGTAGAACATTGACCTGCAGACTGAAGGGTTCCAAATTCGACACCAGTCAAGGGCACATGCCCTGCTTGCAGGCTTGATCCCCAGTAGGCGGTGTGCAGGATGCAGCTGATCAATGATTCTCTCTCTCTCTCCCTTCCTCTCTGAAATCAATAAAAATATAAGTCAGTTATTAGTCTGAATCTAACTTTTTTACTAATGTAGCTAAATATTTAAATATACATTTTTTAATAGATTGTTTAAAAACTGCTATTTGATTAATTTTCCACAGGTATAACATTGTCAAATGCAATGGTTAATGCAGGTTTGACTTCCTTTAAAAAAATAGAAGAAACAGATGCAAGGGAACTTGAACTGGTATTTAACATTCACTTATTCCTAATATTACCTCTATTCTTAATGTACATTCTAAAGCTAACTTTTATATATTTATTTCTAGTAAAATGATTTTTCTCCTCATAGTCATAAGTATTTTAACTTAATGTTTTAAGTAATAAGCATTACTCAAACTATTGGCTAGCCCTGGCCGGTGTGATCAGTGGTTAGAGTGTTGGCCGGGGCACCAAAGGGTTGATGGTTTGATTCCCAGTCAAGGGCAATGTGCCTGGGTTGCAGGTTTGATTCCAATCTCTCTCACATTGATGTTTCTTTCTCTCTTTTCCTCTCTCTCTCTCCCTTGTCTCCTTCCTCCCTCACTGTCACTGTCTCCAAAATCAATGGGAAAAATATCCTCGGGTGAGGATTAACAACAATAACAACAAAAACCTATTTGTTATATAAAGTATTTTACTAAAAGAATTTTTAGTGTGTGGTCAGAATATAATGATATAAGTGTTTTTAGATTTTAAATAGGCATCCCCCTTTTGGAACTCAGATAAAAGAAACAGTGATGTATCTTCCAAAATATGAACTCTCAGTTGAACAGGTAAATATTTTGCTTTCTAGATATTTTGATTGTCTTATCAGGAATAATGCTCCTCATAGCTGAGTTGGAGCTGAGTATGAGTAGTAAGGCTATTTTTAATATTTTTTATGCCTATCCTTTTTTAAAGATTGCAAGATATAGTGACATGATGGCGGAAATATTAGTGACCATTACATTAAGAAACTTTGAACAGCTACAAACTAAAAGAACAGCACCAGATTTTCACTATGTTACCTTACTCATAGGTGATGCAGATAATCAACTGGTTTTTAAGCACAAAATTATGTAAGTGTAAAAATTTCTACTTCATTTTATTTCTAAGTCTATAGTATAAAAGAAAAAAATCCACTGAGTAGAAAAAGCAATACAATCACTGTAGGATTAATTAAATTAGATTTTTCTGATGCTATAATGGGGTAGTTTTTCTGTTTGTCTTTTAAAGAAGATATTAACATTGAGCCTGTTGTTTTAGATTATTATATTTGGTACTATAATGAACAAAGTTGGAAACAAGTGAATAGATAACCTTTAGGAGTATCTATAGTCCACTGTTGCTGAACTTTCTTATTTGTTGCTTTTCTTCAGTCATTCATGATCTTACTACTCACTTCAAAATATATCTTTTATTTCAACATTTAAATCTAACAAACTACTATAGCTCCATTATAGGATCCAGCCAACCAGATCATATATATAAAGGAGGTACTTCCCTTATACCTAGTTCTTTAGCATGCCATTCTGTAATTTTCATTTGAGTTGTTTTTTCTAATATTGCTCTTTTTTCTAAGATGTCATAAACAAACTCTAAGGATATCAATTATAGCTATAGCTAATATTTTTTGAGCAATTAGTAGGTTCCAGGTATTTAATTGTTTAATCTTTGTAGGGGACAAATTCTACTATTATTTACATTTTGTAGAAGAAATTGAGACCAAGAGAATTTAATCAGTTTGTTCAAAAACATATAGGTACTTTAAAGTCTAGATTTGAACCCAGGCATTCTGACTCCAGAGCCTATGCTCCTAATCATATTATTGTATGTACTTGTAAATTCAGGAATGGCAGTGGCTAGTGTATAGAGAATACCTTCCTAAAATGTCCCATGCAAGGTTCCTAAAGAAACTGCAGTGACTGATAGGATATCCCTTTCACTGATAATTATGTTCCTGCAACTAACCATGGCACACTTATAGAGAATATCCTATCCTATATAATAAAAGGCTAATATGCAAATCGACCGAACAGCAGAACGACTGGTCACTATGATGCGCACTGACCACCAGGGGCCAGATGCTCAATGCAGGAGCTGCCCACTGGTGGTCAGTGCACTCCCACAGGGGGAGTGCCATTCAGTCAGAAGCTGGGCTCACAGCAGCAATGGTGGCAGGAGCCTCTCCTGCCTCCACGGCAGCACTAAGGATGTCCGACTGATGGCTTAGGCCCGCTCCCCACGTAAGCCATCAGTCAGACATCCCCCGAGGACTCCTGGACTGTGAGAGAATGCAGACCGGGCTGAAGGAAACCCCCCGCCTCCCGAGTGCACGAATTTTGTGCACCAGGCCTCTAGTATCATTATACAAATCTTTATTCTCTCTGTCAACAAAATCTAATGACAACCTTAATTATATGAGACTAAAATAAGTTCAGTCACAAAATTGGTTGTTGATTTGTTTGTGGTATTATTAAACACAAACTATTTTAGATCAATCTTATACTATTGAAATTCTCATAAAGTCATGTAATTTATGTATAGCTATCTTTACAGTGTTAGTGATTAAGGGATAAGCTCATGGGTTATTGATAGCAACAATATATCCAGGTGGCCTGAAGTGAGTCATTCAACTTGGAATCAGCTGGTGGGTCAATGTATAGTTAAGAAAATTATGGTAATGGTAGTTCCACTGACATTCCAGTTCCTCTTCCAAGAATCTGGGGAAAGTAACTTTCAATACTGACTTCAGTTTACTACCAGATAGGATATATCTTAGGATCAATCAGCTCTTGAAGATTAACATATTATTTTATTTAGTGTTCAGATTATTAATTAAATGATATATTAATTAAAGTACTCTTTTTCAGGGATTCTGTTTTGCTAAAAGCTGGAAATTGGACTAAAAAGATTGATGTGAAGAGAGCTCTTAAATCTGAAGAACTTAGCATAAATCTAATTAGTTCTGACTATGGTAAGTTCATTGAAGGAATGAAGACATGAATGTAAAGAATATGATATTTAAAAATTATTGCCTTTATGCTGTAACAAAACAATATATGTCAATGATATTATATAAAAAGAATTGATTTAAGTAACATGAATCATTTTAAAGGGAAATTTTATGTATTTAGATATGTAAAAGATAGCATGGACTAGGATAACAAAATTAAATTTTTATCTGTTCATTTATACATATTTTATTTTCCAAGATAGGTAAATATCAATTATTGTGGGAACATTGTTTTTATTTTTATGCTCATGCATAAATTTTCATTTTTAAACTTTTTTTTCATTGCATTTCTCATTCCTGGGTTTATTAGACCTTTTAGTTCAAAAGGTATAAAAGTATAAGAGATATAAAAACAAATAAGTGATCTCATGTATAGATTTATATTACTGAAACTAGAGGCCCCGTGCACTAAATTTGTGCACTCGGGGTAGGGGGGTCCCTCAGCCTGGCCTGTGCCCTCTCCTAGTCCGGGAGCCCTCGGGGGATGTCTAACTGATGGCTTAGGCCCGCTCTCCCAGGGGGGAGAGCGGGCCTAAGCCATCAGTCAGACATCCTTAGCACTTCTTCGGAAGTGAGAGAGGCTCCTGCCACTGCCTCTGTTCTGTGCTCACCAGCCATGAGCCTGGCTTCTGGCACCACCAGGGGCAGCTCCTGCATTGCGCATCTGCCCCCTGGTGGTCGGTGCGCATCATAGCGACTGGCAGTTCTGCTGTTGGACCGAAACTGGCTCTCTGACATCCCCAGAGGGATCCCGGATTGCGAGAGGGCACAGGCCAGGTTGAGGGACCCCACCAGTGCATGAACAGGGCTGAGGAGGGATGCAGGAGGTTACCCATCCGGGGAGGGATCGCGGGAGGGCTCCAGAGCCTGTCCAGCCTGTCTCACTCAGTCCTGATCGGCCGGACCCCAGCAGCAAGCTAACCTACCAGTCGGGGCATCTGCCCCATGGTGGTCAGTGCACATCATAACGACTGGTCAACTGGTTAACTGTCTGCCCCCTGGTGGTCAGTGCACATCATAGTGAGTGGTTGAGCGGCCTTAGCATATCATTAGCATATTACTTTTTGATTGGTTGAATGGACGACCAGACACTTAGCATATTAGGCTTTTATTATATAGGATAATCACTTATATGCTTTTTTCCTTTTTCCAGTTGGACTTGATATTCAGCGAAAATTTACAGTCTTTTACTTAGGACCCAAGAGGCTTGGAAATCAAATAATTATACGAAAAAAATCAGTAACAGAGATTTCCCATTCTAAACATTCAGATAGGTCTACTGTAGCAGAACCCAATAAAGGTAAGTAGCTATATATATTCCTGGTTTGCATTAAAGCAAAGATATGGCTGCAGAAGAATATAGGTGTAGATTAGTGGTTGACATGAACCATGAATAGGAAAAAATGAGGAGCCACTACTAATAGCATGTGATTTATTTTTGTGGTTATGACAATGTTTTGGAATTAAAGTATGGTGGTAGTTGCACAACCTTGGGAATATATTAAAACAGATAGAATTGTATACTTAAAGGAATGGATTTTATGGTATGAATTATATTTTAATTTAAAAATCAATTGCATTATTATATACCAGTTGAATAAAAGAGAGACAAATAATAATTTAAAAACTACCATTAAAAAAAACAAAATAAAACTACCATTAAAAATTACATCAGAAATCTCAAATACCTAATAATACAGTAGCAAAGATATTTAAGACCACTACATGAAAACTAAAAATCATTACTATAAGAAAATTAAGGAAAACATAATTAATTGAGGGATATACCACCACTTTAAGGATTAAAGGTTCAATATTATTAAGATGTCAATTGTCTCCAAATTAATTTTTAGATTCAATGCAATCCCAATACCAGAAGGGTTTTTTTCCTGAAAGAACACACTGATTATAAAATTCATGCAAAAATTCAAAAGAATAGGAATAATCAAGATAAACTTGAAGAAGAAAATATAACTGCACAATTTAATTTACTAGATAGCAGGACCTGTTATTAAACAGTAGGTATTGAAAGTGACATAGGCATAGGGTAGATACATTAATCAGTGGAATATATTAGAGTCCAGAAATGGACCTACAGATGTACAGTTACTAATTTATGACAAAATCAGTGTCTTGACCCTGACCTCAGACTCTACACAAAAATTATTTTCTAATATATAGTTGATTTAAAGTGAAAGGAAAACTATAAAACCTTTAGAAATAAAAATAGATCTTCAAGACCTTGGAGTAGGTTGATTTCTTAAATAGGACACAAAAAGTGCTAATTATAAAAACATTTGATGAATTTGACCATGCTAAAATTAAGAACAAGACACCATCAAGAGAGGGAAAGGCAACCATAGAGTGTCAGAATAAATTGCACTACAGATATCTTGTTGTTATGGGCTGAATTGTGTCCTCCAAAAATTTGTATGTTGAAATTCTAATCTCCAGTACCTCAGAATTTGTCTTTATTTGAATATGGATGTTAAGAAGTAAGTAAGTTAAAATGAGGTAATTAGTTGGGCCCTAATCCAATATGACTGGTTTCCTTTAAGAAGAGGAAATTAGGATACAAACACACACAGAGGGAAGACCATGTGAAGACATGGTTTTTAAATGGTTGGTGCACTCTGCTAGGGCTAACAAATACTAAACCCTTTTTGTTGTTGTTAATCCTCATCCACAGATATTTTTCCCATTGATTTTTAAAGAGAGTGAAAATGAGGGAGGGAGGGAGGGGGAGAACTAGAGAAAGAAACATCAATGTGAGAGGGACACATTGATAGATTGCCTCCTGCATGTGCCCAACCAGGACTGGGGATCGAACCTGCAATCCAGATACTTGCCCTTGACGAGGAATCAAATCTACAACCCTTAGGTCCGAGATCCGATGCTCTAACCACTGAGCTCACCAGCCTGGGCTACTTCTTTTTATACTCTTTGGTGTATATGAGCAAAATCAAGAACTTCAATTCAGCAGTATACTCCTTTCCTTAATAAATAGATAACAAAATTATAGTATAATATATGACCAAAAAATGAAAAGATGTTCTCATCCTATATAATAAAAAGCTAATATGCAAATATCTATGACATGTACTGACCACCAGGGGGCAGACGCTCAACACAGGAGCTGACCCCTGGTGGTCAGTGTAATCCCACAGGGGAGCACCGCTCAGCCAGAAGCCAGGCTCATGGCTGGAGAGTGCAGCTGCAGTGGTGGAAGCCTCTCCCACCTCCACGGCAGTCGGACATCCCCTGAGGGCTCCCAGACTGCGAGAGGGTGCAGGCCAGGATGAGGGACGCCCCCCCAGTGCATGAATCTCGTGCACCGGGCCTCTAGTTTATAAATAAAATCACTCTGTGCATAAATCTATGATTAACTTAAGTCAGAAACGGCAAAAGTCTTAAGTAATACTTTCAACAATATTAACTCCAGTAGCTTATGTACAGACCAAATTATTTGAATTTAAAATTAGGATGTGAGGCTAAGTTTGTCATGGGTGCCACTATTTCTATTTCTTTCTCTGTGTTTTTTTTTAAGCAACTGACCCTTGTTCCAGCAACCATAATTAGCCCTGTTAAAATAATTTTAAATATTTTGCTTAAATACATTTCTAGTTGACATTAATAAATTTATTTTACGGAGAAACCAAGATGGCGGCATAGGTAAACACCTGAACTTGCTGCCTCACACAACCACTTCAAAACTACAACTAAAAGACAAAACGGACATCATCCAGAACCACAGGAAGGGTGGCTGAGTGGAAATTCTACAACTAGAAGGAAAGAGAAAAGCACACTGAGACTCACAGGAGCTGTGGAAGTAAAGTGCAGAGGTACGGAGGCGCGCGCGAAAAGGGCTGTCAACTGAGTACACGGCTGTCTTTTTCAATCCTCAGGGAGACACAAGCTCCCGACTGCTCTGAACTCCAGTTCCAGGTGAGACTCTGGGGACCCAGACTCATACGGGGAGAAACTGGACTGTTTGGCATCAGGCAGAACTCAAGGGCGGCTTTCTCTCAGAGGTGCTTGGAGTGATTACCGAGGGACACTGAGACCTGGGGGCCTCTTAGGGCAGGGCTGACAGTCAGCCATTGCTGTTTGCTCCACCCTGAGACCCCGCCTCACTCACGCTGTGCGCAGAGGCTTTTGCATATGAATGGCCTGGTCCTTTGAAATCTAAACTTACCTAACAAACTGTAGCTGAGTCAGTGAGACCCAGAACATCCAAAAGAAGGCCCAAGGCCCCACAGCAGCTTGCATTGCTTCACTGCTGGGCCTCATCTGGGCACCTCCAAAACCCAAACAAAAAAGAGGAATCTGCAGATCTCTTTGTAGCTCCTGCTGGGTGGCCTCAGGCAGAGGCTAAATTAGCACCTCCTTGGAGACCCAAGAGCCAGTGTACCCAGGGGTCAGAGTGGGACCATCCAGATTACAACTCCTCAGAGCCTTAAGGGACGCACTCAAGGGGCAGACTTAGTGAGCACCAAAGCCCCACTGAAGCAAGTCTTGTCTCCAGCACAGAAGTTCTCCCATCATAGACAAAGCTGATCCTCACAGCCAATTAGCCTGGAGGTCAATTCCTCCCAGTGATACCAACAACAATCAAGGCTTATCTACAACAAGACTGTGCACACAGCCCACAAAGGGGTGCACCAAGAGTGTCCACCTCAGGTAACTGGGGAGGCCGAGCCACTGGGCCCTGTAGGACACCTAGCACACAAAGCCACACTATCAACACAGGGAAGCAGCCAAAATGCGGAGACAAAGAAACAGGTCACAAATGAAAGAAATGGAGGATATAGAGTTCAAAACCATGGTTACAAGGTTTTTCAAGAATTTTCTAGAAAAGGCCAATAAATTTAGTGAGACCCTCAAGGATATGAAAAAGGACCAACTAGAAATTAAATATACACTGACTGAAATAAAGAATAATATACAGAGATCCAACAGCAGAATAAAGGAATGCAAGAATCAACTCAAAAGATTTGAAATACAAAGAAGCAAAAAACACCCAACCGGAAAAGCAAAAAGAAAAAAGTATCCAAAAATATGAAGATAGTGTAAGGAGCCTCTGTGACAATTTCAAGTGTACCAACATCTGAATTATGGGGGTGCCAGAAGAAGGGAGAGAGCAAGATACTGAAAACGTATTTGAAGAAATAATGACTGAAAACTTCCCCACTTGGTGAAAGAAACAGACTTACAAGTCCAGGAAGTGCAGAGAACCCCAAACAAAAGGAATCCAAAGAGGACCACACCAAGACACATCATAATTAAAATGCCAAGACCAAAAGACAAAGAGAGAATATTAAAAGCAGCAAGAGAAAAACAGTTAATTACCTACAAGGGAGCACCCATACGATTATCAGCTGATTTCTCAACAGAAACTATGCAGTCCAGAAGGGAGTGGCAAGAAATATTCAAAGTGATGAATAGCAAGAACCTACAACCAAGATTACTCTACCAAGCAAAGTTATCATTCAGAATTGAAGGTTAGATAAAGAGCTTCACAGATAAGAAAAAGCTAAAGGAATTCATCACCACCAAACCAGTATTATATGAAATGCTGAAAGGTATTCTTTAAGAAGAGGAAGAAGAAGAAAAATGTAAAGATAAAAATTATGAACAACTAATACATATCTATCAATAAGTGAATCTAAAAATCAAGTGAATAAAAAATCTGATGAACAGAATAAACTGGTGAATAGAATAGAATCAGGGGCATAGAAAGGGAGTGGACTGACAATCCTTGGGGGGCAAGGGGTGTGGGGGGTGCGGGAAGAGACTGGACAAAAATCATACACCTATGGATGAGGACAGCGGGAGGGGGGTAAGGGCATAGGGTGGGGTGGGAACGGGATGGAGGGGAGCTATGGGGGGAAAAAAGGAACAACTATAATAATCTGAACAATAAAGATTTATTTAAAAAATAATAAAATAAAATAATGACAAAATAAAAAATAAATTTATTTTACTTTAAGTACTTGGAACTGGGGGCTTTAAAAACATACATTAATTATATGTAATTTAACATAATATGTTACAAAACTATAAAAATATGAATTTCAGATTATGATTGTGATGAAATTGCAATCTCTTTACAGTATACCTGAAAGTACAGCTTAACTTAGGTCAGTTATCTCTTTGAACCTTATTTTTTGAGTTATCAATCTCTGTAAGCTTCTATTTGTTAAGACAAATTCAGACAATTTGCAGGCTATAGGGAGTGGAGTGGAAGCAGGGGAGCACTTATATTTCCTAAGTGCCATTTCTAACAGAAATATAGTAAAAAGTTTTTGTCACTTAGGTGATGTCCATATACTATAATTCTATAAAAACACTTGTATACAGTCTTAATTCCAGACAAGACTTGCTAACACTGGCTTGAAATTTTGGGGAGTCCCAGAATCTCTAATTAGACTCTCGGGTCCTACTTAGTTTTCACCACGGGGAACAAATGTGTATAGTCATTGTGCACCATCTTGTGGTAATGTTTAGAAATGCATCTATTAGATGCATTGGGTTAAGGGATGAAGCATTCTCTATCCCTTATTGTGAAACAGCTATTTCCTCCTAGTCTTCCCACCCCCAAAAACAGTAGATTCTTTTCCTAAATAAAGTAAATGCATTTTCTATGGAGAACTAAGGCAGCCGTATAACTAGGAAGGCAGGGTGGTTGAGTGATCAGGCTCTGGAATTAGACTGCCAGAATTAGAGTCTCAAATTGGCTATTTATTATCTGCATAGTCCTGAATATGTTACTTAACCTCTGTATGAATTAATTTTATCATATGTAAAATGGAGCTATAATAGGACTGCCTTATAGACAGACAGCCAAGGATGAAGAGACACTTGAGGAAAATCTGGAACATATGAAAGAAAGCCCAAAATAAAACAGAAATTGGATGAAAGAGCAACAGGATATTTCAGGGATGTAATAAAATGTAATATAAACTAATTAATAACCTCAGAGAAATTAAATATTAAATTGCAATCATAAAACAGAATAGGATGCCATGAAAAAAGCTATTAATAAGAGTGAGTACAAGGAAATAAAAACTATGATTTAAAAAAAATAGCCTAGCTGGAGGGCCAAAAGATAAATGTCAGTACAAACTAAATAAAAGCAAAAAGACAAGGAGACAAAAAATAAAAGACAAAGGGGGCAACCTAGGAGTCTGATGGCTGACTAACAAGTTTACCATAAAGAGAGGAAACAAATCAGAAGTCATAATTTATGAAAAATTTGTAGACTTGAAATGAAACAAATCTGCACATCAAAAAGACTTAGTGCTAGTTAGGGTGAATGAAGGAAGATATACAAAGGAGGCTTAATTGTAACATTTCAGAACATCATGAATAACGAGAAAATCATAAATGCTTCCAAGGAACAAAAATTAAAGTTGTGTTAGTCTTTTTATTAGGAACACTGGATGCTGGAAGACAATAGACTTAAAAATGCAAGGGGAAATGATTTTGAACCCTGTGTCCTATACCCAGCCAAACTTTTAATTAAGTTTGAAAGAAAAATAAAGATACTTTTTAATATATTCAAGGATTCAGAAAGTTT
This sequence comes from Cnephaeus nilssonii, assembly GCF_951640355.1. Lineage (NCBI taxonomy): Eukaryota > Metazoa > Chordata > Mammalia > Chiroptera > Vespertilionidae > Cnephaeus > Cnephaeus nilssonii. Next base: position 35,109,835 of record NC_137078.1, read on the forward strand.
AACTGTCACACATCCTTTCTCGGGCAGTTTGGGGATGAGCACAAGAAAACAAAGCAGTTAACCAAGAAAGGAAAAGTCAAAGAATCTAGGAATAGTAGAGTCAGTGCAGGAGTTTAATGAAAGGACGTTTCATTAAAGGATGACAACTTTAGGACTGGCCTAGATTGCATTAGGAGGAAGGTGGAGGCCTCTAGAAAGGAAGTATCTATGAAGGGAGAATAAATGGTGAAGTGTTTCCATGTATTTGTCTTTATCTTTGAAATATTAAGTGAACTTAAACTTAAGGTAGATATTGCTGGACTAAAAGGAAGGCAATAAAACTTAAGGGACAGCAATATGCTGCTCAAGGAAGAAAAGCACTCCACTTAATTCTCCATAAAATATATTTTTACCTTCTATATATCTCTCAAATCAGTTCATTCTCTGTATTTCTCCCACCACCTAGACTGAGTCACTTTCATTTTTTGGTTGTTGCTTAAATGACTGCAGTAACTTCTTAACTACTTATGTATTTATTATATTTTTAATTACAGTTTACATTCAGTATTATTCTGTATTAGTTTCAGATGTACAGTATAGTGGTTAGATAATTATATACTTTATAGAGTGGTCCCTCCGATATTTCAAGTACTCACCTGACTATATACATAGTTATTACAATATTATTGGCTATATTTCCTATTCTGTAATTCACATCTCTGTGACTATTTTGTGACTACCAATTTGTACTTCTTAGTTCCTTCACCTTTTTCACCCAGCCCCAAACCCTCCTCCCCTCTGTCAACCATCAGCCTCTTCTCTATATCTATGAGTCTGTTTCAATTTTGTTTGTTTTTTAGATTCCACATGTAAGTTAACTAGTTTTCTTGCATCCACTCTGTCATCTCTCAAATCCATTCTCCTTATTGTACTCCATAGATTGGTTTTTTTTTCAAAATGCAAATTCAATCATGTCCCTTCTTTGGTTAAAACACTTCAGTGGCTCCCCATAGCTTTTAGAATAGAAGATTCAAAACATTAACAGGTTCCATACTGTCAGGTGGTCAATCAGTCCCTAAGTAGCAGTGTGTTGACAGCTGCTATGTAGACTTGCCTCACCTCCATAGAATTGGCTATTTAAGGACACAAGAGACCCAAATAGATTTAGACAGTTTATTACTTAGCCAGTAAAACAAGATCAGCAAGGTATCAACTGCTTGCTGGGAGTGGCCATGTGATGAGAATGTTAGGCTGCTTTGTTTTTAAAGAGTCAACCCTAGGTTGCAGTTAAGTGGTTTTATAGCCTGCAGCTGTACCTGAAAGGGGTAAGGTGAAAAGTCCTTATGTCTTACTGGAACCAGAAGGTAGATGAAAACTGCAAGATAGCCTCCTTCAAGCTAAGGAGGCAGATGAAAAATGACCTTTAACTTCTCACAAGACTGCCTATCTTGATGTGGCCCAAATAGAATCAGAGGGCGTTCTGTAAGTAGTTGAGCCTTGCCTGTATGGCCTATGTGCAATTGCCAGGATGCCATGGTGGAGCTGTTTCCCTACAAACACAGGTTGACCTTTCTACTACAGTTTCATCTCTTACACTCACTCTCTTACCTGAGCTCAGACACATTGACCTTCTTTCAGTTTCTCAGTGCTTTCCTTGTCATAGAGCTTTTGCACCTGTTATTCCCTCTGCCTGAAACACTCTTTCTCCTATCTTTTGCCTTGTTAACTCCCACTTTTACTCCTTAGCCCAGTTGTCACTTCCTTAAGGAACTGACCAGGACAGATCCCCCTGTTAACGAATAGCATTGTACCCCTCTCCTTTAGAACCTTCAGAACAATTTTAATTTTATAATTACTATATAATCTTTAATTAATGTAATAGTAGTGATAACATATACACTAATGTATTTATCCCTTGATTTGTAAAGTGCTTTCACATATTTGATTTTATCTTTTCATCTCTGTGAGGTAAACAGAACAGGTATTATTTTTAATCTCTATTTTTTACAGATAATAGCCCATATTAGAACTCATGTTCTCTTACTCTAGTTTAGGGTGACCTATACTTTTCCACCGTGTTTTTTATGTAAATACATTAAATATAAGGCAGCGTATAATAAGCAGAGAGGGACAAAGAAAATGCTATAGGTACTCAAAGGAAAAGGAAATCAGATGGTGTGATTAGGATAGAGCTCCATGATATAGTTGTGGTTTAAATTGGCCTTGTGAGAGATGAGATCAAGAAGTAGGGCAAAACTTTGCAAGCCATAGCCTTCCTTGTAGAGTATAATGTCAAAACCTTTGAACCAAAGATTGCTGGAAGCACACCTGTATTTGAGGAAATTTGGTGTTGAAGAGCACAGCAGTGGCAGAACTGTGAGTCATCTCGGGGAGTTGAGGAGTTTGAGGATTTCCACTTGTGCTGGGTGATTCTTAGAAGGGTTTAGAGAAAGCAGGGGTCAGTTCTGTATTGGGTGCTCTCAGAAAGTGGAGTGTTGAATATCTGGGTATTTTTTATCTTGGAGATGGAAGGATTAAAGAAATAGTAGTCATTTGTGTCAACCAGAAGAGGGGGATGTTTAGTTATTTTTGTGGTTCTTGAGGGTCCTTACTAGTATCTCCAGTTTTAGAAATAATGGCACTGTAGTTTTATCTCTGTCTTCTATAGTCAGTGTGGCCTTATCTGAGTATTGTTTATATTCTTCCAAAGTTGTTTATGTTCAGTTGGGAACAATATTGTTCAGCTATTAGCTTCCAGTTGCCAGGGATGTTTTATTACTTAATCGGTACCCAATACATTGATCTGCTTAGCCCTCAAGGTGTCTGGCCATTTGCCTCATATGGTGGTGAGCAGGTTATTCATTTACTCTAGGGCACTATACGTACACAGTATTATCATTGAAAAAGGCTGATGGAGCAAAGACACTAAAAATGAAGAGTAAAAGGTCAAGAAAGGTTGTAAAGGTTTCAAAGCTCTTTACTATCTACATTTTTAGTTCACTTAAAATCTATGCTCTAGCAAAAGTAAACTGATTTTGTTTCTACCATTTGTAGTTTGCTGCCTTTGGATAACATGTTTTTCCTCTGGGACATCTCCCTTTGTTCCCCTTCTCAAGTCCAGATCCTTTCTGTCCTTTAAGGACCCGTTCAAATGTTTTTCCCTCCCTCCTTGTTACGAGTGAGTGCTAAGATCAAGAAAAAGCCTATATTAAAATATAGTAAGTAAATAAATTACATATTCACATGTATTAATTCTAGTTTGGGGGATCAGGTTGGAAGCAATCTCTCCTTTCTATGAATTTATATAAAATTTCTCGTACCCCTAAAGCACTTATTTCTAACATCTATTAAATATGTGTGGTGTCCTATCTCCTAGCAGCTATCAGTGATGGCATCAAAAGGCCACGAGGTTTGCTTCTTTCCTAGTTCTTCAGGCTTACATACAAAGCAGCACAAGTTTCAAAACTCCACCCTTATTCTTACCTCATTCAGGACAAGAAGTGCTGATTTACTCTATTTATTTCAGGGAAATTAACAAAAGCTTAAAGATGGCTCAGTGCTGCTTGTGTAAAGCTGAGTTGCCACTAATAGTGGGACAGGACTATTATCAGAACTATCTTTTTAAAAATTACATATTAAATGGGTTAATATTTTAGGAAATGTAAAAAGTCATAGTCTTTTTGTATTGTTTGAAAGGAGAGACTGGTTATAACTTAATTATATTAAATTCATTATAATAGATGTAGTAAAAATGGGTTTGTTTATCTTATATTAATTTAGGAATGACTACCTACAAAAAACCTGGGAACCGAGAATGTAATCATCACTGTAAAAATAAACAGACTTGTGGACATGACTGCTGTGAGTTCTATAACACAAGTTTATTTCAGGTTTTAAAAATTGAAAGGTTTTTGATAAATAGTAATTACATCCTAATTATGTGTGATATTTAAACTATGCATTTTGTAACAAATAATTTTCTTTCTCTTGTGGGCAACATGAAAAAAGTAAATATTAGATTAGAAATTTTAAAGAAATATGGCTTTCTATGAACAATACCTAAAGTTTAATCTAAAGAATCTATAATTTATTTTTTTTAGTATGAATGCTCTTTATTTTTAATTTTTTATTTTATTTTATTGTTTAAAGTATTACAAAAAGTAGTACATATATCTCCTTTTTTCCCCCATTGACCTTTCCCTGGCCTCCCTACCCCCTGGCATATGCCCTCACCGCCCCCTCTCCCAGTGTCTTGCGTCCATTGGTTATGCTTATATATATTTCTTTTCATAGGTAAAACTGGAGTTGCACAGAAGTCAGAAATGAAAGAGTCAGCAATTTCTTCATATTTATCTGATTTAAGAAACAGAAATGCTTTTTCATCTCTTCCTCCAGTTAAACGTCTTAAGGTTAGTTTTAATATCATTTATCCCTTGTTCTGTAATTAAATGTATATGAATATTCCTTTACTGAGTATAAATTAAGTAGGTAGCCACAGTGTACTTGAGGGCTTGACTAGGAATATGACCATTATTCATAACACTGTTTTTAAAGGAAAAGGTATTGTAGTTCTTAATAATCAATCTGTAAGTACACATTTGGGACATATTTACAGACTCTTCCCTCATTAGTTTTTTTTTGTTTTGTTTTGTTTTCAGAAAGGAGGAATTTGTAGCTTGGCTTGGTTCAGTAATTACAACTAGACACTCTTGCCCTTTCCTGGCTCGGTCTATGCTGTACTGGGCTGGGAAGTCTGTGTTGATTTTGATTCATGCACCTAGATGAGAACTGAGCAAGAGCCTCCCTTCCAAATAATGAATAAATGGGAGTTCCTACTGCTGGATAGGCTAGTCACTAGCAGACTTATTCTAAGCCTAAGTCATCATAGCCAGGGCAAAATAATGGGTCAGGCCGCAAAATAGCCAAGTCAAGAAAATGGCAGAGTGGCTATTTCTTTTCTAGGGCTTGTATAAGAATGAAGATCCTAAATATGAGGCTAAATCAAGAGGAATATTGGGAAACAGGGAGAGGCATGCAGTTTGAAATGACTACCATCTGAGAGAATTTTTTAGCTGCTCAAGTTTTTCCTTCTTTTCTTTCATATTTATTTCATATTCTTTTTTTCCCCTTTCCATAGTCGTTGAGCACCAAAAATATGCCAAGCACTATAATAGGTGCTAAGATACAGTGGTGAATAAGACAGTTTTAACCCTAGTTCTCATAGAGCTTGCAGTTGAGTGAAGGAGATAGCTAAGTAAATAGGCTTTTCCAGTATAGTATGACAGGTGATTCTGTGGCAGAAGTGTAAGATAACTTGCACTTAGATAAAAAGTGTATTCACTTCATACGTGATAGGTCAGGAAAATATTCCTAATAAACATGAGTGAGACCTAAAGGATGTATTGGCATAAGGCAAGTATGAAGAGCTGGGCACTAGGGTGGTGGTAGAGAGGGATAGAAAAGTATTCTAGACGTAGAGAATATGCAGTGTTTCAGAGTTGAGAAAGAGATAGAGATCTCTTCAGTTAGAAAATTGAAGTAATACAATATGTCTGGACTTCAATTATAAGTGATGGGGGAAGTGGAGAGAGATGAAGCTGGAAAAGTACGTAGAAGCTAGATCATAAACATCTGTTTGCTATTTTAAGGCTTTGGACTTTATCCTGAAAGTATGGGGAAGTCACTGAAGGACTTTAATCAGTGATATGATCAGAATTGCATTTGATAAAGTTTATTATGTATACAATGTAGAGAATGGATTAGAGAATGATACAAAAGGAACATAAGGATTCATTAGGTGGGTTTTACAATAATGCAAGCAAGATGACAGCCTAGTCTAGTGTAGTGGCAAGTAGTAACGGAGAGAAGTATAAAATATTTTCCATAGATAGAATCAACTAGCTTGGTACTTAAATGGTTATGAGGGGGACAACGGAGTAGTTAAAGATAATGCCCAACTTTCTGGCTCAAGCATCTGGGAAAAAATCTAGGGCCTCATTGGGGTAGGAACTCTAAAGGAAAAGCAAGCTTGGAGGTGTAGAGACACTATCAGTTCAATTTGGGAAATAGTGAATTTAGAGGCCTGCAATATGTCTAACTAAAGTTTTTTTACAGACAACCAGACAAAACTGTTTGAAAATTAGGAGAAAGAGCTAAGCTAGAAATATAGATTTGAGAGTCATTCACATGTAGATAATCACTGAAGCTATGGGAGTAGATGAAATTTTTGAGAATTTGTAGAGTGAGAATAATGCCTAGTAAAGAACCTTGAAGAATATCTACATTTAAGAAGGGCCTAAGAAGGAAATATGATTTGAGAACTAGCCTGAGTTTCATAATTCATTGGTTTTTGGTCTTTATGTGCCAGCAGAAATTTTACTATTTGGCTCATTTGTTAAAAGGTATTGATGTGAAATTGGTAGCCAAACCTTTTTTTTTTTTTTCATTAATAGATGCAAATGAATAAATTTCAAAGTGTGGACCTTAAGGAGTTTGGTTTTACTCCAAAAGCTTCTCTTCCTAGTATATCAAGGTACAAATATATTTGTAAAATATTCATAATAAACTATCTGTTCCTGCAAGTAGTCATTTACCCAGAGAAGGGTAGTCACTACTACTTTCAAATCATGGTAATAATTTGGTTACATAAGGTAATGACATCATAAGAGTTACATTATCTTTCAGACCCTAAACTACTTAGAACTCTACAGTTAAAGAATACTTTAACATTCATTGAATAATCTCTTCCCTGGGAAACTATCCATTCTATATGTCATTCTATCAGGCTCTCTCTGCCTTCTAAATTTAACCGTAGACAAGAGTATAGTTTAAAAAGAGAATTGATGTTTGTGTACAAAGTCTAATCTTTTCATTTAGTAGTCCACTGTATATTAATAATACCTCAGATTTATAAAATACTTTATAATTAAAATATTTTACTTTTTTGTCTTTTGCCCTTAACATGAGGTATTTTTATTCCATTTTATAGATGAAATAACTGAAGCTCATATTCCTAGTTAATAAGTCAGCATTCTTTACCTGTGTTTTGATGCCTAGATGGCAATAGTATATGTCATTTCCCATTCAGATAAGGGAATTTTATATGCAGGGATGATATTTAATATACTTAACTAATGTAGAACAGGTACCAACACTATTTCAAAAGATCCTAGATTTTTTTTTTCTAACAGAAAATAGCATTAGCAACAGATTTTTAAGGCTATACATAGATAGCAGATAATCTACATATTTGGGGCATATAAAGATGACTAAGTATCTCTTGATTCCATTAAAACCTGTTTTTACCCTTTACTATCCAGGCTGGTACAGTTTATCATAGAAATGTTGAGTGAATGAACCACCCCTTTTTATTTATTTATATGAATAAGTATTTTTCAGAGTCAGATTAATTTCATTATTTTCTTTAGAATTTTTACAGTTTTATTTATCTTTATAAAGGTCAGAATATTTAAATACACCTGAATTATCTATACTGGAGCAGAGGGATCAGCATGAAATCTATTCAAATGTTCAACGAGAACCATCTGATTATCAAGACAAAGGTAAATTACTATTGATATTGACTTGAGAGAGAATATGATTTATCATTATTTTGGATTAACAAATAATGTTATTGAAAAGTCAACATCTGAAATCATTATGATTATAAATTTGGCAACATTCTTCTCTTGGGTAATTGAACCAATTTTAAATTCTTTGGGTCTGTTACTTCAAATGGTCTTACTATATCTGTCTTAGAGTTTAAAAGAAAATCTTCCCTATATAGTGTTGACTATTTTTATTTAAAGATAATATGAGGAAAAGCTGAGGAAAAAGGGGTCTCTGGGTACAGAATATATTAAAATGCTGAACTATTACTTTTATATATCTTTGGAATTATTTAAAATAATTTTGTGTTTCTAAAATTAGTCCAATTTTATAAAATGACTGTGTGACCTTGGAAAAATGATTTAATTTCTTTGGGCCTTGGCTTTAAAATTAAGAGATTAAATTGGTGACCTTTAATATCTCTAAAACCTGTGATTCTTACAATTTCTGTGATATATGTATATATATAAAAGCCTAAGCGAAGAGCCAACCGGTAGCTATGACATGCACTGGCCACCAGGGGGAAGACACTCAACACAGGAGCTGCCAAGCTGCGGTGACTTGGCAGCTGCAGTTCTTGGGTGACACACCCAGAACCAGAGAGGAGGGAGCCCGATTCTGGGGTGCGTCACCCGAAAACTGCCCTCTCGCAACCTGGGACCCCTCGGGGGATGTTGCAGAGCCGGTTTCGGCCTGATCCCTGCAGGCCAGGCCAAGGGACCCACAGGTGCACGAATTTGTGCACCAGGCCTCTAGTAAGAATATAATCTAATTTGTAGGATATAGCTGGTGTGTAATCTAAGTTTGCCTTTTATCTGTGTTTGTCATTTAATTAATGAGATAATGCATATACATTTTTCAATATTGTGACTGGTTCATCATTAGTCTGGATCCTGCCATTAAGAGCATAATTTCTCTGGGTCATATTTAATAACCAGTCTGTTAAAATGTGTGAGAAATAATCCTGGCCATAGAGTTGTTTTTTCAGTAGCTATATGTAGAAATGATAAGTATAGGGTTTTCTGAAAATAATTTCATGTGTGTGGACTTGGTATCTATTGCCACACTTTTCTTTAAGCTGTCATTGTGCTTCTTCTAGCCCTAATTTAAGATCTTAAGTAAGCAAGGGCTGGAGTGCCCACCACTTCTTATGACACTATGATAACCATTAGGCCCAATATAAGATTAAGAAGAATCCCCTGACCTCACCTAGAGCATTTATCCAACTTGTTCAAAGCCTGAACATCATTACAACATGCTTAGAAGGCATAAGATTTTCAACCCTCTTATTTTTATCTCCCTTCAACGTATAGCCCTCTAACTTACTCCTTGTACTGCATAGCAGAGTTTATCCTTCCCTGTACTTACTTTTATGTTGTTTTCACAGAGCTTTTCTACTTTTATTTCTTTTCTACCCACTATTCCAAATTCAATTTATATATGATATAAAAGTCTCATCATGATACTTTAACCTCCAATGATAACTGTGTTGCTTAATGCTACCCCCCCCTTTTTTGATTAAAAAAAAATAAACTTTAAAAACAAGAGAGACAAAAAACATCAGTGGTTGCCTGGGAATAGGGGGAAGGGTATGTGGGAATATTTGGGGTGATAGAACTGACTGCTTGCTTACACAACCAAGAGATTGAACATTAAGGATGCTTTTACTGGATGTAAATGACACGATTAAAAAAAAAAGATTAAAAGGATAAGAGCCAGAAATTTACCCAATATGGAGCTTATGGTTTTCTCTTGTGGATAGTAAAAAGTTACCATGGGTGTAAAGAAAGAAACAGTAAATGAGATATCTTCAATATACAAAAGGTTCTAAAATGTTTAAGAAGAATATGCTTATTCAGAGGTAATATTTCTTTTTAGATTTATGATTTGACTTGAAATTTTTCTCTGGGAATAAAAACGCTAGAAATACTTATTTTTAAATTTCATAATTTAAGGTGTCACAGGTAATAAGGAAGGCATTAGAATAATAGAGGGTTCTAAACTTAGATCTATAGAGCATTTACTGCAAAAATACATACAACTTTAAATAAAAAAACTTTCTTTACAGTTCAAAATGCTGTATTTAGACAAATATTCAAATTTTCTTGAAATACAAAAATGTAAATGTAACATACTACATACAATGTAGCAAAATGTAACATAAATTACATTGAGCTAAAACTGAATGTAGTTGTTTTTACATAACTGGTATTTAGAAGCTCTTCGAATTCTATCCCTAAATGAAAGTTAAACAGAATTGTCTTTGGCTGTACAGACAGCTCTCTCTTCATGCCCTCCAACTGCATTGTGGGCCTGACAACTTTCCTTCTGGACATTTATGGTGTAGGTGCATCAGGCCCTGCATCCCAGAAAGGAGCACAGTATCTTCGAAACCTCTGAAAGGTGGGGAGACTGAAGGCTGGGCTAATCCAGGATCCTCCTCACTAGGTGGATTTGAAAAGCTTTTCATTTTGGGTTTAGGATTCTGCTTCATCATCACTTTATCATCATTGTTATTCCCCTCCTTCTCCTCTTCTTCTTCTTTGGTAGTATGTCTGCAAGAAACTGGAAAGTTTCTGATTCCTCTGCAGTATTTGATACAACATTGTAAGTACTTTCTTTTCTTTTCCACTGCCAGGTCTGTAGGAATAGGTGGCTAGATATTGAACAAAGAGTTCCATAGCCTTAGCCATGAGCAAGAGCGCTTCCTGGTTGATTCTGGACACCTCGGGCGGGGCGAGCTCTTCATGATGACCCAGATGCAGGACAGGGGCAGCGACAGGAGGCACTGCTCCTGGCACTTGTCTCTGCCCATGACCACATCCACCATCTATCTGCCCCTCCCCCGCAGCAACTACCCCCTCTTTTGAAAGAAAGATCTATATAATATATTCTAGCTCTGCCATTTAGTAGTTGTGTAACCTTTCATAGTACACTTACCCATTTTTCTTGATACCCTCATCTGGTTATATTTTAGCATTAAATGAGATAATGTATGTAAAACTCTTATAGTATTTGGTACTATTATTACTAGTAATTGTGTAAATTATACTTTTCACACATTAGCCTTTGGTGACAAAACATACTATAAATCTATTCAAATACTGCTCGTAAGAATGTTTTTAGAAAAACAAAGCAAGTTTTACTATCTGTATTTCAATTTCAAAAAGGGAAAAAGAAAAATGCCAGAAATTTTATGAGAAAGCATCCTACCTAATAATAGAGTAACATGTAGATTACCATCACTCCGCTATGCCTACGATTGGGCGGCGGGAGGCTGGGGGGCGGGACTCGGGGTGGCCTATCTGGCCATTGAGAGGCATGGATCCGCTGCCACTGAGGGGGGCTACCCTGCTGTTGAGAGGCACAGGGGGTGGGACTCCCGCCCCCTGTGCCTCTCAACGGCCAGATCCGCGGCCACTGAGGGGGCCTGCCACGGACACCCAGCTGCGCCTCTCAACGGCAGGGTAGCCAGCTGTCCGCAGCAGCTCCCCTCAGCGGCCGTTGAGAGGCGCAGGGGGCGGAAGTCCCGCCCCCTGCGCCTCTCAACAGCAGGGTAGCCCCCCTCAGTGGCAGCGGATCCGTGCCTCTCAACAGCAGGGTAGCTCCCCTCAGCGGCCGCGGACCATCAAAAGTGGGGGAGCTGGGTGCCTGTCTGCTCTGGCACCAGCGGACAGGCACCCAGCTCCACCGTGAAAAGCAAAAGCATGTAGGGGACCCTACACATGCATGATTCAATCATGCACTGGGCCTCTAGTGTTGAATCATAAAATTTTAATTCTTCATTTTACCATGAAGGAAGCCAAGACTTTGAGAGTTTAAATGACTTGTCTAAAATCACATCTAATTAATGGCAGAACCAGAAATAGAATCCATATCTTTTGATTCCCAGTCCAATGCCATTTCTATAAATTGAAATTGACTTTTAGTTATCAGTGAAGAATTAAAAATTGAGCCAATAATATAGGAACTCTGCCGAAACCAGTTTGGCTCAGTGGATAGAGCATCGGCCTGCAGACTGAGGGGTCCTGGGTTCGATTCTGGTCAAGGGCATGTACCTTGGCTGTGAGCACATCCCCAGTGGGAGGTGTGCAGAGGGCGGCTGATCAGTGTTTCTCTCTCATCGATGTTTCTAACTCTCTATCCCTCTTCCTTCCTCTCTGTGAAAAATCAATAAAATATATATTTTTTAAAATAAAAATTTTTTTATTTTAAAAATAAAAATATATATATATGAACTTTTTCAACTTTCCACCCCACAACTCTGTATTTCTTTGTCTCTGCACCCATCATTAACTTTCTATTTGTCTTAAAAGAAAAGGATGATCTTTTCTTCTATTCAAGGTTTATCTCTCCACTGGCAATCTTAATCTTTCCAATCCTATCTTACTTGGGACTTAGAGACCATTTATCCTTCTCCTTTTCCCCACATTTTTACAAGCTCTCTTCCCTATTGTCTCTTTCTCTTTAGTATATAAATATGCTCAAGTCTCTTTCCTCTTCAGCTCCATGTCCCATCCAACTAGTTATGGCCTTTTTTATTGCAAGTGACTTCTAGAAATTCTATTCAAAAAAAGGAGACCAATTATCTCATGTAAGCTAAGTCTGGACAGGTATCTGGCTTTAGTCTTGCTAGATCCAGGCATTCAAATGATCTCATCATGCCTCTGATTTTCACTCATTTATTTAGATATCCTGGTTACTAATTGGCTTTATTTTTTAAATGGGATTTCTCACATGGTAATATGCCCCCAACTCACATTTTCCCAGTTTAACAGCTTCAGTAGAAAAAATGCAGTGTTCCCTATTAGCTTTGGCAGACCAGAGTTCATCCCAACTGGCCTCATTTGAGTGTTGTGTTCATTATTTAAGCCAGGAGTGGGAAACCTTTTTTTTTGCCAAGGGCCGTTGGGATATTTATAACATCATTCCCGGGCCATACAAAATTATCAACTTAAAAATTAGCCTACTATATTTGGTCAAACGTTTAATTAACTCACCCCTAATCCCTTGGCAGGGCCAGACCAAATCATTTCTTGGGCCTTATATGGTCCTCGGGCTGGACGTTCCCCATTCCTGCTTTAAGCATTCCCTGTACCCTGGAGACTGGGTCATGTGTTCCACCCCCGTGGCCCTGGGGAAGCCAGGGTGCAATAAATGACATCCTCACCAGCATCACATGGAATGTTGGAGGCAGTTTCCTCAAAGGACAAGAAAGATACTCCTACTAAAAGAAAGAAAAGCTTGCTAGGCAAACAAAAAACAGAATCACTAGTCTTTATACTCTCTATCTCTTTCTTTCCCATTGAAACAAAAATTCTTAAAAGAGCAATTTATACTCACTGTGCTCACTTCCTTACCTCCTTATCACTCTTCATTCACTAAAATTTGAGTTCTCCATCACTCCTTTGAAACTGCTTTTTCTCAGACCATTTAGTGACCTCCTACGTGCTGAATTCAATGAACTCCTTTCAACTTTCCTTTCTTTGAGCTTTGTAGTATTTGACACTTTGTCTTGTCCTTCCTTTTGGAAGTCTCTCCTTCGTTTCGGTTAAACCTCTCAAAATTGGGCCTCCTGCTACTTCTGCAACTGCTTGGGCTTTTCTTTCTGTTGATGCTGCAAAAGGATTCTTTTTGTTTGTTTGTTTGTTTGTTCTCACTTTATAAACCTTTCTTAGGCAATGTCACCTAAGTCCATGTCTTCAATTACTAACTATAATTGGATGATTTCTAAGTCTATATTCCCATCTAGATCTTTCTGTCTAGCCCCTGACCCATCTATGCATCGCCTTTCTAGACATATCCACCTGAAAGTTAACATGTCAGCGTCTGAACTCTTTCTTTCTGTTTTCTCTATACCTCACTCTGCTCCTTTTCATTTTTCCTTAGCTGAATGAAAGAACTCTCTTATTTTCCAAACTGTTAAAAGACAGAAAAGAGTCAACCTAAATATCTTACCTCACATGTAATTAATCACCAAGTCCTATGTATATTAGGACTAAACATCTCTATATCTATTTTTTTCCTCTCTGTTTCTTCTGCTGATACTCGAGCTAAAATATTCAATGTTTCTCACTTATTGCAGTGGCTTTCTTAACTTTTTTCCTTTGCTTCCAATCTCAACCTCTAATTCATAACTATTCCAAGTGATCTAACAGGCATACCTGATCATGTAAGCCTCTTGCTAAAATATTTTTAATATTTATTGCCTATAAGAAAAATAAAGTGAATTTCTTAACATGTCAAACAAGCTTCAACACAATCTCACACTTAACTGTCTGTGCAATCTCAGTGGGCCCTGCCTTCTCCTTCTACTTTGTGTTCCATAAAATCTGAAAACATACAGTTCTCCAAGCATTCTCTTGTCTCTCATACTGCTATGCTTTTCACATGATGTTCTCCCTTCATGGAATATCTTGACTTTCTTTCTTGCCCTGATCCATAGTCACAAAATTCTATCAAGTTCAAATTCCAATGTTACCTTCTTACTATGTTACTATCTGAAAGGTGTTTACTCTGACTGCCGTTGTAGGTTTAGGTTCTATTCCCTATGCACTTAGTACCTACTTCTATTTTTAGGACATATTATATTGTGAATGTATACCAATGTGCAAAATAATGGGAACTATATTTGTAGGTGAAGTTTAAGGACAAAGTAGAAAAATGTGAACTGTAGTTGTAGGTGCAGTTGAAGGACAAAATAGGATTTGGAAAGGTGAAGAAGAAGATAGAGGATCTTTAAAATGAAGGAAACTTAGTGATTGGAGCAAGCTTGTACTGGCTAGTGAGAGATTATTATTAAAATTTTGGGAATCTTTCAACTATTATTAAAAGTTTAGTTGTATATAAACTTTCAATTAAATACAATATTAAAGCAAAGGTTATAAATACTCAAAACTAATCACATCCTATTTATTCCACTACGTTTTACTATCTGTGTTCTTGAGATTCTTTGCATCTATATTTGTATCTATATAGTGAAAATATTATACAATAGGGTGCTGTTAGCCTTTTTTTTCAACTTTGCATTCAATGATGTTATGTTGATATCTTAAAATCAACCATAGTGGAAGTATTTATACCAGGGAAATCAGCAAACACTACAAATCAAGGCTTGGTTTATTGTTTTGTTTGTTGTTTAGACTTAAGAAAGTGATGAAGAAAATGTTAATAGTACAAATTAAATTTAGAATTGTATTGTGTCTATAGCCATTGCATTGTGAATTGCACAAAAAAACTGAGGGAGTATTCATCTAGCATTTGAAAATATAATCCAATTCAGCAAAGAAGTTGCTTGAGTCAGTGGATGAATGGGTAGAGTCCCAACATATGTCTTTGTTATTTAACTTTTATCCTATTTGTTAACGTCAACAAAAATATCAAACAACATTCATGTGAGAACTACATTCACTTGTCAGTTGCAACCACAGATGTAAGAGTTTGGCAAAATTCAATGAAAACATTCAGTGAGACTCAATTAGATATGTGGAACTTATAATAAAGCATGCTGTATATTTTATTATTTGCAAATTGTGTGCTGCATATCCTTTGCTTATAATAAATATATATAATACATAAAACAAACATATATGTATGTACTAGTATATTCATACTTTTTGGAGAAGCAGTCATTAAACAATTATTAACACACTGGCATGGAAAACTGCACAAGAGAAGGCGGTTAGTCCCCATAACAATCTTGTCTTGTAGATACTGTTACCATTCCACAGAGGAGAAAACTAGGCTTAGCGGGCTTAAATTTCTTGTCTAAGAGCATACAACTAGTAAATGAGGAAGGTGGGATTTTCACCCAGGTAGTCTGGCTCTAAGCTCAGCCTTCAAACAATATATAAACTCAAGATTTTTTAGCAGGAGAAAAATTAGGATATAATTTGGAAAAATATATTTCATAAAAATACTCAAAATTAACTTGTAGAGAGAAGAGCTGGAGGGAGGAAGACCATCCTACCTAATAATAGACAAGTATGCAAATTGACCATACCTCCAACACACTCACAAGCCACGCCCACCATCCAAGCAGAACGAGCATGCAAATTAACCCAAACCAAGATGGCTACAGCCACAGAGAGCAAGGTTTCCTAGGTAACAGAGGAAGCCAAGCTTTCTGCCTGCCCTGGCCAGGCCTAAGCCTCCACTCAAGCTACAAAGTTTCAATTATAGAAGGTAAACAAATTCAAACAAATGGCGGCAGGATGGAGCTTGAGAGAGCAGGCCAGGGTTGCCGCTGGCAACAGGGGAAGCAAAGCTTTCCGCACACTCTGGCCGGGCCCACCCGCTTAAGGCAACAAAGTTTCAATTATAACCCCAACACAAATGGCTGCCGGCCGGCCTCGGAGGGAGCCCCAGGCTTGGCTCCGCTCCAGGCTACAAAGTTTCAGTTGTAGAAGGAAAATAAATTCCAGATACCAGGGCCTCCGCTTGGGTTGCCAGGGGGCGTGGCTGGCCTGCAAACCACCACAGGCCCCTCGCTCAGGCCGCCCCATGCCCCCAAGGGAACCCCCACCTGATCCAGGACACCCTTCAGGGCAAACCAGCTGGCCCCCACCCTGTACCAGGCCTCTATCCTATCTAATAAAAGAGTAATATACAGATTGATCATCACTGCAACACACAATATAGCTGCCCCCATGTGGTCAAAGATCCTGCCCCCATGTGGACACAAGATGGCCACCACAAGACGGCCAGCAGGGGAGGGCAGTTGGGAGGCACCCAGCCTGCAAGGGAGGGCAGTTGAGAAGGACCAGGCCTGAAAGGGAGGGCAGTTGGAGGTGATCAACCCTGCAGGAGAGGTCAGTTAGGGGTGACCAGGCCAGCAGAGGAGGGAAGTTGGGGGCAAACAGGCTGGCAGCAGAGTGGTTAGGGGGTGATCAGGCTGGCAGGCAGAAGCGGTTAGGGGCAATCAGGAAGGCAGGCAGGCAAGCAATTGGGAGCCAGCAGTCCTGGATTGTGAGAGGGATGTCCGACTGCCTGTTTAGGCCCGATCCCGGGCCTAAACGGGCAGTCGGACATCCCTTGAGGGGTCCCATATTGGAGAGGGTACAGGCTGGGCTGAGGGACAATCTGCACCGGGCCTAAACGGGCAGTCAGACATCCCTTGAGGGGTCCCATATTGGAGAGGGTACAGGCTGGGCTGAGGGACAATCCCCCTCCATGCACGAATTTCGTGCACCGGGCCTCTAGTTTTCCAATAATAACCCTAGCTTGGAGTGGGGTTATTCTAATATAAGAATTAAGATGGAAAATTTATTCAATCTACAAGAGTTCATTAAAAATTAAAGTTAGTTCAACTATCAGTGTGTATAATTGAGTGAATAGAATTGGTTAAATACAGTATTCAATAATGCTTGACCCAATACTTTAGAAAACTACTATTCAAGACCTCTGTTTCATACTTGATATGTTTGACAGATCAGTAGATAATATGGTTTAAAAAGTACCTCCAGCCAAAACCGGTTTGGCTCAGTGGATAGAACGTCGGTCTGCGGACTGAAGGGTCCCAGGTTTGATTCCGATCAAGGGCATGTACATTGGTTGCAGGCACATCCCCGGTGGGGGGTGTGCAGAAGGCAGCTGGTCGATGTTTCTCTCTCATCGATGTTTCTAGCTCTCTATTCCTCTCCCTTCCTGTCTGTAAAAAATCAATAAAATATATTAAAAAAAAAAAGTACCTCCACTCTTTTATACATACACATGGCAGATTTTTCTAGCTGGATCTATTCTACAACTTCAAATGAGAAAGCCCCTCAAGCAGTGCTGTTTAACAGAAATCTTATTGCATCTAAAAACCAGAATTTGATAGATTTGGATAAAAACAACTCTCCATTTTCAGAAGTTTTGAATGTGAACTTCGAATTGGAAAATGAAGTTTGGGATGATTTTGATGATGAAAACTTCATAGAAGTTACTAGCTTTTCAGCTGATAAGAACACAAAAACATCAGGTAAAATTGTATGTTAGTATGAAATAATTTCTTGAGAAATTCTTTGAATGTTTTTCAGTTCAGCTTCTGGGACTAATGTTTTTGTCTTTTTTTATTTGCTTGCTTAATTAGCTTTGGTTTGTTAAGATTATAATTTTTAGCAGAACTGAAAATTTGACCCTTCCACAGATAACATTTCCTCCTCCTGAGGACAGGGGTCAAGGTCATTCCATGAGGATAGTATGCAAATGAGCTTTTTCTATTCTGTTGTTCCCCTATTTAGTTAAAGACCCTATTCAAATTCAGATTGCTTATTCAATTTTTTCTCATAAAACAGACTATCCAGCTCTCCATTCTAAGATCACACATGGTCTGCTAATATTTGGGACAAAAATATTTTCTTTCTAAAAGTATTTATCTGCTAGCAAAGAAAATAAAAGATAACTTTTATTTCTAGGAGAACTATTAACTTTATCAGGTATAAATAAATAGGAAAAGGATTTGTTTCTCCTGCATTGAATATTGTATTTAAATCATATTCAATCCAAAAATAATGGGATTTAGTTCCTTGAGTTACTGGCAGATTTACTCCTGTTCACTAAAACAGTGAAGTGAAAATCTTGGTAAGTGTATGACGTGACAGTGAGATGGAGATGCTCTCTCCCATGATGGCTGCAATAAGGGAAATCATTCCCTCAGAATTATAGTTGACTCTTAATGTATCCACCCCAGTCCTATTTTTAAAAAGGCTTTCTTAAGGGAGCAAATAGAAGTTGAAATATTGTTTCAGGGTTCTAAGAATTACCTAAAGAGCTAATACTGCTTTCAAAAAGAATAGGATTTGACCACCTTCACAACATAGACCAGAAAAATCTCCAACATGGGGTCAGTAGGCACAATTTCCTATATTACAAGACAACTATTGGTCCCTACCTCAAAATTAAAAGTCACTGTGTACTGCAAGTTAAGAAGCAATTTATACTGATCATTCGAGGCAGCCTAATCCTATGAGGGCATAGCTTTGACACTGAGAAAATCAATTACAATATATGTTTCCCTGTGTATAGAAACATTTTATTTAACTTAATTATATGTAGACCATTGAAAATATTGAATGAACTTTAATTTGATCATTTACATGAATTAAAAATCTATAATAATAAAAGCATAATATGCTAATTAGACTGGACAACCTGACATCCTTCCAGACAACCTTCCAGATGAAGCTGGGGCTGCGAGGGCCAAGCCCCTTGCACGAATTTTGTGCATCAGCCCTCTAGAAAGTAAATAATAGTGATTTAGAGACCTTTTAATATAGTGACTAATAAGCTACTCTACATATTTTGTGGTTTTACTCTCTTAGCTTTGTTCCCTTATTTTGCTATGCAAATGGAATTTTATTATTGAGAAGAATTATGCATTCCTTCCTTAGCCAGGTTATATCTGTTGCATAAAGTGAGCCCTTGTAGATCTTGTGAAAAGCACCATTCAGCTGTTTCCTGGCATTTTATTTCAAAATGTTATCTCTTTATATAGGATTTGGAAATACTTTGAGTTCAACTACCAGGGAAAGTGAACTATGCCTCCAAGAGTCAGAGAGCAAATTCCATAGAGAAATGTCAAACAGGCAAGTTTTAGAACTTGGGTTTGGGATACAAGTTTGTACAACATTTTACAATTTGATATTCTCCTGACATGTAATTGGAGATGGGCATCAAGTCTTAAGATGTCAGAGAAGCTGTAAAGTATTAGCCAAACTAAATCCTCTTAATCTTAGAGCTGAGTTTTTCAAAGTGCTGTTGTCAGACCACTTGCATCAGAATCACCTAGGGGGTGATGTTTAAAATGCACACTCCTGGGCCCCACACTAAACTTACTGAATCATGGTCTCTGGGACTGGAGCCCAGGAATCTTCATTTTTCACAAGACTTGAAAGCTGAATAGGAGTTCAATAAGGCATTGCAAGTAGAAGAAGGTTTTAAAAGGTTAAGGTTTTAAAAGGCATCCTGTGCTTAAGGGTCAATGAAGTTGGTCTGTGTGGCCACAGTATTAAGGCTGAAATTGCTGAGGTCTGATTGTGAAGAACCTTAAATGCCATATTAGGCACCTGTACTGTATCTGGTAGGTTACAGACTCAACCTGACTTCACGACTTGGTGAGTCAAAGCCAACTGTGGAGTGTCCCATCTAAAGAGAGAAACCACTACTCAGCTCCAATGAGTTGTTGCTATGCAGGAAATGAGTGTCTAGTGTTGTCAAATATTCTAGTTTAAAAAAATAAAATGCTTGGCATCTAAAATGTTATGTGACATCTCCTGACTTGTAATTTTGACAACTAATTTTAAAAAATGTGATAATCTCTAGCACCCTCCTCCAAAAGTAATAATTCTAATGTCTGTAGTTTGGATGTAGCCTAGGGGCCTCTAGTTTTTTACCTTCATAGTAGGCAATAAGGTGTCATCTAAGATTGTTAAGCACAGGATAAACAGTTTGATCACAAAAAAAATCATTCTAGGGATTTGTAGAATGATATGTATTTACTTATTGTCTGTCTGTTCCTCTACTAAACTGTAACTCCCTGAGGATTTCTTTACCACTTTATTCTCAGATCCTAGTACAATATCTGACATATGGAAGCAAATAACAAGTGTTTTTTAATGAATGAATTTAATACAGAAGATTAAAGGTGAATTCTAGTATAAAGTTATACAGAGGAAGATAATTAGAAATGCCTGTCCACACTGAGACCAGAATAAGGAAAGGAGATTAAAAGGGAGATCTAGCAAAGATTTATAGACTGCTAGATGATAACAATAAAGCATGAGACCCAATTTTTTAAAGAAAACAGTTGAGTGATTATGTCTGTCGCTCTTTAAAATAGTATTCTTACCTAATTTGGAATATGTAAGTTGTTGTTTTGTCCAAAGGAAAGGAGATACACCAAGTCTCCATGAGTCTAAGAAATAGGGCATCAATCTTTATGGTGACAAATATGGTAAACTTCAATCATATTCCCCAAAGAATCACTGATCTTAATTAGAATGGTTTATCTTACTTGACATATTTTATAGATAATTAACTTTGATTTTTAGTTTTGTTTCATCACATGAGAAGCCAGATATTTATTTATTAAATTCTGCTACATCCAAGTTTGGTGCATCCTCCATGACAACATTTCCTCAACAAGATGAAAATACAAATATTGTAAGAAGCATTTTTTTTCTTTTATTTATTTTATTTTATTTTATTTTTATTTGGGGCAAATATTCTTTAAAGTATTACATTGTTTTTCTTTTAAACTCTGTTTGAATAGTTAAACTTTCAATGATGGCTGTTTTATTTAAAACTCAAAATATAGGTCCATTTACAAAAAGGAAAACAACAAAGTCTGTCACCAGTGATTGAAAGGCTATGCTTTCCTCACTCTGAAAAAAGATCAAATTCTTCAAATTTTGTCAAGAAAGTGGATTTCTTTGTTAGAAACAGTGAATGTAAAAACAAAATTGATTGCAGGTAAGAGCCCTTTAAAGACATATCAAGAAATACCAACAACAATTTTTTACAGAGAAATTCAGCATTCTTTTTCCTTGGTTATTTTATTTACTTAAAGACATTGAAATTTTAGATCCCGGGTGAGCTAACTTCCTCATGGGGATGTAAAGTACACCTTAGGGAATATAGTCAATAATATTGTAGTAACTAAAATAAATAAATAAATAAGAAATCTAAATGAGATCAGCTAATATTTCAAAAGTTCAAGTTATATTTTAGCCAACCAGTTCTTTCATAATTCTAAATGTTCAATGGGGAAAAAAGCTACATTAAGTCTAGTAAATGACTCACTGCTGCTCATTTTTATGAGTAACTCTGTAGCAGTTTCCTCCACCTCTTGAATAGTCAAATTCTTAGATATATTGATTAAATGACATTATTTTCTAATATGTTTAAAGATATATCTAAGAAACTTACCTGACAGCGTATGAATTTAATTTTCCACCACAAGACTTCCCACAAGGTTATGCATATTGAAGTTCACTTGACATATTAAGCTTTCAGCATTCTTCAAGTTTATCCATTTTGTATTTATTACATTATTTATTATATATTTTAAAATAAATTGTGTTACAATAATAGTTACATTTACATTTGCTTTTTCCCCCCCAGTAGGTACCATCCTGATGATGAAGCTGACGAAATGAAGTCTTTTCTGGGAATATTTGATGGTATTTTCTAAAAACAAAAACAAGAAAGTGCTCTTTATATTAATAAGACAAATTTCAAAGATACCTAATTATGAAGCATGCTTTTTTATTTTTAAAAGTAGATAATAATTGTTCAGGTTTATTTCTCTTGTATTTGATCAGTTTTGTTGAAATTTCACAACAAAATATCTGGACTTATTTATTTTCCTATTGTATTGTAACTTTAGGAAAAGTACTTTTACAGTGGCTTTGTTTCAGTAAGCTGATAATTAAATTTTACTTAGAAATAATTATGTTATTAATTAGGTATTTTGAATTATAACAAGAACCAGTTTAAAATTTTAGTTTTATATTTTTTAAGAAGAAAGGTATTCTGTTAAAGCAAAATAATGCTAGTTAGTGAATCTTATAAATTATTCACCAATGTTGTTTTGTCTTGCTAAAGATTTTAAAGAATCCAGTAGCTATCTGAACCTGTTGTTATTTAACTTCAAGCAATAAATGAAACATTAGTCAACATAGATTATTGTCTCCTTTTAGCTTTTCAGTTAGTGAACTCATAAAACTTTATGTTGGCTTTTACTATAACAAAAGGTATTTCACATTATTTTCCAATGAATTATATCTCAATTTTATGTAATGACTAGAGGCCCAGTACACAAATTCGTGCACGGGTGCGGTCCAGATGGCCTGACCCAATGGGGGCCGATTGGGGCCAGGCCGGCGGGGAGGCACTGTAGGAAGTTGGCCGGCCGGCCCTGCCCCCGATGGGGGGGCAATTGGAGGTGGGGCCGGCTTGGGGGAGGGGCCAAGGGAGGTTAGGAGGCGCTGATCGGGGCCCCAATTGGGCCAGTTGGCTGCCGTCACGCACATCATAGCGACCAGTCATTCTAGTCGTTCCATTGTTCCAGTTGCTTGGCTTTTATATACACTGAGTGGCCAGATTATTATGATCTCTGAACGCATAATAATCTACACTCAGTGTATATCCTATATAATAAGAGGCTAATATGCAAATTGTCCCCTCGACCAAGAGTTCGACCAGCAGGCAGGCCGGCCAACTGCCCATGTTCCCTCCCCCTGGCCAGGATGGCTGGATCCCACCCATGCACGAATTCATGCATATACTGAGTGGCCAGATTATATACTAGAAGCCTGGTGCACGAAATTTGTGCATGGGGGTGGGGGGGTTCCCCTCAGCCCAGCCTGCACCCTCTCCAATCCGGGACATCACTCTCACAATCCGGGACCACTGGCTACTAACTGCTCTCCTGCCTGCCTGCTTGATTGCCCCTAACTGCCCCCCCCACCAGCCTGGTCATCCCCAATTGCCCCCCCTGCCGGCCTGGTCGCCCCCAACTTCCCCTTCTGCCAACCTGATCACCCCTAACCACCTCTGCCTGCCAGCCTGGTCACCCCTCACTGTCCCCCCTGCTGGCCTGGTCTCCCCCGACTGCCCCCTCCACCGGCCTGGCCACCCCACGCAGCCTGCTGTTTGGTCGTCTGTCCAGTTGTTTCGGTTGTGATGGCCCCTGGCTTTTTATATATTAGGACTAGAGGCCCTGTGCATAAAATTCATGCATGGGGGGGTCCCTCAGCCCGGCCTGCACCCTCTCCAATCAGGGACCCCTCAGGGAAGTCGACTGCTGGTTTAGGCCTGATCCTGTGGCAGTCAGACATCCCTCTCGCAATCTGGGACCACTGGCTCCTAACCACTCGCCTTCCTACCTGCCTGGTTGCCCCCCAACTGCCCCCCTGCCAGCCTGCCCAGTCGCCCCCCAACTTCCCCCCTGCCAACCTACCTGGTTGCCCCCCAACTGCCCCCCTGCTGGCCTCCCCAGTTGCCCCCAACTCCCCCCTGCCAGTCTGCCTGGTTGCCCCCCAACTGCCCCCCCTGCTGGCCTGGTCACCCCCCAACTGCCGCGCTGCCAGCCTGGTCACCCCCAACTGGCCCCCTGCCCACCTGGTAGCCCTCCAACTGCCCCCCTGCCCACCTGGTCACCCCCCAACTGCCCTCCTGCTGGCCAAGTCACCCCTCATTGCCCCCCCCCCTGCCAGCCTAATCACCCCCGACTGACTCCTCTGCTAGCCTGGTCATCCCTAACTGCCCCCCCTGCCGACCTGGTCACCCCCCAACTGCCCTCCTGCTGGCCAAGTCACCCCTCATTGCCCCCCCCTGCCAGCCTAATCACCCCCGACTGACCCCTCTGCTAGCCTGGTCATCCCTAACTGCCCCCCCTGCCGACCTGGTTGCCCCCAACTGCCCCCTGCCGGCCTGGTCGCCCCACGTAGCCTGCTGTTCAGTCATTTGGTTGTCCCTCCATAGCCCCCCTGCCGGCCTGATCACCCCACACAGCCTGCTTGTTCAGTCGCTTGGTCATCCCTCACTAACCCCCCTGCTGACCTGGTTGCCCCACACAGCCTGCTTGTTCAGTCATTTGGTCATCCATCACTAGCCCCCCTGCCAACCTGGTCGCCCCACGCAGCCTGCTTGTTCAGTTGTTTGGTCGTCCCTCACTAACCCCCCTGCCAGCCTGGTCGTAGGCAGCCATCTTGTGAGGGCGTGAGGGTTAATTTGCATATTACCTCTTTATTATATAGAATTAGAGAAGTGGTTTTCAGGCTGCAGGGTGCGTTGGAATTGTAGAGGGCTTGTTTGAAAACAGATTGCTGGGCACCATACCCAGAGCTTCTGATTCAGTAGGTCTGGAGAGGGACCCAAAATTTGGCTTTCTAACAAGTCCCCAGCTGATACTGATACTGATACTGCTGATTCAGGGATTACATTTTGGAAATCACTGCAATAAAGGTTTGAAGAGCTGTGGGAGTTCATAGGAAAGAGAACATAGTCCTGACCATGTGGTCAGGAAAGCCTTTATAGAGAAGTTCAAATTTGAGTTGAGCCTTGAAAGATGAATAAGAAAGATCTGATGGACAAATATCCTATCTAATAAAGAGGAAATATGCTAATTGGCCCTCACAACATCACAAAGATGGTGGCGCCAGCAGCCAATAAGGAGGGAATATGCAAATTGACTGCCAGGTCCTCAAAGATGACAGTGCCCACAGCCACAAGATGGCGGCACCCAGTTCCCTCAGCCCCACCGGGGCAGCAGGCGTGCGGCAAGGCAAGGCCCACCCCCAGGCGGGCCCAGCCGCTCCGCGCGCCTGCCTCCAGAGTCCCCCAGTCCCTCAGTCCCCCAGCCATCCAGGGCCGGCCCGAGGCACAGGCAAGCCTCGGATGGCGGATGCCCAGCCGACACCTAAGGCACAGGCAAGCCTCTGATGGCGGATGCCCAGCCGCCCAGGGCCGCCTGAGGCTCAGGTAACCAGGGCCGGCCCAGGCTTGCGCTGCTGGCAGTGGCAGCAGCAGAAGTGTGATGGGGCGTTGCCTTCCTCTGATCGCTGGGTTGCCTCCCACCCCTGAGGGCTCCCGGACTGTGAGAGGGAGCAGGCCGGGCTGAGGGACCCCCGCTCCAGTGCATGAATTTTCATGCACCGGGCCTCTAGTATGAGAGAAGGACCTTCTAGGCAGAGGGAACAGCTTGAGCAAAGCTCTAAGGGAGAAAAGTATCTATTTGACAAGAGTGAATAAATAGATCATTTTAAACACAGGTAAATGTTGTAGGAGATGTTTGAAATGTACTTTAAGGCCAGACTGTGGAGGACTTTAGATGCTAAGATTAAAAACAAAAAAACAAAAAACTGAGCTTTACTCGGCAGACTAATGTTTCCCAAACTTGCCTGATCATAAGAAATATATGGATAAAATATTAACTATATAAACTTGTAGACCTCACCTCAGAGCTACTGATTCAGAAATTTCAAGTGGAGAGGACTGGCAATTCTATAATCTTCCAGGTCATTATGATCAGGCCAATTTTGGAAACACTTAGGAAGATACTAGGTTTACTTCCTAAGTAATCAAAATAAATGAAATATTGACAGTGTTATAATAGACATACCTTACTTTGTGCACATGTCTATCTGGGAAGTTATATGTATGCTAAATATATGTAACTCAGAACCCTGCTCCCTATACTGATGACTTAAAGGAGTATTCTCTTGATGAGGTGAATAATAAGCCTAAAGTCTCCTATTTTGTAAGTAAGTTTTAAATATAGTGGCTTTACTTATTCATATAAAACAAACCATACAAGAGAGCTTTTCCTTAAAAACCAAGATGGTGGCATAGGTAAACACAGTACTCACTACTTCCCACAACCATATCAAAATTACAATTAAAATACAGAACAACCATCATTCAGAACCACCTGAAATCTAGCTGAATAGAAGTCCTACAGCTAGAAAAGTAAATAAAAAAATACATTGAAACTGGTAGGAGGGGTAGAGGTATGGAACAGGTTGCTCTGACACCCATGTGTGGCATAGTTTTAATTCGGAGGGATATCTTGGCTGTAGAGCCCTCCTGTGAGGAGCAAGGGGTCCCAGACCACCAGCCTAGGGTTCCAGTGCTGGAAAGAGAAGTCCCCTTTTACTTCAGGCTGTAAAAACCAGTGGGGATTGTGGCTGAGTGACACGGAGGCTGCTGGAGTCCCAGCAGTTTTTTAAAGGGCCAGTGCACAGATTTACTCAGATGGCTCCCTCTGTGCTCCCGCACTGGGCAGAGGCGTGGGGGGATTCAGGGGTATTTGGGGAGGAACTGCATTGTCTGGCACCCAGGCAATAACTCAGGGGCAGCTTTCTCCCAGATAGGTATGCTCACAGAATTCATTGTTCCTGTGCTGAGACCTTCCCCACTGCAGAGCTGACTAGCAGGCACCATATCTGAGTCTCCATCAACCTGGCTCACACTGTTCGACCCACCCTGGTGATTCCCTGAGACCACGCCCCATCCAGTTTTCAGCCCCACCCAAGCTGTTGCAGCAGCTTTTCCATATGAATGGCCTGTCCTGGCTTAGGCTTCAGACTCTCCTAAAATCTCTCAAGCAGCAGTTGGTTTTAGTATGTCCCATGCCGTTCAATATGAGGCCCAAGGCCTGGCACTAGCAGCAGCCTGCCTTACTTCACAGCTTGGCCTTGCCTGGGCACTTCCAAGGCTAACACAAGTAATAGCCATCTACAGATAGCTCTGTAGCTCCTGACAGGTAGCCCCAGGCAGTGGCTGACTTTGCACATCTCAGGATGTCCCAGAGCAGTGTACCCAGTGGACAGCTTCAGACCATGCCAGATTATAGCTCTACACATCCACGAGTGATACGCTCAAGAGGCAGACTTAGTAATTACCAAAGCCCCACTGAAGCAAGTCCTGTTCCATAGGGGTATTTCCTGACTGCAGCTCTTCCACTGTAGTCACAGCTGGTCCTCACAGCCAATTGGCCTGGAGGTCAGTTCATCCCAGTGATGTCAACAGCAATCAAGGCTCAACTACAAGACTGTTCACACAGCCCACACAGGGGCACACCTAGAGTACCAAGCTCAGGTGACTGGGGAAGCTGAACCATTGGGCCCTAAAGGGCACCTACTACAAAAGGCCACTCTACCAAATCCAGGAGACATAGCAGCAAGCACAGGAAAACAGGCAAAATGCAGAGACAAACATGTCACAAATGAAAGAACAGAAGAAATCTCCAGAAAAAAAAACTAAATGAAATGGAAGCAAACAAACTAGTAGATACAGAGTTCAAAACAACGGTTATACGGATGCTCTAGGATAGTGGTCAGCAAACTCATTAGCAACAGAGCCAAATATCAACAGTACAATGATTGAAATTGCTTTTGAGAGCCGAAAACCAACTTCTGCGCATGGGCCACGAAGTTTCAATTGCACTGTACGTGCGTGCCCACACATGGTATTTTGTGGAAGAGCCACACTCAAGGGGTCAAAGAGCCACATGTGGCTTGTGAGCGGCAGTTTGCCAACCACTGCTCTAGGATCTTAATGAGAGCTTCAAGAGGTTTAATGAGAATTTCAAGAATCTTAGTGAGAACATCAAAGACACAAAAAAGGACTAGTCAGAAATTATGCATGTACTAACTGAAATAAAGAATAATTTAAAAGGATTCAACTGTAGAGGATGCTAAGAATCAAATCAGTGATTTGGAATATGAGGAAGCAAAAAACACCTAATCAGAAGAGCAAAAAAGAAAAAAGAATCCAAAAATATGAAAATAGTGTTAAGGAGTCTCTGGGATAACTTCAAGCATACCAACATTCACATTATGGGAGTGCCAGAAGAAGAAGAGAGCAAAATATTGAAAACCTATTTGAAGAAATAATGACAGAAAACTTCCCCTACCTGATGAAAAAAATAGACTTCAAGTCCAGGAAGCACAGAGAGACTCAAACAAGAGGAACCCAAAGAGGCCCACACAAGACGCATCATAATTAAAATGCAAAAGATTAAAGACAAAGAGAGAATCTTAAAAGCAGCAAGAGAAAAGCAGTTACCTACAAGGGGGTGTTCATACAACTGTCAGCTGATTTCTCAACAGAAACTCTGCAGGCCAGAAGGGAGTGGCAAGAAACATTCAAAGTGATGAATAACAAAGACCTACAACCAAGATTACCCAGCAAAGCTATCATTTAGAATTGAAGGTCAGATAAAGAGCTTCACAGACAAGAAAAAACTAGAGGAGTTCATCACCACTAAACCAGTATTACATGAAATGTTGAAGGTATTTTTTAAGAAGAGAAAGTAGAAGAAAAAAAGATAAAAAAAATATGAACAATAAAATGGCAATAAATGCATATCTGTCAACAATTGAATCTAAAAATCAAAATAAATGGATAAGGAATCTAATAAAAATAAATAAACTGGTGAATATAATAGAACCAGTGGCATGGAAACATGGAACAGACTGAAAAATCTCAGAGGGAAGTGGGGAGAGGGACTGGGAAGAGATTAACCAAAGAACTTCGAAACATATATGCATTACCTATGGACACAGACAATAGGATGTTGAAGACCTGGGGTTGGGCGAGAACCGGGTGGAAAGGGACAAGGTGGGGGGAAAGGAGGACATCTGTAATACTCTCAATAACAAAGTTGTGTGTGTGTTTTTAAAGGTCCTTAATAGGCTGTATTTTTCTCACCTGTAATGTTGACATAATGGCATCTATCTCACAGGTATGGAGTGAGAATTTAATAAGCCACCGCATAGGAAGCTCTTAGGGGCTGATGCTCAATAAATGGTAGTTGTTTGTAATTTTTTAAAAAGTGTCCTTAACAGCACTTTAAATAAGCCATTAGTGATGAAATAATACAATATTTATTTGTCATGTTTGAGTTGCACTAAGTTTCATAGGACTTAACAAATGAACTGTTGACTTTCCACAGATGTATCATCCATGGGAAAAATTTTATCCTAGACTTCTCTCCTACATATAACTTCCTCCTGCTTTCAGATGGATGCCCTCATCCCCGTCCCCTCCTCACCAACATTCTTAGTTGGTTTATGGTCAGAGCATACAAATCTATTTCAATATTGCCTTAAATAAAATGTAAGTAGAAAATAAATCCTCTGCAAATTCTATTACAAGATATTTTAAAGCCAAATAGAAATGACTGCTGAATTATTCACTCAGGTTTTGGCACAATTTACTCCATAGTAGTGTCAGGTAAAGGGTCTCTTTATCATGACCCCATTGCTAAAAATACACCCCCATTAGGGACAGTAGGGAACCACTCTTTGAGGACCCCAGGCGTACAGGTTACATGGGTAGCATTTACCCATGGCATCCTAGATAACTGGTATCTGTATGTAAGAACCTTCGCTTTTGTGGGAACAGAGAAGGCACCAGTGAAGAAGTCAGGGCAAAGAGGAGTCAACTAAGCTAAGATTAGAATTAAGCTACGTAAGTAAGCTAAGAATTTCAGTGTGGGTTTTGGTTAGTTAGTGGGACAAACAAACAGGAAAACCCTGACACTTCTTGCCCTTTGGCATTTCAACTCCTGGCTTCTTGCTAATCAAGTCTGATTCAAATACCAGTAACATGGAAAACTCATGGGAGCTGGTTAGGTCTCAGGACCTTATGTGTCAGAACCTACATTTTAACAAAATTCCAGGTGATTATGTGCACATTCAAGTGTGAGAAGCCTTGTTTACAGTGGAAACAAAAGGAGGCAATATCAGAATTTTAAGAGAATCCATTCCGGAAGACAAGTATAAGAGTAATGATGATTGCTTGATTTTCTGCACATATATTTCCTATGTTAAATGTAACATAGTGATATAGCTCTTGTTTAATTGCCTTTCAGTAGAGGTTGTTTTCCTCACCAACTGTAAATTGTCTTTATGATTCTCATGCATCAACTGGGTGTTTGTTTGTTTTTTATGTAGCTTGAGAGGCACTTAGACAATTTATAGAGTTTTATTTTAATTAACATAATAAAAGCAGATGATTCAAAAGAGCCATCTTTGTCTTGCTTTTTTTTACATTTCAATTTGGAATCCATTCCCCAAACTAACATATGCCTTAAAAATCCCTACATACTTCATCAAAACAAAATAAAACAAAACAAAAGCTAAACCCCAGAGTATTTAGACAAGTGTGCATAAACCAGCACTCACACATTATATATTGTAGCTATAAATGTTTTTACTAAAAAAAATAACATTCAGCTTTGCCTGAAGTACTTCCTTATGACAGTAGATGGCTTTAATCCTTTAGAAACTACACAAACAATAAAGTCATTCTTTTCTTTCTTTTTTTCCATATTGATCAGTTTGAAAATTTAAACCTTTTATCATTTAGACTTTTAATAAATTGTTTTAAAGCAAAAAAGAATTTTACTTCAGTATTTTTTCTCACTTCAAGTTTATTAAAATTTTAGCAGTATAAATTATTCAGGTTGCAGATTATCAAAATATCAACTCAGTGAAGGCCACATTAAAAAAAGGACAAACATAAAACAATACCCCAAAATGAAAAGAGAACAACATAAAGGTGACTCATCAGCAGACCAGGTAGATACTCAAATGCTAAA
Source organism: Cnephaeus nilssonii (assembly GCF_951640355.1). Taxonomy (NCBI): domain Eukaryota; kingdom Metazoa; phylum Chordata; class Mammalia; order Chiroptera; family Vespertilionidae; genus Cnephaeus; species Cnephaeus nilssonii. The sequence continues at coordinate 35,140,514 of NC_137078.1, forward strand.
CACAACTCCTTTTCAAAAAAACGTCTTACCATAACAGCTACCAGTACTAGCTAACATTAGTGAATACTATGTGCTGGATCTTGTCCTAAGCCCTATAGATGGCATATTTAGTTTAATCCTGATAGCTCTATGAGGTAAATTCTCTTATTGTGTATACTAGAGGCCCAGTGCATGAAATTCGTGCACTCGGGGGGAGAGGGGATGGTCCCTCAGCCCTGCCTGTGCCATCTTGTAGTCTGGAGCAGGCCTAAGCTGTCAGTCGGATATCCCTAGAGCTGCCGTGAAGGCCTAAGCCATCAGTTGGACATCCCGTCACCGCCGCTGCGCTCACCAGTCATGAGCCCAGCTCAGGGCTTCTGGCTAAGCAGAACTCCCCCTGTGGGAGCTCACTGACCACCAGGGGGCAGCTCCTGTGTTGAGTGTCTGCCCCCTGGTGGTAAGTGTGTGTCATAGCGACCGGTTCTTCCGCCATTCAGTTGATTTGCATATTAACCTTTTATTATATAGGATCTTTTATTTCTAGAAGTTCCACATTGCTGTTTTCTTTTTTTTTTAATTTTACATATATTTTTATTTCAGAGAGAAAGGGGAGGGAAAGAGAGATAGAAACATCAATGATGAGAGAATCATTGATTGGCTGCCTCCTGAATGCCCCCTCCCCCCCCCCCAACACTGGGGATCAAGCCAGCAACCCAGGCATATGCCTTTGACTGGAATCGAACCCGGGACCCTTCAGTCCATGGGCCAACGCTCTATCCACTGAGCCAAACCAGCTAGGGCACATTTTGCTCTTTTCTATATCTTCTATTTATCTCCTCATTATGTTCATGCTTTCCTTTAAGTTCTTCAACATATTTATAATAGCTGTCTAAAAGTCTTGTCTGCTTTCAATCATTATTGGGGTTTTTTTTAGTCTATTTATATTTCCTGATTTTGATTCCCAATTTCCTGCTTCTTCCCAGTAATTGCTAAGTGTCTAAAATTTTTGCTCTTCTTTTAAAGAGCAGCTTTACTTGGAAGACAGCAGATCAGCTTTCAAGACTTGAATTTAAGCTCTGTTGGTATGGACTTATGGTGGCCTGTAATCTAGGGCTATTTAGCCTTAATATCAAGGCATGGCCCTTCTGGGGTCTCTATTAATTGTACCAGATGTTCAAAAAGGTCTCATTACTGTGTGGGATCAGAACTCTACCATCTCTCAATTCTTTGTTAGTGTTGGAACTTGTTTAACCTATAGCTTCCTACTAGTTTGTTCTGTTCTCAGTAATTGTTCTTTGACCAACCACTTGAAATCTCATTCTAAGTATGCAGGGCACAGTATTCAGCTAGAGACTCAATGAGACCCCATGCAGATGTTTGGGACTCTTTATCTGGGCAATGCCCTTCTCTCTGATACACTGGCCCACAAAGTTCAGCCACTGCAGCCTCCCTGATCCCCAATCTGTTTCCCCAACTCAGTGAGACCACCATGCTCTGTTTAGAATTCCCTTCCATGTACTCAGTATGATCCAGAAAGTTTCTCCAGGTAGAAAATCAGGGACATACATATTAGGGGTCTCTCCCTTTGTTTCCCTTCTCTCAGTGATCAAAATTCTGCATTGCCAGTTATCCAATGTTTGCAAACAGATGTTTCATAGACTTTGTCCATATTGTAATAAGTTCATTTCACTACTTTTACAATGAAGAAAGGCACCCAGGACCCGGGCTTCCCTCTGGCCACCAGCAGGCACCCGGGACCCAGGCTTCCCTTGCAGCCCTGGCTTCATCCGGAAGGATGTCCAGAATGACGTCTGGTCTAATTAGCATATTACCCTTTTATTACTAGAGATATTTTATACATGAGTAAGCTAACTAGATTGCCAAAGGGCACAAAGCTTGAACTTGGTGTGATCTGAGAATCCTTTGCATAACCTGAATGCCATTGTGGCTAGAAATGGATGAAAAACTGACTACATCTAATCATCAACGTTCATGCTTTTCTTAATCTTGAGAGTTTTTCTCTTGAAGAATTTAAGGCAAATTCAAGAGAATTCTTAGCCAGGACACATCCTACAACTTGGTCTCCAGTTTTACTCTAATTTCCAAAGAAGCAAGACAGCTGTGACCTTCTCCCTAGATCCGTGGTCGGCAAACTGCGGCTCGCGAGCCACATGCGGCTCTTTGGCCCCTTGAGTGTGGCTCTTCCACAAAATACCACGGCCTGGGCGAGTCTATTTTGAAGAAGTGGCGTTAGAAGAAGTTTAAGTTTTAAAAATTTGGCTCTCAAAAGAAATTTCAATCATTGTACTGTTGATATTTGGCTCTGTTGACTAATGAGTTTGCTGACCACTGGCCTAGATTATCTACTCATTGTGCTAGGCCTTTCACCTATAACCTTCGTAGACATCTTTCCATTTGGCCATGAACTCTCTGATCACTATTTGTTTGCTTGTGTGTTCACGCATAAGCTTTTATATTTTCTGAAGACTATTTGTTTATTTTTCCTAGGTCAATTACTTTATTCTGAAACTCAATATTTTGGAGAGAAAGAGAGAGAAGGAGGTTGTTTTCAACAAAACACTCTTAGTAAAGGCAACGTGGCTTTGTGGGGCAGCCTGTGTCACGGAGCTTCTTCGCTGCTGTCAGTGAAGGTGGCCTGAGTGAGAGACAGGGGAAACACAGCTCCCTCTGACCTTTTCTGGGACCATGATACTTCAGTGACATCTGCTGTCAGAGGACGCTCATCTTCCCATTCTTTTTGTCCTAATACATAGTTACATGTGGTCTTCTCCATACTTCTCATCTAGGAATATATTGTTTTGAAGAAAAGTTTGAAAGTTAAACACAAATCATTACTAAGAGTATTTGATATCTATCTTATAAAAATATGACTGAACAAAGTTACTCTTGAAATTCTATTTTTATCTTAAATTAAAGTTTAAAGAAAGGAAGGGGATTAGCAGTTATTATTAGATTTTATGTTAAAAATTATTAACTTTCAATATATAAATTTCAGGTTTCCCCAATAGGCTTTATTACTTCTTCTGATTGTCTTTTCATTTTCCTGTGCTGTCCATCAACCGTTTTCTATCCTTTTGAGATTTTCCTCAATTTCTGTTTGCATTACAATGCCATATTTCTTTTGTTTTAAATGATTTTAATTTCATTTTTAATATATAGTGAGAACATACAGTAATAAGTTCATTTCACTACTTTTCATTTTCAAAATAACTTTGTCTTTTGAAATGTTTGCCTCCTAAAATAAGTCAAGCATTTTAGAGTCTTCATAAAAAGAAATTTCTCTTTTCCCTTTGAATTTTCTGTATCTATAGAAAAGAGTTTCATGTGTCCACTTTTTTAAAGTACAGGTGTAATAATTATTTCTACATTTGTATAGTATTTCCATTGACAAAATTATGTAAAGTAATGTATGGCTTTATGCTCTTTTGATAGAAGAAATATTGTTTTCTTTTTTCCCCCATAAAAATGATTATTAAATTTTTTCTGATTATGCAAATAGCATATGTTTATTTATAATTCCTATATGATTAAAAATATCAGTTATATGAAATAGACTAGTACTCATAGCAATATAGATCTAAAAAACATAATACCAAGTGAAACATGTAAGAAACAGGATGTGATACTAAGTAAATTTAAAATACCTGTACAAAAACAAAAAAAAGACATTTTATAGGAATACATACAAACTGAAAGATTGATATCAAGTGCATTAGAATAGTTGTGTGTGTGTGTGTGTGTGTGTGTGTGTGTGTGTGAAAGAATTGGAATAATCTAAGTGGGAAATGGGGATAAAAGAGAATAAAAGAACTTTCAGATAATACAGAATTGTACAGAGATTAAAATCACCCCCTGAATCCTGCTATTTGTGGGGCAGTGCTGTGTTATGGAGCTTCACAGTTAGCATATTTTGGAAAATACCCATTCAGACACACACACACACACACACACACACACACACACACACACACATACACACACACACACACATAGTGGGATTATAATCTGTTTTTAATCTTTATTTTAATTTAACAATCTACACTAATAAAAGAGAAACATGCAAATTGACCGTCACTTTGCTATGTCCACCAGCCAATCAGGAGTGAGTATGCAAATTAAGATGGCAGCAGCCCCGCCCCCAACTGCTCCAGGCCTCTGGGCAGCATGGATGCAGGCATGGAGTGGCCAGGTGGGGCAGGAAACCTGCTATGAGAGGGAGGGCGGGGGCAGAGGGAGCTACAGGAGCGGTGCTCTGCCCAAAGCGAAGAGTGAAGGTGGCACAGAGGGATGGCCTGGGTCCCGGGTGCCGGAGGAAAACAGGTACCGGCAGCCAGGGGAAGGAAGGCCTATTGCATGAATCTCTACATGCAACAGGCCTCTAGTACAATATAAACATGTTGACATACATAATCATTTTTATGTAGCACATGCATGGATGTACATAACTTATTTAATGACTACCATAATGATGTGTATTTAAATCATTTCCAGTTTATAACTAATGTTACAATGAGCATTTTTGTACACACATCTTTACCTATATGCCTTATCTTACAAATACATATTTAAATTAAATTATTGAAACAAATTGTCCAATTGCCCTCCAGAAATATAATTTTTACATTTCCCATATGAAACTTTCTGATTCCTACAAGGTTCTAAAATGTAAAACATTTGTAAAACCAACCAACCAACAAAAGTATCTTTAATTTCAGACACCCAAGTATCCAGATCTCAACAATAGAGTAACTTTACTCACAGAATCCACTCTATTGGGTGGGAGATTGAAGACTAGCAAACATGTGACAGCAATAGTGCACAACTGACAATTTAGTACCAGGCACCGAGTGAACTACAGCAAAGAAAGCAAAAAAGAAGGCACCCAGCACCTCTCCTTCCAGTTACACATATTCACTTAAATAGTATATCAGCTTCTTTTGTGCTTGTATATGCATTAGAACCCTGAAGTTAAAAAAATAATTAAAGCCTTTAATTACTAGTGGTGGGACCTGTGTCCTAAGTAATTTGAGTTTTCTACTTTTCAACCTAATTCCTAAAGTGCCTTTTAAGTTTTCTTGAAGGTTCTGACTTCATTGGCAACCTTATGCTCCAAACAGTCGAAAGAGTTTCAAACACGGCTACCAAATCAGACAGCAGGTCCAATACCACAGCTCTGGTGGGTGAGCAGAGCCGAGCTGTGCAGCCAGTTAGACCCGGGCTTCGTCTAAACCCAAAGCTTTGGGCCGGTCACTGAACTCCTCCATCTCAATTTCCTCAACTATTACAGGTGAATGAGGATAGCCACTTGGCTGTTTCTCAGTATCAAGGTAACAACTAGAAATAATGAATGCGAAATGTCAGCGACCTAGCAAATACTCATTAAGTGATAGCTATTGCAATAGTAAGATAAAATATGGGATTGTGGTTGAAGGAGAGAAGCAGAGAGCAAAAAATTTCAGATAATCCTGATGGCGGGTGAGGGTCTGAGCATAGGTGCCGGGGCCAGTGTGAGTCTGAAAATGCGGGAATAGTGACAGGTCAGAAGAAGAAAGGGAGTTGCTCCGAATTAGGCTCAGCCTTCAGGACTGCCAGCAGCCTCTCTGAATGGACAATACCCTTGTGGCTTTTAACAGTGTGTGAATGCGAATAATCAATTCATCAAGGAAAAGTCCTTAAGCTTTTTCTACCCAATTTCATTGCTATACCCAAGGCCACACTGCAGAAAAAAATTGCTAAATGCATGTTTTCCTAATGCTACTATGTGGCAGGAATTTAAGTTGGTAATCTCTTTTCAAGGCACATCTTTATTAAAAGGGACTTATTCAAAGCCATCTGAGCAGTAATTACTCTATAAAGGCTAATTGACCTAATTAATCTAAGGTGGGCCAGCAGCTCTATAGGATCCAGAGAAGAACGTTTTCAAATGAGAAAAAAAGATAAAGAAACTCCAAAAGGAATTTCTTTAAGTGAACATCCTTAAATTTAGCGAATCTGATTTATTTCTTGCAGACAGATATGATATAGCTGCATATTGTATTGCTGGAGTGGCTGAGCTGGGATAAAAAGAGATAGACTAATTCTCCAAGGATACTGAGGAATATTCTGTTCATTACTCAGGGGAAGGCACTATATAAATTACATTATAAAAATACGGCCTTTCTGATAACGTAGCACTGAAAGAAGAATTCAACATGACAAGAAGTCAAATTTACTATCATACTGTTTTGATTCTCTTGGTGATGTGATAAAGTGCATGCTGATACCTGCTTTTTATTTTATTAACTTCAGCTTCTATGAATGCCAAATTGTCCCATTTGAAGTATTGACTGCAAAATATAAACTGGGACTGATAATATCTAGGCCCTGTGACTAAGGAAAGAAAGTATACTTCACATCTGTGGTAGACAAAATAAGATCCCCCAAAGATGTCCACATGTTAACCCCCAAATTTGTGAATATGTCATATTACAGACTTTGCAGATATAAAGTTAGGGATCTTGAAGTAGGGAGAGATTATACTGGATTATCCTGGTGGGCCCCCACATACTCACAAACATCCTTGTAAGTGAAGAAGGAAGGAGGAAAGTCAGAGAAAGAGATGTGAGGATAGAAGCAAATATCAGAGAAAGGAAGAGAAAGAGAGAGGGATACAGGTTTGAAGATACAGCACTGCTGGCTTTGAATATGGAGGAAGGGGCCACAAGTCAAGGAATGCAGGCACGGGAGCTAGAAAGAGTAAGGCCATAGATTCCCCACTCGACCTCTAGAGGGACTACAGCCCTGGATTTGAAAATCAAGCAACCTTGAATTTAGCTCAGTGACACTGATCTCTAGACTTACGACCTCCAGAACTCTAAGATAATAAAGTTGTGTTGTTTTAACCCTTTGCACTCGCTTGCTTTTTTTCTCGATTCCTTTGTTCTAATGCTAACCGTGTCGAGTCACACTTGACATTCGAGTGCAAAAGGTTAAGCTACTAAATTTGTGGTAATTTGTTATAGCAGCAATAGAAACTAATGCACCATCTTTGGGCTCACAGCACAGAGCTACATTCATGTCCTTTTGTTACCATTGTCATTAGCTAGTTATTACTATTAATAATGGAAAGGGAATAAAGGGGAGGCCAGACATTGTAAACATGGTCATCTGGGCAGCTTCACCAGGAAGCTGCAGTTTCACAGTCCCCAGGGAACCACTGATATATAATTCCCTGCAAATCACCGGGGGGAGAGGTCCAACAAAGGGAGAAATGGATGCATACCCAGTGAAGTCGGGGTGATGTAGCCAAGATGCTTACCTGTCAGTCTAACCTGGGAACAAAGATAATTGGCCAGAGGGATGGAGCCAATGCAAGACTATACAAATTTGGAAATAAAAAATCCCCAAAGGAATTTCCTCTCTCTTGCCGCTTGTGCTACTGTTTCTTGCTTGTTCCCTGACCTGTGACCGTGCTGACCCACCATATGGCCCTCGAAGCTGCACTGCCCATGGCCATGCAGACCCCACATGCAATGCACTGCAACTGTGACCACAGGCTAACCTAACCAGACGTTGGACTGGACTGTGCAAATATGGAGTGGCTTTAATCCTAGCTCTGCTGAAGACAAAATGGGGCTTTTTCCATGGTGAGATGGGGGAGATGGGACATTGGAAACTCAGGCATTAAATTCCACAAAAATAAAGCTTTCCACAATACCTCATCCTCCCGTGGGGGCCTCAGTTCTTGGTCCCGTGGCATCCCAAGAAGCCCACCTCTGCCGGCAGCAGGTGGGGACACAAAGAGCACCCCACCAATAACAACTTGGGTTGGATTGAAATGAGTTCCCCAAACTGTACCTATAATCCAAGACCACGCTGTGACCATGAACCAGGATGCACTGAAGTAGAAGCTCCGGCTTTGCCTTTTATTAGTCAGAAGCTCACTTCGCTATTTTTTTTTTCAGGTCTTTTGAGAAATGGAGTGTTAGGGTTCCTAAGTATGGGAAGACACCAGTCCTCTCATGAGTGAATTCCCCTCTCCCAGGTTTTTAAAATCCAAAGACATTTTCTTAAAAGATATTTATAATTATAAACAAAGTCTATTCATCAAGTTGGCCTCTGTCCTGTGCTCAAAATTAAACAAGAGGGAACTGGAGGATGAGGAGAATGTTCACAAAGACTTTAGAAAGTGGTTAATTGTCTTCACAGGGAGCCACAAGCTCTGGGTATGCCTTTGGGCTAATGAGGCAGGCTGAGAAGGAGCTCTGGGCAGTGGATCAAACTCTCACAGGAGCCAAGGAGTTGAATAATGATCATATTAACAGCCACTGTGCTAAGGAGCACTTACATCACATTAAGGAACACAGGCGTTATCCTATTATCCCATTCTCACTACCCCTATTTTCAATTGAGGACATTAAGGCTTAAGGAGTGGCACTATCCTCACCACCCCCTATATCAGACTTGCTGTAGATTTGACTCGCTCCAAGCTGGAGCTGTTACCCACGGCCTATGTCCTGTCTCTGTGTCCCATAGCGCTGTAACTCGGAGAGTCTGACAGAGTCCTGGCAGGTTTGCTATTTTCTGGATGTTCCAATTGTAGTGCCCCAGCAAAGTCCTGAGAATGTAGGAAGGGCTACTTGAGGAAACATATAGATCACATACGAACACCAAGCAAAATCTTTTTTTTTTTTTTAAATGAACTATTTAAAAATTATTTTTCAATTACAGTTTACATTCGATATTATACCAAGCAAAATCCTCTTGCCAGATGCAGCGAGAGAATGGGCAGACTGTGCACCCCAAGGTCGGCTTTCTGTGAAGCGCACTCGTTCTCACGGGTCCGATGGGAAAGCTCCCTAACTGATGGTAGTGACGCTGTTAGGAGTAAGGCGGACAATGAAAATGAGGAAGTGCACATGTTGATTCTGACCATCGCAATGAGGAGGAAAAGCTGGTGGAGACCAATTAGGTTGGGCAGCAAGCTTTTTGATGAGCACGGATGAAAGGTGAACAGGAGGACACATACCCAAGGTCTTGAGGAAGACTAACACTCAGAACCTGGTGAAAATGTTGAAGAAAATAAGAAATTCAGAGTGGAAGAAAGAGTTCAGAGAAGCGAAAGGCCCCCAGCTTGAAAATAATGATGCTAGGTTGCATGGAACAGCAATGAGGAAGCAGATCTTGTCCACTCCTATTTTACAACCTTTTTTTTTTTCTTCTGGGTAAGAAGACTGCTAATCAGAATTGACTGAAAAGGATGGAATGAATATTGATCAGAAGGAATTGGGCCTCCAACTCATCTAAGATTCCACATCTGAATCCAAGGGAAGGTAACATATTGATTGAGAAAAGGAGCTTTGAAGTCAGATAGACCCTAGACGCTACTTTGTCTCCTAGCAGATTACAAATTTCCATTTTCCCCTCTAAAATTGGAATAGTAGTATATACCTGTTAGGGTTAGGGTGACAAGTCAAAGTAAAGCATTTTAACACAGCCCCTGGCCCATAATAAATAATGCACAGTAGCTATTCAGTTTATTATTTTTATAGACTAAATAGTTTGAATGACACCAGAAATCTTTAAGAATGTGAAGAATAAATATTGTAAATAGTCAATAAAACTAGAACTAATTACATTAAACATAGTTTTACTACTTTCCAAAGTAAATAGTGATCTGTAAAAAATAGCGCAGTTTCAGTAAGAATAAGTCATGCCAACCGAAATGCATTCTCCTTTTTCTAGAGAGCTATAGGGTGGGGATCAGGAATTTTGTAGACAACAAGTGTTGTGATTTTAGCACGACTGAGAATCTCATGCTATCTCCATGAAAGAACTGTGGGCTGGTTTTACAGATAAGAGGATTGTTAACTTGTTGAATAATCCAAACAGTGCTAGTAAGAAGTATTATAAATCCAGAGGAAGTTTTCCAGGAGAAATTATTTAGATGTTGGCCTCTCTGTCCTAAATTGTTCAGCATTTTCACTAGTGACGTTTATGCTAACATCTATAGCATGGCAATCAATGAAAGAATGCTGAGTCACAAAATCAGGTTTCCAAAAAAATTTCATCTGGCTGAAACAACAAGCCAAATGAAACTACACAAAATTTATCCACAAAAATGCTATTCTTTTTTTTTTTTTTTACCTTATTCCAATACCAAACTCTATAAGCACGGTATGAGGTGTGTGTCTTAGCAGCGTGTGTGTGTGTGTGTGTGTGTGTGTGTGTTTTAAGGTTTTATTCAAGAGCAAGGTCAGTGTAACTCAATTGTGTGGCTTTGCTTCCATCCCTGGAGATGTTTAAGCAGAGAAGACAGACACTAGACAGGATGTCATTGAAGGGATTCCACTGTGGATGGCCGTCTGTGCTGGATGGCCACTAAGATTTTAGGACCCCCATTCATTAGAGCCTGGTGTGTAGTCATAGAACTAAAACGCGTTCTGAGGATCTGAGAGGTGGTTCAGCAGAGTTCACTAAGGTGAAGGTGAGGGAAAGGCTGCATACCAGAGGCCAAAAGGCTAGAAGCAGGACCTTCCATTTTGCTGATCAGAAATGGGAGAAGTGGCGCCTGCAGACAGCTCAGCCACAACTCCCGGTATCGGTATCGTCCTCCTGCTGCTTGGACTGAGGTTAGGCAAGTGGACACAGCCACACCCCAGGCAGCCGGCAGGCAGGTGGAGTGCGGCTGCCTGGGGTGTGGCTTGAGCAAGACTGATGCAGCACCAACAGCAGTGATGACAGGGGGGAAGGAGCAAGCAGGGCTACCTGGACACCTGCCATCCAACTTGAGCTGCCATCCACTTGCAATAGGGTTGAGATGAACTTTCTCTTTTGCTGACTATTTTAAGTGGAGACTGGTTCGTATCACAGTGTGAACTGCATTTGAAAAGGCTTAGTGTGTGGTTGATGGTGAACAACTCTCCACCTCACAGAGGAGCCCTTCTTAAACTTTAATGTGCATCCGCATTACCTGGGGATCTTGTGGAAATGGATTCTGTCTGACTCAGTAGGTCTGGGGTGGAGCCTAGAGTCTGCATTTCTAAACTCTCAGGTGATGATGATGATGATGAGCCCAAACCCACAGTTAGAAAAGCAAGGAAGTAACAGATTTTTTTGGCCAACCCTGCAACCAAGATAGGAGCCCTTGACTGCAATTGAACCCGAAACCCTTCTGTCTGAGGGCTGACGCTCTGTCCACTGAGCCAAACTGGCTAGGGCAGAAGTAACAGATTTTAAATCGCAATGGAGTGGATATAGATAGGTCAGCAGTGGTTCACCACACTGGTTGCTCCCTGGAATCACCAAAATACTGGCATCTGGGCCTATAGAACTGAGAAGGTTTATAACTGATGTATACATATGTACATTATAAAACTTCTTAGGTATCACTAGTCATGTATGAATTATTATATGTGTATATATAATTAAACATATAAATTATTTGAGGGGACAAGTTTCAGAGAAGCTTCTAAATCACTCTTTACTATAGTTGTAAATACACTTGGCAAATTAGTATCTAATCTAGGGTTTAAAAAAATAAGTCATTCCAGATGTGGACACTTCCATATAATATTAGACAGTGGTTCTTATATATCATTTATCAAAAAGTAAATCAATTATACCACCTTATACCCATTAGGATGACTACCACCAAAAGAAACAGAAAATAACTGTTGGTGAGAGTGTGCTGAAATTAGGACCCTTATGCACTGTTGTGGGGAATACAGATTGGCGCAGCCACTAAAAAAAAACCACCAGTATGGTTGTTCCTCAAAAATTAAAAATAGAACTATCATATGGTATAGCAAATGCACTTCTTGGTATATACCCAAAAGAATTCAAAGCAGGATCTCAAAGAGATATTTGTTTACCCATGTTCATCACAGTATTATTCACAATAGCCCAAAGGCAGAAGCAACCTGGGTATCTATCAATGAATGAATGAATAAAAAAAGTAATACACACACACACACACTTATTCAGCTTTAAAAAGAAAGGAAATTATTACACATGCTGCAACATGGATGAACCTTGAAGACATTATGCTAAGTGAAATAAGCCAGTCACCAAAAGACAAATACTGTATGATTCCACTTATATGAGGTACCAAGAATAGTCAAATTCATAGCGACAGAAGGTAGAATGATGGTTGTGGGGTGGGGGACAGGAGTAGGGAATAATTGTTTAATGGATAATGCAAGATGGAAAGAGTTATACGGATGAAGGACGGATGACTGTACACTTAAAAATTATTAAAATGGTACATTTTATGTTGTATGCATTTTAGCACAATTTTTTTAAAGTAAACCAATGTAAAATTTTAAATATAAAAGAGCAACTTTGTACAACAAGATGGAATCTATTATTAGATAACTTTGTATTTAGCATGTTTTAAATTTTTGATACTCATATTGTGAGATGGACAGTACAGATATTATCTCAATTTTTAGAATTAAAGAAACTGAGGCGCAGAGACATGAGACTAGATTCCAGGACTCCTGACTCAAGGGCCAGGTATCGCTCCACTGGGACTTCTCCCTGGCCACACTTTGTGCCTCGTGGCTGGATTTTGAGGTGTGTGTGTGTGTGTGTGTGTGTGTGTGTGTGTGTATTTTGAGGTGAGTGTGTGTGTGTGTGTGTGTGTGGTTTCAGTTATCTACATTAATATTATGCTTTGATATCTTGCAGTTATAAACATCTCTGGTAGGTTGATGTGGTGGGGATGTTTGTCTCTTTGCCAAGCTGGTGACAATTTAATGATAGTATTGTCAACCAGTGTCTTCGATGATGATACACATTTATCAGACAGGGCAATCATCTCTACTACGCCAGTTGCTCACACACCAGAAGCGAAGCTCCAGGAACAGTCATTACTCTGACAAGGATAATAGGTCATTATTGCCAAATCAGCGGCGCGGTGCTTTAAAAATAAACGACCTGCTGCCTGTCATTATTTTTCATAAGTGCCTCAGGTTTGTCTTAGTGTCCAACAACAGGAGACAATTATCTCTTAATATTCTTTTTTTTTTTTTAAAGCAGGTCTTAAATGGTCTTAAATAGTAAATGGAATGTTTCTGTTGACCCCAAAGTACAAAAAGTCTGGGTGGCTTTATATAAGGAGCAGTCATAGAAAATGGGTCGAATTCATGCTTGTGTGCACATCAAATGCACATAATCTCGTCCCTTTCTATCGAATTATGTTGAAAAAGAACGACCAGCTAGGAAGATGGGTGTGGTAGGGGAAAGGAGAAGTATTACGTACTTATCACAAATTAGGGTGCGTTTTTAATGTTCTCTAAATGCTGTTTGATTGGGCCATCAACGTGCACAGCTCCCAAATGTGTCCTCTCCCTATGGAGAGTGTGTGTAAGGGGAAACTCATACTCATAAAAGGAGAAAGTCTTCTGCACTCGCCGGGGAGTCCCCCTCTCCCTCCTCTCCTCAGCCAGGACAACTCAGGGGGCCCAGGGTCTTCCCGGAGCCGGGCCTGCTCCTACCACGTGGCCAGAGGCTCTGCTCAGAGCAGCCCTGGGCGGGCGGGGCGGGGCAGTCCGAGCCGGCCGGAGGCTGGACAGCGCCCCCCGCGGCGAGGGGAGGAAGGCGCCGTGGGGACGGGCGGGAGCGTCTGTTTTCTCGGGAGGGACGGGGAGAGCTGGCTGGGTGTGAGGACCTGTTTCTCCGGCAACTGAGAACCGTGCTGTTAGAGGTGGCTGCTCGCTTTCAAAACAACAAGCAGCTTGTGGCTGCAAAAGGCTACCGGCGGATTCCTGCCCCCACCCGTTTAGAGGCAAAACCTATTTATGAGGCTTTATTAAGTGCAAATAAGTCCCTGGGCTGCCTCGGAGGAGCAGCAGCTGCTGAAGATGTGGTCATTTGCATATAAATGACATGATTTCAGCTGGGAGGAGAATATTGAAAAATATACATGTCGACAATGGAATCCTGATAGATTCACACATATTAAGGTCAGATAGTGTAATTTTTAAGGCGGCTGCCTGCTGATGACTGCATCGTATCACACATTCAATTCTGTTTGGGTTATCTAAGTTTTATCTCCTCTGAAATGAAGGATTTTTTTTTTATTGTGAATTAATTAAGTTTCTTTTTTCCCCCCTCTAAACATGAGAACATTTAGGTCAATAAGCTAAATGCTCTACAAATGCATAGGCTCTGTGACAGCCAAACTTGCTTTTCTATCCGCTAACAAAGGGGGATGTGTCCCCCCAGGAGCCTCCTGGGGACAAGGCCCGGGCACCTCCTCAGTTTCAGTCTGTCCACTGCAGGGCCCGTCTTCTCTTAAAGGGCCCCGGGAAGCTCCGGTTTCCATATTCTAAGAAGTTTTCTAACCGTCCGGGTAAAAGATGAGGCGGAAATTGCCGCAGCTCAGACATTCTCACAGGTTTGCCAAGTGCCCGGCTTACCCCCTGGCCTGCGGCAAGCACCATGCACGTCTCAGCTGGCGAGAGACGGCCCCTGGCAGCCCGCGCTGCCTCCTGGCAGGTGTCCCCTCCCTGCCTGCAGGGCGGGCTAGGCGCTTCCTCTGAAACCCGCCCCGAGTTTGGGCCCTGCATCAGAGTATTGTTGGTTCCTTCCCCAAAGTGGAAACTGCTTGTTGTATTTGGCTGCGGGAAGGCCACAGGAGTATATAGCACTACCTTCACCTCCCCAGCCAGCCTTCAGACCCCTCAGGGGGAAGGTTTTCCTGTAAGTGATGGTCACTTAAGTGATCACTTTAGATTTTCTTGAACAAAAAGAGTACCTTGTGTTCCTTTAAGTAACAGACTTTACTCAGCATTAGACCCTTGAGTTATTTCAATAAGTCAGGTATCTAATTCTCAACATATTTTTGAAAGAGATCATTAAAGATGACTAGTAAATAACTTAATAGCTAGAAGGAAAAAAGAAAACTTAGAAATTCACCACAAATATACATGTTTAATTTAAGAGCCTTTAGAGAACTTGTAACAAGAATCTATTTGCTGATATATTCAGTACGTTATGGAGATACATATGATACGTAAGGTTTAGTAAAGATTTTAAAACGATAAATTCTAAAAGCTTAGTCCTGGTAATTGATCAAGTTACACACAAAGAAGAGGATTATATTATCCAAAGTTTGGAACCCCAGGATGAGAGAAGGATGACTGAACTGCCCAGCGGTG
Source organism: Cnephaeus nilssonii (assembly GCF_951640355.1). Lineage (NCBI taxonomy): Eukaryota > Metazoa > Chordata > Mammalia > Chiroptera > Vespertilionidae > Cnephaeus > Cnephaeus nilssonii. The sequence goes on from NC_137078.1 coordinate 35,155,657, forward strand.
CACCGGGTGTTGTGAGGCCTGAAGCACATACACTTTGGAGGGTTCTCTTTAAGAAAAAGAATACAAAATTGGGTACAAAGTGGCCATTTATTTAGATTGAGAAAAAAAATCCCAATACATTATAATTTTTTTTTTTTTAAATCACAGCAATTACAAACCCTCAAAAAACACACCAAACTAACATAGTTTGACTAACTGGCTCCACACCTCTGTTACAGCTTTCTCTACAACTGACTGCCTCTGCAGTCTGTCCTTTACTGTGGTTGATAAAAATGTGGTTTTTATTAATGATAGCTTTAAGAAATTTACTTCATCTCCACAACTTGCTACAGGTAATGTCACGTAAAGTTCTAGGGTTGTTGTCAACTCGAGGAAAACCTCTATTTCTTTCGTACATGAGCTGTGAAATGTCAGGGACTGTCAGGTGTTCTTGTGGAGTGGCCCAACGCAAACACTCCCACCCGTTCCCAGGACCCGGGGTCCCAGGGGCATTGGATTCTGTTGCCTGCGCTCTCAAGCTCTGGACTCTTGTGTCCTTGGAAATAGGGCTATGGAAGCTGTCCCTATATCAGGACGGTTAGCAATGTCTTTACTATAGACAGAATCAACTGCAAAACATTGAAGTAAATGTATTCCCAGCTCAATTTTGACATGGATGAAGGGGGAAAGCGTCTTATTGGAATGAGGTCTGCGGAACAATTTCTGGCCCTCTCTGCCTTGGGACAGTGAGTTGTTGCTGATTTTCAGGGCACAGTGTCTGTGATGAGGGAAGAAGGGTGAAGGCAGCAGAGGACAGTTGAACAGAGTTTCCCTCTGGCAGCACAAACCCCTCAAATAAAATTAAAAAAAAAAATTTTTTTAAAAGCTGATCTCTAACTTCATGAAAACAATGCCCTCCAGACTCCCTCCGACCAGCATTCTCTCTGCAGACCCGTTCAGTTCGGCCAGAGTAAGATTAAAACAGAAAATGCCACAAGAAATGGAAAAATAAGAGCCCCCAGAGGATGCCCGTCTCTCCGGGGTGTGATTGACTGAACACGGCCAATTCTCTAGTGGATCAATGGCCATCGCCTTCCGGAAGAGCTTTGCTAAGAGCAGCGCATCCAGGAGCTGCCAGAGACGAAGCGGACACTGTCCTAGAAAGAAGATGAAGCCGGTAGTTTAGATCGCTGAAAAAACAGTTTGCGGTAAGCTTGCAGTTCCATAGAAATTAATCCGTGCCTCTAGATGGCACGTAAGCCTATTGGAAAGCTTCTTCAATTCAAGCAGTTAATAATATATCAAGTCTTGTAGCTTAAGGGATACAATTTTCAAAATTATTGTGCTGAGGGAATCATAAATTCCACCAAGAGGAAGGTTGCAGTCCAGATATTTTATTTTCGATTTCCATCTAGGGTGCATTATGACACTCCACATGAAAGTCAAATCGTCCATGTAAAATGGTTTCCAGGTGATAAGTTTACCCCAAGGGGTCCAGTAAAGCAATACATTCAGAGTTATATCTGACTTTCACAATCTATAAAGACTAGTTATCAATTTTTTGAAAGATTTGATAAGCAGGAACAAAAAAATAGCTCATGGATGCTGACATTTGTCTCATTAATGGGAGCAGCATAAGAAGTACACGCTCCTTCCGGATTTGGCTGTAAATACGCCGCTGACATACATTTTGGAAGGTTGCTGTTTTGTGCTGGTGGGAATGGATCTGTCTAACCTTGCACTGACTATAATAGACATAAGGAAGCCGTGAGATTACTGTCAGCCACATCCAGCTTTTTAAAACAGGGGCACCCACTCTGCCAATATCTGTCAGATTCCAGCCCACTGCATACTAAAAATTATGTTCCATCAACACTGTCTGGCCTAGTGGAAATTTTATTAGGAAATAATTCTCCCTGTTGTGTTTGGGGAAGGGAAGAAAAAAGTCCCACTTCACCCAATCGGATTCAAAGGAATAATTAATGTTGCTTCCATCCTCAGAATAGGAATGCTGTCGGCTTCCCTGGTGTTTCGTGGGGAGCACCAGAACCCCACCTTGCAAGGGCAAAACTAATAAACCTATTAGGAACAGGCAGGAGGCCCAGGACTAATTAATCACCAGTCCGCGTGTTGCCTATCATTGCATCATTATATGTGTTGTAAGGCATTATTTTAATAAGTTATTCCCTTATTACCAAGGGGAAAGAATAGATTTTTTTTTTCAGGATGATGAGATTGGTGAGTTTGCTGAAGACGCTTATTAAAACAATAAGAGTAATAACAAAGTGGGAACATTTGCTTGACTTTGGGTAAATTTTCTAGTTGACAGTGTATTCCTGGGAGGATGCTGGCTGCCCAGGCTGCAGAAGACATGCTTTGAGCTGCCTGCCTCCATCAGAGCTAGAGTTCATGGGGTGGAATAAGGAATGGCTACACTCTTCATCTGTCCAGAATTTAGCACTAAACCCATTCTTCGAAAAACTCACCATGCACTTGAACAAAGTATACAGCGGTAATACCTCATTTATCTAGCTAAACCAATTGTTACCGGTAAGTGGATTGTTTTCCATAAAATCAATTGTTATCAGCAAATAAATTGTTTTCCATAAAAGCAAATAAATGATATTTTGTGTTTACCCATTTAATGTAACTATATTGCATTTTAGCCCTTTTAATATTTGCATACCTCCTTACCTTTTGGATTTGAGTGAACATATACTAACTTTTTCTTTGTGGAAATGAATTCTTATTACCAGTTACCACCCTGTAGTGGCTGGTGGAGCTACTGAGCAGCGTATGGCTCTGGCTGTGGCTTCAGGGCCCCTCCTCGCTTTAGCATTTCCTCCTGCTCACCGTGTCCTTCCCTTCAAATCCCACTCACCGCTTCTAATTGGAGGGGGCAGGATTTTGCAGGTGAGGGCAGGGGTTTTGGAGTCCAACATCTGGGGTAAAATTTAGCTCCACCGTGTACTACCTGTGTGAACTGGAACAATGAATGTCCACAGTTTTCTCATTGATAACATGGAGGAGAAATACCTGTTCTCGGGTTATTGTGAAATGAAGGAACACTAGCAGAATCTGGCACAGTTTGTTGGGCTCCTGCAGAGCACACCTAAAAGGGGTTCGGTGACACCTCATTGTGTGGTAGGCAGTTAGATAGATAGACATGAGCAGAGTGAGGACGATGGGCCAGATACTGAAGGTCACCAGGGCTGATAGTGGCCCTGGGTACCTAACAATAGACAATTGTAGGATGGGACCTTGACCCAAGGGTGATCTTTCCTCCCTAGCATATCACTGGTCATAAAGTTAGGACCCTCTCCTGACCTCTTCTCCCTTGGCAGGCTGCTAGTTATGCGGGTTCGACCCCCTCAGAGGGGGAATGAACAAGGGAGCCAGAGAATAGCCCTTAAGCATTAAGCCCAGGACAGTGAGGTTCTGACCTGCATCAAATACAACTAGGCCTTAGTGGTGTTTCAGCTCCAGGTCCAGAAATGCAGCTAAACCAGACAAGCAACACCACAGCTGACCTCAGGACCAGCTGCATTGACCAAAGGCCCCGTGCCCTGGCACCAATCTGTGGAGACCAGGACCTGGTCAGGACACACCTGGAAAGCTGATGAATATTCTATTGGGATCTTCTCCTGAGACCTCCAGATAAATACTCTCAAGACTGAGGACCCAGTGCAGCTCTCTCTAGGGAGCGGACCCCACCTCTCTCTTTCTCCTAACCTCCAAGGGCCCTTCCTTTGCCTCTGTAACTTGTTCCCTGAGCCCATTTCTTCTGCAGCTCAGTTCTTCTACCTCTGTGACTTTCTAAATAGACTTTCTCATATAGTTTGGGTCTTGGCTCTGAATTCTTTCTTAGCCAGAACTCAAGTACTGAGGTTGCTGAACCAAGGTCCGGTCTGACCTCAGCAGTAAGTAATACACACCTGGTGCCATCCTTGCCTGCCGGAAGCCAATTCCAGCATGTCTGCAGGGCTGAATCATCTGGGAATGGCTGAGGGCATTTCCCCAAACCTGAAAAGGATGCATAAAATGATTGCTTGCTGCCAGACAGCTAAGGGCATCTTAATCTATATGTTATTGCCTCCTACTGGCCAAACACCTGAACAGCCGAAGGCAATTTTCCCCAATCTGACAATGGATTATGTACCAAACCCTGGCCTTCGATGTGCCTTAGGACAAATTGTGTTAATAAAAAGCAAGGGGTCCTGAGACAAGGGGAACTTAGTTCCTTTAGCTAAGTCTTCTCTGACTCCCCATAATGCCTTCCAAAATTATGTTTCGTCTCTGGACTCTTGATTAATTTACGCACAGCGCCTTGTCCAGGTTCCTGAACCCTTCTAGATGCCAGATCAAGCCCACTGATGTTACTTGCCATCAACAATTGAACTGTTCAGGGGCCTCTTTTACTGTGTCTATTTCTGACTACTAGCAGGCTGACCTTGCCAGCACTTAGCCCCTGAAGATGTGGGCAGACCATTGCTGTGCCTCTCGATTTAAGACAACAGCATCCTCTCTGTGCCTTTTTTGTTCATCTAGCTCTATAAATATAATTGTTCATTTTTTATTACATGGAAATGATTGAGCAGATTTCCCCAGATTTGGAGGCCTGACATTGTATACTGTAAAGCCATACAGAATACCCAACGTTAACTTCAGGAAGGCCTGGGGGGAGGGGGAGTCAGCAGGTGCTTCTCAGACTTGAGGCTGCATCAGCATCACCTGAAAGTCTTGTGAAAACACAGGTTCCTGAGCCCCACTCCCAGAGTTTTTGATTCAGTAGGCTTGGGGTGGGACGGAACAATTCTCAGGTCTGAGGGGTTCCCTGGTGACGCTGACACTGATGCTGATATTGCGGGTCTGAGGAACACCCTCTGAGAACCACTGCCTCAGGCAATTCAAAGCAGGATGGTTGTTGTGGATTTGTAGGCAGCTCGTGTGCTGTTCTGTGGGCTCCTGAGCCTCCAGAGGCAGGCTGAGAGGCTAGCTAGTTCCACTCAACTAAAGCCTGCTTTTAGGAACAAGTGGTAATGTGCAACTTGATGCCTGAAAAGAGTATCCCAAGGTGAGGTGTAAGGCAGATTTTCTGTAGCCTTAATTCCTTCCCACACCCCATTGCTTCGTAAATGCAAATAGCTGGAGCACCCCTCCACACCTCCCCCACTCCAATGCCTGGCCTCTTATTTCCTCTCCTAAATCACAATGGCTGATTAACTTAGGGTTTGAGTGGGGCTGGTGATCTGAATGATTAGCTCTTGGGTAAGGTGAGACTCATTTAAATTGATCTTAATTTCCCACAACACACTTAGGTTGAGAAGGAAGCAATTTTTTTGTAACTATTTGCAAGCCGGAACTTGTGTTCATAAAACATTTGAGATAATCCCAAACCATGTTTCTAAAATCTAAATCACACATAGTTCACTGAAATGGAGAGCAGCATCTGAGACCTAGTCTCCATGGCCCTGTCACTGCAGGTGAGGGTTTTCAGGGAACTCTCTGCTAGCCCAGGGAGGTGAGCGACTGCTGGGGGCCACCTGTGTGTAGCCTGAGGGGAAAGTGGGGCAGTGAGACGTCTGGGGCACTGGGGAGCCAAAGAACAATTTTCAGCTTAATTGTTTGATGTGTTGTAGAGTTGTATAGCTCCTAATTTTAGGATGAGTCTGCTGCAGACACTACTCTGTATTATTAGGGTGTGGGGGGTTGTGGTCTCCCCAGATGAGAGAGGGGAGCAGCCCAAGATGATTCTGATACACATCTAATGGAGACTTAGCAGGCCTGGGAAGTTAGTGAGAGGGTAACTCTGAGAACACAGGCCCCTGGGATTCACTGAGATCCTTTGGGGAGGTCACTAGACATCCCATAGTTTTTGACCCATGAGACTTGAGGTGTTTTTATTTAAATAGCAAAGAAAAAGGTAACTGAGCAAGTGGACAGCCCATTTGACAGACTTTGGGGTGCTCTGAGGTGACAGGAGGATTTTGAAATAAAAAAAAAATCAGATTGGTTTTGCCTTAACCCTTTTTCAGATTCTCCAATCTGAAGAAAGTGTGTTCATTAGTTCGGTGTATTTCTGAGTGGCTGCTGGAGGCATGGCTGTGTGCCTGATGCTGAGGAAGTTTGATGACAATAAGGCAGACTCTGTTCTCAAGGAGCTGTTTTCCTCCCACATCTTCTTTTCCTCCAAAGCCCAGTTCCATCACATCTGCATTCCAATCCCACTTCCTTCCTCTGTGCTCTCACCAACGATCCACTTCCACAGCCTGCAGTATTCACCTATTTATTAAACGGCTGTGTGCCAAGCACTATGTGGGGCAGTGGGAACTCAGTAGTGAACAGCAGAGACAAAAGTCTATGCCTTCTTGGAGTAGAAGGAAGCAGACAAGAAATAGGATAAAATAAAGCAATCACAGTATATAAAAGACTACAGGCCTGGTTCATACAAGAATAGGCCTTCCTTCCCCTGGCTGCCAGCACTGGCTTCCCTCCAGCACTTCCTTCCCTTCATTCTGGCCGCCACCATTCGCCTTTGCTCCAGCCCTGCTGCCCTCCTGTAGCTCCCTCCATCCCCCGCCCCCTCCCCCCCCTCATAGCAGGCGTCCCGCCCTGCCCCAACTGCTCCATGCCTGCACAGGCATGCTGCCAGAGGCACGGAGCGGCAAGGGCAGGGCAGAATGCCTGTGTCGTCACCATGGCGATGACGCAAGCGTCCCGGCTCAGCTGCCACCATCTTTGTCACGTCAATTTGCATATTCCCTCCTATGGGCTGTAGGCGCCTCCATCTTTGTCACTGAGTGATGGTCAATTTGCATATTCTACCTTTATTATATAGGATTAGTATGTTGGGCAGTGATAAAAATAGGAAAAGGGGAATAGAGAGTCTGGAATGGGTTTTAGAGGGGCTGGCTGGCCAGGGCAGGGCCCCTTTGAGATGGTCTGAACATAGGAAGGAATGGCAAGTGCAAAACCCTGAGGTAGAAGCTCATTCCTGGTACCTTGAGGAAGAGCTCAGAGGCCACTGTGGCTGGAGCAGGGTGCAGGAGGAAGAGCAGGAGATGAGGTCAGAGACTGAGCTGGAACACAGACCAGGTAGATCTTGTAGGGCTTAGATAGGACTTGGCTTTCCTCTGTGTGATGTCATAGGAGGGTTTCAGCTGAGGGGTGACCTGGTGTGTCTTAGTTTTAGCAGGGTCACGCTGGCTGCTGTGCAGGCAATGGGCTGAAGGAGAGAAAGAAATAACAATTAGGAGGCTACTACGGAATCCAGGTAAGAGATGATGGTGGCCAGACCAGGATGTGATGGTGAAATGTGGTCAAACCAAGGATAAAGTTTTAAAGTAGAACCAACAGGATTGTTGACAGTTTATGAGATCTGAAAGAAAGAAAAGACCTAAAGAACTTCACTAGATATTTGTCCAAAGAAGACATACAAATGGACAACTGGTACATGAAAATGTACTCAACATCCCTAATCATCAGGAAAATAAAAATCAAAACCACAATGAGATATCACCTCACAACTATTAGAATCACTATCATCAAGAAAGCAAGAGAGAAGTGTAGATGAGGATGTGGAGAAAAAGGGACTGTTGTGCACTATTGGTGGTATGTAACTTGGTACAGCCACTATAAGAAACAGTATGGAGTTTCCTTAAGAAATTAAAAACAGAACTACCATATGATCCAGCAATCCCACTTCTGGGTATATATCTGAAGGAAATGAAATCACTACTTTGAAGAGATATATGTACTCCCATGTTCATTGAAGCATTATTCACAACTAGAGGCCTGGTGCATGGATTCATGCACCAGTGGGGTCCCTCAGCCTGGCCTGCACCTTCTCGCAATCCGGGACCCATTGGGGGATGTCAGACTATGAGTTTTGGACCGATCCCACAGGCCAGACTGAGGGACCCCACCGGTGCACAAATCCATGCACTAGGCCTCTAGTATGTGTATAAGATCTTTGGTTAATCTCTTTCCTCCCTTTCCTCTCTCCCCTTCCCTCTGAGATTCATCAGTCTGTTTCATGTTTCCATGCCTGTGCGTTGAGTATCTGCCTCCTGGTGGTCAGTGTGCATCATAGCTACCAGTCAAACAGTCACTTAGGCTTATATATATATATATATATATATATATATATATATATATAGATAGATAGATAGATAGCCGAGACATGGAAATAACCTAAGTGTCCATGGACAGATGAGAAGATTTTTTAAAAATGGTATGTTTTTATACACAATAGGATTTTATTCAGCCATGAGAGAGAAAGAAATCCTGCCATTTGCAACAACATGGATGGAACTTGAGGACGTTATGCTAAGTGAAGTTAAGTCAGACAAAGACAAATACTATATGACCTCACTTGTATGTGGAATCTTAAAAAAACACACAAAACAAAACAAAAAACATACACAAAAAAAACAAACTCATAGAAACAGAGTAGGCTGGTTAGGCTGGTGGTTGTCAGGTGTGAGACTTGCGGGGAAATGGAGGGAGGCAGTCAAAGGATACAAACTTCTAGTTATAAGATGAATTAAGTTCTGGAAACCTAATGTACAGCATGGTGCTATGTTAACAGCACTATTTATTCTACACCTCAAAGTTGCTAAGAGAGTAAATATTAAACATTGTCATCACACACAGAAAAATGGTATCTGTGTGAGGTGATAGATGTGTTAACTGACATTATTGTGGCAATCATTTCACAATCTATACATGCATCAAATCATCATGCTGCACAACCTTAACACACACAATGTTATATTGCACTTACTAGTATATCTCCAATAAATTGCAATATTGAGGGGTGAGGAGAGTCCTAAAGATGCAACAAGTGTTTTGACCTGAGCAAATAGAAGAAAGGGCCACCATTCACTAACACAGAGGAGACTGCAGGATGGGAAAGAACATAAGCTTGATTTTGGACCAGCTAGAGTTTGAGAAGCCCATTAGACATCCAGGTGGAGATGTCAACTAGGCAACTGACTCTAGCTCAGAAGAGAAGTCCGGGCTTGAGATGTAAATTTGGAAGTAATTATAATAATTGACCATGAATTTATGTTGGGGAAAGAGGATGTGAGGGGTTGATGGACAGGGAAAGGGGGAATGGATCAATGGACTGGGGTGGGAAGGGGGTGGGCACTACTATAAGCGCCACAGGAGAAGCACTGTCCTCAGAAAAGCAAGTGTGAACAAGAAGAAGGGAGCGTTCAGAGAACAGGCGAAGGGGACAGGGATTTGTTGATGGCTGATCATGAATTCCAGACAGCGCAGAGGAAGCGTTTCAGGAGAAAAGGAAAGGTGGGAGATGGGGTCCGAAATGTGACATACCGAACTGAATTGCATGGAGTGTGCAGGGATGAAGAAAGATCTTTGAGTTCAGAAAAAGGCATAAACAGGGATAAGTGGCACGAGGTGACCGGCTGGATGCGTTGGTCCCCAAGTCCCAAGCCTCAGGCCCCAGGCATCAGCGTGGCTGAGAATGTGCGCATGCGCATGGGAGGTCGTGGCAGGGAACTCCCCCCACCAGGTCCCAGGGCTCCTCTCCTCCTTCTTTTCAGCCTCGGGCGCGAGGCTGTGCTGGTTTCCTTCCTTCCACGTCAGCCTCCCGTCGGGGCTGTTTCCCGGCTGGACCGGTGTGAGGTTGACAGCGGGGGTCCCCACAGGCTCTGTTCTGAGCTGGGGCCCCTCTTTCACTCGCGCAGCTTTGGAAACAGCCGCGCGTGGGGCGGGTCCTTCTTCACGCAGCCACTGCGCTCCGCCTTCTTCAAATCCCTGGAAGTAGAGACGCGTTTAGGATTTACGGGTCTACCCAATGTGTGCCTGGACGGAGCTCGTCTTCCTAAACCATCACATTTCCCCGACGTCTTTATTTCTATTTCCTTTCCCTTGTATGGACCCCCTAACCAGTCATACCTGAAGCCGGACTTTTAAAAGCCAGTGTTTTAGTTTGGTGGTCACAGAGGGGAAAGGGGGGGGGGTGTTGAAGAGGGTAAAGGGGGTCAAATACCTGGTGATGGAAGGAGACTTGACTTTGGGTGGTGAGTATACAATGCAATATGCAGACGATGTTGTATAGAATTGACACTTGAAACATATAATCTTATTAAGCAGTGTCACCCCAATAAATTTAATAAAACCAAGTAAAATAAAGTAATAAATTCAAAAAAATTAAAACCACGGTTTTGCATTCCTTATTTTGAAGTTTTAAAGAGAATCTGCCAGCTGTCTTTCTTCTTTGTAGGCTGTTTTAAAAGAATCCCTCCTTTAACTGTAAGATTGGTAGCCTTCTGTGATAAAAGGGTTCTCTTGTCCTCTCCTAGGCCTTTTATTTTCCAACACAATTTTTCTGGGGACCTTCTCCCTGGGGACAGTGGTCTCTCCCCAGCCTTTCTCCAGCCCGGGTTTGTCTGGGCTCCTCTTGCTGACCGGCTTGGCACTGGCCCTCCAGAACCCCGCCTGTCTTTGAGCAATACCAAATGCAAAAATAAACTCCGAACAGAAGAGAGAAATGGGAAAGGGTGTTTGATTTACTCCCCACCCACGAATGAGCACCAACAGAAAGGCTCATTGCACAGGGCGCTGTGAGATAAAAATACAAGGGCGATTGGGACAGAGAGAAGAAACCCCTGTCGTGGTCTGGTTATTCTCTCTAGAGATGCGGTCTTTTCTAGTTATTGGTTGCAGCTCTGCCAACAGTCTTCCTGCCAGAGGTTCCAGGGCAGAATGAAACTAATCGCCAGTAAATGTTCATTAGCAGCTGCCATCGAGTTGGATGAAAGCAAGCAATTGCTGGGTTCTGGTTTTTAAATTTTCTTCCAACATAAGCGCACAGAATTTGGTCGTCCTCACCAGCAGGCAATTGGGCCTACACCCCGCTTCTTCTGGGCTCTTCAGTTCAGAGCGTGTTTTTTAAAGATCAGGGAGGACTACATCTCCCATGATGCACCGCGCATTAACTGCATCAGTGCTTTCTTAAGTGAACCAGGTCCCCTTCTTAATTACTATGACAATCCAACGCTTGAGGCACGTTGAAGAAAAGTCACCTATCTGCCTCTACGTGTATATGCACATGGTGTGTGTGTGTGTGTGTGTGTGTGTGTGTGTTCCAGAAAAGAAAAATCATCATTTGCTGTTTAAATCATTATGCTGTTCCTTTAAGAAAATAACCTAATTCTTACCATTTGCAGCAGCATGGATGGACCTGGAGACCATTATGTTAAGTGAAATAAACCAGGCAATGAAAGAAAAATACCACATGATCTCACTCATTTATGGAAAATAAAGAACATTATAACCTGATGAACCCAAAGATAGATACAGAGACAGTAAAGCACCGAACAGACTGTTAAATTACAGCGGGAAGGCAGGGGAGTATTGGGGAGGGGGTGAAAGAGATCAACCAAAGGACTTGTATGCAGGCATATAAGCACATGGACACAAGACACTGGGCGGGGGGGGGGGGGGGGGGGGGGGATGAGGGCACGCAACAGGGGGTAGGGGAGGCTGGGGGAAGGTCAATGAGAAAAAAAAGGAGATATATGTACTACTACATGTAATACTTTAAACAATAAAAAAATTAAAAAATAAAGAAAATAACCTGAGGAATAGGCATGAGAGCAGGTTAAAATTACAGGTTTTTAAATATATAAAAAGAAAATGGATATAACAAAAGTTAACAAAATAGAGATAAACAAAGTTTAAATTGTTTTAACCAACATTTATTGTCTACTAAATGTTGCAGGCATTTTATATACAAGAGCTTGTTTAATCTCTATAATAGCCCTCATTAGGTAGCCACTATTAAGCCCATCCTATCTAATAAAGATGGAATATGCTAATTGACTGTCATGCCTTCAGAAAGATGGCAGTGCCCACAGCCAACAAGGAGGGAATATGCTAATTGACTGCCACACCCTCAAAGATGGCGGTGCCCAGTCCCCTCAGCCCTGCTGGGGCAGCAGGCACATGGCCTGGGGGTGGGCCCGGCCACTCTGTGAGCCTGCCTCCAGAATCCTCCAGCCCCCTCAGCCCCCTGGCAACCCAGGGCCAGCCCAAGGCACAGGTAAGCCTTGGATGGTGGCTGCCCTGCTGCCCAGGGCTGCCCGAGGCTCAGGTAACCAGGGCCAGCCGAGGCTTGCACTGCCAGCAGTGGCAGCAGCAGAGGTGTGATGGGGTGTCACCTTCCCCTGATCACCGGGTCGCCTCCTGCCCCTGAGGGATCCCAGACTGTGAGAGGAGGCAGGCCAGGCTGAGAGACTCCCCCTCCAGTGCATGAATTTTCATGCACTGGGCCTCTAGTTTTATATATAAGTGAAACAACTTGCTGAAGGATATGCAATTAATAAGAGACAAAATAGAGGTTTAAACCCAACTCTATCTTACTCTAAAGTCTATATGTATGTCCCTACATCCTGGTGACTTTTAAAGAGATCATATGGCACATCTATAAGGTGAAAATGTCCTTTGCCCCTCAACCAACCAACAAGAAATTATTAAGTACTGAATGGGATAGAAGTTAATTCTCCTGAGTTACAGTTGAGTTACAGCTGAGTAACAGCTGGGAAGGTGGCTTGTTGGTTGCTATGCCAAGCTTGTTTCTCAGGTAGCAAGAGATGAAACTGCTGATGTTTTTCTTTCTTTTTTTCTTCTTTCTTTAAAATATATTTTATTGATTTTTTTACAGAGAGGAAGGGAGAGGGATAGAGAGTTAGAAACATTGATGAGAGAGAAACATCAATCCTGTACACTCCCTACTGGGGATGTGCCCGCAACCAAGGTACATGCCCTTGACCAGAATTGAACCTGCGACCCTTGAGTCTGCAGGCCGACACTCTATCCACTGAGCCAAACCGATTAGGGCACTGCTGATGTTTTTCTGAAGGAAGCAGAAAAGAACTGGGCATATCCTACACAAAGAACGAGCAGACGGGTTGTGCATCTGCTCTGATATAAATTGTCCTATTACCCGGAACTGCATTTCAGGCTCCCCTTAGAGGGCAATGCTAGTTAAGCTGTACTCTGGCTGGGACACACACATACTCCTCTTCACACTTCACCTGCCCCTCACCGATGCAAATCAGCAGCAGGCAGCAAAGCCTTCCAAGGGCAACCCTGCCCAGTGTCTGGGTTAGTTGTTCCTGTCTTCTCTCTGGCAGTTTGAAAGAGCCACTGCCACACTGGTCTAAGCAATGAGCTTTTCCCAGAGGGATCTTTCTTAGAATATTTTCTTTCTTGCAGACTCTCCTAGATTTAAAATACCCTCAAAACCAAACTACATATATAGATATAAATATAGGTATAAATAGATATAGTTATATATTATACTAGAGGCCCGGTGCATGAAATTCGTGCACGGAGGGGGGTGTCCCTCAGCCTAGCCTGCACCCTCTCCAATCTGGGACCCCTTGAGGGATGTCCAACTCACAATCCAGGACTGCTGGCTCCCAACTGCTCGCCTGCCTGCCTTCCTGATCGCCCCTAACCGCTTCTGCCTGCCAGCGTGATCACTCCCTAACCACTCTGTTGCCAGCCTGATTGATGCCTAACTGCTCCCCTGCCAGCCTGTTTGCCCCCAACTTCCCTCCTCTGCCGGCCTGGTCACCCCTAACTGCCCTCCCCTGCAGGGTTGATCACCTCCAACTGCCCTCCCTTGCAGGCCTGGTCCCTCTCAACTGCCCTCCCTTGCAGGCCTGGTGCCTCCCAACTGCCCTCCCCTGCTGGCCATCTTGTGGTGGCCATCTTGTGTCCACATGGGGGCAGGATCTTTGACCACATGGGGGCAGCCATATTGTGTGTTGGAGTGATGGTCAATCTGCATATTACTCTTTTATTAGATAGAATAGAGGCCTGGTGCAGGGGTGGGGGCCAGCTGGTTTGCCCTGAAGGGTGTCCTGGATCAGGATTGGGGTTCCCTTGGGGCATGGGATGGCCTGAGCAAGGGGCCTGTGGTGGTTTGCAGGCCAGCCACGCCCCCTGGCGACCCAAGCGGAGGCCCTGGTATCTGGAATTTATTTACCTTCTACAATTGAAACTTTGTAGCCTGGAGCGGAGCCAAGCCTTCTGCTTGCTCCATGGTGTGGGGGCAGCCATTTCTGTTGGGGTTAATTCACCTTCTATAATTGAAACTTTGTAGCCTGGAGTGGAGGCCTAGGCCGGCCAGGGCAGGTGGAAAGCTTGGCTTCCTCAGTTGCTGGGGGCAACCCTAGTCTGCTCTCTCCAGCTCCGTGCCTGGCGCCATTTCTGTTTGGATTTGTTTACCTTCTATAATTGAAACTTTGTAGCCTTGAGTGGAGGCTTAGGCCCAAGGGCCTGCAGAAAGCTTGGCTTCCTCGTTGCCAGGGAAACCCAAGCCTCCCTCCTGTTCTCTGTGGCTGTAGCCATCTTGGTTGGGTTTGTTTGCATACTCGCTCTGATTGGCTGGTGGGTGTGGCTGGTGGGCATGGCTTGTGGGTGTAGCGAAGGTATGGTCAATTTGCATATTACTCTTTTATTAGGTAGGATAATATATGTTAACATTAGTAAATATTGCTAATAATTATTAATTACAATATACTATATAGTAACACAATATATCATATTATATATTATGTTATAACTACATCCTATATAATAAAACCCTAATATGCAAATCATCCAAATGGTGAAACGACCGGTGGAACAACCAGTTGCTATGACGCACACTGACCACCAGAGGGCAGATGCTCAATGCAGGAGCTGTCCCCTGGTGGTCCGTGCACTCCCACAGGGGGAGCGCTGCTCAGCCAGAAGCCGGGCTCACAGTTGGCAAGCGCAGCGGTGGTGGCAGGAGCCTCTCCTACCTCCACTACAGGCAGGCAGTAAGGAGCGAGGGGTCCCAGACATCCCCCGAGGGGTCTCAGACTGTGAGAGGGCACAGGCCGGGTGAGGAACCCCCTCCCCCCATCCAGTGCACAAATTTTGTGCACCGGGACTCTAGTATTATATGTAACTATCTATATAACTATAGATAGATATAGAGAGGAATATATAGATATAGGTATAGGTATATTATATATATAACTTTATATATCCTCACTCCTTCATTATTTTCTTTTTTTTAATTTAATAAATCTTTATTGTTCAGATTATTACAATTGTTTCTCCTTTTTTCCCCCCATATCTCCCCTCCAACCAGTTCCCACCCCCCCTCTGCTCTTACCTCCCCCGCGCTGTCCTCATCCATAGGTGTATGATTTTTGTCCAGTCTCTTCCCATACCCCCCACACAGACACCCCTTTCCCCCTGAGAATTATCACTCCACTCCCATTCTATGCCCCTGATTCTATTATGTTCATCAGTTTATTCTGTTCCTCAGATTTTTAATTTACTTGACTTTTAGATTCACTTGTTGATAGATATGTATTTGTTGTTCATAATTTTTATCTTTACCTTTTTCTTCTTCTTCCTCTTTTTAAAGAATACCTTTCAGAATTTCATATAATACTGGTTTGGTGGTGATGAACTCCTTTAGCTTTTTCTTATCTGTGAAGCTCTTTATCTGCCCCTCAATTCTGAATGATAACTTTGCTGGGTAGAGTAGTCTTGGTTGTAGGTTCTTGCTATTCATCACTTTGAATATTTCTTGCCACTCCCATCTGGCCTTCATAGTTTCTGTTGAGAAATCAGCTGATAATCATATGGGTGCTCCCTTGTAGGTAACTAATTGTTTTTCTCTTGCTGCTATTAATATTCTCTCTTTGTCTTTTGCCCTTAGCATTTTAATTATGATGTGTCTTGGTGTGGTCCTCTTTGGATTCCTTTTGTTTGGGGTTCTGTGCACTTCCTGGACTTGTAAGTCTATTTCTTTCACTAGTTGGGGGAAGTTTTCAGTATTATTTCTTCAAATAGGTTTTCAGTGTCTTGCATTCTCTCTTCTTCTGGCACCCCCATAATTCTGATGTTGGTACGCTTGAAGTTGTCCCAGAGGCTTCTTACACTATCTTCAACTTTCTTAATTCTCTTCTCTTCTTGCTTCTCTGGAGGAGTGTCCTTTGCCTCTTTGTATTCCAAATCTTTGACTTGATTCTTGTGTTCCTCTAGTCTGCTGTTGAGTCTCTGTATAATATTTTTTATTTCAGTCAGTGTATGTTTAATTTCTAGTTGGTCCTTTTTCATATCTTTGAGGGTCTCATTAAATTTATCGGCCTTTTCCATGAAATTCTTGAAAAACCTTATAACCGTGGTTTTGAACTCTATGTCCATTTGTTTGTTCTCCTCCATTTCTTTCATTTGTGATCTGTTTCCTTGTCTCCTCATTTTCGCTGCTTCCCTGAGTTGGTAGGGTAGCTTTGTGTACTAGGTGTCCTATTGGTTCAACAGGTCAGCCTCCCAGTTACCTGAGGTGGACACTCTTGGTGCACCCCTTTGTGGACTGTGTGTACAGCCTTGTTGTAGTTAAGTCTTGATTGTTGTTGGTATCACTGGGAGGAATTCACCTCCAGGCCAATTGGCTGTGAGGACCTGCTGTGTCTATAATGGAAGAATTGCTGTGCTGGAGACACGTTTATGGGGCAGGACTTGTTCCAGTAGGGCTTTGGTGCTCACTGAGTCTGCCTCTTGAATGTGTCTCTTATGAGAGTGGTTGAAATCTGGTGTCGTCTCACACCGACCACTAGATACACTAGTGTCTGGATCTCCAATGGGGTGCAGGTCAGCTACTGTCTGAGGCCACCCAGCAGAAGCTACCACAAGAACTACAGTTTTCTCCTTTTTGCTTGGGCTTTGGCGGTTTTGGAGCAGTCTGACTGGAGCTGCAGTTTATTTGATTAAGCTTCCACAGAACAGGCCATTTATATGTAAAAGCCACTGTGTGGAGCCTGGGCGGGTTTGTAGAATGTGCGGAGCGGTGTCTCAGGGTGGGACAGGGTCTCAGAGCAGGGCGGGGGTCTCAGGGCGTCACTAGGCTAGGGCATGGCAAACAGTGATGGCTGCCGTCAGCCGTCTCTGCCTTTCCGCATTTCCAAGTCCCTGCGTCCCGCGCCCCAGCGCAGTAAACAATGATTGCTGGGCGCACCTCTGCAAAAAAGTCACTCTCACTTTCCGGCCCGATGGCCGAGAGTCCAGCTTCTCCCCGTAGGCATCTGGGTCCCCCACGTGTCCCCAGAAACTGGATTTCAGAGTGATCGGGAGCTTGTCTCCCTGTGGGTTGAAAAAAAGCCGTGCGCCCAGTCGCCCACCACCAGCCTGATTCACGCGCCTCCGTACCTCAGCTTTTCAGCGTTTGTGCTCCCTTCTCTTTCCTTCTTAGTTGTAAATCTTCCACTCAGCCAGCTTTCCCGTGGTTCTGGGTGGTAGACGTTTTGTCTTTTAGTTGTAGTTTTGAAATTGTTGTGCGAGGCGGCAGTTTAGTTGTTTAACTTTGCCGCCATCTTGGTTCCTCCCACTCCTTCATTATTTTCAATAATATAATTTAATGTGGAAATACTTCTCAGTTAGGATACATCTATATAACTGTACTATACCTATAACTCTATCTACATCTCTATACCTATATCTATATATTCCTCTCTCAAGAGGCAAGAGTCTCTCTCCTGCTGGGCCTCACTGACAAACACTTTGTCTTTATGCATTCTGGACATAAAGGATACTTTCCACCTAGACCCCATTGTTCTTTCTGGGCCCAGACAAGACTGTGGGGAACCCGAGCTATTGGGCTGTGCCAGGTGCCTTGCCATGGCCCCTCCCACTGAATGTCTTTGGGCAGCAACCCCAAATCTTATCCTGGTCCAAACAACAAGCCAAAAGCAGGGTGGTAACTCAGAGGCAGAGAAAACATACACCAAGATCTTAGAATTTCCCTGCTATTAACCGTATTTCCCAAAAGAAGCCACCAGAGCAATTAAAAATCAAACAAAAGAGAGGCCATGTACACAGAGACACCCCCACCTGAAGGTTCTGGAAAAGAGACCCCAAGAGGAAAATAAAATTTAGGAGGTTGTTGAACCCACTGTAGAGCTGATCCAGAATTTAAATTGATTCCATAATTTATTGCATTTTAATTAGCAATCACAAGAGACCAAGTATTGTTTACTCTCTTGTTAGGAGCTCAGGCTGGAAACAAATACCGGAGAGTCTTAATAAGGATGAGTTATATTTACTGTTTTCCATTTTACAGTCTTGTTATAATCATCACAAGAAGAGATTCATTTAGTGCTCATCTGTTCTTGGTATGACATTTGTTGACCACCAGGGTGACATAAAATCAGAACATACCCCATAAGCCGAGAAATAACCCCTCCCCCACCGCACCCTGTGCTTACTCCTTCGTTGTTTTCAATAATATAATTTAATGTGGAAATACTCTGCCTTAGATGACATGAGATCCCATGTGCCTTCGTCACCCAAAATGCATCTAAATGACTGCTGTTGGTTATTTATTTAGAGCAGAATAATGCTGCTACCAGCAGACAGCTGCATTTATATGCACAGCCAACACGGAAACATCAGCTGTGTCAGACGGCCTACAAGCCGTCTGTCTGCCGCAGGGCCCCTCATCTGATGGGCTATCACACTTGTTTTGTTTCATTCTATATTTTTGTTTGGGGGGTTCATAGAATATGAGTTCTTTTTAATGACATTTCCCCAGGGCCAGAGCTTTTGGAGTTTCCAAACAGCTCTTGCTACTATTTCTCAAGCAGGAAGAACCCTGAACTCCTGCTTGTGGGATGGGCTCGCTGGGACAATGCATTTCTTTGGGAGGGCTCTGGGCCCGGTTCCTCGCTGGGAACATTATAAAGTACTTTGTAAATACCACTGCGTATTATCGCAGTGATTCCATCGGTCATCCCAGCCTGGCACTTGGATTGGGCACCCCGGCAGGTAATTGAGCTCATTATCGTATTTCATTAAACCAAGAAGGAGGACTGATTCCAAAAGGCCACCCTCAGAAAAAGGATGTTTTGTGTAACCTGAATACACACAGCCTTTTGAGGCTTTTCATTCAAAATTGTCTTTTCCCCCCAAGAGTAGGTAAAATAGGTGCCATTGTTTATTTACTCCTTTTTCTTTTTTTAACCCAGTTTTTCTATCCAACCACAGAGGCACCAATCTGATGCTCAAGTTTTAATTAAACCTTGCTCTCTGTTAAAAAGCTCCTATTGTTCTTTTCATTTAAATAAGATCCTTCTTAGATCTTTAACAAGGCCACAAAGGAGTAATAAATCTAAGTAACTGTCCTTATTAAGAGGAGATTATTCTCCCGAGACTGTAACAGTCACTAAAGTAACTAAAACCACATCCAGGTAGCACTTGGAGCATCCTCCTCCCACCCCAATACAGAAATGTCTCGTTAGTCACTTCCTTTGTAGCTCAAATTAAATTAGATGGCATTCTGTTTATTTTTTCATACCTTTGCCAACAGAAGGAGATTCTCCCTTTGATGATATCAATCAGAAAACCTCAAGTTCAATCACACTAAGTTCATAGGATGGTGATGACTCCTCCTTCCTTCCTTCCTTCCTTCCTTCCTTCCTTCCTTCCTTCCTTCCTTCCTTCCTTCCCTCCTTCCTTTCCTTTCCTTCCTTCTTTCTTTCCTTCCTCAGCTGATACCTAACTTCCTGCTATGCCAGGCACTCTGCTAGGCATTAGTGGTTCAAAGGTGAAGGACATAGTCCCTTGGGTGGTATATTATCCATTCATCTAATATTTACTAAATATCTTCCATGTCAAGACACTATAGTAGGGGCTGAGTTTTTGCAGGGGGAAAAAGCCAGACACAGTCCCTGCCTTCTAAGAACTTGTAGACATGAACCCAGTAATTGCACAATTACTTAATTGCAACCACGGCAACAAGTTATGCAAGAGAAGAACAGGCTCACGATCGCCACACGAGCATGTTGCAGAGTCGGAAGCAGTCCTTCAGGGTTGCCCACGCAATCTGCTGTTACAGATGGCCAGACCTTCTTGCCCTGAGAACTGCCAGGAAGGCTTTCTCATTTCCCAAGCTCTTGTGTAGGCAGTGCTCCTGGTGTTTTCAGTTTTTATTGAAAATTCATATTCTAACCTAGCCTCCCTTGGTTAGAGAAAGCTAACTTAATATGTCTAGAATAGAGTTGTCAACAAAGAAAACGACAAAGCTCTATTTCAGTAGCATATACATGTACTAGTAGGCATGTATGTATGTGTACATGAGAGCCTGCCAAGACACAAATGCCCTGAGGAGCTTGAGGAGGAAGCTTTACATCCCAAAAAAAGGAGGAAATATTCATTGCCAGCCTTACTGGCCCAGTCCTTGTTTTCAGATTTGAGGACACAGCTTCCATCAGCTCAGCGGTTATGCACACTTCATGTGGAGGGTACTGTGATTTCTTGTTTAGGAATTGCTAATAAGAACTAATAAGCTTGTTGCCTCCAAAATTATTCTTGGCACACAAAAGAGAAGCAACCTAGAACTGTGCAGAGATGAAGATTGAAAGCTTGCCATTTGAAATGGAAAATAGCCATCATATGACAATAGAAAGAAAAAAAAAAGAGCTCTCTTTCACTCACCCAACAAGTCAAAAAGTTTTCTTGATGAGCAAGATCCACTATCCATCTGCTGGAAAGCCTTGATGTCTGGCTATCACTACCTCTATAGACGGTCCATGGGCTGGGCTGGCCTGTAGCCCTGCAGACTCTGAATGTTGAGCAGAACCATTTTTGGAAGTAGAGACTCATTAGCCAAGTTGTGAGACTGAAGGGTAAAAGCAATATGCCAGGGTATTCATTGACAATGACAAGTAACTATCATAGGGACCAAAATGCTCAAAAGTCTACATGATGAGCACAGCATTTTCTTGCAGGCGGACTCATGAGTTGTGATCAGAAAATTGCTTGCAGAGCAGAGAGAGGGTTATGGAATTAGAGCAAGAAGTGTTAGATGACTTGAATGGTCAGTGAAATCAAACTAACATAGACTGATGATTCCATCTGGCAAATGAAGCTCAACGTTTAGGATTCAACTGGCCTCCGCCCTCTGAGTCTATTTTCACATTACAGACCCATTTGCCAGTGGAGTCCAGTGACTCTGATTGTTGAGTTAGATCCCCTTTCACCTGGATGGATCTTCCCCAAGCAGCACTTGACTATTCACAATAAAGAAATCGAGAGAGCAGCCTCACGAGACCAAGGCATAACTTCTTTAGGGAAAAATCCTCATCTTATGTTTGAGCATATATGATGAACATTTATAATTAACTTAAGAATCAGTGATTATGTTCCAGAACTATGCCCTCTATAGGGCAAGATTCCTTTCCATGGCTTCCTATGGCCTCTGAAAACGTTGTGGAGTTTTTCTTAGAAGATACAAGATAATATAGTATTAGCTAATGGGAGGAAATAGAGGAAGAGGGGCCCTAAAATAGTTTAAATAAGTAAAAAGGAAGAAAGAAAGAAAGGAAGGAAGGAAGGAAGGAAGGAAGGAAGGAAGGAAGGAAGGAAGGAAGGAAGGAAGGAAGGAAGGAAGAAAATAGAAGGGCATTGAAGTCAAATGCACCATTTCATCACTTTGGGATCCAGCCCCAAACCCTTTGCCTTCAAGGTCCTTTGCTTGTGCCATCGGCACATGTAACTGATTCTCTTCTTTTCCAGGCTTCCAGGGCTGACTAGCTGCTGTTCTAGGAGACACATTCTTCCTTTACATATGACCCACCTTCCCTGCATTGCTAGCGGGCCTTTACACTGCTAGTTGGGGCTCTCCTTCAAGTGACTTTGCTTCTCTCTGATGCTGACCTTACTGTTTGGCTCTCAAAGGGCAATCTTATTTCCTGGTTCGTAGAGAAGCGGGGTCAGAGGACAATACCATATTGAAGTCCCAAGTACACAAATAAAGGCACTATCATCATAGTATATTTCCAACTATCAGCATGAACGGGGTTGGGATTTCTAGCACGTGTGTGAAAACACCTACACTCACATTTCCCCTTCTGTAGTCTGTGTTTTGAGACTATTTTGAGATCCTCTAATGAGAAAATTCTTTTGAATGAAGATGTGATTACCTAAAGCCGTGGTCGGCAAACTGCGGCTCGCGAGCCACATGCGGCTCTTTGGCCCCTTGAGTGTGGCTCTTCCACAAAATACCACGGTCTGGGCGAGTCTATTTTGAAGAAGTGGCGTTAGAAGAAGTTTAAGTTTAAAAAATTTGGCTCTCAAAAGAAATTTCAATCGTTGTAAGTGGATATTTGGCTCTATTGACTAATGAGTTTGCTGACCACTGACCTAAAGTAACAAAGGGAATTTTGCATTTTCTCTTAGCTTCATAGAGTGCATTATTAAAACATTGTCTAGGTCAACTTACTACAACCGAATTTTCAGTGACAGTAGTTGCCAGTGATGATCAGAAACTATCAAGTGCTTTAGGTCCAACCATATATTTCCAGTTAGAAAGAGAATGATGTTTTAAAGTTGAGATTTACCTACAGTTCAGGATGTTCTGTGCATATTCTGGGCAAATTTATGAGTTCCCAAGAAAGATGGGGTGGACTTGTCTTTCTAACACTTGCCTTTATAGAATTCTTGCAACATATGTTGTTGAACTTCTTGAATCATTAGATCTATTTCTTGACAAACAAAGAGGCTGTCCCCCTTTTGTCTCCTGTCCTAATACATAATGCTTTCCTGTGGCTCTGGGCAGGAGACAGGAAATTCAGGACTTCTGTATCAATAGGTCTCTATTTTAATGACTACAGATAGGTAAGAAAAATAGCCTGGTAGATGGGATTTAAAAGGTCTAGAAATAATTGAAGATGACCTTTTAGTTTTAAAATTGTCCCCAATGGCCCGGCTGGTGTGACTCAGTTGTTGAGCATCGACATATGAACCAGGAGGTCACAGTGTGATTCCGGGTCAGGATACATGCCCGGGTTGCAGTAGAGGGTGTGCAGGAGGCAGCCAATTGATGATCCTTTCTCATTATTGTTGTTTCTATCGCTCTCTCCCTCTCCCTTCCTCTCTGAAATCAATAAAAATCTGTTTGTCCTCAGTGGAAGTGGTTCCCCTAGTGTGTATGGCAGAGCTGCTGGTGCTCACCCAGACCCACAGGTGTGTATGCCATGTCAGGGCCTGGACCCTGAAAGGCTCAGCAACATCTTCAATGGTCCCTTGCTTTGCCTTCTCCATGCTTGGAGCAAAGACTTGGATACATCAGAGCCACACACCATATCAGGAGCGGGACCCCTGAACTCGGGACTTAGAGTCACCCAACCAGTGACACTCACATTGGACTTTATGTGAGTGAAGAACAGCTTGCTTTGTGATAAGCTCCTAAGAGTTCATAGTTGTCTGTGGGTAGCAGACGAGCCCAGTGAGTGAGATGCTACCAACCATCACGGGTTCCGTCCTTAGGCGTGTCCGTCCTCTTTGCTCTGATGTATGAACACAGGAGGCACCTTCCACCCAGGACATTTTTTTTTCTCTGGGACTCCAGCCAGCCCCCTACTTTCTAGCACATTTTTAATGATTTTCTTATGGAATAAATATTTCAGATGGATGAGCCCATCGGCTGTAATATTGCACCCCAAATGACCTGGGGTCTATTCAAGGGAGACTCTGCTTTGAGGCTGGGTCTGAGCCAAGCTTGAACCCAGGTGTAAACCAGTGCCTGGCACATATCAGGTTCTCTACAAACATTGATGGACCGTCCAGATCCTGAGGGACAAGCAGGAAACAAAGTCAAGAGCTGGGAGACAGCGGAAAGCGTCGTAGAGCAGGCAGGAGCAGTCTGAGAAAGGCGACTGGCAGAGCCCTGTGGCCACACGGACAGGGAATCTCAGGTGGTGCATTGAGCTGCCCAGAGGCACTTTTTAAAAAAATCTTTATTGTTGAAAGTATTACATATGTCTCCTTTCTTTCCCCATTGACCCCTTCTAGCCTGCACCCACCTCCACCCCAGGCACCCACCTCCACCCCACACTATTGTCTGTGTCCATGGGTTATGCAGATATGCATACACGTTCTTTGGTTGATCTCTTCCCTCCTTCCCAGCCACCCTCCCCTGCCTTCCCTCTGAGGTTCCACGGTCTGTTCCAATTTTTTTTTAAGTCCAGTTGTAGGTTCACAGCAAAATTAGGCAGAAAGTATGGACAGTTCCCAGATATCCCCCGCCCGCACACATGCATAACTCCCCCGTTATCAACATCCCCCACCAGAGTGATGCATTTGTTACAATCTAACCTAAACTGACATATCATTATCACCCAGAGTCCATAACAAACATTACTCTTACATTCTATAGGTTTTGACCAGGGGTCCTCAAACTTTTTAAACAGTGGGCCAGTTCACTGTCCCTCAGACCGTTGGAGGGCCGGACTATAGTTTAAAAAAAACTATGAACAAATTCCTATGCACACTGCACATATCTTATTTTGAAGTAAAAAAAACAAAACGGCAAAAACACCCGCATGTGGCCCGCGGGCCGTAGTTTGAGGACGCCTGGTTTTGACAATACATAATGGCATGTATCCACTATTATAGTATCAAACTGAATAGTTTTACTGCCCTAATCAGAGGTACATCTTTATGGTGGACACAAATAAACAACTTTGTCCACAGCTTTCCCTTAGGAGGCATTTTCCCAGCCCACAGCTGACAGACGCCACGAATTCTTCAGATATCCATATGGGAAAGGAAGGCCCATCTAGGATCCTGGCAGATGTGAATGGAGCCCGTGGCTCCATTCCCAGCATTCTCTGGAGTTTAGCTTGAGAAAATAATAAGAATCCTATAGGATCAGTGATCTCACTCATTTGGACTACAGTAAATCTCTTCTATATTACTGCTCAGCCTCTGAGAATATTATATTGGGCCGCATTTTATTAAAGAATGTCATGCATACCCAGAAGTCGCTATTTAATTTTTAGCTGCAAGATACAGTTTTGAAAAACTATTATCTAGAAAGTGCAATAATCAAACAATGTAATCAGGAATGTTAAACCTTCTTGGAATATTATTTTAAATGCTTGCCAGCTGGAAGCAAGAGTTGACAATGAAGTGTGTGACTTGGTCGGCTTTGCGATTTGTCAAAACATCTACACTTTCCAACAAGATACATTTGTTAAAATATGGTTTTTCTCTGTGTGATTGTTTTGAAATATCAAATATACAAAATCCTTAAACCAAGAAGATAGATTTGCATTTTCTATTCGTCCCAGCCTAAGATTTAGGATTAAATCACTTTAAGAGACACAATTGAATCCTTTCTCAGAGGAGTCAGACAGCCCACATATATCACCAATTGCCTTTCTGGCTGCTCTGTGAGATCAGACTCGTAAATTTTGTGACATGTGGAAAATATCAGAAAACCACAGCCTGCATTTTTTAAGAGAAAGCAGGACTCACATTGTCGTGAAACATCATTGGTAATTCACCCTTTCTTTTCATCACCCACCCACGAATCTCTACAGAGAGGGCCAGCCGGGTATTCAGCCCGTGGCTGGGAATCTGAGGAGTGACTCAGCTGTTTGGGACAATGTGCCACCCTCTCTGCCCAAAGGGGTCCAGCAGGGCTGTGGGTCCCCGTGCAGTACAGCAGGGAAGAGGTCCTTTCTTATGACCCTGAACTCTGGCACAAACAACTCCTCCTACCTGTATCCAGCTCATTGAATTTCCCATTCTGTTCCCACACACTTCCTGTCTACCCCTCTCTCAGCACTTGTTTCATTGTATGTAACTGACACTTCCGTCTTCACTATGGGGCATTGCACTTATGAAAGCCAACTAGGTTTCAGCCGGTTTCAGCCCGATCCCACAGGCCAGACCGAGGGACCCCACTGGTGCATGAATTCGTGCACCAGGCCTCTAGTTTATTTATAATAACCAGTATTTAGGATGGCTTGGAGATGCCTGGGTGGATAAAACTGAGCCAGGTTTGGTCTTTGGAGGCTAGCAGCCACGGTAGCTGAGGCCTTATTTCCTTAGAACGCCCTGAACGTGGCAGGTGGTTAGCAATGAATGGATGAATGTGCCACCTGCGGGGGAAGCCTGGGAAGAGAGCAGGGATTGATTGGTCTTAGCTCCTAACTTCTCTTCTTCACACCAGTTTCATGACCTAAGCTTTCTATGTCCCAGTTTCCTTGTCTATAAAATGGGAATGATAATGGTGCCTCCCTCATAAGATGCTGTGAATATTGAATGATTTGTACATGTAGTATACTTACTAGTAAAATGACAACTTGCAGTCAAGAAATCTAAGCTAACAAAGTGAGCTCTCAAACAATGTGAGAGCTCCTTATCAGTCAGAATAATGTCCCAACTCCACGGGACGCCTGCAATAGCCCAGGTCTCTCCTCCACGTGAGTACGTGAGGGTGATTGGATTTGCTTGGAGGGGTGACTTGCTGGGGGGTCTCAGGAATTCTGCTGAAGAGAGATGGGGACTTTTTTTTTTTCTGGAAATGGGCCTTCCTTAGCTGTTTGAATGACAGAATAGTAGGACTTCATGTCTGCTTGATGACAAGACCACCTTCACACTTCTCTCCAAAGCCATCTCTAGGGCTCCTTGAATGACCCTGGAGAGGATGGTCAGTAAAGTCTGGGCCTGGCCTTGGCTGGCACTTTAGGCTCTAATGTCCCTGTAAGTCCACAGACTCAAGAAGGACTGAAGGAAATGGGAATGACAACCCTGAAAGCACAGGCAGAAACTATCAAACCTCAGACATTTCTAGGCAAAAGGAAAATGGGGAAATGGGGGTGTTTGGAGGAAAGGGAGTGGACATGGGTTGGGGTGGATAGAGGTGAAAAGTTGCCCTAGACAGGAAGGCAGGTGTCTCCACCCTCAGACCTGTCTGGCCCTCTGAGCAGGGCCTGTGAACTGGGGAGCAACAGATCTGGGTGTCATCTTGGGGAGACAGGAAGTGGAGAATAAGAACAAGTTACCCTAGAGATGTTTACTCGGGAGACTCACCCAAAAGGAAGAGACCCTCAGTCACAAGGGAAGAGCTTCTATGATGTTGGCCCTGAGTCCACAGACCGGGGACCCAGGAGCAGGTCCCAACTCTCTGTCTACTTGTTTGGGGACTGTGAGTGGTCACTTAGCCTTGCTGAGCCCCACCCTCTCTTCCTGTAAGATGGAATTAATGTACTTCCCTCACAGAGCCATTGTCAGTCTCTAATGAAATAAGATTTATAATGTGTTCTGAGGGTTAGATTACTAGCAGGCATCCTATATAATAAAAGCCTAATATGCTAAGTGCCCGGTCATCCAGTTGTCTGTTCAACCAATCAAAGTGTAATATGCTAATGATATGCTAAGGCCGCTCAACCACTTGCTATGATGTGCACTGACCACCAGGGGGCAGACACTCTGACCGGTAGGTTAGCTTGCTGCTGGGGTTGGCTGGGGTCCGGCTGATCGGAACTGAGCCAGATGGGCCGTACACACCCTGGAGCCCTCCCGTGGTCCCTTCCTAGCTGGCCAACCTCCTGCATCCCTCCCCGGCCCCAATCCTGCACCAGTGGGGTCCCTCAGCCTGGCTGTGCCATCTCACAATCTGGGACCCCTCGGGGGATGTCGGAGAGCCAGTTTCAGCCCGATCCCACAGGCCAGACCGAGGGACCCCACTGGTGCATGAATTCGTGCACCAGGCCTCTAGTTTATTTATAATAACCAGTATTTAGGATGCCTTGGAGATGCCTGGGTGGATAAAACTGAGCCAGGTTTGGTCTTTGGAGGCTAGCAGCCACGGTAGCAATGGAGGCAAATTTCCACCAGCTTGGATGTCCTTTTCCAAACTGGCCCCTTTCCCTCCTCCTTCTTCCACAGCCTGGACAAGACTGGCAGTGTAGGGCCGTGGTTGAGGGTATAGGACCAGACTGTCTGCATTGGAACCCTATCTCTGTCATTGAGCAGCTTCATGGCCTTAGGCAAGATACTTAACCTTCCTATACCCCAGTTTCCTTGTCTATAAATTGGGGGATGATACTCGTGTCTACCTCATAGGATGCTGCGTACATTGAATGGTTTATTACATGTATTATATATAAAATGATAGCTAACAAAGTGAGCACTCAAAAATGTAATCTCCTTATCAGTCATGGTGATGTTATTCTAAACGGCCCAACTCCATTCACTTCCCTCATTCAGACCACACTGGGACCTTTCCACCCAGGCAGGCCAGCCAGGAAGCTGGAAGAAAACACATTAGAAATCTCCTAAAAAATGAACATTTCTTTCCACTCAGATACACTTAGAACCCACACTGGGGCTGTCCCCTTACCATCCAATCTGACTTCCTATAGAAGGAAGCACAGATCCCACGTCATCTCAGACCAGTGGGACCAGCTCTCTTCTCCTCCAGTGAACAGTCTTACACGTGAAGACTGGAAGGGACCCCAGAAGATCACTCAGGCTAGTGGGTTGGTTGGGGTTCCTGGGGAGAAAAATAATTGATGGAGGAAGTTCTGTTTTTCAGGGGTAAAGCCACTGTCTGCCTCCCAGGGCCAAATGCAGAGCAGAAAATGGACCCCCTGTGCTGCTTAGGGATGGATAGTACATTCCAACAGTCCCACCAACACCCATCGAGACCTACCGCAGTCCTACGCCAGCGAGAATCTCACCGGGTAGTAGAGGGAGGCACATGGGGAACAGATGATTGCAACAGGAAGTGGTCACCCCGTGTTGTGGGTACTCATGGGGTGCTATGGACGCCAAGCGCAAGGGCACGAGGACGGCCTGGGGTGTCTGCGGAAGGAGCTTGGAAGAGTTGGTGATGCCTGAGGTAAGTCTGGAAGGAGAAAAAGGAGTAAACTCAGGGAAGAGAAGTGGAGCGTTCATCCCATCAGAGGGAAGAGAATGAACAAGCAGGGGCTATGGTGCCAGATACAGGGCTGGAGAGACTGGGGCTGGGGATGCGGGGCCTCGTGTGCCACGGGAAGGACGGGGCTTGGAGAATCCGTAGGATTTTCAGCAGAGGAACTGAGCAACCAGATGTGCCATCTGGAGGAGCCCTTCAGGGGCGGGCTGGGTGGAGGGGAGAGTGCAGTGGGCAGGCCTGGAGGAGGTTGTCCTGTTAGCCCCCTTGAGGGCGTCTGATGTTTTTCCTTGGCTTCTTGGTGAACCACCCCAGAGACCTAGGGCACCACTGTCACAAAGACATCCCACACGTGGCCAACAAACCCCTCCATGTTAACGGGTCTTAATCACCCAGGTATTCCCCGCACCCAAACACAGCCCATGTCCTGCAGGAGAAATCCCATTGCTCTCCTGAAGCATGGAGCTCAGGCTGCAGAGAATGAACATAATTCTCTCCCCCTGGTCACAGTGTTTGCTTTAAGAATGGGCAAGCCATTCCATCCAGGCTGCTGACACCCAGGGCAGCATTTCCAGAGGCGAAGTGTGCAGATGTGAGGCTGGAACACGAGGGAAGGCAGCCCCAGACAAAGCTGGCCATGGAGAGTAGAAAACTTCAAGGCTCTGATGATGGGGTGAAACCAGATCAAACCAGGCCTGAAGTACACATCCCTCTCCCCAGAACAAACTTCTGAAGTTTTCAGTTATACAAGCCAATAACTTACCTTTGTTTATAAACTTTTTTGTCTTGGTCGCAAAAGCTCAGAGCTCTGGGGTTATAATAATCTAGGGCACAGTGGCCAGAACTGACAAGTTCTAAACATGTAAAAAAAAAATCATGAGGAGGCTTTCCTGACACCATTTTAGAAAACTGAAAAATTGCTTTAAAGTAAAAACCATTTTGTAAAGCCTTCTGCTAGATGGGACTTGCCTCTCAAACCCAACTTCAGCTCTGGGTCCCACTAACACAGTGGTGTGCTGCCACCTGCTGGTAACAAGGCAGAATGTGATCCGGAAAGTAAATTGTTAAGAATGGAAAAGGCCTTCAAGATCAGTGGGAAATAGAAAGTGGAAATTCATTCTGTGCTAATATGTATTTGTGATCTGTTTGAATCTGGGTTAGTATGTGTTATTTTTATAATAAGAAAAAAATACAGATATTTACTTTGGGAAATATTTACTATACTTTGCTGTTTTCACCAACACCTGCTGTCTCCTTGAAAAACAACAAATTACTACTCCCTTCCTTCACTCTCTCTAAAAATCAATGGGAACAATATCCTCACGTGAGGATTAACAACACAAAACAAACAAAAAAAAACCCTCCTTGTTTTCTCTTTTCCTGGACATCTGGAAACACACACTAACTCTAGCTTGTCCCTACTAATTGCACGAAGCAGCAGCCACTTCATTATTCCTGCTTCCAGGGCGGGCAGCCAGCCCATTTCCAGCCTGTTAGATCTTCCAGGCAGAAGTCAGACCCCAGTGCAGTGTCTCTCTGTTCAGGAAACACTTACCTAGCTCTCCAAGTATTCTCCTGAGAGTCTCTCTCTAGGTTTGAAGCACAGAGTAGCCAGGGACCCCTCCCACCAACTCTGGGAGAGATGGGCTCATTTTAAAAGTTCTATCTGCAAATCCCCTTTTCCTTCTCCAGTGGTTAAGGAATTCAAGAGTTGTCCTTGATACCACTTTGAAATCTCTGCACAGTGGCTCCTTTGGAATGTAACATCTATTATATTCATGTCTCGACCAAAACTAAGACAGTAAGAACCCCATCATAAATGCTGTTATAAATTCCCTCCTGACCTCCATTTGAGGTGGAGACTGCCAGGAGACTAGCAGCAGCCTCATCCCTCCAGTAGGTGGCACCTTAATCAGGGCTCTACCTGAGATCCATCTTGGTTCCCGTGATCTCCACCATCACATTCCCCGCAATCCCTCCCTCCACTACAGCTCCCCTTCAGCCTCCCTGGGCTTTGGCTTCAATTCTCCAGTAAGTCCTGAGACTCACAGAGGCCTTGAAACTGTCTAGCTCCTATAGACCACACCCTGCCTCAGAGATCTTTTCCTGTTACCCCCACTCCAACCCCCCCCCCCCCCCCCCGCCCACCGCTGCTGCAGCTGACTTGGCATCTCCCTCGTGGGCTTCCACAGCTGTCTTCTGCTCTGCATCAAAGCACCTGATGTGACCACACCCTCTGTACCAAGTTCGAGTTTTCCCGGTCCATTAGGACACAGCACCCTGGACTGTCAACTAATTTCATAGGAGTTCACCCTGTGGGCAAGCTAGCTTTTCCTGGCCCCTTCCTAGCTGGTCCTGGAGCCTGTCCCTCTCTTGAGGCAGTGTGGGGCTGCTCCCCTAGATCCCCAATACCTGTGCATTTATCGCCTGGAGCCTGCAAGCTCCAATAGGATCTGGGGCCACTCCAGCGCCGTGCCTTACCCTCCTTTCTCCAGCCTTTCCCCTCTGAGTGCACTAACTTTCCTCCGGTCTTCAAACAGATGGGTTCAAAGCTGTGGGAAACCAAGCTCACACCCGCCTCGGGGCCCTGCTGTTCCCTCTGCCTTCTGCACTCCAGCTCATGCCCAACCCCATCTTTCCATTTAGGTTGCAGCTCAAATGTCACATCCTCAGAGGAGCCTTCCCTGACTATTCCGTCTACACTGTCAACCGCTATCACACTCTGTGCTCCTCCCCTATTTTCTTCAAATACTCGGCACTCTCTGAAATTGTCTTACATCCATTTGACTTGTTTGTGTATTATCTAGACAGATAAACTGCATCTAGAATATAAGCTCCATGAGGACGGAGACCTCGTCTGTCTTGTTCTCTGCTGTATCCCCAACATCTAAAGCAGAGCATGGCGTTAGTCAATCAATATTTGTCAATGAATGAATGAGTGACCTGTGCCCCAGGCCACTGGGCCTGAGTGTCAATCCCCAGCACCTTCAATTCTGTTCATCTGCATAAAATATTGCCACATCATTTGAATCCACTTGCATTTCTTAGTCTCTGCTCTGTGCTTATTGCTATAAACTCCAGTTGCCCTTGGAAACCAACCTTCCTGCTATTTCAAGAGTCTTCAACTTGAACCCGCTCCGCTGCCAGCTGGTACCTGACATTTTTCTCTAGTCGTGTTCCACGAGGGGTGTCTGCTGCTGGGGTTGCTGAGGGCCACGGGCCCCGTGAAGGCCCCCAGGCCTTGCCACAGCTGCCATCCCCCTCAAATGTGCACCCACGTTGTGTGCGTCACCCTCCGCTGTGCCACAACTCTGGGCACTGCGGGCTCAGTGACACAGTCAGGCCCCTCTCCCCTGCCCTGTGCTAACCTGCTCTGCATGACCAGGATGTATTTCCCCTCTTGTCCATCTCTCATCCTCAGGTATCGGCATTAATGACTGCTGTGGACTGAATGTTTGCCCCCACCCTCCCCTCCAATTCATAGGTTGAAATCCTACCCCCAAGGTGATGGTATTAGTGGGTGGGGCCTTTAGAAGGTGGTTGGGTCATGACAGGGAGCAACCTCGTGAATGGGAGTAGTGCTCTTATTAAAGACTAGAGGCCCGATGCACGAAATTTATGCAAGAGTAGGCCTTCCTTCCCCTGGCTGCCGGCACCAGCTTCCCTCTGGCACCCAGGACCCGGGCTTCCCTCGCAGCCCTGGCTTCGTCCGGATGGACGTCTGGAAGGACATCTGGTTTAATTAGCATATTACCCTCTTATTATTATAGATTAGTGCTCTTATAAAAGTGCTCCGAGCAGAGAGCACTATAAAGCTCTATCCCACAGAGCACCAGGGCCCCTTCTGCCAAGGACACAACAAGAATCTGCAGCCTGAGGAGGGCTCTCACCCTGAACTCGGACTTCCAGCCTTCAGATGTGAGCAATTAATTTCTGTTTATAGGCCGCCCAGTCTGTGGTATTTGTTATAGCAGCTCGAATGAACTGAAACAGTGACCTGTGAAACTGCCCTGTGCTTGGAGCAGGAGACACCTGGCACGCTCACCTGCACGGGGGCTATTGCACCTTCACCTTGATCCTGAGCTCCTCTTGCTCAGCCTCCTCACTGCGCCTGCCTCCCGAGCCCCACTGCTGGCTGGGTCTACCAGGGCCCTAGGAATCTCTGGCTATGGGGTCTGGAATGCAGTGCACCTGGGTGCAAAACCTGGCTTCTCCGATCACTAGTGCTGTGTGACCTAGGGCAAGCAACGGAACCTCTCTGAGCCTTTTCCACCTCTTCTGTAAAATGAGGTTGATAACAGCATCTGCCCCATAGGGTAGCTGTGAGGCTCAAATGAGATGGGCAGTGCACATAAAGTACGGACTAAGGGGCCTGGCATGGAGTTAGCATTCCATAAATGGCTGTGGCTGCTGTCGTTAACCGCAGAAACCTAGGCTGCTCCCAACATTTCTCATCTCCAGGTAGCAGTTCCCTTTGAAGACAACTCCTTTTCCTCAGCTTTACACTCCCAGCCCCGAGGATGGTGCTGGATACACAGTAGGTGCTCAAAATGTTTGTTGAGTTGAAGGATTTGATAGCAGGAAGTCCCTTCTTCTCATTTAGACTTTACCTTTGTTAAGGATAAAAATTATATGTCGGTTTGGGGTTTTCTTTTACAGCATGACTTTTTTATATATTGTGGTAGAATATACATATAAAATTTACCATTTTAACCGTTTTTAATTGTACAGTCAGTGGCATTAATTACATACACATGGTCGTGCAAGCATGTGGTATTTTTTAAAAAATCCTAACAGCTGCCTGTAACCAGGAATAGAAACTGAATCTACCCAGACTTTGTGGATGTGAATTAAGAAATCCTCCACAGCGGGGTGCTCTCTTTCCGAGAGGGCCTGGGCCTGGCCCCCACCGCTCAGCACTGATCCTTGACACAGGAGGGGCTCCATAATGTGGAGAGAGCCACCAGCGGAAGTGGCAAGGTGGCAGGAAAACAGGACGGGTCCTTCAGACACGTTGCTTAGGGCCCAAAAGCCTTTTTGTTTCTTTGCTTCTTTAGTTTTTAACGAGTTGTTTTGAGGAAGTGGCAGTGTCACACACGAATCCGCATGTGGAGTGAAAATGAGAAGACCGGCGACTTGGGATGCGTTCTTGGTTGGCAGCACCTGCCTTTGCTGAGTCACAGCTGCCCCTGCGGACGGCATGGGTGCTCTCCAGGCCTCCGTGGTCCCTTCGGTTACTCCTCTGGTCCCTTCGGTTACTCCTCTGGTCCCTTCGGTTACTTCTCTGTTCCCTTCGGTTACTCCTCTGGCCCCTTCGGTTACTCCTCTGGCCCCTTCGGTTACTCCTCTGTTCCCTTCGGTCACTCCTCTGGCCCCTTCGGTTACTCCTCTGGTCCCTTCGGTTACTCCTCTGGTCCCTTCGGTTACTCCTCTGTTCCCTTCGGTTACTCCTCTGGCCCCTTCGGTTACTCCTCTGGCCCCTTCGGTTACTCCTCTGTTCCCTTCGGTCACTCCTCTGGCCCCTTCGGTTACTCCTCTGGTCCCTTCGGTTACTCCTCTGGTCCCTTCGGTTACTCCTCTGGCCCCTTCGGTTACTCCTCTGGCCCCTTCGGTTACTCCTCTGTTCCCTTCGGTTACTCCTCTGGCCCCTTCGGTTACTCCTCTGGTCCCTTCGTTACTCCTCTGGTCCCTTCGGTTACTCCTCTGGTCCCTTCGTTACTCCTCTGGTCCCTTCGGTTACTCCTCTGGCCCCTTCGGTTACTCCTCTGGTCCCTTCGGTTACTCCTCTGTTCCCTTCGGTTACTCCTCTGGCCCCTTCGGTTACTCCTCTGGCCCCTTCGGTTACTCCTCTGGTCCCTTCGCTTACTCCTCTGGTCCCTTCGGTTACTCCTCTGGCCCCTTCGGTTACTCCTCTGGTCCCTTCGCTTACTCCTCTGGTCCCTTCGCTTACTCCTCTGGTCCCTTCGTTACTCCTCTGGTCCCTTCGGTTACTCCTCTGGTCCCTTCGTTACTCCTCTGGTCCCTTCGGTTACTCCTCTGGCCCCTTCGGTTACTCCTCTGGTCCCTTCGCTTACTCCTCTGGTCCCTTCGCTTACTCCTCTGTTCCCTTCGGTTACTCCTCTGGTCCCTTCGTTACTCCTCTGGCCCCTTCGGTTACTCCTCTGGCCCCTTCGGTTACTCCTCTGGCCCCTTCGGTTACTCCTCTGGTCCCTTCTGTTACTCCTCTGGCCCCTTCGGTTACTCCTCTGGTCCCTTCTGTTACTCCTCTGGCCCCTTCGGTTACTCCTCTGTTCCCTTCGGTTACTCCTCTGGTCCCTTCAGTTACTCCTCTGCTCCCTTCGGTTACTCCTCTGGCCCCTTCGGTTACTCCTCTGGTCCCTTCGCTTACTCCTCTGGTCCCTTCGGTTACTCCTCTGTTCCCTTCGGTTACTCCTCTGGTCCCTTCGTTACTCCTCTGGCCCCTTCGGTTACTCCTCTGGCCCCTTCGGTTACTCCTCTGTTCCCTTCGGTCACTCCTCTGGCCCCTTCGGTTACTCCTCTGGTCCCTTCGGTTACTCCTCTGGTCCCTTCGGTTACTCCTCTGTTCCCTTCGGTTACTCCTCTGGCCCCTTCGGTTACTCCTCTGGCCCCTTCGGTTACTCCTCTGTTCCCTTCGGTCACTCCTCTGGCCCCTTCGGTTACTCCTCTGGTCCCTTCGGTTACTCCTCTGGCCCCTTCGGTTACTCCTCTGTTCCCTTCGGTTACTCCTCTGGCCCCTTCGGTTACTCCTCTGGCCCCTTCGGTTACTCCTCTGTTCCCTTCGGTCACTCCTCTGGCCCCTTCGGTTACTCCTCTGGCCCCTTCGGTTACTCCTCTGGTCCCTTCGGTTACTCCTCTGGCCCCTTCGGTTACTCCTCTGGCCCCTTCGGTTACTCCTCTGTTCCCTTCGGTTACTCCTCTGGCCCCTTCGGTTACTCCTCTGGCCCCTTCGGTTACTCCTCTGGTCCCTTCGTTACTCCTCTGGTCCCTTCGGTTACTCCTCTGGTCCCTTCGTTACTCCTCTGGTCCCTTCGGTTACTCCTCTGGCCCCTTCGGTTACTCCTCTGGTCCCTTCGGTTACTCCTCTGTTCCCTTCGGTTACTCCTCTGGCCCCTTCGGTTACTCCTCTGGCCCCTTCGGTTACTCCTCTGGTCCCTTCGCTTACTCCTCTGGTCCCTTCGGTTACTCCTCTGGCCCCTTCGGTTACTCCTCTGGTCCCTTCGCTTACTCCTCTGGTCCCTTCGCTTACTCCTCTGGTCCCTTCGTTACTCCTCTGGTCCCTTCGGTTACTCCTCTGGTCCCTTCGTTACTCCTCTGGTCCCTTCGGTTACTCCTCTGGCCCCTTCGGTTACTCCTCTGGTCCCTTCGCTTACTCCTCTGGTCCCTTCGCTTACTCCTCTGTTCCCTTCGGTTACTCCTCTGGTCCCTTCGTTACTCCTCTGGCCCCTTCGGTTACTCCTCTGGCCCCTTCGGTTACTCCTCTGGCCCCTTCGGTTACTCCTCTGGTCCCTTCTGTTACTCCTCTGGCCCCTTCGGTTACTCCTCTGGTCCCTTCTGTTACTCCTCTGGCCCCTTCGGTTACTCCTCTGTTCCCTTCGGTTACTCCTCTGGTCCCTTCAGTTACTCCTCTGCTCCCTTCGGTTACTCCTCTGGCCCCTTCGGTTATTCCTCTGGTCCCTTCGCTTACTCCTCTGGTCCCTTCGGTTACTCCTCTGTTCCCTTCGGTTACTCCTCTGGTCCCTTCGTTACTCCTCTGGCCCCTTCGGTTACTCCTCTGTTCCCTTCGGTTACTCCTCTGGCCCCTTCGGTTACTCCTCTGGCCCCTTCGGTTACTCCTCTGGTCCCTTCGCTTACTCCTCTGGTCCCTTCGCTTACTCCTCTGGTCCCTTCGTTACTCCTCTGGTCCCTTCGGTTACTCCTCTGGTCCCTTCGTTACTCCTCTGGTCCCTTCGGTTACTCCTCTGGCCCCTTCGGTTACTCCTCTGGTCCCTTCGCTTACTCCTCTGGTCCCTTCGGTTACTCCTCTGTTCCCTTCGGTTACTCCTCTGGTCCCTTCGTTACTCCTCTGGCCCCTTCGGTTACTCCTCTGGCCCCTTCGGTTACTCCTCTGGTCCCTTCTGTTACTCCTCTGGTCCCTTCGGTTACTCCTCTGGCCCCTTCGGTTACTCCTCTGGCCCCTTCGGTTACTCCTCTGGTCCCTTCTGTGACTCCTCTGGTCCCTTCGGTTACTCCTCTGCTCCCTTCGGTTACTCCTCTGGCCCCTTCGGTTACTCCTCAGGTCCCTTCGGTTACTCCTCTGTTCCCTTCGGTTACTCCTCTGGCCGCTTCGGTTACTCCTCTGGTCCCTTCGGTTACTCCTCTGGTCCCTTCTGTTACTCCTCTGGCCCCTTCGGTTACTCCTCTGGTCCCTTCGGTTACTCCTCTGGCCCCTTCGGTTACTCCTCTGGTCCCTTCGGTTACTCCTCTGGCCCCTTCGGTTACTCCTCTGGTCCCTTCTGTTACTCCTCTGGCCCCTTCGGTTACTCCTCTGCTCCCTTCGGTTACTCCTCTGGCCCCTTCGGTTACTCCTCTGGTCCCTTCGGTTACTCCTCTGGCCCCTTCGGTTACTCCTCTGGCCCCTTCGGTTACTCCTCTGGTCCCTTCTGTTACTCCTCTGGTCCCTTCGCTTACTCCTCTGGTCCCTTCGGTTACTCCTCTGGTCCCTTCGCTTACTCCTCTGGTCCCTTTGCTTACTCCTCTGGTCCCTTCGGTTACTCCTCTGGCCCCTTCGGTTACTCCTCTGGCCCCTTCGGTTACTCCTCTGGTCCCTTCGCTTACTCCTCTGGTCCCTTCGCTTACTCCTCTGGTCCCTTCGTTACTCCTCTGGCCCCTTCGGTTACTCCTCTGGTCCCTTCGGTTACTCCTCTGGTCCCTTCGGTTACTCCTCTGGCCCCTTCGGTTACTCCTCTGGCCCTTCGGTTACTCCTCTGGTCCCTTCGCTTACTCCTCTGGTCCCTTCGCTTACTCCTCTGGTCCCTTCGTTACTCCTCTGTTCCCTTCGGTTACTCCTCTGGTCCCTTCGGTTACTCCTCTGGTCCCTTCGCTTACTCCTCTGGTCCCTTCGGTTACTCCTCTGGCCCCTTCGGTTACTCCTCTGGTCCCTTCGCTTACTCTTCTGGTCCCTTCGGTTACTCCTCTGGCCCCTTCGGTTACTCCTCTGGTTCCTTCGTTACTCCTCTGGCCCCTTCGGTTACTCCTCTGGCTCCTTCGGTTACTCCTCTGGTCCCTTCGCTTACTCCTCTGGTCCCTTCGTTACTCCTCTGGTCCCTTCGTTACTCCTCTGGCCCCTTCGGTTACTCCTCTGGCCCCTTCGGTTACTCCTCTGGTCCCTTCGGTTACTCCTCTGGTCCCTTCGGTTACTCCTCTGGCCCCTTCGGTTACTCCTCTGGTCCCTTCGGTTACTCCTCTGGTCCCTTCGCTTACTCCTCTGGTCCCTTCGGTTACTCCTCTGACCCCTTCGGTTACTCCTCTGGTCCCTTCAGTTAGTCCTCTGGTCCCTTAGGCATCGGAGGTTTCGTGTCCTCATCTCCAAGAGGGGAGAGATGGCAGTGTGTCCACGGGGCCTGTGAAGAGCATTGCTAAGTAACACATATGAAGGTGTGTAAGAAAATGTAAAGCTATTGTACAGACGTTAACCCCTGGTCACAGGCCTGCCGCTCCCAGCCCTCTGTGCTTGCGTCGAGGATGTATGGAGTCGCCTGCGGTTTGGCATCTCCAGGTTTCATACATCGAATACTTGTCTGGAAAGACAGCAGCACCTGGAAAAGCGAAGGCACAGCTGACAGGTACCCCCAGCCCCTGCCGGTCATCTTAGGGCCATTGCAACGGCCCTGCCTGGGCGGGACCCAGTCAAGAGCCAGTCGCCCAGGCCCAGGCCTGCTCTCCAGCATCTTCCATCTGAGAGCCCTCGACACACTGGACAGCAGCCGACGGGCCTGCGACTCCACGTTGCAGCCAGAGCAGAAATGTGTGGCATTTGCCACCTGGTAAAACCAGCTCCCAGAGCACCCCTCTGCTTCCTCTCCCTCGGCGCTGGGGCGTGGCTGTGGGATAACATTTCCGCCTCAGCGCCTGGAGGAAACAAGGGCTCTTGAAAGCCCTTTCAGTCTTTCTTACAAACTCCTTTCTCACAGTTCACCTCAAAACTCAGGTCAACTGTGTTTCATTCGTAGCATCTTGATTCTAAAAACGAGTTCAAGACAGGCAGTAAATAGAAAGGTAAGTCAGGTGACACGGTTTTGAAATGAAACAAGTTTGCACCGTAACTGGTTCCAGATTGCCTTACAGTCTTGCCTGGCAGGTAGAGATTTAGCCCCGATAGCGAACCAGATGTCACACTTGCTCTTCTAAGACATTTGCTTTTATCTCCAGCAGTTCCTGATGGAATAGATACAAAGAAAAGACAAGAGCCTTGTTGAAGCAGGGAGCAGCGTGTTTGCATCCTGACACCGGAGAGGATCTGATCACCGGAGCCCTTCCAATCTAGGTCTTAACAGCTTTCGAAAATCAAACAGAACCAAACAATGTGAAACCAGAGCACAGAGGCGCCATCGCACGTTCTGCATTCCGTTGGCGTAAGGAGACAAAGTGTGTCCACGATAGGAAATCCACCTGCAACGAGAGGGGCTTTGGCTCTTCTAGAAGAAAACTAGGCCTCCCACACGTGGCTAGTTTTTTTTTGTGTGTGTGTGGGTTTTTTTGTTTTGTTTTTTATAGAAAACAACCAGTCACTTGACCATGTTTCATTGTAGCCAAGAGCCCAGAAACTCCTCTGAGGCTTGTCTTAGCCGGAGCGGCGGCCTCCTCCCCTCCAGCCCTGGGCCTCTTCTGAACCTTCCTTCCCTCCTTCTCCCCACGCACAGCACTGCTCAGACTTTCTGAGTCAGCAAACGTAAGTGATCAGACTCATTGGTAAGTCCTGCAACCCCACTGCAAATAGTGTAAGAAAAAACGGCACAGTCCTCAGAACCCCAACGGCTCTGACCCAAGCACCTCTCTCCAGACTTCTGTCAGCTCCCAGGAATCCGCTCCCAAGCCCTGGTCCCAGTGTCTCTTCGCTCATAATCCCAAAGCCTGCTGCTCCCGCGTGGCTCTCATGTCCATCCTGCTCCAGGCAGCTCTGCCCAGGTAGGAGGGTCTCATCCTGGAGTCCGTGCAGGGCTGGTAGCATGGGCCACGGGCTGGCCAGGTGCTCAGGAGGAATCTGCCAGGCTACATGACTTGGCTTTGATTGGCGGCTGCAGCGGGGGCGGGGGAGGTGCTGTGGAGAGTGACTCCGGGAGAAAGGCATGATTTATGAGGAAATAGGAGATTGCATGTTGAACCGAGAGGCTGTAGTGGGGAGGGGCTGTGTTAGTGTCCTATTACTGAGATAACAAATTACTGCAAACTTAGTGGCTTAAAACAACACAAATATTTTGTTGTCTTACTGTTCTGTCGTTAAGAAATCTGATGGGTCTCACTGGGCTGAGGTTAAGGAATCAGCAGGGCCTTTCTGGGGAGAATCTGTTCCTTGGCCTGTTGAGGCTGCCAGGGTGTTCTTGACTGTAGCACCTTCCTCCATGTCCAAAGCCAGTGATACCGCCCTTCTCAATCCCTCTGCTGTCGTCACAACTCACACTGACCACTAGGGAAGGTTTCTCCACTTTATTTTGGTAATCCTCACTTGAGGATTTTTCCCCACTGATTTTTTAGAGGGAGTGGAAGGGAGGGAGGAGGGGAGAGAAACACCCATGCAAGAGAGTCACATCGATTGGTTGCCTCGCACTCCCCCTCCTCCACCTCCCCCCCCCCCCCGCCCCACAACTGGACCAGGGAGTGAACCTGCAACCCAGGTATATGCCCTTGAACCTGCAACCCAGGTAATACACCCTTGACGGGGAATGGAATCCGAGACCGGTCCACAGGGCAACACTCTAACCATTGAGCCACACCAGCGAGGGCAGAGAGGCTCTCCACTTTATAGGACATGCAATTACATTGGGCCCAGCGAGATAATTCAGGATAATTTCCCCATCTCATGGATCCTAACTTTAATCATATCTGCACAGTTCCTTGTAATGGGTTGAATTGTGTTCCTTCCGCCCCAAATTCATATGTCAAAGTCCTAAACATAGACATCTTTGGGAGGGCCATTATTCTCCTTACCACAGGTTTGACCAGTGAATCCCAGTCAATTGCTATTTGTTTGACTTTGCCTTGGGACTGTGCCCCACGGCTCGTATACTGTAAGTGAAGTAATGGACTGGACCACAGGCTTGTTGCTCACAAACACCCCGAAAGCAAGAGGGCAGACTCAAAACAATCTGTCTTTGCGCGGGAAACATGGTCCAGCTTTCAAAGCTCCACATATTCGAGAATCTATTCCAGTGTTTCTCAAAGTATGGTCCCTGAGCACCAGAGTTAGCATTCTGGGATGCTTATGGAAACTCCCAGTCTTACTGAGTCAGTCTTTCAACAAGGACCTTTAATAAGTTTTATGCACGCATGGCTGGGGGCTCCTGATCCAGAGTCGCTGGACTCTTCCCCTGTCTCACGTGCCCTTCTCCTCGTCCACTTCTCTCGAGGCATTGTTCATACATGGTACCTATAAGCCAAATAAATTGCTCCCCTATCTCTATTCCCCTGGCACTTTATGCAGCCCCTCAGACTACAGCTTTGTTTTACAGATGTTTGCTGTGGATCTGCTGGATTATGTTCCATTCGTCTTTTCCCCTGAGTGACTATACAATTTCTCCATTTCCACACTGGGAGATGTGTAACTGACCATGTTTCCCGCTCCCTAAGGCACTAGAGTCAAATTCACAGCTCAAGTATCACAATTGGAAAGGCCGCCATTGGCTGTGTATCCATGTCCTCTTTCCCCCCTGGACGCTACCTGTTTTAATTTATGTCCTCCTTGCTGCAGAATATTAAAAACCTATATCTGACCATTTTATTTTATATGTTTCTGCTACAAGCTGCCTCAGATCCTTTCTGGAACAAGGTGAGAGAGATAAATTATTCATCTCAGTATTCCTTCCACCCAGGACAGTGTCTGGCAGGTAGAAAATACTCAGTAACCGTTTCCTAAATTTAATCAAAGAAAGAAAGTTATGTGGGTTCTGTGACAGCTATTTTACTTGTCGCTTAGAAGACTTTTGGTTACGTCTGATTTTGATCACAGTGTTCAAGAGCTAAAACTTCTAGAAGAATGCATGATGGGTAAGTGCCTGTTCTTATACAAAATTCACTTGATTTCAGCAACCTAATCATCTTTATTCTTCTCCTCGATCCATGGACAAGCCATCTTAGGGACACAGGCTACTCATGAACTCTGTAATCTGTGATCAATCTTAAAAGATGGTGAACAGGTAGATTTCTGCTGGGAATTGAGAAGGGGAACAGGGTGAGCAGGGAGAGCAGTGTTAAATCTGACTGTGCCAGGACGGAGCCCAGGAGGAACACAGGGTCTGAGGAAGGGACGTGAAAGCGCAGGGGTGGATGCCAGACTCTGTCTCCTGAAGACGCACCACTGTGATGGCACCACGTGCTGTTGGAGAGATGTGTGTTCAAGCACATGGTTAAAGATGTCAACATCAAATCGCTGCAAAATAAAATACAAAAACTTAAGAGAAAATCTAGAGAAAGGAAAAAAATCACTTTTTATACTCATTTTTCTTCA
The DNA here is from genome assembly GCF_951640355.1 of Cnephaeus nilssonii. Lineage (NCBI taxonomy): Eukaryota > Metazoa > Chordata > Mammalia > Chiroptera > Vespertilionidae > Cnephaeus > Cnephaeus nilssonii. The sequence goes on from NC_137078.1 coordinate 35,198,106, forward strand.
ATTTACATCTCATATTTCTTCAAGAAAAACCATCTTTTCTATCTTTGTGTATTACATCTGAAGAAATAACAGCAGCACCCAAGTCTCTTTAAATTGGAGATTTTTTCCTAGGAAACACATGAGCAAGTGTAGTCTTGACTTTCAGTTGTCACCTCAACTTTCTAAACAAGTCCCTCACACTATTTTGAAAGCATCATTCAATTGAAATTTTTTTCCTTTGCAGAAAAATAAAAGGATGCTAACCTACCAGTTGTTACACGTAACCAACTACATGTAAAGCCACATGCCTAATTTAAATTTGTTTCCAACATCTTTGTTTCAATCAAAAACATCAATACAGTATGTTTTCCCCATGAAAACCTGGAGAATATGAGATAATTCTTCGAACAACATAAAAAAAGGGTGTTGATGTTAAATAGATTAAGATGGAAAGTTTGTAGGAATGAGTTTGGTCACATTGTTACCTTGTGATATATGATGTGACAAAAATCCTGGTCTGTTATAATAAAATATGGCTCTTTTCCAAAAAAATGAAATTAATAGAGGAACTGATATCATAGTTTGGAATATCTGGAATGTTTATGTTGTCCTGGGTCAGTGAGCTCAGGACTGGCTGAGAGTTTGGTCTGGGCCTCAAAGGGTTAAGTGTTAATGGCAGGACAGTCACCAATCAGCTGAGGCCTGGAGGCCTGGTTAAGCAGTGATCTGAGGATCAACTGGCAGACTATGTGAGAATGAGACCGGGGTCAGAGGTTATGTGCCAGCCGCTCTGTGAGGGAGGCCACCTGGTCAGCGGCAGCTGAGCTGAGAGTCAGGCGAGTCTCTAATCTGTCATCCCCAGTCCTAGCCCATGGACCCATACACTCTGACTTGTAGGCCGTGCCTGCCCACATCTGAACCCATGATCACACATATATACAGGCAAGCAGTGCATTCAACGGGACCCAGTGCAGGGTATGAGATTAGCCTGGCTGCTCTAAGCCTGAGTGAGGGTGGAGGCAGCCTGGAATCTCCCTGTGCTCCCTATGCTGTCTCAGCTTTCTTTGAACCTGTCTGCAATCCCCCAAGTCTCATAACTGCTTCTGTTCCCTCTATAACACTCTGGTGTCCCTTCTGGGACCTCACCTCCTTTAATGGAAATCCTGACACCTTGTCAGAGGTTGGCCAGCCCCAACCCAGAGCCTGCAAGCTGACTTGTTGAAAAACAGACACACCATCTCCCGCCCGGCATTCCTACTAGGGGCCTGTGTGGTTCATCCTCTCTCCAGCCCTAGTGCCTAATAACTTCCTTTCCATGCTGCCTTAAGCCTCGCAACTACTCCTGTTGTGATGTCAAAGTCATCTACACTAATAAAAGAGAAAAATGCTAATTGACCGTACCTTCGCTACACCCACAGCCAATCAGAGCGAGTATGCAAATTAACCCAACAAAGATGGCGGTTAATTTGCATACGCTGAGAGAGGGAGGAGTGAAGACTGAAGACAGCATAGAAGGAAGAGGGAGGGAAAGCGGAAAGCAAGGCGGCTGCCAGAGGGAAAGCACGGGCGGGGTGGGCGGCAGCAGCGGAGGGGCGCACAGCAGCAGTGGCGGCGTGCGGCGGCAGGTGGGGCGGGGTGGGGTGGGCGGCCCCGGAGGCCACTTGCAGGAATCTTCCTGCAAACAGGCCCCTAGTAATAAATAATACAAGCTACCATGTCTTAAACTTTTTCCATGTGCCAGGCAGTGTGCTCAGAACTTTATATACATTATCTTGGTTCATCCTCACAACAACAGGATGAGGTAGGTACACTGTATTAATTTTACAGCTAAATAAACTAAGGCTCAACGAAGTTCAGTAGCTTGCTCAAGAGAACAAAAGTCCTAAGTGAGAGAGCCACGACTGAAATCCGGGACTGAAAAAGGCCAGGATCACAGTTTCTGCCTCTTTATCCCTTACAATGAATTAGAAACAGCGAGACCATAGACGCAGTCTGGAATCTGCACGCTGTTTCATTGAAATTGTTGTAGATGTCCATGTACCACTCCAAGGACCTGCAGCCCTACCTCTTCCTCCAGCCACCGAAGAAGCGACAAGTTCTGTGCGGGCTTTAATCAGCTTCACGCACCAGCAGCCTGGCAGTGCCTGGCTTCAGCCCGCACCTCATCCTCTCACTTTCTGCGTTATGGCTTCTCTGCTATTAAGCCATGGGACAGCATGGCACAGCATTCCCACATGGACAGCCCAAAGGGCAGAAGACTTAACACCTAGGCCACTCTTGACTAGGGGCAGATAAGCACTGATAAATAAATGTTCCCTGCTTCATCCCCCATGGATGTTCTGAAATACATTTCATATGGATCCTTAGGAAGTTCCTCAGGGTCAAACCCTAGATGCCCATCGATTCAACAACACATCCTTACCCTGGTTTTCCTTAGTCTCTGTTGCTTTTCCATCACTCCTGCCCCGTGGGACCACATTCCCAAGACAAACTACTTCTGTCTCAAGCACTGCTTTTAGGGGAACCCAGATAGGTGGACAGAGAAGTGCTCATTTCTCAAGAAAGCCAGTCCATTCATTCACATATTACTCTCTGCTACTGACCACAGTGATTTTTCTCTCAATTGCTGTTCATTTGTTTTCATCCTGGGGGCATGATGGGATCCCGAATCTCCTTCCTTTTCAGAAGTCACTACTGACTGAATTGTCCTGAAGAGATTAGGAGGAAGATCTGACCATGGCAGAGCTCAGCCAACATCCCTGAGCCAAAGCCATAGTAAGGCGGGGCGGGGGGGTTCCCATAAGGCAGATGAAGAATGTGAATGTAGACAGAAGATAAAAGCCTTTCCTGCTACAATGATAAAGTCATTATTCTGGGAAGAAGATTCTCTCAGAACCAACATACAAAGATCATACAATTGCAGGCATCTAGGTTGGGGCTGCAAGTCTACCTATCTCTCCTACCCACCGGGCTTCTCCCTGTAGCGGTCAAGGTTCAGACTCCTTGTTTCCTTAGTCCATTGTCCTTTTAATCAGTGTTGCCTCTTCTCCCCACATACATTCACAATGGGGAGGCCAGTGCCATCACTGTCAGCCGGAAGATGTGCCAAGGGAAACCAGAAAGATGAAATAAGTAAAGAGAGTCCCCCTTGCAGCCACACGCAGCCTCTCATCCCAGCAGCAGAGGCATGTGGGGGGCATCCCTGAGTGCCCTGCTTGAATTCCTTCCATCTGCTTGAGCACAGGCAAAACTGAGGAGTGTGCCTGCCTCGTTTCCAGCCCTGAAATAAAATTTATTCATTTTCCCAGATGTTTATTTAGAGCTGATTTTATATGGAGACTTTCTGCTAAGATAAGCTTTAACCTTTCAATTATTTTCATTCTGGTGACCCTTATTTGCTTTTAGATGCAATGATTTATTCTCATATTCTGAGAAACCTCAACTTTAATAAAAGCATGGTACCTATAATAAATCACACAGAGAAATGGCACTTTGTTTTACTAAACCTAGTAACAATATAATACAAGGGTGAGGAATCGTTTTTCTGCCAAGGGCCTTTTGGATATTTATAACATCATTTACGGGCCATACAAAATTATCAACTTAAAAATCAGCCTGCTGTATTTGGTCAAACATTTAATTAACTCACCCCTAATGCCTTGTCAGGGCCAGACCAAATTATTTCATGGGCCTTATATGGCTCACAGGCCAGACACTTCCCACCCCTGATAACAATTGCCTACAAATAACCTAAACCGCTATAGCAATAATCTCAATAGCCATTACCCTGTAGGCTGTGTCCCAGGGCTGTAGACCTCTAGGGCATATGGAGCTATTACAAGAGATTAAATATATTTGATGCTCTCTCTCTTTTGTATGTCAAGCATAATTTGTGGTCTAAATACCTATAGCACACATATGTATGACTTTTTCAAAGTGTTTGTACATGCTGCTGTGATAAAATGCAAACCCATAGATTTACTTTATCTCAACAAATATAGTGGTGAGGCTAGATAGTTTTCAAAAAATATTTTTAATTTTAAATTGAGGTCCCAGTTTCCCAAAATATCAGGGTAACCAATGTCATGGAAAGAAGTCTTAAGATAGGAGTCAGTAAAGACTCAGGCCCATCTTCTAGCTCAATCATTGATCAAAATTTTAAAAATGTGTTGTCTCCCAAAGATTTTGATTCAAAAGTCATAGATAGATCCAGATTCTATATTTAAAATAGCTACTTCTGGTATAAAACTACCTTTGAAATGATCTACAAACTAATAAATGTGGGTTAAATTCTTTTGAAGTTGTACACTGCTATGAAAATAGAAAATGTTATTACTAATAAGTAATAAGAAAATTACTAAAGTAATAAGTAAAAATCTCATGAAACTGCCCTCGCTGGTTTGGCTCAGTGGATAGAGTATCAGCCTGTGGACTGAAGGGTCCTGGGTTTGATTCCAGTCAAGGGCACATGCCTGGGTTGCGGGCTCAATCCCTAGTAGGGGGCGTGGAGGAGGCAGCCGATCAATAATTATCTCTCATCATTGATGTTTCTCTCTCTCTCCCTCTCCCGTCTTCACTGAAATCAATAAAAATAGATTAAATAAATAAATATCTCATGAAACTAATATTTAAGGGCTTGTTTTCCAGCAAAAGACCCTGTAGGATCCTGACCAGTAGGATGCATCTGAGATAAGTATTTCAGCACACCAGTCCCATGTTCTTTGTCCATGGGTGTAGAAAGCAGGGGAAAAAATGGCTATGTTTGAATCAAGCAAAAGAAACAGGAATAGAACTACACCAAAGCATATCATAATCAAATTTCTATAAACCAGTGATAAAGAGACAATATTAAAAGTAGCCAGAGATGTAGAGTGGGAAGGGGGAGGGGATAGAAAAACAAACTAGATATAAATGAACAAAAATAAGAATTATTGCAGACTTCTCATCAGAAGCAATGCAAGCCAGAAGACAATGAAGCAACAATTTAATGTTCTAAAACAAAAAAACTATCAACCTAGTACTTTATTTTTTATTTCAAGAAAAATGATTTTAAATATATAATGTTACATGCAATAAATATTAATATTTTAAGAAAAACTATCTTAAATATACTAATACATGCAATAACCTAGTACTTTATACACAGAAAGAATATCTTTCAAAAATGAAGGGGGGGGGGACTTTTTTTCAGATAAATGAAGCTACTAGAACTAATTAAGTGAGTTTAGCATGGTTGTAGGAAACAAAGACACATAAATCAATTACTTTTCTCTATATTAGCAAAAAGCTATCAAAAATTGAAATAAACAAAACAATATTATTTAGAATGCCATCAAAAGGATGAAATAGTTAGAAATAAATGTAACATACTACATGCAAGATGAAGTCAATAAAAACTATAGATTATTGTTGAGTTAAATTAAAAAACACCTAAATAAATGGAGAAATATACTATATCAATGGATTAATAGATATTATACATCCTTCCCAAATTTTAATCTATAAATTTAATGCAAATCTCATTCAAAGTACCATTATCTTCTTTTGTAGAAAGTGGCAAACTGATTCTTAAACTCATGGAATGGAAAGATAAGTCATAGGCTGAGAGAAGTATTTGAAAAACATATGTCCAACAAAGAAATATCTATTTTACATAACGAACTTTCACAGTAGTATCTTAGTTTCTTTGAACTGCCGTAACAAAATACCATAAATTAGGTGGCTTAAATAACAGGAATTTATTTCCTCGAATTTAGAGGCTGGAAGTCAAAGACCCAAGTGCAAGCACAGTTGGGTTTTGGTGAGGGTGCTTATCCTGCCTTGCAGATGGTAGTCTCACTGTTTTCACATGACAGAGAGATGCTAAGCTTCCTGGTGTATCTCTTTATAAGGGCACTAATTCCATCATGAGGGCCCCACTTCAATGACCTCTTCTAAACCTAATTACCTTCCAAAGGCCCATATCCAAAAACCATCACATTGGGGGTTAAGGTTTCAACATATGAATTTGGGGGTGGGGGGCACCATTCAGTCCATATCAAATAGGAAGACAACCCAATTAAAAATGAGGAAAAGATTTGAACAGTCGCTCCAGCAATAAGATTCAGAGATGGCAAATGAGGACCTGAGAGATGTTCTGCATCATATTAAGACTAACACAAGACACAACTATATACTCACTACAATGGCTATAATTTAAAAAAAAAAAAAAATAAGACAATACCAAGTATTTGGAAGATGTGGAGAAACTGGAACCCTCATACATTACTGGTAGAAATGTAAAATGACACAGCCAATTTGGAAAACAGTTTGACAATTTCTCAAAACGTTAAGCATCAACTTACCATATGGACCAGCAGTTTCACTTCTAGATATTTACCAAAGAGAAATGAAAGCATATGCCCACCCAAAGGCTTGTGCATGAATGTTCCGAGCAGCATTATTCATATTAGCCAAAAAAATAGAAACAACCAAATGTTCATAAACATGTGAATGGATAAACAAATTGTGGCATATTCATATATTTAAATACTACTTAGCAGTAACTGGGAGCCAGCTACTGATAAATGCAAAAATACGAGTGAAATGTCAAAAGCATTATGTTAAGTGAAAGAAATCAGACATAACAGACAAGATATGAATAATCCTAATTAAATGAAATTGTCAAAAGGGACATTCGGATAGAAAGCTGTTGCCAGGGGGGTGTTGACAGGCTTTTCTGGGATGATGACACTCTTCTATACCATGATTGTGGTAATTACATGACTATATACATTTGTGAGACATTATCAAATTACACAGTTAAATTAGTAAGTTTTATTATATGTAAATTATACATCAGTACATTTAATAAAGGAGGAGAAGGACGGGGAGGAGCAGGAACACCATCACCGCCACTACCACCACCAAGGAGGAGAGTTACCCTTGAGTTCAAGACTTTCTATAAATGAATAGAAATCAAGACAGTGTGGTATTATTGAAAAGACAGACCTAGAGATCAATGAAACAGATTGTCTGGCTACTAGAAACTCATTCCCACAGGGCCTATGGAAGGTGGTGATACATGTTATGGACTACTGAGGACTGTGCTCATTTATTTTCTCTTTTTAAAATGGGGATTAGAAGACCTAACCATCATACCACCAACAAAAACAAAGGTCAACACAATCTTCTTGACTAGAAGGATGGACAGATGATAGTGACTATCTAGTTTACTACCTAGGAATCCTGCATATCCACAACTGTTAGGGTATAGGTATATGATGTCTAGGACCTCTCTGAGAATGGAAGTCAATTCACAGGAATTCAGAGCTAAGAATATGAGGGAGGAATAGAGTCTCTTCTGTCATATTGGTCATATTGGGCTCCTAGATCTAGCTATACCTGAAACTATCTGCTTGGTCTTCCTGATTATTTGAACTAATAAATTCCCTTTCTTTCTAAACAGGTTTGAGTTGGGCTCCTTGTAACAGAGAGTCTGAATAATGTCTGTATACTAGAGAAACACTGACTTATGCACATACTTAAGTGGGTGCACCCAGGCAGATCTTTTAAAAGCTCTTTCTCATCTCTTCAGTAGAAGTAATTGTATTGGAACAATCGTTTCTGAGAAGAGTTGACAAAAGTGAGGCACCACAGTGACCTCAATAGGTGATGAGGGAGAGGCACAGCAAGGGACCCCAGCCTCTGCCTCAATTAAACCAGAAGTAACCCCTCCTTTTTTTTTTTTTTTTTACTGATAAATCTTTATTGTTCAGATTATTACAGTTGTTTCTCGTTTTTCCCCCCATAGCTCCCCTCCACCCGGTTCCCACCTCACCCTCTGCCCTTACTGCCCCCCTACTGTCGTCATCCATAGGTGTACAATTTTAGTCCAGTCTCTTCCCACACCCCCCACACCTCTTTCCCCTGAGAATTGTCAGTCCACTCCCTTTCTATGCCCCTGATCCAGTTTATTCTGTTCATCAGACTTTTTATTCACTTGATTTTTAGATTCACTTGTTGATAGATATGTATTTGTTGTCACTTTGTTGTTCATAGTTTTTGTCTTTACCTTTTTCTTCTTCTTCCTCTTAAAGAATACCTTCAGCATTTCATATAATACTGGTTTGGTGATGATGAATTCCTTTAGCTTTTTCTTATCTGTGAAGCTCTTTATCTGACCTTCAATTCTGAATGATAGCTTTGCTGGGTAGAATAATCTTGGTTGTAGGTTCTTGATATTCATCACTTTGAATATTTCTTGCCACTCCCGTCTGGCCTGCATAGTTTCTGTTGAGAAATCAGCTGACAGTCATATGGGTACTCCCTTGTAGGTAACTAACTGTTTTTCTCTTGCTGCTTTTAATATTCTCTCTTTGTCTTTTGCCCTTGGCATTTTAATTATGATGTGTCTTGGTGTGGTCCTCTTTGCATTCCTTTTGTTTGGGGTTCTCTGAGCTTCCTGGACTTGTAAGTCTATTTCTTTCACCCAGTGGGGGAAGTTTTCTGTCATTATTTCTTCAAATAGTTTTTCAACATCTTGCTTTCTCTCTTCTTCTGGCACCCCCATAATTTGGATGTTGGTATGCTTGAAGTTGTCCCAGAGGCTCCTTACACTATCTTCATATTTTTGGATTCTTTTTTCTTTTTTCTTTTCCGGTTGGGTGTTTTTTGCTTCTTTGTATTTCAAATCTTTGACTTGATTCTTGTGATCCTCTAGTCTGCCGTTGGAGCTCTGTATATTATTTTTTATTTCAGTCAGTGTATGCTTAATTTCAAGTTGGTCCTTTTCATAACCTCGAGGGTCTCACTAAATTTATCGGAAGTTTCTAGAAAATTCTTGAGTAACCTTATAACCATGGTTTTGAACTCTATATCCAGTAGTTTGCTTTTCTCCATTTCTTTAATTTGTGATCTGTTTCTTTGTCTCTGCATTTTGGCTGCTTCCCTGTGTTGATAGAGTGGCTTTGTGTGCTAGGTGTCCTATAGGGCCCAGTGGCTCAGCCTCCCTAATTACCTGAGGTGGACACTCTTGGTGCACCCCTTTGTGGGCTGTGTGTACAGTCTTATTGTAGTTAAGCCTTGATTGTTGTTGGTATCACTGGGAGGAATTGACCTCCAGGCCAATTGGCTGTGATCAGTTGTGTCTATGATGGGAGAACACCCTTATGGGGCAAGACTTGCTTCAGTGGGGCTTTGGCACTCACTGAGTCTGCCCCCTGAGTGTGTCTCTTATGGATCTGAAGAGTTGTAGTCTGGATGGTCTCTCTCTGACCACTGGGTACATTGGCTCTTGGATCTCCAAGAGCCCACAGCAGGAGCTACAGAGAGATCTGCAGATTCCTTTTCTTTGTTTGGGGTTTGAAGGTGCCCAGATGAGGCCCAGCTGTGAAGCAATGCAAGCTGCTGTCGAGCCTTGGGTCTTTTTTTGGAGGCTCTGGGGCTCTTTGACCCAGCTGCAGTACATTAGGTTTCAGATTGGAAAGGGCCAGGCCATTCATATGCAAAAGCCTCTGTGCACAAATTGGGTGGGGCGGGGGGTCTCAGGGAATCACCAGGGTGGAGCAAACAGCAGTGGCTGAATGTCAGCCCTGCCTGGAAGAGTCCTGTGTCTCTGTGTCCCACGGCACCATGCAGGAACAATGATCGCTGCAAGCACGTCTGAGAGAAAGCCACCCTCAAGTTCTGCCCGATGCCAGACAGTCCAGTTTCTCCCCATATGAGTCTGGGTTCCCAGAGTCCCGCCCAGAACTAGAGTTCAGAGCAGTCAGGAGCTTGTGTCTCCCTCCCGATTGAAAAAGCCAACAGCGTACTCAGTTTCCAGCCCTTTCTGCACACACACGTCTCTGTACCTCTGCACTTCACTTCTGCACCTCCGCTCCTCCTCCGAGTCTCAGTGTGCTTTTCTCTTTCCTTCTAGTTGTAGAATTTCCACTCAGCCAGCCTTCCCGTGGTTCTGGATGATACCCGTTTTGTCTTTTAGTTGTAGTTTTGAAGTGGTTGTGCGAGGCAGCAAGTTCAGGTGTTTACCTATGCTGCCATCTTGGTTTCTCCTCCCCTCCTTTTAAAAATCTGTTTTAGACATTAGAATTACACATAGAGTTTGATTTGGGGGGAAAAAATCCTTTATTAAAAAAACAAAAACAAACACACACACACACACACACACACACACAAAAAAAAAAAAAAAAAAACACCTTTGTGATCTCTTCTGGGTCCAAAACTTGTAATATTCTCTGTTGATTTGTGAGAAGCAGTGTAGCATTGGGCATTGTATTACAGCACATCAGACTGCCTGGTGTCTGAATCCAGCTCCACTTTTTATTAATAGTGTAACTTTGGGCAAGTTTCTTTGTTGCTTGGTTTCTTCACCAGTAAAATAAGAGAATGATAGTATCTACTTCAATAGGTAGTTATGAGGATTAATTGATAATGTATGTGAAACCCTTCCAACAGTGCCTGACACCTGGTACATGCTCAACAACTGCTAGTTATAGTGAGATTGATGATGATGATGATGATGCTGATGCTGATGCTGATGATGACGATGATGATGATAGGTCTATAAGATCTCAGTGAATCTGGTTTGCCTTTGTGAATTTCCCCAAGGAGTGAGCTGGAAAAAAAAATAGCAACCTAAATCAGGTCACCACCTTGTTCCCTGTAATTGTGTCAATAGTTTAGGGGTAGTGAAAACTTTGATCCCTGTTCTTTGTTTTCTGAATATAATTATCTTTTCAACTAATGACTATCCCAAATTTTTTGTGTGTGGTTTATATTAATAGTACATATGCAGTGATTAACATTTGAAAAATTAATTTAAAAAATAAAATATGAAAGCACTGGTAATCTTACTACCAAAATATAAATGCTATTAACATTTTGATTCTTGCATATTTCAACTTAGAGTGGACTTTCTGGACTTTCTTTTACACCATTTAAAAAGAATATATAAACACACACACAAAACTTTATCTGTGTATATGTATGTTTTTGTGTGTATAGTTTTATGTCCTTTTTTTCTCAAATAAGGTTATATTGTAAGTAACATTCCATGACATTGGATAGTCTTTGAAAATAACATTTATATGGCTTCTTAATAATTTATCACATGGCTCTAACCATGAATTATTTGACAAGTTTTCTATAATTGGACCTTTTAGTCACTTTTAGTTTAGAGCTAGTATAAATAATGCTATATAAACATACTTGGATATTAATTTGAAACATATCTGATTAGGGTACTATACTTGGAGAAATTTATGAATTACCAATATATGATCATTTATAAGGCTTCTGATATGTAGCTATATAATAAAAGCCTAAGTGACCATTGTGGTGGAACAACCAGATGACTGGTCACTATGATGTGCACTGACCACCAGGGCGGAAATGCTCAATGCAGGAACTGCCCCCTGGTGGTCAGTGCACTTCCACAGGGGGAGCACTGCTCAGTCAGAATCCAGGCTCACGGCTGGCGAGCACAGCGGTGGTGGCAAGAAACTCTCCCACCTCTGCAGCAGTGCTAAAGAGCAGCCAGCCAAGCAGTAAGGAGCAAGTAGGTGGGTGGTAAGGAGCAAGGGGTCCCGGACTGCAGGAGGGATGTCTGCCTGCCGGCTTAGGCCCGATCCTCAGGGAGCGGGCCTAAGCCGGCAGGCAGACATCCCCCAAGGGGTCTCAGACTGCGAGAGGGCACAGGCCGGGCTGAGGGACCCCACCAGTGCACGAATTTCATGCACCAGGCCTCTAGTTAAAAAATAGTCTTCCAGAAAGTTTGCACCAACTTACACATTGACCAGCACTGTGGTGAATATCTGTAAACAGTAATTATTAGAAACTAGAGGCCCAGTGCACGAAATTCATGCACGGGGGAGGGGGTGGTATGTCCCTCAGCCCAGCCTGCACCCTCTCCAATCTGAGACCCCTAGAGAAATGTCCAACTGCTCATTTAGGCCCGATCCCGGTAGAATCGGGCCTAAACGGGCAGTCGGACATCCCTCCCACAATCCAAGACTGCTGGCTCCAAACTGCTCACCTGCCTGCCTTCCTGATTGCCCCTAACTGCTTCTGCCTGCCAGCCTGATCACCCCCTAACCACTCCCCTGCCAGCCTGATTGATGCCTAACTGCTCCCCTGCCAGCCTGATTGCCCCTAACTGCCCTCCCCTGCAGGCCTGGTCACCCCTAACTGCCCTCCCCTGCAGGCCTGGTCACTCCTAACTGCCCTCCCCTGCAGGCTTGATCACCCCCAGCTACCCTCCCTTGCAGGCCTGGTCCCTCCCACTGCCCTCCCCTGTTGGCCATCTTGTGGTGGCCATCTTGTGTCCACATGGGGGCAGCCATCTTTGACCACATGGGGGCAGCCATCTTGTGTGTTGGAGTGATGGTCAATTTGCATATTACTATTTTATTAGATAGGATAGAAGCCTGGTGCATGGGTGGGGGCCGGCTGGTTTGCCCTGAAGGGTATCCCGGATCAGGGTGTGGTTTCCCTTGGGGTGTGGGGCAGCCTGGGCAAGGGGCCTGTGGTGGTTTGCAGACTGGCCACGCGCCCCGGCGACCCAAGCAGAGGCCCTGGTATCTGGGATTTATTTATCTTTTATAATTGAAACTTTGTAGCCTTGAGCGGAGCCAAGCCTCCTGCTTGCTCCGTGGCCACAGCCATTTTTGTTGGGATTTATTTATCTTCTATAATTGAAACTTTGTAGCCTTGAGCGGAGGCCAAAGCAGGCCAAGGCTGCGGAAGCTTGGCTTCCTCCATTGCCGGGGGCAACTCAAGCCTCCTGCTTGCTCCGTGGCCACAGCCATCTTGGTTGGGTTAATTTGCATACTCGCTCCTGATTGACTGGTGGGCGTGGCTTGTGGGTGTAGCAGAGTGGTGGTTAATTTGCATATTACTCTTTTATTAGATAGAATTATAAATGCTGAGTTTCACTGTAGGAACTACATTGTGGAAACAAATTGTTGAATGTATTTCCCTTGTTTGAGAAATTAAACTGAATTTAAAGTTTACGAAACAAGGTTTTTAGGGCTTAATACAGATCACATATTTCTTTCTGGAGCCCTTAAAGTTTACAAAGTTTGTTTTAAAAATCATTCCTATTGGACCATAAAATGAGAAGTCCATCATATCACACAGTGATTCGGAGTCTTTTTAAGCCATAGTATTTACTAACTAGGAAATAAAGAAGTCATTATTAGTATTATTATCATCATCATTTTGATTACAACTTATTTCTCAGACCTTTTCATGCCATGTTTCATGAAGAACCAACATCCCATCACTTAATTAAAGTCTGGTTAAAGGGATTCTCCATATCACACTAATGCTGACTTCACTCTGGTCCTTGAACAATTAATGTTCTCTGGTTTAGATCAGTTGGCCTGTGGTTCATTAAACATGAATATTTGAATTTAAATGTGAAAGACAATATGAAAATATTCCTTACACGTCTTTCATTCAAGCCCTGGCAACTTTAAGTAAGAAAATGTTCCAGGGGCAATGATGTGACTGGAATATGGAGCTGTGAAAAGCAAGATGGCATCATCTGGAATTTAAAATAGTTTTCTTTAAAGGCCTCATAACGTCACCTCCCTAGAGCCTGGCTGTGTCCTGACTGACATTCTGCTTCTCCATGAGACCTGATTGTGCAGCTGATGTGATAGTTTCCTGGCCTCCTTTCTCTGAGTGTGTCTTGTGAGCATTAACTGCGGTTGTAACCTGAAAGAAACTAACAGAGAAGTGGATCTTGTCCAAATCTCAGCAGGACAAACAGACCACTAATAATCTGGACTCTATTATTTCAACCCCACAGCCTGCCATCCTTCCTCATCCTTCTTGCTAGTCAGGTTGTTCTTTCCACCATTCTCTGGACCCCCTTGATCTTCTGTGCCTAGATCAGCTGTGTTCCCGAGAAGAGTCTTCTCCTCTGTGCAGCCTGATAAATTATACTCATCCAATCAGATTTCCCCACACATCTCCAATAATAAATACTAAGGCCAAGATTCCTTCTTTATTAGGTTCTATTGGTTATAAGGAATACAGCCTTCAAATTACTTTAAGTAACAAGGGTTTGTGATTAACATGTCTATTACGTGGGGGTCATAGACAGGTCAAGAATCTCATGGAAACCAAGGAGCAGCTCCTATTCAAGATCCAGGACAGGCCTAGAATCCAAGTGGTCTTGTTCCCTCTTCAGTTACAAAAGTCAAAGGTCTCCATTCTGGTGCTCTGTTGTTATGGTGACTCCTACTCTCACTGGCCCTGTGTATCTTTGTGTGCTAGTTCATTTCTCTTCCCTGGTTCTCTGCGCCTACTCCTGTCTCTGTGCTTCCCCATTCTAACTTACTTGAAGTAGTTTCCTGGGTGGGGCTTTTCAAACAAGACGATCTCACAGGTGTGGATCCGTCCTCTGGAAGACTACGTTGGGCGGCTTCCCCAGCCTGGCTCCCGTGGCCACCTTTCTTTCAACCCCAGCCTACGCCTCTGCAGTTTTCCTTAAAAAAGGAAAAAGGACAAGTTGAGCATTTTGCCAGATATCTCTGATACACCAAATTCCTAACTTTGACCTTAAGAATATTACTTTTGTGGGTAAAAGATTTAGGACCATAGTTCTAATTTGCTTCATATGTTGTAAAAGAGAGGATTTATAGGCATCCTCTAAGCACTGTGCTGGAGCCATATCAGAGAAATGTTTTTGGAAATTCATTTTACCTATTCCTAGAACAATAAGTTGCCACCCAATGTCCACTCATTCCCTAGCCTGTAAATGAGGCTTGTCCACTTACACAGGAAGTACATGCAAAGCAGCCTTAGGCTATGACTCCAGTATCAGCTCTCTACCCACTCGTAGCCCATGAGTGCCTTCAATACCAAATCCCTTGGCTTCATTTTTTAGCTCCTTCTGTCGGCCTCTAGCCATTCTCCTCCTTCCCAGGATCCACTCTGCTCAGCATCTGCCCACTGGAGTAAGAGTACCTCTCTGCCATTCATGATTTACCAGCATCCCTTTCTCTATCCAGCCCCTACTGCATCCCTTCCTTCCCCTCAACCCTCAGGAGAGGAGATTTGTAATTCAAGACAAAGTGAGGGATCGCCTTTAATGAGCTTATAGCTAAAAAAACAGAATATTCTACTTACCTCAGAGATTTGTTTTGAGGACCAAATGAGATAGCTTAAGTAAAGTGCTTTGAATAGCACCAACACTCATTATTACATCTTGGTGTTTGGAGTCCTCTTAGCCATTTCCTCAGTTGCTCATCCTTTCACAGTAGGATCTGCTCCATGGCACAGTCCAATTTATGCAGAACAATTATATTCCCAAGTGATGAGGGTCAAGCATTTCAAGTAGAAAAAGCATAGACAACTGCTGGTAGTATTTAGTATTTATTGAGAGCTTATTAAATATCAGAATCTAGTGCTTTGCAATTTTTACCTAACTTTTCCTCATAAAGTAAGTTCCATCACCATCCCCACTGTACTCATGAGGAAACTAAGGCACAGAGAGGTTTAAGAAATTTACCCAAGGTCATAAGTATTGAAGTCAGTATTCAAAATACATAGTCTTTTCTAGAGTCTGAACTTTCTGCCATTAAACCACACGGTCTCCTGTTTAATAAGGAAATGGCCTTGGTAATCATCTTGCCTCTACCCCTCATTTTACAGGTGAGAAACTGAGTTATTTCCCTAGGATTACAAGTCTTATTAGAGGCACAAAAAGGACTAGAACCCAAAACTGGTTTCATTTCAGTGATTTTCTGGCTACTCCACTTCATGGTAATGTTTTGCTAGACTAATTTTTATTAGCATCTACAGAAATACTATCTTCAGATTCATTTCGCTTCGAGGGATAAGTTCTTCTTCCCACTTTTCAAAGTAAGCTTCCATATTCTGACATTGTTTCCAAACTTGGAGATATTGGATAACTTCGTAGGAATTAGTTTCTCAACATGTTATATGTAGTGGTTGAGTTAGATGAGTGGTTTCTAGATTTTGGATTTCAAGGAACAACAAAATTTCAAAAAACATAGGGACCAGGATAGAATTGCCATTAAAATTATTTTTATTGATTCTTTGATATTATAGAGAGAGGAAGGGAGAGAGAGAGAAACATCAAGTTATTATTCTACTCATTAAAACATTCATTGGTTGATTCTTGTATATGCCCTTACCAGGGATTAAACATGCAACATTGGCATATCGGGACAATACTCTAACCAACTGACTACCCAGCCAGGGTTCCATTTTATTTTTACAGGCAAGGATTTAAAAAACCCAAGATTTTTCACATTTGTACCAAAGATAAAAAACAAACTACCACCTAAAATACTATTATTATTCGGTAAAATAAAGAATAGTTCAACCCAAAACTAGGAAGACCATCTTAGAATGCAGAGTCATTTAAAATGAGTAACTAATTGTATGGAAGGACTCCATACAGTGGGCCTGAGTGTTTTCTTTTCATCACAGACCCATGACAATTTAATCGTGGATCAGCATTTGAGAATTTGAGTTAGATAACCTTTGAAGTTCTCTCTAGCTTTTAAACCCTGTGATTTTAAGTATCATTTCTCCCTTTACTATATTTTAGAGGTTTCTATCACTTAGGTCTTTATATATTAATCCTTCTTAAGCTTGTCCTTAAAAGCTTTGTTACAGTGTGTGTGGAATGACTATTAAAGATCTTACAACCAGAATGGAAAAGCAGAGACATATAATTATCCATTCCTCATCTTAACACCCTTCAAGTCTTGCAGTTTCCCTCTCTCCCACCCCTGGGAAGTAGGACATTGATTCTTAACACTGACCTCTCCCTATTCTCCAAGCTCCTTTAGGCCAAAAGAGTCAGGTTCAAGCTGTAGCTGAGGATTTGTTTTTTCTACTGATGGAAAGCCTCTGAGATTTGACTACTGCCCAAGGTCTAACCACAGAATTTTGCCAACCCTTGGACTAAGAAGGATAAATTCCTTAAGGAAAGAACACCTGACTTCATGTAACAACACGGGGGAGAAGCAGAAATCTGGCCCCAGATACCCATTTGAAAATTCAGTTCTTTCTTTTCTACTTCAGATGGCCGTGTTATACCTATGTGTGTGTTCAGGGGGAAGGGGAGGTTTGGGAGGAGGTCAGAGGTTGCCAGGACTAGAGCATTGATACATCGAGGACAGAGACATGTCCAGCCATTTGCCTCTGCATTTCTAGCAATTAGCCTGTCCCTAGTGAGTACTCAAGAAATGTTTGTGGGATGCACCAAGTTTTAAGCACACTAATTTAATAGCAGCAGCCTTTTATTGCGTGACCTCTAGTGTCAGGCACTGTAACTGTTGCTTTACAAAACTTATTTCTGATTCTTACTAGAACTCTCTTTGGTAGGTGACTTACTATTTCCATTGCACGGTTAAGGAACCTGAGGCGCAAAGTGGTTAATGGAGTTGGCCAAAGTCATGGAATTAGTTTAAGTGACAGCCAAATAGTCTGCAGTGTGCTGAGCTGCTGAGCTGCACATAAGCAAGCTCCAAGGAGAGGAGGGGAAAGGCAGCTGGCATCTCCCTCCAAGGCCTCAGCCGAGGTCTTTCCTGGCCAAGTCTCTGCACAGGCAGAGAGCCAGTTGTGTCATCATCAAAGAGGAAGGAATCACTGACCGTTTTTAGACTCTCAGCTTTTAAGATGCTGAGACCATTTAGGTCCATCAGGAAGTGAGGGGCTTCCCTCGCAGGTTTGGCTCAGTGGATAGCGCATCAGCCTATAGACTGAAGGGTCCCAGGTTTGATTCCAGTCAAGGGCACATACCTGAGTTGCGGGCTCAATTCCCGGCCCTAGTCAGGGTGTGTGCTGGAGGCAACCAATCAATGGATCTCTCTCACATCGATGTTTCTCTCTCTCTCTCTCTCTCTCTCTCTCTCTCTCTCTCTCTCTGTCTCTCTCCCTCCCACTCTCTCTAAAAATCAATGGAAAAGTATCCTCAGGTGAGGATTAACAAAAAATTAAAAAATTTAAAAGAAGTGAGGGGTAGAGCCTAGTCTAGGACCAGCTTTCCTGACTGCCTATCTGGTGCTGTACCCACCCTGCAGACACCAGCAAAAAATAGAAAAGCCCAATGTACCCATCAAGATAGGCAAACTCCTACAGCCACCACCGCAAGTATCAGTAGCTTAAGAACTGACTTCTCATTTATGTCATAGTCCAAGGTCAGTAGGAGGTGGGCCTTCCCTCTTTAGTCTGGGCTGGCCCTCCCATAGGCTCTTGGGGCCCTTGGTGTTCTCTCCATTCAGCCAGCAAATGGAAAAAGAGAGCGAGGATTGTACCTGTGAGGGTTTCCCAGGCCAAGCCTGAAGAGGACCTCCTCACTTCCATTGTCCAGAGTTCAATCAGGAGGCGACATCTAACTGCAGCAGAGGCTGGGGAACGTGGTGTGATGTGTGCTCAGGAGGGACACTCGTGGACCCTCACGAGTCTGGGAGTCTCTTCTGGGAGCAGCAGCTATCATGGGGCCTGACCTCAGTTTGCAGTTTTGTTCTGAATTTACTGTAGGCACTTGAACTTTAGGCTCCTACAGCATTTATTTAAACATATGTGTGTGTGTGTTTAGGTCACTGCAACTAGCATGCTTGCAAATAAGGGTGGGAGAGAGGGCAGTGGCAGTTTTAAGTAGTTAAAAAGTTGTATCTGATTCTTCAAGGTTTCTTGTTTTTGTTGGTTTTATTTGGTTGATTGGGTTTTGTTTTGTCTTGCTTTGTTTTATGTTTTGCGAAGATGTGTTGTATACTTATAGTGTATTATCTTTGTTAATCTTCATAGCAACCCTGGAAGGTAGATGCTATTATCACCCCCATTTTACAGATGTGAACATGGAAGCTTACTGAGGTAAAGAGACTAACCAAGGCCACAAAGCCAGTAGGTGGAGAGCTGAGGTTCTAACCTGGGGCTCACATGCCATCCATTCCATTGTCCTCTGGCGGGCAAGCGTCCAGCCACAGCTGGAGCCCTATCTGAGCCTGGGACAGTTCTCTGAAGTCTACTCCCCTCTGCCATAGGCAGGCACCGCGTGTCCCTCTGTTGGTGGAAAATAGAGGCTCCTACAAACGTTCTGACCAAGTTAACAGCTGTAGTGCTGCAGCAACTCTTCCTTGGGTTTAAAACAAGATCTTTCACATTCGTACATTTTTGGTCCACATTTTAAAGACTAATTTCATCCAAAATAAATTAATTTATGTTCAGCCCAATGCTTCCTAAATACTTCTAAATTCAGCAAGATATTTCAAAAGGAATACTCTAGCAGTCCTCTTAAACCACCACGGTTACAGACTAGTCAGATCTTTCATTACATGCTTTTAAATACTTAAAATGCCCTGGGAGGGAAGCACGGGATCAATTAGGGCAAACTGACTAAAGGTTAATTTAACAGAGCCCTGAGCAGATGCTCTGCCCGTCCTTGCAGCTCCGTGGGCTAACAAGCTGAGCTACTTCAACTGTGTAAACACCATTAAAAGCAGAACTTGACCTGGGTCGTGTACCCACCCCGTCATTAGAGAGTAGCTGAAAGAACCATATTAGAAGGAAACCATTGGGTGGGAGGTTGGGGAGCAGAAGCAGGAGAAGGGAGTTGTTGAGCTATTGAACTCTAATTGAACTATAAACAAGGGCTTATTATAAGCACTGCTCCCAGCACTCTCAGCATGTGACCCCCTTCGGGAGTTTCATTGTAAGCAGAATTTAATCACACACCTGTCTTTCTAGGGCATCATGCCTCTAGTTCAAGTAACTGAAAGGTGTGAACAACAGATTTTGAGGTCATGCTGCTTTAAAGGTAGATTACGGAAGAAGCACTCAAGCAGCACAAGGCTGAGACCACTCAGAGGAGGCCCCATGGCTCGGGAAGCAGGAGTGGCACTGGTCCCAATCCCAGGCACTCTTGTCTAGCACTGACAGTCACTGTTTTGACTGACAGTCATATGTTAATTTCTCAGGGTCTCTTTACCTGGTTTTCAAGTCTTCCGGCATGAACACTGGAGTCCCCTACTTCTTACCCAGCCCAGTTCAGTATTCTGGTTGCATACCAGAATTGCCTGAGCGATCTTTAAAATACGATTCCTGGCCCTGGCCAGTGTGGTTAAATGGTTAGAGTGTTGGCCTGCACACTGAAGGGATTCTGGACAAGGGCATGTGCCTGGGTTGCGGGTTCTCTCCCTGCCTCTGGTCAGAGCGCATGCTGGAAGCAACCAGTCAATGTGTCTCTCTTGCATCGATATTTCTTTCTCTCTCTCCCTCTCTTTCCTTTTTTATTCCTCTTTCTCTCTCCCTCCCTCCTTCCCTTTCACTCTCTCTAAAAATCACTACCTTTGAGTACACATCTTCTTAATGCTCTGTGTGACAAATGGGAAATATACGTAAATATACGTATAAAGCACGTCTACTATATACAGGAGTACGATGGTTGTCTCGAGGAAAAGCACTTGGTTTTTGAGTTGTAGCTAGTACTAGCCGCTTTTATCATGGAACACCTTTTCTAGTTGAGAAAAAAAAAACTACTGACAAACGATGGTTTTTCAAACTTAGGTTCTTGGTAGACTTTTATCTTTTTGAGAGTGAATAATGTGAGACTGTCACTTCAAGGGAGATAGCTGGCAGTGTTTGTTGGCAATGATAAAACTGAAGCTTTCAAACAGAAATTAGAGTTTTAGAAAACTTGTGGCTACTACCATGAGCTTGACAAATTCCTAATACTTAAAGATTCCAATGAGATGGGTGCTAATAGTAATTAATGTAATTTTTAATATATTATATAATGGAATATACCAACATTTGGAAGATCTCTGTAACTCAGTGAACCAATCTTCTCCAAATAAGCAATGCATGAAGTTACCAGATCATGCACAGGTAAGAGATTCACTCAAAGTGCAAGATTGTATGAAAAGTTCATTAATATGGTTTCAGATTACATATTGTTACTAACTTTTAAGAAACTACCACTTATCAAGTTTGATGTAGTATTCCAAAAGAACATCCACAGCCATCAAAAAGTTATTAAAATACCCCTTTATAACTACATTTCTGTGGGAGGCCAAATTTTCCTCATGTACCTCAACAACAGCAATGAAACAGATTGTGGCTGACTGAATGCAGCAGAAATGAGAATCCAGCTGTCTTCAATTAACCCAGAGATTTGAAAAAATGTAAAATGTGGTCATTCTCACTAGTTTATTTTAGAAGCTAGCTGGTTTTTTTCCTAAAAATATGTTATTTATGTTAACATGTAATGGTTTTATATTGTTAATTTAAAATTAATTAACATATGTACATTTTAAAAATTTCTCCGTTTTAATCTCTGAAATTAATTAACATATGTACATTTTAAAAATTTCTCCGTTTTAATCTCTGATATGGAAATATTGCTAGATATGAGCCACATAAACAAAAGCTCTTTGGGATCATCAATAACTTTTAAGAGTTTAAGGAATCCTGACACCCAAATGTTTGAGAACTGCTGGACTAAATTATTTTCCAGTAACAAAATTGTCTTGGCTCTCAGTGGCTACACAGAACAAATGTTTATTTCCTTCTCATGCCCAGACAATCAGGCAACTCTCTGAAGACAGCTGTCCTTTCTGTGCTGACTCAGCAACCAACCAAGTGATCTTGTGGTTCTGCTGCCTCAACATATGGCCTCTCCAATTGCGGCTGCAGAAGAGAAAGCTGGAAGGAGAGCACATCAGCTCTTAAATCTTCTGCTAAGTGTCACTGCTCTTCACAGCTCACTCATCAGAACTGATCACAGGGCCCCACCCAACTGCAAGTGGGCTGGGAAATGTGAGAAAGTTGCTGAATATTTGGTGAGCAGCAAATGGCTCTATCCACTACAGAACAAAGAAGTTGTGGTGAGAAACTGAAGCTCCTTAGAAAGAACTGATGGGGAACCTATAGTGAGGTGAAGCAGAATGCAAGAAAAGGCAGGGGAGATTTGTAGGGGCCAGACTCTGTAGGCTGGCCTCATAAGCCATGGTAAAGATTGTGGTCTTTTTCAGGGCAATAGGAAGACATTGGATGGTTTAAACAATAAGTGATAACAATCAGGGTTATCTGTGGATGGACCACTGCATCTGTGGAAAGAAATGAATAGAGAGGGATAGGAATGGAAGCAGTGATGTGCAATGCTGATAAATTGGATCTTTAGGGGAAAACAAAAACCTTGATCTGTGGCACTTGCCAATTTCTGTAGTGTAAATACTCCCAGCATGGCCAGTTTCAAGCTGATCAATTTGATGTCACTGACTACAGAGTTAGGAAAAGACATCCACAGTCAGCTCTTGTGAGTCAGCAGAGCAGCTTTGGTGCCACTGAGGCAAGAAAGCTAGTGAGGAGGCAAGTCCAGACAAAGGATGATGGCAGTCTAAATCTCCCTCTTTGAACACACAGCTGGAGCTAACCCACATTCTATGCATGTCAGTGACCGAAACCCTCTGCCTCCCCCAGAAACACAACCACCACACCAAATATCACCAAGATCTTTCAACTATCATGACATACTAGAGACCTGGTGCACAGATTTGTGCACCAGTGGGGTGCCTCAGCCTAGCTTGCGGGGATCGGGCCAAAACTGCCCTCTCGCAATCCGGGACCCCTCAGGGGATGTCAGAGAGCCAGTTTTGGCCCGATTCCCACAGGCCAGGCTGGGGTGCGAGTAAAGCAGATTCGAGCCAACAGTGCCCCAGCAGCAACCTAACCCACGGCCAATTCCATGAAGAATTGGGCTCCCTCCTCTACTGGTCAGAGCCTCTGCCCCCTGGTGGTCATTGTGCATCATAGCTACTGGGTGAACAGTTGAATAGGCGAACAGTCAAAGAGTTGAACAGGTGAATGGTTGGATGGTCGCTTAGGCTTTTATATATATATAGATGGGGTGAGAGATATAGCTATCTTCCCCTATCCATCCACAGTCTTATCTCCAACACAGAAGTACAGGCCTCGATCCTTTAAGCAACGAACTATCTCATCCACTTTTAGATGATCTTCCCAGAGCCATGACTGCAAACACCCTCAAATATTCTGGCATAACATTTCTCCCCAACTGTTCCAATGAGGGGGCAGCCTAGGAAGTTGCCCAAAAGGCCCGGCTTGGCCTGGCCAGTGTGATTCAGTGGTTGAGCATCTACCCTTGAACCAGGAGGTCATTGGTTCAATTCCCAGTTGGGGCACATGCCCAGATTGTGGGCTCAGTCCCCAGTGGGGGATATGCAGGAAGCAGCCAATCGATGAGGTTTCTCTCTCATTGATGTTTCTCTCTCTTCATCCCTCTTCCTTTCCCTCTCTCTAGAAATCAATAGAAACATTTTTTTTAATAAAAGGCCCAGCTTGGGTTTTCAGCCTCCTCCGATTTACACGAAGATTCACAAGAATAAAAATAGTTACAGTCGACAACTACAGATTACAAAAAAGCCTTCACAAGCTTGTCAATGAGGGGAAAACTTTGGCTGGCTGGCTCAGAACTGAACTAGATGATTGACAAGGATGAAAAATGGAGTGAGGGTTTCTACCCTAGGGTGCTCTCACCCAATTTGCAGCCTCATCCACCCAACCTGGGCTTTAGCTAGTTCGCCAAGGCTCCTTTTCCTTCTCCCTTCCCCTCTGCTCAAGTTTCCAGAACAGGATCACAGCTTGTGTGTACCTGAAGTGGTGCCTGGGGTGCTGTTATTTAAATAGCTCTGCCTCTAAATACAACAGGTGCCACTCACCACCTAGCTCCCAAATTTTAACTGTTAGTCTTTCTTTTTTTACTCCAGAGGGAAATATGAATTTTTTATTTCAAGAACTTGCCTGGTTCAGATAATAATTCCCTCTTTCCTTTCCTCCTTCCCTCCCTCCGTACCTCCCTCCCTCCCTCCCTTTCTACCTTTCTTCTGCCCTCTTACTTTCTCTTTTCATATAAAGCCACAGGCTAAAGTCTTCCTCAACAGCGTCACCCATCACCCATCTGTGCTGCTGGTTCCAAAGTTCCCATCTCCTGGCTCTGCCTGCTGGACAAATTTCCCAAACAGGAGCTAGGGACTCTAACCAGGTTCAGCCATAATATCTGTGTCCCTATTGATGGTGTTACATAACCCAAGTCATGCCACCAAATGCTAACATTTCTTCTTGGGAGAAATTAGAAGTATGAAACTTAGTAACATTAAAGTTTCATGTTTGAGAAATCTCAGAATTTCTACATTCACAGAAACCATTAACCAAATATAAGACCTGAAATTGAAAGAGGATACACCTTTTCACTTGGCTGGAATTGCTTGATTTTAATATTTGTGCCTGTGCATTGCCCAGAACATGAGTGACTAGATTAAGAGATCCACTTCTTAAACAGCTAAGTAAGGACATTTAAAAAAATAATACGTTTTGCCCAGCCAGCATGGCTCAGTGGTTGAACATCGACCTATAAAACAGGAGGTCACGGTTTGATTCTCGGTCAGGGCAGTTGTCCAGGTTGCGGGCTTGATTCCCAGTACGGGGTGTACAGGAGGCAGCTGATCAATGATTCTCTCTCATCATTGATGTTTCTATCTCTCTCTCCCTCTCCCTTCCTCTCTGAAATCAATAAAAAAATATTTTAAAAAATAATATGTTTTTATTGATTTGAGAGAGAGGAAAGGAGAGAGAGAGAGAGAGAGAGAGAGAGAGAGAGAGAGAGAGAGAGAGAGAAACATCGATGTGAGAGAAAAGCATCAATTGGTTGCCTCCCTCAGTGCCCAGGGGCCAAAACTAAAACCTGGGCATGTGCCCTGATCAGGAATCAAACTGGTGATTTTTAGGTGCACAGGACTATGCACAACCAACTGAGCCACACCAACCAGGGCAGCACATTTTTTAAAACGATAATTCTTATCGCCATAATTTAATGCAATAAAAAATATTTTAACATTAAATATTTCAATGAATTTAGCATGATGAAAACTTACTACACTGACCTTTTCACCTAGCAAAGGACTTACGAAAATTACAGTCTACTTAACAACATTTGAGAATCCAAATCTCAGTGCATCCAACACCATTTAAGAGAAAGACTATATTTGTAGGTATCTCCACTGGATCTATGTAGAAATGAAGTCTCAGAAGGTAAAACAATTTGCCCAAAGTCACACAGCTAATAACATCAGAGCTAAAATTCAAACCCAAGGTAAAACACTTTTCCATGAAAAAAAGGGTGCGGGTGGAAATTGAAGGGGTAACAATAGATTTTCCCAGCCCCAATCCTATATAATAAAAGCCTAATATGCTAAGTGTCTGTTCGACTGGTTAGCCATTCAACCAATCAAAGAGCAATATGCTAATGATATGCTAAGGCCACTCAACTGCTTGCTATGATATGCACTGATCACCTGGGGGCAGACAGTCGACCAGTTGACCAGTTGCTATGATGTGCACTGACCACCAGGGGGAAAACACTCCAACCGGTATGTGAACTTGCTGCTGGGGTCCTACTGATCGGGACTGAGTGAGATGAGCTGGATACACCCTGGAGCCCTCCCATGATCCCTCTCTGGCTGGCCAATCTCCCACGTCCCTTCCCAGCCCCGATCGTGCACCGGTGGAGTCTCTCGGCCTGGCCTGTGTCCTCTCACAATCTGGGACCCCTCAGGGGATGTTGGAAAGGTGGTTTCGGCCCGATCCTGCAGGCCAGGCCGATGAACCCCACTGGTGCATGAATTCGTGGACCAGGCCTCTAGTATTAAATAAGTTTTACTAGGCCTATTCTTCCTGCTATATAATTTTCTGCCTATTAGGTAATTTTTCTATTATGTTTTTTATTTCACAAGGAGGCCTATTACCTTGTAAAGAGATTCTGGAATAGACTGTATCTCCCTTGTCAATTATTAGCTTCCTTGATTACAAATAAACTTCAGCAGCTCATTTCGTGAGGCATCTGAGGTATTTCTGGGAGGTAAAGAATGGTTGATGTGGTTTTTATACTTGAAGAACCTGATTTTCCAACTCTAAAACTCAGAAACAACTAACAGGGTAACAGGGCCATGGGGAAGTTCTGGCCAGACTTTGTGAGAGAAAAGCATTGATTGGTTGCCTCCCTCACAGGCCTCAGCCATAGCTGTGGTGTTGCTCGCGGTGACCCAGTGGGATGGACCCTCCACCTCCCAGCCAGATGGGTCTCCAGCAGGTCTTTTTTTTTAATTTATTCATTTATTTTTTATTGTTTAAAGTATTACATATAGTAGTACATATATCTCCTTTTTTTTCCCCATTGACCTTTCCCCAGCCTCCCCCAACCCCTATCGCATGCCCTCATCCCCACCACCCACCCACCCCCATGTCTTCTGTCCATTGGTTGTGCTTATATGCATGCATAAAAGTCCTTCAGCTGATCTTTTCCCCCCTCCCCATCACTCCCCAGCTTTCCTGCTGTAATTTGACAGTCTGTTCGGTGCTTTACTGCCTCTGTATCTATCTTTTTGTACATCAGGTTATAATGTTCTTTATTTTCCATAAATGAGTAAGATCATGTGGTATTTTTCTTTCATTGCCTGGCTTATTTCACTTAACATAATGCTCTCCAGGTCCATCCATGCTGCTGCAAAAGGTAAGAATTCCTTCTTTTTTATAGAAGTGTAGTATTCCATTGTGTAGATGTACCATACTTTTCTAATCCACTCATCTGCTGATGGGCATTTAGGCTATTTCCAAATCTTAGCTATGGTGAATTGTGCTGCTATGAACATAGGGGTGCATATATCCTTTCTGATTGGTGTTTCTAGTTTCTTCGGATATATTCCTAGAAGTGGGATTACTGGGTCAAATGGGAGTTCCATTTTTAGTTTTTTAAGGAAACTCCATACTGTTCTCCACAGTGGCTGCACCAGTCTGCATTCCCACCAGCAGTGCTCGAGGGTTCCTTTTTCCATGCATCCTCTCCAGCACTTGTCGTTTGTTGATTTGTTAATGATTGCCATTCTGACAAGTGTGAGATGGTACCGCATTGTTGTTTTGATTTGCATCTCTCAGATAATTAGTGACTTTGAGCATGTTTTCATATGTCTCTTGGCCTTCCTTCTGTCTTCTTTCGAAAAGATTCTATTTAGGTCTGTTGCCCATTTTTTTATTGGATCATTTATCTTCTTTTTGTTAAGCTGCATGAGTTCCCTGTAGATGTTGGAGATTAAACCTTTATCAGTGATAACATTTGCAAATATGTTCTCCCATACAGTGGGCTTTCTTGTTGTTTTGTTGATGGTTTCTTTTGCTGTGAAAAAGCTTTTATTTTGATGTAATCCCATTTGTTTATTTTCTCTTTAGCTTCCATTACTCTAGGAGCGGTATCGGTGAAGAAATTGCTTCGGCATATGTCTGAGATTTCTCTGCCTGTGGATTCCTCTAGTATTTTTAAGGTTTCCCATCTTATGTTTAAGTCTTTTATCCATTTTGAGTTTATTTTTGTGTATGGTGTAAGTTGGTGGTCTAGTTTCATTCTTTTTGCATGTATTTGTCCAATTTTTCCTATATCATTTATTGAAGAGACTGTCTTGACTCCATTGTATGTTCATGCCTCCTTTGTCAAATATTAATTGAGCATAGTGGTTTGGGTCGATATCTGGGTTCCCCATTCTATTCCATTGGTCTATATGCCTGTTCTTGTGCCAGTACCAGGCTGTTTTGAGAACAGTGGCTTGAAATCTGGTATTGATATCCCACCTACTTTGTTCTTTTTTTCTCAGGATTGCTGTGGCTATTCGGGGACATTTTTTATTCCAGATGAATTTTTGGAGAGTTCTTTCTAGGTCTGTGAAATATGCCGTTGGTATTTTAATGGGGAGTGCATTGAATTTATAGATTGCTTTGGGTAGTATGGACATTTTGATGATGTTGATTCTACCAATCCATGAACATGGTATGTTCTTCCCTCTGTTTATGTCTTCCTCTATCTCTTTTTTCAGTGTCCTGTAGTTTTCCGCGTGTAGGACTTTTACCTCCTTAGTTAAGTTTATTCCTAGGTATCTTAATTTTTTTGGTGCGATGGTAAATGGAATTGCTTTTTTAGTCTCTCTTTCTGTAAGTTCACTATTGGTGTATAGAAACGCCATAGATTTCTTGGTGTTAATTTTGTATCCCGCTACCTTGCCGAATTCATTTATTAAGTCTAATAGCTTTTTGATGGAATCTTTCGTGTTTTTTATGTACAATATCATGTCATCTGCAAATAAGGACAGTTTTACTTCTTCTTTTCCAATTTGGATGCCTTTTATTTCTTCTTCTTGTCTAATTGCAATGCCTAATACTTCCAGTACTATGTCGAACAGGAGTGGTGAGAGTGGGCATCCCTGTCTTGTTCCTGTTCTTAGGGGAAATGGTTTTAGTTTTTGCCCATTGAGTATGATGTTTGCTGTGGGTTTGTCATATATGGCTTTTATTATGTTGAGGTATGATCCTTCTATTCCCACCTTGCTGCGAGTTTTTATCAAGAAAGGGTGTTGGATTTTGTCAAATGCTTTTTCTGCATCAATTGATATGACTATGTGATTTTTATCTCTCAATGTGTTGATGTATCACGTTTATTGATCAATGTGTGATGTATCACGTTTATTGATTTGCGGATATTGTACCATCCTTGCATCCCTGGGATAAATCCTACTTGGTCATGGTGTATGAGCTTTCTGATGTACTGCTGGATCTGATTTGCTAGAATTTTGTTAAGGATTTTGGCATCTATGTTCATGAGGGATATTGGCCTATAATTCGCTTTCATTGTGTTGTCTTTATCTAGTTTTGGTATTAGGGTGATGCTGGCTTCATAGAAGGAGCTTGGAATTATTCCTTCCTCTTGAATTTTTTGGAATAGTCTGAGGAGGATAGGTTTTAGTTCTTCTTTGAATGTTTGGTAAAACTCCCCTGTGAAGCCATCTGGCCCCGGGCTTTTGTTTGCTGGAAGCTTTTTGATGACTGCTTCAATTTCTTCCATATTTATTGGCCTATTGAGATGTTTAGATTCTTCCTGATTGAGTTTTGGAAGGTTGTATTTGTCTAGGAATATGTCCATTTCCTCCAGGTTGTCCAGTTTGTTGGAATAGAGTTGTTCATAGTATTTTTTAACTATTCTTTGTATTTCTGTGGGGTCTGTTGTTATTTCTCCTCTTTCATTTCTGATTTTGTTTATTTGGGTCCTCTCTCTTGCTTCTTGGTAAGCCTGGCTAGAGGTTCATCAATCTTGTTTATCCTTTCAAAGAACCAGCTCTTGGTTTTGTTGATCTTTTGTATTGATTTTTTGGTCTCTATATCATTTATCTCTGCTCTGATCTTTATTATTTTTTTCCTTCTGCTTACACTGGGCTTTTCTTGTTGCTCTCTTTCTATCACTTTGAGTTGTATGGTTAGGTAATTTATTACCATTAATTCTTGTTTTTTTTGCTGTAGGCTTGTAGAGCTATGAATTTCCCTCTCAAGACTGCTTTCGCTGTGTCCCATAGATTTTGGATTGTTGTGTTTTCATTGTCATTTGTTGCCATGATGTTTTTTATTTCTTCTTTGATCTCTCTGGTAACCCACTCATTGTTTAATAGCATGCTATTTAGTCTCCGTGTGTTTGATATTTTTGGATTGTTTTTATTGTAGTTGATTTCCAGTTTTATGTCACTGTTATCTGAGAAGATGCTTGATATGATTTCTATCTTCTTGAATTTGAAGAGACTTTGCCTGTGACCCAATATATGGTCTAGCATTGAAAATGACCCATGTGCACTTGAGAAGAATGTATATTCTGTGGCTTTGGGGTGAAATGTTATGAAGATGTCAATTAATTCCATCTGGTCTAGAGAGTCATTTAGGATTGATGTTTCTTTGCTGATTTTTTGTTTAGAGGATTTGTCCAATAGTGATATTGGGGTATTAAAGTCTCCTACTATGATTGTATTGCTGTCAATCTCTCCCTTGATATCCTGCAGGAGTTTTTTTATGTATTTGGGTGCTTCTGTATTGGGTGCGTATATGTTTACCAGTTATTTCTTCTTGTTGGATTGCTCCCTTTAGTATTATGAAGTGACCTTTCTTATCTCTTTTTATGTCCTTCACTTTGAGATCTAATTTGGCAGATATAAGCATTGCTACCCCAGCTTTTTTTTCATTTCCATTCGCCTGAAAAACCTTTTTCCATCCCTTCACCCTCAGTCTGTGTGTGTCTTTTCTTCTGAGGTGGGTTTCTTGTACACAGCAGATATATGGTTCATGTTTTCTTATCCAATCTGTTACCCTATGTCTTTTGATTGGGGCATTTAATCTATTTACATTTAAAGTTATTATTGATAGGTACTTGTTTGTCAATATTTTTATTCTTTACCCCTGTGTTCCTTCTTCGCTTCCTATTTCTTTTTTTTTTCAGCAGACCCTTTAGCATTTCTTGCATTGCTGGTTTGGTGGTAATAAACTCCCTTAGTCCTTTTTTGTCTGTAAAGCTCCTGATTTCACCTTCAATTTTGATTGATAGCTTTGCTGGGTACAGCATTCTTGGATTGAGACCCTTCCTTTGCATGACTTTGTATATTTCATTCCATTCCCTCTGGCGTGATGTGTTTCTGTTGAGAAATCAGTTGCTAGTCTGATGGGGGATCCTTTGTAGGTAACTTTCTGTCTCTCTCTGGCCGCTTTTAAGATTCTTACTTTGTCATTGGTGTTTACCAGTTTAATTATAATGTGCCTTGGCGTCAGTCTTCTGGAGTTCATTTTGCTTGGGACTCTGTGAGCTTCTTGGATTTGTGTGGGTTTTTTCTTCCCTATATCAGGGAAGTTTTCTGTCATTATTTCTTCAAACAGGTTTTCTATTCCTTGCTCAGTTTCCTCTCCTTCTGGCACCCCTATTATGCAGATGTTGTTTTGTTTCGTGTTGTCCCAAAGTTCCCTTAGGCTCTCCTCTTGCTTTTTTTTTTTCTAGAAGCTGCTATACTTGGGTATTTTTTCCTACCTTGTCTTCTAGCTCACTGATGGGGTCCTCTGCTTCTTCTAGTCTACTCTTGAAGCTTTCTATTGAGTTCTTTATAGCAGCGATGTCATTTTTCATTTCTTCTTGGTTCTTCTTCATTTCCTCTTGGTTCTTACACATATTGTCGAATTTGTCTTCCATTCTTTTCATCCACCTTATGACCATTTCTCTGAATTCTTTCTCTGACAGGTTACTTGCCTCCATTTCGTTTACTTCCTTTTCTGGTGATGCCTGCTTTTCTTTCATATGCAGGCTGTTTCTTTGTCTCCCCATGGTTTCTCTTCTCTGGGTGTCTGGTTATGTAGTTCTCTCTCTCCTGTGTTGATTTAAAGGCACAAAATACAACACAACAAGGTACAATGCACAAGGCACTGAACACAAATGTATTCACAATATTAATAACCCCAAATAAAGGTGACCTCCGAATTAAAGGATAGGAGAGAGAGGAGAAGAGGGGAAAAAAAGGAGTGTAAAAATGAAATTGGGTAGAGGAAAATAAAGTAAGAAAGAATAAGAAATAAGAGGGAGAAAACTATATATATGGGGAGAAATCTCCAATAGAACAGCCACTAATCCCAACACATGCTAGCAACAGTACCTGGAGATGAATGCAAACTACAAACAACAACTAATATTGAGTGTGGTGAGAGAAAACAGAAGCAAAAAACAAACAAACAAAAAAAGAAAAAGCAAAACAATCTCACAAACAAGCATAAAAAATAAACAATCAAGCAAACAACAACAAAAGGACAGAGAGGAAAAAATTTTTGCATAGTGAAGAAAGAGAAGAGAGAGGTGTGTATGGACTTGGAGCAGGGGATTGGAAATTAGATATATAAGTAGGGTGAAATTTTAACAGGGGGTAAAAAAGAAGGAATAGGGAAAATCTAAAGCAGGAATAGGGTAAGAGAAACAGGACAACAAAAGGGGAAAAGTGAGGAAGAGAGTGATGGCATAAAGGTAAAGTTGAGATAGAGTAAAATGATGCTAAAGGAAAGATGAAAATAGAATGTAGAACACTAATCCCAAAGTGAAACAAAGAGAAAATAAAATGACACTTAAAAAAAAAGGTAAAATAGTAGTAGTAGTAGTAATACTGATTGAAAATAAAAATGTAATAATTACAAAGGTAAAATCAAGTGAGGAAAAAAAAGAAAAAAATTTAGTTTCTTAAGTAAAAGATAAAAAAATAAAAATAAAAATGTGCAGTAGTGAAGGTCATTCACTTACTCTACTGTTCTGTTTGGCTCGCCTGTTTCCTAGTCAGGACAGTATTGCAGTCCCCTGCGTTCCACTGCTCCTCAGTGTTGTAAGCCAGTCCTGATTTTTAAGCAGGCAGTATGTCCTTATTTCTTCTATTCTTTTATTTGTGTTTACACAAGAGTCAATTTGTGATTCAACCCCTGAGTGGCAGTGTTTCTGGATTGACCTCCAGGTCTATAGGTCCTCTCTAGCTAGTGTTTAGGTTTTGTTTTCCCTGTGTCACTGAATACCAGTTTGGGGGAGTGGGTTGCCCCAGAGCTGGTTCTCTGATGGTTATTCCCCACTCTGATCCCCAGGTTCCAGAAAAACAACTTTCCCCTGCAGTCTCTTAGATTGTCCCCAATTGGGTGATCCTATGTATTGGGCTTAGTAATCAGAAGCAAGGATTTAAAGAGAAAAAAAAAAAAAAAGCCAGAGTAAGTGTGTGAACTCGGGGGCTGCGCACAAGTCTGTGCAGTCTTTTTTCCCCTTGAGTCTAAGCAGCCGGCACACTTGAAAATTTTTTAGGCTGTCCTTTTGTGCCCAGATCAAAATGGGTGGCTTTTTAGAGTTCCCTTCTGTTAGCAGCTCTGAGGACCCCCTTCCACATTCACGGATCACGCCAGTCCCAACAGCCATGGATTTTTCTAGGCACAGACTTCCCCCGGTCCTCCAGCTCCCTCAGTGTGTGCATTTCTCTCTCCTGCCAGGACCAGAGACCTCACCTTATCCCAGGCGAAATCTGACCTTTCCATGCGGGAGTGTAGAGCTCCTCTGAATCCGCATGTTTGCACCACTTGGGGTCTGGTGTGGTGTTCTCGGGTTCGCAGCTGTTCGGTGGGTGCCATAGTTATAGATTCCCCGGGCTTTTCAGGCTTCCGATAACATGCACTTTCCCCTTCAAGATGGCACGGTCTCCGCATCCGAACTGGTCACTCCAGGAGGGAACCCAGCAGCTGTGGGGGCTGCCCGGTCAGGGGAGCCCCGTCCAGCAGTCCCCCACAGTCTCCTGGAGTATAGCTGTCCCTCAACTCCCCAACAAAAACTCCCCGTGCGACCACACACTCTCCCTTTGATTTCTCACTCACACACTATCTTGCAGTCTGCCTTCCCGTCGGCAGCCATCTTCCTCCAGACCCAAAAGTTAAAACAACAATCTCCAGCAGGTCTGTCGGCCAGGTGATGTTGGTAGTGACTCTGTGACTTTGGGCATGACACTACACCCTCAGCCAAGCTGCAAATGGGAGGGATTTGGATAAAATGATCTTGTGGGCTTCTTCCAGGTTGGCAATGACAGTCACAGGACATTTTTTTGCTGCTAAATGCAGGGATCAGGCATTTCTCCTCATTAAGCTCCCCTCAATCTGGGAACCATGGAAGACTTTTCTTCATCCCCCTGCTCCCCGCTCCCCAGTGTCTTCATGACAAATACTGGGCCGGCGAAAGTATTTCACTTTTTTTTCTTTCTCAATGCCTTTACTATGAGATATGAGGGGAAAATCTTACAGGTACACATGGGAAAGACAGACATGATCACAGGTAAAAGTGAAGACAATCTAACCAGAAAGTTTTAACATCTATCAGCTAGTGAAGCTGAAGTTCAGAGTATGATATGTTGCAGGGCTGAAAGAAATGGTAATTAGTATTTCTCTCCTTCTTCCTGCCCTCTCTTTTAACATTATCCACACTCGCCCCTCATAATCCTTCTCAAGAGAAGCCATGTCCTCACAGGTCTCAGAAAACTCTCCTTCCTCCATGCCCTCACCCACGTACAGTGGACAGAGGCATTTGGCATACATCAGGTCAGACTTGTGGTCCAGGAGAGCCCAGGCCTCAGCCATAGCTGTGGTGCTGCTGAGCATGCACACGGCTCACTGTGCTTTGGCCAGATCTCCACCAGGGACCACAGTGAGAGGCTGGTAATTAATGCCAACTTTGAAGCCAGTGGGGCACCAGTCCACAAACTGGATGCCACACTTGGTTTTCATGGCGGCAAAGGTAGCACTGACATCTTTGGGAACCACATCACCACGGCACAACAGGCAGCAGCAAGTCATGGTGAGGGTCATATTTCACCATCTGGCTGACTCAACGAATGTATCGGTGATCTCTGCTATAGATCTCTGTTTGTGGTAGGCTTTCTCAGCCGAGATGACAGGGGCATATGAGGCCAGAGGGAAGTGAATGTGTGGTTAGGGCCCCAGTTTGGTCTTGGGTTTGGTCAGATCAACATTCAGGGCTCCATCAAATCTGAGGGAAGCAGTGATGGAAGACACAATGCGGCTAATAAGGCAGTTAGTGTAGGTTGGGCACTCAATACAGGGTGGGTTTATAGTTGTGAGTATGCGAAATGGAGAGTTTATTCTTGCATTATTAGTTATTAATTATTGCATTATTTTCCATATGAACAACTGTAAACCTACGTTTGCCCCACCCTGTATTGAGGTTTCTACAACAGATGTCACAGATGGTCTTGTCAATCACAAAGGAACAGGGTGCTCCAGGGTGGTATGGATGGTGAGGTTGGAGTTGTAGGGCTCAACTACAGCTGTGGAAACCTGGGGGGCTGGAAAATGGAGAACTCCAGCTTGGACTTCTTGCCATAATTGACAGAGAGACAACCATTCCATCAGTAGGGAGGTGAAACTCAGAATTGATTCCCCCACCCAAAATGTAAGAAATCAAGAAGCCCTGAAGACCTGTGAACTGGTCAGCCAGTTTCCAAATTTGGTCGATGACGAGGTCAATGATCTCCTTGCCAATGGTGTAGAGTCTGCAGGCATAGTTATTGGCAGCATCTTCCTTGCCTGTGACGAGCTGCTCTGGGTAGAAGAGCTGACAGTAGGTACCAGTGCAAACTTCATCAGTGTAGGTTTCAGGTCTATAAACACTGCCCTGGGCACATTCTGGCCAGCGCCTGTCTCACTGAAGAAGGTGTTGAAGGAGTCATCTCCCCACCTAATGGTTTTATCACTTGGCATCTGGCCATCAGGCTGGATGCCATGTCCCAGTCAGTAAAGCTCCCAACAAGCTTTGCCCATCTGGCCAACAAGGATGGAGATGCACTCACACACGGCTGGAGGGGTTAGCAGGCAGGAGAAGACATGGGGTTCTGATTACTGTCCCTGACAAGCTAAGAGTTGAGGTAAGTAATGCATTCAAAGCAATTTCACTTTGAGGAGTTCTTATGCGTGGCTGAAGTATAATTGATGTAGTTCGATAGAGCACAGTATCCTACAGCAAGCACTAAGCAGTAACATTATGATAGATCTATATCTACTGCCTGATCGCCTCCATTCATTTAGAAGTGTAACCTCAGCCCACGCCCTGAAAGTGTCCATAGAGGGGGCATGTTTCACACTAAATTGGTCAGCTCATGTTATCACACTGCCTCAGCCCTCTTCTTTGTCTTGTGTCCAAGGACTCCTGTCTTGAGGTACTCCGTCAATCAGGAAAAAGCCAATGTTCCCAGCGGGAGTTAATTCTAGATGCTCCCAAGGATTCCAGTCCTAGCATTGAACAAGACAGAGGAGAGGGAAAGGGCCTATCCCCAATCCAGCTTGGTTGGAGTCCAGGGTCTCACCTGCCCCTTCAATAGTTATATCACATTAGCCTCTATCTTTGGGTTTAAGGAGGGAACCAGTAGGTGGCAGATGCCATTCATTCCATCGCCTCCATCCTCTTCCCCCTTGTCCCTTATGTTGTGGAGTTTCTCTCTCACATCAATGTTTCTCTCTCACATCAATGTTTCTCTCTCAGTCTCTCTCTCTCTCTCTCTCTCTCTCTCTCTCTCTCTCTCTCTCCCTCCCTCCTTCTCCTTCTCCTCCTCCTCCTCTCCTCTCCCTTCCTCTATCTCTAGAATCAATGAAAAACATATCCTTGGGTGAGGATTAAAAAATACTAATAAACAAATAAGCAAAGTTAGGCCAACCTAGGTTTGAGTCCTGGCTCTACCATTTACTGGCTTGAGCAGGATTCTTGAGCTCTCTAAGCCTCTCAGTTTCTTCATCTCTCTATAAAAGAAAATCAAATTACCTGCCTTACCATAAGTCATAGCAATAAAGACCATATGGTTTGAAATTGGGTCCAGTTCTTAAAACTGTTCCATTCTAAATGTTTCATCTCACTAAGCCTCAGTTTCCTCATCTACAAAATGGAGATAATAATAGGGTTGGCCTGATTAAGGTGTGGATTTTAAATGAGATGATGCATGGATAGTCCTCAGCAAAGTAACCTACATAGGGAAATAGTCACTAAATTGTTGTTCTTTCTCTCAGGATGTCGTTTTGTGAGAACAAAATAAGATAAAGTGCCTGGTGCTAAAAAATATCCATGTGCATTTTTAATATTACTTTTCCTCTAGGTTCTTTTTCTTTATGGAGAAATTCCTTATGAGAACTCTCTCCTCTGTGGACTTTTAACTACTCTCTGAGTCAGCTAATGCACTCCTTTTTGTCTGGTCATGATAATGGTCTTTGTGAAGAAATCAACTGAATAGCAAAGGAGGGAGGACTCAAAGCTTCTCTAAAGTGGGAAGATTCCTTGAAGTTTCATTAATCCATCCATCCATCCATCCATCCATCCATCCATCCATCCATCCATCCACTGAAAAGGCTATGGGATTGTAGAATTGACCAGCACAGATGTGGCCCTTCCCTTCAGGGAGCTTCCAGTGAGAAGAGAGGAAGGTGTGAACCCAAGTCTGTGTTGGACTGAAAGTCCTTTGTATTCCCAGACCCAGAGGCTTATAAGAAAGCTGCATTGTGCTCACCTTAGATCTGGGCTGAACATCCCCAGGAAGGACTCCAGTTGAATGAATTACAGTGCAACAGACAACCATGGGAGGGACAGTCCCTTTAATGCCATACATGTAGGATTCAATCTTAAACTGTGGGAAATGATGCAATTCCCCCGGAGTCTACATAATATACAGCAACTTGGTTTTTCAGGCTTTGTGGGCCTGAATAAAAGTGCTAAAGAGGAATCCAGAACCTTTAAGCCTTGCTTTACTGTCAGACAAATGTTCACCCTGCAGGGGCACTGGAGATTGAATGTAGCCAAGTGAGTGAATAGGTTTGGAAATAGCAAAGGGCCATCTGAATACAGGGAATTGCTGCCACCGAAGCTGAGGGTGGGAAGGAGCCTGATCTTTTGTGGCTTCAGTCTGGGTTTCGATGACTAGAGCTGGATGGAGGTATATCTCAGCCACTCAATCAACAGTGAGAGAGCACTTCTCACTGCCAGGTGCTGGGATACAGCCCTGAACAAGAGAGACAAGACTCTGGCCAGAAGGAAGGGGCACTATAAGCAATTACACAGGGCATGTTGACAAGCAGAGGACCTTACTTAGCCTGTGCTGCCTGAACTTGCCCAAAGTGGGCGTAGGTAAGGTCTTCCTTTGTCTATAGCTGTGCTGCCCTAATTGCTCACAGAGTTAGTCAGAAAGGCAGCAAGACCCAAAGAGGGACACGGGAGTCAGAAACACTTGGGGGCCAGTCCCAGCCCCTGGTGACACGTCATTGCACTTCTCTAGGTCTCAGGCTCCGTTAAAGGGAGGATTTTGAGAAAAGAAAAAAGGATGTCTAAGGATATGCCAATTCCAACAGAAGCTCTGATCTAGGAGTCAGGGAACAGCCTCCGCCGTGTGGGTCCCTGCAACTCTGAGGCGTGTTTGGCTCTCTCTCACACACACACACACACACACACACACACACACACCCCACTCCCCCAAAGTGAGGACATTGAAGTCACTTGCTTCCAGTCATGTCTGCCATCCCAGTTTTACTAGATGTCAGCTGGGGGTTCCCTTGACCCTCAAAATCCAGGTAAAATCATCTCGCATCTGCCACGTATGTCATGCTCCAGTTCCCATGAGCTGTGGAAGCTGAAAGCCCTCCTGAATATTTCTAAGGACCCAGGGGAGCAGTGAAGGGATGTTCCTCTTCTTAGTTTCTGGCTCCTGGACTCAGATACTGGGTAGGGGACCATCACCCATTTCCCAAATTTGTCTTTGCCAGTGTAAGTGCCACACCCTAATAGATGTGCCCATGAGTGATTCCCCCGCCTGGACTCTGGAGTGAGGGACTGTGTCATATTCCTTTTCCTATCCCTGGCACAAATACACCTGGCATCTAGTAGGCGTTTAATGACTATATCAAAGGAAGAAAGGAATGGTGCCAAAGGTGTCACTGATATTACCTTGAAGGCAGGTCAAGTTTAGGAGAAAAATGTGTTAAATAAAAAAAATAAATAAAGAGTTGCTTCTCATCCTGGATCATCCCTGCTCTGCCTGCTTCTGGTCCCTTTGGAGGGAAGGGCGGTCCCAATCCAACCACAAGCTGTTGAGATATTAACGGACAGTGACATTGTGAACTGATAGATGTTCAGCAGGTTTGCTCCCTGGGCTCAGCCCATTGGCTATAAGAGGCTTCCTGCCCCTCTGCCCCACCCTCCCAGCTGGATCCAGTAACACCGTTCTACTTTAAAAGTCTGTGCCCACCTGGGCTCAGCCTCAGTTAGCCAGACCCAGAACTGACTTCCTCGCTCTCTAGCTGGACTCCTTTGACCCTTTGTACAGAACCTGGTTCCATAAACATAGGAAGACTTATTGTTCAGTAAATGTTTGCAGAATGAATAAATAATGGGGGGAAATAGAATATGGGTGCAATTATTTTGAGGGTCAAAAGTAGTGGAAATGCTTATAAGCAAATAAGAGGGGAGAATAAAAAAATTTTTAACAGAGGGCTAAATTTTTAATTGGCTCAGTGGATAGAGCCAATTTTTAATTGGCTCAGTGGATAGAGCGTCAGCCTGTGGACTGAAGGGCCCCAGGTTCGATTCCGGTCAAGGGCACATGTCCAGGTTGCAGGCTTGATCCTCAGTGGGAGGCATACAGGAGGCAGCTGATCAATGATTCTCTCCCATCATTGATGTTTCCATCTCTCTCTTCTTCTTCCTTCCTCTCTGAAATCAATAAAAAAAATATTTTTAAAAAATTTGTAACAGAGGGAAAGGTGGGATGTTCATTCAGCATCACTGCATAGATAAGTCATTTGTCAAAGCAAGCTGAGGGTGAAACTGGGTTTTCTAAACCCAAACCCAGCATTTTCTACTAGTGCCTTTATCATCTTGTCACATTATTTTTGTTTGTGTTTTGCAGCCTGTTGGGAATTACATCAGTTCATTGTTTGCTGGGTTTCATAAATCTCCCTTCCCATCCGGAACATACCATGAGGAATGTACAATAATTGCTTTTTATATAGCCAAGAATTTAAATTACATTTTGTTTTGCAAATTTTATGACACCCTTTGAGATAACTGGAAACACCTGGGGATGTTGTGAAACCAGGCCTAAGAATGGCCTCTTCACAATGTGCTCAGCATGGCTCCCGCAGTTCAGAAAGATCGTGTAGTTCCCTGCTGGCACTTTTCCTTTGCGTGCACTCAGCTCTGGTGGAAACTAGAGATGGATGGCAGGATAATCCAAATTATTAAGAAATCAAAAGTTATGCAGTTCTTTCCTTCAAAATTGCCTGTTAATTTAGGCAAAGAGCTTTGACTTCAGTTATCAAACTGTTCCTATTCTATACTTGGCTTGATGAGGAAAATAAGACATTTGAGGAGGGGGGGTGGTGCTAACAGCCTGGCTCTGTATCCCTAATGCACATTCCTGTGAGCCTGTAGTCTAGTCACTGCCCCTTCCTTAATTATCTGGTCTTGCAAGACCTGTTTACCTAAGTACTCCCATTTCACAGAGGCCATAAACCATGAACAATACACAACCCCCGGAGGGGGTTATCAGTATTGGCACCATGCCAGGCCTTTAGGTGTGGTCTCACGGCCCCCATCCCAACACACGGGGCTTTTTGCAAAGCCCGAGAAAGTTCTGGAAGTCTGAACCATATCTGGGGGACAAAGAAACGAAAGGGTATAAAGAGAAAGCTTCCTCCATATTGGTTTACTCAGGATTTGGAAATAGGCTCCCCTGAGTCATGGTACTAGTACATCTGGAAACAAATGGGTTTTTCCTATATCTCCAGGTACTGAGGTGTATTTTTCGGTTGCCTAGTAAATTCTGTAACAGCTACGTGTAGACCTGTGGGATCCAAAACTGTAATTACTAATCATTTATGGCAACTGAGCACTTGAAATTTGGCTACTCTGGATTTTGAAGATTTAGTTTTTTAAAAATCTCATTATTAATTTTAGCATTGATCCCATTAAAATAATATTTTATTAATACATTGGTTAAACAGACTATATTATTACAATTAATTTCACCTGTTTTTATTTTTAAATGTGGCTACTAGAAATTTTTATGTTACCTATGTGGTTTGCATTATATTTCTGCTGGATGGCTCTGGTAGAGACAATGCCTATATATATATATATACTCAGTAGACAAACATCATAAAAATTGGATCACTGACAGAACAGAGTGAAAGGAGAATTTATTCTAGGGGGAAAGATAGTTTATTTCAGACAAAAGCAAAACCTTGCTTGAATGATAAATTGTGCCATAATTTCTATTTCACAGTGTAATCTATTAATGAGCTAATGCTCAGAGTCTATAATGGATGGAAATCACTCCTATATTATAGCATTAATGGGCACAGTAAACATATCAGACTGTCATTTCCTCCTGAATGAAACACCTGCAGTATGTATGTTCCTCCATTATCTCTGGACTGTGAGCTCCTTGAGGACAGAGACCCTGTGTTAGTAATCTGTTAGGGTGACTAACCATCTTAGTTTTCCAGGATTGGGGGGTTTCCCAGTACATAGGACTTTCAGTACTGAAACCAAGACAGTCCCAAACAGGATCTGGTTGGTCACCCTAGTGGGAAAAAAAGGAATCTCACAAACTCTTCAATATTCCCTGTGCTTGACATGTAGTAAGTGCTCAATAAATGCTAGTTAAATTTGTACTAAAAACTGTGAACTTGTGCTGAATGTTTTCCCATTTGTGTATAAACAATCCTGATAGAATCAAAGTACATTCTAAATCAAAGAAGGATTAGTATGAGGTGTGTGTGTATGTTTAAATAACATAACATTGACCAGAGGCTGCTGTAATTGGGGTCCCCTTTCCAGGCATCAGCACTGCAAGAACTATCTTTTGTCCCTGTCAATGGAACTTTCATCCTCTCCCTTTGACCCATTCCCATCAATTCTACCAAGCCCCAATCTACCCCTGATGACTTAGGGGGGCCTTGCCATTGCCAGGGGCCCTACTCAGATCATCTACCTTTGGCTAGGGGAGACAGCTGGTTGCTTGAGCTGAGTGAGTTCTAATATTTGTCAAGCAAATACAATACAGTTGTGTATTTGAGGAGGCGGAGAAGGAGGAGCTAGAACAATATTGGAAAGATTGAGTTAAAGGTAAGAAAGAAAAATTCCCTGATCTGTTACTGGCTTCATCCAAAAATAAATAAGTAAGTAAGTAAGTAAATAAATAAATAAATAAATGTAGTATATGTGCTACCTGTATTCTGTGACATCAGTTCTGAAACTTTCCCACAATAGAGGCAATCCCAAGAATGGTTAAGAGCCTGGGCTCCAGAATCAGTCTTAGGTTTCAAGTGGCTCTATAAGTTGCTGAACTTTTCTGGGCTTCAGTTCCTTATCTGTAGGTAGTAACAAGAGTGCCTACCTCATAGGCTTATTCTAAAGAGTAAATGAGCTCATGGATGTCAATTGTACAGTTCCTGGCATGTCAAGTGTACAATTTCCTGTCACTCAAAGTCAACAGCGAAAGTTGGTGCAAGGAAAGAGCATGGACTTTGGAAATTGTTAGGTTTGACCGAACAATTGAACTGATACCCCTCCCCTGGGAACTGGCTTTTCAGGTCATTTCACTATGGACATTCCCTTTGCTGAGACCACATTTCACTTGTGGTGACCACATTCCATTATCTCCCCTCCAGGTATGCATAAAGAAGTCTCTGCCCAGAAAAAAGCCCACCAAAAGTCCTTTAAAAGCTGCTGACTCCCCTCACTGGGTGCTGGAGCCATCCAGGCTCAGCCACCTGGTGTGCAGATGATCGAATAAATTCGTGATCCCTCACCATTCTGGCCCGTGCGTTCCTCCTTCGGCAACCTAACAGAAATATTTCAGTCAGATCCATACAATCATGGTCTCAGGTAAGTAATTTAATCTCTCTGTATTTCAGTTTACATATTTGTAAGAATTGCTATGAAAGTTAAATGGGACATATAAATATGGTGCTCAGTACATAGTGATCAGTCAAGATAATTGGAAAGTCCTTTCCTGTGTTCAATTCATCTCTTTCTGCTATCTAAGTCTGAGAGACCCAGCAGATTTCCTATCTCCCAGCACATCCTGCTCCCATTCCCTTGCCTAGACTTCTGCTATCTCATCTCTAGAAAATGACCCTGACCTGTTGAATCCTGCCTAGCACTCAAGATCCAGCCAGAACCACCTCCTCAATGTCCTTTCCTCTGCCCAGGCAGAGAAGATAGCTCTCTCCTTAGCCAATCATCCCCTCAACCAATCCATTCCAGTGCATCAAGTTGCATTGCCCTCGTGTTGCAAAAGACCAGAGAAAAACCAAGCAACGCTTTAGAGAAATGGAGTTACACGGTTTATTATGCTGGCAGACTCAGCGGAATAACCTCCCAAATCTGAGCAAAGTAACACGCAGGGAGCTTTTCATTTATATCTTTCTGGTGTCTTTGTCCCTCAAATATGGATTATGCTTCCGGTCCTTTCGCGGGCTTTGCAAAAAAGGCCCCAGGTGTTGAGGGTCTTGAGACCATATCTAAGGGTCTGGCCTGGCGCCAGCACTAATAGCCCCCCCGCCACACCACCCCCTGGCCCCGTCCAGGGCTGTGCACTGTTCATAGTTTATGGCCTCTGTGAAATGTGAGCTTTTAGGTATCAGGTCCTGCAAGACCAGTTTCTGGGAAAGAGGCAGTGACTTAATCATACCTTATCAAGAATGTACACTGGCACATATAATACCTTAATAAAAAAATTGAAAAAAAAAAAAAAAGAATGTACACTGGGCTTGCTGGCACAGATTCAGATTGCTAGGCGCCCCCGCCCTCAAACATCAGGGTTACATTGGAATTAGCCTTTTTAGCCTTCTCACTTGGATAAATTCAGCATTCTACACTGGTAGTTCTTAGAAAGGGCAACATAGAGAAAAATGATGATAATACAGTGAGTGCCTTCTTTGTTTTACACAAGCATGGTGATAATAGATGATAGTTACTATGTTTCAATGTCCTTACTTGCCAGTCCTATGTTGATCACTGAAATGTTTTTGGTTTTATTTGTTTTGTTATTTTACTGATTAGCAAACACACACACACACACACACACACACACACACACACACACACACACACATCTCCAGGAGCTACTTTATAGTGCACAATACTGGTAGAGAAAAGGAGATAAAGGGAATAAGGAAGAAGAGATGCAAGAAGGGCTAGTCAGAATCGGAGTCTCCATGTGGCCACCTTCTGCTGGCTGACTGGGGGCCCCAATGATTCTGTCTAGGTGCTAACCAGGCACTCACATAAAACAGGCTACAGGTAAGAGTACATTCACTTGCTAGAATCACTGAATGACCATCTCTAACTCCAAGTGGCAACAGGTAAGACTGGCTCCACCAGTTAGTTCTAAAGCAATGATTTTCAAACTTCATGCCTGGAAAGTTAGTTGAACTCTTGGAGTCTGGGGCCCACCCCCTGGGGCTCTTAGTCAGGCCATCTGGGGCATCTGCATTTTAAATAAGCTTCCTGGGGATTGCAAATGCAGGTGGTCCTCAGGCCAGCCAGACAGTGCAAACACCAATGCTGACCTTTCTGCTCTCTCCTGTAGATGCCAAGGCTCACCCACCCCTAGCCTCCACCTTTTCTAGCCTCTCTCCTGATACTGCATCTGCTTTCACATCTGTCACGCTCAGGTGTCCACACCACTTTTTTTCTTTCTTGGAACCTTAGAAGTGAAATGGTCCTAGGTGGGCAAATTTCCCTGAGTCAAAGTGAGGTCTAATTTCTGTTTGGGGCAGCCTATGGAAAAGTCATAAGTATTGTGAATGTCTCTGGTTCTGAGAGAGAGCAGCATGCCTTCTATCTCCCCCATCACTGCTCCCAGCCCACCGCTAGTGAAAGGCAGCTGCGGCCTCCGCACCACTGAGGCTGTGTGAGAGGCAGCAGCTTCCTGTTTCTTAGAGTAGGTGCTTACAAGTTTGTTCATGACCAACTATCTGAATTCAGTACCCCAGGTTTCCAAGTGCTACCAGAAAGAAAACATGGCTAAGAGAAGCTATCTAGTCTGGTTGATTTAGAAAAAGCAGAGAAAGAAACTGGCTCTTTTTTTTTTTTTTTTTTTAAATCAAAATCACTAATTTCACTGACTTCACCTTTGTTAGAAACAAGGCGAGCCCCCCAAGTCAGAGGTCCTTGTAGAACACAAAACATACTCAGGAGCCAGGCAGCAAGGCAATCA
Organism: Cnephaeus nilssonii; assembly: GCF_951640355.1. Classification (NCBI taxonomy): domain Eukaryota; kingdom Metazoa; phylum Chordata; class Mammalia; order Chiroptera; family Vespertilionidae; genus Cnephaeus; species Cnephaeus nilssonii. The sequence goes on from NC_137078.1 coordinate 35,242,745, forward strand.
TCTTTACTTCTACGTAGAAGGGTGCACACACATGGTCTGGAAGCGCGTGCACACCAAGCTTGGGTTTATAATCCCTTTTGCATGTGACCTGTCCTTTGCTCTTGACTGGAGCTCAGGCGCACAGTCTTTCACGATTGGCTACTTCAAAGGGAGGGGTTGGCCTTTGCTGTTTCAAGATGGCGGCCCCCAAGGGAGCTGCAAGCCATGTGGCCAACATGGCGGCTGCCAGGTCACGTGGTCCAAAATGGTGGCTGTCTAAACTGTTCTTTGACAGAAAAGATGACTTGTTTTTTTTTGTTGTTTGTTTTTTTTAATATATTTTATTGATTTTCCACAGAGAGGAAGGGAGAGGGATAGAGAGCTAGAAACATCGATGAGAGAGAAACATCAACCAGCTGCCTCCTGCACACCCCCCACCGGGGATGTGCCCGCAACCAATATACATGTCCTTGACCGGAATTGAACCTGGGACCCTTCAGTCCGAAGACCGACGCTCTATCCACTGAGCCAAACCGGTTTCAGCAAAAGATGACTTGTTTATTCTCACACCTTCAGGCCATGCTCATGACATTTATCCATTTTCTTGTTTTAATCACCACTTAACTTAGTGTTGCTGTCGGATTTTAACCATCTCTTTGCAAAACTTGTGACCAGTATTCAGGCAATTAGCTCCCAAATTAAGGAAAAATAACCGTGGGGGGTGGGAGATGGCAGGGAGGGGTCTGGCATCCGGCATCCTGGTGTTCATCTAGAATCATAAGGACTTTTGAAAAGACTTCACAAGTGGAAAAAGCTCACAAAGAGGTTGATTTACAAAATTCCAGCTAAGGTCCAACCTCACTCCTGAAAGACTTGAGTTTCTGGAGAAGTGAATTTTAGGGGCCTAGGAACACAGCCTAGATTTGATAAGTTTAGGAAGGATAGGTGGAGCAAAGAATTTGTTTGCCTTACACACAGAAGAATTGAAAAAGGAAGCATGTGAGTGAGGGGTTTGGGGGAAGGGTGTTCATTCCTGTATTGAAAGAACAGAAAGGGACCATATTTTGGTTTTTAATTTTTTTTGGTGCAAGGCAGATGGACTGTTGATTGACACTAAATAAATCCTTGAATAAATGAATCTCTCTAGTACTGGGGAGGGGTGGTAAGGAGGGAATGGGGGGATGGTGGGAAGTAGCTTGTGCATATGGAACAGATAACTTTTTAAGGAAAGGGGGATTAAAAGCAAGAACCTCAGGGCATTTAATAACTGTGGCATTTTATTCTTGCCTCATGTGGATTATTGGGGATTATCTGCTAAAAGCAAGAGCTCAGTCTGGTGTTACTGTTTGACTCAACCTTCCTGTCCTCTCATTTAAAATCTGTCTCTTCCATGGTTTTCATTTGGTTAATAACAGACAGGCCTGGAGTGTGAAAAAAGCTTTCCTGATAAATGGAGGCTCTGCACAACCAACCTTTTCTAAAAACAGGAATGGATTTTACTGTCAAAGGCAACCTTTATGAAATCATAAAGCCCAATTAAAAGGATTAAAAAGTAGATCCATGAAAGATTTTTGCAGCAACGGCAGTGGCCTACAGCGCCGAGCTGCCGAGGCTCAGTAGAGCCAGTTAGTGGCAGGTCATGGGCTCCCCCGAGGCCTGCGCGGGAGAGTCCAGGTTGTCCCTGCACCACGTGATCTCTGCAGGCTGTGCTTATGCTTAGCCTCAAACATTACGAATCACCTGACCGAGAAGCTATATTTCAAAAGGAAAAATCTTTCCTAGTGGAACCAGAAGCAAAAGAAATTCTAAACTGAAGCTCAGCATAGAGAAGGTTCGGCCTGCTAAAAGTTTAGTTTGGGATTATTTGAGAAAGTAAAAAAAATATCATCGCAGTCTCAGGAATTACGATCACATGGAAAAGAGTGATGGGCTTTGGAGCCAATTCCAAAGTGTGGATTCTGGTCCTGGTCCAGTTACTCGGGTATGGTTTATCTGGGACTTAGTATTGAAGTTCTCTCAATCTCAGCATCTTTATTTATATAACAGGAATAACAACATCTCTCCCAAGGGGTGTGAGTACTTACAGCACAATACACTGAAATCTTCTTTTAATATACACTGAGTGGCCAGATTATTATGATCTCTGAACGCATAATAATCTGGCCACTCAGTGTGTGTGTGTGTGTGTGTGTGTGTGTGTGTGTGTGTGTATATTTATATATATATATATATACACATACATATATTATATATATATTAGATCTCTGAACGCATAATAATCTGGCCACTCAGTGTGTGTGTGTGTGTGTGTGTGTGTGTGTGTGTGTGTATATATTTATATATATATATATACACATACATATATTATATATATATTAGATCTCTGAACGCATAATAATCTGGCCACTCAGTGTGTGTGTGTGTGTGTGTGTGTGTGTGTGTGTGTGTGTGTGTATTAGAGGCCTGGTGCATGAATTCATCCATGGGTGGGGTCCAGCCAGCCTGGCCAGGGGGAGAGGACATGGGCGGCTGGCCAGCCTGCCTGCTGGTCGAACTCCTGGTCGAGGGGACAATTTGCATATTAGCCTTTTATTATATAGGATATACACTGAGTGGCCAGATTGTTATGATCTCTGAATGCATAATAATCTGGCCACTCAGTGTATAAATACCCAGTAAATATTATTTTCATTTCCTATTCCCTCTACCTTTCTCCTGCCTACCCCCAAACTTCTTATCCATAAAGACTTCTCACTGCTGCTGTGCCTACATGCCTCAGGAATTTATTTCAGTGTCATTGGGAGAACATCTGATGAAACCTACTAACATCGAGGAATTTCCTTAACAAACACATTGGCAAGGTCTGTGAGCTCTGAGGGCAGCTGTTCGGGTGGTAACTGAGACAGGCTGGTAAGCCAGGACAAGTGGAATAGGAAAACTGAGACGGATAGTTAAACCATCAAGCAGTTTACAGCCATCTAGCAAATCACCAAAACCTATCTTCTGTAACCAAGGACACATAAGGATAAATGGCTTGCACTCCTCCCCAACCAGAGAGTAAATAGCTTCAATCACCCTACTCAGGGAGACAGATAGCAGAAATCCAATTAGTGCCAAATGCCAACAACATCCAGGGACAGATGAAGTTAAGGAAATACATCTCATTTTGGTACATCAGCATAAAGCTGATGAATATTCTATTGAGATCCTCCCCCAGACCTCCCCTAACATCCCCTCCCCCTCTCCCCAGCCTTTAAAAACCCTCAAAACAAAGGTCCCAGCTTGTGTTTTCCCTCCCTGGAGCAGGCGGAACCTTTCCCTTCTCTCTCTTCTTCCCCACAGGCAGGCATCTCCTAAAGTCTAAGGGACCCTTTAAGGACTCCACAAGGCTTGCAACCAGGGGGCAGTGGCCCAGCCCACATGACAAATCTAGACCTAAGTCAGCCTGAACGTAAGGGAGATGCCTCACTGTCATGGGAACCTAAGAAACACCAGCACAGCCTTCCAAATGAGCGCTAGCCCGTTTGCCTTACCCTAGAAAGCTGCCTGCGAACTTTATCAGGAAACCTCCGGCCCCGCAGCCAACCATGCTGTTTCCTGATCACCTCTTCTACTCACCCTTGGCCCAAACTCTCTCAGGAAGAGGCACTGTCCTCCCCCAACCCATGGATGATTTTCCCCTTGAATAAAGGACATCAAACTTGTTACTAAATTACCCTGGCTGGTTTGGCTCAGTGAATAGAGCATTGGCCTGTGGACCAAAGGGTCTCAGGTTCGATTCTGGTCAGGGGCGCATGCCTGGGGTTGCGGGCTCGATCCCCAGTAGGAGGTGTGCAGGAGGCAGCCAATCAATGATTCTCATCATTGATGTTTCTATCTCTCCCTTCCTCTCTGAAATCAATAAAAATATTTAAAAAAAAAAACACAAAAAAACCACTTGTTACTAAATTATTTTTGTGTTGTCATTTCTGACAGTATAAAAATGGGAAAAAAATGTCGATTAAACCTAACAAAGCTGATGAAAGAAGTAATGGTGACGTTTAAGGAAGAAAAGTGACTGAAGCTTCTGCTCCCTGTGCCTTCCCTGAAAAGAAGGGGCAAGGTGGCGGGTACTGTGGTTGGTGAGACGCGGAGACGTGGGAAAATGAGCCAGCCCAGTAGGAGGAAGGTGGGGCCGGGGAGGGTCCTTGAGCACGTGGAGAGATTTGGCCTGAGAATCTGTATTTTTTAAGCTTCCCCAAGGATTCAATGGGAGCTCCTCCATTAGTGATGTCATTGCTTGGCCCGGAGCCAGCACAACCATCTGCCAGGTCTCAAGTCCTTCTCTCATTGTTACGTAAAGCCCATGTCTGCTCAGTTTTTTCTTTTGCAGGGACATGGCTGTAAAGTAGGATAAAAAAATTTGCAACATTAAAATTAATAAATGTTTAACTTAACTTTATGTCAACTATAACTCAGCTCATATTTTGTCATACATAAAGTATAGTCAAGTATTTTAACTCTTTGCCCCAATTTCTTCTATTTAATAGGTATATAATAATAGTACCTTTTGCATAGGTAATTTTTAAATACTCACTTGACATTGGTGGGAATAAATGTGATGGTATATGTGTAGCACTATACAAGGGTTCTGGTACACAGTATGCCAGTGGGTATAATGTTATGAACACTGTTATTAATGATAATGAACATGATGACAATAACGATGATGATGAAAGCATAATTGATTGAGGAACTCTCACTATACTAAGCACTTATGATGTTGATATTCCTCTCTCTCTAAAATACAGTGGCATGTCAGCCCCAAGCCAAACCATAGCTCTCTATAAGTAGTCTCCCACCTGTATCACAGTGTTCCAAGGACGTTCGCATCCATAATCTTCTTTACTCCTTATTGCTGCCCTTCCTAGGCAGGCAGCGAGGGCTTAGCAATGTAATGTAGGAATAAAGCACTGGAGGAATAAAGCTTGAGTCCCTGTGATTTCCAACAAGTCCTTTAACGCTTTTTTAGGCTCAATTTGCTCACTAGTGAGTCAGGAGCGAACTCCTGCTTTGTGGAACCAAAAAGAAGGCTTGTATGTCAAAGAGCTAAAGCACAGTGCCCATCTAATCTGCCCTTATTTTGGGAGCTAAGGAAACAAACATTGACAGAAATGACCTGACATGTGCACAATCTCTCAGTTTACAAGAGGGAGAGGCAGGGCAGGAAATTGGGTCAGTGTGCCTTCCCTCACCGAGCACAGCTTCCTGAACTGCTGACATTCCCTGCAGGCCCTTCACGGCAGAGGCCCGGCAAGGACAGACTCGGGCACACAGACCCCTGTGGGCAGGGTTTTGTAAAGCAGACTTGGCCAATGGAGCACTGCATTCCCGGACCCAGAGGTCAGGCCGTCGCCTCTCTGTGGGAAGCGTGGCTTCCTGTATCAGCCTCTGTGCCAAGCCAAAGCCCTATGGGGGTATTGCACTCTCTGCTACATTCCAATTTATGCTAGTGTTGTGAGGTGCAGTGGGGCCTAATGTTCCTTCTGATGCCCTTGAAGCCACTATGAGTTGGATAACTTATTTCTGCTTAGAGTCAAGATAACAATCGCTACTATTCTTGAATGTTTCGTATTGGTGCTTTATAACCACATCATCTCATTTAATTCTCACTACAGCCCTCTGAGGATGTAGGTGCTATTATTATCTCCATCTTTTAGGCCTTTATAGGTTAGCCTACCCTGCCAAGGTCATGCACCTACCTTTGTAGGCTATCTCAGAAACTAGTGCTCTTCATCACCCCATTGTTTCTCAAGAAATGGCCCGTGTGAACCATATATATCAAAATCACTTGATGTCCATTTCCTCTCCCAACCTATGGAATCAGATGGGGGTGGGTGGGAACAGTGGGAACCCAAGAATCTGCATTTCAAGGAGGTCCACAGTTGATTCCCGTGGATATCCAAATTTGAGAACCACAGCCCCACTCCTCAGCCTTCTGGATGCATTTCATCAAAAGGTAGGCAAGGAAGGGAGCGATTTGATCTTCGACACCGACAGAACACATCTTGGGCATCACTTTAGAAAACAAAAGCCAAGTCCCTTTTCCCTTACAATTTTCTGAATAACCGACATAGGTTCTCTTTAGTGGGTTTGAGTGGGACAAGGCTGTTTTGTTCCTGTTGATTGACAAGCATTTTAACATGAATATTTAATGGGCAGGGCAGCTAGCACACTTGCCTAATGTAATATTCCAAGCTCTACTTTCATTCTGAAGGGATTTGCCCTCCCTTAATGCATGTCTGCATCCTGTCCCAGTCCTTCCAACAGCATTTCCCACACAGATAATGCCAGTTCAGGAGCCACTTGTTCCCAGCTCTCAGTTTAAGATAGCACTTACTCTTATCTTGAGATAAGGTGTTTTTGTGCTGACGGAATGCCACTGAGCATTGTCTAGATTTTTATTATTGCTTGTCCAGGCCCTCCATGCCTTCTTGGTTAAAACCCATGGACAGAATCATTTTGGCTGACGTCATTCAGATGAATCATTCACACTTTTACCATTCCATCTCTATTTCTATATTTTTCCTTCCAGCCTCTGATGTTTCCCAAATTGCAAAATATTTGGGTTCAGTATTGTAATTGGGGTTTACTTAAACCAGTTGGGGGAATAAAGGACTCAGCCATCAAGATGTACAATCTTGTTTGCTATATTTTTGAAAAATTTTTTTATTTATTTATTTACTTTATAAATAAATCTTTATTGTTCAGATTATTACAATTGTTTCTCCTTTCTCCCCTCCTCCCAGTTCCCACCCTTCCCTCTGCCCTTACCTCCCCCCCTCACTATCCTTATGCATAGGTGTATGATATTATCCAGTCTCTTCCCATACCCCCCACACAGACACCCCCTTCCCCTGAGAATTATCAATCCACTCCCATTCTATGCCCCTGATTCTATTATGTTCATCAGTCTATTCTGTTCTTCAGATTTTTAATTCACTTGACTTTTAGATTCACTTGTTGATAGGTATGTATTTGTTCATAATTTTTATCTTTACTTTTTTCTTCTTTTTCCTTCTTTTAAATAATACCTTTCAGCATTTCATGTAATACTGGTTTGGTGGTGATGAATTCCTTTAGCTTTTTCTTATCTGTGAAGCTCTTTATCTGCCCTTCAATTCTGAATGATAACTTTCCTGGGTAGAGTAGTCTTGGTTGTAGGTTCTTGCTATTCATCACTTTGAATATTTCTTGCCATTCCCATCTGGCCTGCATAGTTTCTGTTGAGAAATCAGCTGATAATCGTATGGGTGTTCCCTTGTAAGTAACTAACTGTTTTTCTCTTGCTGCTTGTAAGATTCTCTCTTTGTCTTTTGCCCTTAGCATTTTAATTATGATGTGTCTTGGTGTGGTCCTCTTTGGATTACTTTTGTTTGGGGTTCTGTGCACTTCCTGGACTTGTAAGTCTATTTCTTATACCAGGTGGAAGAAGTTTTCGGTCATTATTTCTTCAAATAGGTTTTCAGCGTCTTGCTCTCTCTCTTCTAGCACCCCAAAAATTCAGATGCTGGTACACTTGAAGTTGTCCCAGAGGCTTTTTACACTATCTTCTACTTTCTGAATTCTCTTCTCTTCTTGCTTTTTTGGAGGCGTGTCCTTTGCCTCTTTGTATTCCAAATCTTGACTTGATTCTTGCGTTCCTCTAGTCTGCTGCTGAGTCTTTGTATAATATTTTTTATTTCAGTCAGTGTATGTTTCATTTCTAGTTGGACCTTTTTCATATCCTCGAGGGTCTCATTAAATTTATCAGCTTTTTCCATGAAATTCTTGAAAAACCTTATAACCGTGGTTTTGAACTCTATGTCCAGTCGTTTGTTCTCCTCCATTTCTTTTGTTTGGGATCTGTTTCCTTGCCTCCTCATTTTCATTTTTGCTGCTTCCCTGAGTTGGTAGGGTAGCTTTGTGTCCTATTGTGTCCTATTGGTTCAACAGGTCAGCCTCCCAGTTACCTGAGGTGGACGCTCTTGGTGCACCCCTTTTTAGACTGTGTGTACAGCCTTGTTGTAGTTAAGTCTTGATTGTTGTTGGTGTCACTGGGAAGAATTGACCTCCAGGCCAATTGGCTATGGGGACCCGCTGTGTCTATAAAGGAAGAATTGCTGTGCTGGAGACACGTTTATGGGCCGGGACTTGTTGCAGTAGGGCTTTGGCGCTCACTGAGTCTGCCTCTTGAATGTGTCTCTTATGCGAGTGGTTGAAATCTGGTGTCGTCTCACACCGACCACTAGATGCCCTCGTTTCTGGATCTCCAATGGGGTGCAGGTCAGCTACTGTCTGAGGCCACTCAGCAGGAGTTACAGCAAAAACTGCAGTTTTCTCCTCTTTGCTTGAGTGGTTTTGGAGCAGTCTGACTGGAGCTGCAGTTTATTTGGTTAAGCTGCCACAGGGCAGGCCATTTATATGCAAAAGCTGCTGTTTAGAACCTGGGCGGGTTTGTAGAATGTGTGGGGCGGGTCTCAGGGCAGGGTGGGGTCTCAGGGTGTCACTAGGCTAGGGCGTGGCAAACAGCAATGGCTGCTAGTCTGCCTTTTCTGCCTTTCCTGTTTCCAAGTCCCTGCGTCCCGTGCTCCAGCGCAGTAAACACTGATTGCTGGGCGCACCTCTGCAAGAAAGTCACTCTCACTTTCTGACACGATGGCCGAGAGTCCAGCTTCTCCCCATAGGTGTCTGGGTCCCCCGCGCATCCCCAGAAACTGGATTTCAGAGTGATCAGGAGCTTATCTCCCTTCAGGTTGGAAAAAAAGCCGCGCGTCCCGTCGCCCACCACCAGCCCGATTCACGCGCCTCCATACCTCAGCCCTTCTGCGTTTGTTCTTTCTTTTTCCTTCTTAGTTGTAAATCTACCATTCAGCCAGCTTTCCTGTGGTTCTGGGTGGTAGACGCTTTGTCTTTTAGTTGTATTTTTGAAATTGTTGTGCGCAGCGGCAGTTTAGTTGTTTAACTTTGCCGCCATCTTGGTTCCTCAAGATAATCTATTTTTGAAAATTCTTGAACAGCGATTTCATACAACTAACATTATACATAATGGTGAAAAATGAAATACTTTCCCCCTAAGATCAGGAACAAGATAAGAATGTCTCCTCTTAATCCTTCTGTAAAGCAAATAAAGAAATTCGTTCAGATTGCAAAGAAATACGTAAGACCGCCTTCATTCACAGATGGCACAATATTATATGAAGAAAATCCCAAAGACTCTACAACAAACTACTAGAACTAATAAATTGGTTAAGTCACAAGATATGGGAAACATACCCATTATTACTATACTACTAGTGCTAATAAAACAACTACACACTGTAAAACCTTTTCTACTATCTGAGAAATTTTTTGTCATTGCCAATTAAAATTAAAAACAACAACAACAACAAAAAGAACAATGTATTAGATCACCTCATCGACACAGTGACAGAATGCTGTGGGAGAATTAAAGAGGAGCACCACCCAATTAGACAAACTTCAAAGTTTGAGGGCATAGTCCTCAAGACTGAGATTATCAACTTCAAGTTGGAGGCTCCCCAAATCACCCTCAAGTTCTACAATTCCTTAGAGTGACTCAGCAGCCACAGAAAGCTATTATTCTCCCAGTTACAGTTTAATTACAGGAAAAGGATATGGATAAAAATCAACCAAAAGAAAAGTCACATAAGGCAGAGTCTGACAGGGTTTCAAATGTGAAGCTTCCATTGTCTTTTCTCTTTGGAGCCAGGAAGTGCTACTCTCCCAGAATCAGTGTGTGACAGTGAACGTGGGGTATGCACCTCCAACCAGGGAAACTCACTTGAGCTTTGGTGTCCAGAGTTTTCATTGGGACGTTATTACATAGGCATGACTGATTGATTGTTTATGTGATTGCTCCGTGGGTGAACTCAGTCTCCAATAATATTACATGATCCAAAGCCCTGACCCTAAGTCACATGGTTAGTCTTTGTTGTGTGGCCAGTTCCTACCCTATGATTGTTAGATGTGGTCAGCCTTACCCTATAATCTGGTGTGGCCAGCCCCTGCCCTAAACAAATATACTCCTATGACAAAGTGTCTCCTAGAAGCTGAGGGCAAAGGCCAGGACTTGTCTTTGAATGAAGCCAAATTCTTTTTTGTTTTAATGTATTTTTATTGATTTCAGAGAGGAAGGGAGAGGGAGAGAGAGAGAAACATCAATAATGAGAGAGAATCATCGATTGGCTGCCTCCTGCATGCCCCCCTCCCCACTGGGAATTAAGCCCACAACCCAGGCATGAACCCTGACCAGGAATGGAACTGTGACCTCCTGGCTCATAGGTCTACGCTCAACCACTGAGCTGTGCCAGCTGGGCAAAAGAAGCTTAATTCTTTAGTACACAAGACCTAACCAAGATTTGGAAGCCAGCTAAGGTTTATAGTTAGGATTGAGACAGGTTAAAAGTCTTACTGAAGTCTGTGAACAAATCTGGGAAAAGCCACACTGGACTCATTTGTTACTATTATTGTATATGTTTTTAAAAAGAATCATATTCCTGAATACTTAAATATGAATGGTAATGATTTTTACCATTAGACTTTTGTGTCATCCTGGACACCTCTTTCTTCTTTTCCTGTTACCTCCTTATGAATATGTCATGTTTTCCTAAAATAGAGGGTTTTTAAAGATTTTAAGAAAAACTGAACTGAAGGTTAAACAAATACATTTTACTTGGAAGAAAGTAAAAGAATGGCCAAAATCAGCTTTGGGTTTTATCTGTTTTCAGTAATCTATGCTTTAGTCTATAGTGCTGTAGATAATTAAAAGTTAGCTTGAGGTTGGTTTTTGTAAATGCTTAATTGTACCTGATTTTTACAAGATAGTCATTTAGCAGAAGAAATGTCCAAATAATTCCCAATTTCAGCAGGAATAGGCAAGGAAAGAAGATCTAATCCTTGAATTATTTACTTAGATGAACAGAAATACCCCCACCCCCACCCCTACCCCCACCCCCACCCCCCATTTTTTTTCTTTTTGAAACAATGGCTATGCAAGATTTAACCATTAAAGGGTTAGGGTAAGATGAAAATCCTCTCAGTAATAGTTGAAATCTGAGAAAATCTATCAAGGAAATTAAACACTTGATATAAAAAAAAAAAAAGGTTATTGGTGAGAGCTGAGATTAAACAGCAGAGTCGTCTGAGAAGAGGCCTCAATTATAAGAAGCAGGCAGTTAATAATATCCTCTCCGGGATCTGCTTTTCCTCAAGATGTCTCTGTGGGGAAATGTGATAGTTTCAATTTTTTTTTTTTCACTAATATAGGAAAAAGTGCCTTACCTTTGAAAAATGTGAAGAAAACTATAAAATTTTGGGGGGAAAAATCAGAACCAAGAAGAAATAATTTAGAAGTGTATTTCCAGTATAAAAGAAAGTGCCACTCCTAGTCAGGATCCAAGGTATTTTAAAAGTATACTTCTATTAAATTTTATTTTGCACACAGAACTATAGAAACAAACCAAAAGCAAATAATAGTGATTCACACTTCTTGCATGAAGCTAAGCACTCCCATCCGTTTGAGCACTTTAGCTCATAAGAACACACACATTCCTGAAGTGAGCCACTTATTTGAATCCTACTTTCTTAGTAACTCATCACATGGACCTGAGGAGAAAGAACCACTTCCCATGCTGTGTTTCTCTACTGAAAAGAAGGAGAACAATTTAGTCAAAATATTACCATCATTATCATCACCGACCATCATCACTATCAACACAACTACCACATATCAAGTGCTAACGATGTGCAGGCATTATACCATATACTTTCCTTTTTTAAATATATTTTTATTGATTTCGGAGAGGGAGAGGGAGAGATAGAAACATCCATAATGAGAAAGAATCATGGATCGGCTGCCTCCTGCAAGACTCCCACTGGGGATCAAGCCCACAACCCGGGCATATGCCCTTGACCAGAATTGAACCTGGGACCTTTCAGTTCGCAGGCCGACGCTCTATCCACTAAGCCAAACCGGCTAGGGCTATACCATATACTTTCCATATTTAATTTAATTAGTTCTTATAAAAGCATTAAAGGTGAAGGTATTATACTCACTTGATTGAAAAACCTAGCACTCAGAGAATTCACAATCTGTAAAGAACAGAGTTAAAACCTAGTTCTGTGGGGCTTTAAATGCCCTTACTCTTTATCCCTGCTCTAGTGGTTCAATGGTTTAGCATTTCCTATAAGCAATTGTATCTGTACTGCAGCCTGTGTTCAGGACTGACACTCACCATGCGTGTGCTCGGGGTTAGCTCAGTGCCTAGAAAGACAGCACTGTCTCTGCCATGTCTATAGGCCTAGAATTAACAAAGATGGGTCCTCACAACTCAATGGGGAATGGGTCGGGTGAAGTAGACCAACTTAACTTGACTGTGAAGATAATTCTGATTTATCTGGGTCCCAGCAGCAAGCCAACTAATCCCTGAGCTATGCTGAATGAGTCATTTGGTCCTGGGCCAATTCCCGGTCACACTCTATCCCAACACCATATGTCAATAATAGGTAGTTAATACTTGGTAATATTCAAAATTCTAATGTTATTTCAAGCCCAGCATGCTTTCTATCACCTCATACATTCATTCAGGTAAGTATACAAACAAAAAATATTTCATTGATATATTTAGTCTAGAACTCTTTGGTGGCATGAAACAAAACCCCAATTTTTGACTAAGAAAACAGATTAATCTATTGTCTCACAGAGCTAAATCATGAGTAGGGCAGACCACAGCTGGTCTGAGGAAAGACTGAGTCCAGAGGCTCTAGCACCCCCAGGATTGTCTGTTTCTTCAAGGGAGGCACTGGTGGCTCCAGGCTTGCACCCTCAGAGGGCCACAACCAGAAAGGAGACCGTGGGTGTGAATCTCTGGAACTCCACTTTGAGAAATCTGGAAAGAGTTGCGACGTTCTAACTTGGATCACGTGCCAATCTCTTGGACCAATCACTGGGACCAGGGAGGCAGTCATGTGAGAAGATGGCCATCCCCATTTAGACCATAGGATTTGGTGATGGGCACAAAGCAATCCTCCTTAGTAAAGTTGACAATCAGCTTCATTGAGAACAATTAAAAAAAATGTATTCTTACAAATTGTTCTGCCATCCAGATATACAGTAGCTTGGGAAACAGCGTTTAGAAAACAAAAAGATAAATTAAAGCAACTAGAACAGTACAGGTTTTATATGGCTCTGATTTTAGTTTTTTTGCTGCATCATCCAAGTCAGAAATCTCTTCCTTCAGCTGGCTCCATTGCTTGGGATTTAAAGAAATACCTTTTCTTCCTGGTGTCATTTCACCTTCTGGATTCATCCAGTATTCGTTAATATCAATTAGGACTTTTGCTTTCAAGTCCCAAACACTGAAGTACCTCATTTCCCCAATCTGAAGCATGTTATCATTTCTGCTGTTGGCAGGGCCTTGACGTTGTACCAGTCTTTTGCTTCTTTACAGGTTTTTCTGAACTAACTTGTTTTCCTCTTTAACTTTTTGTCAACGTCACTGTCAGAAGAGCTTGAAGAAATGAGTTCCTTTGATGTAGGTATTGCTCTGTCCCTACCCTGAGCAGCCCTGTGCTCGCTCGCTCATTGGCTACTGACCCAAATGAGCTTGCTTCCCAAGAAGAGGAGATATAGACAAAACTCTAAAAGTGTCCCTCTTGAACCATAGGGTACAATCCATTTTTTAAAAAATATGAAACTCCTATTACCTTAGTGCATATCAATAAAATCACTTGTGACAACAGAGATATGTGAAAGTATGGGGTCTGATCATAGAAAGTACTCAGTACATGTCTGCTAGATTTAAATCCGAATCTTCCTTGAAAGTCAAAATACGCTTTTTGTTTGGGTTGGACTTTCGTGTTGCGGCCTCTCCAAACAGCAACCGTTTCCTGCTAAGGTGGGCTTGGTCTCCTGACCGTCAGTGGAATCACGTGTTACAGATGTTCCTTACAGAATGGGTTATGTGCCAGGAGAGGCAGCTAGAAGGTAGTTTGAGGTGCCTGAGTTCTTTGTGAAAATGAGCCATGAAACTTAGGCAAATCTTTTTAGTTCACTGGGCCTCAATTTCTTCATTGGCAAAACTCCCTACCAATAGTTCCCTACCAGTATCTCCCTGCCAATAAAGCTGCAGCAGGAGGATTGAATTAGATAGCATCTAGCTAACAAGCTAGCTCATATCAAGCACTGAACTAATGGAATTTCTTTCCTTTCTGGGAAAGGATTGCATTGCGCCAGACCTCAGGGCAGCAATACCCAGAGAGATTCTAGAACACCCGCTGAGACATCCGGCGTGAAATGGTTAAAGCAACAAATGACTCAAAAAGAGAAAGGTGGGATGCAGTTCTTCATTGCCCTTTTCTTATTCAAGCAGAGCTACCTTCTCTTTGCTTCTATCAAGTTGCAAAATTGTTATTTTCAAATATATTGAATTGTGCCTACTGAGAAAAACAAATCATTTTTTAAAATTTGGGTTTGTATGTGTTCATGTGATATGGTGCCGGTGAAGGTATTGAGCTTGGAAAGCGTGTGCTTTTAAAAAGCATTCTGGACACATTGCTGACTGTTACATATATCCATTTGTTCATTCATTTATACTTTACCACTTGTTCTAGAAATAAGTTTTTTAAGGTTTCACCGCTGGTAGTTGAATTTCTTCCTTTCCCAGGGTTAACCTCTTTAACCTTTCCTCATTGATTGTTCCAAAATAGTTTACTATTGTCCATTATAGTGTAGCTCGTGTACCTATGCTTAATGCACGCTCTGATGATGAGAACCCCTTCTGGCCCACAGAAACCCAGATGTAGCACAAATACTCATAGCACATGGCCCTTGGAAAATACCTGGTCTAGAGCTCTAAGCCAACATGGGAATAGTTTGATGTAATTCAATCTCTTGGAAACAACGTCTAATATAATTGCCTTAACATTATAATACTGATTAGTTAATTGCGATAGAAATGTTTGTTGATAAGTGTAAATGAGAATCCCACACTGATTTTACAGAAGAGATTAGGTTATTCTTTTCATTTTAATGGCCTTTCAGGACTCTAAGGTCAATTGCTGGTGAAATACAGGGCTGCTGCCCAGTAATTTGACACCCAGGCTTAATGAGTTTCTTGGGGGAAATTATTACAACATAGCATAAACCTAAGCAGCAACCCTCACTTTTAAAAACATATATCATATGATATTTATTTTCTTGGGCCATCCATTCCCTATAATTGTACCTCATCTCTGAGGTACATGTTCTCTAGAACAAACAGAATATTCATAACCATTATATATGTTAAAACACACACTGGAGCAGGGTCCAGCAGGGGTCTCCAAACTGTACTAAGAACATATCACGATGTTAAGTATTTTTAATTTTTTGAGGAACCTCCATACTGTTTTCCATCGTGACTGAACCAAATTACATTCCTGCTAATAGTGCATAAGAGTTCCCTTTTCTCCACATTCTCACCAACACTTGTTATCCCTTGTTTTCTTTTATTTTTTAATTTTATTTTTCAATTACAGTTTACATTTAATACTACTTTGTGTTAGTTTTAGGTGTACAGCACAGTGGTTAGACAATTATATACTTTACAAAGTGTTCCCCCCAATTTTTCAGGTACCCACCTGGCACCATACATAATTATTACAATATCATTGACTATATTTACTATGCTGTATTTTGCTACATCCCCATGACTATTTTGTTACTACCAATTTGTACTTCTTCATTATGTTTAAGTCTAATTCATTTTGAATTAATTTTTGTGGTATTAAACAAGGGTCCAATTTTATTTGACTGCATGTGAAGATCCAGTTTCCCAGTTTATTGAAGAGACTATTCCTTATCCATTAAGTATTCTTGGCTCCCTTGTGAAATATCAGTTGACCATATATGCAGGAATTTATTTCTGGGTTCTCTATTCTGTTCTATTGGTCTATGTATCTATTTTTATACCAGTACAATGCTGTTTTAATCACTGGTAGGACTTACAAAGCAATATAATCCTTAAAGGGTCATTTTGTAAGCTTCCCCGCCACAAGAGAACAAAGACTAGGAAGACTTGTCCAAGCTTCCCGCCACAGGAGAAGGAATACCAGGAAAACTTGTCAGACAGGAAATGCCTGACACCAGGAATCAAACCATATAAGGAACTAAAACTGCCCAGAAGCACCTAATCCCACATTCACATTCTAAACCCATCAACCAAACCTTTAGGGGATTTAGGACCCATCGACAAGTTTCTTGTCAGTGTCTGCATATACATGGAGGAGACTCCAGCTTCTAGGTGCTGCCATCATCGACCCAATCAAAACCTCTTGGCTAGGTGCTGTGTAGCCCTTCCCTTTGGATGCCACCCCACCCATCCCCTTTTTCTTAAATAAATTCAATTTGCTATAATCACCTAAGATGGCTATTTAGCCTGCCCTCTGTGGACGTAAGGGGCCACATGCTGACCTGACAAGCTCAGGGGAGGCCTGCATGACAGTCTTGCAAACTCAGAGACCTAAAGTAACCACAAAGGATGGTCTGAAATTAAAGTTTAACTAAAAGCAGTTATGGTGGGCAGTTACGTCCTAGGCCGGTATCTTCACTGATAAGGCCAACCTTTACCTTAACTGAGCCTATCTGTCTTTTTGCATCTATGATAACATACCCTTGAAATGTCTGGGTAACTTGTAACTTCCCTTTTTCTGGAGCCCCTGGGGCACAAGCAAATGTGCTGAGCACCAGGACAGATACCCCAAATTCCTTCAATATCATGTTAATTGTTCCTGCACCCACCTAAGTATGTGTCCATCATTTTACTTTTTATCCAATCCCAGGGGTTTCCCACCGCTTTGCTTTATCCCACTGCCTTAATCTATCACCAATGAATTTCATGTAACCCACCTATGTCCCTCCTTTGATTGCAATGTATGAATAGAAATGTAACCCGCCATTCTCCGGAGCATTATCTCAATTCATTGAGGTTCTGCTTCCCTGCATATGTAGACAGTTTGGCTCAAATAAACTCACAAAAATTCTTTACAGGTTTCAATGTGTTTTTTTTTTTTTTTTTTACGTTAACATTTCATACCACCGATTTTAACGTTTCAATCACTGTAGCTTTGTAGTATACAGGAGGGTGGGGGCAAAAGTTGTTCATATGGACCATAATGCAATACTTAAAAATAATAGAATAAACTGTGTTTTGCGAATTCACAACTGTAAACCTACTTTTGCCCCTCCCTGTAGTTTGCAATCAGGAAGTGTGATACCCTGTCTTTCTCAATATGACTTTGGCTGTTCAGGGTCTTTTGTGGTTCCACACACATTTTAGGATTGTTTTCTTTATTTATGTGAAAAACACTATTGGAATTTTGATAGGGATTGTTTTAAACCTATTGATAGCTTTGGGTAGTATGGACATTTTAACAACATAAATTGTTTTGATTCATGAACATGGGATATATTTCTACTTGTTTGTGTCTTCTGCAATTTCCTTCACCAAAGTTTTTCATCTATTTCTTCCCATAATTTTCATTCTATAGGTCTTTCACTTCCTTGGTTAAATTTATTCCTAAGTATTTTATTGTTTTTAATGCTATTGTAAATGAGATAGTTTTCTTTCTTTCTTTTTCAGATGTTTCATTGTTTAGTCCTGGCCCAGTTCTGAAAGCCATGCCCTATTGTGCCAGACTCCAGTCCCCGTAATCATGCCTGCTCCCAATCACATCCTCCTTCTTCCTAGCAGAGCCATGAGAATCGCCTGTAATACTTTTTGCTTTTCAAAGAAAACTGCCTTTTAAAACTCTAAACATCACACTGTTGCTTTTATTTTTTCTTACTTTCTTTCCTTCCATAGCAGAATATTAAGGATTTATCAAAAAGGTAGAAGAAAGAAATGGTCAATTTTTAAAAGCTCAAATATCCGTGTCCTACACCGGTTCATGAAAATACTTTCACTGTTAAGCCCTAAATGAGGAAAATAAAAATCAATGTGCTAAGTTTCCTCATAAATTAAATGTGTTATTTTTTAAAGGACTAGCTTTTACTAGTATTCAAAGACTCTTTTCTTACTATTTATCTAATATTAAAATATCTTTCTTTTATGAAATGGTGATGACAGCAACTGGTAATTTTTTCTTAATGTCCTGTTTTGCCAACTATATGTTTGCTTTGCCCCTGACCCCAACGTCTCACCTCTCCCCCTAATTTAACTGTTCTGGAAACTGCTACACTAACATATGCCTTTTTTCTTATTGTTAATAAATTTGCTTATTTTCCCCCTCGATTTTCCTTGTTACTATTTATAAAACCTGATCAAATAGAACAAAATCTCTAAACGTCTTTGAAATTGCAACTGTAGCTCGAACAGGCAGGATATTTACAAGCAGGGAGATGTTGATAGTACAACCACTCTTTAAAATGTGTTCTCTGATGCCCGGCCAGTGTGGCTCAGTGGTTGAGTATCAGCCTATGAACCAGGAAGTCATGGTTTGATTCCCGGTCAGGGCAAATGCCCAGGTTGCATGTTCAATCCCCAGTGTGGGGCATGCAGGAGACAGCTGATCAATGATTCTCTCTCATCATTGATGTTCCTATCTCTCTCTCCCTCTCCCTTCCTCTCTGAAATCAATAAAAATATATGTAAAAAAATGTTCTCTGAAAAGAGTGAAAATGCTGCCTGCTGAGGTATCTCACACCAAACATGATTCTGAATTACACCCAGTCAGGATTATACAAGCCAAACTGATGCCTTCAATGTGTTAGCTCTCTTATAGGAAGTGACTTTCCAATACCAGAAGCATGCACTGAACATAATCGAAACAAAATTATTCTTACACCTTATGCAAAGACCTTCAAGAAGAAATAAAAATTTTTAAATCTAGTTTAATTAGCAAGCTACTTGAAAGAAGAAACTTAGGTGCAGGCATTCATTCCTATAGTGTAATTTTAGAAACGAAAAGAGCTTCCATCCCCCAGTTTATCTCCCTGCCAACCTATAACAAAACACAGCTCAAGGGAACTTCCAACGGCAAGACTCCCAGCTCGGCGTGCTTCTGTGAAGGTGACTGTCTTCTGACATTACCCAGGGAGCCTAGGTTTCCTGCTCTGGACTCGCCGTCACTCTCCCTGCTCTCCTCCTGCAGCACCCTTCTCCCAGGCGATGGCAACCTCCGCCATCAGACCTGGAAAGAAGACTTATAGGACGATGAGAGGAAACCCAGTGTCGAAAAATAGATTCAAACATGGTAACTACTCCAAGATTGAATAGTTTGACCCTTGATTCATGTTCCACCTCACACCCCATCCTTTCCCCCAGAGTCAAGCTTTTTCAATCATTTCCGGCCCTCGAAAGCAACCCAGTCATTCATGTCTCAGCTCCCTTCCCCCCAATCCTACCCAACCCTGAGTGTAGGCCATTTCCGCCTGGTTCCCTACAACCAGTGGTACGCTGCAGCTGGCTCAGGCTGTCTCGAGAGAGCTGATGGTACAATTTCCAGGAATGTTGCATACTAGGTATTAAAATAGTTATTATTAAATGTTAAAGCATATAAACTTATAATTAAGAAAATTCTATAAAAACAAAGGTAATAATAAAAACTCATCACTACTTAATTATTTTACTTCACTTTCCTATTTTCTAGGTGCTGAAGATTCTTTGTGTCTATTATGTATGTCTGTACGGTGGGAACACTATATCAGTGTGTGTTACTGGGTCTCTCTTCCCAAGACTGAGTGCAGGGCATCACAATGGTAGCTTCAAGTCTGTCCTGGGAGTACTTACACCACTGCTACAAATCACGGCTACTCCCACTGCACCCTCTAAAGCAGTTTTGACGTACTTTCTAGCACACCATTGTGCAACATGACGGGAAAACCCAGCTATTCCCTCCCCAGTGCCTGAAGAAAGCCACAGAGCCTTACATCTTGGTCCCAGTATAAATTCAGAGGGACCTGTTTCAGCCGGGCTCAGGCACTGCCCTGCATTCTTACTATGTTCCCCTGGTCAGTTTCCCCTCCATGCCCCAGACCCTTTCTTTTTCTGACCTTGTCCATTTCCCTCCAACATCGGACCCTCTCCCTCCTCCCTCCTTATGCTCAGAGGACAACTTACACTCCCACTTCCCCGAGAAAACAGAAGCCAGCCAAGGGGCGCTCCCTCAACTTCCTGGCTCCAAATCCAAAGTGAAGCGTCTGCACCCTGCCTTTTCCGGTTACAACGAAAGAAGGTGTCCCTCTTTCTAAGGCTTACCTCTCCACCTGAACCCTGGTCCCAGACTCTCTGCCTCTCCAGGAGCTCCCCTCTCCATGAGACCCCATCTTCCGACCTTGTATTCCCCCCCCCCCCCCCCCCGCCCTCTCTGTTGTCTCCACGCCATGCAGTATTTTAACTTCTGCGGTTCTTCCTAAGCAAACGAACCTTCCCAGTCTCATGTCCTCCTAGGTCTCCTGCCGTTCCTCTTCCCTTCAGAGCCAGGCTTGAAAACATGTGTCCAAACTCCTCTGGTCTATTTCTTTCTCTCTCTCTCTCTCTCTCTCTCTCTCTCTCTCTCTCTCTCTCTCTCTCTCTCTCAACCTGTTGCAATCTGGTTTCCCACCCAGTCCACTGAAATGCTGTTGCTCAGACCACCAATAGCCTCCAAGTTACTGAGTCAAATGGAAAGGTCTCCGTTTGCATTTTACTTGATTTCTCTGCCGGAAACCAATCACTGTTTCACTAATAGAGAGATGTGGACAGGAAGCGGGGAAGGCTGGTCAACAGCCTTAATTGCTCTAACCCCTCACTGTTTAGTTGAGACATTGTTAGCTGAAGCAGCCTCCACCTCTGTTTGCCTTATGTAAATTTCTGTTATTTCCTGCCTAAGGGCGGTGGGTGTTTCCCATAGCCTCAGTAAAAGGGAGAGCAGGGCCAGAGCAGTGGGTAGCCCTCCCCCTAGAGGTGGACTCCCGCCTGGCCCCCAGTATTCCCAAATTAATACTTCTCTAGTCTCTTTCATTTGTGTGTGGCCTTCTCCAGAACCCAAACCCTGAACCCCCTGAACCACGCGGTACGTGAAAGGGGTTCCTACATTTCTCTACATCCGGGGTCCTCAAACTTTTTAAACAGGGGGCCAGTTCACTGTCCCTCAGACCGTTGGAGGGCCGGACTATAGTTTTAAAAAAACTATGAACAAATTCCTATGCACACTGCACATATCTTAGTTTGAAGTAAAAAAAAACAAAACGGCAAAAACACCCGCATGTGGCCCGCGGGGCGTAGTTTGAGGACGCCTGCTCTACAACATTGGAACTGGTTTGACCCTCTGCAATATTTTGGCCACTCCCTTTCGAAATGCCTTCTTCCCTTGGCCTCTAGGACATCACCCTCCACTGCCTTTCTTCTTACTTCTGTGGCCACCACCACCATTTCTCAATCTTTGCAGTTTCTTTTCTTCTTTTTGGGAGGGCAAGGGGAGAAAATCTAGAAAGCCAAATTTCCTTGATAAAGCTGGCATTGATTTTTCTATATTACTCTCCTCTTACTGTGGTTATCAGCAGCAGCAAACCAACCACCAGTCCTTCCACACACAAGCTTGATAGGCGGAGGGGAAAAAATCTAAAATGTGTCTGTATTATGAGTAATATGTGGAAGGAAGCAAGGAAGGTAACTAACATTTATTGACATTTATTTTTAAATGTCAGGCATTATGTTAGACATATTTATGTATTTTATTCTATTTAATATCCATAATTATACTGTAAGGCAAATATTATCAACTTCATTTTACAGATGATGAAGTTGTCTAAACAGCCAATAACCGCCGAGCAAGTGAGTAGCAGAGATGGAATTTAAACCTACTTCTTCTGACTCCTAGGACAGTGCTCTTTCCAGAGATAACATACCCGATTGCTCTTGGTTTATAGAGATTCTGTGGAAAACAAGTAAATACTTCTTTTGCATGTGCTAGCTTTGCGGGGAAATGTCCTACAGTGTTCAAAAGGAATGGGTTGGTGGCTGAAAGATTAAATAGAGGGCCGGAGACCATGGGATACCAGGATACAGGCTTTATTGAAGATCACCCTGCCGGGCCGTCTTCCAGAAGGGAAAAGGGAGGAGAGAGAGAGAGAGAGAGAGCTTGAGAGAGAGAGAGAGAGAGAGAGAGAGAGAGAGAGAGAGAGAGAGAAAGAGAGGGGGGGGGGAGAGAGGGGGAGAGAGAGAGAGAGGGCTTGAGAGTGGAGAGTCAGAGAGAGGGCGTGCCGGGGTGAGAGTGCCTTTTAAGGGGAGGAAGAGGGGACGGGGCTTAGGGCACTCAGCACACGCTGATTGGTGGTTTCATGTCAGGCACATGATTAGGCACCTAGGGATTTAGGAATTGGGGGGCTTAGGGTGTATGGCAGGTGCTGATTGGTGGTTCAATGTATAGTCCATATAAGGTGTTCAGGAATGTCCGGCTGCAGGTGGAGTTTACGTCATACTCCGTCCATCAGTTGGGGGATGGGAGGATCTATCAGTGGCCTGACTTGATGGCCTCCAGACAAGACTTACCAGCGGGCAATAACTCGCCAAGGATTTCACAGGCAGGGTTTTCAGTCCTGCAGGTGGAGAAACTATTCTTGCCAGAGCACCCAGAAACCAGTAGGGTCCAGGGGACAGACTCATACCACTGGACTCAAGAGACTGATATATAAAGCAGACTGCCAATTTATGTAACTATCAACGTTGTCGTATTCACTCACTAATACATTCTGATCTGTAAAAAATATCTCTATGAGAAGTAAATTTTTAATCAGCAGGTTACTGACCAAGAAATTGAGCAAGAAATCAGAGCCAGGAGAGTTACACTGATTTTCTTTCTTGCTGGAGCAATGGAATTTCACTTTGCTAACTGAAGGGAGGGTGGGGGAACAAATGTCAGGTACCCTTTACCCTGGTTTACAGTAGACTAGAGACCCCTGGAAAGTTCCCACTCTGTGAGCCTCCAGGTTGATCCCCCATCCCCCATTTGCTTACATGATGGAATAGTTTTGCACCACTCAGATGATACAAATTTGGGCTGAAAAACAGCACAAATGCCAGCTTGTGGCTACAAGTTCTCATACAAGGGCCCTCTTCTCTTCCCCAGCTGCTCAGAACCAGGGCAATTTTCCTGTTTACTCTAGCAGTGAGGGTTGGGGGAGTTGCTTCTGGGTCATCCTACCCTGGAGTCTAGCCCCTTTGAGTCCCAACTTTGTTGGGAAGCAGGGGGTTTCCCACTAGACTCCCTACCTTGAACGTCCACAGCCAAAACTACGCAAATTGCCCCTCAATTTTTCTTCTTTCAGCAAGCACCCTCAGAATATAAGTAAGTTTGGTTCTTAGCAACTCTCAGGATTCCTACCTTCACTTAGATTTCGGCCTGATAATTTCTTACCTAATGGTAAAATGCTTTTAAGGTGCTTTATAAAACACACACACACATACACACACATTTTTTATCTATCATTTTTAGTTGTTCTTAGCAGGAGGATTGGTTCAAATAACCTGTCGTTATATGACTAGTAGTAACATATAACAAGTGCTCAATAAAAGTCCATGAATATCTTGTCCAGATGGATAGCTGCTCAAACCTGAGTGCCACAGAATTGGCACGTGTTCAATAGTTTCTCTGCAAGTGTGCTCTTGCACTGTCTGCATCCTTTGCTAGAAATGCAGATTCTGGAGCCTGTCCTTGGCCTGCTGATTAGAATTTGGGGGATCAAATGAGATCTGCATTTTAATAAGCTCTGCAGGTAATTCTTATGTGCACCGAAGTTTAGAACAATCGGACTAAGGCAGAGTTCCAAATTACATCTCATACATTCCCAGAAATGCCTCATTTCTAAAGCCTTCTCACATGCAATATGCATTAGCAAAGCATTCATTTATAGGAGAGAGATTATTTCTCATCACATCTTTTCTTTTTATTCATATTTATAATACATATTCAAAACAAAGTCTTAGTAGCATACTTAAATTACCATAAAAAGTGTATAGAACTTTAAAAATCCTAAGAATGTTTGACAGCATAACCTTCATAAAAATCTAGAAACCGGAAATCCAATTATCAGTTGAATGGGGGAATTTAGACCACCAACTGTAATTTAAATCACAAACCCAGTATTCCTAATCAGCATAAACCCTTTTACAGTTGCAACAAAATAAAACAAAACAAAAAAATAACAGAAAACAAAAGGCACTTTTTTTGATAGATGAAAGCATTATATAGTCTATAGATTATATTTTTCTATAATAGTATTTTCCTTTGTTTATTTAATACAACAAATGCACCATTAATTTCTTTATATGAGATCTTTCAGAAAATTATATTCATATAACCTCTGATTCCAGTGGAAGTCTGACTTTGGAAAGAACAATAAAAAAAATGGTAATTTATTATAGCCTAAAAATATCCTTATTAGCACTTACTTTTTTTCTTAGTTTGGAAATTCATATGTGACAAAATAGCATAGAAATATTAATAGTAGGATCTGGGAAGCAGTATACAAGTATTCACTGTAATATTCTTTCAATTTTGTTTTATGTTCCAAAGTTTTCATGACCAAATATTTATGATAAAAGGGATCAATAGCCACATGTAGCTAATCCCTGCCTATTGGTCAGTAGCAGCTCTGCCACATGTCCTGCAGCGCCACACTGCTCCTCACCCTAGGACATACAGCCACCCCCCACCCCCTTGTTCACCAGACTAAAGTCTACGCTACCTTTAAGACTCAATTCAAAGGTCAGGATTTTTCTGATACCCCTACCCCAACACAGTCTAGACATGGTCTCTTTCTACTGTATTGCTCCAATAGCTTTTATTTTCTTAATCTTTATTGTTGAAAGTAATACATATATCCCCCTTTTTTCCCCATTGGCCTTTTCTAGGCCCCCTCCCCCCCACATTCATTAATGACTCAGTGAATGAAAGTTGCTCTCAAAAGGATATTAGGCAAGCAAATGAATGGCAAAGCGCATACAACACTAATGGTGCATATGTTTTTTCAAAAAAGGTTTGTAAAATAAAGAACATGTTTATTAAATTTCCACAAAACAAAGACTATCTTGTATTAGAGGAAAGGAAACCATATATGGGGACCAGTTTTGAGTCAAGCACTATGGAGGGCAAGTAAGTTTTAATGCAATGACTTTTATTTTTATTTTTAATTTATTTTATCATCATTATTATTATTATTATTATTATTTTAAAATACGTTTTTATTGATTTGAGAGAGAGAGAGAAACATTAGGCATGTGCTCTTACTGGTAGTTGAACCAGTGACCTTTCTGAGCATGGCACAATGCTCAACCAATTGAGCCACACCGGCCTGGGCTGCAATGACTTTTATAGGCTTACTAGAGGCCTGGTGCATAAAAATTGTGCATGGGTGAGGTCCCTAGACCTGGCTGGCAATCGAAGCGTGAGTGTCTGGCATGGAAGGGCAGGTCCCAGCTGACCTCTGGGCCCTGGGCAGCACCTAGGCTCCCGGGCCCCTGCCCACCCCCCTCTGCCTGTGTCACAGCACCCGAATCCCCACGCAGAGATGCAGTGAGCATGGCCGGATGCCGTGGGCTGGGGCGCAGAGTGGGCCTCTGGGCCGCCCAGCAGTGCCGCACAGAAGCTGGACAGGCAGCGCGCTCTCTTCCCACTGGCCTTGCAGATCAGCTCCTGCATGAACCCGCGGGGAACCTGACCAGCCCTTGCGGTCCCAGCGGCTGCAGCCCGGCTCACGTGGAAGAAGCCACATGGGTGTGGGGTGGGCTCCACGCGGGTGCTTGTCACCTGAGTGTGGGGGCTTCCCCAGCGTGCAAGCCCTGGCGTCCCAGGGGAGGGTAGCAGGGGGAGAGAGAGCGAGCTCGGCGGTCATCCCACATTCTCACTGCACCTCTGTTCCATCACCCCCACCCCCAAGTACCTGGCGAGAGGTCGCAGTGCATTGCTGACGCTGCCATGTTCCATGCCACCCCTGGTGGTCAGTGCACGTCATAGCAAGCGGTCAAACTCTCAGTCTCCAGGTCAAACTCCTGGTCAAATGACCGCCCGAGGGGACAATTTGCATATTAGGCTTTTATTATATAGGATTATATTAGTTTCCTGTGGCTGCTCCAATGAATTACATACTTGGTGGCCTAAACCAACACGTTTATTCTTTTACGGTTTGAAGGTCAGAAGTCCAAAATCAGTTTCACTGAGCCAAACTACATTGTTGGCAGAGCTGGTTCCTTCTGGAGGCTCCAGCAAAGACTGTCGTCTTTTCAGCTTCCAGTGGCTTCCTGTCTTCCTTGACTTTTGGGCTTTTCTCATCCTAAAAGCATCACTCCAATCTCTGGTTTCAGAACCACATGACTGCCGAAACCGGTTTGGCTCAGTGGATAGAGCATCAGCCTGCGGACTGAAGGGTCCTGGGTTCGATTCCGGTCAGGGGCATGTGCCTTGGTTGCGGGCACATCCCCAGTGGGGGGTGTGCAGGAGGCAGCTGATTGATGTTTCTCTCTCATCGATGTCTCTATCTATCTCTCTCCCTTCCTTTCTGTGGAAAATCAACAAAATATATTTTTAAAAAAACAACAAAAAACAGAACCACATGACTTTCTCTTCTGTGTAGTAAAACTTTTCTTTCTTTATCTTGTAAGTCTTAGAAGATATATTTAGGGCCCACTCTGATAATTCAATATCCTTTCCCCATCTCAATATCCTTAATTTAAGCATGTCTGCAAGTTCCATATAAGGTAACATTCACAGGTTCTAGGGATTATTTATGATTTGAATATATTTATTCAGCCTACCACACTGATTTTTTAAAAATAAAAATGTAGGCATGGTTACTTTATTCTGAAAGTCTACAACACTCTGAATTTTTAATGTTCTTTTCTATACATGTATTTGCAATATGGACAAGTAATAATATAAACATTACAAACAATACAAATATAGACTAGATCAAATGGACATACATATATTTCAGAATGTTTTGTAGATAGGAATATTGTGAGCCTAGAAATGCAGACAGGATTTTAAGATCAGGGTATATATTAGGCCATGACTGCCCTCCCCCTCCCCCTAAGCCCCAATCCCCAGCCCCCTACTCCCCACCTCTCACTACCCTCCCCCCGTCCCCCCCCCACACACACACACACACAGAGTACTGCTCCTCATTAACAGGAGCAAATTCTACAGCCCACATTTAGTTTATGAGACTCTACCCACATTTGATTAGGTGAGAAATAAACACATCAAGCTGGGCCAATCAGGTTCTTTCTTCCAAGGAATACATAATTTTACATTCAGATGTGCTAATGCTAATCTTAGCTGGCACCTAAACTCAGGTAGCAATCCTTCCCCTTATATATCAAAAAGCTGAGAAAAATGGTCTACAGAAAGAGAAGAATGCAACAAATGTTTATAATCTTCCAACAACTCCCTCATCTTCCTCTCTCTCCCTTTTTCTTTTTTTCTTCTTTTTTTCTCCTTTGCATCAGTTATTTTGAGCGTATATCTGTTATTTGCAATGAAAAAATTCTTTATCGAGACAGGCTAGAATCTTTAGTGATTCTCACTGCTCTGCTATTAAAATAGTGGACAATGCTTGTGGATTTATGCTTCAAAATGTAGAAATTTCATGTAGATGGAATCTTAGCTTTAATGAAACAAACTAATTCATATTTGAAGTTTTTCATGTTTTTTTAAGGGTAAGACTACTTTACAATGAATTTCTATGTAGAATTGCATTTTTAAGGGATAATGTAAGGATCTCAAAAAGAAAATTTTTGTTATTATTTTATCTTCTGACACCATATATTAAAATCTGAACCAATGATCATTAGGTTATGGTATTAAACCAATCCATTTGTCTATAGCTAAATGGGCTTTTACTTTCCTTTGCCCTTAAAAAGGAATTTAGATTTGGGACAATCTGAATTTTGATGCATTTTCTTTATCTAGAGATTATTTCAAAGTTTAGCTTTCAGTAGAAAAGCTTTCTCTAAATTTTATCTCTTCATTTTGAACACCAGAGTTTCATGAAAGGTAATGTTTTAAATTGTTTTCTTATTTGAACACTAATTAGGCGCAAAGGACATCTGAATAATTCCTTCAAGTATTAAGTTTTATATTTGTAACTTATTATGAAAAAAATAGGTTTTTTTTGGTCTGGAAAATAAAGTGGGGTCTCAGGTTTGTCCCATAAAGTTTCATATGTTATAAAAAAAGTGATAACAAACAAAACTTGAGATTATAAAATTTCTTTTGTTTTTGCTATTTTCTCAAAGGCTTGTATGATGCAGATATATATATTTGGTTGAATAATATAAAACTCCTGATTGTCTACTATTTTTGACTTATAAAAATGGCAATTTTATATTGTTCAACCTAAACGTTTCCTTATTTAATTACACATAATCTTGGTCTTTTTGAGAAATACTTTCCATTGTTTTGTTTTATGTATCTTTTCTTGGACACTTTCTATTTGGTGAAATGTTGATGGCCATCAAATGTATTTTTTGTTCATAGTAGTAAAATGAACAACAAGTTATTTCTGTTTCTCCTTTACATTTATAAAATGATTTTTTTGAAAATGTAAGCTACATGTGCTTGTGTAGATTGTATGCTAAAAGATTACTTTCGTTTTAAAAATCTTTCTTAGAATAGTTCTATTTTAGCTTCCTTCTCTACGCTTGAGTGAGGGACATCTGTTTCTGTTTTCAGCGTTCTTTTGTTACACAACGAAGTCGAATATCAAAGTTCTCCTCCTCCGACAAGGAAAGAATGCCTTACTTTTGGCTCTCATTTTCTTTTATTTATTTTCACCAGTTTAAGAATTACAAATATTGTACAAAAAGGATGAACTGCTCCCTGAAAAAATCCAAACAGTAGGAAGTACAAAGTCAAAGCCTTTCTCTCATCTGTTCTACCCCCACCTTCCAAGGGTAAGCACTGATAATAGTAGGCATGTTTCCTTCCAGACCTTTTCCTATGCACATACATGTGTACATATGGATGTACATATGTGGATGTATCATTAGAAATGGGATCACACTAAACAGATTATTATACAGCTTAATTTTAACCCATTATTTCACTACATTAAATATTGCAGTGAACATTGTGACACATGTTTCTGTTCTTTTTGTAGCATAGATTCTGAGAGATGGATTTAACTGAGTTCAACAGTTTATACACAGGGTGTCCCCCCAAAAAATGTATACACACTTTGAATAACTATGTATTCCAATGGGTTAAATCTGAAAAGAAAGAAACATTAATTAATCTATCAGCTGTTAAAGTGTGTATACATTTTGGGGGAACACCCTGTATTTAAACCTTTCAAAGGTGCTGCTAAGTTGCTCTCCAGAGAGGAAATTGTACCAGCCTACACTGCTTCCAATACTGTATGAGAGAACTATTTTCCTCTTACTCTTGTTTCATTAGAAATGATCAATCTAACATTTTAAATAACCTGACAGGCACAAATGGATATCTCACTGTAATTTTTCTGTGTTGTTTTCCTAACCACTAGTAGAGTTAGCATTTTTCTAAAAGTGTATTTGTTGATCATTTGTAATTTTCTCTCTATAAATTGCCTGTTTATATTATGTATTAGTTATCTGCTGCTGCATCACAAATGACCACCACAAATGTAATGGCTTAACACACACACACACACACACACACACACACACACACACACACACACACACGTTCATCATCTCATGGTCTCGGTGGGTCAGAGTCTGGGCATGGCTTAGCTGAGTTCTCTCCTTTAAGGTCTCTCACAAGGCTATGCTTTCATCAGGTTTATCTGAGGAAGGATCCACTTCCAGGCTCTCGTGCTAAGTGCAATGGGAAGCCATTGGGAGGATTTTGAGAAGGACAGGGACATGATTTGATTGACATCTAAAGGCCTCACCCTACCTGCTCGGTGAAGAATAGGCTGTAGGACCGTAAGCATAGGAGCGGGAGGAGGTGTTAGGCCATTCCAGCAGTGGGAGAAGGTGGAGGCCTCACTGAGAATAGTAGCTGTGGGGAAGGAGCAAGGCAGACAGACTGGGAAGATATCCAGGGAGTGAAATCAAGAACATTGCTGATAGATTAGTCTGGGGATAAACTCTATTAAATATTCCTTAGACCCAGTCCTGCTTCTTGATTTCTTGAGTCCTTTCCTTGGAGCTGACTCCAAGGTTTTAGCATGGATGGTGATGGTACCATTTAAAGCCCTCTCCACAGCCTACAAGGCCCTGCACCATGCGGCCCTGGCCTGTATCTCTCTGGCTTCATTTAGAGATACATGGTCCACACTTCCCCTCAGAGCTGCTCTCCCACTCCACTGTCATATTCTCTTTCCTTGGAACATGTGAAGTTCCAGGACCTTTCACTGGGGTTCCTCTGTCTGGACTGCCCTTCCATACCTCTTCAATAAGGACGATTCATTCTCGTCCTGCAAACCTGCCCTTACAGCCTTTTTTATCCATCCTACCTAAAGTTGCTTCTCCTGCATCAAAACACTATCATATTGTCCAGCCAGTGTGACTCAGTGGTTGAGCGTTGACTAATGAACCAAAAGGTTGCAGGTTAGATTCCAGGTCAGGACACATGCCCAGGTTTTGGGCTCGATCCTCAGTGGGGTCTATGCAGGATACTTCTTTCTCATCGATGTTTCTATATCTCTATCCTTCTCCCTTCCCCTCTCTCTAAAAAATAGACAAACAAACAAACAAACAAAAACAACCCCACTATCATATCAACCTATTGATTGCCTTCACAGCACTCATCACAATGTGAACTTACCTTAATTATGTATTTGATTGCTTATTTTATTCTATGGTCTGCCCTCTCCTCTCAGCCAGAATAGAAGCTCCATAAAAGGTTGGACTTTTTTTTAATTGATTTCAGAGAGGAAGGGAGAGGGAGAGAAAGATAGAAACATCAATGATGAGAGAGAATCATTGATCACCCCCCACTGGGGATTGAGCCCACAACCCGGACATGTGCCCTTGACCAGAATTGAACTGGAGACGCTTCAGTCCCCAGGCCAACGCTCTATCCACTGAGCCAAACCAGCTAGGGCAAAAGGTTGGACTTTTAATGTCTTGTTCACAGCACCTAGACCAATGACTGACACATAGTAGGTGCTAAATAAGTATTTATTGAGTGAATAAAAGAGAAACTGCCTGGGAAGGTCAGTGAGGTCTTCACAGAGGAGGTAGCTCCTAGTCAAGACTTGAATAATGAGCTAATGTCGGCCAGGTTGACATGTTCAGAAAGTGAGTGAACAACATGGGAATTGGGGTGTAAGGAGGACAGAAGTGGGGAGGGAGGTAATGTTGGGAGAGCGAGCTAGATGGGCAGGTTGGGAATGGGGAATGATGACGTTTTTATACTATGCTAAGGAGCTTAGATTTTACCCTTTGTGCAACTTGAGCCTTCCTCACTCCTTTCCAAACTTTAATGGCCTTACGTTTTTCTGAGCAGCAACCCCTTGTGTAGTAGCTTTTGTTGTTGCCATAACAAATCACCACAATTTAAAGTGACACCTGCAGGCTAGACGACAAACCTAAGTCTCGTCAGATTGAAATAAAGGTGCCAGCGGGGCTCTGTTCTTACTGGAGGTTCTGGGGAAGAATCTGCTCCCAAACTCACTCATGCTGTCGGCAGAATCCTGCCCTTGGTGGTTATAGGACTAAGGTCTGCGTTTTCTGCTGCCGTCACCTGGAGGCCAAGGGTTTAGCACGGATGGTAATGGTACCATCCTTAGCTCCTAGAGGCATCTCTGGTCCTGCACAGGGGCCCCTACATCTCAGAGCCACGAACAGCACATCAAATCCTCCTCTTGCTCGATTTCTCTCCAACTTCCCCTGTGGCCACATCTCTCTTCTTCCTCTGCCACTGTATCTCTCTAACTCCAGCTGGAGAAAGTTCTCTGCCTTTAAGGGCTGATGTAATTACTAGTAGATTGGGCCCACATGGATCTTCCAGGACAATCTCTTTATCTTAAGGATTACCAGTAAAATCTTAATTACTTTGCCATATGTAATGAAAGGTTCCAGGGATTAGAGCATTTCTCGGTGTGGATGGGGCACGCTACCTCCACATTTCGTGATCACGTGTTCTTCTGAGATTACTCAGCGGGCTGTGTAATATGAATTAGAATAGAAAGGGATAAGACTAGTATCCAGTGTCTATTCCAGGTCAATGATGATGAAGGACTGGAAAAAATAAGAGGGGCTGGAACTAAGGAATATTTAATGGATTATATCTCCAGGCTTTGGTAACTGATGAGATGCAGGGGGTGTGGCCAGGAGGATTCAGGATGGCTCTAAAGTAGGGCCTTTTGTTGGGATAGGTAGAAGAGCAGGCTTAAGGGGAAGATGATAGATTTCCTGAAGCATTGTAGATACTCCTGCATTTTGCTGATAGGTCATTTATGATTAGCAAATTACTCAAATGGTTATGTTAGTAACTTTCAACATAGTATCCCTTATAGGAATTCTTGGCATATTAAAAGGAGATTATTTAAAAGTAGTTAACAGTATTTACTCACTCCTTTCCAAACTTTAACAAACATTGAATGTGCTAACAGACTTAAGTTTTTCTTTGCATAATGTCTATAAAATCATTTTTTCTAGATATTTGCAGACAGTGCTGTTAATGGTTTATTTCTAGCCTCTATTTAAGAAGACAAATAATTACAATACCATAGAAATTACTGAAGGGCACCACAGGTGACACTTTATAATTGATGCTGAAAACATGAAGCATTGAATAGAAGAGAAAAAGCCACAATCCTTCTTGGCCTTGATCTTTGTTCTGGTCTTTGAGGGGCATTGCAGGTTTGCATTACACAACAGCTGATTAATCAGGACAAACTTAAAGCTGGTCACTGTATTTCAAGGGAAAAGCGAGACAAATCCAGAAAAAGTGCTTGACGTGGAAGTGACGCTTGTGTAGAATAAATTAGGACACATAGGTTCTAGTACATACAGGTTTGTTAGTTTTAAAGAATAGCTATATTTTATTGAACCGTTACTCTTAATGAAACAACTCGTTTCTTATAGTAAACCAGAGAAGTCGTGTTTTATTATTCCCATGTTCCAGAAAAGGAAAATAAGCCTAAGGGAGGCTACATAACTTGTTCTAAATCCCATAGCTAGTCAGTAACAGAGAGAGAATTCAAACACAGGACTGTGTGATTATAAACTTCATATTCTTTACCCAGAGCTCCAGGGCCTCACTCTTGGAGACCCAGGGAGAAAGGGGGCTTTCCAAACTACTATTTATATGACTTCACCTTGGGGACTTTCCTTGGTCTACCTGACTATATCATTTTCTTCTACCCACAGTTGTAATTTATTTGTGTAATTAATGTCTATCTCTTCCCACTAGACAATAAATTCCATAAATGCATGGGTTTATGTTTACCCTTGAATTCACAGTTCTTAACTCAGGACTCAGCACATACTAGGCGCTCAAAAATTATTTGTTCAGTAAATGTAGGAATGAATGATGTCATCTAACTTAACTGGGCCACCAGTATGTCATCTGTAAAATGAAGCAATCAGGACAGATTAATTTATTCATTCAAAACATTTTTGTGGGCTTATGAAATGATCTGTAGTTTCCTTCACAGAGACAAAATACAGTGAAAAAAATATCTGGTAGAAGTATTATATATGTTCATATCTATATCTATCCATCTATCCCCTTTATGTGTATAACATTTCTTTTTCACCTATAATTGTTAGTTATTATTGGGCTATTAATGAAACTCTTTAATGTTGAATAAATTACTAAATATGTAGAAATATTTGAATTCTAATATGTTCTACTATTAGTAGCATTATGGTAGTTGATTTTTTGAAATGCATTCATTTATATTTGTGGAAATTTTATAGATTTATGGATGTAGTTTGATGAGCTTCATATCGTTTGCTTTTTTTTAACTGCAATCCCTTTTTACATTTTCTTTGTAATTGATGCTGAAAACATGAAGCATTGAATATAAGAGATATGAAGTGTTTATATTTGTTGTGTCTCAT
Source organism: Cnephaeus nilssonii (assembly GCF_951640355.1). Lineage (NCBI taxonomy): Eukaryota > Metazoa > Chordata > Mammalia > Chiroptera > Vespertilionidae > Cnephaeus > Cnephaeus nilssonii. Next base: position 35,276,776 of record NC_137078.1, read on the forward strand.
TTGTTATTTTACAGTTCTGTAATTGGAGCTACAGAGGGTTACATTTTCTTTTATGCAGGCCATTGCTTGCTCTTTTTCTTTAGTTTACTCTGTCTTAGTGTCTCAGTGCAAATGTATTTTGCTTCCTCAGATAGAAAAATTGTAAAGAAAAATATTTTTACTCTATGTAAGGAAGGTTTGTTGTTGTTGCTGTTTCATTCATTTTACATCTAGTACTTTAAGGTACATGGACAGATAATAATATTTTAGAAACTCTTCCAATAGGTTTAAGTATTTGCAATTTACTTATATTGGAATTGATATTTGAGTGACATCTTTAATGTACATAAATTGTCTGGTTTGGATAACATGATTCATTTCAAGGTAATTTTATCAATAAAATGCAGCAAGGAAAGTCTTAAGATAAACAATGATCTTTTTAAAATAGCAATATTTTCATATCTTATTCCTCTTGTATTGAAAATTCTATCGTGAACAATTCTTTCAGAATTTTCTAATGATTTTTTCAGTAACTGAAAACTAATCAGTACTTGAGTACTTATTTTCTTCATTGCATCTCTTTTTTCCATAGTAAACAACCAGTGTCAGCCATGTTCTTCCCTGATAGCAGCCCTCCCAGCTGCTGGTGATAATTACATTCACCTGTAACCAGTAACTATAGGAGAAATCCACTCTCATTTAAGAGTATACAGCACTGACTGAAAAACAAACTCAAAAAAAAACAAAACACTATTTGAGGAAAGGGGAAGACATACTGATGTTTTTTCTGATAATCAAAATAATGTACATAGACACCTAGATATATGGAGAGCTATACCATGTTTCAATAATTGGAAGACTAAATATTATTAATTCTCTCCAAACTGATATATAGCTTCTATGCAGTCCTTAAAATCTCAGTAGGCTTGTTTTGTAGTAATTAAAACTGATTTTTTAAATTTGTGTGAAAATGTAAAGACCCTAGAATAGCTAAAACATTTTTAAAGAAAAAAGAAACATGTTGGGGAACTTATACACCTTATTTCACAAAGTATAGTAACCAAAACAATATGGTTTTGGCATAAAGATAGATATATAAATCAATGAAACAAAAGAGGAAGTTCAGAAATAGATATTAATTGATTTTTTTTTTACAAAGCTGGCAAGCTAAATCAGGAGGAAAGAATTTTCCCCTCAAATAATGGTGCTAGTATAATTGTACATGTGTATACAAACAAAACCAAACTTTGGCTTGTACTTTACTCATGCCCCCAAAATAACTCAAAATATATAGGTCTATATATATACTACTCCGAAATGTAAGAACTAACACTATGGAACTTTTGAAAGAAAACATGAGAAAAATCTTTGTGACCTTGGGCAAGCAAAGATTTCTTAGATGTGACATAAAAAGCACAAACAATATAGTTTAAAGTTGATCAATTTAACTTTATCAAAATTAAATATTTTTCTTCTTCTAAGAATCCTCTCTAATAAAATGGTAATATGCAAATTAACCATCACTCCGCTACATAAGCCATGCCCACCAGCCAAGCCACGCCCATCAGCCAATCAGGGCAAGTATGCAAATTAACCTCATCCAAGATGGCTACAGCCCCAGAGAGCAAGGTTTCCCAGGTAACAGAGGAAGCCAAGCTTTCCATAGCCGTTGCAGGCCTAAGTCTCCACTCAAGCTACAAAGTTTCAATTATAGAAGGTAAACAAATTCAAACAAATGGCGGCAGAATGAAGCTTGAGAGAGCAGGCCAGGGTTGCTGGTGGCAACGGGGGAAGCAAAGCTTTCCGCACACCCTGGCTGGGCTCACCCGCTTAAGGCTACAAAGTTTCAATTGTAGAAGGTGAATTGACTGCCACAGAAATGGCTGCCGCCCCTGAGGGAGCAGCAGGCTTGGCTCTGCTCCAGGCTACAAAGTTTCAATTGTAGAAGGAAAATAAATTCCAGATACCAAGGCCTCCGCTTGGGTTGCCAGGGGCCATGGCCGGCCTGCAAACCACCACAGGCCCCTCGCTCAGGCCGCCCCCCACCCCAAGGGAACCCCACCCTGATCTGGGACACCCTTCAGGGCAAACCAGCTGGCCCCCACCCCTATACCAGGCCTCTATCCTATCTAATAAAAGAGTAATATAGAGATTGATCATCACTGCAACACACAATATAGCTGCCCCCATGTGGTCAAAGATCCTGCCCCCATGTGGACACAAGATGGCCACTCCAAGATGGCCAGCAGGAGAGGGCAGTTGGGAGGCACCCGGCCTGCAAGGGAGGGCAGCTGTGAGGGACCAGGCCTGCAAGGGAGGGCAGTTGGAGGTGATCAACCCTGCAGGAGAGGGCAGTTAGGGGTGACCAGGCTGGCAGAGGAGGGAAGTTGGGGGCAAACAGGCTGGCAGGGGAGCAGTTAAGCATCAACCAGGCTGGCAGCGGAGTGGTTAGGGGGTGATCAGGCTGGCAGGCAGAAGCGGTTAGGGGCAATCAGGAAGGCAGGCAGGCAAGCAGTTGGGAGCCAGAAGTCCTGGATTGTGAGAGGGATGTCTGACTGCCCGTTTAGGCCCAATCCCACCAGGATCGGACCTAAACGGGCAGTCGGACATCCCTCTAGGAGTCCCAGATTGGAGAGGGTACAGGCTGGGCTGAGGGACAACCCCCCGCCGTGCACGAATTTCGTGCACTGGGCTTCTAGTACCATTTTAAAAATGAAAAGGCAAGCCACAAACTGAGAAGAAATATTTGCAAGATATGTATGTATAGAGAAGTTCTATCCAGGATATATAAATAACTCTTAACAACTCTACAATGAAGACAGACAATCCAATAAAAGACTTGCACAAAAGATGTTTAGTCACTTCACTCAAAAAGATATACAGATGGCAATAAGTACATGAAAAGATACCCAGCATTACTAGTCATTAGGTAAGTGCAAATTAAAATCACAATCAGATACGGCTATACATATACCCATAAGAATGGCTAACATCTAATGCTGAGCAATGCCACGGATTTGAAGAAACTGGAAACTTCACACTTTGTTACAGCCACAATTTAGCAGTTTCTTCAAAAGTTACTATATACACCAGAAAACCCACTCCTATTTGTATCTATCCAAAAGATATGAAAACATAGGTATGTCCTCACAAAACTTTTTTCATAATAACCAAATATATCTTTACAATGGATAAATAAAAAAGTCAGCAATAAAAGAAACAAACTGTACATATCTAACAATATAGATGAATGTCACAAACACCATGCTATATGAAAGAAACCATATATATATATATATATATATATATATATATATATATATATATATATATATATATAATTTACATGAAAATTTAGAGAGGGCTAAACTATAGAAACCAGATCAGTAATTTTCTGGGGCTGAGAGGGAGAGGAGGTTGATGCAAATGGGCACAATGTAACTCTTTGAAGCAAGAAAAGTATTCTAAAATTTGCTTGTATTGATGTTTGCAGAATTGTATAAATTTACTAAAACCCAATCATTTGTATACTTAAAGTGATAAATTTTATGTTAAAAAACAAAGGACATAATTAAAAGAAGTAAAAAACTATGAGAAGATATTTACAATATGCAATGAACAAAAGATTAATATCCACAAAATATAAAAACTTTGTTAAAATAATACCAAATAGAATAACTAGAATATTTAGAAATTAGATAGATCTAAAGGGAAAAAAATTACTCTCCTACTGCTATGAATTTGTTATCACATTTCTTTCCAGCTCTTATTTTAATGTATATTTTAACATGTTGAAATTGTAATTTTGTAAGCCAGGTATTTGGGGGAATCTGAAGATTTCTTTGAATTATTTGGAATTGTGTTGATGAATATAGCTGAGGATTCAGTAGTGACTGAGAAATTATAACCTTTCAAAGTCTCTGTCTGAAAGGCTTTATACAATTGTAATAACTGAGTTATTATAAGCTTTGAGACTAAATATGAACCCTGTGTTCATTAGTCAATGCTCGATGTATATATAAGCCTACCTGTGGCCTTATATCTTCTATGCAGCATCGTCCCCATAAGGCTCTATATTTCTTTGCCCCCCACCCCCGCCGCCATTCAGTCCTTCTCCAATTGCCTATCTTTTTATTTTTTAATACATTTTAAAAATATATTTTTTTATTGATTTCAGAGAGGAAGGGAGAAGGAGAGAGAGATAGAAACATCAATGATGAGCGAGAATCATTGATTGGCTGCCTCCTATACGCCGCCCGCCACTGGGGATGGAGCCCACAACCCGGGCATGGGCCCTTGACTGGAATCGAACCTGGGACCCTTCAGTCCGAAGGCCAACGCTCTATCCACTGAGCCAAACCGGCCAGGACTTAAATACATTTTTATTGATTTCAGAGAGGAAGGGAGAGGGAGAGAGATAGGAACATCAACAATAATAGAGAATCATCGACCAGCTGCTTCCTGCATGGCCCACACTTGAGATCAAGCCCGCAACCTGGGTATGTGCCCTGACCTGGAATCAAACCGTGGACCTTCTGGTTCATAGGTTGATGCTCAATCATTGAGCTACACCGGCCAAGCCCACTGCCCATCTTTTAAACTCTTCCTTACTGACATCTGGAACTGCTTCAATATCAGCAAACTGGGCTGCATTCTCAGACTCATCCTCCTCAAACTGGCTATTTAATATTTTGGTTCACTGAAGCTCAGGCCTACCCTTCTTTCCTTCTCTATACTCTCTCCCCCAGGTGAGCTCATCCATTCCCATGATTGTTATGTATATGCTGACAGCTCCCAAATTTCTAGCTCAGTCCAGGCTGTACCCTTGAGCTCCAGACCTGTATACACAAGTGCCTACTTGACATTTCCATACCACATCTTAAAGTTATCTCAAACTCAAGATATCCCAAATTTTGAGTTTGTGAGTTCTGACTGCCCCATCTGAAAAAAGAAAAGACAAGAAGAAAGGGAGGAAGGTATAGAGGAAGGAAGGGAGGAGAGAGGGAGGGAAGGAAGGAAGGAAGGAAGGAAGGAAGGAAGGAAGGAAGGAAGGAAGGAAGGAAGGAAGGAAAGAAGGAAGGGAGGGAGGAAGGGAGGGCCATGCCAGCACGGCCAAGGGTGAACCTGAGTGGGGGCGGCTGAAAGGCTTAGAAAAGACAGACAAGAGAATGAAAGCTGGGTCTTGATGGGGGTGGGACGCTGCTTCTCTGAGAGACAGCAATGACGCCCACAAGCCGTGTCTTTATTTTATAGCCGATGCCACAAGGCAAAGTAAGGGCATGATCAAGATATTTACAACATTCTCATGGGTTTCAATCCTACTCAACTACATGCACCTGAACTCTATCAAGCCTACATTACTCAGGCATGTGGGGCCACGTGTTTGGACCATAGGTTCAAGCTTACAACTACAGCTGTTGGCTATAATTGTGCTGGGAGGGCCCTGCCCTCCAAGCTGGGACTTGCACGTGTCCATGAAAGGACTGTGCCCTCTCATTAGTCCGAGGCTTGAACCTGTCCAAACACTGTAGCCACTCCCCACAGGAAGGAAGGAAGGCAGGGAGGGAGGGAGGAAATAAGAAAGGGAGGGAGGGAAGAAAAAGTGTGGCACCATAATCTATGCATATGTATAAACAAGAAATCCAGAAGTCATCATTGTTCATTGTCTCCTCCTTCCCTCAACCCCCATCTGAGATCTGAATAAAGACGCAGATTAAGAATCAGGAAGATAGAGATCAATGTGTCAGCTTTACTATCGATGAAGGCCAGGTTGAAGAATGTGACTTATGAGTTTCCTAACTCTGAACCTCAGCTTTGGAAGATTTACCTACCTGTTCCCTGGTAACAGCGGACCCCTGCAGCCCTCTCAAAAAACTTGACCCCGTGCAGACCAAGCACATGCTTCTTGCAGGCAGCCAGCCCCAAAGAGAAAGCAGGAAGGGCTGAGCCTCCCAAACTCCTCAATTACATGGAAGGAGGATGAGAGGAGACAAGAAGCCAGGAAACTTTAAAGAAAATCATCTTCATGGAAACCAGAGGAGTAGGAAAGCATCCCTTTCCCAATACAATGCGAAACCAAAGCTTATTGATTTCATGTCCAAAATATCCCTGACAAATTACCTTCTCTCCTTCTATTACCACTTCTCTGATCAAAGCTAACATCATCTCTCAATAGCCTCCTCACCATTTTAACTATTGGAACCATCCATTCTCACCTATTTGCTATCTGTTCTCCACACTGTCATCCACAGTGATATTCTGTGGGGTGTTTCTCTCTTTTCCTCATCAGCATGGAAAAGGAGCGGGTCCGGTTCCTGAGTGGAGGCGGCTGGCGATTAAGAAATAAAAGAAAGAAAGAGACCAGATAGAAAGATAGAAGCAAAGCTGGGAGCCAGGTGGGACGCCATCCTCTCTGATGGAGGGACAGGGACCCCAGCCCACGCAGTGCCTTTATTTATATATCCCCAAATACCAGGAAGTATCACCAAAACTTAGGATCAAAGGAGCTTATTTGCATTCTTGAGTAGGCCCGAGCATTCCTGGTGCTTGACTGGATTTACATATCAAAGCCCGCTCCCCGACACCTGGACAAAGGTAAAAAGTCAGTACTGATGACATGTCCAGCCTTTTTGGGGAAGCATGTTCCCAGGGCGTGGCTCTGCCTGTGGCCCTGAGTTCAGCTGACAATAATTAAAGAAATGCCCATGTGCCTTCCCAGGGGGCCCTCTACAATATTTTCCCAATGCAGATCTGCTCTTATTTTTTCCTCCCACTCCTTCCACTTTCCCCCTTATCACTGGCTTTTAGCATAAAGGCCCAAATCCTTTGCAGAGCCCTCAGGACCTTGCAAAGTCTGTCCCCATCTTCTGCTGCAGGACATCTTATAGGTATCCCTTGCTCTTTGCTCTCCAGGGCCTTCTTTCTGTTCTCAAAGGCATCTAAATCCCTCCTGTTACAAGGCCTGTGATATGCTGTCCCCCTGCAGCAAATGACTACCTCCTTTCAACTCATTATTAACGCCCACTCAGCCTTCAGGTCTTGATCCATCGTCATGTCCTTGGGGACAGTTTCCTGTCACACCAAGTCCTTTCAAAGCATCAAGTACTTTTATTTCATAGCACTCTTTACAACTATAATTTTACATTTATGTCTGATTGTGTGATAATTTCTGTCTCTCCCACAATATTCTGGGCTTTACAAGGAAGGTGCTATGTCTCTTTTTCTTTACTAATACATATTCCTAGCTCCAGACACAGTACGTAGCCCATAGTGGGTTCTTGAAAAATGTCTGTAATAATGAAACACCAGAGTAAGAGGGGAGTTAGGCCTAGAGTGAGGCATTGTGAAGGTTTCAATGAGGATCTACCTTTAAGTGAGACCTGACGGATGACAGAGAGTAGTTGGGTGAAAAGGAGAGCAAAGCATTCTAGGCAAGGGAACAACTTGAGGGAAAACTCATGAGGCAAGCAATAGGCTGGATAGTGTGTCCCAGGAAACAACAGTTTCAGGAAGACTGAGCTAGGAGAATAATGAAAGGCTTGGTAAAGAGCTTGGGATTTATCCTCAGGGCAATGGGAAACCTTTGAAGGTTTTTATTTATTTTAATTTTATTTTTTAATGTTGCTAATATTACAGATATCTCCCATTTTCTCCTCCTTTTCCAATAGAGTTTTAAATAAAGTATTAACATGGATAGATTTTGCATTTTCTGGCTGCTGTATGGAGACTGGATTAGGTAGGCGTGAAGTAGACTAAATGTGGGGAGATAGTATGTAATCTAGATGGACTATGGTGGCGGCAATGGGAATAGTGATACAGAAAGACTTGAGACATCGATATACAAGAGGTAGAAGAAGTAAACTTGATGTCTGATTAAATGTGGTGACTGAGGGTGGAGTCAGAAATGACTGCCAGGCTTTTAACTTGGACAGCACTTGATTGGATGGTGGGGCACTTATTGAACACTGGAAAGAGCTTTGAAAGGGAGGTAAATTAGTTTGAGGCATTCTGATTTTGAAGTGTTCTTAAAACAACCAAGAGAAGATATTCACTAAGTAATCTATACTAATAAAAGGGCAATATGCTAATTAGACCTGATAGACCTGATGTCTTCCGGATGTCCTTCCGGACAAAGCTGCGGTGGTTGCAAGGGCCGAGGAGGGCAGGCAGTGGCAGCAGCAGCAGGGTGATGGGAGCAGCCTTCCCCTGATTGGCCCAGTTGCCTCCCACAGAGGGAGGCCAGACTGCAACCCCATGAGGGCTCCCAGACTGTGAGAGGGGGCAGGCCGGGCTGAGGGATCCCCCCACACACCAGTGTACGAATTTTTGTGCACTGGGCCTCTAGTTGGAAATACCAGTCAGTTGGAAATAGGAATTTATGAGATTTGACATAAATATGAAAATGTGGGAATTCCCTGGTAGGGTGGCTCAGTTGGTTGGAGCATCATCCAGTGCACCCAAAGGTTGCAGGTTCAATTCCTGGTCAAGGCACATGCTTCTCTCTCTCCCCCACTCCCCTTCCTCTTTCTCTCAAACCAATAAACATATTCTCGGGTGAGGCTAAAGGGAAAAAAAAGGAGAAAAACGTGCAAGTTATTTAGATGGTAATTGAAATCCCTAGAAATTATTGGTAACGGATGAGATGCCTAAGGAGAGTGTGCAGAGTTAGGAAAGCATCTCAAACAATCTCAAGGAACTCCAACATATCACGGTAAATGAGAAATATCCCAGAAAGGAAATTGAGGCAGACCTACAGAGAAATTGCAGAAAAACCGGGAGAGCAACAGTGCCACAGAAGTCAAGGGCACACAGTGCTTATAGGAAGAAGAATTCTTTTATATTGACCGTTCAGTTTCTACCATCTACATCTCAGTTTCTGGAAAGAAATGGATCTAAAACATTTTCCATTTCCTGAGCCTTTTTTGTTCCATCTTCTGAAATGTCTTCACCTCCTTTTTCTGTTTTGGGAAGAGAAAAAAAGTTTCTCCCTGCAATTGTTTCTTAGGGCACCTTTCACATTTTACTGTAGTCAATTGCTTCCCTGACTGTCTTCCCCATTACATCACGACCAGCACAGCACCTAGCTGGTCATTCAATGAGTGTTAGTTGGCTAAATGAGTGAATCAATCGATATAAGTAACGTTAAGAATATCTATCATTTTTTGAATATTTCCTGTTTCTGGGCACCTGTGATAATGCTTGATTTATAACTCTTTTAAGCTTTATTAAAACCCTATAAGAGGACGTGATTATACTCTCCTTATAGATGAGGAAACTGAGGCTAAGAGAGAGAATTCACTTCTCCAAATTTAGTAAGTTGCAGAGCTGCAATTCACAAACAAGTCTGCCTGTTTCCAAAGTCCATGCTTGTAACCACCACCTCTCCCTAGAGAAGTAAACATTCACATTTTCCAGACATCTGTGGAAGAGACATTTTTAAACTGGCAGCTTTCCCAATGCATCGCAAATCATAGCACATAAGGAACAGCCTGCTCTTGTTCCAAGAATGCTTTACTCTGGGTCTGGCTGAGCCCCCACTGAGCTGCCCTCCCTACCTGCAAAACAATAAGTTTTTCCTTAATCCCTCACCTAAACCTGTCAGCCTGAACAAGCCCTGGCTTCCTAAGCAGGAGGTTTCTCTTAGAATTAATACCCTAATATTATTTTCCCCTTCCTAACAGTTATTATCCCATTTGATTCAAGGATTGCCTCAGAATCCTTTGCTTGAAGTGCCAGAGTAGTTTCTTACACATCAACCCCTAGTGTTGACCTATAGTCAACACACTAGAATGTAAGTTTTATGAGGGCAGGGACCTTGTCAATCTTGCCCATAGAATTGTGCCCAGGATCATGAACAGTGTGTGCCTGTACCCAGTGGTCTCACAATAGATAATAGCTGACGGAATCAGTCTGATGGTGATGCAGCCCCAAAGTTGGTTAACTGTCACGTCATCATAGACATGCTGTGCTCTGGTACTTTACAGAGAGAAAACTCACAAACTCATGGCTGCCAAGTACCTATCAAAAGCTCAACTGAGAAAAACCGTTTTCATGAAGGTTTGCCTAACCGCTCTGCTGACCTATCCTTTCAGACATAAACCAAAAAGGCAGTGAGGGTAGACAGAGTAAGTTGTCTTTTTGGGAGGAGGGGGAATTCTTCACAAGTCACCAAATAAATTCACCAAGTAATTTGTCTTAAAAATGTTTTAGAGCAGTGGTCGGCAAATTGCGGCTCGCGAGCCACATGCGGCTCTTTGGCCCCTTGAGTGTGGCTCTTCCACAAAATACCACGGCCTGGGCAAGTCTATTTTGAAGAAGTGGCGTTAGAAGAAGTTTAAGTTTAAAAAATTGGGCTCTCAAAATAAATTTCAATCATTGTACTGTTGATATTTGGCTCTGTTGACTAATGAGTTTGCTGACCACTGTTTTAGAGTTATTTATATAAGTACTAGAGGCCCAGTGCACGGATTTGTGCACCAGTGGGGTCCCTCAGCCTGGCCTGTGCCCTCTCACAATCCGGGAACCCTCAGGGGATGTTGGAGAGCTGGTTTCGGCCCGATCCCCACAGGCCAGTCCGAGAGACCCCACCGGTGCACGAATCCATGCACCGGGCCAGTTTTGGCCCGATCCCCCAGGCTCTCCAAAACCAGCTCTCCGACATCCCCCAAGGGGTCCTGGATTTCGAGAGAGTGATTCTTGGGTGCCACACCCCAGAATCCAGCTCCCTCCTCTCTGGGTCCGGGGTTTAGGTGAAGCAGATTTGGGGCTGACAGTGCCCCAGCAGCAACCTAATCCACAGCTGATTCTTCGAGGAATCAGGCTCCCTCCTCTACTGGTTGGAGCATTTGCCCCCTGGTGGTCACTGCATGTCATATATACCAGGCGAACAGTTGAACGGTTAGACAGTTGCTTAGGCTTTTATATATAGAGATTTCTTGATTATTTAACTAAATAATAATACCGAGAGCACATTATAATATTAAGCTCTAAAAACTCCCTATTTCAACAGTTAAGGTTCCAAAAAGCTGGGGGGAAATGAGGAATTCCAGCACCAATCTTCTCCAATTGGGTTGCTGATCAAATTACAGTAAATTCCTGGATCTTCTCTTATTTTATGTTCCCATTTCAGCAATTTCTTCTGTCAAGTATACTTGCAGGCAAAATATTAATAGTTGGCTAGATGTGACCTTTCTACTTAATTATGAATAGTGATCCTCCTGAAATCTCCAGCCACATTCCTTATCATGGATGGCTACATGGTGAATCTGTGCATTGGCCTGATTTAGGGGAAATATCTGGCACATGATTACTTTTCCTATAAAAATTCATTATTACCACAGGAAGAAAGTAACACTTTATCTCTTTGTGGATATTTCAGGCAAAGAGCCTTTTTCCCATTTTATTATTTAGGAAAATTTCATTGAGACAAGAAAGGGACCATTATAAGACCACTTTGTTTTCCTGTACAATTCTAAAATCTTGCTGCTTTTCGGTTCTAGTGCTTCTTTGCAACATTTTTTTCTTATTAGTCAGATTGGCTATCACTGCTCTTTTCCAAAGCCTGCTGCCAAACTCATCAATTTCTCTTCCCAACCCTTAGGGATTTGTTTTTTCCCCTTTTCACTAAAAGAAACATCTCTTATGCATCTGTGCATATTTTTAATTTTAAGTTTTTGGATCACAACAGTAGAGGAAAGAACATGCATATGTCTTTTAATAACCTTTTCCCCCTTTTATTACTTTTAGCTCTCTCTTCTGCTGGTGGTCTCACAAACAGAATATTCACAGCTACATGACCACTGGATTCTGGCCTAGAATTGTGATCTTATATGGGCTTTCTTAGGGTACTTTAAAACAAAGACTTACAAAGGTAGAAAGAAACTCTTATTTTTCTAATTTGCCCACAAAGCAATGTGATTTTTGATTCAACATTCCATATACATAACCACACAGCGTCTTGTATTTGACTATTAGGCATCTGATTAAGACGATAGATACAAATAAATAATTTAATGTGGCACTTCCATTTGAGGGAGTAGTGCCACATTATTTCATATGTAAAGATTTCTTAGTAATCTATTTTCCAAGCTGGATGACACAGCTGTTTAGCATTTACCTTTAAGAGAAGGTCATTGTGAAGGTTTATTGACTATTGAGGGAAGAAAATACCTAAAGCTCTTACTAACAGTGTACTAGCTGTCTGTACACATTTCCTTTTGCCCTTGGGTCTCCAGTTATAAAGCCTAGGACTTCAATGTTGGCCACATACTTCTCAGCTGACAACACTCACACTAGAAAGGAGGAACATTGCAGAACAGTTTGAAAATTGGAACATGCAAAGGGGCCACCTCAATTAAGGGTAGCCAGGTAATCTGTAGCTCATATGAGTCTTTGGGGTGACCGGTATGTTTCCCATAGAGTCTGGGGAATCAAGTTGCTTATTTAGGCATGGAAGCCTGAAAGCAGGGACTGTTATATTTAGACTACTGTGCTAGTATATTTAGTGCAATTAGACACTTCACACCTGAGTCAAAGGGGATCAATAGATATTTATTGGATGGATGGATGGATGAATGAATGAATGAATGAATTAGTTAATTAATGAATGAAAATGACATGTTTGGCAAAAGGGTGGAGCAGATGCCATAGATATCTGATCATTCAAAAGATTAGAGAAGCTTTTAAAAAGTAAGACGTGTTCAGAGAAATGAGAAGACTCGTCACTGTACCGCTGACTTGTGCTAGAGAAGACTGCATCATGATTCAGAAGTGGTGTCACTACAGATTCTTGGTTTCCAATGTCCACAAGAACACCAATGCTTCCCAGATGCTAAGGTCAGGCCCACCCACTCTCTACAGCAACTGTTTCAAACTTGTTTCACTGTCCTCAGTTTTCTGCCCACCTCCTCCAGGTCACTTTGTGAAGAAAGGTTTGCTGCCAAGTTGACAAAGAAAAATGGAAAGCATCTAGCAAAAGAAATAATCTCATCTGCCTGACATGACAAGTAGAAATGTGTCAAATGGGAGTGTGATTACTCCTTCCATTATCTCTTTCTTTAAAATTTTTTTTAAAGAGTTTTAGAAAAGTTCTTTATTGAAACTGTACATATTTATAGTGTACAATTTGATAAGTTATGACATATATCTATAATTTTGAAATTATCATTACAATCAAGATTATGAACATATCCATCACAACCAATCATCCTCATGCTCCTCTACAATCCCTTTCCCCTCCTTCCGTCTATTCTTCCTCCTCCACAATAGGCTACTCATGATCTGCTTTCTGTCACTGCAGATTAGTTTGCATTTTTGAGAGCTTTACAGAAAAAGAGCCATGCAGGAAGTATTCCTTTGGGTTGTTTCCAGTTTGGGGCTCTTACTAGAAAGCTGCTATGAACATTCTTGTACAAGTCTTTGCTTAGATGTATCTTTTATTTTGGGTAAATACCCAGGAGTAAAGGGGATAAATCATATTCACTATATGGTGTGTATATTTAACATCTTAAAGAAACTGCTAAATTTTGTTCAAGGTTGTTGTACCATATTAGATTTCTACAATCAGTGTAGTAGTGTTCCAGTTGCTGCATATCCTGTCCAACACTTGGCATGGGCAGGCTTGTTAATTTTAGCCACTCTCACGTTTGTGTAGTGAAATCTCATTGTGGTTTTAATTTGGATTTTCCTAATGACTTATGAACATTTTCCTTGTGCTTATTTGGCATCAGTATATCATTTCTAATGAAGTTCCTATATATTCATCTACTTTTTAAATCAGGTTATTTGTTTACTTATTGAGTTTTGGGAATTCTTTATATATTATAGATATAAATCCCTTATCAATTATGTAATTGCAAAAACTTCTCCCAGTCTGGAGATTTTCATTCTCTTAACAGAATCTTACAAAGAACAAAAACTCCTAATTCTGATGAAGTCCATTTTATCAATTTTTTCTTTTAAGAATCGTGCTTTCAGTGTCATATTTCAGAAATCTTTGCCTAACATGAGTTCACAAAGATTTTCTTCTAGAAGTTTTTCAATTTAGGTTTCACATTAGGTCTATGATTTATTTTGAGTTTATTTTTATATATGGATCAAAGTTCAATTTTTTGCATATGGATATTCAATTTTTCCAGTATTATTTGTTGATAAAACTATTCTTCACCACTTTTCCCTTTTGCCTTTTCACCTTTGCTGAAAATTAATTGACCATGTGTTTGTGGTCTATATCTGGACCCTCTATTCTCTTCCATTGATTTATTTGTCTATCATAATGTCATACTGTCTTGATTACTATTTTTCATGCCAGTTATGTCATAGACCACTTACCAGCCTATGAATTTAGTTTTCTTTGGATCAGGTTCCCATCCGTGGTCCAGCTAGCTGTACCCAAGTGTAGAGGAACCAGGCTTGCAAAGTACAAGGCAGGGTTGCTGAAGACCATTTCTTCATGTGGGCTGAGAACAGGGCAGTTTCCTTTAACATATGCTGTGGCTGTATCCTGAAACCATCCCATTCTCTCTCTCTCTTTGTATCCAGTTTTACCCCCTTCAATAAAATTTTCACTCTACAGACCATTCTAAAATGCAAATTTGATCACATAATTTCCTTTGAAAAACCTATTCATGGTTACTCATTGCCTTTAGGGTAAAGTTCAAGTTTGTTGACCTTTGAGACCTGACTTCTGCTTCCCCTTTCAGTTTCAGTTCTCCCCACGCCCACGCCCCACTCCCCATTCCCGTGCTATATTCTAGCCACGTGAACTACTTGTCCTTCTCCAAACATGCCACATTCTCTTAATCTTCCCAGGCTCCTTTCACGTTGCTCCTTCTGCACAGAATACGGCCCCCCCTCTCTTTCCGGAGCTAGCTTTTAGAAGTCTTTTAGGTCTCTGCTTAGATATAACATCCATTCACTTCAGCAAATATTTATTAAGCAACTAATATGAGTTAAGAACTGTACTATGAGTAAGGGATGCAATATGAACTTCTAACATGTCCTCATGCAGTATATAGTCTAGAGGACGTGGACATTAAACAAGTAATTATAGTAAAAAGTGTATCTACAATGATATAGAAAGTGAAATATAGTTAAATCATGTTCCCTGATAATGCAAAGCAACTATAATACACCTGGCCATTAACCTTTTGCACTCGGATGTCGAGTGTGACTCGATACGGTTAGCATTATAGAATAAAGGAATCGAGAAAAAAGCAAGCGAGTGCAAAGGGTTAATCCTATTCTCTGTTCAGTTCTGCTCAAGTTCTTAACTTGGGATGGGGAGAGGCAAGGTTGAATGAAGGAAGTGGGATTCTGTATTCCCAGTATTCTCCCCATTCAATCTTTCTGGATTAGGCAGATGAAATGGGTGCCAAGTAACTGGAGATTCTTGGAAACAGTGCTGTGATTCTGGAATTCCCAGCTCGTCACAAGACCTAGAATCATTCCTAGTATATTCACGCTGGAGAAGTAAAGTACCAGCAGCTTCCTCCAACTCCAGCTGAGACCAGGCTAGGTTTTGATCACAAGCCAGATTCTTGGAGCTCTAGCCAGCAAACTACATAGGCTCACCCCCGTCATTTCATTAACTTCATAATGAATGATATGACCTTGTAATTTATGAAATTGAGTTTTTGGGTTCCATTTGTTCATTTATAGTGAGTTTACTGTACACATGAGTGTAACAAAGAGAAAGCAGAGATGTTATGTGGGAGTGAGGTAAAGGGTGGGGAAGGCCCCTCTGAGAGGCCATTTTTAGCTGAGACTTGAAGAATGAGTAGGAGTTAGCCCAGGTGAGGGAGTAGGGAGATGGTTCCAAGCAGAGCACCTTCTCCAGGAACCCTTCCCTCCTCCTGCACACTGGCTTAGGTCCTCCTCCTTGGTGTTTCCAAGTCCCTACTGGGTGCTTACTCCTATCTTTCACTTATCACACATATCACAATGGTGTTTTTTCCCCCTTTGTTTATCTCCCTTTATTAGACACTAAGCTCCTTGAGGTCAGGGATAAGTATTTAGGACCCATTAGCCAATCAATTCCCTTTGTGTGAAGTAGGAAAGAGGAATTAGAGACTGTCTTAGCAGAAGGATTAAAAAGGCTGACACTCTGTGTAGAATAATTAGAAATAGGCTGGCATAGGCCCTTGGGTGACAAGTTTGCTTCACATGGAAAGACACTTTTGTGGGAAGAAGTTGTCATCCTTTTCGGAAGACTCAGCCCTGCACCAAGGTGCATGATTTGGTGAGTGGAGTGCAGGCTGGACTTGAGATGCCATTCATTGTTTGGCTGAGTGTCTTTGTGCACTGCACAAACTCCACAACTATACAGAGTGACCCTACGGACATTTTACCACAGTCTCTGCAGTGACTAGTATAGGGCCTGACACATAGTAGGTAAATATTTTGAAAATAGTCCATAGAAATAAAAACTTAGACTAGGGATCCCAGTCTGCCTTGGTACCATGTGTATCCAGATTGTCAGCTATGGATATAGCTGTGGCCCAAAATGGTGGTGCCATGTGAGAGCCTTCGTTTCTAGCACAAGGCTCAAACTAGCCACTGAAGACAGCTTGTCGTATCAGGGGAGTAATGAGGTAGCTGGTAGGATTTATTCCTGAGTACACATGAGAATCCCTCAAGGAACTCTGCAGGGGTTTTAAGGGTCCTGCAGCAAAACCCAGTGAAGGTTACTTCTGGGTTTCTTAAGTTGCAAAGAAAGAACTTGGGTATGAACTATCCTTCAATGTTCTGTATCCCTTGGGAACTTAGCTCAATTATAACAGCCTGATCAGAGCATAAATTGAAGAGATTAAAGCTTGATATATTTTGAACTTAGACAGTAAATAATGATATACTGGAGCAACTGCTAAGTTTACGGAAGACAATTTTTTTTAAATATATTTTATTGATTTTTTACAGAGAGGAAGGGAGAGGGATAGAGAGTTAGAAACATCGATGAGAGAGAAACATCGATCAGCTGCCTGCTGCACATCCCCTACTGGGGATGTGCCCGCAACCAAGGCACATGCCCTTGACTGGAATCAAACCTGGGACCCTTCAGTTCGCAGGCCGACGCTCTATCCACTGAGCCAAATCAGTTAGGGCTACGGAAGACAATTTACCAAAACAGGAATTAGAGTGGTTTCTAAAAATGTCAGGGAATTATTCTATCAGATATCACTGATTGAAAAATATGCTATTATTTTATGAATCTCCTAAGAAATGAAAAAAAATGCCAGTTATAAACTATAGTTAGTAAAATACATCTTGATTTCAGAGATGGTACAATATTTTTAAAAAGTGTTACAGAATGGATAAAATATAGTTTATAAAAATTGTCCATTTTTGTGGTTTTAATATGTTGTTATATATCTTTAAGGAAAATAAAAGTTATTTTTCTGGTGAGAGCAGACTAATGATTTAAGCTCCCTTGACATCTTCGTGTCAGAGTGAAGTTTGCTATTAAAGTTTCATGACACCATCTGTTAAGATTACCGTATTTTCGTATAATTCCTTACTCATTGAGAAAGGAATTTGGTGTTCCTGGCGTCCTTCTCTATAGGGGATGGAGAGCATTGACCAATCTGCCTGAATAGTTCATTATGTTTGGCATTCAAAATTTTTACTGTAAATTAACATATTAACATGTGATTATATATATATATATATATATATATATATATATATATATACACACACACACACACACACACACATATATATATATGCACATATATATATAATCCTCCTGCACATTTCATGCATTTGAGCTTCATCAATTCTGGTCTAACTGATTCTCAACCTGCAAGCTAAGAGCCAAACCCTAGAGGAAAATGACTCCCAGCATTCTCATCACTGCATGGGACACTATTTGGACAATAGGCTGACCTCTTTCTTTGTCAACTTACAGCACTTTGAGCATGTGACTTTTGATCTGTTCTACCATAAGATATTTGAGAGCTGAGTGTGTTCTCTTTGCCTTCACATTGTCTAAGGACCCAGTACCATGCCCAGAACATTAGACTATTGGAAGAGAGGATGGCACTATAATTTCAGTGCACCTTTCAGGTCTGGGTGAAAAAGGATTAAGTTCATCAGCTGCCTGGAGAACACAGCCATTGTGTGTTGAAGGTGAAGTATGGCAACCATGAAGGAATCTGACAGAGAGTTTGCAAGAGACATTTTAGTGTCCTGGAATAAAAAGAGAAATGGGTAAAATAAATAAATAAATAAATAAATAAATAAATAAATATCACATTACCATGTTATATTTTTAGACCTATATTTCTATTCCAGACTGTTTCCTAAATCTATTTTTTTGAGATTGCAACCACCATTCTTTTCCTTCTTACAACATATTTAAAAAATTGAAATAAATAATATATGATAGAAATTTTAAGGTTCAATTTGAAGACATTTAATTTTATTTACAATTAAACTAGAGATATCAAAGTCTAATTTATAATTATTGCCATGTAGTTAAAAGAATACATCTGTATAATTATATTTCCCAATTATTGATTACAAAGAACATCAATACATAAAATGCAATGTTTTGGCTTACTACTTTATGTTCATTTTCTTTAGTAAAGCACATGCAATGTTTGAAATTAGAGATGCCCTTTTTTCTTGGATGGATCTCAACCAAATATTCTAGAACATCTGGAATCTTTCATTCTGGAAAAAATAAACAGTAAAGGCATTTCTCAAGTTGAATGTGTGTGGAAGTTTGAAGAAAGCCTAGTGAGGGCTTTCTTCTTACCAGGAGAAGGCTGGCCAGTTAGTTGTTAAGAATCCTTGAACAGTGGCATTTCCCCAAAGCCTGGATTTGTCTCTCAGCCTCCAAGTCCAGTTGCTTGACTCCTTGTTAGGTTTTCATAGTTGATCAGACTGAGTTGCTATTTCCCCTTCTCTTCTTTTCATTTACTCCTGAGCCCACTGCAGTGGGCTGAGCCTTATTCTTACTAGGGTAAGAATGATCTGTACATCCAATGGACACCAGTTATCTTTCATAACCTTTTTGCTACATTTACACAGGGTGTGCAGAGACCCTGCTTTGTGCTCACTAGTCCATTTCCTTTTCCTCTAGGCTAGGGCATACAGCCAAACCACATTTCCCAGCCCCCACCTGCAGCTAAGTGGGGACATGTGCCTAGAGTTCTGAGTAGTGGAAAGTGAGAAGTGATGTGTGCCATCTCTGGGCTTTGCCACTTCATCTCTCTCTCCCTGCCTAACTCCCACTCTCCCTCATTCCCTCCCTCCATCGTTCCCTCCCTCCCTCCTTTTCTTCCTGTAGAGGAGCCAGTAGAAGACTCTAAGACCTAAGGGATGGCAAATCTATATAATGGAAGAAACTTAGGTGCCTGAATAACTGCTCCCAGGCCTATCCTCCCCTTCCCACTGACTGCAGTAGAGTGACATGAATGATGAATGAAGCTTATGAAGAGATTAGCCAAAGAACATATATCCTATCTAATAAAAGAGTAATATGCAAATTGACCATCACTCCAACACACAAGATGGCTGTCCCCATGTGGTCAAAGATGGCCACCACAAGATGGCCAGCAGGGGAGGGCAGTTGGGAGGGACCAGGCCTGCAAGGGAGGGCAGTTAGGGGCAATCAAGCCTGCAGGGGAGGGCAGTTAGGGGTGACCAGGCCAGCAGAGAAGGGAAGTTGGGGGCGACTGGGCCTGCAGGGAAGGGCAGTTAGGGGGGACCCAGGCCTGCAGGGGAGAACAGTTGGGGGGACCAGGCCTGCAGGGGAGGGCTTTAGGGGCAAATGGGCTGGCAGGGGAGCAGTTAGGCATCGATCAGGCTGACAGGGGCGTGGTTAGGGTGTGATCAGGCTGGCAGGCAGAAGCAGGCAGGCAGGCAGGCAGGCGAGTGGTTGGGAGCCTTCAGTCCTGGATTGTGAGAGGGGTCGCAGATTGGAGAGAGTGCAGGCCAGGCTGAGGGACACCTCCCCCCTCAGTGCACAAATTTTGTGCACCGGGCTTCTAGTATATATATACATAGCCCATAGACACAGACAACAGTGTGGTGAAGGCAAGGGGAGAGGGGAGTGGGCAAAGAGGGTGAAATGGGGGACATCTATAATAGTTTCAACAATATACATACATACATACATACTAGTACATATATACATACATAAATACAGAAAGAAAGAAAATGAGAGATGAAGCTTTACTGTGTTAAGCTATTGAGATTTTGGGGTTATTACAGTAGTAAACTGTTACCAATACTTCCCTGGCTTCTGTGATGTCAACTCTTACCTGAATCTCCTCGCATCCCTCTGTCCCTTCATTCTTATTTTCTTGGACTTTTCCTCACTAATTTCTTAAATATCCTATATAATAAAAGCGTAATATGCAAATTGACCAAATGGCGGAATGACTGGTTGGTGGGGGGTGGGGCTGGTGAGCAGGTGGCACCAGGCCAGCCAAAGCGCATGCCAGCGGGCAGAGGGAGGGGACAGTGATCGGGGGCAGCGGCAGTGGAGGGGTGGGGGGGGGGCAGGGCCAGCCGCTCACCAGCCAGATCTGTCCTCTGATCGGCCTGCCCAGTCACCTCCTGCAGAGGGAGGCTAGATGCCATCAGTCAGACACCCCCTGAGGACTCCAGGACTGTGAGAGGGCGCAGGCCAGGCTGAGGGACCCCCCGAGTACATGAATTTTCATGCACTGGGCCTCTAGTTTTTTATATAAGAACTAGAGACCTGGTGCATGGATTCGTGCACTGGTGGGGTCCCTCGGCCTGGCCTGTGCCCTCTCGCAACCTGGGACCCCACAAGGGATGTCTGACTATCAGTTTTGGCCCAGTCCCTGCAGGCCAGGCCGAGAGACCCCACTGGTACATGAATCCATGCCTCTAGTATGCATATATGATCTTTGGTTAATCTCTCCCTGCCTCCCCCTGCCCCCAGCCCCTTCCCTCTGAGATTCATCAATCTGTTCCATGTTTCCATGCCTGTGCATTGAGCGTCTGTCCCCTGGTGGTCATCATAGCTACCAGTCGAACGTTCAAACAGTCACTTAGGCTTTTATATATATAGATCCATGGCCCAGTGTTTTCTTTCCATACAGGTATTCAGTGAAAAAGGCTCAAATTCTTTCATGGTCTACTTCTGCTATGTTGATGAGTTAGAATAATAAATATGCTCCTAAGTACTAGATATAATTTTAAATATATTTATACTAAACCTATTTTGTACCATGTTTTACAAGATTTTGTTTTAACTATGATTTTGAAACCTTTTTAAAAAATTAATTATAGAGAGAGAGAGGAAGAAGGGAGAGAGAGAGAGAGAGAGAGAGAGAGAGAGAGAGAGAAATCGATTTGCTGCTCCACTATTCATTCATTGGTTGATTCTTATATGTGTCCTGACCAGAGATGGAACCCACAACCTTGGCATATCTGAACAACATTCCTACCAATTGAGCTAGCTACCTGGCCAGGGCCTGATTTTGAACTCTTTACTTGTTTCCTCATCTTCTCCATTCCCTGGTAAATTAAGAGTTGATTATATTTTGTTGTGTAGTTCTTTTATTGAACTATAAAACTCCTCACTATTCAACTACTACTTATTGAATATGTGCAAGGAACTATCTTATTCTTCATTTTGCTGAAAGTGCCTCGCATAGTGCCTTGCACAGAGTAAGTAATTGGTGAATGTTGATTGAATTGCACAGGATTATTTGTTGCATACCCACTAGGTGTGAGGCTCTGTGCTGGGGATAGTGTGAGACAAAAATAAACATAAGAGGTTTGATCTCTGTTTACTTCTTCATCTCTGTGTAAATTTCCTCCTATCCCCACCCCAATTAACAAACATATTGTAACATTTGTAGTTCCACAAATGAGACTTATAGTTTTGGTACTCAGAGGTACCAGTATGTCCAGAACCAGTGAAGTCTTACAATAAATACAAAACTTGAGTTTATTACTAGGTAGTAGGTTAACCAATGTTTCATTTTTTTTTTCTTTTTTGCCTGGAATTCAGAAGTATTAGAATGTGGAGAATTGCCTGCTTTTAACCAATGTAAAATTGTTTTCTTTTTGATTAGGTCATTTGAGACTATACCTTATTTGTATATTTTATTGGGTAATTCCATTCACTGGAATAACTAATGGATTCATATATTGTGCTAATATTGTCAGATTTTAACATATTAACCATAGCCAGGCCTTGTTTTTCCTCCTTTTTTTTAAGATTCTTCATCAGGTGAATTTATCAGAGAGTAGGTGTGCTTTGCAAATTTTCTCCCAGGTCAAACTATTTTTCACATCTTGATTTTCATTCTCAACTAGAGTTTCGTTATAATGTCTTTAACTATTTTGGCATTGAGCCACATAACTGGATATTGGATTTTTCCAGTTTGCCTGTTTTTTTATTTTTCTTTCTGCATTACCTTATTCAAACTTTCTGTCCTTAGCAAGTTTTCTTTCATGCACATAATTTTTTTGACATCTATTTTGTTTATAAGGAGTTTCATAAACTATCACTACTTTTACTATAACAATTTACTACTCTTACTATTTCTACGGTATTACAATTTAGTTGCTGACCTCTAGTACTGTATAAACAACAGCTTCATTGGTGAGACAAATGTCTGGTTATGACTGAGTTCTAAGTGGTTCTATTTGCTTGTGTTGTGATCTGTCTGCACATCAGTGAGTGGTGTACATTCACAAGAGAGTTTTTTGCTGTTTTTGATAACTGTTTTTGCAGTGATATAAGGTTGTCAGAATTTCTATAGTACATAACACTTTTGTTTTTAATTGTAAATCCAATAGTAACCTGAGAATGTCCAATTTTAATGGATTCTGTAGATGAAATGACCCAAAAGGTACCCCCCAACCCCATTGGCTAGAAAACACACACACATTTATATTTTATTCTTTACTCATTTGTGTAAATGAGGAAAGAGACTTTGCATTTTGAAAGAGCTCAAACAGCTATGTGACTTGGTGAAAATTACCTTACCTCTCTTTGCCTCATTAGGTTGTAATGAAATTAAATGACTTAAGCATTGCTTGGTACATAGTAAGCGCCCAAAAGTGTTAGCTATTATTATTAACTAATGCAACAAGTATAAACATCTGTTGTTTGGAATCTATTTTTGCTGATAATGATGGTGAAGAGACCATCCTATAGGAAAGAGAATGTTTCTCATTCTTCTCAAATAAGTGCAATTATGGTACATTCCTCTGAACACCAATAACATCTTGAGGATTTGGAGGAACACAGCTCATGGCAGTTGCTAAACTAATAAAAACTTTTTTTTTTTTTTTTAAATGAGAGAACAGATTCAGAAAAGCCAAATAATTTATTAAGGCAGGACTAGTAGATTTCTTGGGAACTTTCAGTGCATGTCAAACATGTTAGCAACTTCTGTTTGTTCAGATTCAAAAGCAAAGACAATCCACAGCCTTTAATAGCGTGAAGCTCTGCCCTCAGACTCCTGTAGTGAATACTTGTTAAAAAGGAAGCTTTCCAGAACTCTCTCGGGACTTACTGATTCTTTGAAGGGTTAACCAGCATCTCAGGTGCTTCTTATAACAACTTTAATTTGGAGACCCATGGGACATTCAGTACTGCAGGGAGGAAGTATCCTCACGGAGCCAAGTTGGACCTAACCCAGAGCACCTTTTAGGGTAAGGCTGTTCCGCTGATGGAGATGCCACTTTGCATGCTTTGCCTGGCCATCATCTCCCAATGATCGGTCCCCTTCCAGAGTCAAAATCCTTCCTGTGCCATGACTCTACAGCTGTAGCTGGCAAGCTTGAGTTCTTCAGCTGCTTTCCTCAAGAGTGGGAAAAGAAAAGGCATCCTGGCACGCCAGTAATTGTGGAAATCGAATACGGGCCTGTTCCACCTTAAAGGGCCTAGGCTTGCCGAAGTATTTGGGTCTTGCAGAGTTGGGCACCACCATATTTGGAGCGTGCCTACTTTGGGGCGGGAACCTCCTTGAGAGTGATTAGGTCAGCACTGGGGGAGGTGACCTTGTTTGGGTTCTGGCACCCGACAACAGAGGTGCACTGTGGCTGCGGCCCCGCGTCCCTAATTGGCCCCGCAGGACCCCCCCCTCCCGCCCCCCACGCCGGCTCGAAGCTGCCCGAGGGCTCCTCGCTGGCCACCCCCGCGGCCCGCAGCTCGGGAGAGGCGGGAAAGCCGCGCGCCTGCGCCGTGGGAACCGGGGCCGGAGGCGAAAAGCGGGGAGCGGAGGGGGGCCTGGGAGCCGAGTAGCGTACAGAGCGGCGTGTGACGCGGGGACGCCGCGCGCTCCCAACGTCGCCCCGGTTTGACGCACACGGCACCAAACTGTGAGTTTCAGGGGTTATTTGGTCGGATTCACCGGGGCCCGAGTGGGTTTGGGCCTCGGGGCTGTGGCGGCAGCGGGCCTGAGGGTGGCGGAAGAAGTTGGGGGACGCGGCCTCGGGCGCTCGGGCCGGGGAGCGACGCCCTAGGCTGGGTCCCAACCATCCAAAAGGACGCATTTTGCCGCACAGGCTAAGATGGCGGCGGCGGCGGAGGAGGCGGAGCTGGTGCTGCACAAGGAGCCCGGGCCCCGGGTTCGGGGAGGCGGCGGCCCCGGGGGGCTGCGGAGCCTGAGGTGAGCGGCGGCCGCCGCCGCGGGGCGGGACCCGGCGGAGGCAGCGGGGGGGAGGGCCTTTCCGCGGCGGCGGCGTCGGAGGATCCGGTCGCGGACACAAAGGGGCTGAGCCGAGCCCTAGACTTGGGGGGTTTTGTTTAGTCACATGAAGCCGAGCAGCCAGTGAGCAGTCGGGGGAAGGGGCCGAGGTCTGGCCCGGGCCCCGGCGGCTTGGGGAGCGCGGCGGTCGCCATTGCATCGCACCGAGTAACGGGGCGTCCGAGAGCAGGACCAGCCCCTCTGTGCGGGCTGCTGGCGCCCGCCCGCAGCGCCGGCTCTGCCGCCAACTGTTCACATCCCTCCCCTACCGCGGGGCCGGGACCGCTGATCCCTCTCCTCCCCCGGTGCTGCAGGATGTTGTGCCGCTAGGTGCCCGGGAAGTAACTGCAGGAGGTAAATCGCTCCGAGTGTTCGGGTTGCCCGGGGCTTGGTGGGTGTCAGCTAAAGCTTTTTGCTTCTCCAGGTCTGATTCCCTGGCTTTGTGTCCCCGGGAGCTTAATCTCTGCCAGCGGAAAGCAGGTGTGCTCCACTTCTCCCGGGAACCCGAAGATGAGTTGCCCCAGACCCTTCTCAGTGATTGGAAACTTAGTTGGTGGAGCTAAAAGGTTTCTTGTTCCGAGACTTCCCCGCAGACGACTCTCGTGTTGGGATCCATCCATGGCTTAGCAACATGAGTGGAAAACTTTTCTTGAACTGTTTTAAGTAGTATTGACATAAATGTAGCTGGTATAAAAACTTAGGCTTAGACTTCAAATTTCACGTCATCATTAAGAAGTAATTAAGAAGTGCTCCACTAGGGATAAACACAGTTGGGGGCTTTGAATGATCGTCCTCTTTTGTATACAAGTTAATGATTTCAACAGAAATACCAAAACAACATCTATTCTGGCCATTCCTGACTAGTGCCAGTCTTGTTGCATCTTGATGATAGATTAGAGTTGCTTTAATAGAATATTGCCTCTCTGCAGTGGTTTAGTTACTTTTTTTTTTTTTTAATGTCCTACAAGAAGGAAAACATTTCAAAAAATAGACAACTCAAATTGCCCAAAAAGGAATCTGGCTGTTTGCCTTCAGTGCCATATGTAAGTATCCAGGGAACTTGATGGCTGCAATATTGCATTAGTAGGTTTGGTAAGAAAAAAGTTTTTATAAAGTTATAATTTAGACATTTTAATAGGTGAAATATGAAGGCTTGGCTAATATTAGTAAAATGATATGTATATTGCTGTTAAAATCATAGTATTGTAAAATAATTTCTAACATGATTTAAAGTTACACTGCACTTATGACTTTGTGTATTGATATTAACTAATATTTGAAGTACAAAATTTGGAAACGACTAATGTTTTGGCCAGGTCACATTAACAAGTTAAAATGATTGAAAGGATGCTTAAACACATTACGATCACTAACTTGAGTTCTCTGTTCAAATTAAAATTTGGACTTTTCACCTTTACCTAAAACTTTCATTTTCCTGTTTGTGTTTTTTTCCCCCCAGATTTTCCCCCTTTTAGCTTTTTTTCCTAACAGAGCATTCTTCTTACATTAATGAATAGGACTTACATTAACATTGACAAGTATATTACTGAATCATAGTTTTAGAATGGAAGGAATCTCAAGGAACACTAGTCTCATCTTCTCTTTTATGCTATATTAAGGGCCAGGTATGATTAAGTTAGTGGCATAATGGAATATTCTCTCTCAGCTTCTTCCCCATTGCTCTTTTCATTGCTCATGTTTTCTGGAATTAGAAGGCGACTGTACAACTGTGGTTAAATAAAATAAGGGAGTATGTTTGAGAATATGTGTTAGATACTGTAATATTCATGAGAACTGTGACAATAACTGAAACTTATTTAATGAGATATGATGACTTAGATTTTAAAGTGATTTTTATTAAAACCAATTTAATACAAAATAACAGACATTTCAAATAGTTTCAGAGCAATATTGTGTTTTAATTTGGGGGTTTTCATAAAGCAATTATGATCCATCAATTAAAAAATAGCCCTAGCCTGTTTGGCTCAGTGGATAGAGCATCAGCCTGCAGACTGAAGGGTCCCAGGTTCTATTCTGGTCAAGGGCAAGTGCCCGGGTTGTGGGCTCGATCCCCAGTTGGGGATGTGCAGGAGGCAGCCGATCAGTGATTCTCAACATTGATGTTTGTTTCTATCTCTCTCCCTCTTCCTTCCTCTCTGAAATCAGTAAAAATATATATTTAAAAAACAAACAAAAAAACAGGTAGCTTGATAGACTTTTTGAAAAGTTTGAGATAACTGTTACTACTACCAGTTATTACCTAAGAAATGACATGCATGCTGAAAACAATGGTGCTAGTGCCTTTCATTTTGTAATAGGGTTGTAGTTGTGTAATGGACTTGCTACTTTGGCCCTATTTAAAAACAACTTAAGACTAATTACTACTACTGAGTAGTATTTCTGTAAGATCTGACAAATTAAACAAGTAATAAAATCATTTATGGTGAAATATCACTATTATCTTTTACTTTTTTGGATATCAAATTTAACAAAAACAGTTAAATCATCTTGAGGTTTTAAAGCTTTTATGGGCCATTTAAGGTACATTTAAATTATTGACTTTCCTAAGAAAGTTGATAAGCTATTTTTAAATTTTCACCACTATGTAAGTGAGTGGATTTAATTACACACTAGTCTTGTGATAATTAGCAATACTCCCAGATTATTTATAATTATAAAATGAGTCCATCACCTGCAAACCTTACATATTTTGCAAGTTTAATTGGTCATTCAAGTTATAAGAGGGAGAGTTTTGGTTGTGGTTGAATTGAGACACTCAGGTAGCAGGAGGAGAAAAGAATTGGATGATACCTGCAATTTAGAGAAATTGGTTGTCAGAAAACATCAAGTTCACCTTTCTCTCATTCCAAATGCACTGTTAGCATTTAGGGTTACTTATTTAGACTCTCAGATTGTGATTCCAAAGGAAAAGAGTGGGTCTTAGTCTTGTAGGAATGTTTTTCTCGTAACTGGTTTGCAGGCATATCTTAAAGCAACTGTAGTTT
This sequence comes from Cnephaeus nilssonii, assembly GCF_951640355.1. Taxonomy (NCBI): domain Eukaryota; kingdom Metazoa; phylum Chordata; class Mammalia; order Chiroptera; family Vespertilionidae; genus Cnephaeus; species Cnephaeus nilssonii. The sequence goes on from NC_137078.1 coordinate 35,304,446, forward strand.
GCACCAAATTCAGGAATTGGTATGTTGAATTATCCAGTCCTAATTTTATAAAACACTAATTTTAGGAGTCCCTCTTCCCCCCTTTTTTTTAAAGTAAGGGAGACGGGGAGAGAGCGAAAGAAAGAAACATCAATGTGATAGAGAAACATCAATTGGCTGCCTCCTGCACAAACCCAACTAGAGATCAAACTCACAACCTAGATATGAGCCTTGACTGGGAATCAAGCCCACAACTTTTTGGTGTATGGGACTACACTCCAACCAACTGACCCACCCAGCCAGGACCAGAATGTCTGTTTTGTAGGTGGAGGATCTGTAAATATTGCCCACAATTAATGAGATGTAGCACTGATTGAAGTAGTTCTAGAAGTATACTGTGTCTTTTAATTCAGGTTTATTAGAGAAAGTATGTTTGAGATTATTTGTTAATTAGATACTACTATATTAATGAGAACTTTTGTGCCCATACCTTAAAAACTTCTTTAATGAGATATGATGACTTAGTTTTTAAAGTGCAAACCATTTACACCATTGAATTTTGAGAGAACTGAGAAGACTCAAACTGATTCTAGCATTGGCTCACCCTGCTGGTTGGCTAAAATATTTCTCTTTCCTGTCTTAATTAAAAAAAATACATAACATCATTTGAGACCTAGAAGGTAGAACATCAAATTCAATTCAGGAGATGGTGTCTTTATGAAAAAGTTTTCATCTCAAGGGACTCAGTTACTCTAATGTTTAATTTTTTTTCTTAGATCTGCCAAAGTTGAACTGTGAGTTGCTGTCTTCTTTGAATTTACCGGGAACTCTTAATGTGATTATGGGGAATTAGTATTATTTAGGACATCCTTTGACAATTAGCTAGAAAAACAAGAGTCATGTGAGATAACTTTCCAGGAAGAGAAAAGCAGAGATTTTCCGGAGGGAGAGAGGGAGCATGTCAGGGCCGAAGCAGCAGCAGTGCAAACTTCTCTTGACTGAGGGAAAATGAGAGTGAATTAAGGTTAGTGTTTCCATGGGATTACCTTTACACTCTTCCTCTCCCAATTTTTGTTCTATTCCGTGTCTCCAAGCTGTAGCTTTCCCATTTCACTTGGGATTCTGGGAAATGTGATCTTGGAAGTAACTTTGTGAAAAGTACAGATGTTATTTGTTCTTTGAAATTTAAGTCTGTTAGTCTAGATTGTGGTGCAATTGAAGTTGGTTAGAGAAATACAGATTTTAGGTATTGCCTTTCACTACGTATATGTCATTCATTGAAGTTGAAAATACAGCTTCTAAGACTTTTTGTACAAAGTCCAGAAACTTAAAGGTTATGAGCCAAACAGGTTAATTTAAAATAAAAACGAATAAAGTATTAGGATTGAAGTAATTTTTAGTTTACAAAGCATATTTGCCTGTGTTTCATTAATTATCAAACTTTTAAATGATTAACATTTTTTTTTATTGATTTCAGAGAGGAAGGAAGAGGGGGAGAGAGAGAGAAACATTGATGAGAGAGAATCAGTGATTGGCTGCCTCCTGCATGCCCCCTACTGGGGATTGAGCCTGCAACCCACTCCAAATCGGACCTTGACCTTCTAGTTCAGGGGTCTTCAAACTTTTTAAACAGGGGGCCAGTTCACTGTCCCTCAGACCGTTGGAGGGCCGGACTATAGTTTAAAAAAAACTATGAACAAATTCCTATGCACACTGCACATATCTTATTTTAAAGTAAAAAAAACAAAACGGCAAAAACACCCGCATGTGGCCCGCGGGCCGTAGTTTGAGGACGCCTGTTCTAGTTCATGGGTGGATGCTCAACCATTGAGCCACACTAGCCAGCATGATTAACATTTTTATCCTTTCATGTTCATTCTTTTACTCAAAAGCCTAATGCATATCTTTTTCATCAGTTTCTTAAGGGAGGTGTTAAATATAACTAGTACTTTCAAAATATCATTTATTGGGGAGGAGTGATTTCTAATTATTAAATGGTTTGTGAAGGTGGATAAAAGCCTTGCCAAAGTTGGAATTAATTGCCTGTTGCTTACTATCTACTTACCAAATAATACACACACACACCCCAACACACCAACACGCGTGTGTATATATATAGAAAGTCATAGTTGCATTTATAATTATGTATAAACTAGAGGCCTGGTGCACGAATTCGTGCCCCAGTGGGGTCCCTTGGCCTGGCCTGCGGGATTGGGGCCGAAACCGGCTCTCCAACATCCCCCAAGGGGTCCCGGATTGCGAGAGGGCACAGGCCAGGCTGAGGGACCCCACTGGTGCACAATCGGGGCTGGGGAAGGACGTGGGAGGTTGACCAGCCAGGGAGGGACTGCAGAAGGGCTCCAGGGTGTGTCTGGCCTGTCTCACTCAGTCCGGATCGGCCCAACCCCAACAGCAAGCTAACCTACCAGTCAGAGTGTCTGCCCCCTGGTGGTCAGTGCACATCATAATGACTGGTCATAGCGAGCGGTTGTAGCATATCATTAGCATATTATACTTTGATTGGTTGAACGGCCAGGCACTTAGCATATTAGGATTTAATTATATAGGATGAGATAAGCCATAAAAGTGTAAGCCTTGAAATAAAATTGGTGGGGTTAAAATCTAGCTGTGTGAGCACTAGGCAAGTGGACTTAACGATAATACCATGTACATCCTCCTATATAATAAAAGTCTAATATGCTAAGTGTCTGGTCGACCATTCAACCAATCAAAGCATTATATGCTAAGGCTGCTCAACCACTTGTTATGACGTGCACTGACCAGCAGGGGGCAGATGCTCTGACTGGTAGGTTAGCTTGTTTGCTGGGGTCCAGCTGATTGGGACTGAGCAAGATGGGCTGGACACACCCTGGAACCCTCCCGCAGTCCCTCCCCTCTTGGTCAACCTCACATGTCTCTCCCTGGTCCCGATTGTGCACCGGTGGGGTCCCTCAGACTGGCCTGTGCCCTCTCGCAATCCTGGACCCCTCGGGGGATGTCGGAAAGCCAGTTTCAGGCCGAGGGACCCCACTGGTGCACAAACTCGTGCACAGGGCTTCTAGTAATTTATATAAAGTACTTAGTTTTCTGGTATCTTTTAGAATAAAAATAGTTATTATTATCATTGTTTAATTATTTTTTCTACTGTAACTTGAAATTTTTACCTGAGTGATTTGGATTTATATACCTTTGCTAATGTTTCATTTTTAGACTCCTATTTACAAAGGCAAGGTTGTTAAAAAGGAAGTCAGAGGTAGTTATCACAGTGTGGCTTCTCCAGTTTTAGCTGTTCAGTACTTCAGGAACACATACCATTTACTGACCATCAGCTGATGAATAAAATGCATTTGGAATGAGTACATTTTAGTGAAATTATTTCCCAACCATTGTGTTGGTTTGTCTTTGTTACAACATCCTGAATTTCTTCATCCTTTAAATTTTTGACCATGAGTATGGTGGGGACCATTAGTAGAGAGACCAGGGTTGTGGAGCTATGTGTATTTGTATGTAATGTACATCTGGATGAGAGTGAAGAGTAGCCTCAACAGTAGTTAGGTTGAGGAGAGGCATGCTATTTTTTCTTATTTTTTTAATCCTCCCCCAAGGATATTTTTTCCAATTGATTTTTAGAGAGAGTGAAAGGGAAGGAGCGGGAGAGAGAGAGAGAAAGAGAGAGATAGATATGTGAGACTGACACATGGATTGATTGGTTGCCTCCTGCACGCACTCCGACTGGCACAGGGGAGCAGACCAACATCAGGTACATGCCCTTGACCATTCGGCCCATGGGCCAATGCTCTAACCATGTAGCATACCAGCCAGGGTAAGACATGCTATCCTTTTCATTGCTTAGTCTGAATTGGGGAATTTTCTCAGACAGCATTTCCTTTTGCAATTTTCCTCTCCATACTTTGTATATATCTGGGCTAGTATGGTCTTAAACTTATTTTCCTCTTTAATTTTCTTCTGTCTACCTCCCCCCACCACCATCACAAATTGTAAGTTATAAAAAAGATAATTGTACTAGTAAAAGTAATTTAAAGTTCACATGATAGGTATGAATATGAAATAATAGAAGTTTCATATATGCTTAAAAAGTATTTTCAGCAGTTTGGAAAATGTAGGGGGGGTGGTGAAATTCTTCCCTAATCTTATGAGCACCACCATATAATCATTAGTATTAAAGGGAAAGGAGATGAGACTGACATTAATTAACTATGTATTGTGTTCCTTTTAGTAATACTGTGATGTATATATATTTCCATTTTATATGCAAGAAAACAAATTCAGACTCCGGTCACAAAGATAATAAATAATAGAGCAGTCAAGTTTGAATCTAGGTGTGTCTTGATTTTACAGATGGGATCTTTATTCTGTCTTCTTGTCCTTTCTTTCTGTTTGTCCTTAAACCCAGCGATCTTCAACCTTTTTCATCTCATGGCACACACAAACTGATTACTAAAACTCTGCCACACACCAAAAAAAAAAAAATTTTTTTTTTTTTTTTTGCCTATCTGACAAAAAATAAAAAGTAATTTTGATTCATTCATACTAGATGACTATTGTTGTAATGGCTGTTGTCTTTATTTTTGGTTTTAATCTAAGGGGAAAGATATTAGTGCCCCTAACTAAATAGTCAGTCATAGCATGTTTTAAAAATTCTTTCAGCCCACTTTTGCAGCACACCTTTTGAAAATCACTGTTTTAACCTGATTAATGCAATTTGTGAATTTCATCTACTTATAAAACTTAACATTATAAAAGCATTTTTTTTTTTCCTATTCTCATTTCAAGTGGTGTCTTATTGCCCACATTGTTTATTCATACCACCAAATAAAGGCTCTTTGTCTTGGCTGCTAGACTTTGGTACAGTGATATTGGTCAAAATGGAAGCTGCCTTTTTTTTTACTAAGTGACTAGGATGAAAAAAAATCTAGCTTTATCAGAACTAATATTCTGGGATTAGAAATGCTATTGGTTTAATAACACTATCCTTTCTGGTGTAACAGTTAACTTAAAATTTGATATATGTAAAATGTAGATGACATTTTCAATTTATAGCTATATGAAAACAAAACTTTTCTTCTATTTTCATGCTTTGAAATGCTTTAAACCTTTCCCATAAAAAAATCTTTAAAAATGTTATTAAAATTAAATAGGCACTTAAATACTGTTTAGTTACTATTAGTAATTCCTAATTTAGTATACTTTAATTTGTTAAAAGAAAAAAGCTTTATTTGGTTTTTACACTCTCATTGGGTGGATGACATAAACTAAAAGATAATTTGTGGGGCATTTATAAATTGTATATGTCAGCACTACTCAAAAGAAATACTGTATGTTACAAATATGGTTTAAAATTTTCTGTAGCTACATTAAAAAACAAACAAGTAAAATTAATCCTACTAATGTATTTTGTTTAACCCAGTATATTCAAAACATTTCAATGTTATCATGATTGAGATATTTTACTATTTTTTCCCTACACCAAGTATTCAGAATCGAGTGTGTGTTTCTTATGACACATCTCAGTTCAAACTAGCTATACTTCCAATGTTTAATAGTCACATATAAGTATTGAACAGTGCAGATATAGAAAGTTCTGTACAACTTTCATTTAATATTCACTCAGTTTTATATGTCACAAGGGGGCATCAGGATTTTAGAGATGCTTAGGTGGGGCATGGCCTAAAAAAAAAGGCTGGGAACCATTGATATAAATATATCAGGTAACTTCTATCCCCATGAAGATATGTAACATTTTCTGCACAGAAAAAGGTGCCTCTTGCCCCCTTCTATTCCCCCTTACAGAAGAAACACTATTCTGACCTCTATCACTATAAGTTTGGCTTATTTTTGAACTTGCTTATGGCATATTTTGTTCTTTCTAAGGGTAGTGAGAATTAATTCTAATCTCTCTTTTTTGTCCTTGTTTGACATTGTTGTGTGAATTTGGATGTAAATCAGATGATAGGTTGTTGGTACTATGACCCTTCTGTTTTTTTCCAGTGTGGTTATGTCAAGTTCAGAAAGATGTTTCTTACATTTCATGAATAGTAACCCTCTAGAGGTTAGCTTTAGGCCAAAAAAAATTGTTTAGAATATAGAAATTGAAGTTACTTACACAGATAATATGGTTGTCTGGCTTGCTTTTATTACAGTATTCTCTAGGCATATAGCCAAGAAGTAGGTAGAGGAGGTCTTGGATTGCCTCCTTATATAGATGCCTTTTGGAAACTTGTTAAAGTAGTTTCTAGGCATTATGTAGGTTAGCTTTTAGGCATTTCAGGTTACTTAAAAAGGTATTTGAGTATTTCTGATTGTGTTATAGGGGTAGGAATAAATTAATATACTTAAGTTTACAGGTAAGTATCCACTCTTAACCAGAAATATTTTTTTTGTTTAATATAAAAAAATTGTATCTACTTAGAAGTATTCATAATGTCAATAAAACAGTTGCAACTTTTTTTGCAATTACAGAGTGATACTCAGTTAATAGAATGACAATTATTTCATATAAGCTGCATCAGAGACAACTGAAGATGAATAAACTACCATCCCCATAAATAACCAATTTGTGCTGTGCACCAAGAAGAACCTGCTTTAAATCTCCATGCCAATTTACAACCCCCATACTGTACCAGGGAAGGTTAGTGACTACTGAAAATACCACCAGGACAGGGCTATCTAAAGACACTTCCTGTAGTGTGTTAACTATACAAAAAGACACTGTACAGTTTAAAAACAAATCTTCCATTTCCATTTTTTTCTTTAAAAGGAGTGAGTTCTATACAGGTGATTAAATGCTTTATAGACAAGAAGAAAAAATGCACTAAACCAACTTATTCATCATCATCTCATCTTCTCTTTAACTTCCTCCTCTTCCTCTTTTTTCTTGCTTTTTCAGCCCTTATAACTCCCTTTTTGGACACTCAGGCTTTCCTTTAGCTCAATATGTAGGAATATCCTTTTTGTATTTCTCCTTCAGTTTAGGAGCCTTCTTTTCATAAGGCTGCTTCCCCATCTCTCCCAGCTTCTTTGCAACGTCACCAGTGGGTAGGCAGGGATGCTCTCCTTTGTTTTTGTGTTGGGTTTTATTTTGGGGGGGAGGGGTGATATTTAGAACAAAACAAGAAAAAGGCCAAAGGAGACCTCTTGGGTGCATTGGGATCCTTGAATTTCTTTTTTGTTTCCCTTTTACGAGGGATATAAGTTCTCATTTCTCTCTCATAATGGGCCTTGTTCGTCTTTTCCATGTCTTCAAATTTTCCTTTCTTAGTAGACATGGTCTTCCATCTCATCTCTCTGAGCACTTCTTAGAAAACTTTGAGAAGTTGACTGAAGCATCTGGGTGCTGCTGCTTTTGTTCCTCTTGGCAAGTTTGCACAAAGAAAGCATACGATGCTCGGCTTCTTAGGATCTCTTTTACTTTTATTCCTAATTCCTTTTCCTCAGCGAGCACATAGTCACCCAGTGCCCAGCCAGCTCACACTTGCCCCGGCATTGTCTCTGTGGAGCTCAATTTATTGCAATGGCTGTCTTAACCATAAATATTTTGACACTTATGAGTAAAGAACTAGAATGTTACCATAAGGACAGTTGCACAAAAAGCTAAAATCCATGAAGGACACTTTATAAAATGCAAACTGAAATGGAATTATTTTTTTATAAATTTTTTGATTGCTTTTTAGAGAGGGAGAGGAAGAGAGAGAAACATCAATTTGTTGTTTTACTTTTTTTTTAATATATATTTTTTATTGATTTCAGAGAGGAAGAGAGATAGAAACAACAATGATGAGAGAGAATCCTTGATTGGCTGCCTTCTGCAAGCCCCCCACTGGGGGGATCGAGCCCGCAACCTGGGCATGTGCCCTTAGCCAGAATTGAACTTGGGAACCTTTAGTCCGCAGGCTGATGCTCTATCCCAGGGGTCCTCAAACTTTTAAAACAGGGGGCTAGTTCACTGTCCCTCAGACCATTGGAGGGCCGGACTATAGTTTAACCCTTTGCACTCGCTTGCTTTTTTCTCGAGCTGCTACCGATGCTAACTGTCGAGTCACACTCGACATCTGAGTGCAAAAGGTTAAAAAAAACTATGAACAAATTCCTATGCGCACTGCACATATCTTATTTTGAAGTAAAAAGGTATTTGAGTATTTCTGATTGTGTTATAGGGGTAGGAATAAATTAATATACTTAAGTTTACAGGTAAGTATCGGCAAAAACACCTGCATGTGGCCCGCGGGCCGTAGTTTGAGGATGCCTGCTCTCTCCACTGAGCCAAACTGGTGAAGGCTGAAATGGAATTATTGATCATGATTTTTACTTCTAGTGCTTGAATCAGTTTCTAGTGCTTGAATCAGTTTTATTTTTCAAATGGAAGTAATGGTTACAGCATTGTTTTTCATAAATATAGAGCAGCAGAAGTTTTATTGTATGTAGTGTAATAATTGGTACTTTAGGGAGAAGGATGTTTTTCTGTAATATGGATTATGAAAAGAGTTGTAAAAAGCACATAACAATGAAAATATGAGTCTTCATTCTAGTATGCCTAGTTTGGAGAAATAGATGTTTTATATATTATGTAGAATGGACATGAAAATACTTTCTCATTAACACTTGAATTATGAATGCTTTTGAGGTTTTGAATAAAAATGTATAAAGAAGTTTTGTTTTTTTAATTTGTAATAAGTTTGCTTAACATACTCTTGCTCCAAGAATTTTAAAAGTTGTCTTGAAGAGCCTTGGCTGGTGTGGCTCAGTGGGTTAAGTGTTGCCCTGTGCACTGAATGAAGGTTATCAGTACAATTTCTAGTCAGATCACATGCCCAGGTTTTGGGCTCCATTCAAGTCAAGGTTTGTGCAGGTGGCAGCCGATGGGATGGATGTTTCTCTCTCACATCAATGTTTCTCTCTCTACCCTTCTCCTTTCCCATCTAAAATAAACTTAAAAAAATCTTTGTCTTGAAGAAATAAAACCTCATCCTTCAGCTTTTCTTACATAGGTTTTGTATTTGACAAGTATAGAAGGCTAAAGCAAAATTGGTTAGATTAGCCCTAGCCGGTTTGGCTCAGTGGATGGAGCGTTGGCCTGAAGACTGAAGTGTCCCAGGTTCGATTCTGGTGAAGGGCACATATCCGGGTTGCCGGCTCAGTCCCCAGTGTGGGGCATGCAGGAGACAGCCTACGATGATTTTCTCTCATCATTGATGTTTCTTTTTCTCTCTGAAATCAATAAAAATATACTTTTTAAAAAATTGGTTAGATTAGACTTTGAAAAAGTATGTTTATTATTTACAAAATATTAAGACTATATATACTTTTTGGGATAGATTTAAAAAATAAAAAAAACAATTAGAATGTTATTAATAGCATTAAGAGCTGACTTCTATGTGTAGAAAAAATACATAAGGGTATGTTCTATGTTTTTGTGTTTTGACAAAAATGAATGTTATATTTGAATTTAGTTTTGTATTCAGAAAAAAACACCTTGTTTTCTAGTTGTATTTTCTCTAACCTTCTCTTGTTTTAATTGAGTTAGGTATTATTCATTTACAAGGGATAAGAATGGGAATGCTATACACAGCAAAGGATATGGTTCCTGCTCTTAAGATCTCATGATCTAAGACAACTTGAAGAGCACATAAAACGAAACATTTGAATTACTGAGCTGGCATAAAATAATATGAATAGTATGTAGTAAGACTGAATTAATGAAGCTTTTTGGCAAAGAAGTTTTAATCTATATTTTGAAGAAGTGGTCTGTTAAGATTGATGGAGAGGGAAGGGAATATCAGCCAAGGGGAAAGGCATGTTGGGAATTGTGGAATGTGTAATTGCTTGAAGTTAGGTGTTTTATATGAATTTAATGAAAAATAAAGTTGATAAGATTGTGTGGCCTGAGCTGAGACTCTAAAGAAGTTTGGATTAGAAATGAGGAGTTCTACTGAAGGTCATTGAACAGAAATGCAAGAAGAAAAAAGAATGTTAACAGCCAGATATAACATGATTGGAGAAAAGATTGAAGTGAGAAAGGCCAGTTAGAGGTTATTATTTTGAGATTTAAATTTAAGAGTAAGGACGGGTAGTTTTAAAGTAAAGAAGGTGAAATTCATGCCTCCTAAGTTTGTGTAGTGTGAAGTTAAAATAAGAATGGAACAATTTTATTTTCTTCTGGTATTGAAAATAAATTTACTTGGCCACACAGTTTGAGTAAGTAACTAACACTAATTGAGGTCTGTCTGCTTTGTTCTATAAAAAAAGTTTGATTTGAAAACTAAGTAAAACCCCAGAAAGTTATGCCATAGTGGTACTTTCTGAGTTGCTAGCACTTTGGACTTAAAAAAAAAACAACAAAAAAACTTGAGATGAATACTAAAAAGAGCTTGTATTGTAATTCTGTGTTTTGAGTTATAGTGGTACAGTTTAGCCATGTTTTAAGAGACATTCTAATTGGTAATAAGAGTTGATGGGCAAATGGGAGATAAGAAAAATTAGTAATCTGGAGTATACCAATATTTAAATTTGTTTTAAAATAGATACTTGTTTTAACATTTAGGAATAGTTAAAAACACATAGCTTTATAGGAGGGAAAAATCTCTAATATATAGTTCCCTCTGGGCTGTAGTATTTTTTTATATTTGTTATTTAAGATATTTATTTTTAACGAGTTTTCAAAAGTTTTTAAATTGAATGTATACTAGTCCTTATAATGAATATGTTTATTAAAATAGAAAAAGTAGAACAATATGAAAAAGTTATAGGAGTAATATAAAGAATATTTTTCTGCCTTTTTTAGAGTTAATAAATACAACAGTGTTTGGGAGTTAATAGAGTCTCAGCATTCTGAGAATAGTATGTTAGGCCCTTTTAAAAAATCCTTACCTGAGGATATGTTTTCATTGATTTTAGAGAGAGAGAAATATCGATGTGAGAGAGAAACATTGATTGGTTGCCTCCTGTATGTGCCCTGACCGGGGATCGAACCCAAAACCTAGGTATGTTTCTAAAAGTGAATCAAACCCCAAACCTCTAGGTGTAGAGGATGATGCTCCATCCAATGGGGCCTGGGTGATAGTATCTTAGTCTTATTATGACAAGTTGACATTTGAAATTTATTTATTTATTTATTTATTTATTTATTTATTTATTTATTTATAGCTTTTAGAGCAGAGGGGAGTGAGAAACATCGATTGGTTGTTTCACTTACTTATGCATTCATTGGTTGATTCTTGTATGTGCTCTGACTGGGGATCGAACCAGCAACATTGGAGTATCAGTATAATACGCTAACCAACTGAGCTATTCAGTGGCCAGAGCTCATGACAAGTTTACATTTTAACCATTCTCACAGTTAATAGGTTTCAGTTAGTAAATAAGTTAGTGAAGTTTTTGGTAACATGGTAAAATAGATATGTTTGACTCATCTAAGTTAACCTGTTGAAGCAAATCAGCTAAAGCAAAAGAATAGGTTGTCTCATATTACCACTAGGAAAAAAGATTTCATCCATATCTCTGAAATTTGGGGTTTCTGTATAGACAGTACGGATGAGAAGGGATGACAGCAGAACTATCTACTGTTCCTGATTATTCTGATGAACTAGTGGTATTGTAATAGGAAGCTTGCCTGAAAGCCCTGCCTTGAACCTCTTTCTTAAATAGTCTCCTATTTATACCTATTTGTGCTGAATACTTCTTGGAAATAGATGAATCCCACCTGTGTATGCTGCATTGGGTCTCTGCAATCTGAAAAGCAATGAAAAATCACTACATGCATGAGGAGAAGGGAGCACTGAAAGGGATGGAGACTAGGAAACCAAGTTGACTTCTGTATATGTTGATCCTGCTGAAACAGCTCACACCGGTGGAGAAGATAGAGATAACTTTCAATGGCCGTGGGATAACCAATATTCTTGTGCTATGTGACTGAATGTCTTAATGGTGGCAGTGCCATTAACAGTTAATGCAAATGGTATTCTAAGTAGATGTCCTTTAGTGTGGTATTGCTTGCCTAACCTACTCTTGGTATATCCATCTTATTTTCCATGCCCTCTTCAGCAACTTTCCTGTCAAATTTGACTACCTTATAGTTTTCCAATAGATTTTTCTTAATTTAACTGGAATTAATTTCCTCCATCCCCTTTTCAAATTGCATTAAAAATCTTACTGTGTGGTTTTATGAGTTTTATCTAGGTCAGAAAGACACAAACATTGAAAATACGGGAATGGCAAAAATAATACTAAAACTTGCAAGATTCATTGACATCAAGCAAAGGATACAACCTTTCTAGGGCAAAACTTTTGAGTGGAAAAACATTTTTTAAATAAAATACTAGGACTGCTCTAAACAGTATCAGGCTTGAACTTTTTTGTGATAAATTCAAACAAATAGCATTAAAACATATGAAGTAGTAGGAGAAACCAAGATGGCGGCATGGGTAAACACCTGAACTTACTACCTCGCACAACCACTTCAAAACTACAACTAAAAGACAAAACAGGTATCATTCAGAACCACGGGAAGGCTGGCTGAGTGGAAATTTTACAACTAGAAGGAAAGATAAAAGCATACTGAGACTCGGAGGAGGAGCAGAGGTGCAGAAGTGAAGTGCAGAGGTACGGAGGTGCGCGCAGGGGAAGGGCTGGCAACTGAGTACGCTGTTGTCTTTTTCAATTGGGAGGGAGACACAAGCTCCTGACTGCTCTGAACTCCAGCTCCGGGCAGGACTCTGGGGACCCAGACTCATACGGAGAAACTAGACTGTCTGGAATCGGGCAGAACTCGAGGGCAGCTTTCTCTCAGAGGTGCTTGCAGCGATCATTGTTCCTGCACAGTGCCGTGGGACACAGAGACACAGGACCTCTTCCAGGCAGGGCTGACGGTCAGCCATTGCTGTTTGCTCCACCCTGGTGATTCCCTGAGACCCCCGCCCCAATTTGTGCGCAGAGGCTTTTGCATATGAATGGCCTGGCCTTTTGCAATCTGAAACCTAACGTACTGCAACTGGGTCAGAGAGCCCCAGAGCCTCCAAAAAAAGACCCAAGGCTCGACAGCAGCTTGCATTGCTTCACAGCTGGGCCTCATCTGGACACCTCCAAACACCAAACAAAGAGAAGGAATCTGCAGATCTCTCTGTAGCTCCTGCTGGGTGGCCTCTCTCCTTGGAGATCCAAGAGCCAATGTACCCAGTGGTCAGAAAGAGACCATCCAGACTACAACTCTTTAGATCCATCAGAGACACACTCAGGGGGCAGACTCAGTGAGTGCCAAAGCCCCACTGAAGCAAGTCTTGCCCCATAAGGGTGTCTCCAGCACAGAAGCAGCCAAAATGCGGAGATAAAGAAACAGGTCATACGTGAAAGAAATGGATGAAAGCAAAATACTGGATATAGAGTTCAAAACCACGGTTATAAGGTTACTCAAGAATCTTCTAGAAACCACCAATAAATTTAGTGAGACCCTCGAGGATATGAAAAAGGACCAACTAGAAATTAAGCATACACTGATTGAAATAAAGAATAATATACAGAGATCCAACAGCAGATCACAAGAATCAAGTCAAAGATTTGAAATACAAAGAAGCAAAAAACACCCAACCGGAAAAGCAAAAAGAATCCAAAATATGAAGATAATTTAAGGAGCCTCTGGGACAACTTCAAGCGTACCAACATCCGATTTATGCAGTGCCAGAAGAAGAGAGCGAGCAAAATATTCAAAACCTATTTGAAGAAATAATGACAGAAAACTTACCCTACCTTGTGAAAGAAATAGACTTTCAAGCCCAGGAAGCATAGAGAACCCCAAACAAGAATCCAAAGAGGACCACACCAAGACACATCATAATTAAAGTGCCAAGGGCAAAAGACAAAGAATATTAAAAGCAGCAAGATAAAAACAGTTACCTACAAGGGAGTGCCCATACAACTGTCAGCTGATTTCTTAACAGAAACTATGCAGGTCAGAAGGGAGTGGCAAGAAATATTCAGAGTGATGAACAGCAATAACCTACAACCAAGAATAATCTACTTAGGAATGCTATCATTTAGGATTGAAGGTCAGATAAAGAGCTTCACAGATAAGAAAAACCTAAAGGAATTCATTGCCAAACCAGTATTATATGAAATGCTGAAGGATATTCTTTAAGAAGAGGAAGAAGAAGAAAAAGGTAAAGACAAAAACTATGAACAACAAAGTGACAACAAATACATATCTATCAACAAGTGAATCTAAAAATCAAGTGAATAAAAAATCTGACCAACAGAATAAACTGGTGAATATAACAGGATCAGGGGCATAGAAATGGAGTGGACTGACAATTTTTGGGAAATATGACAATTCTCAGGGGTGTAGGAAGAGACGACAAAAATCGTACACCTATGGATGAGGACAGTGAGGGGTGGTACAGGCAGAGGGTGTGGTGGGAACCTGGTGGATGGGGGAGCTAGGGGGGAAAAAAGGAACAACTGTAATAATCTGGACAATAAAGATTTAGTTAAAAAAACCATGAAGTATCTTTAGAGATATTGGTAAAACCAGTTTTTTGTTTTTTTTTTTAGGAGACTCTAATTCACCTCTCAGAATTTAATAAATTAAGTAAACAAAAATTAAGGCTATAAAGATTTGAGTAGCAGTATACTTAATAGATATATGTCAAACTTTGTTTCCAATAGAGAATATACATTCTTCTCAAATTTTTGTGAATTCTTTTGAAACTGTCTTGGGCTTCAATGAGAATTTGAAATTTTAAATAAGAAAAACTGTATAGGCCAGTATTTTTTTACTACAGTATAGTAAAACTAGATGTTAAAGCCAAAATGAGTCTACCTGCATGGTAGGGGTGTGTGGGGGAGGCAGCCAATCATGTTTTTTTCTTACATCAATGTTTTTCTCTCTCCCCTTCACTCCCTTATTCCAATTCCCTCCCTCCCTCCCCCTCCCTCTCTCTCTCAAAAATCAATAAACATATCCTTTGGTGAGGATTAAGAAAACAAAAACCTGTGTCCTACTAGAATTCGAACCTAAATTTCATACTATTTAGAAAAGTATAACAGTGAGGACATGACTCATCAAAACTGATAGATGAATGAATATTCATTTAAACATGGTGAATTAAATAACCATTATTTTTTTTGCTATCAAATCTCTACTAGAATTGATTTTTTTCTGTTTTTTTTTTTTTTTAAATAGGCATAGGTGTCAATGGCAAAGAAAACTGGAAAGTTGATCACATCTAAAATTTTAGGAACTAGAAAGCAACAAGTGGTAAATAACTTTGTAGATGTGAGAAAACTGAATTTATTAGTAGGGAAATCCTAGAATTGGTGCTTTGTAATCCTGGGATGCTTCAGGATTGGTGGCTACAGGTACCTTGAAAGAATTGTCTAAAAGTCTATAATAACAAGTAAGTAACATATTACCAGGAAAGGGTCTCTTCAGGTTTCTTCTCTGATACAAAGGGATGATCTCTGTTCTTGTCACTGGGCACAACTTGGATTAAGGGTGTCATACTGACAGAGAATTGAATAGAAATGTACATGTTGAAATGGGAATCACCAACAGCCTCTTCCCTTCCTAGTTCTGAGAACACTGGGTGTCAGGCTCATAATCCCAGAATATTGGAAGATTCATCCTGTTACAGCAAACCTATGACCAGGAAGAAAAAGACCAAGAGATGGTAACATGGCCCAGACTCATCATCCAACAGTGACACCTATAAACACAGAAATTCCAGCAACTTTTTTGTTTCATTTTAAAGTATGAGATTAAAGATCATTAAACATTTTAGGATAATCTCTATGTGAAAGAGAAGAAGGAAATAGAAACAATTCAGGAAGAAAACTTTATTAAAAAGTTATCGACGAACAATAAAAACATTTAAAAAGTTACTGGAAGTTATTTGGAAGGGGATAATTACATCTTTGAAACTAGAAAAAACAATCCTCAGAAAACAGAGAGCTCTTGGACATTTAGAACATGAAATAAAAGGATTGGAAATACAGAATATGAAGGAAATTATTTAAGAATAATGAAACCAGAGAACCAAGATGGTGGTATAGGTAAACACCTATACTTGCTGCGTCCCACAACCACATCAAAATTACAACTAAAATACAAAACAACTATCACCCAGAACCACAGGAAAGCTGGCTGAGTGGAAGTACTACAACTAGAAAAATAAAGAAGAAAGCGCATTGAGACTGGTAGGAGGTGCAGAGGCATGGAACGCGCTGGTCTAGTTCCTGGGTGTGCACTTTTTTAATCAGGAGGGAGATCGCCTCTGCGGAGGGTGCCCTGAGGAGTGAGGAGTCCCAGCCCCACACCAGACCCCCAGCCTGGGGTCCCAGAGCAGGAGAAAGAAGTCCCTATGGGCAGTAAGAACTAAGGTCTGTAATAACCAGAGCAGATTGGGGCTGTGTGACACACAGGCTGCTGGAGACCCAGCTGCTGTGCTTAAAAGGCCAGCACTGTGAACTGAATTTACAAGCTCCTGCTTGTTCTGAGCTCCAGTGCCAGGCGAGTTTCTGGGGGACCCAGACACATATGTGGAGAAACTGGACTGTCTGGCATTGGGGCAGGAACTCTGGGGTGGCTTTCTTCCAGATGGATGTACTTGCAGCGGTCATTGTTCTCATGCCGGGACCTCCTCAGTGCAGGGCCCTACCCCATTGACACCCCCCACCAAGCTGTGCGCAGCAGCTCTTGCATATGAATAGTCTGTCTTTTCTCAGGCCAAAACCCTGTCAGACAAGCTGCAGCTGGGTCAGGGAGCTGCAAACCTATCAATAAAAGGCACAAAAATCCCAGCCCCACCTGCCTTGCTTCACAGCTGGGCCTTGTCTGGGCACTAACAAACCCAATACAAAGAGGAGGAATCTGCAGATCTCTGTAGCTCCTGCTGGGTGGCCTCAGGCAGTGGCTCACTTTGCACCTCCCTGGAGACCCAAGAGCCAGTGTACCAGTGGTCAGTGTGAAACCGTACAAGATTATAACTCTTCACTTCCATAAGTGACACACTCAAGGGGCAGACTCAGCACCAAAGCCCCACTGAAGCAAGTCCTCCATAAGGGTGTGTCATGCACAGCAGTTCTCCCACTGTAGTTGCAGCTACACCCCACATCCAATTGGCCTGGAGGTCAATTCCATCCCAGTGACTTCAATAGCAATCAAGGCTCAACTACAACAAAACTGTGCACACAGCCCACAAAGGGGTGCACCAAGAGTGTCCACTTCAGGTGATTGGGGAGGCTGAGCCACTGGGCTCTATAGGACACCTACTACACAAGGACACTCTCAACTCAAGGAGACTTCACAGCTACCCATTTCATAGAAACAAATACAGGGAAGCAACCAAAATGCGGAGACAAAGAAACGTGACAATGAAAGAAGTGGAAGAAAGCAAACTACTGGATATAGAGTTCAATACCATGGTTATAAGGTTACTAAAAAATCTTCTAGAAACCCCTGAGGAACTTAGACTTTCAAGGATCTTAGTGAGAATAAAAAAAATTGAAAAGGACCAGTCAGAAATTAAGCACACACTGACTGAAATAAAGAATAATATACAAGGATTCAGCAATAGATTAGAGCAGTGGTCGGCAAACCGCGGCTCGCGAGCCACATGCGGCTCTTTGGCCCCTTGAGTGTGGCTCTTCCACAAAATACCATGTGCGGGCGCGCACGTACAGTGCGATTGAAACTTTGTGGCCCATGCGCAGAAGTTCGTTTTCGGCCTGGGCGAGTCTATTTTGAAAAAGTGGCATTAGAACACTCAAGGGGCCAAAGAGCCGCATGTGGCTCGCGAGCCGTGGTTTGCCGACCACTGGATTAGAGGATCCCAAGAATCAAATCAATGATTTGAAATACAAGGAAGCAAAAAAACACCCAACCAGAAGAGCATAAAGAAAACAGAATTTAAAAAAATGAAGGTAGTGTAAGGATCCTCTGGGACAACTTCAAGCATACCAACATCCGAATTATGGGGGTGCCACAAGAATAGAGAAAGCAAGATACTGAAAACCTATTTGAAGAAATAATTATAGAAAACTGACCATACCTGGTGAAAGAAATAGACTTTCAAGTCCAGGAAGCACAGAGAACCCCAAACAAGAATCCAAAGAGGACCACACCAAGACACATCATAATTAAAATGCCAAGTGCAAAAGAGAGAGAGAATATTAACCCTTTGCACTTGCTTGCTTTTTTCTTGATTCCTTTATTCTAATGCTAACCGTGTCGAGTCACACTCGACATCCGAGTGCAAAAGGTTAAAAGCAGCTAGAGAAAAAGTTACCTACAAGGGAGTACCCATATGACTGTCTGCTGATGTCTCAACATAAGTTATGCAGGCCAGAAGTTAGTGGCAAGAAATATTTAAAGTGATGAATAGCAAGAACCTACAACCAAGCATACTCTACTTAGCAAAGCTATCATTTAGAATTGAAGGTCGAATAAAGAGCTTCATAGACAAAAAAAAGCTATAGGAGTTCACCACCACCAAACCAGTATTATATGAAATGCTGAAAGGTATTTTTTAAGAAGAAAAATGTAAAGTTAAAAAAAATTTGAACGAAGTGACAACAAATACATATCAACAAGTGAATCTAAAAATCAAATGAATATAAAATCTTGAGGAACAGAATAAACTGGTGAATGGAATAGAATCAGGGACATGGAAATGAAACAGACAATTCTCAGAGGGAAGGGGGTCGGGGGATATGAGGAGATTAGACAAAGATCTTATATGCTTGTATGCATTACCTATGTACACAGACAATAGGGTGGCAAGGGCCTGGGATGGGGTGGGAATTGGGTGGAGGGGAGCTATGGGAGGAAAAAAGGGGGACATCTGTAATAATCTCAACAATAAAGATTAATTAAAAAAAAAAAGGATGTCATGTTAAAAAAAAAAAAAAGAATAATGGAACCAGCCCGGCTAGGTGTGACTTGGGGGTTGAACATCAATCCAGGAACCAGATGGTCACTGATTCCCATATATCATGGTGAAATTTCAGACACCAGAAATAAAGGGAAAATTCTAAAAACTTTTGGATATAGAGCATATAAAAGAGATTAGGGCTCTGCCTGGCTTGGCTCAGTGGATAGAGTATTGGCCTGCAGACTAAAGGGTCCTGGGTTAAATTCCATTCAAGGGCACGTGCCTGGGTTGTGGACTAAATCTTCAGGAGGGGGTGTGCAAGAGGCAGCCAATCAGTGATTTTCTCCCTCGCTATAATCAATCATAAATAGACACACGCGTGCACACACACACATACACACACACACACCCTAATATAGAAAAAGCCAGGGACTGTCATGACCTAAATGACTAGACGAACCACTTGAACAGCAGGCTGTGTGGGGCAACCAGGCCAGCAGGGGCGTTAGTGAGGGATGACCAAGATGACTGAACAGCAGGCTGTGTGGGACAACCAGGCTGGTAGGAAGGTTAGTGAGGGACAACCAAATGACTGAATAGCAGGCTGTGTGGGGTGACCAGGCCAGCAGGGGGGGTGGGCAGTTGGGGGCAACCAAGCGGCAGGCAGAGGCGGTTAGGAACCAGCGGTTCTGGATTGTTAGAGGGATGTCTGACTGCCAGTTTAGGCCTGATCCTTGGGACATATCCTGAGGGTCCCTGATTGGAGGTGGTGCAGGCTGGGCTGAGGAGACCCCACCCCTGTGCATGAATTTTGTGCCCAGGTCTTTAGTATGTGTGTATGTGTGTATACATACACACACACACACACACACACCCACACCCACACACAGTGGCCAGATTATTATGACCACCTGACGTTTGTAGGCAAATTAGCTGTACACTGCATCGTATGGGATATGGAAGCTGAAGGCCAGTTAGAACACCTTTGCTGTCTGCAGTTACCAAGATAAAACGTCTCCAATTCGCACAGGAACACAAGGATTGGACAGTCGAGCATTGGAAAAAAAGTCATGTGGTCCGATGAATCACGTTTCCAGTTGCATCATGCAGATGGCAGAGTGAGAATTTGGCAGAAACAGCATGAAAGCATGCGCCCCACATACATGAGTACAACCTTTCAAGCTGGTGGGGGCAGTGTTATGGTTTGGGGCATGTTTTCCTGGCATGATCTGGGCCCTTTAATTCTTGTGGAACAACGTCTGAATAGCACAACATACGTAACTATCGTTGCTGATCAAGTTCATCCTATCATGTTGATGGCGTATCCCAATGGAGATGGCTTCTTCCAACAAGACAATGCGCCATGCGACGATGCTCATATTGTGCAGGAGTGGTATCAAGAACACGAGGGAGACCTTACCTTGCTTAGGTGGCCTCCACAATCACCAGATCTCAATCCAATTGAGCATTTGTGGGACGAAGTTAAAAGAGCCATCAGGCAGCTGGTTCCACAACCATCAAATCTCACAGAACTGGACAGTGCTCTTCATCAGGCATGGTGTCAGATTCCTCGCATCACCTTTCAACATCTTGTGGTGTCAATGCGAAGAAGAATCGCCACAGTATTGAAGGCAAAAAAGGTGGCCCAACGAAGTACTGATGGGGTGGTCATGGCCACTCTGTGTGTGTGTGTGTGTGTGTGTGTGTGTGTGTGTGTGAGATTAGGAATCACTAACCTCAGTAAGTAATCAGTAGTGGAATAAAGCCTTCAAAATCCTGAAGGGAGTAGGCTATAATCATGAAACATGAGGTTATTAGACTACCTCAAGTGTACTGTAAGGAAGTTGCTAGAGGACACGGATTGCATCAAAATGTTGGAGTAACCAAAAAAGAGATAGGATCAATACAGGAGAGAAATGATTACCTAGGGTTATGGTGAAGGGAGATGATAGGATGTCTGTGCAAGTGGATCTGAAGAGTAATCAGTTCAGATTGGGACAGGAAGACAAAGGGATGTAGAAAGGGATCTAGACAGACATACACAAAATGGAGGGGATTGTTATCTGTAGTTTTCCTGTGATGTCTTTGTCTGGTTTTGTTATGAAGGTAATAAAGGGCTCATAAAAATGAGTTAGGAAGTGGTGCCATCTTTTTCTGTTTTTTTTTTTTTTTTTTTTTTTGAGGAGATTGGGGAAGATTGGTGTCAATTCTTCTATAAACATTTGGTTTAAAGGTACATTTCATCAGAAAAGCCCTCTGGTTCTGGGCAACCTTCTGGGATAAATGTATTCAGATTTTCTATATGTTGATCAGTTTTGGAAGTGTTTTTCTGGGAATTTGTCTATTCCATTAGGTTATTTAATTTATTAATTGTGTTCCCTTATAATACTTCCTATTTTTTAAAAATATATTTTATTGATTTTTTACAGCGAGGAAGAGAGAGGGATAGAGAGCTAGAAACATCGACGATAGAGAAACATCAATCAGCTGCCTCTTGCACAACCCCCACTGGGGATGTGCCCGCAACCAAGGTACATGCCCTTGACCGGAATCGAACCCAGGACCTTTCAGTCCGCAGGCCGATGCTCTATCCACTGAGCCAAACCGGTTTTGGCAATATACTTTCTCTTTTTATTATAAAGTCAGTAGTAATCACCTCCTTTTCATTCTTGATTGTAATTATTCGTCTTCATTTTCTTATGGTCAGCCTGACAGAATGTCAGTTTTGTTGCTATTTTAAAACTCTGTTTCATTTATTTCTGTTATATTCTTTATTTTATAATTTTTTTAATTGTCTAAAGTTTTACATATGTCTCTTTTGTCCCCAATTGACACCCCCCCCCCCACAGCCATTCCCACCTCAGGCAAGCCCCCACTGTCCCAGTGTCTGTGTCCATTGGTTATGCTAATATGCATGCATACAAGTCCTTTGGTTGCTCTCTAACCCCCCCTCCCCCCCCGCCATTTGTCTCTGGATCTATTCTTGTTCATCAAATTATGTTGATCATTATATCCCATGTGTGAGTGAGATCATGTGATATTTATCTTTCTCCGATTGGCTTATTTCACTTAGCATAATGCTCTTCAGTTCCATCCATGCTGTTGCAAATGGTAAAAGTTCCCTTTTTTTTTATAGTGGCATAGTACTCCATTGTGTAGATATACCACAGTTTTTTAATCCACTCATCTGCTGATGGGCACTTAGGTTGTTTCCAAATCTTAGCTATTGTAAACTGTGCTGCTATGAACATAGGAGTGCATATATCCTTTCTGATTGGTGTTTCTGGTTTCTTGGGATATAGTCCTAGAAGTGGGATTATTGGATCAAATGGGAGTTCCATTTTTAATTTTTTGAGGAAACTCCATACTGTCTTCCACAGTGGCTGCACCAGTCTGCATTCCCACCAGCAGTGCGGGAGAGTTCCTTTTTCTCCACATCCTTGCCAGCACTTGTCATTTGTTGATTTGTTGATGATAGCCATTCTGATAGGTGTGAGATGGTATCTCTTTGTTGTTTTGATTTGCATCTCTTGGATGATTAGTGACTTTGAGCATGTTTTCATATGTCTCTGGGCCTTCTGTATGTCCTCTTTCAAAAAGTATCTATTTAGATCCTTTGCCCATTTTTTGATTGGGTTATCTTCGTTTTGTTAAGTTGTTAAGTTGTAAATTTTGGAGATCAAATTCTTATCGGAAATATCATTGGGAAATATGTTCTCCCATGCAATAGGCTTTCTTGTTGTTTTGTTGATGGTTCAAGAGGAAGGCACACTTCTAAGCTCTTTCTATGAAGCCAACATTACCTTAATCCCAAAACCGGATAAAGACACCACAAAAAAAGAGAACTACAGGCCAAATATACTTGATGAACATAGATGCTAAAATCCTCAACAAAATTCTAGCAAATCAAATTCAGCATTACATTAGAAAGATCATACATCATGACCAAGTGGGATTTATTCTGGGGATGCAAGGATGGTACAATATCCGCAAATCAATAAATGTGATACATCACATAAACAAATTGAGACAACAATCACATAATCATATCAATCAATGCAGAAAAAGCATTTGAGAAAATCCAACACCCTTTCTTGATAAAAACTCAGCAAAGTGGGCATAGAGGGATCATACCTCAACATAATAAAAGCCTTATATGACAAACCCACAGCCAACATCTTACTCAATGGGCAAAAACTAAACTCATTTCACCTAAGAACAGGAACAAGACAGGGATGCCTGCTTTCACCACTCCTGTTGGATATAGTACTGGAAGTGCTAGCCATAGTGATTAGACAAGAAGAACAAATAAAAGGCATCCAAATTGTAAAAGAAGAAGTAAAACTGCCCTTATTTGCAGATGACATGATATTGTACATAAAAAACTCTAAAGACTCCATCAACAAACTACTAGACCTAATAAATGAATTTGACAATGTAGCAGGATACAAAATTAACACTCAGAAATCTATGGCCTTTTTATACACCAATAATGAACTCACAGAAAGCGAAATGAAAAAAAAAATCCCGTTTATCATTGCACCAAAAAAAATTAAGATACCTAGGAATAAACTTAACTAAGGAGGTAAAAGACCTGTTATAATTCTTAATTTCCTCCCTCTACTTCCGGTTTAGTTTGCTCTTTTTTTCTGGTTTCTTAGGGTGTAAGGTTAGGTTATTGATTTGAGATTTTTAAAATGTAGGTATATATAGCTATAAATTTCCCTTTAAACACTGCTTTCATTTCATCCCACAAATTTTGGTGTATTATGTTTTTATCTCAACATATTTTATAATTCAGCATTCATGTCTCATATTTTTTTCCTTTGATGTATTGGTTATTTAGGACTTCGTTGCTTAATGTCCACATATTTGTTAACTTCCCAGATTTTCTTGTCATTTCTAGTTCCATTACATTGTGTTTGAAGAACATACTTTGTATGATTTAATTTAATTTAATTTAAAGTTTATTGAAGTTTGTTTTATAGCTTAACATATGGTCTATACTGGAGAATGTGCACTTGAGAAGAAAGTGTGTTCTGCTGTAGAGTGTTCTGTACAGGGATGGGCAAAAATAGGGTTACTGTTGTTTGTATGGAAAATAATACAATAATTAACAAATAAATAATGCAAGAATAAACTCTTGTTTCATGTACAACTATAAGCCTATTTTTGCCCACCCCTATATATTGTCTGTTAAGTGCTGTTAGTTTAATGTTCAAGTCTTCTATTTCCTTGTCGGTTTTCTGTCTGGTTGTATCCATTATTGAAAGTGAGGTGTAAAGACTCCAATTATTTTTGTTTGTTTTGATCTGTTTTCAGTTTCTCTTTTTCAATTCTGTAAGTTTCAACTTCATATATATTTGTTCTTAGGTATACATGTTTATAGTTGAAATAAAATTTTTGATGGATTGATCCTTTTATTATAAAATACCCCTTTTTTTGTCTCTAATAACAACTTTTTCTTAATGTCTGTTGTGTCTGGTAGAGTATGGCTACTCCAGCTCTCTCTATCTCTCTCTTTTTTGTGTGAATCCTCACCTGAGGGTATTTTTTCTACTGCCTTTTTTCAGAGAGAGAGGGAGGGAGTGAGGAAGAGAGGGTGGGGGGGGGGAAGGGAGAGAGAGAGAGAGAGAGAGAGAGAGAGAGAGAGAGAGAGAGAGAATGAATGACATCGATGCAAGAGAGACATATCTACTGGCTGCCTCCTGTTTGTGCCCTGACTGGGGGCAGGGAGAGAGCCCACAACCCAGATACATGCCCTTGACCAGGAATTGAACCCACAATTCTCAGGGCTGACACTGAGAAACACCAGCTGGGGCACCAGCTCTCTTTTGATTATTGTTTGCATGATATATCTTTTTCCATCCTTTTGCTTTCAATTTATTTGTATCTGAAGTGTCTCTTAAAGACAGCATGTAGTTGAATTGTGTTGTTTTTTAACTGATTTTGCCAGTCTCTGTTTTTTTATTGGAATGCCCAATTAATTTGCATTTAATGTAATTACTGATAAGGTAGGATTTATTGTCTGTCCTTTTGCTTTTTTTTTTTTTTATATTTAAATAATTTTTTTTCCTGTTGTTGCTCCTCTATGTTCATGTACTATTGCATTTTTGTTTGTTTGTTTTTTTTGTCCTGAATAGCTTATTTTCTAATACCATTGAAATCCCTTGTTGGTTTTTTCACTATTTATGTTTTTCATTTTATAGAGGTTGACCTGGGAATTACAATTAATAACTTTATTTCAGTCAAATTCAGATTAATATTAACATAATTTCAATAATATACAAAAATTTTCCTCCTACATAGTTCCACCCCTTCTTCTATTGTTATTTTTGTCATGGAAATTACATTTTTATATATCTTTTAAGTCAATAGGAGTAAAAAAGTCACAAATTTAAAAATTATACTGTCTTTTATATATACCTATGTGGTTACCTTTACCATGCTCTTTATTTTTTCAAGTGGAGATGAGTTACTATCTAGTGTTTTTTTATTTCAGCCATGTTGAAGGGACACTCTTGTGTATTTCTTATATATCAGGTCTGCTGGCAATCAATTACCTTATTTTGCTTATTTTTGTTTCTCTGTGAATGTTTTACTTTTTCTTTTATTTTTGAAAAGTAGTTACAGATTCTTGGTTGACAGTTGTATCTCCCCCCTGCCCTCCCCCCCCCCCCCCCCCCCGCCCCGTACTTTGAATATGTCTTCCCATTGCCTTCTGGCCCCCATGGTTTGTGATGAGAAATTAATTTAATTATATTTAGGATCTCTACATGTGACAAGTTCTTTATCTTTGGCTTCTTTCAGGCTTCTCCTTTTCTTTTTTACAGTTGATTATGGTATGTCTAGGTGTGGGTCTCTTTGAGTTTATCCTCCTTGTAGTTTCTTGAGTTTTTTGGTGTTTAGATGATTGTTTTTCATTAAATTTGGGGGAATTTTTAGTTATTTATTCAACTTTTTTTCTCTCTCTCTCCCATTATGTGTATGTTTTGATATGTTTAGTGGAGTCCTTAAGGTACCTTTTGTTTTTTCCATCTGTTTTTTTTTTTCTTTTTCTGTTTCTCAGTGGATAATCTCAATTGACCTATCTTCAACTTTTCTGATTCTTTCTCTTGCTGGTTCAGATCTGCTGCTGAAACCTTGAAGTGAATTTTTCATTTTAGTTATTGTACTTTTCAACTCCAGAATTTTTTTTTCCCATGATTTCTCTTTATTGGTATTTTCTACTTGTTAGACATTAATCTCATACTTTTCTTTCGTTCTTTAGACATGAATTTCCTTTAGTTCTTTGAATATGTATAAAATAGCTGATTTTAAAACTTTGTCTAGTGAGTTCAATGTTTGGGTTTCCTCAGGGACAGTTCCTATTGACAGTTTTTTTTACTTGAGTATGAGCCATACTTTTTAAAAAATGTCTTCTTTATTTTATCGAAAACTATACATATGAAATAATGTGGCAGGCCTGACAATCAGATATTCACCACTCCCCAGTGTTTGTCATTGTTAGTTTGTTGTTGTTTGTTTAGTGTTTTTTTTCTGAATTCTGTAAATCTATATTCTTTGTTGTGTGTGGCCCTACAGTGTCTCTACTCAATTAACTTAGTGGTCAGCTAATTATTGGACAGAGGTTTCCTTAAATGCGTGGGACCACCAGTAAGTCTCCCAGTCTTTGTTGGGGTACAACTTCAGCACTCAGCCAGGAAGTTTGTAACTTGCCTTACTCTTTACTTCCTGCTTGTGTAGAACTTCCAGGTTAGCCAGAGGCAAGCACTTAGGGCCTTTGTAGGTCTTTCCTGAGCATGTGTACAGCCCTGGACATGTGCAGAGCCCTGTGCTATGTGTGACCATCTAGATTTTTAAGTATATATTGGAGCTTTTCTAAGTCCTCAGTTTTTATGTTTTTTGGTTAGCTTATTGTTTGCCTCAACTGTTATCCACTGCCTTGGTCAGCCACAATATTAAACAATTGCCTCTGATTGTTTTTGTCATACTTTATGCACTGACTGAGCTCTGTGTCAGGTTGAATTAGGATAGATTTGAGAGTTGGGTCTTCCAGGATACCACTAAATTTGTCAAATAATGACAATACTTGGGGAATGCGGTAGTGAAAGAGCTCTCACCCTCTTCTGCCCATCTTAGGTGGCTGCTAGGCTACTGGTTTTCATGAGGCTTATGGAATGTTGGCTTTTTCCCTAGTTAAACAATGATTTTATTGCTTGAGTACATAGACATTTTATGCAATCAGGGCAAAGGCTATGGATGACTCGTATTTCCAGTTGAGAAGGGAGAACTCGTTTGGTCTTATAATATCAAGCCCCAACCAGTGAATATGGCTCTCTATCAGAATCAGATGGAATTTAGTATCCTTAACGTTTCTGTTCCTCTCAAGATGCTTTGAACAGCAACAGCTTTCTTAAATGGTAGAGATCCTAAGGAAGATCAGGAGCAAGTCCTTTGGACTTAAGAATTCTCAAGATTTTATTGCCTGTCACAAAACATACTTGTGCAACACCATGTGAGTCAATATCACACAGATTTGTGAGGGAGGCAGGTCCTTCTTTGCCAGTTTGTACATCTACTCCTTCATGTCCTAAGATGGGAACTTCAGCCAGGTGGGAATGCTGTGACAGTAGGGAAGAACCTACAGGGACAAGCGCTTCCGAGGACAGGAGCATGCATTCAACTCACGATGGCTGTCAGGCAGTGAAAAAGAGAGCATCAGTTGGGAACACTGCAGGAAGCCACCCAGCATGCTGGAGGTCAGATGTTGGCTTTCAAAATTATTGTGGATCTGGGGTGGGAGGATGGGAATAGGGCAAAATAATATGCCACAAAGTTTGCTGGTCTTATCAAGATTTAGCCATCTTTCTTAATAAATTCTTCCCAGGTTGCTGCAAGCCTTTGGTTAATTTTTAGAGTTTGGAAAAGTTGACTGTTTTTGCCAGTTGTTGGTTTAATGAAGGAAATGATTTTTGAATGTTCTTATTTTGCTATTTTTGCTGATGTCTTACTGTTAAGTATGTAGTTTGCAAATATTTTTTCAAATCTGTCACTTATTAAGCCTCTTAACAGTGTCTTTCACAGAGTAAAAGATTTTTATTTGATGAAATCTTGTCAAATATTTTCTTTTCTGGATCATCCTTTTGGTGTTGTTTCAAAGAACCCTTTTTCTAGCTCTAGATCCTAATGATTTTTCTCTTCTACAAGGTTAATAGTTTTACAATTTACATTTAAACTTATAATCTATTTTGAATTAATATTGATATAGTGTGTGAGATTTAGGTCACAATCCCCCCCCCCCCCCCCCCATGTATAGCCAGTTGCTCCTGCAACCAAATGTTGAAAAGACTTTGTTCATTGAATTGCTTTTGCACTTTTGTGAAAAAAATCAGTTAGCCATCCTCATGTGGGGGAGTTATATAATTTGGGGAAGTTACAGCAGGATATAAGAGTTAAGTAGTTTTCACATATTAGATCCAAAATGAAGCAACCAGATCCAAAATGAAGAATTAAAATACTGCTACAGAAGTACTGTTTAGAATGGGGGGCGGGGTGCTATCTTGCATTATAAGCTTCATTTGCTTTTTAGAATATGCATTTATATAACTTTAAAATCAAAACAAAATACTGTAATGCCAGCGCCTTAGGATAAAATTCAAGCCTTAAATGTTTAGTTTTACTTTTGAAACATTTTTTACTGTGGGAAAAATATTCAAATAATGCATGGAAAAATATACAACTTAAGTATTCAAAAGTACATACCTGCTTAATCACATCCTAATTAAGAATTAAAACCTTGCCAGATCCCTCACTCTTTCCCTTCCCAGTCACACCTCCTTCCTTAGTAGAAACTACCATCCTATCTTTTATAGTAGTCCTTTTTTTGCTTTCTATTTTTACCATTTAAAAATACATTTTTGAACTGTATATATTTTTCTTGTTAATGAAAGTTATATAAATGGATCCTACTTCCAGCATTCTTTGTGATTCATCTCTATTATTGCATATATTATTGTAGTTCATTCATTATCATTGCTATACATTATGTTATTTCAATATCCCACTATTTATTTATTATTGATGGAAATTTGGGATGTTAACACTTTTATGAATAACTAGAGGCCCAGTGCATGGAATTCTTTCCCAGGGGTGGGGGGGAATGTGTGTCCCTCAGCCCAGCCTGCACCCTCTCCAATCTGGGACCCATTGAGGGATGTCCTACTGCCCATTTAGGGCAGTCCTCTTACAATTGAGGACTGCTGGCTCCCAATAGCTCACTTGCCTGCCTGCCTGATTGCCCCTAACCGCTTCTGCCTGCCAGCCTGATCAACCCCTAACCACTCCCTTGCCAACCTGATAGACGCCTAACTACTCCGCTGCTGGCCCAATTGCCCCCACCTTCCCTCCCCTGCTAGCCCAGTAACCCCTAACTGCCCTCCCCTGCAGGCCTGGTCCCCCCCAACTGCCCTCCCCTGCAGGCCTGATTGCCCCCAACTGCCCTCCCTTGCAGGCCTGGTCCCTCCCAACTGCCCTCCTCTGCTGTCCTGATCGCTCCCAATTGCCCTCTCCTGCAGGCCTGGTCCCCTCCAACTGCCCTCCCCTGAAGTCTTGGTCCCCCCCCCACAACTGCCCTCCCCTGCAGGGCTGGTCCCTTCTGACTGCCCTCCCCTGTTGGCCTGATTGCCCCCAACACCCTCCCCTGCAGGCCTGGTCACCCCTAACTGCCTTCTCCTGCAGGCCTGATCCCCCCCAACTGCCCTCCCCTGCAGGACTGGTCCCTCCCAACTGCCCTCCTCTGCCGGCCTGGTCACCCCTAACTGCCTTCTCCTGCAGGCCTGGTCCCCCCCAACTGCTCTCCCCTGCAGGACTGGTCCCTCCCAACTGCCCTTCTCTGCCGGCCTGGTCACCCCTAACTGCCCTCCCCTGAAGGCCTGATCACCCCCAACTGCCCTCCCTTACAGGCCTGGTCCCTCCCAACTGCCCTCCCCTGCAGGCCTGGGTCCCCCCCAACTGCCCTCCCCTGCAGTCCCGGTCACCCCTAACTGCCCTCCCCTGCTGGCCTGATCGCCCACAACTGCTCTCCCCTGCCAGCCATCTTGTGGCGGCCATCTTGTGTCCACATGGGGGCAGACATCTTTGACCACATGGGGGCGGCCATCTTGTGTGTTGGAGTGATGGTCAATTTGCATATTACTCTTTTATTAGATAGGATGCTGCTGTGCATTTTCTTGTACCTGTCTCCTAGTGCACAGTTATATTCAGTAAATACATACTAATGTGGTTAGAGTGGATCTATGATAGATTTTCGGCCATACTCAGATTTTTCCCCCAAAGTGTTTGTAACAGTTTATAATCTCATAAACAAAGTTCTTTTTGCACTTCATCTTTACCAACACTTTGTATTGTTAATTTTACTTTTAGCCATTCTAGAGGGTGTGTAATGCTACCTCATAGTTTTTTATCTTTTTTATTTTTCATTTTCCTGTTTTGAAATGTGGTTGTACTTTTTTGTTTTTATTAGCCAGGTGTTGTAAATATTTTGTGTGTATTTGAAAAGAATGTGTACTCTGCAGTTTTTTTGGGTGCAATATTTATATGTATTTGTTAAGTCAGTTTTGTTAACCATGCTAAAAACTTCGACATCCCTACTAATTTAATTTCTGCATGTTCAATTTAGAGAGGTTTGTTAACTTTTTCTATTGCTATTATGGATTTGTCTTTCCTGTGTTGCTATCAATTGTTTTACAAATATATATGAATCCATGATATTGGGGCACACAAATTTAGAATTGTTCTTTGTTTCTGATGAGTTGAATCTTTTATCATTATCTCTGGTAATGCTTTTTGCTTTGAAGTCTACATTGATTGATAATATCATAGCAGTGCCAGCCCTATTATAACTAGAGTTTGTGATTCCTTTTTTCCCCCAAACTTTTATTTAAAATCTTTCTGTGCATTTATGCTTTAGAGCTATTTGATGTATACACCATACCATTTTACTTTCAATTCCATCTAACACTCCTTGTCTTTTAATTATAGCATAAAGTTTGTTTAGATTTCATATAATTACTGATGTATTGATGTTTACATTTGATCTTAGGTGTTTTCTATTTATTCTGACTTTGTGTTCTTTTTCTCACCTTTCTTGCCATCTTTTGGATTGAATATTTTTATTCTCACCTTCCCCCACCTTTTTTAAAACATTGTTTTGTCTATGGCCTGAAGTCTGATTTTTGTTTATCGAAAAATATCCTTTTTTTTCACCTTTATTTTTGAAGGATAGATATAGAAGATGTTGTTCCAACACCTCCATTATTTTCTGATAAGTCAGCCATTACCTGTATTATCATTTCCCATATGTAAACTCTTCTCTGGAGGCTCTCAAGGTTTTCTCTTTGGCCTGTAGCAGCTTGAATATGATATGTATATAGAACTGGTTCTTTGTGTTTTTTTCTGCTTGGGTTTGTTAAGATTCTTGGATCTGTAAGTTAATGTTATCTACCAAGTTTGGGATGCTTTTGACTATTACTTCTTCAACAAAAATTATTTTGTACCTTTTTTTGCTCCTCTTTCATTCTGTATCTATGTTGAGTGTGTTATATCTATATTGGACTACCTGAGATTGTCCTACTGGTCTCCGAGGCTGTTAAATTTTCTCCAGTCATTTCACTTTGTTTTTTGGATTGGATAGTTTTATTGCCCTTTGTCAAGCTTCCCAGTTCTTTCTTCTGCCTTATGGTGATTTTAAATTTTATGTAAAAGCTTTTTATTTTTTATATAGAGTTTCTACCAATACTTAGAATGTTTTCTTTTAATTTTAATGATAGAATGCTTTAAACTCCTTATATGCTAACTACAACAGCCAGGGTACTCAAAATCAATATCTAGTGATGCTTTTTCCCCCTCTGAGTATGAATCAAGTTTTCTGTGTTTTTTTTGTTTGTTTGTTTGTTTGTTTGTTTGTTTTGCATATCATGTAACTTTTGTTTGAAAACTGGACATTGTGAATATGTTTTGGTGACTCTGGATTGTTACTGTTCCTCTAAGAATTATTGGGTGAAGTTTAGTGTCAGATTTTGAATCTTTCTCTGTGGTTTTCTTGTTTCTAGGGATTCTTATTACCAACTATTCTGCTGGGTGTGGGTTCTTTCTTTTGACACTTCAGACTTGTAGGGCTTCAGCTATCTGCTGCCCTAATTGTGCACAGCTGTGGAATGTACCCTTTTGAAAAAGCATCAAATTCAGTACAGCTCTATTTTTCAATGTAGTTTTTTTCCCCCCCTCTGGCCTTTGCCAACTTTTCTGCTTTTAATGTCTTTAGTTCTTCCCTGTGCATACATAGTTTATTAGTCATCCAATGATTTGGGCAGTTTATACTGAGAATTTTTGTTTCACTCCTCTGCTTCTCTTGCTGCCATGCTCTCTCCATTTAAATTTTCAGCTGCTTTTCCAGGCCTAAACTCTTTGCGCTAAACTCTTGAGTCCTATGGTGATACTATCTTTTTGCATAGATAGTTTTTGTTTGCTTTTGCCATACCTGGGGTCTCCAGCAGTTTGGGGTTATCTTAATTAAATTTTAAGGATTGGGATTTTTTAAAATTTGGCCATCTAGATGTCTTCAGGTAAGGCTGCAGTACATGCAAGGACTTGTTTAGTTCTGACTCACTAGAGTTAAGTCCTTTGGGATCTCAACTCAAGCATTTAGTATGATTCCCACCATACTGAACCTTGGACTCCCCTTTTAGTTCCCCTTGCTCTACAACAATGTGAGAAGTAATGATCAGTTTCTCAGCTGTCTCATCTGGATTGGCAAATAACTCCAAGGCAAAAGCATCCGTGGGTACTGGGTTTATATCTGTAGGTTTCCATCTTGTCTTGGATCTTTGCCTGGTCATTCTTTACTGTTGTATTAGCTCCTTGATGTCTTCAAATTGATGATTTTTAATATTTTGTTTAGATTCTCTAGTATGTCTCAGTAGATGGAATATTGCCTATTGATAAATATTGCCTATTCTGCTATTAAATTATTTCAGGAGTGCCTAGATCAGTGGGTGCATATGATATCATTAGGATAATGTCTCTGTTTCTTGGGTTGGATTTTGTATGTGGTGGCTTCATTCCTAAATATGTTATCTTCATGAGGTAGCAAAAAGATAGCCAGCCACTGGGTGCTCTTGACTTATATCATTCTTGTAGGTGTTATTTCCACTGAAGAGTGTACCTTTTCCAGTGCTTGAAAAAAACCTGAGAAGGATTCCAAATGTCTCTCTTTGAACCATACTCCTATGCATAAACAAATAAAAGGTACTCCTCTGAACAGCCTGGGTGTCACCTGCTCATGCCTTGATTCAGGGGCCTAGAATTGGCACAACTTTAACAGTTGAGTAAGAATGTTACCTTGCCCAGTTGGTGTGGTTCAGTGGTTGAGCATCGACCTATAAATCAAATAATAACTCTCTAGGGCTAAGAATAATTTTAATATGGTATCTTTAAGATAGAGTTGTTGTGTTAGCTACTGCTGTGTAACAAATTACTTTAAAACTTGGTAGTTTGAAACCAACATTAGAACAGTAAGTCTATGAGCCAGCTAGGCAGTATTTCTGATCTTCATTGGGCTCATTTTTGAGTGTACATTCAGTAGCCAACCAGAAAGGTGGCTCTGCCCCTTGTGGCTGGGTTCTTTAGGATGGCCTGGGATGGTATATCTGACTGTCCTCTCCTCCTCCAGTAGGTTAGAGAGGGCTTGTTCTCATGATGGCGGGGTTCCAAGAGGACAAGTATGCATGGTCTCCTGGGACTTAGCTCAGAACTGGCGAACTGACATCTGCTTTATTCTACTGGTTGGGTTTCCTTATAAGGTCAAGCCCAGAGTTAAACTTTGGGGAAAAAGACTCCACCTCTTGATGGGAGAAACTGCGAAGCCTCCTTGCCAAATGAGTGGATAAGGAGTGCTGCAGAATTGAGGCTGTTTTTGCAGATAGACTTTGGGGCTCAAGCTGTGTAATTAATTTTTACTGTGTATTTAGTTCTAGGTTGAGCTTTGTTATATTTCAGTAGGAATTGTGCTTGAGAATTGAACTTGGGGCAAATATAAATTAAATACATCAATCTGTTCAGTATCCAGATGACTCTAGTTATACTTGTTTCATTGGATGTGTCTGATAGGATTTTGGAAGCATAGAATTGCCAGTTGTAGGGTAATTGTAGTACCAGTTACAGATGTAGAAAGATGATCATTTGTATCTTTACTCTTTGGGTTATAAACGAGTGTTCTTTTTTGTGTTCATTATTATCATTCTAACTTGCTTAATTTGAGAATTTGACTTTATTTTTTCTTCTAGTTTAATATTTTCATATTGTGGTTTTAAAAAACAGATTTATTAAAGTATAATTACATAGTAAATTACAAATTTTAGAGTGTATAGTTTGAACAGATTTGACATCTATATAAACCCATCAGTAGTTGCCTGTCTAATATCTGAAAACTATCATTTCATATATGTTTCTGGTTTCTAAGGTAGAGACAACCTCAATTCCTGTTATTTTATCTTGCCCTTGTATTAATTTCTCCTCTTGATATTTTTAAAATTGTGGTAAAATATATAACATTAACCATTTTTAAGTGTACAGTTCAGTGGTAAGTATGTTTACATTGTTGTGAAACAGGTCTCTGGAACTTTTTATCTTTCAAAGATGAAACTTTTTACCCACTAATTAAAAATTAAACACTAATTTTTTTCCTTTCTACTTTATTTTTCTCTGATTTTTGACCACTTTAGATATTTATGTCAGTGAATTCATACAGTATTTGTCCTTTTGTGATTGGCTTATTTCACTTAATATAATGTCCCCAAGGTTCATCCATCTATATATATATAAAAGCCTAAGTGACCATCCAACCGTGATGTGCACTGACCACTAGGGGAAGATGCTGGATTGTGGAGCTGTGGTGACTTGGCAGCTGTGGTTCTTGGGTGATGCACCTAGAACCAGAGAGAAGGGAGCCTGATTTCGGGGTTCATCACCTGAGAACCGCCCTCTTGCAATCCAGGACCCCTTGGGGGATGTCAGAGAGCCAGTTTTGGCCTGATTCCTGCAGGCAGGGCAGAGGGGCCCCACCGGTGCATGAATCCATGCACCGGGCCTCTAGTAATGTAATACGTTAACAGGATTTGCTTCTCTTTTTTTTTTTTTTTGGTTAATCCTCAACTGAGGATATTTTTTTCATTGATTTTTTAGAAAGAGTGGTAGGGAGGGAAGGGAAGAGAAGATAGAAAGAGAAACATTGAAAAAATGGGCAAAGGATCTAAATAGACACTTTTTTAAAAAAAGAGGACATACAGAAGGCCCAGAGACATATGAAAACATTCTCAAAGTCACTAATAACCCGAGAGATGCAAATCAAAACAATAATGAGATACCATCTCACACGTGTCAGAATGGCTATCATCAACAAATCAACAAATGACAAGTGCTGGCGAGGATGTGGAGAAAAAGAAACCCTCTTGCACTGCTGGTGGGAATGCAGACTGGTGCAGCCACTGTGGAAGACAGTATGGAGTTTCCTCAAAAAGTTAAAAATGGAACTCCCATTTGACCCAGTGATCCCACTTCTAGGACTATATCCCAAGAAACCAGAAACACCAATCACCAGAAACACTGTTCATAACAGCTCAATTTACAATAGCTAAGATTTGGAAACAACCTAAGTGCCCATCAGCAGATGAGTGGATTAAAAAACTGTGGTACATCTACACAATGGAATACCCTGCCACAATAAAAAAGAAGAAACTTTTACCATTTGCAACAGCATGGCTGAAACTGGAGAGCATTATGCTAAGTGAAATAAGCTAGTTGGAGAAAGATAAATATCACATGATCTCACTCATATGTGGGGATATAATGATCAACATAATCTATGTAATAAAAGAGTAACATGCTAATTGATCGTTCCTTCGCGACACCCACCAGCCAATCAGGAGTGAGTATGCAAATTAACCCAACAAAGATGGTGGGTTAATTTGCATACACAGGCACCCAGTGGCCGGTCAGGATGCTTGCTTTGTCGCCATGGTGACAACATAGGCGTTTCTCACTGCCCCAGCCACTCCGGGCCTCTGGGCAGCGTGGGAAGGAGAAAAGGTGGCTCCGGGCAGAGCGAAGTCAGAAAGGTGGTTCCGGTTCGGAGCAAAGGCTGTGCCGGCAGCCAGGGTAAGGAAGGCCCATTATGCACAAATCTTGGTGCATCGGGCGTCTAGTTTGATTAGTAAGAATAGATCCAGAGACAAATGGTAGGGGAGGGAGGGTGGTTAGAGAGCAACCAAAGGACTTGTATGCATGCTTATTAGCATAACCAATGGACACAAACACTGGGGCGGTGGCGGCTTGCCCAGGGTGGGAATGGCTGGGGGTGGGGCTGGGGTCAATTGGAAGAAAAGGAGACATGTAAAACTTTAGAAAATAAAAAGAAAGAAAGAAAGAACGAGAGAGAGAAAGAAAGAAAGAAAGAAAGAAAGAAAGAAAGAAAGAAAGAAAGAAAGAAAGAAAGAAAGAAAGAAAGAAAAACATTGATGTGAGAAGCACATATCAACTGGTTGCCTTCTGCACTCAACCCAGCTGGGGCAGGAAATTGAACACACAACCCAGGCACGTGCCCTTGATCAGGAATTGAATCCACGACCCTTTGGTGTACAGGCCGACACTCTAACCACTGAGCACACTGGTCAGTGCATAATATTCCATTGTATGTATATACCACATTTCCTTTATGCATTCACCTGCCAGTGGACATTCAAGTTGCTTCCATGTCTTGGCTATTGTGAATAATGCTGCAGTGAGCTTGGGTGTGTAAATATCTTGGAGATCCTACTTTGAATTCTTTTGCATTCATAGCCAGACTGGGATTGCAGGATCATATGGTAATTCTATTTTTAATTTTTTGAGAAACTTCCATAAGGTAATGTCTGCACCATTTACATTCCCACCAACAATGTACAAGAGTTCCAATTCTCTGCATCCTTGTCGACATTGTGATTTTCTGTTCTTTGGATTGTGGCCATCTTATTGGATGTGAAATAATTTCTTATTTTGATTTTGATTTATGTTTCTCTTATGATTAAGAAATTTGGACATCTTTTCATATACTTGTTGGGTATTTGTATATCTATTTTGGATATTTGTGTAGTCAAATCCTTTACCCATTTTTTGATATTTTTTTTAATGTTGGGTGTTAGATGTTCTTTCTGTATTTTGGATATTAACCCCTTATCAAATATGTGATTTGCAAAAATTATTCTCCACTTCTGTAGATTGCCTTTTTCCTCTGTTGATTGTTTCCTTTGATGTGCAGAAGATTTTGGTAGGGATTGCATTGAACCTTAGATCACTTTGGGTAGTATGGACATTTTAACACTGTTACAATGTTTCAGTTCATGAACATGGGATGTCTCTATTTATTTGTCTCTTTGATTTGTTTTAGTAATGTTTTGTAATTTTTTTCATGTATAAGTCTTTTCCTTCTTTGTTAAGTCTGTCCCAAGTATTATATTATTTCTTATGCTTTTTAAATGAGATTGTTTTCATTATTTTGTTTTTCAGTTTGATCATTTTTAGTATATAGAAACAACTCATTTTCATATGCTGATTTTATATCCCACAATTTTGCTAATCATTTACTGATTTTAACAGTTGTTTTTAAAAATCTGTAGAATTTTCTATCTAAAAGACCATGTTATCAGCAAACAGATAATTTTGTTTCTTCCTTTCCAATTTGGATGCCTTTTATTTCTTTTTCTGATTTATTTGCTCTGGCTAGTACTTTAAGTACTGTGTTGGAAAGAAGTAGTATGTATAAGTGGGCATCTGATCTTCTTGATCTTAGAGAAAACATTTTCAGCCTTTCATAATTAAGTATGATGTTATCTGTGGGTTTTTCACATATGGCTTTGATTATGTTGAGGTAGTTTCCTTCTATTCTTAGTTTGTTGATTGTCTCTGTTATGCTTTTTCAGCATCAGCTGAGATTATTGTGATTTCTGTCCTTCATTCTGTTATGGTGTATTACATTGATTGATTTTTATTTGTTGAGCCATCTTGCCTTCTAGGAATAAATCCAACTTGATCATCCTAATATATAAAAAGCCCGGGGCCGTCACAACCGAAACAACCGGACGGACGACCGAACAGCAGGCTGTGTGGGGCGACAAGGCCAGCAGGGGGGTTAGTGAGGGACGACCGAATGACTGAACAGCAGGCTGTGTGGGGTGACCAGGCCGGCAGGGGTGGCAGTTGGCCAAGACCAGGCCAGCAGGGGGGGGCAGTTGGGGACAACCAGGCTGGCAGGGGGCCAGTTGGGGGCAACCATGCCAGCAGGGGGGGCAGTGAGGGGCGACCAAGCCAGTAGGGGGGGCAGTTATGGGCGATCAGGCTGGCAGAGAGGGGCTGTTGGGGGTGACCAGGCTGGCAAGGAGGGGGGAGATGGGGTTGACCAGGCCAGCAGGGGGGGGGGCAATAAGGGGTGATCAGGCCAGCAGACGGGGGGGAAGTTAGGGGCAACCATGCCGGTAGAGGGGAGCAGTTGGGGGCGACCAGGCCGGCAGGGGGGGCAGTTAGGGGTGATCAGGCTTGCGGGGGGGGGGGGCAGTTAGGGGCAATCAGGCAGACAGACAGGTGAGCAGTTAGGAGCCAGTGGTCCCAGATTGTGAGAGGAATGTCCAACTGCCAGTTTAAGCCCGATCCCCGTGAATGGGCCTAAACCAGCAGTTGGACATCCCCCAAAAGGTCCCAGATTGGGGGCTGAAGGGACCCCCGCCCCACTGTGCACAAATTTCGTGCATCTGGCCTCTAGTTATGATATAATTCTCTTAATGTGCTGTTGAACTTGGTTTGCTGAGGATATTTTTTTCTCAATATTCATCAGTCATACTGGATTAGGGTCCACACTTACGATCTCATTTGAACCTCAGTTATGTCCTTAAAGGCCCTGTCTTCAAATATACAGTCACATTGTGTGTTAGGGCTTCACAATATGCATTTTATAGGGACACAATTAAGTCCATAACAGCTTTTATGTAGTGGTTCTAATTTATTTCCTAGAGAACCTACCATACTCAGTATATTAGTTTTTGATGACTGGTCTAACAGATTACCACAGACTAGATAGATGGCTTAAAACAACATAAACTTATTTTCCCATAGTTCCGGAAGTCAGAAGTTTGAAATCAGTGTCACTGGGCAGAAATTAAGGTGTCAGCAGGGTTATTCTCTCTCTGAAGGCTCTAGAAAGAATTCGTCCCTTTCCAATAAAAGATTTTACTTGGCTGATTTTTGCCAATCATATTTTCACTTAGACAGAAGTGATGTGAATTTTTTCCCTCCGATCTTTGAAAATGTAACTTTAATTCAGCCTGAATTTTACTTGTTTTTCTTCTATATTCCTATGTACATTTTAGGATACAACACAAAATTTCTGTAGTCAGTCTACATTGTTATGCTTTTATAATGTGCTCATCCAGTGAAAATGCTAAAGTGAGATAAATGAATTTTTGTCCACATTGTAGTTCAGAAAATACACAAGTAAACCAATAGGGTTGATACAGAACTGTTACTAGTTGCAATAGCAGTTGAGAAACACAGCTATACATAGCTGAGGAAATTAAAGAAGGATATGTCAGGGTGACTGGGCTAATTATTTGAAAAACTAGTAAAAAGGTATTAGCGAAGTTGAAGAAAGATAGTAGGTATAGTTCACCATGTGAAAAGGTATGAAAGCTGAGAGCATGAGGGCTGTTCTGAGAGTTGAAGAATTTGGTATAGTAGAAGCATGGGGTAAAAGTGAGAGTAAAAATTAGGGATAGATAGAGATGAGGTCATTGATGGTACTATTGAAGGACTTGAAGCATAGATATGACATCTGCAAAAGGATTACTTTTATAGTTTTGGAAAGGATGAATTTGAGAAGATAGTCTGGAAATAGAACAGTTATAGTAATCTAGGTATGAATGGCAATAGGTATGCTGGTGCCGTTTTTTGAGAGTAAGAATTCAGACCAGTTACAAGTCTGTTTCAAGCAGGGGAAAGACATGTTTAGAGTTCAGAGTAGGATATACTACTGAGTCTTAAGAATTTATAGAATGTGATAAAATTAGAGATAAGTAGATTTTTTACAAGTAAATTTTCAGTGGAGTGTTGGGGTGAAGGTTACATTATACTAGATTAAATTGAGGAAGTAGGAGAGTATCAGTATATGCTATTCTCTGTAATGATTCCTGGTATTTATTAAAGTACTGAATCAGTGTTAGCCATTATTATAGCTACTATTAGTATATACTTTTATGTATCTTACTCTGTATTTTCTTCTTCAACTATTTGGCATTTTTTTGATATGTACATAATAGCATTAGGTAAACATTGATCTAGATAGTATGTTTTATGAACAAATTCTGATTTTAATTATAGCTATTGACATACTATTAAAGTTATTACAACAAATTTTGTAAAATGTTTTGTAAAATGTTTTGAACTAGAAACTATTTCTCATTTAAATAGATTATTTTTCTAAAAATATAATGGGACTTAGCAAGTTTCATGAAGGTTAAAATACTCATGTTTTAGTTGAACAGTTTTTCAGATAGATATCTTACCAAGAAAAATTTTGATTTGCAGTTTTTAATTTAAAAGCATTGTGTGTCATAGATGTAATTATTCATATCTGGAACAGAAAACTAAATGATGGTTTTACCTGTATTCTTTCAGGTTTGATTTAATTTTGAATGAGATTGTTCCTGCAGCAAGATGTTAATAAGACAAAATCTAGGTAAGTAGAAGACTACTTTTTTAAAATAGTACATACCAAACTAGGAATAATACAAAAAAAATTTTTTTAAGTGCCTTCTAGTCCAGAATCAATGAGTTTTTTAATGAAATCCTGAAATATAAAGAATTGACTTTTTGATGCACTTGATCCAATTGATTTGGTGGGAGAAAAATATAACTATCAAATTGTGAAACTGAATAATTTCATCTTTTATGTTGAGTTTTATAACTTAGGTGTGCAGTTTCCAATGACTATAAAACAAGTTAGAAAATCAGATTCAATAAAAGGTTTATTAGGTTGCTTCACTGTTCTTTTCTTGTAGATTATAGTACTTGAGTAGTCTTTGCTTTTGCAAACTTTACTTTCTTATTTCCGTTAATAAAGTACTTCACAAATTGGTTAAATTATCCAAATTGTGATTTTTTAACATAATATTCAGAATTGTAAATGAATGGTTTAATATTTTTCTTGTGGGAATCTCTGCTTTTTAAATTTAGCATTCTGATTTGCTTTTATTTTTTTTAAGACTGTTGACTTTCAAAAAATTGAATTTTGGCCTTGTACTTTTGGTCTGGTATCTGAAAGAACGCTTTTTAATAATACAAACTGTTGAAATGTTAAAAAATAGACATTTACTTAATGTCTATTTGTTAAGTGTATATGGTTTCAAGATATAAATTAAGAATACTTTGATAAAATTACATTAACTTGATCTTTCTCTAATCTGACAGATGATTCAGCTGTCAGAAACTTGCTGATTTCAAAGTTTAAAAAAAAAAAAGCCTGTTATGAGAAGTGCTATAATACAGTAATGTGCAGTTAAATATTGTATTCTCAATAAGTGGTTTAGACATAATTTAAGCAGTTTCCTTTTTATTGCTGTTATATAATAACTAGAGGCCCGGTGCACGAAATTGGTGCACTGGGGGGGGGGTCCCCCCCGCAGCCCAGCCTGCACCCTCTCGCAGTCCGGGAGCCCTCGGGGGATGTCCAGAGGGAGCAGGCCTAAGCTTGCAGTCGGACATCCTTAGCGCTGCCGCAGAGGCGGGAGAGGCTCCCACCACTGCCACTGCGCCCACCAACCGTGAGCCCGGCTTCTGGCGCACTGACCATCGGGGCAGCTCCTGCATTGAGCGTCTGCCCCTTGATGGTCAGTGCGTGTCATAGCTACTGGTTATTCTGCCTTCACCCAATTTGCATATTAGGGCTTTATTATCTACACTAATAAAAGGGAAAGATGCAAATTGACCATACCTTTGTGACACCCACCAGCCAATCAGGAGTGAGTATGCAAATTAACCCAACAAAGATGGTGGGTTAATTTGCATACGCAGGCGCCCAGTGGCTGGGGGGCGGGACGCTTGTGTCGTCGCCGTGGCGTTTCACACTGCACCAGCCCTTCTGGGCTCTGGGCAGCGTGGGAAGGCGGAAAGGCGGCTCCAGGCTGGAGCAAAGGCTGTGCCGGCAGCCAGGGGTAAGGAAGCCCCATTCTGCACGAATCTTTGTGCATCGGGCGTCTAGTATAGGATAATAGTAATGGTAGTTTGAAGAGTATTTATTGTCTGTATATTGTATTAAGTGATCCTTGTGCCTTATTAATCTTTATATTACCTCCTATGAGATAGGTAACTGCAGTGTAGAAAATATTTATTTTTTGGTTAATAGGGAGCTATTTCTTTTTATTTAGGAAATGCATTTTATTTTGTTAGCATGCATTATAAGGAACATTTGCCTGCATATCTTCCCGAAGGAGAGAAGCTTCTGTATTTAAGGTCTTACAGGGATTTTGTTTGCTAGTTGAATATACAAGGTTTATTAGAACCTTTATTCTGATTTCTTGTAAGTTAGGTATTACTCAAAGGATGATACTAGTTTAGTTTACTCTGAACTTATCCCACCCCAATTATATAGCAGTTTTCTTTTTATATTAAGTTCTAATGTATGTATGGTAAAATATGGAAACTTTAAAGTACAGAGCTGAATGAGTTTTTACATATGTGTTTATATATATAACCACCATCCAGATCAAGATGCAGAATATTTTTATTGTCCCAGAAAGTTCTTGCTCTTCCCTTCCAAATCCAATAGCCTTTCTCCCTGAGGTAAGCATCATTCTGAATTCTGTCAGCACAGCTTAGTTTTGCTTGAACTTTGTGTATATAAAATTATATATTCTGTATTCTCTTGTTTCTATTTTTCATTGAACATAATGCTTTTGAGATTCCTCTATGTTGTTGTATCAGTAGTTCATTTTTTTTAATGTTGAGTAATATTCTGTATAAAAATACTATAAATTTTTTATGCACTGTCTATAATTTTTTTATTGGATTCTGAGTGCCAACATTCTACACTGCTTTCCTTCCTCTAGTTTTCCCTTCATTTTCCTCATCACCTGCACAATGAAATGTAAGCTTTATAATGTGGTATACAATGTTATCACTGTAGCTGTTTCAGAATGCCTAGTAGTATCTGAGTAAACAAAATATGATGTTTTATATTCTTAGTTTTAGTCCTAAGTATATGTTGTCAGTCTTCTCCAACCACTTGCCTCCCCAATTGTCAATGTCCCTTCCTCCTCATCAGCTTATCTCCTGAAATAGTCCATCTCAAGCGTCATTTTGTTTTTGAGCCAGACCTGGCCATACCACAATAGTCGGTTTTCTTTACTAGACTGTGAGCTCTTTGAAGGTAGATACCTTCCATGTCTTATTTATCTCAGCACAGTACTTAGTGAATGTTTGTTAAACATAGAACAGTGAAAAGATATCTCTCAGACAAATAGAGATTCAGAATATTTGCTGGAATAAGATGGGGGCTTTAGCACTTCAGTTGCTGTTGAGCTGTATGAAGGAGCCTATGAGAGCAATATAGAGGGAGTGTTATAGACATTTTAGAAAGACAAATAAA
The DNA here is from genome assembly GCF_951640355.1 of Cnephaeus nilssonii. Classification (NCBI taxonomy): domain Eukaryota; kingdom Metazoa; phylum Chordata; class Mammalia; order Chiroptera; family Vespertilionidae; genus Cnephaeus; species Cnephaeus nilssonii. The sequence continues at coordinate 35,348,024 of NC_137078.1, forward strand.
ATATCCCCTGTTTTCTTTCAGTCTAGTTGGAATAAAATAGCTAATCATTATTGATCTTGATTACTCTTTCCAAATGAAGGCATTAATCCATGTTATGGAAATTGGAGTGTTTGTTAACTAAAGTATTTATACTATTTATTTCTTTTGTACTAGTTTGTAATAATTATTTCTCTAAAATTTTAAAAAGATGTGTTAGACTAATAGAAGTAGAAGATTAGGAAGATTGGTCACTTCTGTAAGAAGTAAAGAAAACTTTCCCTCATTTTCCTCAGGGTAAAAACTGTTGGAGTGGAGGAAGAAATTGAATTATAGTCTGGGATTGTGATAACATTTTCATTTCCTATAGCTTAGGACACTTGCTGCTTGCTGAAAAGTATTTTTTAAAAGTGTGTTTTATCATTGTAGATCTGTAATATACATAAATAATATATATTTTTTACTTTTTATCAAACTTATTGGTGTGACATCTATCTAATAATAGAGTAGTATGCAAATCATCACTCCGCTACACTCACAAGCCACGCACACCAGCCACGCCCACCATTCAATCTGAGTGAGTATGCAATTAAACTGAAAACATGGCGGCAGCCCCGCCCCCCAGCCTCTCCAGGTCTCTGGGAGTTGGAGAAGTCAGGCGCCAGCGCCTGAGGCTGGGTGCGGCCGGGAGAGGAAGAAGCTGCCCACCCCATGATCCCAGGCTGCAGCCAGCCTCAGAAGCCTCAGGTCCGCCCGCCCAACACGTCCTGGGGAGACGGAGAAACTGGGCCCCAGCGCCTGAGGCTGGCTGCAGCCACGGAGACCAAGAAGCTGCCCGTCCCATGATCCCAGGCTGCAGCCAGCCTCAGAAGCCTCAGGTCCGCCTGCCCAACGTCCTGGGGAGACGGAGAAACCGGGCCCCAGCACCTGAGGCTGGCTGCAGCCACGGAGACCAAGAAGCTGCCTGCCCCGTGATCTCAGGCCTCAGCCAGCTGGAGAAGCGGTTCACCCCACGTCCTGGGGGAGACAAGAAACCAGGTGCCAGTGCCTGAGGCTGGCTGCAGCCCGGGAGATGAAGAAGCCGCCTGCCCTGTGATCCCAGGCTGCAGCCAGCAGCAGAACCCTCAGGTCCGCCTGCCCCACCTCCTGGGGGAGACTGAGAAACCCAGCCTCAGCGCCTGAGGCTGGCTGCGACCTGGGAGATGAAGAAGCCGCCTGCCCCGTGATCCCAAGCCGCAGCCAGCTGGAGAAGCCGCCCTCCCCACGTCCTGGGGGAGACAAGAAACCGGGTGCCAGTACCTGAGGGTGGATGCGATCTGGGAGATGAAGAAGCCACTTGCCCTATGATCCCAGGCTACAGCCAGCTGGAGAAGCTGCCCACCCCATGTCCACCCGCCCCACATCCTGGGAGAGATGGAGAAGCCGGCACCAGTACCTGAGGCTGGCTGCAGCCGGGAGATGGAGAAGTCACCCACCCTGCGGTCCCGGGCACCAGTACCTGAGGCTGGCTGCAGCCCGGGAGATGGAGAAGCCGCCCACCCTGCGGTCCCGGGCACCAGTACCTGTGGCTGGCTGTGGCCTGGGAGACAGAGAAGCCGCCCACCCTGCGGTCCTGGGCATCAGTAACTGCGGCTGGCTGTGGCCTGGGAGACAGAGAAGCCGCCCACCCTGCAGTCCTGGGCACCAGCACCTGCGGCTGGCTGTGGCCTGGGAGACAGAGAAGCCACCCACCCTGCAGTCCTGGGCACCAGCACCTGCGGCTGGCTGTGGCCTGGGAGACAGAGAAGCCACCCACCCTGCGGACCTGGGCACCAGTAACTGTGGCTGGCTGTGGCCTGGGAGACAGAGAAGCCACTCACCCTGTGGTCCAGGTGCCAGCACCTGCAGCTGGCTACAGCATGGTAGATGGAGAATCCGCCCACCCTGCAGTCCCGGGCACCAGCACCTGTGGCTGGCTGTGGCCTGAGAGACAAAGAAGCCGCCCACCCTGCAGTCCTGGGCGCCAGCACTTGCAGCTGCAGCACAGGCGAAGCCCCCTGTCCACCATCCCCTAAGGCTGCAGCCAGCCTGGGCGCCTATGGCTGACCAGAGGGAGAGAAGCCCGGATCCTGGGTGCCTGTGGTCAGCTGGAGGAGGGAATCCTGGGTACCAGGTGTGGGCCGAGGCAGAGGTAGTTAGGGGCAATCAAGCCAGCAGGGGAGCAGTTAGGGACAATCAGGCTGGTAGGCAGAAGCAGTTAGGGGCAATCAGGCAGGCAGGTGAGCGGTTAGGAGCCAGCAGTTCTGAATTGTGAGAGGGATGTCCAACTGCTGGTTATCCCATGAGGGGTCCCAGATTGGAGAGGGTGCAGGCCAGGCTGAGGGACACACTCCCCGCTGCCCCCCCCCCGTGCACGAATTTCGTGCACCGGGCCTCTAGTTGGTTAATAAAATTTCATAGGTTTTAGGCTTATCCTCCATAATAATAGACAAATATGCAAATTGACCGTACCTTCGCTATGCCCACGATTGGCCAGGAGGCGCGGGGGGGCGGGACTCGGGGTGGCCGGGGTAGCTGATTGGGCCGACAGGACGCTGAGCTGCGTCGCCAGCAGTGGCACGAGCTCAGCGTCTGGGCCATGTCTGTGCTGCAGCACAGAAGGGGCCTCTGGGGCCGCGAGCTGACGTCCCGCCGCACGGACCATCAAAAGCGGGGGAGCTGAGTGCCTGTCCGCTCAGGCACTCAGCTCCCCCGCAATCGAAAGCAAAAGTGTGGGAGCTGGGTGCCTGTCCACTCAGGCAGCAGGCCTTTCAGAAGCCTCTGCCACGCCGGAGGCTTCTGAAAGGCCTGGTGCACCAGCGATCGAAAGGAAAGCGTGGGAGCTGGGTGCCTGTCCACTCAGGCACCAGGCCTTTCAGAAGCCTCCGGCGCCTGGTGCACCAGCGGACAGGCACCCAGCTCCCCTGTGATCGAAAGCGAAAGCGTGTAGGGCACCCTACACGTGCATGATTCAATCATGCACTGGGTCTCTAGTAGTTCTATAATACATTGTCTGTATATTGTATTGTCTGTTCACCACCCCAAGTCAAGTCTTCTTCCATCACCATTTATCTCTCCCTATATTTTCTTAAGAAATGAAACTTTATAAAACTTTAAAGCATTTTGCACTAGTTTTCTTCCATATTTGAAATTTGGCTAGTTGGGTTGGCTATCGTAGTCAGCTGGGGAGTTTTTATGCCTGAAGCTTGATTGCCTTCTAGCAAGTCCAAAGCGAGGAGAGGTTCTTTCCCACTGGGATCAATTTGTTGCTTTTCCTCTCTGCAGCTTCTGCCATAAAGGTTGAACACAGACTTGGATGTTGACCCCATCTCATGCTTTTCTTCTGTCTCTCTACAAGGGTTTTCTTAGATACAGATTCTTATTGAATGTAGGACCTCAGTTATTTCTTTTATTTCATCCTGGAAGTTAAGTGTGTTTAGTTTTTTTTGTTGATAAATTTTGAGTATTCAGAGAAATTTAATCTTGTGATTACTTGACTTAGTGTCTTTATAAGATTTCAGACTAGTCCGTTCCCCTCCCCCAGAGGCTGATAGGTATATTTGAATTTCAGACTCTTCCTCTTCATTTTGTGCTTGAATATTTTAGTCAACTGCTGCTAAGCTTTTCCAATTTGCAGAATTCCTAACTCCAAGGATTTGAAGTTCTTCATGAAAGTGTGTCTTTTTAAGGTTAATTTTCTTAATTTCCAAATTAACCTCACTGTGTTTCACTTTAGTAGCACTATAGATGTGTTTTCCTTTGTTGTAATGTGAAAAAACACACCTTTTAATTAATAAGATTATTTGTTTTTCACTCTTGATGACATTGTACAGTGTACATTTGACTGTTTTCAAATATATTGCCAAGCAACATTCAGTATTTTCAAAATTGTATTTTAAAATAAAAGTCATATATCCTTATATGTGTGAGCCAATAGTATAGAAATGTTTAAAATTAATAAGTAAAACTCTCTTTTCTCCCAGCACTGTGCTCCCCATATGTTATCAAAAATAGCTTGTATGTATTGTGCATCTTTCTCTTTCCATTTAGCAATATATCTTGGACATTTTTTCATATATACATTACATATAATACAACTGTTTAGATACTTGGGTAAATCTCAGTGTTTTTTTGCTTGTATAAGCAATACTTTAATAAATAGTCTTAACTATATATCATTGGGATTGTGTGAAAATGTCTGTATGGTAATTTGTAGTAATGGGTTGCTGGGTCCCTGTATATGTCCTTTAATTTATGATATATATTGCAAAATTGCAATGAGATTGTACCATAACATTCTTATTAACAGTTTTTGAGAATATCTGTTTCCCCACACTGTGCTAAATGTTAATTTGTGGTTTAATTCTTGTCAGTCTAATCAGTGAAAAGTATATTTATTTGTGAATTTCTTTAATTGTGATATTTTTCAAAGGTTTGACATGTCACCTTCATTTTATTATTAAATCCATAAATTAACATACTTTCATGGTTTAAGTACTGCATTTAGTTTTTAATATTGAATAACTAGATTTTAATAAAAGCTAGATATTCTGATATGTGAGCAAATAGCCTTCTTTGTTCCCTTCATATTTATTTAGGATAAATACTTCCTAATAATGAATTTCTTTATAATTGCCACAAACAAATGTTAGCATAACATGTACGTAAATAGAAAGAAAATAAAAGCCATTACTAAGTATTAGGTTTATTAAATCTGGACTAACAGCATGCCACTCAAACTCTCAGAGTATCAGGTTGTTTCTTGCAACCTGAGCATTAAGAAAACTTTCCTTCTTTGTGGTTATGCTTTTGTTGTCTTTAACATGTATGATAAGCTATAATTATTTGTCTGAGATAACTTTAAAGACTATGAACTCCTTTTTCCAAATTCTTTAATTCTAGAAATTATTAAATTTAAGAATTGAAAAAAGAACTGAGAAAAATCCTTAACACATAATAGTTTTCTCTGAGTTATTTTTAAGGATTAAGATACTGCCTCTTTGGGGCTTATTTTTTGTACAGTATTTCTCAGTGTGATGCCTTTATGCCTGGGTATGTTTGTATTTATCTTGGTTTCATCTCTTAAAACTCAACCTTGGTTTTACTGTGCTGTTTTATTTATTGAAAGGGTTAAGTAGGCTGCTTTAGTATGTTTTTAAGCCAAGTGGTCAATCTATTTTTCCAAGGAAAATTTCATCTGTGCCTGTATTTATTATAAAAATTTCAACCCAAATCTGAAGTGGTTTTCAACTTCACTATTAAAGATTAATTAAGTGGCAAATGTCATTCTAATATGTGAGCAGGAGACTATAAAACTGTCCTGTCAAACGAAAAAATTTTGCCTTTGCTTTAGGTTGAACTTTTAATGGTAGGTCTAAACTGTAAATAAAGGTGCTAAATAAGGCATTGAGTAAGGCTTTATTGAAATCGGATGTCTAGGGCACTATGCTACATGTTAAGTATTCATAGCTAATTAGAATTCTTAGTGCCATATAATGAATTATGTTATAAGTTATAAGTTATGAACAGAATGCTGTCAGGTGTAAAGAGAAATATAGTAGGACTAAGGAGGGAATTTTGAAAGAAGAGATCAGGAAAGGCTTCATAGAAGGAAGGTGATGTTTCAGTTGGGTCCTGAAGGAAAGAATAGAATTTTGATTGTAGGATGATCTAGGGGAAATGTAGACAGAGGGAGTGTGAATTAAATTTTAATTTCCAGAAATTATTTTGTATGACAGTTTCACTCATCTGGATGTCCATGCTGTCAAAGTTACTGACGTTTTTTAAATTGTACCAAAGTTTACACTCTACTATAGCTTAGAATTCATTGTTTGAACTGTTTCTTTGTTCTGGTTTTTCAAACTTCTAAAACTAGTCTAATTTTGGACCCACCAAGAAATAAATTATACTGTGAAAGGATCCATGCTTATCATTAACCCTTTGCACTCACTTGCTTTTTTCTCGATTCCTTTATTCTAATGCTAACCATGTCAAGTCACACTCGACATCCGAGTGCAAAAGGTTAATTTACATATGACAGTATTATACTTAAGAGTGTGAGGTTCATCTATAACATCCAAAACAACTGAAGGCTCGACCAACCGGAAATCAGTGCTGGGTTGCCCTGGCGACCCAGCACTGACTGCCAAGGGGGCTGTGGATCAGGCCCGGGGAGAGAGAAGCAGGGTCTGATCCGTAGCCTCCATGGCAGCTGTTGATCAGCACTTGCCTCTCTTCTTTCCCTCCGGGCCTGGCCAGCAGCCGTGCCTCTTTTTCTCTCTGGCCTCTGCTGGGGTTGCTGATCAGCCCCACCTCTCTGATCAGGCCTGTTGATAGGCCCAGAGATGCTGACTGGCATAGAAACCGACCAGTCAGATCCAAAACTGGGTGAAGTGTGAGAAGCCAATGACTGCCTAGGAGGCGGAGCTTTTGACCCTGACTGGCATAGAAACTGACCAATCAGAACCAAATCTGGGTGAAGTGCAAGGAGCCAATGGCTGCCTAGGAGGCAGAGCTTTTGACCCTGACTGGCATAGAAACCAACAAATCAGAACCAAATCTGGGTGAAGTACAAGGAGCCAATGGCTGCCTAGGAGGCGGAGCTTTTGACGCTGACTGGCATAGAAACTGACCAATCAGAACCTAATCTTGGTGAACTGCGAAGGCAGAATCTAAGCTGGGGGCTGAGGAGGGGTTTTAAGGGCAACAGCTGTTTGGTGTAAGGTGTAAAAAAGCGGTTCAGTTTTTTAATGAAGTGTTAGGCAGTATAGTGCATATGGCTGGCCATTGGTCCAGATATAGGGATTATGTATTTTGTCTGCCAAGAGCATCTCCTCCTGATGAACAAGGCTCCATTTAAGCAATCCTATCCTATATAATCTATCTGTACTACTAAAAGGGTAATATGCTAATTAGACTGGATCAACCAGCCATCTTCCGGACGTCTGACTTCCTTCTGGACAAAGCCATGGTGGTGGGGGCTGGGGCCGAGGCAGAGGCCATTAGGGGCAATCAGGCCAGCAGGGGAGGGCAGTTTGGGGTGAGATCAGGTCGGCAGAGGAGGGCCATTGGGGGTGAGATTAGACCAGCAGGAGAGGGCAGTTGGGGTTGAGATCAGGTCGGCAGGGGAGGGCAGTTAGGGGCGATTAGGCCAGCAGGGGAGGTCCATTGGGGGTGAGATCAGGCCAGCATGGGAGGGCAGTTGGAGGCAAGATCAGGCCGTCAGGGAAGGGCAATTAGGGGCGATGTAGGCAGAGGCAGTTGTGGACGATCAAGCAGGCAGGTAGGTTAGGAGCCAGTGGTCCCAGATTGCGAGAAGGATGTCCGATTGGAGAGGGTGCAGGCTGCGCTGAGAGAACCCCCACCCCCACCCCCGTGCACGAATTTTGTGCACTGGGCCACTAGTAAATAATAAATGACTGGCTTGAGGTCAGGTAGATAATTAGAATCTAAGTCCTCCAACCTCTTATTTACTCTTCTTTTTAGATGACCATTAGAGCAGATATTTGAAACCTTTTAGGTTTTTCTGGCTGAGCTAAGGACTGTGGGCCTACCTATCACATGATCAATGCTCAGTAAATACTTGTTTAATGTTTCAAAAATTTATGTATTTTATGAATTGGCTATTTTAGTTAACTTGGTTTTAGCTCATACTTAATACTAGTTACTAGTCTGAAATAATGATTAAATATGTAATTACAATAAAATGTGATTAGTGTTGTGATAGTCTGTGTTCCTGAATGGCCAGACCATGTCTGTTTTATTTATTAATATATGAAGACTAAGGACAGTACATTATTCATAGTAAGCATTTAATAAAGTTATTGAATGACTGAATAGAAATGTGACAGAGCCTTCCAGAGTACCATTTAAACTAAAGCTTAAAGGTACTATTGATGATTTACCTAGATATAAAGGGAAGAATTGTTATTAGCAGTAGAAATAGTATGTGGAAAGGTTGAGAGGTAAGAAAAAGAGATGATTGGTGGAACTAAAAGAAATATGGTATGTTTTGAGTGTAGAGTTAGTTCTACATGGAGTGAGGGTCAGGTAATGGCTAGTGTTAAAAGATATGACAGAAAGTAAGGCTCTAGCTATTTTATTGAGGGTTTTATAAACCACTTTAAGGACTTTGGGTTAGCATAGTAATGAAACACCATTGAAGGAGGTTATTTAAATGTGAGGAAGTGATGTCATCACATCTGTGTTTTAGAAAAGGTCCCTAATTAAAATGTAGAATGCATTGAAGGAAAAATTAAATTTGATTTAGCTTGACCAGTTAGTATGGGGATGAGGCTGGCCTGGCTTTACAATGGTGATAGTAAGGATAAAAAGATATGATTGGGTATGAGAGAGATTCAAACAATAGGATAGATAGCTTTGGTGATTAATTATAATGGAACTAGAGGCCCAGTGCATGAAATTTGTGCACGGAGTAGGGGGGCGTCCCTCAGCCCGGTCTGTGTCCTCTCGCACTCCGGGAGCCCTCGGGGGATGTCTAATTGACGGCTTAGGCCTGGTCCTTGTGGGGAGTGGGCCTAAGCTGGCAGTCGGACATCCTTAGTGCTGCCACAGAGGCGGAAGAGGTTCCTGCCACCACTGCAACGCTCACCAGCTGTGAGCCCGGCTCAGGGCTTCTGGCTGAGCGGCGCTCCCCCTGTGGGAGCACACTGACCATCAGGGGTCAGCTCCTGTGTTGAGCGTCTGCCCCCTGGTTAGTGCACGTCATAGTGACCGGTCGTTCTGCCGTTTGGTTGATTTGCATATTAGACTTTCATTATATAGGATGGGGGTAGGCGAGTAAAGAAGGAGTTAGGGATGCTATTCATGTTTCTGTCCTGGGTGGTAGTGCTGTATTCAGATATACTGAGTTTGAAGTAGCTCAGAAATTTTCTACATAAGTAAAAATTTCAGGTGGAAGTTAGATACAAGAGACCTATAACTTAACACATTAAGCCCCAGGTCAGTCACTGTTGACTGACACTCTACTTTCCCTCTGGAAGACAAAACAGGCTGGGGGCTTAACTTGTTAAAGAGATCTGAGAGTATCAGCATTCAATCTTCAGGATATCTTGCACATTTATTTTTATTGTCCTGATATCTCTTCAAGATACTACAAAACATCTTTTATATATTAAATATTCAGTTGACCTAAAGATTATTGAACAATGACTTGCTCAATGTAGATTTATAGCTGGTATTTTAAAAAATATGTTTTTATTGATTTGAGAAAGAGAGGATGGGAGAGGGAGAGAGAGAGAGAGAAACATCAATGGGTTGCCTCCTGCACACCCCCTACTGGGGATCAAGCCCACAACTCAGGCATGTGCCTATGACTTCTTGGTGCATGGGAGGATGCTCAATCTACTGAGCCATGCCAGCTGGGCTAGCTGGTATGTTTTTATTAGAGATTCTGTCCTATACGTATTCTTCTTCTTTTTTTTTTTTTCAATCCTCACCCAAAGATATATTTTTATTGATTTTTAGAGAGAGAGGATGGGAGGAAAATAAAGAGAGAAACATCATTGTGAGAGAGAAATATGAATTGGTTACCTCCTGTATGTGCCTTGACTGAGAATCGAACTCTCAGCATTTTTGATGTATAGCATGATGCTTCAACCAACTAAGCCACTTGGCCAGGGCTATTCTGCTTATTCTTAATTAAACAAGATCTAATACCATCTATAATAATAAAAGGGCCATATTCTAATTAGACCAGACTTCCTTCCAGACGTCCTTTTTTCTGGACAAAGCTGGAGCAGGCGGGGGCTGCGGCAGAGGTGGCAGGGAGCCTTGGCGGTGGTGGGCAGGGCGGGGGCCAAGGCCCGTGCATGAATTTCGTGCATCGAGCCTCTAGTTAATGAATAATTTATCATACTACTGATGGCAACACTCTTACCAAAAATACTCGAATAACTTAGGGTGTATTGAATATGATTTCTTGGATTTTCATTAATATTGTCTGATACATAGTAGCTAAATATGAATTCTGTTACTATTTGATAATGCAGACATTTTCCAGCCTGAATAACAAAGTTTTGGTTAAAGTAGCCCTGAAGTCTTTAGGTTAATCATGATTCAGCAAGTCAAATGGATAAAATGTTGTATATGTGAGAGTAGGACATTGCCTTTCTTGTTTACCATTGTGTATACTCACCATCTAGAGCAGTTCAGAGATATTCAAACATTTGTTGAATAAACAGTCAGTATTTACATATAATATTTACTATCTAATCATTTTTACTTTTAGTCAAATAATAGTGACAGACAAGTTAGCCCTTCCAACTTAAAAGAGTGTAATTTTAATTCTATTAATATTTCCCTCTTTAAGTTATCCTATAATCATTTATACATGTACTGCCTTTTTTCTATATATTTCCTTCCCAACAGACATATTTTACTTTCTAATCAGAAATATTTTAAATGGAACTATTGAAACATCGAATAAAAACAATCAGTTTGGATATTTTTGTGTGTTCTGACATCACCATGTCTAAACTGGATTGATTAATAACCGCCTTTAAAACCTGTCTAGCTAGTGCTATTATTATCAAGATCAAAATCCATCTGAATAGTCACATTGCTTATTTTCTGTCATAATGATTTGGTCAGTTACTAGGTCTTTTTGCTTTTATTTTGTCAACATAAGTGTATATTTACATTTTCTATTTCTTATTTATTCCATTGCATTCATCTGTGATTGATAATGTTTTTGGTCACTTCATTTTATTTGTGTAAAGATATTTCATTCAACTTTTTAAAGTACATAATTATATAATTATACTACAGGCCCAGTGCACGAAATTCGTGCATGTGGGGGGGTCCCCTCAGCCCAGCCTGCACCCTCTCCAATCTGGGACATCCTTCTCAAAATCCAGGACTGCTGGCTCCTAACTGCTCACCTGCCTGCCTGCCTGATTGCCCCTAACTGCCCCGCCCCCCGCCAGCCTGATCAACCCTAACCAACTCTGCCTGACAGCCTGATTGTCCCTAACTGCCCCCCACTGGCCTGGTTGCCCCCAACAGCCCCTCCCACCTGCCGGCTTGGTTGCCCCCAACAGCCCCCCTCTGCTGGCCTGGTTGCCCCACGCAGCCTGCTGGTCAGTCGTTTGGTCGTCCCTTGCTAACCCCCCTGCCGGCCTTGTTGCCCCATGCAGCCTGCTGTTCGGTTGTTACTGTGAGGGCGTCATGACCAATTTGCATATTACCCTTTTATTAGTATAGATATACTATTCACTTGCTCAAAAAACATTAACAATGACTTAATGGATAAATTTTCATTCTTATATCTTCTAATCAAGAGCTTTCAAAGTTATGTTTCCGCTGGAGGCTAAGTCCAGTAGGTCATAATAAATGCGAGAAGTCCTGAAAAGGTTGAATGGACATTTTCAGCAGGGCTGAAAATTTGCATGTTTTTACCTGCTGCTGGAACAGCTGAAGGCAATTTCCCTAACCTGACTGTTTACCAAACCTTACCTTTGATATGTATATCTGCTTTGTTAAAGGGCAAAATGTGTGAATAAAAAGCCGTGGGTGAGGACATTCGAGGAGCCCACTTCACTAGAAAGTGGAGCCTCCCCTGGCTCCCCTATGCCTCCCAAATTTATATTTCATGTCTAGTCTCTCTTCATTTACGTCGCAGTCCCTTCTTCAGATTCCTGAACCCTAGCAGCGAAAAAGACACTTGTGTGTTTCAATCACTTTTATCAGTTTCACCTCCTACTGCTTTTCAATAAGCATTTGTTGCATCCCAGTTGATTATCATTATTTTTTTCATTCTGACACTTTTATCTGTACTTACATCTTTCTTAACAATTTTATCCTCAGTTCATCTATTCACTGGAAACTTAACTTTCCAAAAAAGTTCTGCTCAAATCCTGCCTTGTCTTGAGGTGACATAGTCCCTAGGAAGTCATTTTCTCTCTACATCTTATACCCTGATTGTAAACTGAACCACCTATTGATTGAATGACTTAAAAGTATGACAAGATAGGAAGATATTAAATATTTACATTTCCTACAGCACCCTCTGCAGTTGGCAGGCTCTTACATTATTTTGACTGATTGAAAACTAATTGTTGTAACCTTAGATTTTTTTTTTAAACAAAAGTTTATTGTGTTTACTTTTTATATAGTTGAGAAGCAGTTAGATTTTTTTTTTTGCCTGATTGATTAAAAACCCAAAACATGATAAGCCCAGATTTATTTTAGTTAGCAATTATAATAGTTCATATTATATGCCAGGCTTTGTTATAGGTCTTTATAAGTATTAATTCAATCCTCTGTTTTTAGATAAGGAAGCCAACAGAGATATAATGAGATTGTAAACTGAGATACAATGATTTTAATTGACCTACCAGTGAAAGAGTTATGATTTTAATCAGGTAATCTAGCTTCCTTAAAGATTGTTAGTACTGCCTCTCATTAGAGCTGTAAAATAAGCTATGAAGAGAAGTCATACAGGAAAAAGCTATAATCAAATATATAGTCTTATTTCATTTAGGTTCTCATTTCTCCTTCACCCTCAGGTTATTTTGGAGCAAATCTAGACACTTTATTGGTCCCCACCTGACTCTCAATGGTAATTTTTTGAAAGCTTAATATTGATATACTTCATACTTTAAAAAAGGTTAAAAATAAGCTTGCCTGTGTCTGTTAAAATCTTTTCTAGAATTTTGTAGGTTTTAAAATAAACCTATAGATTGATTTGGGAAGAATGAGTCTTCTAATCTATATGTATAGCTCTCCATTTATTTAGGTCTTAGATTTCTTTCATCTGCATTTATAATTTTACGATACAAATGTTTTACATATTTCAGTAAGTTTATACCTGAATGTTTTGTTTTATTTGAATTGATTGTAAGTAGCATTGTGATTTTAATTTCAGGTTTTATGTTTATTGTCAGTATATAGAAATGTAATTGATTTTTTTAGGTAAAATTTGCCTAAAATAATCAATTTTAAGTATAAAATTAGGTAACCTTTTAGATTTCAATATTGTGCAACTACACCTCTAACTAGTTCCAAAATATCTCATCACTCCAAAGGCAGAGACCCTGTACCTATTAGGCAGGTACTCCTCATTCCTTCCTCCTCCCAGACCCTGGCAATCACTAATGGGATATATTTCTGTTTATTTGTGTCTTGAAAAAAATTTCAGCAATATATTGTTGTTTTCAGTGCACAAATATTTCATTTCCTTGGTTAAGTTTATTCCTGAGTATGTTATTCTTTTTGATGCTATTATAAATGAGATTATTTCCTTATGTGTGTTATCTTATGAGTTTTATATATTAAGGTCATGTTGTTTGTGAATAGAGAAAAATTTTATTTTTTCCTTTTCAATTTGAATGCTATTATTTTGTTTTCTTGTCTAATTGCTCTTACTGGAACTTCCAGTACTATGTTGAATTGAAATAGCAAGAGCAGATGGTCTTGTTTTGTTCTTCATCTAGAGGAAAAGCTTTCAGTCTTTCACAATTGAGTATGAATTTAACTGTGTGCTTTTCATAAATGGGCTTTATTATGTTGATACCATTTCCTTTTATTCTTAGTTTATTGAGGCTTGGTTTCTTGGATCATGAAATGGTGTTGAATTTTGTCAAATGTGTTTCCTGCATCAATTGATGATCATATTTTTTTGTCCATTCTGTTAATGTGGTGTATTACATTGGTTGATTTTCATGTGTTAAACCATTATTCCTGTAATGTGCGAATAAATCCTACTGGATCATGGTATAGTAATCCATTTAATATGCTGTTGAAGGCCATTTAATATGCTGCTGAAGTCCATTTGTTACTATTTGGTTGAGGATTTTTACATCAGTATTCATCAAGAATATTGGTCTTTAGTTTTCTTGTTGTGTCTTTGTCTGGCTTTAGTATCAGAGTATTGCAGGCCTCATTGAATGAAGTTGTATAAATCCTCCGTTTTAACTTTTTGAGGGTTTCAAGAGAATGGGTGTTATTTCTTTTGAACTCTCCATTGAAGCTGCCAATCCTGGGTTTTTCTTTGCTGGGAGGGTTTTGATTACTGCTTCAATCACCTTGCTCACTATAAGTCTGTTCATATTTCTTATTGCTTCATGATTCATTCTTATTGGTTGTATGTTTTTAGGAATTTATTTCTTCTTGGTTATTAATTTTTTTGGTGTACAGTTGTTCATAGAATTCCCATAATCCATTTTCTGTGATACTGTTTGTAATGTCTCCTTTCATTTCTGATTTAGTCATTTGAATCTTCTCTTTATTTATCTAGCGAAAGATTTGTTAATTTTGTTGACCTTTTCATAAAACCAACCCTTTTTTCATTATTTTTCTTTTTTTTTCTCGCTATTTTGTTTATCTCTGCTGTAATCCTTATTATTTCCTTCCTTCTCCTAACTTTGGGTTAGGTGGTGTTCTTTTCTAATTTCTAGAGGTATAAACTTAGGTTGTTGATTTAAGAATTTTCTTATTTTTTTAAAGTATGTATTTATAGCTATATTAGAGGCCTAGTGCACCAATTCGTACATGGGAGGCTGTGTCTAGCTGGCCTGGCCAATTGGGGCGGATTGGGGCCAGGCCTGTCAGGAGGAGACGGTGGAAGGTTGGCCAGCCAGCCTTCCCTTATCGGGGCCCGATCAGGGCCGGGCTGGCTTGGGAGAGAGGCCGAGAGTGGTTGGCCAGCGGGCCCCAACCCCAATTGGGGGGGGGGGGCATTTGGAGGTGGGGCCAGCCATGGGGAAGGGCTGTGGGCGGTGGGCCGGCCAGCCCCACCCCTGAATTGGGTGGGGGGGTCCAATTGGGGGTCAGGGGCCGGGCGTGGGAGTTTGGCCAGCCAGCCCCACCCCCGATTGGTGGGGGGTGCCGATCAGGGACTGAGCTGGCTGGGGGTGGGGCCACGGGCCAATAGGGGTGGTGGGGGCTGATCGGGGGTGGGGCAGGTGTGGGGAGGGACTGTGGGTGGTGGGCTGGCCAACCCTGCTCCCGAATGGGGTGGGGGGCCGATCAGGGGCCAGTGGCTGTGTGGAGGGGCCATGGGTGGTTAGCTGGCCAGCCCTGTCCCTGATGGGAGTGTGGAGGTTGATCTGGGTTGGGACCAGGTGCGGGGAGGGGCTGAAGGATGTTGGCTGGCCGGCCCCTCCCCCAAATGGGGTGGTGGGGACCCTTCAGGTGTGGGGCTGGCTGGAGGGAGGGGCTGCAGGATGTTGGCCAGCCAGCCCGCCCCCTATTGGGATAGTGGGGGGGGGGCGATCAGGGGCGGTAATGGCTTCAGGCAGTGACTGCAGGCTGATCGGGGTGGTAGGGGCCGATTGGGGGTGGGGCTGGCTGGGGGGAGGGACTGCAGGAGGTTTGCTGGCCGGCCCTGCACCCTATTGGGTAGGGGGAGGGGCTGCAGGCTGACCGGGGTGGGAGAGGCTGGCTGGAGTGAGGGGCCGTGGGAGATTGGCCACCGGCCCCACCTCCCGATCGAGCTGGTTCACTGGTCACAATGGGCATCATAGTGACTGGTTATTCCAGCACATTACGGGTTGCTGGTTTTTTATATATATAGATACTTCTAGCACTTCTTTCACTGTATCTCACATTTTGGTATGTTGTGTTTTCACTTTCATATGTCCCAGGCATTTTCTAATTCCCCATTTTTCTTTTTTTGCCCCATTGGCTATTTAAGAGTATGTTCTTAAATTTACACTTTTGCATATTTTTTATTTTTCTTTGTGCTGTTGATTTCTAGTTTTATTTCATTGTGATCAGAAAGGGTATTTCTATCATTTGAATCTTCTTGAAATTGTTTTGTGTCCTAATATGTGATCTATACTGGAAAATGTTTTATATGCATTTGTGAAGAATATATATTCTGCCATTGTTGGGTAGATTATTCTATATATGTCTGTTAGGTCCAGTTGGTGGTGTTCAAGTTTCCTATTTCCTTATTGATCATACTAGAGACCTGGTGCATGGATTCATGCACCAGTGGGGTCCCTCAGCCTGGTCTGAGCCCTCTTGCAATCTGGGACCCCTTGGGGGATGTAGCAGTGCACGAAATGCCAGGCTGCCCGGGAGGCGCCCTAACCGAGGCCAGGCACCGCTCCCGCTCATTTCTGCCCTGCTGTGCCTGCTGTTGCTGCCACTCCGTAGCACTGCCGCGGAGGCAGGAGAGGCTCATGCTGCAGCAGCTGCGCTCGCCAGCTGTAAGCCAGCTTCTGGCGCACTGACCACCAGGGGGCAGCTTCTGCGTTGAGCATCTGTCCCCTGGTGGTCAGTGTCTGTCATGGCGCCCAGTTGCCCGCTTGTTCAGTCGTAATGGTCACTTACGCTTTTATATATATAGATGGTTGGTTGTTCTATCCATAATTGCTCACTTTTGTATTTAATTGATGTTTTTGTTCATTTTGACTTCCATCTAATTTCTTTTTGTGTTGATTTACCAGTCATTTCCTTGTGTTTACCTTGGTGATTACAATTAATATATTAAACTTATAATAAGCTAGTTTGAATGAATACCAACTTTGTTTCAATAGTGTAAAATCTTTGTTCTTACACAGCTCTATCCCTTCTCTGTTTTATTGTTACTGTTGCAAGTTACATCTTTATACAATAATACTGAATTTTATATTTACCTGTGATATTGCCTTTATAATTGTTCTCTATTTCCTTTTATAGCTTTGAGTTACTATATAGTATTTTTTGTTGCTGCTGGAATGACTTCTTTAACATTTCTGTGGCGAAGTTCTATTAGTAGTTCATTTTCTTAACTCTTATTTACTCGGGACTGCCTTCATTCCACTTTCATTTTTGAAGGATAATTTTTCTGGGTATAGAATTCTTGGTTGCCAAATTTTTTCTTTTAGCAGTTTATAAATATGCCCATGCCTTATGGCCTCCATGATTTCTGGTGAGAAATTAACTTTTAATATTATTAAGTAACTCTGTTGTATGTGATAGGTTGCTTCTGTATTGCTGCTTTTATTATTTACTGTGCACGAAATTCATGCACTTGGGAGGGGGTCCCTCAGCTCGGCCTGCGCCCTCTCACAGTCCAGGATCCCTCAGGGGATGTCTGACTGAGAGCTTAGGACATTCTTAGCACTGCCGTGGAGATGGGAGAGGCTCCCGTCACCACCACTGCACTCCCCAGCTGTGAGCCTGGCTCAGGGCTTCTGGTTGAGCAGCGCTCTCCCTGTGGGAGTGCACTGACCACCAGGGGGCAGCTCCTGCATTGAGAGTCTGCCCCCTGGTGGTCAGTGCATGTCATAGCGACCAGTCGTTCCGCCATTTGGTCAATTTGCATATTAGCCTTTTATTATATAAGATTCTTTGTCTTTTGGTTTTAACAGTTTTATATTAATGTGATTTAGTCTTTGTTTCTGCATTTATCATACTTGGAGTTTGTCAGTTTCTTGGATGTTTAGATTTAAATGTCTTTTCATCAAATTTTGGATGTCTGTGGCCATTATATTTTGAAATATACTTTCTGTCTCTTGCTCTCTCTTTCTCATCTCATAAACATGTTCATACACTTGAAAATATCTACAGGTCTCTTAGGCTCTGTTTATTTTTCTTTCTACTTTTCAGACTGCATAATTTCAGTTGACCTACTTTCATGTTCACTGTTTCTTCTGCTTGCTCAAATCTACTTTTGAAAGCCACCAGTGGATTTTTCATTTTAATTATTGATTCTTTATGTTAAGACATTATTTGCCTGGTTTCCTTTAGTTTTTTCACCGTGGTTTCTGTTATCTCTAAGTTTATTAAGACTTAATTTAAAGGTTTTGTGTAGTAAGTCCTATGTCTGTGCTTCTTCAGGGACAATTTCCATTGACTTCTGCCTCTCCCGATGAATAGGACATACCTTCTTGCTTGTTTGCATGCTTTGTCATTTTTTTTCTTGAAAAGCTGGGCCATTTCAATATTATAACGAGGTATCTCTGGATGACCCTCCCCTCAGGGTTTCTTGTTACTTGCTTTGATTTGTAGTTGTGACATTTCTAAAATTTTTAAAAACTATATTTTTGCCACTTGTCTTTGAACTCTGTATTCTTTTAGTTGTGATCACCTGGTGGTTTGACAGAAGTTTTTTTTTTTTAAATTCCTGGAGAATAGAAAAGGAAGGGAGGAAAGAAGGAGAGGAAAGGAAAGAAAAAAAGTTTAAGGAAACATATACCATTCCATGCATTGCAAATAGGCTTTTTGTTTGGGCACTTCTTCATTTCTTAGCCAGGTTATTTAGAACTCTGCCTTCTTAGCCTTCTCTTCCTGTTTGCACTGAGTATAAAGATTAGCTAGAGATGTAAGCTAAAGATATTTTTTTTTCTGGTCTTTTCTGAGCAGGCCCTGGGTGATGGGCAGGGGTTTCTAGGTCTTCCATTCTATATACAAGCTTTGCAAAGACCTCATTTCTCAAAGTGCCCCTCTCCTCATATTTTCCTCCCAATCTTTCCAACATCCTCTGCTTCACTGCTTTTCTGTCCTGAGACACTTTTGACTTAGGTGAAACAGGCATATATGTGCATTTTCAGTCCTTCATTGAACCTCTAAACAGGTCAAAACAAACATATTAAGTTGCTTTTTTCTTGATTCAGCATTTGCTTTGGTGCTATAAACTTTTTACTATTTTCCAGAGTTTGGACAGAATTGCTTTTGACAATTATTTTTTCTTGTTTTCTTTGGAGGGATGGGTTCTTTTACTTTCCCTATGCATTTATCAGTTATACAGAGACACAGAACCAATAGATCGTGTGTATATGTGTGTGTGCCTGGAAAGAGATTTATTTTAACGAATTGACTCTTATAAAAATAGAGGCTGTCAAATCCAAAGACTCAGGCTGGCAGGCTGGAGACCAGAGAAGAGCTGATGCTGGTGTTCAAGTCCAAAGGCTATTAGGCTGAAGAATCAGGAAAGATGTTGGAGTTCATGTTTGAAGCCCATTTGCTGCAGAATTCCCTCTTGTTCAGAGGAGGTCAGTCCTTTCTTCTATTCAGCTTTTCAACTGATTATATGAGGCCCAACACATTATGGAGAGCAATCTTTGGAATTCTCCAGTGAAATCATCTCAGCCTATACGTTTCCTTTTTTGGGAGTTTTACAATTCTAAAATTTAATGTTATGGGCTATAAAAGATGAATTTAATATTAAGGGAGTTGTGTTTAGTTGTGTTTTTCAAGATATTGGGCAATTTCATCCAAATTGTTAAATTTATGACTGTAAAGTTACTCATAGTTGTCTTGTAGGGACTGTAGTTATATCCACTGTTTCATTGTGAAATTGGTAATTTTTATCTTTGTCAGTCTTGCTAGAAGCTTACTTTATTTTTTCGTATAACTTTTTTAGTGATTTTTCAGTTATTTGTTTTCATTTTTATTTATTTCTACTCATGTATTTCTCCTTTCTGCTTGCTTTTAGTATATTTTGCTGTTCTTTTTCTATTATTGCTATGCAGTGTTTCTCTTCTCATTTGTAACATTTGATGCTGTAAATTTCCCTGTCAGCATTGCTTCAGCAGCATCCCCCATATTTTGATATGTTGTATTTTCATTTTTATTAAGTTGTCTTAAAAAGGTTCCCTTTTTTTGGAGATTTTTTTGAGACATGGATTCTTTAGAAGTGTGTTAATTTTCAATTGATAGGAATTTTCCTGTTTTAATTTCTGTTACTGATTTCCAATTTATTCCATTATGGTCAGAGAACACATTCTATATGATTACTATTTTTTTTTTATTTTGTTCAGGTTTATTTTATTGCTGTGGATACTGTATATCTTTATGAGTATTTATTTCATGGGCACTTGAAAAGTGTTTTCCTCTGTTGCTAGGGGCAGTGTTCTATATACGCTTATTAGATCTTATTGGTAGATTGGGTTCAGGTTTTTTAATATTCTTGCTTATGTTGTGTCTAGTAGTTGTATCAGTTGCTGAAGAAGCATGTTAAAGTCTCCAACTATAATTATGGATTCATCTGTTTCATACATATCAGTATTTGTTTAGTGGTTCTCTTGCTTGGTACATTACATATACATTTAGGATCATGTCTTTCTGGTGGGTTGATCTTTTTCTCATTATTTAATGTTCCTCTTGGATACTATTAATTTCTTTTTTCTGAAGTCTACTTTACCAGACATAAATAGCCACTCTTGGCCTATTTTTAAAATTAATACTGTATATTTTTTCATATTTTTACGTTCAGCCCATGTATGTCATTGAATTTGAAGTATGTTTCTTGTAAGCTGCATTTAGTTGATTTGTATTTTTCTCCACTCAGTGATTTTCTTTCTTTTGATTGATGTATTTAGACCACATACACTGAAAATTATTTTTGATATGTTGCCTCTGGTTGTCATTCTTCTGTTTCTCTTTTCTTGTCTTCTTGTAGGTTACTTGAACATTTTTTAAGGATTACATTATTATTTACTGATAGGGGGTGTTTTTCTTAAGTGTATAACTAATTTTTTTAATCCTCACCCGAGGATATGTTGTTTTTTTGTTGTTGATTTTAGAGGGAGAGGAAGGGAAGGAGAGAGAGAGAAACATTGATGTGAGAGAGAAACATTGATTGTTGCCTCCTGTATGTACCCTGACTGGGTTCAAACCCACAACCTAGGTATGTGCCCTGACTAATTGCTTCCTGAATGCACCCCAACTGGGAATTGAACCCACAACCTTTTGGTGTACTGGACAATGCTTTAACCAACTGAGCCCCCCCCCCCCCCCATCAGGCATCCTATCTAATAAAGGGGGAATATTCAAATGGACCATCATGCCATAACAAAATCCTGCGCCCACAGTGGAGGCAGGGATTCCGTAACACAAGATGGCTGCGTCCACAGCGGAGGCCGAGTTACTGTAACGAGCAATCAGCAGCAACCTGGGCTGCGTGGCGCTGGGCCGGGACAGGGGACCTGAGGTTGCACCCCCCCGCCCGGTGGGGCTTGACAGGGGACCTCAGGCCATGCCCCCCTTCTCTGGCACCAGGCTGGGGGACAGTCAGTCAGGCTGCGTCCCCTGCCTGGCAGAGCTTGACGAGGGACCTCAAGGCACACCCTCGGCCCCAGCGCTGCGCCGGAGGACCTGAGGCTGCACCCCCGCCCTGGCACCAGGCTGGGGGACCCGAGGCCATGCCCCCTGCCATGTGGAGCTTGATGGGGGACCTCAAGACACACACCCCCACACTTGGCGGGGCTTGATGGGGGTAGGGCCGGCCAGGTCTGGATATAGCCCAGTGGAGGTGGGGCTGGCCGGGTCTGGGTCTCACACGATTTTGAGGCACACATGGGTGGGTGGGGACTTGACTGGTTCCCATGGCGTGCCCAAGACTCTGACAAGAGGAAGATTTTCATATACATTTTACTAATTTTCTTTCGTCTTTGACACTTCTATTATAGAGAAAGGGCAAATAGCAAATATTAAAATATTTCCTCTAGTTAATTCCCATTTAATGTGCACAAATTTCATGCACGGAAGCCAGGCAGGCAGTGCCCTCTCTACTGGCCAGCTTTGCAGACCGGCTCCTGCGCAAATTCACGGGGAGCCTGACTGGCCCCTGCGGTCTCAGCGGCTTCGGGTTGGGCTCCTCGTGGGCGCCCAGCACCTGAGCATGGGGGTTTTCCCAGTGTGTGAGCCCTGGCGTCCCTGGGGAGGGTAGCAGGGGGAGTGAGAGCATGCTCAGTGGATACTCTGCATTCTCACCGCACCTCCGTCCACATCACCCCCACTCCCAGGTAGCCGGTGAGAGGTAGCAGCACGTCGACAACACCCGCCATTTTCCACACCGCACCCTGGTGGTCAGCACACGTCCACCAGGATGTATAGCGAGAGGTCTCCTGGTCTCCTGGTTGAACAACTGCCTGAGGGGACAATTTGCATATTAGGCTTTTATTATATAGGATGATTATTTCAAATAATTGTCAGATATAGTCTAACATTTGATTTTTCTCTTTGTTGGTATCAAGTGATTGTCTTATTAAAGTTGTGATTTTTCTGATTCTTGACATGACAGGTGATTTTTCTATTTTATTATGTACATTTTGACTATTTTTTGGAGATTGTGGACTCTTAAAAATTTGTGTTTGTTTTGACAGGTACATATACTTATTTAAATGTAGTGTGCAGATCTTGGCCTACTTTTGTGGGCTATGGTTTCAGTGACAATTTAATTTTCTGAATAATGTTTTTACTTACTTGATTTATTTTATGCCCCTGAGGCTTCCCCTGGTCCTGCTGGTGCTGCTTTAGGGAGTGGAAGATACTTTCCCAGACCAGGCCACTTGTTGCCTTTAAGTGAGGGAAGGTCTCTGGTGGGATAAAGAATATGTTCTGGATTTGGTGCTTGTGGTTGTGGTGGGATCCCCTTACTAATGCTCCCCATCTACACACTGCTTCTCAGTGGAGGAAAGCAATCTCTTACCTGGCAATAGAAGATAGTGCATTTATTAACAGCAGAGCTGCCAGTAACTCTTGCTGCTTCTGCTTAGTTTATCTGGTTTGGACTACTGAACGTCCAGGGAAGGAATGAGCCTAATTGGGCTACCTCTGGTGTTTTATTAGAAAACAATGGGCCTGGTCAACCTTCTGTTGAGAACAAGTCATAAGGTGTTCTTCCACTATCCTCTAGCCCCAAGGTCCCTAACAAGTTCATCTTCCTCTTGACTGCTTTCAGATTTCTCCTTTAATTATCTTTTGTGTTATTCCTGGTTTTATAGTTGTAATGAGCAGTGGGGAGATAAGTATAGACTGAAAGTGGCATGATTATAACCCATGTTAATTACTGCATTTTATTTATCCTGTATAAGATTATTTTCATAAATCCATTAGACTTAAAATCTTTAAATGATTTGCCTTTTAAAAAAATAGTGGCATATATAATTAGTTGGTATACCATGAATATAGCATCTGTTATAGAGAGATGGTTTTCTAATGTTCTAAATGACAAAGGTGACTTAGATCAGAATAATTTGCCTGTCGTTTTTTGGTAAGGTTTTGAAAAGATCAAAGAAATTTTACAGATACATACATTTCAATTTAATTTAATTTTACATATAACAATAAAACTTCAATGTTAATATTTATTTGTCTTGTCTACTCCTTCTAATGTCTTAGAATGTGCCTAACTAGTCTTAAGTGAATTATTAGGAAATAGAAGCAAGAACACAGTCAAACCTGCCACAGGTAAACAGGTGCACCAAACCTACAGGTTAAAGAAATATTTCTGATTTATTGGCTCTCTTTGAAGATCTCTACCTTAGTGGTAACTGCAGTTCAATACCTATTGTGCCGACAGTGATGATGTTGACAGGACTTTTAAAAATTTGTTTCTAGGTACATATTTAGTCTGGAGGGATGTTTGCCATTGAAATATGGAAATATCTAGAATATTGTCGCTTAAGGGGTATGAAACAAAATATGTAAAAAATTGGGAAGTTTTATGGATTCTTCATCACATAGGCACAATCTGTTACTAACTCAAGGTTTAGTCTTTTTTCCTCCCCCAGAGGATTAGGGGTGGGGGCTAGAAAGTTCCAAGCTTCTAATCATAGCTTAGTCTTTCTGGTGACCAGTCTGCACCCAAGAACCCATCCAGAGTAGCCCTTAGAACAAAAGATCCTCTTATCACTAAGGAAATTCCAAAGGATTTAGGAGGTCTGTATAAGATTTTCTTATCATCCAGGAAATTACAAGGAAGGTTTTAAGAGTGCTTTGTTAGGAATGAGGAGCAGAGACCAAATATATATCATGTGTCACAGAGTTCCTTATATATTCAGGATATTAACCCCTTATCAGATATATGATTTACTAATATATTCTCTCATTCCATAAGTTGCCTTTTCACTCTTATTATGTATGTCCTTTGATTCAAAGAAGTATTTAAGATTGATATAGTCCCATTTCTCTATTTTTGCTTTTATTGCATTGCTTTTGGTGTCACATCCAAGAAATCATTGCCAAATCCAATGTCATGAAACTTTTCTCCTATGTTTTATTTTACCAGTTTTAAAGTTTTAGCTCTCATGTTTATGTCTTTGATCCATTTTGAGTTAATTTTTGTATATGGTTTAATCTTAGTCCATTTGGGCTGGTATAACAAAATAAACACATATTTTGGGTAGTTGATAACACAAAAATTTATTTCTTACAATTCTATAGGCTGGAAGTCCCCAGATCAGTGTGCTAACATGGCCAAATGTGCCCAGGGCCCTTTTCTGGGTTGTGGACTTCTTGTTGTGTCCTTACATGGCAGAAGGGGCAGGGAATTCTCTATACCTTCTTTTATGAAGGCATTAATCTCATTGATGAGGGTTCTTTCATTATTACCTAATCACTTTGAAGGCCCTACCTCCTAATACCATTACATTGAGCATTAAGATTTTAACATACAAATTTGGGGAAAACACTAACATTCAAACCAATGCATGATGTAAGCTAAGAATCCAGCTTCATTGTTTTGCATATGTTTTCTAGTTTTCCCAGAACCATTTGTTGAAAAGACTGTTCATTCCCTATCAAATGGTCTTGGCATCCTGGCCAAAAATCATTTGACCTTATATTCGCGGATGTATTTCTGGGCTCTCTCTTGTATTCCATTAATCTGTATGTCTGTCTTTATGCCAGTACCACACTGTTTTGATTACTATAGCTTTGTAGTAAGTTTTGAAATAAGGAATTGTAAAATCTGCAACTTTGTTCTTTTTTAAGATTGTTTTAGCTATTTGGGATCGCTTGTGACTTTAGGATTAATTTTTCTGTCTGTAAAAAACTCCATTGGGAATTTGATATGGGTTGCATTAAGTCACCTTTGGGTAGTATTGACATTTTAACATTATTATGTCTCCCAGTCCATGAGCACTGGATGTTTTTCATTTATTTTGTCATCTTTAATTTCTTTTGGCAATGTTTGTAGTTTTCACTGTACCAAGTCTTTACCCTCCTTGGTTTATTCTTAAATATTGTATTCTTTTTGATGCTATTATGAATGGAATTTTTTTCTTAACTTTTTCTCAGATTGGTCATTGTTAGTACATGGAAAAACTGTTGACTTTTGCATGTTGGCTTTTTTCTATCATTATAGTTTTTCTGTTTTTTCCAATTTTATTGAGATAGAATTTACATTCATCAGTGTATACATTTAAAGTACAGCATAATGGTTTAGCTTATGTATATTGTGAAATAATTATCACAATAAGTTTAGTTGGCATTCATCACAAAAAAGAAAAAACATTTTATTTGTGATAACCGAGAATTTACTCTCATAATTTTGTATCATACAGCCGTGTTAACTATAGTCATCATATTACACATTACATCCCTATTTTATTTATCTTATAACTGAAATTTGTACTTCTTGACCACCTTCCTCCAATGCCCCCTTCTCTTACTCCCTCTCTCTGGCAAGCACATATCTGATTTCTTTGTTTATGAGTTTGGGGTGTGTATGTGTGTGTGCACGCACACTTCAGGATTCCACATATAAGTGAGATCATATACTATATGTCTTTGTCTGACTGACTTATTTCACTTAGTATAAATTCCCCCAAGGCTCATTCATGTTGTTGCAAATGGAAGGATTTCATCGTTGTTGTTGTTTTGTGGCTGAGTAATATTCCATTGTATCAGTTAGATACTCCCCTCCCCCATCTTTATACATTAATGGGTACTTAAGTTTTTTGCATTTCTTGACTATTGTAAATAATGCTGCTATGAATATGGGGGTGCATGTATCTTTTTGAGTTAATGTTTTCAATTTCTTCAGATAAATACCCTGAAGTGGAAATGCTGAATCATATGGTAATTCTATTTTTAATATTTTGAGGAACCTCCATACTGTTTTCTATAGCGGCTGCACCAATTTATATTTTCACCAACAGTTTTCTCCACATCCTTGCCAATATTTGTTACCTCTTTTTGATGATAGTGATTCTAACAGGTATGAGGGGGATGTATCATGTGGTTTTGATTTGCATTTTCTAATGACTAGTGATTACTGAGCATCTTTTCATGTACTTATTGGCTATTTGGATATCTTCTTTGAAAAAAAAAATGTCTATTCAGGTTGTGCAGACATGCGGAGTTCCATGCACACAGTCAGAGATACAATTCCCTGGGTGAGGCTTGAATTCACAACCTCAGCATGACCTGCACATGTACTGCAATGATTTTGTCCATTTTTAAATTAGATTTTTTTATACTGAGTTATATGAATTCTTTATGTATTTTGTATATTAACCTTTCTTGAACATATAGTTTGCAAATATATTTTTCATTTCTTTTACTGTTTTGAACTAAAAGCATTTTAGTTTGATGTAATCCCACTTGTTTATTTTTTATCTTGTTGCTTGTTCTTTAGATGTCATGTCCAAAAAAATTGTTGCCAATACCCATGTCAGAGAGTTTATTCCTATTTGTTGAATGTTTTTTAAGTAATGAAATCATATTGAATTTTGTCAAATTTTTGTATAATTGAGATGGTTATGTTGTTTTTGCCCTTCCTTCTGTTGATGTGGTGTATTACATTGATTATCATATGTAGAACTATCACTGCATTCCAGGAGTAAATCCTACTTGGTCATGTTGTATAATCTTTTGACTATATGTTGAATTCTGTTTCCTAGTTATTTTACTGAGGATCTCATTCCCTTTTGCATTGGGATAATTGTAGCCATATTGCAAGTGTATACTGTATATTACTTTTTCTTTACTACTAAGGAAGATATGTTGAATAGAATGTGATAATATATTTTGTCAATAGATAATCATCCATATATACTAGTATTTGGTTGCACATACCTCATATTATTAATCGTGAGATAATCATGATACCTGGATTCTAGACCATGGTTTTCAGTCATGGCTGCACATTCAGCTTTCTAAAAGATTTTTAAAATATATACATTCCTTTTATCTCTCTCAATATAAAAGCCTAATATGCAAATTGTTCCCTCGGGAGTTTAACTGGGAGACCAGGAGCTCACTATGACGTGTGCTGACTGCCAGGGAGTGGCACAGAACAAAGGAAGGCCCCGGTCAGCAGCCGGGAAGGAAGGCCCCGGCCAGCTGGCAGCGGAAGGAAGGTCCCGATCATCCCTGACCGTCAGCCAGATCTAGGGACCCTACCTGTGCATGAATTTTGTGCACTGGGACTCTAGTATATAATATAATATTTTAATATATATTAAAAAATAATAGTGCCAGAACCACATTCTTAAATTCGTTAGAGGGGAACTGAGCATTTGGATTTTTTAAAAGTCTCCAAGTGCAGATATGTTTGAGAAACATGTTGTAGATGATCCTGACTACGTATTAATAGTTGACTGGGTGTACTTAAAAAACACACAAACTATGGATCTTAGCAATATTGAATCAGAAATTTCAGAAAAGAAGTTCTCCAATCTGTGTTTTTGAAAGGACAAGTTTTTCTGAAGCATAGCTAGGTTCCTGACCACTAGTCCACAATTTTCTGAGCCATAGAAAAGGACAAGTGGCAACTTTTTTTTTTTTTTCTTAAAGGAGGTAGTTGGGAAATGTTTGATTGACTGATTGATTTAAAATTATTTTTTAATCCTCGGCCGAGGACATGCAAAGAGAGAGACATTGAAGTGAGAGAGAAACATCAATCAGTTGCCTTCCCTGTGCTCCCCATCTGTGGATTAAACCAATGATCCATCCAGGTAGGTGCTTTGACCATGAATCAAACTGGCAACCTTCTGGTGCAGGAGACAATGCTCAACCATCTGAGCCACTCTGGCCAAGCTTTGGCAAACTATTTTAGTTAAGATAATTTGCAAGGGCCCAAATATAAGTTTTGTATATTATAGGTTGAAAGGAGATACATGTTTTATATATCAGGTATATATTAGCTAAGTTGTTCTCTCTTGATCATAAAGGAAGCCGACATAGGTACCTATCCAGGTACAGTAGAGATTCATCTCATTGCTTCATAGGGTTGTAGTAATAAGGGTAGGCAGTACTAAATTGTTTTTTAGGCATGCTTGCTCATATGCACAAATATTCTTTTTAAGTCCTAGCATGTAGCATATATTACAGTAGAATAGAACCTTTATAATCAGTATAATATAAAACATCTCATTGGTTCTGTCAGGATGAATATATAAGTCTACCTGGGCTTCCATAAAAAAATATCATGGACTGGGTGGCTTAAACAACAGAAATTTATTTTCTTACAATTCTAAAGGTTGGAAGTCAGGGCAGTTTAGGTTTCTCCTGAAGTCTTTATCCTTGGCTTCACTTTTTTTGCTCTTTCTTTACATAACCTTTTTTTTTTTTTCTGTGAGCATGCTTCCTTGATGTGTCTTTGAATGTTCTAATCTCTCCTTACCAGGGTGTGGAACCTTTTTTCTGCCAAGGGCCATTTGGATATTTATAACATCATTCTCAGGCCATACACAATTATTAACTTAAAAATTAGCCTGCTGTATTTGATCAAATACTTCATTAACTCACCCTTAATGCTTTGGCTTGGCCAGACCAAATGATTTCTTGGACCATATAAGGGCTGGACATTACCCACCCCTGCCTTGTGAGGACACCAGTCTGATTGGATTAGGTAATAATCTCCTTTTAACTTAGTTACCTCTTTAAAGGCCTTGTCTCCATATATAGTTACCTTCTGAGGTATTTGAGGTTAGAGCTTTAATATATGATATCTTGGTAGGGGGGTACATTCAGTCTATAAACAGTGAGTTAAAAATGTTCTGTATGATTGAATGAACTAATGAATTAATAAAATAACTTGGAATTTTTAAATGAATATTTAACCATACTCTAGAATGTAATATGATGTAATGCATAGTCACATATGTAGCTTTTAGTTTGCTATGGCAAGTAGGTATGTATCCGTGTCATCTGAAAGGTATACTAAAGTATTTAGAAAAAAAATGTCATAAAGCTGGGAGGGAGTTATAACCTTATTTTTATATATCATTTATGATATGAGTTTTTACCACATTGTCATAAAGACAATAATTATTTTTAATACTTCTTTATTATAATATTGTCATAAGGAAACAAAGTTTGTACTATATATCAAAATTATACAGTTTAATCTGGAGATAATTGCTGTTTAGGCACCTGAAAGCTAGAGATAGAACAATAAATGTTGCAGAGATTTATATTATGTATTCTTATTTTCGTGTTAGTGAAAATATTAAATGAGCTTTTAGCTTTTGTACAAACACTGATGGCTATTTTTTTCTTTATTGATTAAGCTATTGCATATGTGTCCTTATCAACCCATTGCCCCTCCACCCCCTAACTCAAACCCTCACCCCCTGTTGTCTGTGTCCATTGGTTAGGTTTATATGCATGCATACAAGTCCTTTGGTTGATCTCTACTGATTGCTATTGAGAGGCTACCCAGAAGATGCAGTGTGTTTGGATAAAAAAGTTAATAAAAAGACAGTTTGGGAAATTAAAAATGGAGGTGGTGTAAGTGGATGCTACACTGACACATTCCCAGGATCAAACTGGAATTACAACTAAAATACAAAAAAATAAAATAAAAATCATCCTGAATAATCAACTAAAGACTAGCTATTTCCTTCCAATAACCAAGGAAGGAAAGTGGAGACCACATAGAGACTGGTAGGAAGGCGGAGGTGCAAAAGGACTGGCCAGGCTCTCACTGACAGCAGCTGAAGTTCTGGAGAGATATCTCAGCAGTGGGAGGTAGCCACTGAGAACTCTGTGGCCTAAACCCCAAGCTGGGCCCCTCAGCAGATAGCATCAGAGCTGAGAAAGGTAACCACATAACATCTAGGTATGAAAAGCAGCACGGTTGCTGTCTGCTAGGGAGAGATGGCTGGAAATTCAGGTACTCTTAAAGGGCCAATGCACAAAATTTTGTATGCAGCCACTCACCATGGACTCCGGCAGAGGGAACGCAGGGTGGACTGGAGCTGTGTGAGCATAAGCCAGGGTTGGGGGCTCTGGGGTTAGAGCTGAGAAGGCAGACACCCCATTTCCTATGCTGAGTAATTCCCTCACGCTGTGCAGGACATCTTTCTCAGTCAGACCTTTCCTATCCAGGTGGATTTTGCTGGGGAAGAGGGGAGGCAGTTGCCCCACCATATTGGAAAACCCCTTGCTCCACCATGTGGAGTTCCTGAGGCCCATTAAGAGACTGAGAATAATAATTAACCTCCTGTCAGAAGCAGTTTCCCCACCCTGTTGGAAAACCTCTTGCCCCATCTGTGAACCATTGCCTAAGGCTAACTACAGTCAGTCTGCTGACAAAGGCAGGTCTCTGGAGGATTTGAGTCTTTGCCTGATCTAATTAGTTAGAGTGTTTTATACTGTCCTTCACTAGAGATTGGGAGGTGTAAGTAGATATACCTAATACATAGTCACAAACCCAAACAGGCAGCCATAATGGGGTGACATGAAAACAGCCCTCAAACGAAAGAACAAGAGAATTCTCCAAATGAAGAGCTAAATGAAATGGAGATAAGAAATTTATCAGACATAGAATTCAGAGTAATGATGGCAAAGATGCTCAACAGCATGAGAGACTATATAGTAACTATGAAGAAGGACATAGCATTAATAAAGAACACAGTGGAAGGAATACACAGCAGATTAGGGGAAGCCAAGGATTGACCAGTGAATTAGAAGACAGGTAGAAAAAATCACTCAGAGAACCAAAAAGAAAAAAACGGAGGACAGCTTAAGGTTGCTGTGGGACCACATGAAACATAACAATATTCGCATAATAGGTGTGCCAGAAGGAGAAGTGAGCAAGGGATAGAAAATATGTTTGAAGAAATAATGGCAGAAAACTTCCATAACATAGTGAAGGAAAATGTCACACAAGTTCAGGAGGCACAGAGAATGCCAAGCAAGAAGAACCCAATCAGGCCCAATCCCAGACACATCATAATTAAAATGCCAAAAATTAAAGACAAATAGAGAATCTTAAAGGCAGTAAGAGAAAAACAATTTATCTACAAAGGAGCTCCCATAAGGCTGTTAGCTGATTTCTCATCAGAAAATCTATAGACCAGAAGGGAATGGCATGAAGTATTCAAGATCATGAAAAGCAAGGATCTGAAACCAAGATTAATAATATTCAGCAAGGCTACCATTCAAAATACATGGTGAAATAAAGAGCTTCTCAGACAAAAAAAGGCTAAAGGAGTTTATCACCACCAAACCAGCACTGCAAGAAATGCTAAAGGGACTGCTGTAATGAGAAGAATATATAGAGAAACATAGGCATACAGAATTAAAATGGCAATAAATAAGTACCTATCAATAATAAACTTAAATGTAAATGAATTAAATGCTTTAGTCAAAAGACATAGGGTACTGAATGGATACAAAACCATGACCCAATTTATAGGTTGTCAACAAGAGACCCACCTCAGAACAAAAGACTCAAACTGGATGAGAGTGAAGGAATGGAAAACAATTTTCCACGAATATGGAAACACAAACAAAAATCTGGGGTAACTGTACTCATCTGACAAAGTAGACTTCAAAAGGAAGGCCATTCCAAGAGACAACAAAGGTTACTACAAGGATCAATCCAACAAGAGGATATAACTGTAGTAAACATATATGCACCCAATATAGTAGCACCTAACTATATAAAGAAACTTCTGGAGAACTTTAAGGGAGAAATAGACAGCAATACAGTCATACATCCTGCTGACTTCACTGGATGGATCTTCCAGACAAAAAATTAACAAGGAAACAGTGACTCTAAGTAACACACTGGATCATATGGATTAAATTGACATTTATAGAACATTTCACCCCAAGACTGCAGAATATACATTCTTCTCAAGTGTACATGGATCATTCACAAAGATAGACCACATGTTGGGATACAAAACAAGTCTCTACAAGTTCAAGAAGATTGAGATCATATCAAGCATCTTCTCACATCACAATGGAATGAAATTAGAAATCAACTATAGTAAAAACATTCAAACATAAGGAGGCTAAATAGCATGCTATAAACAATGAATGGGTTACCAATGAGATCAAAAAGAAATAAAGCACTTCCTGGAAATCAATGAAAATAAACACACAACAACCCCAAATCTCTCGGGCACAGCAAAACAAGTTTGAGAGGTAAGTTCATAGCACTACAGGCATACCTCCAACAAAACAAAACAAAAACAAAAACAAAAAGCAAGAAAAGTTAATAATAAAATAACCCTACAATTTAAAGAATTAGAAAGAGAAAAATAAGGAAAGCCCAGAGTATGTAGAAGAAAGGAGGTTATAAGATTAGAACAGAAGTAAGTGACATAGAAACTAAAAAAAAAATAATAACAATAAAAAACAATATAAAAGAAATCAATGAAACAAAGAGCTGGTACTTTTGAAAAGATAAACAAGATTGATGAACCATTAGCCAGACTCATCAAGAAATAGAGTACTAAAATAAAATAAGAAACAAATTTGGAGTAGTAATTACTGACACCACAGAAATACAAAAGATTGTAAGAAAATACTGTGAACAGCTATATGCCTACAAGCTGGACAACCTTGATAAAATGGACAAATTCCTAGAAAAATATAACTTCACAAAACTGAATCGGGAAGAGTCAAAACCTGAATAGGCCAGTAACAACAGATGAAATAGAAGCAGTAATAAGAAGTCCGTCTGCCCCTCCCTCCAGCAAACAAAAGCTCGGGTCCAGATGGCTTCACAGGGGAGTTTTACCAAACATTCAAAGAAGAAATAACACCTATTCTCCTCAAACTTCCAAAAAATCCAAGAGGAAGGAACACTTTAAGCTCTTTTTATGAGGCTAGCAACCTAATTCCAAAAACAGATAAAGATACTATGAAGAAAGAAAATTACAGGCCAATATCCCTGATGAACATAGTTGCTAAAATCCTCAACAAAATATTAGCAAATCAGATTCAGCAATATATTAAAAAGATCATACACCATGAACAAGTGGGAATTATTCCAGGGATGCAAGGCTGGTACTATATTTGTAAATTAATAAATGCGATACATCACAAACAAATTGAAAGACAAAAATCACATGATCATATCAATACATGCAGAAAAAGCATTCGACAAACTTCAACACCCATTTTTGATAAAAATCTCAGCAAAGTGGGAATAGAGGGAACATGCCTCAACGTAATAAAGGCCATATATAACAAACCTATAGTGAACATCATACTGAATGGGCAAAAACTGAAACCATTTCCCCTAAGAACAGGAACAAGACAGGGATGTCCTCTTTCACCACTCTTACTCAACCTAGTACTGGAAGTCCTAGCCACAGCGATCAGGTAAGAAGAAGAAATAAAAGGCATCCAAATTGGAAAGGAGTAGGTAAAACTCTTATTATTCACAGATGACATGATATTGTACATTGAAAACCCTAAAGACTGCACCAAAAAACTACTAAATTTAATAAAGGAATTCAGTAATGAAGTTAGATACAAAATCAACACCCAAAAATTGATGGCTTTTTTTATACCAATGATGAATTTCTCAGAAAGAGAAACTAAACAATCCCATTCACCATTGAAACAAACAAAGTAAGATACTTAGGAATAAACTTAACCAAGTAGGTAAAAGACTTGTACTTGGAAAACTACAGGGAAAAAGAATAGAGGGCGATTCAACAAGTGTAAGAATGTATGTTGTTCATGGATTGGCAGAATTAACATCATTAAAATGTCCATATTACCCAAGGCAATGTACAGATTCAATGCAATTCCTGTCAAAATGCCAACAGCATATTTCACAGATCTAGAACAAATATTTCCAAAATGTATATGGAATGAAAAAGACCCCGAATATCCATAGCAATATTGAAAAAGAAAAACAAAGTTGGGGGAACCACAATATGTGATATCAAGTTATTTTATAAAGCCACCATAATCAAAACAGCCTGGTACTGGCACAAGAATAAGCATATAGATCAATGGAATAGAACAGGGACCCCATAAATCGATCCAATGTATTAAGCTCAATTAATATTTGACAAAGGAGGCAAGAACATACAATGGAGTAAAGACAGTATCTTCAATAAATGGTGTTAGGAAATTGGACAGGTACATGCAAAAAAAAAGGAAACTAGGCCATCAACTTACACATAAGAATAACCTCAAAATGGATAAAAGACTTAAATATAAGTAGTGAAACCATAAAAAACCTAGAAGAAACCACAGGCAGCAAATTCTCAGACATCTCTAGCAATATGTTTATGGATACATCTAGGGCAAAGGAAACCAAGGAGAAAATAAACAAATGGGACTACATCAAAATAAAAAGCTGCTGCACAGCAAAAGAAACCATCAACAATGAAAAGGGAGCCCAATCTATGGGAGAACTTACTTGGCAATGATACATCTAATAAAGGGTTACTATCCAAAATATACTAGTATAAGGAAATCATACAACTTAACAAAGGAAGACAGACAATCCAATTAAAAACTGGGCAAAGGACCTAAATAGACACTTCTCCAAAGTGTACATACTAGTACAGATGGCCAAGAGACATATGAAAAAAATTCTGTGCTCATCAGAGACATGCAAATTAAAACAATGAGGTATCACCTCACACCTGTCAGAATGGCTACCATCAACAAATCAAGAAATGACAAGTGCTGGCAAAGATGTGGAGAAAAGGGAACCCTAGTATACTGCTGGTAGAAATGCAGACTGGTGCAGTCATTGTGGAAAACAGTATGGAGTTGCCTCAAAAAATTAAAAATGGAACTCCCATTTGACCCAGTGATCCCGCTTTTAGGAATATATCCTATATAACCTGCAATACCAATCAGAAAGAATGCATGCACCCCTGCATTCATAGCAGCACAATTTATAATTGCTAAGGTCTGAAAACAGCCCAAGTGCCCATCAGAAGATGATTGGATAAAAAAAGCTGTGGTTAATTTATACCTTGAAATACTATTCAGCAATAAAAAAGAAGGATCTTGTACCCTTTGAGACATCATGGAGGGACCTGGAGAGTATTACTAGGTGTACCGATTAATAATAGCGAATTTTGTAATCAAAGAAAACATGATAATTTCAAGAGAAACATCAAAAGTGCTTTATTCAAAGTAATGTCCATCGCTAGCTACACATTTCCCCATCTTTCAGGTAATTTTTGGATACTGTCCCAATAGAACTTTTCTTGTTTTGAGGCAAACCATTCAGAGACCTGATTTTCCACTTCGTATGTTTTGAAGTGCTGTGCAGAAAGTGCATGTACCATTGATCGGAACAAGTGGTAATCTGAAGGAGCAAGGTCTGGTGAATACAGCGGGTGGGTTAATACTTCCCAGGCAAGATCTTGTACTGGTGTCTTTAACTGGTTTTTAAGTGTGTGATGGTGCGTCATCATGAAGCAAAATTACTTTGCCGTGTCTTTTGGCACATTCTGGTCGTTTCACGATCAAAGTGTGGTTCAGATTGATTATTTATTGTCAGTAGAGATCAGTATTAATGGTTTCACCTGGTTTTACTAGTAGAAGCTCATAATACATCACACCTCCCTGATCCCACCAAATGCAGAGCATTGTCTTCTTTCCAAAGTGATTTGGCCTTGCAGTCGATGTTGATGATTGACCTGAATCAACCCATGATTTTGTGCATTTGGGATTCTCAAAAAAAAAATAAAAAAAAAATTCACTTTTCATTGCCAGTCACAATTAGATGCAAAAAAGACTTTCTTTTGTGCCGTTGAAGCAACATTTTACTGATGACTTTCGATTTTCCATTTGTCTTTCGTTCAGTTGATGTGGCACCCATTTTCCTTCCTTTAAAATCTTTCCCTTTGCTTGTAAATGATCGGAAATTGTTTGCTGAGCAACGTTTAATCTTTCTGCAAGTTGTTTTTGAGTTTGACACACATTTTCATCCAATAATACTTGTAATTGTTGGTCTTCAAACTTTTTAGGTTGACCTGGACATTCTTTGTCTTTCACATCTAAATCATCTCTTCTAAAGTGTTTAAACCAGTGTTCACAAGTATCTTGAGATGGAGCATGTTCACCATAAGCTTCCCAAAGTATACAATAACTTTTTCTTCAAAATAATGAATTAAAACTTCCTGCAAATGCTCTTTTTTGGCACAAAATTCAACATTTTTAAGTGTAAAAATATCTATGATGTTAACACCTTCAGCAAATTTGACATATGAAGTTTTGAAGCTTGTCAATACAACAAAATAGTATACATATCAAATCGCATATATATCGACATCTGTAAATCCACCTATTGAAAAAAATCCGCATTATTAACTGGTATACCTAGGTTGCTAAGTGAAATACACCAATCAAAGAAAGTCAAATATCACATGATCTCCCTCATATGTGGAATCTGATGAACAAAATAAGCTAATGAAAGGGGTGGATCTAGAGACATAGAAGCATGTAACAGACTGGGGAATCTCAGAGAGAAGGCAGGGGGAGGGTGGGTGGTTGGAAGTGATCAATCAAAGACCTTGTATCCATATATGCACAACCTTTGGACACAGACAATAGGGTGCTGAAGGCCTGGGGCAGGGGGTGGGGTGGGGGAAAAAGAGGATATGTAATACTTTCAACAATAAAGATTTAATTTTTAAAAAAGTTTGCTGTGTTTAATTTTTATAACTGATTACAGGCTTTATTATTCTTACAGTTAGCCTGGACTTTGTCGGTGTCCATTCATTTAGATACTTGAGCACCTATTAGTTCAAAACAGTGTATACAGCAAGAGACATGGTTCGAGTTCTCTTAGAACTTTGTTTCATTGGGAGAGATACATTAATCAGCAGTTATAATCAATTATTTGAAAGGCATTAGATCTCAAAAGCAACACTTCTTCAAAAGCATGTGACAAAGGAACTTTATATTTAGAGGGTTCGAGGAAGGTTCCTCAGAGTAAATGTTTAGAGCTGTGATGTGAAGGAAGATCATGAGTCAAAGTTATGTAAATGTATGTGATGGAGTGGAGAGCAGAGGATTCTAGACTAAGGAAACTGCATGTGCAGAGGCCCTGTAATGGGTGAGAAGGAACATGTTGGGAAATTTGAGAGAGGGCCAGTGTGGTTGAATCGCTGGTAACTAACTGTTTGGTGTGAAGTGTGAGACCAGACTGGGGCAGGGACCATCAAAGCCATATCAGCTATGTGTAAGATATGGGACTCTGTCCTAGGAGAGGAAAACATTGTGTTCCACAAAGAAGTAATGAACTTGAAAAGATCACTGTGAGTATAGTTGTGAAGAATTGATTAGAAAGGAACCAATAAATCCACTTAGCAAGCCAAGATACATTAATTTTTAAAAATTCACGTTTTTCTGCTTATGATAATACACAAAAATGTAGTCACATTAAGTAGCATTTTGTATGCCAAGGATGCATGTGAACAAAACATTAGTCAAGAAACTTTTTAGTAGTGAGAAAGAGAAAACAGATAATGAAATAATTATAATCTGTCAGTTACTAGTAAGTACTGTGGGGAAAAATAAAACCAGAGAGGGAAATTAAGAGTGACTAAGAGCTATTTTATTTAGGATGGAGTGGTCTAAGAAGAACTAAGAAGGAGATTATTGACATGCATTTGGAGGAATTCCAGGTGGAGAACATGTTCTTGGGGCCTGGTGAAGGAATTGCAAGAAGTCCAGTGTGGCTGGGGTACAGTGATAAGAGGGAAGCTGTTTAAGAAATGAGGTCTAAGACTAAATGCATTAGGATGGACATGAACTAGATTATAACACTTACTACTTTGATTTCCTATATATTTACTAGAGGCCCGATTCATGCAAGAATAGGCCTTCCTTCCCTTGGCTGCCAGCACCGCCTTCACTCTGTCTGGAGCTGCCTTTCCGCATTTGCTCTGGCCAGAGCCGCCTTCCGCCTCTCGCCTTGTCATGTTAATTTGCATATTCCCCCCTTATTGGCTGTGGGTGCTGCCATCTTTTGTCACAGAGTTATGGTCAATTTGCATATTCCATCTTTATTAGATAGGATTTTATCCTAAAATTTAGTAATTTCTTTTATTGGTAATAGTTCGTTAAATTAAAGTAAGTAGCATTATTTGGATTCTAGATCCAATTCCATTGTGTGAGTGGGGATTTCCCCCACACCACTAAGCAGTTTCCAGGCACCAGGTGAGTGTCATACATTTACCTCAATTCTGACAATATCCATCCTGAGAAAGCATCAGATTCCACAGGTTAAGGGTTCAGTCCTACAAGACTCTCCCCAACCCTAACCCTGTAGCAATCAAAAATCTAGGTTGTTACCTGTCGTTTTGATCTTGACCCCTTGAGTTCAGTTAATTTGGTAGAGTGGCTCACAGAACTCAGGAAACTCATTTATTCACTAGAATACTGGTTTATGATAAAAGGATATAACTCAGGAACAGCCAGATGGAAGAGATACATAGGGCAACATGTGGGGAAAGGGCACAGAGCTTCCGTGCCCTCTCCAGGTGAGCCACTCTCTCAGCACTTTCATGTGGGGGACCATCAAAGCCATATCAGCTATGTGTTTGCCAACTCAGAAGTTCTCTGAATTCTGTCCTTTTGGGGTTTTATGGAGGCTTTATTATGTAGGCAAGATGGATGAAATCATTGGCATTGGTGATTGATTGAACCTACAGTCTCTCTTCTCATTGGAGTTCAGGTGAGTGGGACTAAAAATTTCAATCCTCCAAGCACATAGTTGGTTGTCTCTTCCGGCAACCAGCTCCCATCTTTAGGTGCTTTCCAAAAGACACTCATTAACATAAAAAGACACCTTTGTAGCTCTCTGCACATAGAAAATTTCATTGGTTTTGGAGCTCTACACCAGAAACTGGAAGACCAAACATTAAGTTTCTTATTATAAATCACAATATCAGAAGTATTCTATGATTTAACAAATTTCAAGAGCTATTTTTGCCTTCTTTTTAAATAAGAAAATCATAGTCTTCTCAAACTTATTCAAATACAGAAAGATAGTGTTACTGCTTGAATTGTCATACTCCCCTCACCAATCCCAAATTCAGGTACTAATCTCCACTAACTTAAAGTAGGACTCTAATTGGAGATAAGGTCTTTACAGAGGTTATTTAGTGAAAGGTGAGTCATTAGGGTGAGGCCCTATTGCAGTTATGACTGGTCACTGCATGAAAAGGGAAAATTTGGACACAGACATGCATACAGGGAAGACAATTTGAAGAGAAACAGGAAGATGATCTGCAAGCAAAGGAAAAGCCTGGAACAGAGATGCTTTCCTACTTTCCTTACTCCATATACTTAAAGACTGTTGACATTGTTATTAAACCTTCAGGTCTTTTAAGAAAATATGGAATTAAAAAAACAACAAGCAGCAAAAAGTAAGCACTACTTATATACTTCTAAGATAAATTTAGCATTGAAGCTGTAAGTCCATCATAATAATACATATTTTGTTCACAAAAGGTTGACTTCTTTTGTTTTGCTTTTAAACTTCTGTACCAAGGTATTTTACAGTGTTATTTAATTTATTGAAAGATTGATTTCTTTGCATATCAATATTGTGTTTCAGTGTAACATTTTCTATTGCTTCAGCATCATATTTTGGAATGGCGGGGGTGGGGAGAATGGGGAACATCTGTAATAGAGTCAACAATTTAAAAAAAGCATAAGAAGCAAAAAAAAGAATGATATTTTGGAAAAAGAATTTGCTACCACTTGGTGGCACTACTTGGCTTAAAAATGAATCAGAATGTCTTAACTGCTGTTCTACATAAATGATTAAATTCAGAGGGGATCTATTTGATATTAAGTTACTTAATATTATAAATATTTGATTCTGAATTTGTATTTACAGTAGAATTGCTGTTGTAAAATTGAATAATATGGAATATAAAAAGATAAATCAACTCTTAGTTTAGAGAGGGAAGCGTACAAATTTTTTATACAAATCATTTATATTCTGTCTTAATCCTCTTTGTTTCTAAATCTCAAAAACATATTTTTAGTATTAGTAACAAACATTTTCAACTTTCCTTTAATATTAACATTTTCCATGATGTACATTTTGTTTTGTCCTACATAAAGCTAAGGTTTTTTTTAGGTGATCAAGGTAAATGGAACATAATAGGGAAACAGAAAGTTTAAATGAATTTAATTATGTCTTCCACAACATTCTGAAAACTCAGACAGTTCTTTTATTTTATTTATTTTGATTAATTAGACAAAGGATCCTGAACTATAAGATGTGGGAAATTATTATGTCCCCAGATATGATTTTAATAGCTAAAGTATTTGTAATTATTGATTTCTAGGTTTCATATACAGCATATAAAATGTCTTTTTTTTTTAAGCTGGAATATAATAGGTACAGGAAAGTACACAGGATATAAGTATCAGTGACTCACCACAAAGTAAACACTCCATGACCACCACACATCAAGAAATAGAATACTGCCAGCAACCCAGAAACCCCGTTTTCTTTCCCAACCACTCTCCTTTTCCTCTTTCCTGGAGTAACCACTGGCCTGGCCTTAAAGACTATAATGCTTTTTTTTAACACTTGTTTTTAGGCTTTTATATAAATAGAATTATGTAGTAATATTAGTCTCTGCTGAATTTGTTTATTAGCATTATGTTTGGGAGATTCATGAATGTTTTCACATGTAACTGTAGCTGATTTGTACATTTTATCACTTTTTTTTGTTTTTACTTTTGGACATTTGTATTGAATAATGCTGTCATGAGCATTCTTGTACATGTTGCTTGGGGCACATGTACATTTATGTGAGTATATACCGGGAGTAGAATAACTGGGTCATTGGTATATATATATATATATGTTCAAATTTAGAAGATAACACAGAATTGTTTTCAAAGTGGTTGTATCCATCCCATCAATAGAATATGAGGGTTCCTACCACTGTATTCTCACCAAAACTTGGTATTAATAGCCTCTTTAATTTTAACCTTTCTGTAGGAAGCATTTCCTTGATTCCAAAGGAGATTTAGTACTTTTTCATAAATTTATTGGCTGTTTGGATATCCTCTTTTGTGAAGTCTTCTCTCCCCTTACACCCCAGCATTTTTTGTTATTACTATTGAGCTTTCTATATTACTGATTTATAGGTGTTACATATTTTATGGATATGAGCCCCTTTTATCTATTGGAGTTTTTGTGCTTTTTCTTTTTTGTTTTTTAGGAGCTTTTGTATATGCTAGATACAAGCCCTTTGTTTAATTACATTTTTTAAGATTTTTTTTTTTTAATCCACACTGGAGTATATGTCTATTGATTTGCGGGGGGGTGGGGGGGGGGGGGAGAGAGAGAAAGGGAGAGAAAGAAAACATTGACTGGTTACCTGTAGGTGCCCCAACCAAAACCTGGCCGAGAATTGAACCCAAAACCTTTTGGTTTGTAGGAGGGTGCTCCCACCAACTGAGCCATACCCACCAGGACTGTTTATTTAAATTTGTTGG
Source organism: Cnephaeus nilssonii (assembly GCF_951640355.1). NCBI lineage: Eukaryota > Metazoa > Chordata > Mammalia > Chiroptera > Vespertilionidae > Cnephaeus > Cnephaeus nilssonii. Next base: position 35,389,397 of record NC_137078.1, read on the forward strand.
AAAAATATATCCCACTTTGGCTTGATTTTACCCTATTTATTAGTATTCTTTTGATGAAAGGAAGGTTTAAGAGATCTTTCCTGGCTCCAAGGATATGAAGATATTCTGTTATCTTCTAGATAGTGATTTTCAACCTTTTTCATCTCATGGCACACATAAACTAATTACTAAAATTCTGCAACTCACCAAGAATATATTTTTTGTCTATATGACAAAAAAAAAAAAAGTATAATTTTGATTCATTCACACCAGAGAGATATTGTTATATTGGTTGTAGTCATGTTTTATTTGACAATCTAAGGGAAAAGAAGTCAGTGCCCCTGACCAAATAGTCAGGTATTGCGTGTTTTGAAAAATCCTTTTTAGCACACTGGCTGAAAATCACTGTTCTAACGCAAGGGGTTCTCAATTAGAGGCAGTTTCCCCTTCCCTCACCCCACACCTTTGACCCCAGGGCAGGATATTTGGCAGTGTTCCAGGACATTTTTAGTTTTCACAATCTGGTGAATAGAGAACAAAACAGTTCCCTAGCCCACAGGATCACTAGTGCTGAAGTTGAGAGACTCTTTCCTAGAGGCTTTATTATTTTGCTTTCTACTTTCTACCTAGAGCTGATTGATTGTTGTATATTGTTTGTTATGTATTTAGATTTATCTTCTACCTCGAACTGCTTCTGAGTATTATGTGAAGTAGGGAGGTCACCTTTTCCCTATATTCATCTGGATATCCATTTTATGCAGCACCGTTTATTGTAAAGTTTGTCTCCCCAATGCTCTACAATATCACCTTTGTCATAAATCAAGTGACCATATACACACGGGACTGTTTCTGGGCTCAATATATTTTTTTTCTATTGATCTACTTCATCTACCCTTGCACCAAAACCACAGTTTTAATTTGCAGGGCATTATAACAAGTCTTTATAGTCAATAAAGCAAGTCTTTTCCACCTTGTTCTTTGACTCTTATAGTCACGTCAGTTTTATAAAAATTGAATCTATTAATTTGAGATAGAGGTGACATCTTTATGGTATTAAGTCTCCCAGTCCATGAAGACATTTCCTTTTATTATTTAGATCAGTGAGTCTCAAACTGTGTTCTCAAGACTCATTCAAATATCAGTATTTCTCAACCTTGGCACAATCGACTTTTGGGGCCATATAATATTTTGTTTGAGGGAATAAGAATATTCCATTAAATGTTAACATAGTTTTGTGGAAAATATACTTTCCAAAACAAAATTTACTTTAGAGAAAAGTAGCACTGTTTTACATTTTTGCAAATCTTTTTCATGTCTAGCTTAATAGAAGACATGAATAGGATTCCTTAATAGAATTCATATACCTGCTTCTGCTTTAATCTGTTGGGATATTACAAATCATATTCCAGAGAACTCCATTGTATAATTGTAAGAGAATGAGAGTGAAAAAGGAAAATACGGTCTTATTATGAAAATAGTTGTGATTTTGAAGATTCCCTAATAAGGTCTCAAGAACTCGCAGGTGCCCTACAAACCACACTTTTGGGAACTGCTTTGCAACATGTATCCTTGACCTATAAGAGTCTAATTATTTCATATCTTTCCAGATAATGCAAGGGACCTAAAAACACTTTAATTCCATTCCCTCCCCTTACCCTTTGCTTAATTTATTTACTATAATGCTCATGTATTTTTAACTCCATATATATCTTAATTTCCATAAGACATCATCATTGTTTTATGTTATTATTTTAAATTTACTCACATATTTAACCATTTATATCACTTTTTATTTCTTCCTGTATCTTCAATTCTCCATCTGCAATCATTTTTTTTTCTTTTTTTGAAGAACACCTTTTAGTATAGTCTTTGCTATAGATTGGTGCTGAGAAATTCTCTTAGTTTTTGTTGTCTGGTCATGTTCTGAATTTACCTTCACTTTTGAATTATAATTTTTGTTTTTGAATTTTTCGTTGTTGAATGATAGTTTTTTACTAGTAGCATTCTGGATTGGCCACTATATTCTTTCAACAAGAACATTATCCCTTTGTGTTCTGTCTTCTGTTGTTTCTATTGAGAAATTGTTAGTTTTGTTAATGCCTTCCAGGCAAAAAGACCAGCAAGAACACTTATAGTTGAACAAGTTTACTTGTTGCAGAGGGATTTTGCACACTAAAAGTACCTTTGCATTTATAAGAGGGTATTTGGTTGGGTAATTTTCGAGAGGGTCTAAGGAAGTAGAAGCTTGCTTTACATTGAATATTGTCAGAACATGGGGCCATTTTATGATGTCATCCTTCCTTTTTATTTGAGGTGAAATTCACATAACATACATTAATCATTTTAATTGTACAATACAGTGGTATTTGGTATATTATGCAACCATCAGTTCTTTGGTTTCAAAACTGTTTCAACACCATTCTATCCATTAAGTAATCACTTCTAGTCCCCCTTCCACTATCACTTGGGTGGTATCCTTTACTTACTATCTCTATGGATTTGCCTATTCTTGATATTTTATATTAAAGGAATCAGACAATATATGACCTTTGTGTCTGGCTTCTTTTTCTTAGCATAATGTTTTCAAGGTACATCCAAGTTGTAGCATGTACTTTGTTTCTTTTTTGGCTATTATGAATAAACTAGAAGCCCAGTGCATGATTTAATCATGCACGTGTAAGCTGTCTGTCCGCTGGTCAGCAGCTCCGAAGTCCCTGGGCTCCTTGGGCGGGGCGGGGCGGGGGCGTGGTCCTCCTGCAGCCGGAGCCCAGGCCGGGGTCTTGCCTTTGCCTCCCGCCCAGGAAGGCTGGGGCCGCCGCCAGTGCTCCTGCCGCCCAACTGCTGCCAGACTCCTCCCCGGGGAGCCGCGCCGCCCGCCCGCCCCACCCCCCACCCCCCACCCCCCACACCCCCACACCCCCCGCCGCCTCCAAACTGGCTCACTGCCCCAGAGGCCTGTCTGTGCCGTAGCACAGCCATGGCGCAGATGCTGAGCTTGCGTGGCCGCTGGCAACGCGAGCTCAGCGTCCTGCTGGCCCAATCACCACCCCAGCCACCCCGAGTCCCGCCCCCTGTGTCACCCGCTGGCCCAATCATGGGCGTAGCGGAGTGATGGTAATTTAAATATTACCTTTTTATTATGTAAGATGATGCTATAAACATTCATATACAAGTTTCTGTGTATACATGTTTTCTGTTCTCCTGGGTATATATATTTAAGAGTTGAATAGCTGGGTCATATGTAATTTCTATGTTACCGTTTTTAGGAAACACCAAACTTTTCCACAGTGGATACACTATTTTACATTCTCACCAGCAGTGTTTAAGGGTCTCTATTTCTCTTCATTCTCAATAACACTTGTGTTTTTTTTTTTTGGTTTTTTAATTAAAGCTATTATAATGGGGGTAAAATGGTATCTCAGTGTGGTTTTCATTTGCATTTTCTTAATGACCAAGATGTTGAGCATCTTTTCCTGGGTTTGTCGGCTATTTGTATATCTTCTTTTGAGAAATGTTTATTCAGGTCCTTTGCCCATTTAAAAAAAAAATTTGGTCTTTTTTGTTGTTGAATTGTTTATGCATTTTGGATATTAAACCCTTATCAAATATATCCTGTTAATGTCCTTTGATGCATAAGTTTTTTGATTAATAAGGTTCGAATTACCTAGTTTTTGTTTGTCATGATTCTTATCAAATCTGATAATCCATTACCAAATCAGACATCATAAAGATTCATCCCTAGGCCTTCTAAGAGCTTTATGATTTAGCTCTGAATATTTTATATTGTTGACCTATTTTTATTTCATTTCTGTATATGATATGAGGCAGTGGTCCAACTTCATTTCCTTGTGTGTGATTGTCCAGGTGTTTCAACACCATTTTTTGAAAAGACTATTTTTGCCCCATTAAATGGTGTTGGCATCTTTGTTAAAAATCAGTTGGCCACAGATATTTGCATTTACTTCTGGATTCTCAAATCTGTTCCATTGGTCTATATGTCTAACCTTCTGCCAGTACCACACTGATTATAATAGCTTTGTAGTAAGTTTTTTTCTTTAAATCCTTATCCAAGGTTATTTCATTGGTTTTGTTTTTTAGAGAGTGGAGGGAAGGGGAGAGACAGGATCGGGAGAGAGAGACAAACATTGATGTGAGAGAGACACATTGATAGGTTGCCTCCCACATGGCCCTGTTTGGCAGGGGATCGAACCTGCAACTGAGGTACAAGCCCTTGACTGGGAATCACACCTGCAACCCTTCCGTCCACAGGCTGATGCTCTAACTGCTGAACAAACCAGCCAGGGCTGTAGTAAGGTCTTTTTAAAAAAAAAAAAAAAAAATACGTTTTTATTGATTGCAGAGAGAGGAAGTGGGGGGCGGGGGGAGAGAAACATCAATGATGAGAGAGAATCATTGATCAGCTGCCTCCTGCATGCCCCTTACTCTGGGGATTGAGCCAATAAGCTGGGCATGTGCCCTGACTGGGAATTGAACCGTGACCTCCTGGTTCATAGGTCAAGGCTCAACCACTGAGCTACACCAGCTGGGCTGTATTGAGTTTTTAATATAGTGATTACTACTACTTTCTTTCTTTTTCAATACTGTTTTTGTTCTTCAGGCTCTTTGTAGTTCCATATGAATTTGAGGATCAACTTATCTATTTCTGAAAATAAAATAAAATAAAGCCATTAGAATTTTGATAGGGATTGCATTGAGTCTGCAGAACATTTTGGGAAGTTTTGCCATCTTAACAATATTTCCTGTTTGAATCCATGAGCATAGATATCTTTCCATTTATTTAGGCCTTCTTTAATTTCTTTCAGCAATATTTTGTAGTTTTTAGTGTATAAGTCTTTTACCTCCTTGTGTTACATTTAGTCCTGGGTATTTTATTTTTGGATGGTTTTATAAATGGAGTTATTTTCTTTATTTCTTTTTTGGATCATTCATTGCTGACATAGAGAAACACAACTGATTTTTGTATGTTGATCTTATACTGAAAGTTTGCTGAATTAATTGATTATATTAGCTCTAGTAGGGTGTGTGTGTGTGTGTGTGTGTGTGTGTGTGTGTGTGTGGTCTATGGGTTTTCCATATATGGAATCATGTCATCTGCAAATAGAGATGGTTTTACTTCATAATTATACCAATTTGGATGCCTTTTATTTTTCTTACATAATGGCTGTGCCTAGAACTTCCAGTATAATCTTGAATAGCAATGGTGAAAGCAGGCAGTCTTGTCCTGTTACTGATCTTAGAGAGAAAGTTTTGTCTTTCACCATTAGTGTGTATAATGTTAGCTGTTGGTTTTTCAAGGATGCCTTTATCATGTTCAGGAATTTCCTTCCTATTCCTGGTTTGCTGAGTGTTTTTATCATAAAACAGTGTTGGATTTTTGTCAAGTGTCTTTACCAATTGAGATCAAGTATTTTTTTCTTTGTTCTAGTAATATGATGTATTACATTGATTGCTTTTCTTATATTGAAACACGATTGCATTCCTGGAATAAATCCCACTTGGTTATGATATATAATCCTTTTTATGTACTGTTGGGTTCAGTTTGGTAGTATTTTGTTGAGAATTTTTGCATCCACATTTATAAGGGTGTATTAGTATGGTTTACTTTTGATAACTGGATTTGTTTCAGGGCAGAGGTTTTCTCATCTCATGGCACACATAAACTAATTACTGAAATTCTGCAGCCCCAGCACACCAAAAATATAATTTTTGCTGATCTGACAAAAAAATAAGTATAATTTTATTCAGTCATACTAGCCAGTTGTTGTTGTGTTGATTGTTGTCAGTTTCCTATTTGGCAATCTAAGGGGAAAGAGGTCAGTGCCCCTGACTAAGAGGTCAGGTATTGCATGTTTTAAAAATTTTTGTGGCACATCAGTTAAAACAATTGCTGTTTTAGAGTAATGCTGGCCTCATAGAATGTGTTAGGAAGTGTTCTGTCTTCTATTTTTGTAAGTTTGTGAAAGATTGGTGTTAATCCTCTAAATGGTTGAATTGCCAGTGAAACCATCTGGTCCTGAACTTCTTTTTGGGAGATGTTTGATTAATGATTCCGTCTCTTTACCTGTTATAGATCTGTTTAGATTTTCTATTTCCTCTTGAGTAAGGATTGATAATTTGTGTGTTTCTGGGAATTTGTTCATTTTAATCTAAATTGTCTAATTGGATAGCATTCAATTAGACAATTTAGATTAAATGATAGTATTTTGTGACAATTCTTTTAATTTCTCTAAGCTCCGTGTAATGTTCCCATGTTTGTTTCTGATTTTAGTTATTTGCATCTTTTTTTCCCTTAGTTTCTTTGTCAGTTTTGTTGATCTTTTAAAAGGACCAACTTTGGATTTGATTTCATTTTTATATTCTCTTATCTGTTAATATTTATTATTTCCTTTCATCTGCTGGCTTTGAGTTTAGTTTGCTCATTTTTAGTTCCTTAAAGTCTAAAACTAGGTTATTGATTTGGGAATTTTTTTTTAAAATTTCTTTATTGATTAAGGTGTCACATATTTGTCCTCATCCCACACCCCTCCCCACGGATGCCCCCACCCCCCTGTTGTCCTTAACCATTGGTTAGGCTCGTATGCATGCACACAAGTCCTTTGGTTGATCTCTCCCCCCTACCCCCACTCTTCCCTAACCTCCCTCTGAGGCCCGACAGTCTGATCGATGCCTCCTTGTTTCTGGGTCTGTTCTTGTTCATTAGTCTATGTTGTTCATCATTTCCCCTAGATGAGTGAGATCATGTGTTACTAGAAATATACTTATAAGAACCGAATGTGAGACGAGCAATAATAGTTATGCTGACAGGCAATGAATCAGTCTGTAGTGAGTTTCTTTCTGGATCAACAGTTCTTTTGAGACCCAATTTCAATGTCCACCAGTTCCTTATGTGTACATGTCAGCACTGACTTTTCAGCTCTGGATGGTGGACAAATGGTGGTAATGCAGGTCCGACTCCCTCTGGTTTGGTCTCGCCCGGACCCAGGGGCACGGCCTCACCCGGACCTGGGACCCAGCATCACCCGGGCCCCGGGGCGTGTGGCCTCACCCGGACCCAGGTGCGCGCTGCCTCACCCGGTCCCGGGATCCAGCCTCACCTGGACCCAGGGGCGCGTGGCCTCACCTGAACCCAGGGGCACACGGCCTCACCCAGACCTGGGGGCGTGCGGCCTCACCCGGGCCTGGGACCCAGCCTTACCCGGACGCAGGGGCGTGTGGCCTCTCCCGGACCCAGGGGCGCGTGGCCTCACCCAGGCTCGGGACCCAGCCTCATCCGGACCCAGGGGCGCGTGGCCTCTCCCGGACCCAGGGGCGCGGTCTCACCCGGACCCGGGACCCAGCCTCACCTGGACCCAGGGGCGCGTGGCCTCTCCCGGACCCAGGGGCGCGGTCTCACCCGGACCCGGGACCCAGCCTCACCTGGACCCAGGGGCGCGCGGCCTCATCCGGACCTGGGATCCAGCTTCACCCGGACCCAGGGGCGCGCGGCCTCACCCGGACCCGGGATCCAGCTACACCCGGACCCAGGGGCGCGCGGCCTCACCCGGACCCAGGGGTGCGTGGCCTAGGGACTTCTTTTAATGTAGGCATTTACAGCTACAATTTTCCCTCTGAATCTGCTTTTGCTGTATTCCATAAGTTTTGGTATGTTGTGTTTTGTTTTCATTCATATGAAGATAGCCTTCTTAATAAATTTTATCTGTAAGTAAGGCCTACTGAGGCTGAGATAAGCTTTCATTGATGGTAAAGGCAGCAATCGACTCATTTAGTGAAAGAAAGGCGTGTTGGTAGTTTGTTGCACAACCTTGTCTGAAGTGGATATTTTGTGAGATTTTTTTATGTTTAACAGGAAAACAATATGATTTAGTTGAAAGTATTAGATTAGTTGTTGGACGTCAGGAGCTGCTTTTTTTTCCTTTCTAAGTCTACTTATTGTCTCTTTGTAGGCATTCTTTTTTCTGTGATTACTTTTAAGATTTTCTCATTGTCTTTCATTGTCATCAGTTTTACTGTGATGTATCTTAGGTGTAATTTTTTTATTTATCCATCTTAGAGTTCCTGGTGCTTCCAGAAACCATGACTTGATGTCAGTTTTAGAAAATTATCAGCCATTATCTCTTCAAGCTTTGGTTCTGTTCCATTTTCTCCCTATTTCTGGGATTTCCACTAAATAGATGTTTTCAGTGTATCCTTTTTTGGGCTTCTTTTCTTCATTTTCCATCCTTTTGTCTCTCTTTACTCATTCTAGATTTTTTGTTCTGACCTTTCTCTAGTTCACTAACTCTTTATTTTTTTAGTAGATTTCTTTTCAGTTGTATTGCTATACAGTTAACATGATATTTAACTCTTTAACTGTATCTCATTTATAGTTTTGTTGCCTGGTGTCCAGAGAATATGATCTATATGATTTCTATCCCTGTTTGAATTTTTTCTGTGGTCATTATAATTTATTTATTTATTTATTTATTTATTTATTTATTTATTTATTTATTTCAGAGAGGAAAGGAGAGGGAGAGAGAGATAGAAACATCAATGATGAGAGAGAATCATTGATTGGCTGCCCTCCTGTAGGCCCCACACTGGGGATCTAGCCCGCAACCCAGGCATGTGCCCTCACCGGGAATTGAACCTTGACCTCCTGATTCATAGGTCGACACTCAAGCACTGAGCCAGGCTAGCCAGGCTATACTAGATTTTATAAATGTTCCACTTTAGTTTATAAATAACAATGTCTATTTCTTGTATAGAACTCTTATGTATTCAATCAGTGGTCTTTAAACTTCTTTTTGTCATATCCCCTAAGAGAAGTTTGAAAAACGATGGCATTTTTAAGTTGTTTATCTCAGAGAAAAAAACACAGGGAAACTTTGAAGGGTTCTGAGGAATATTATATGTCTTAGGTTTTAAAAGGATTTGTGGTATTGAGAAAACATAAAGGAAGATGCACTAAGACCAGATTAGGAAGGTGTTGAAATAATACAGGGGAGAGACAATAGTGGACCTAGATGTAGCAGTAGTGAGAAGTGACGGTATTCTGGATGTAATTTTAAGATAGTAGAAATAGGATTTCCTGATGGTTTGGATATGAAGTGTGAATACAAGAGAATACAGAAGATTGCTCCAAGGTTATTGACCTGAACAACTGCTGGGAAGGAGAAGATTGCAAATTTGTGTTTGGGAACCTTTCTTTTGTAAAGTGAGAGAAAATTGATCTTAAAAGAGGAGGTGGTGCCTTGGCTGGTATGGCTCAGTTGATGGGAGTGTTGTCCCATACACCAAAAGGTGATGGATTTGATTTCCCGTCAAGGCATATACCAAGGTTTCTGGTTCAATCCCTGGTCGCCATGGGTATGGAAGGCAACCAGTTGATGTTTCTCACATCAATGTTTCTCTCTGTCTCTCTCTCTCCCCAAAACTAATTAAAAAGAAGTTTTGACGGGGGGATAAGGACACATACGTAATACCTTAATCAATAAAGAAACTTAAAAAGAAGAAGAAGAAGAAGAAGAAGAAGAAGAGATGGGAAACTAGAATATTCTCCTTGATCTGTTTGATGAGTTTTGTAGAGAATTTTTTAAAGCCTCCCTTTGTAACTGTCAGTTTCTTCTAATACTTGTAAAAGTTTGATTTATATATTTTATATCCATTTGATTGTGTGCAAATGGAGTAATGAATATTGTATATTCTTGGTATATATTATTAATATGTACTAATTATTGGTATACTATATTATTGTGTAATTTTCATCTTTAGCGGGTTTAGTGCTGTTTGCCTTAAACTTCATTTGATTTTTTTGATAGTAGAGATATCTTTTTTATTATTAACATTTACATAGTTTGTTGTTTCATAATCTTATTTTTAGTCTTGGTATTTCTTTTATAAACAACATATAGCATCCTTAAAAACAAAATAAATATGAATGCCTTTTTCTTAATATATTCACAATAAATGTGAAAACTGATGTGTTTGTACTTTTCCTGCTTTCTTATTTTTATTTTCTGTTTGCTGTGTTCCATTGTTGCTTTTTATTTTTAATGGATCAGTAAAGTTTTCATTTTTTTTTAATGCTAAAGATTTGAAATTATATACATTATTTCACTGTTTAAATTAGTTATTTGTAACATTTTAACACATTTCTTTTAAAGATTTTCTTATAATCAGTGTCCACTAGTCTAACCTCCCATGTTGAAGTCTTCTTGGGATTTTAATTCTCAAGTTATTAAATATTATATAATTTCATTTCTTAGGAATTCGTTTGGAATATTATCAACAGTTCCTAGATTTAATTGCATGTGTTAGTGGTTAAATTGCTCACTAATTATATTGATTCTTGAAAAAAATACATATTTTTACTGATTTCAGAGAGGAAGGGAGAAGGAGAAATAGAAACATCAATGATGAGAGAGAATCACTGATTGGCTGCCTCCTGCATGCCCCCTCACTGTGGATCAAGCCTGAAACACAGGCATGTGCCCTGACTGGGAATCAAATTGTGACCTCCTGTTTCAGGGGTCAATGCTAAACCACTGAGCCATACCAGTCGGACTCTCTTCTTGCCCCTTAAACAAAATCTATGTTCTGGAAGAATACTTCATTTCTTCATCTGTATTCACTCTGCTCTTCCACTTACCTACTGAGGGTTGTTTGGGGGGAAGGGTTGAGTTTTGTTTTTGTTTTAGTAATTTTTCATTTCAAAGTTTTTTGTCAGCTTCAATCACTATTAATAAATAATATCTAGAACCTTACCTATATACACTGAGTGGCCAGATTATTATGATCTCTGAATGCATAATAATCTGGCCACTCAGTGTACATCCTATATAATAAAAGGCTAATATGCAGATTGTCCCCTTGACCAGGAGTTTGACCAGCAGGCAGGCCGGCCAACCACCCATGTCCCCTCCACCTGGCCAGGCTGGCTGGACCCCACCCATGCACGAATTCATGCACTGGGCCCCTAATATATATGTATACACACACACACACACACACACACACACACACACACTGGCCAGATTATTATGCGTTCAGAGATCATAATAATCTGGCCACTCAGTGTATATAAAAGCCTAAGCGACTGGCCGACCGTAGCTATGATGCACACTGACCACCAGGGGGCAGGAGCTGCCGAGCTTCAGTGACTTGGCAGCTGCGGTTCTCAGGTGATGCACCAGAACCAGAGAGGGGGGGGGCCGATTCCAGGGTGTGTCACCTGAGAACCACCCTCTCACAATCCAGGACCCCTCAAGGGATGTTGGAGAGCTGGTTTGGGCCCAATCCCCGCAGGCCCGGCCGAGGGACTCCACCGGTGCACAAATCCGTGCACCATGCCTCTAGTTATTGTATAAAATAATAAAATATATACTTAGCACACTAATTTCAGCCATTTTTAGATCCCTTTACATTCAACCTTGTGGAAAATGTTTTCTGAGATGGTAGGTGAGTTGGTAACATTTAGAGGCTGTGTGTCCCCACATTTGAATATTATTTGTATCTCCATAGAAGATTCTGTAGTCAAAATAATTTTACTCCAAACTCTTAAGTTATTACTCCATTGACTTAACACTTAGTCTTGACAAAATATGCTATTCTAATTTATATTCTTTTGTATTCTGGCTTTATTTATTTATTTTTAAAATATATTTTTCTTGATTTCAGAGAGGAAGGGAGAGGGAGAGAGAGATAGAAACATCAATGATGAGAGAGAATCATTGTTTGGCTGCCTCTTGCACGCCCCCCTGCTGGGGATCAAGCCCGCAACCCGGGCATGTACCCTTGACTGGAATCGAACCTGGGACCCTTCAATCCACAGGCCGACACTATTCACTGAGACAAACCAGCTGGGGCTGAAACCTGGTTTTAGTTTTCTTATTTGTTTGTTTTGACATTATCATTCCATTCTTTTCACACTCCTTCTCAGTGACTCTTCTAGTTATTGTTTTAGCTACCTTGGTATATCTTTCTCTTCTAGTCCATCTGCTTTCATTTCATGGTGTTTTATGAGAGAGGGAAGGTAAATTCATCTCCTTGATAGACCTTAAGGAATCAGAAACTTCTAAATACTGAGTGGCCACTTCATGACCTTTTTCCTTAGAGCACTGAGTCAAGCACTGTAATTCCCCTGATTGCTTATTAAATACTAGAGGCCCAGTGCACAAATTCGTGCATGGGTGGGCTCCCGAAGTAGGTAGGGAGGGGCCAGGATGCTATCGGATCTCCGGGCGGGCTGTGGGACACCCTTGACAGCCCGGGATCCGGATCCATCCCACTGACATTCACGCCAGTTGTCGGGAGCCACCTGGCGGCCACTTTTATATTGTTTCTTCCTTGCAGAGCATCTAGGGAGGGGAAGCAGCTGCGGTGCCTGAGGCCAACTTCCAGGAGGCCAACGGTGCTGTTGGTATTGTGCCGGCGGCATTGGGCCGTCAGTGCCTGGTCTGTTCTCTGGAGATTGGACCTGCAGGACTACTGAGGGAGTGAGTAGCTGCTGGGGGGCTGGTGGGCTGCCTGGGACGGGTCTCAGCTGAGCAGTGCTCCTGCTGTGGGAGTGCACTGACCACCAGGGGGTAACTCCTGCATTGAGCGTCTGCCCCCTGGTTGTCAGTGCGTGTCATAGCGACCGGTCATTCCACTCGTTCGGACGCTTAGGCTTTTATATATATAGACTAGAGGCCCAGTGCATGGATTCATGCACCAGTGGGGTCCCTCAGCCTGGCCTGCGGGGATCGGGCTGAAACCAACTCTCCGAGGGACCTCAGGAGGACTCCAGGGCATGTCCAGTCCATCTTGCCTAATCCTGATTGGAGACAATCAGGGCCAGCTGGCCAGGCAGGGACCGTGGAAGGTTGGCCGGCCGGGGAAGGACCACAGGAGTGCTACAGGGTGTGTCTGGACTGTCTCGCCCAGTCCCGATCTGCCGGACCCCAGCAGCAAGCTAACCTACCGGTCAGAGTGTCTGCCCACTGGTGGTCAGTGTGCGTCATAGCGACTGGTCAAACAGTTGGATGGTCAGCCACTTAGCATATTGGGCTTTTATTATACAGGCAGTCCTCGGGTTACGTAGGACTCTACGCACGTCGTTTCGTGGTTACGTCACCATCTCCCACCAGTTATTTATTAAAAAAGTTCTGTCATTTCGACATATGTACATATGTGCTTTATGTTTTTATTATTTATTTACCACAAGTAAAGGTCAGGGATTATTATCTTTCCTTTAAATTCTTTTTACCGTTTCACTTCATTACTGCTGTGTATGTGCTCCATGTGAGTGACGTAGGTGCTTATGTAGGTGGGTTCCGACTTACGGCGAAAATCGCGTTATGTGGTGCCGTAGGAACGGATCTCCAACATAACCCAAGGACCTACTGTATAAGATTATTTCACTGAAGCCCTGCTTTATCCCCACAAGAATGTTATTATTCTAGCCTCAGGAACTCTTTAAGATACGCTTCTTCTTCTAACTCTTTAGCTTCTGCCCATTTATTCTGTTTATTTTACCCTGGGAGTAGTATAAAGTCCCAAGTATCTCCTCCCAGAATAAATTTCTGCTTGTAAGGGCCTCCATCAGTAGGAGCAGTACAGAAATTCACTGTCATCGTTCCATAAATGAAATAAGTTAATGGCAAGGGTCATAGGGAATTACATATAATGAGTAATTACTAAATGCCAGGCCCTGTGCTACTTGCTTTATGTACATTGTTTTATTTAATCCTCACAATCTTATAAGTAGACTTTATCCTTATTTTATTGATAAAGCCATGGAAATTTAAGGAAAGTGGAGTAACTTTACCCCAAGCTAAAAGTTATGGAACCATTTTTCAGACCCAGGCATGTCTACCTCCAAAGAGTCTCTTGGCACTGCAGTATAAAATTTAGCCCAAACCCTCTCTTTTCTGTGAGGCTTTTCTTAGCCATGGTATTTTATAGTATCTTCTACCTCCTCTGAACTACAGAATATATAATTCTTATTACTCACTGGGGACAAAATATATTACTTTTTATTGATAACAATTTTTCATACATATGTATCTTGTATGGCCTTCCTCAGTTAGATAGCAGTACTGTAATTTAAAAAAAACTGCCAGCAATACCATTTGATTAGTGTTAAGAATAATTAAAAATTTCCCTGTAATCTCAATTTTAAATGTGCTGTAGTTTCCTTTTATTAAATAATAGTGTATTATTGATAACATTTTGATTTTATGGGTTGAATAAATTGAAAATCATGCCCTAGCCGGTTTGGCTCAGTGGATAAGTCGGCCTGTGGACTGAAGGGTCCCAGGTTCGATTCCGGTCAAGGGCACATGCTTGGGCTGCAGGCTTGATCCCCAGTGGTGGGGGCATTCAGGAGGCAGCCAATCAATGATTCTCTCTCATCATTGATGTTTCTATCTTTCTCTCCCTCTCCTTTCCTCTCTGAAATCAATAAAAATATATTTTTTAAAAAGTCATGCATTCTGTAATTATGGTTCAAAATTGCTACTTTTAACTATGCCCTCATTCTCTCTTCCTATGAGTAAAGAAAAATTTTTAAGTCATATTAGCTTGAATAGAGCTATACATTTGATTATTAATAAGTACTTGCATGTTCTAAATATTATATATCTTGTATAAATTTGGGTGAAATTTTGTAACTTTCAATTCACTATAAAAATATTTCTGGTTTTATAAATGAAACTACAAAATTGTACATGTAATAAGTAAAAACTTGTTAGCAGTTCAATTGTTAAATGAGCTCTGTGGCCTCAGTGTGTTAGTCATTTGGTGCCGTACTTTTCCTTGTTCAAAAATCAGCTCATTAACATGTTACAGGTTGACTAAAGGCTTATTTCAGGTAATTTTGAATTTAGAGAATGTTTTTAAAATCTAATAGTATATTTCACTTCTGTTTTTAGCTCATTATTTCAAATAATATAAAATGTTAATAATGTAGTACACAAACATTAAATATATACTACATATGAGGAAGGGCCTTAAAAATTATTTTATCCAATCTTCAATGCCATATTCCCTTCTGCATTGTTCCTAACAAATAGTTCAACATGCTGAGCCATTCAGTCCACTGTTGTGTAAGACAGCCCTTTGTAATATTGAATTATTACTGTTTCTAGTTTTTCTTATTCTTGGGATGAAATCTACATCTTTATGATTCAAACACATTATTATGTATTCTTCCTTCTGTACTCCAAAGTTTCAAACATTTGAAGGTTGTTAATTGTATTGACTAATTGTTAGGCTAAGCATACCAAGTTTTCTCCTTATTTCATCATGTGGCATGCTGGAACTCTTATGAATGTTTTGTATTTTTTTAGTGTTTCCTCTCAATATACATCCATAGTAAGATACTACCTGGATGATATGGATATACAGTGTACTCTTCTTCACTTGCGTTATAAACTAGATGAGAAGTAGGTATACATTTATACATTGTGTATAATATATATAGGCGTAAATACTACGATAATCTTAGATATAATATTTCAGTTAAGGTTTGTTTTGTAATTAGAATAACAGTTGTGAATGGTTTTCTCTTCTTAACCCAGTTGCATATATGATTAACTGAAGTTGTCATGTGTTCTCAAGGATAATTTAAATGGACATAGGATTTGTGAAAATTTGACAAATCCTAACTGTAACTCAGCTAGTGGGCAACATTATAATTTATTTATAGCTGTACAATATAGTTTTTAATGAACTAATATAGAACAATGACAAATTGTACTATATTTTTGTGTGAAATTATACTGCATGACAAAGGTTGGCATAATGTAATAAGTACCCACAAAATATTAACCTACTTGCAATAAATACAATTAATAATGTACATAAAAGAATGAAATTAAGCTTATTTTCTATCAGAAAAAGAATTATTCATGAACAGAAAGTGGACAGCATAGATTAGATGACAGGAAGATTGTATATAATCTGAATTACTGAGTGACCTAGAAAGCTTGCTCAGAGGGATTACATAATAATTATGTTAATATGCAATTATCACCTCATTTCTTCTATAGTAACCTCAAGATGTAGTGTACTGAGGGTGTTATAACAAGTGCTGATAGTTTGCAAAAATACTGATGTTTGAAATTTCTGAGACAATAAGTCTAGCTTCAGGCATATAAGTGATGATCTGTCATCTTGAAGACAGATCTGACCTTTGTGCTTTTTTTTAATGCTCACAGTATATAACTACAGGCAGTTATAGCTGTAGAACTCATTATGGTTTTCTAGACAGTGAAATATGTTTTATGTAGATTTAAAATTCCATTTGCAGCTTTTTATAAAGTGTGTGAGTTTTCTAAAAGAACATTTTAAAATTCAGTTAAAAGAAAATTTCTATGATTATGTGATTACACGAAGGACACAGTGACACAGCAAATTCATTGAAATTTAGGGGTTCCAAACAATATATAACATTAGTTTGTTTATTAATTTATTAGTTTCCCTTTTTTAAACTTAATGAATAATGCCTATCTTCAAGTATATCCCCTACTTAACAATAATATTAACATAAAATGGTGTTGGTGGCTCTGTTACGTATATTTGACTATGTAAAGACAGTTGGAAAAGCTATATGAGACAGTGTGAAATTAGCTTACAGGTCAAATGCTTTCTTGCCTGGATGCCACATAATCAGCCATGAATGTAGGGAAATAATTTTTATGTTAAAATTCTAGATCCATTCAGTACAATGTATTTTGATGATCCATTGTTTTGCATTGTATCTCGATGCAACAGCTGAGTCTTGAATATTATTAAAAATGTATTTTGAACATTTTCAGTTAAAATAAATTCTGAAAATTAAAACAGGAAAATTGTTCATTGTTGCTAAAATACCAGCGTAGTGAGTGAAGTGCTTATAACTTAACTGATGGAGTAGATTTTTAATATTTGTGTATTAATAATAAAAATTCTGAAAAAGAGTAACTTATCTGTTTTTGAGTAGAGATTGACAATCATTAGTTTGGGGGCAAGTCGTATTTTTCATTATATAGGTGTGAAGTAAAACTTGGATTGTTAAAGACCTCATTTTATTTTTTTAAATATTTAATTTGATCTTTTGTTTTTCTGTTTGCTAGATGTATTTTGTAAAGAAAAGATCTGTTAGGTACATATATTCTTTTTATGTTTCTGAGCAAAAACAGTTCGGTATCTTCAGAATGTGAACTTATGTAAGGCTCTTATAAAGCCATTCTGGTAATGAGGATGCAGTCTCCAAGCCGACATGAATGTAGTTTGTCACCCTGCTGTTCAGGGGTTACCAATGAAGTTGCTTTAAATGGGAAACGTCTGTTCTATCTCTGAACCTCTAACACCAGAACAGATGGGTAGAACATGGAACATGGAAGGTTTTACCTCTGAGGTGGTAACAGTGAAGCCACTCATTAACACTGAATTTACCACTTCGTTAGCAACGTTGCTTCCTGTTGAGAAAAGCTAATATAGGCTTTCAAATTGACTGAGCATATATTTGTCTACCTCTGTGATTATAATAAGTAGGAACAAAAAGTAAGTGTCTTTCAGTTTAGTTTTAAAAAATTTTGTTGTCCATTTCAAATTTATGTACGATTGTTCCTATTTGAGCATTTGACTTTTCATACCAAATGTAATGAGAAATATCAGGAATGGATAATAGTATATGATCAGTGTTTGCTTTTCTTTTCACTGACATTTGCACACTCTATCCTAACACATGTTTATGTGCTGCCCATTTTTAACTTCTGTGTATGTGATGAACAGACTCCTGCTGGGTGCTGCATTAGCACCATTTTGGGGTGATATCATTGAATATGATCTTATTGAAAGTCTGTTTTTATTAATTTGGAAGTTTGCCAATCTCAGAACAGAATACTAAGACCTATGAGGGGCGGAAAAATGATTGTAGGTATAAACAATAATGCCAAAGAAAGATATTTGTAATGTATGTTGTATGAAAGAACACATCTGTTCATAAGATAAGGTTGTATTTATAAGTGCTTGTTCCAAGTTCTGAAATAAAGAAGTAATTAGAAATTTTTTTTTTTGAATTAAACTTAATGTTTTTCCAAAATTGGTAACCTGGAAGATATTAGAAACAATACACTTTATTGAAAATGTTTTATTTCTAATTTTTGGATTGTAACTTCCTGCTGTCTTAAAGTGCTATTACTCATTATACCAATTTAAAATACTATAAAAAATGGAAGGTTTTATTCTTTATCTGAGAGGAGGAACCTAGTCTGTCTTGTTTACAAATGTATCCTTAATACTAGAGCAGTGCTTGGCATGTAGTAAAAGCTCAATAAACATTTGGAGAATGAATGAACTGTACTTACTACTGTGTACAAAATGAAAAGAAATATGGGATTTTATGCCAGTACTTCAAATAGTTAATACCTAGGGTTTTCAAATAGTGGGTTCTTTAAGTTGTACTTGAGGATTATTGGGTATTTTGAAGGCCTTGCTATAATAGGTGAGTCAAGAAATCAGGACCACGATGAAATTGGCATTATTTGAATAGGCAACCCAGATTTCATAGAAATAAAACTGTTTTGTTTTGTTTTTCTATACTTTAGGAGCTTTTACTTTGGTTTTGCAGTTGTGTTTTTATTCATTCAACACTATTCCTTTATTCAACGAATTCTGTCTGAGGACCTATACCAAGTGCTGTGTTAGATTTCAGAGACATGAATATCACTAGGCCACAGTCCCTGCCTTCTAAGAACTTACATTCTTTTAAAAAGACAATCTGTGTATAATGTGGCCATTTCTAAGTGCAGAGTAAGAGCAGAGTATAAGGGAACTCTTAATAGTAAGGGCAGTAATTATAGCCATGGTATGTATGTATGTCTCCCAAACTTTCAGCAGTCTTTTAAAAAAATATTCTGTCTTTTCATAAAGATTACAGCTATTGTCAAAAATGTCTAAAATTTTTTAATCTACATTTTAATATGAAGTAACCTAAAATCGTAACATACAATGTTTCAGAGTAAAAGTTTTAGGCCATTGCTGTAGACTGTCAGATGACAAATGAGAGACTGCCTTTAGGGAATGCCTAGAATTTGGGGCCTCAGGTTATGAAAATTTAAAGTTACATAAAATTTTATTAATTTTAACTTTACTAATTTAGAACTAAGGGTAATTTATGTGTGGAATGAACAAAACCCTGTGAATAAGACATTTTTAAATTAGAATTTTAGGAGAATGAAACATTGATAACAAAACATCCTTAAATTTAAAAAAATTTTTAAAAAATTCTTAGATACATTAGCCATTGATGTCGATAGCAAGTAAGTTTCTTTACTGAACAGTGTCTTTTTACCTTCCTTCAGGAATGAACTCTTAAGTGACAAAACTTACTTCTCTGCAGTATTTAACAATTTACATTATACTCTAGTATAGAGGGACTGTCCCTAATAAACCTACTTAAGTCAGATAATTTTCTTTTTATTAAGCAATCTATAAATGAGATTTTAAAGTGTTTTTTTCACCTGTAGCATATTTATTTATATCATGTGTGTGTCTGTATATGTGTTTATGTTGCTTTTTCCTAGAGATTTTGGATATATGTGGCATTGAGTTGTTGCCGAGCACGAAGAAAAAATTAATCTTTGAGACACTTTTAAAGTCTTTCAATTTTTTAAAGTATTTCTTTATTCTTAGGAAAATTTTAGGATTTCAATATAAAGAGTATAATTAAGCTAATAAAAGTGTACTTTCAACTCTCCATACATTCTAATAGTATTTTTTCATGCAAATCTAAATTTTTTTTTTCCGTTTTCTAGACTAAATGTGTTAAATGGCTTGCCAACAATATGGATGATTTGAAGATAAACACCGATATTACTGGTGCTAAAGAAGAACTCCTAGATGACAACAATTTTATCTCAGACAAAGAGAGTGGAGTTCATAAACCAAGAGATTGTCAGACATTTCAGAATAGTAACACGTTCACTCTGCCTGAAGAACTGTCAAAGGACAAATCAGAAAAAGCCTTAAGTGGAGGCCAGTCTGCTCTATTTATACATGCTGGTGCTCCTACTGTTTCTAGTGAAAACTTTAACTTGCCTAAAGGAGCTGCTGTTAATGGACCAGTTTCACACTCCTCCGTAACTAAGACTTCCAATATGAATAAAGGCAGTGTTTCATTAACCACTGGACAGCCTGTGGATCAGCCAACAACAGAATCTTGTTCAACTTCGAAGTTGGCAGCTGATCTTCAGTTGTCTACACCACAGAAAGCAAGTCAACACCAAGTTTTGTTTTTGTTATCAGATGTACCACATGCTAAGAATTCAACCCATTCCATTAAAAAACTACCTACCTCTGCTTCAGTTGGTTGTGACATTCAGAATTCAGTAGGGATTAGTATAAAGTCAGATAGCACTTTAATAAATCAAGTAGAGGTGGGTGAGGATAGTGAAGATTTATTGGTAAAAGATGATTGTGTCAATACATTAACAGGCATTTCCTCAGGTACAGATGAATTTAGGTCAGAAAATGATACAAACTGGGACCCCCAAAAAGAGTTCATTCAATTTCTTATGACTAGTGAAGAGACAGTGGATAAAGCTCCAGTTCATTCTAAAGTTGGTCTAGAAAAAAAGAGAAAGCGAAAAATGGATGTAAGCAAGATAACTCGTTATACTGAGGATTGCTTTAGTGATTCTAATTGTATACCCACTAAGTCAAAGATGCTAGACGTAGACTTTCTGGAACAGAATGAAGGACTGCAAGCAATAGACTCACAGAAATATGCATTATCAAAAGTGAAGCCTGAAACAGCTGATGAAGATGTGGAATCTGTGGATGCTTTTCAACATCTAATTTATAATTCTGATAAGTGTGGAGAAGACAGTTCATCTGTTCATACTAGCACTTTTCTTTCAAGTACCTTAAAAAAAAAATGTGAAGAAAATGATTCCGAGTCACCTGCTACTTTCAGCACCGAAGAGCCATCATTCTACCCCTGTACAAAGTGCAATGTGAATTTTAGGGAGAAAAAACACCTCCACAGGCATATGATGTATCATTTAGATGGAAATAGTCACTTTCGCCATCTTAATGTCCCAAGGCCATATGCTTGTAGGGAATGTGGGCGGACATTTCGAGATCGGAACTCACTTCTAAAGCATATGATTATTCACCAAGAAAGAAGACAGAAGTTGATGGAGGAAATTCGTGAATTGAAAGAGCTTCAGGATGAAGGAAGAAGTGCACGATTACAATGCCCTCAGTGTGTATTTGGTACCAATTGCCCTAAAACATTTGTGCAACATGCTAAAACCCACGAAAAAGATAAAAGGTACTACTGCTGCGAAGAATGTAACTTCATGGCAGTTACAGAAAATGAATTGGAATGCCATCGAGGCATTGCCCATGGAGCAGTGGTAAAATGCCCTATTGTCAGTTCTGATGTAGCCCAGAGAAAAACGCAAAAAAAGTCTTTCATGAAAGACTCTGTTACAGGATCATCCAAAAAATCAGCTGCCTACGTATGTAAGATGTGTCCTTTTACTACTTCAGCCAGAAGTATTTTGAAAAAACACATGGAGTACTTGCATTCATCATCATGTGTTGATTCATTTGGTCGTGCTCTTGGACTTGGTAAAAGAAAAAGTAACATCCTTGAAGAACCTGAAGACAATGAGAGCACTAAACCATTAAGCAAGCAACAGTCAGCCACATTTCCAAAGAACTCTGCTTTAAAACAAGATGTAAAGCGAACATATGGATCATCTTCACAATCAAGTAATTTTTCAAAATTACATAAGCGGCCACACAGAATACAAAAAGCTCGGAAAAGCATCGCCCAGTCAGGTGTTGTAAATGTGTGCAATCAAAACAATTCTCATAAGACTGTAATGATTAAAAGCAGCATTGACCAAAAACCTAAGTATTTCCACCAAGCAGCAAAAGAAAAATCTAATGCCAAGGCAAATAGCAACTATTTATATAGACACAAATATGCAAACTACAGGATGACCAAAAAATCAGGTGAATCATATCCTCTGCATTTCAAAAAAGAAGAAGCTGGTTCATTAAATTCTTTACATCTGTTTTCTTCATCAAGTAATTCTCACAACAATAGTTTTATTTCAGACTCTCACAACTCTAACACCAAAAAGCATGAAAGCTTCAAAGACCGCAGGCGTGTATCTGCAAAGAGAGCAGTTAGGGAATCTAAGAAGGGAAGTTCTGCTGGAGGGGAAGACTTAGATAGCTATCCAGATTTCTTGCATAAAATGACTGTTGTTGTTTTGCAGAAACTTAATTCTGCTGAAAAGAAAGATAGCTATGAAACAGAAGATGAAAGTTCCTGGGATAACGTTGAGTTAGGTGACTACACTACACAGGCTATAGAAGATGAAACTTACAATGGTATTAATCAAGAACATGTAAATTTATTCCCTCTATTTAAAAGCAAAGTGGAAGGTCAAGAGCCTGGAGAAAATGCTACACTTAGTTATGATCAAAATGATGGCTTTTATTTTGAATATTATGAAGATGCTGGAACTAATAACTTTTTGCATGACATACACGATTCTCAGCATTTAGAAAATGCAGAAACTTCATTGTCAAAACATAGTTCTGTTTTTCATTGGAGTGATTTGTCTCTTGAGAAGAAATCATGTCCTTACTGCCCAGCAACATTTGAAACAGGTGTTGGATTGTCTAATCATGTTCGGGGACATCTTCATAGAGCAGGATTAAGCTATGAAGCCCGTCATGTTGTATCACCAGAACAAATAGCCACCAGTGACAAAATGCAACATTTCAAACGAACTGGCACAGGGACACCTGTTAAGCGAGTTAGAAAAGGTAAGTTTTCCTATAGATACTTTGGGCTAATGTGTCTGTATTCAAATTCAAAGGATTTAAAAGTTTTGCTCAAGTTCTTAATTAGCATCACATAATTTCATATTTCAGAGTTAATTGGCTTTAAGATGGTCAGTTTATAAAAAATTCTGATATTACTCTTAAAAAATTTTTTTTAGCTATAGAGAAGTCTGAAACCACTTCTGAACACACTTGTCAGCTCTGTGGAGGTTGGTTTGATACTAAAATTGGATTATCAAATCATGTTAGAGGCCACCTGAAAAGACTTGGAAAGACCAAATGGGATGCTCACAAATCTCCAATCTGTGTTCTGAATGAGATGATGCAAAATGAAGACAAATATGAAAAAATCTTAAAGGCATTGAACAGTCGTCGTATTATTCCCAGACCATTTGTAGCTCAAAAACTTGTATCAAGTGATGATGACTTTCTATCTCAAAATGTTATACCTCTTGAAGCATACCATAATGGCCTAAAGACTGAAGCTTTATCAGTGTCTGCATCAGAGGAAGAAGGGCTGAGTTTCATAAATGAATATGATGAAAAAAAACCAGAACTGCCCAGTGGAAAAAGGAATCAGTCTCTTACATTGATAGAACTGCTTAAAAATAAAAGGATGGGGGAAGAAAGGAATTCTGCTGTCTTTCCTCAAAAGATCCATAATCAAACTGCAAGAAAGAGATTTGTTCAGAAATGTGTTCTTCCCTTAAATGAAGATAGTTCGTTGATGTATCATCCACAAAAAATAGACTTGACTATGCACTCAGGTAAGAGGACATTTATGACTATCTTACATAATTTAAACAATTTACCTATGCTTATTTTATTGGAATATTTATAGAAAATACTTTCTTTGAATTTTCTCAAGCTGCTTTTTTTGCAGAGCAGAAATTGGTTATACTGTTACTTCTATAAAAATCATCAGTTGATGCTCACCAGTACTGAATTCTCTGTGCCTCATTTCTTGGTCAAAATGTAAGGTGAGAACAAAAGCAAAAACAAACAAAAAGCTGATCTGTAAAAATAAAATTTGCTGTGTCTGGGGCATGGTTCTATGGATGGGAGGTTGACATTCCAAAGCATAACATTACCCAAAAGGCAAAACCTGTCATATTTTTTTGCCAGTGGTACAAAGTGAAAACAAAAACTCTTTCAACTGAGTGGGTTGGTGTCTGTTGTGTGTTGTGATGAACTGAAAGAAACTTCTCCCTTTCCAGTTTCTCATGGTACCGTGGGATAGTTTGGTTTTAGAGAACTGTTGTATGAAACATTTGTTTGGGGCTTTAGTTTTTACAATAGTGTTCTAATGGAACAGAACAGATGGTTTAGTGTAGTGCTTGTGCACCAATAGTTTTTTCATTTTCAAAGGAGTATTTTGTATATGTTGGCAAATGATGTGGTAGATAAAGTACCCAAACTTTATTTGGTATTGCTAAGTCTGGTTTATACTTTTAGACTAGAAAAATTTTGTGTCTTTATAGGTTTCTTTTGGAGGTTAAGAATGTTGAAGATTAACTTAGAGAGTCTCATCATTTTAGCCCTGAGTTGAATGTGTTTAAGGTAAAAGTTGGTCAGTGGGTTAATACTGAATAAAATTACTGTATTGTTGATTTGTTTACTTTGGGCCGACATTGGGACATCCCAAATATTTGTAAGGCAGTTTTGATTTAAGGAAAGATTACCTTGCTCTGTAAGTGGTCTGAAAAATAGTTTATCTTGTATGGCTTCTGTTAACTGTGTTAACCAAGTTGTAGTACTCTTCAGAGAGATAAAGCATAATTGTGGCTATCATAATGTTGAAGATACCAATTGAAATGTGTTGGGAGAATGAGAGTTGTCTGAGAAATTAGGGATTTCTTATTGTTTCAACATGTTTTCTTTCCTGTGATGACTAAGATATTAGTTTGTTGATCATCTATTTAACACAAAGAATTTAGCAAACAACTTCAAATCATTAACTTCCAATATTGATTGCACAGAACAATGAAAATAAAATGCCCTGAATAAAATGTTGTGTCTAACAGCTATTCAGTGGTGGGTTTTACCACCTTTTTACCCAGCCTTCATCAGAAAGCCTAATTTGGTATTGAGCCTTTTATGGTTTTGTGGGTAAAACACTTCAATTACCACTTCGTTAACTAAACTTTTTAATTTTTTAAAATTGATAATGCTGTGAGCTTTGAAACTTCTCAACAGAGCTATGCTATCCAAATCACAGGATTGTATTTTAGGTTTAGGAATGATCTGCGTTAACACAGAAATCTGCAAGAAAGTGATAGTAAGTGTTAAGTCTAGAGAAATTCCAAGGTTCCAGACACTTCTCTTCCACCTTTCCTAAGAGCATGGGTTGGCTCTAAATACTAACTACAAACTAATAATAATTAACTAAATTTCCTCTCCTTAAGCTAATTCAGTGAACGCTTTTTAAACCATCCATATTGTGCTACTTTTCTTCACACTTCTAGCTAAGAAAATTTCACTTTTTGAAGTGAGAACTGGATTATAGTTTTCTTTTGAATGATAGGTATGCCTGTGAAGCTTAGAACATGTGTGCATTGCAATACGACGTTTACAAGTGCTGTTAGCCTGTCCAACCACTTACGCGCTTATGTACGAAAGAAGAGTGCTGGACTTTTGACTGGTACAGGTATGTTTGAACGGATAAAACACAGCAAGTCTGTTTGATAAATGAACTTTTTTTCTCAACAGACTGGTGCTAATTTAGATGATATTTATGGCTTTCTTTGGTACGCAGCGTTGAGTCTGAATACGCATTAAATTTTGGCAACTTGTAAACTGTTAGATATAAGTTTAAACAAGTTCTTTTCTTTTTTTTTTTTTTTTTTCTTTTTGGCTCTTATTGACTTAGGGGAAAAATACCACCCAATAGAGGGGTGGAACTTTTGAGTATATATTATTCCCATTGATCATTAAATTATACTACTTTTGACTCTTAAATTTATTTTTGTTAATAGATTCTTTTTGGTTAAAAAAAAGAGATTGTAATTCTAGCTTGGGGAAATGTTTTATTAGATAAGAAATGAAATTTCAACTATGTAGCTTGATTAGAAAACTAAGCAAACTAATGAGTTTTTATTAGTCTATAGATAAATCTTTAAAGGGGCAGGCCTTAGTAATGGCTCATATTAACAATTGAATAGATTTTTCTTTTAATGCCCCCTGCACTGTCTTTAGGATAAATAAATATAGCTATCCACATAAATGTTAACATGCACATTTCTGTGTTATTTTTGGTTGGTTAGCAGGTACCTCTTCATATTGCTAGTTTGTGAAATTTTTATTAGCTTACTCATGTATAGTACTGCTGCTTACACTACAAAATGTGTTGCTCTTTTCATTTGTAGCTTTTCAAGCTACTCTGCTTTAGCAAATCCCATTTCTCTTACATATACTATCTTTACTAAATATATCTACATTAATCCTTTCACCTAAAATTCTCTTTCCAGTCTTTTTATTTCTCTTGCTTTCTGCCTTCTAGTTGTTGTTTTCCCAATTTTTGTTCTTTTCATGTCTTCCTATGGCTTACATCCAGTGTGTTCTTACTACCAAAGAAATACTTGTATTCATACTAATTTCTTTCTTCTGCTGCTTTGCTTTGTCATTTGACTTGATATACAAATGACCAGGGATGACTGTTGACCATTTATATTAAAAGGAGGGAAATAGAGTTTTACTCCAACTGTGAGGTTTTAGTTTTTATTATATTACTCCTACCTTCATCAAGCTTGAACGGTGATTGCAGACAGTAGAGGCAAGGAAGCAGTGAAAATAAAAGGCGGTAGAAACAGAAAATCATCATTGTTATTATAGTCACTAACTTTTATTGAACACTTACTATTGTGTCAGGCAGGCACTATGCTATGCAGCTTATACACATAACATTTATCTTTACAACCACCATGAATTGTATGTACTGTAATTCTCTCAGTTTTACCAGAAACACCAAGGCTTAGAGAACTTAAGTTGCCCAAGCTTATGTAGTTATTAATAGCAAATTTGAAATTCAAATCAAGGCTGGCTTACTCTAGACCTTTGTTTTAATCACTGTTATCTACCACATATAGAATGAAAGTAATTGAAAATCCTAAAATAAGGTTGGGTTTAAGGTGGGGAGCATTCTGGTGAGACTGAATAAACAAGAGTCTAATTAGTAAAAGCAAGGATCCAAAAAATGGTTAGGCCTGGATTAGATTTCAGAGGATTTTAGAAAATGTTCTATTCTGTTAATTCAGATACATTACTCAAATATTCACCAAGTCAGATGTATTAGTATAGATTTTATAGTCCATAAAAAGATGCTTTTACCTCATGTGAAAATCTTGCAAAACATAGAAAGAACTGCTTATAAATAATTGATAGGAACTCTTCATTGACCAAGGGTACATTCTAATGAACATTCTATTGTCTAAAAAATTTCATTATTAGAGAAAAAAGTAATATAGGATGAATGGGAATACATTTCTTTGGGCATCAGGAAAAAGGGGGCTAGTATCTTTAAAATATCATTAAATACTAACCAAAATGTCAGAAGTGTTAAAACTATAAAGCGTTTGGCAGTCCTAAGATAAAAAGAAGGGAAATGAAAAGCTGAAGAAAGTCTGGGGTATTTCCCACAGCCCATACTCACTTTTAAGAAAAATAAAAAACTTATACTTCATTTTCTTGGAAATTCTGAAACTTTCCCCCTGATTGTTAAAGTCTTCTTGACCAGTAGAGCTATATAGATGATGTCCTTGCTGCTTATTCATGCCAACTGAGAAGTTTTTTGAGAATCGACCTGTGAACCAAGAGGTCCCCATGTCCGGGTTGTGGGCTCGATTCCTAGTAAGGCACGTGCAGGAGGCAACCGATTAATGTCTCTCATCAATGTTTCTATCCCTCTCCCTTCCTCTCTAAAATAAATAAAAACATATTTAAAAAAATAAATATAACAAATCAGCTTCAATAATGTTTTTGTTTTCCAAATAGAGAATATTCTCTATTATATTTAAACTTCACATTCCTATTCTCTTCCGCAATATCAGTTTCACTGATATAAAGCAGTAGTCCCAACCTTTGGTCCTGGAGAGTTCCACTGGTTATTATAAGGGGAGCTAGACAGAAGATGTCTTAAAAGGGATTCATCAATTCATATGAGTAAAAAGCAGTATTTTTTAAGAATATGTACATAGTGTTTTGAGAAATAAAATACAAAATCATTTTTTAAAAAACCTTACCTTAATCCAATTATATCACAAAACTGGAACAATGTGAAAGGAAAATTGATAGGACTAAATCCTCCATAAGAATGTCTAGAATCTGTGTTCCTAGTTCAGTCTCCATTCATGTAGATTTTAATTATGTGGCCTACTCTTGAAGAAAAAGCTTAGATATAACTAGACTAAATGCTAAAGGCTGCTTGGTTACCTGTGATAGAATAAAAACTCCCAAATTTACTTAGAAGCCACCAGCTTCTGGCCTGTTCTATGGGAACTGGTGGCCTTTTGAGGAGGGAGGAATATTCTAGCTGGCCTGAATAGACTGAAAAGATGCCTCTCTGCTTCCCCAAATAGTTATTTACTAATGACTCAAATGCTTCTTTTGTGGGTTTGTTGTTGTTTTTTAATCCTTACCCAAGGATATTTTTTCCTTTGATTTTTTTTTAGAAGAAAGTGTGTAGGGGGAGGGAGGGGGGTGGATAGGGAGGGAGAGAAATATCCATGTGAGAGAGACACATCAGTTGGTTGCCTCCGGCATGTGTTCTGACCCAGGGCCAGGGATTGAGCCTGCCCTTGACTGGGATTCAACCCCTTGACCCTTTGGTCCGCAGATCAACCCTCTAACCACTGCAAAACCAGGGTGACTCAAATACTTCTTTTTAAAAAATATATATTTTATTGATTTCAGGAAGAGGAAGGAAGAGAGACAGAGAGAGAAACATCAATAATGAGAGAGAATCATTGGTCGGCTGCCTCCTGGAAATCAAGCCTGCAACCCGGGCATGTGCCCTGACCTGGAATCGAACCCTGACCTCCTGGTTCCTGGGTGACACTCAGCCACTGAACCACATCTGTCAGGTTACTCAAATACTTCTCATATGATGGTTCTCAATTTTGGGGGGAGTTATTGACCCCTTTGAGAATTTTATAAAAGCCATGGTCCATCCCCAAAACATGCATTCATTCATCCAAGGATAAAAATGTTTCTGTATATAGGCTTTGCATATTTTTTGAAGGTTATCATTCATGGACCCTTCCTCTGTGGAAAACTGAGAAAAGGGAAGAGCCAAAATGAAAATGAAGTGGAAAGAACACAGAACTGGGAATCGGGCGCCTTAAATCTTTTTTCTTTTTTTTTCTTAAGAGTTAAAAGATACTTGAAATGCCAGAATTGTGTAACATCAAAACTAACTTATATGATCACAAATACAAATTAAAATGTAACATTCTTCCCAATTTTAGTAAAAGGAAATGATGAAGAAAGTAGTAAAGCTTTGGAATTGAAGAGATGGAAGAGGTAGCCATTCTTGGGACAGTTAATTTGCCAAAAAAGAATAAACTTCACAGATTAAAATTTTGCCCAGAACTGACCCAGTTTATCATCCATTGGGTAGGTTCAAATAAATTGTTTAATTTCCATGTGCCTTCAATTGTGAATAATTCTTTATGAAGCTGTTTTACTTTTATTTTAAATGAATTTTTGTCTAAAGAGACTAGTGCCAAAGGGTTTGCTTTATATTCTGTATGGTAAATTCAAGGCATACTTCTAATTCAAAATTTATTCCAATTAATATAGATTGCACTATTGGTAGACTTCTTTTACAGGTTTTGTTCTCTGTAGATTGTTTTACATGCTCATACAAATTGGTTCCTGGTTAATTCCTTATGCAGTCTAATAACATTTAGTTTTCATTAAAATTAGAAATTCCATATAGTTCATATTAAATACTTTTGGGCTTTTAACTATTGCCTTTTTTGTATTTAATATTTTAATTAAGTGATATTCTTTATATACTGGCATTATTAAGAATACAATGTTACTAAGTTATTAATAGAATGACCATACACACTGTTTTAGCCCTATTTTTCCAATCAAATAATAGTGCCTCTTTCATAAGTGTCCTGGATTGGACAATAAATTATATGTTCGCCCTGGTTATTAAAATTTCTAAAATATTTAAAATTATGTAAGGCAAAGTGTATTCTATCAACTTAATCTACAATCAGGAACTAAAAAAAAACTGAGCTCAAAGTACAACAGGTGAAAGGAGAGTAATTAAAGTGTGTGTAGAGGGAATCTTATGAAAGGAAATATATCAGTAAGATGATTGCATGTTTGCACAGTCTGTTATCTCTTGAAAAGAATAAAGAATAACAGTCATGTTCAATATTTTTATTGGGACTCCCATTTTACATCTTGACCCTTCATACAAACTCAGTCATACATTCACCTACTCATTCACTCACCTACTCATTCACTCACCTCACTTGACTGTGATACACTCTAATATGTCCTATTTTATTCTTTTTCATTAAAAATTAATGGTGGTCATGACCCAATAAATTAATTTGCTACCCACTAAGAAGTCACTTCCCAGAGATTGAAACCATTTCCCTTAAGTGACTCTTTCTTTTAGGGACAGATACTAACTAGAGTCAGTAGTAGTAATAATTTACAAATCATAACACTTCTGTGGCAGCAAGTGAATTTTCTTTCCTCACGGAATTTAAATTTGTCTATATATCATATTTTTAATCAAAAGCTGATCTTTTGGTATTTAAAGTAAATTAGAAATTTCTAGTTACTTAATGTAAGAAAAAATATATGCAGGAATAGTTGGGGGAAGGGCTTTATTTCATTATTTTTAGAACACTTTCATGATAACATTTTGGAAGTAAATCATGATTGTTGCTATTCTCCAACAAAAGACTCAGCAACAATTTTCAATGAGAAAAAAAAAATGTAAAAATTGGGGCTAGAGCCTTTCAGTTAATATAATACCACTAATGCAATATATCTACATTCATTTTTTATTAGAGTCAGTGTTTTATTTTTCATACTATTTACTTTTAAGGTTGCATGTTACCTATAGATCTTTTGCTTATTTTCAACTATAATGACATAATTGGTCATAGAGAATGGCAACAACAAGTGCTAGTGAACATGTAACACAGTGCCAGGTGCTGAGTTGCCAGTATAAGCCACCAGAAAAGTAATTCTTATATTATGGGAAGTGCTGTAGGAACATTTTCTGCTTTGATGGAAAGAAGAAAAAATAGTGTTGTGAAAGCTTCCCAAGGTACATTAAATTACTTGTCCTTTTTGTGACTGTCTGCAGTGTCTTTTTAAATATTCATAAAATATTGCATTTTTTAAAAAAATTACATGCTTAAACGAGTCATTTAACCCAGAAGACAAGTAGAAAGTTTTCATTGTGATTAAACTCTAAAGAAGCAAACCAGCTTCTAGTTAAAGCAAAACACCTTGTAATTCCTTCAGACTAGGCTGTATGAGGAATATGTGATAAGTATGAAACATGCCCCTGTCATCAAAGAACTTAGGAAACCATATTGATAACACATATAAAACTATCAAAATTACAAAACTGTGCAAGGTAGTATACAGATAAATGGCATAATGGATATAAATGTTGTAGGAGTTGAAGGTACTTTAGTCCTTTTGAGGAAAGTTGGACTTAAGTTGTACTCTTTTTTTCCTTTTGCCTTTACTCTATCTCATTGTTAAATAGAGCCTAAAAAAGAAAAAACAGCCCTAACCAGTTTGGCTCAGTGGATAGAGCGTCAGCCTGCCGACTGAAGGGTCCCAGGTTCGATTCCAGTCAAGGGCATGTACCTTGGTTGCAGGCACATCCCCAGTAGGGAGTGTGCAGGAGGCAGCTGAATCGATGTTTCCAACTCTCTATCCCTCTCCCTTCCTCTCTGTAAAAAAATCAATAAAATATATATTTTTAAAAATGCTAGTAGGTTTTTTTTTTTCATTATGTTTAAAATGAAAGAGAAATAAAACCATTAGTCAAAGAAAATTTTCATGCATTCAACAAAAATAGTTATTGTACCAGAACCGTGCTAGCTCTGAGGCTATACCTTACACACCAAGCTGCATAAACATAGTCACCATCCAGTGGGATAAATACAAGTGTTAAGATATATAATGTTTCAACTAGGCCCTGAACTTGAAGGATGAATAGTTTTAGGAAGAAGAGATAAAGTATACCATTCCAGGTAGAGAAAAGAACATAATGTGGCACAAGGGGATGAAATTTGAAGTTCAAAAGGTTCTGGGAGATTCAATTATAGGTGTTTGGAAAAAATGGGGATTTTGGAAAGTAGGATGGATGCTTTGAATATGTGCTTAAATTTTTAGGAAGTTATGAAAGGATTTTTAAAAAATAGTGGTGGGAGATAAAAATAAGGAAATGAGATAGTCAGTCTTAAATTTTAGAAAGCTATTCCTGATAACAATGAAAGATAGGTTTCCATGTTTTCTTGGCTATAGCTTATCTCTGTAGTACTGTTTTTGCATTAAAGTGCATATCTGTATATATTTATCTGCATAGTAATGTATTATTTATTCAGGATGAGCAAGGTAATGAATTGTTCAAGTTAAATAAATTTTTCAGGTAATGGAAGACTAGTGTCAAACTTGATTTCGTCCTAATCATGTTGATGGTAATGTTTCTAAAGTGTTGTTCTTATTTCTGCCTTGTGAAACAGTAGACTGGATGTAATTTAGTCATCACAGTATTTAGAGCCAACCTTATGGATACCAATTGTTTTATTATGCCAGCAAGAATTGGACCATTTGCCCACGGTACTAAAAAGTGACTCGCTGATTTATCCACTTATTCGATGAGATTTTTTTTCAGCTCTTACTCTGGTATATGCATTGTGCTAAGTAGTGCAGAGATAAATTGGATCTTACAACATAGTAGAAGCACATAGATACATAACTGTCAAACAGAACAAATTTCGCCATTGGAGACATGTGCATGAAATACTGTGGGAGATGGGAGGGAGAGGAAGGTACTTTCAACTAGACTAGGACCCAGCAAGGCTTTTGGAAGTCACATTTGATTTGGACCCTGAAGGGTCACTAATTCAAATGGAAATGGAGGTCTAGGGAGGGAAGGAGTATACTTGTGGGAGGGAACAGCTTGGGACTATGTGGGAAGTTTATTGAAAATACTAGGAAGTAGGAGATAAAGGAATAGAGGTAGACAGGTCAAGGACATAGAAAGTTAGAATGCTAATCTATGGTGTTGGAATTAACTTTGTCAGGGGCCAATAAAGATGTTTGGTTTTTGTTTGTTTTTTTAAAGATTTTACTTTTAAAGAATTTTTTTTTTATTTGTAAAAAGGTACAGGATTTGGTGGGGAAGTGAAGAAATTGTAGGTGAGTTATGTTAATAATCTAAACCAGGACAATGACAGTAGGAATATAAAGGAGGCATAATAGATGTCTGGATGATGTGAAAGTAAAAGTAAGCAAAATTTGGCAGATTAGTTAGAGGTAGAAGAATAAGAAGAAAGAGACAGAAATGGCTCGAAGTCTTAAATCTTGTTACTGAGAAGATGAACATTCCAGTAACAAGTTAATGCATCAGCTACCATGATATCTGGTAACAGAAGGGTAGTAGGCTTCATGGCCTCACAGGGGTTCATTTATCAACAATGCCTCATCAGCCTGTCCATCATAACAAAGCAAATCATCACACTTAGTGAATCAGTAAGTTGGTTTTTAGTTGAATGGAGCCTAAGATTTGTACCATGGTGGCATGTATTAATATTTTATGATGCCTAGTTTTGGTTTTCATTGGTTATAACATTTAGGAATTCTATTTGACTGACAATCTTTTTTGACCAACATCTTATTTTCTATAAAGTATTAATTAGTCCCCTAGTATTCTTGTTGGTTCTGTTATTTCTTGAGTTTTGCTTTTTATATCTTGTTTTCATTTTTTTAACAATAGACTTAACCTAGATTTTTATGTGTTTGGATTATTTTAACATATCTAATATCTTTATATACTCAGCTGTAGTATTGTGTTTGCTATGATTTATACCCTTTTTTAAAAAGTGATTTCTATTCTAACATTAATTTTTTGAATGTTCTTTATAATCTGGATTAAAATATAGTTAGGCCTGCCCGGCCAGTGTGGCTCAGTGATTGAGCGTCAACCTATGAATCAGGAGTTCACCGTTTGATTCCTAGTCAGGGCACATACCCAGGTTGTGGGTTGTGGGTTGTGGGCTCAATCCCCAGTAGGGGGCATGCAGGATGCAACCCATCAATGATTCTCTCTTCATCCTCTTCATCATTGATGTTTCTAACTTTACCTCTCTTTTCCTCTCTAAAATCAATAAAAAAATATTTTTTAAAAGATATAGTTAGGCTTTACAGTAATAAGACATTTTCCTGGCCTGAGCTAACTTCTAAGTAATCTGCTTTAAGTGACTTTATGGAAATAATAAAATAATATACAGTTGTTCTCTTTTGGATGTTAAAGCAAGAGGATGGCTTGGTGGAGACTGATGGTCCCTAACTTATCTAAGAAGTGGTAAAGTAGGATTTACTATTTCTTTCTTGTGTCTGCAGTCTGAGGAATGAGGTTAATTCTTGGTATCCAATGTTTAGAACATCTGTTTAATTGTGGCCTTAGCTGGAATTTACTTCAGACAGAAGATACCTGTTCAGCACCATTTTTTATTATAGATTGAATTTTGGCTGGAATGTGTAAAGTACTTCAAAATTATAAAAAGCCAAATCAGATCTATGTGCTATTTGTAAGTGCTGTGAGCCCTATCTAATTTAAGTTGAACGTGACTATATTAAAAACAATTTAACAGACATTTTAAAATAAGTTTTCCTTTCTTAACTAATTTTGTAATCAGGAACAATTATTTAGTCACTCCTACTAAATATGAAATGATATTTTGGAAATACTGTAGACTTTTAGAAGGCAGGGAGTATGATTATATTTGTTAACAGAGTCGCCCCAATTGGAAGGGGCTCATCCTGCCTGGGCTCTTGTCGCGTTTGCGAGAGAGAATTCAGATGAGTGACAGAAGGCAGTGTTGAAGTAAAGCAAACAAATTTGTTAAGAAAGCAAAACAAGCAAATTTATTAAGTATGCATTTGGCATATAGCACAAGCAGGCAACTCAGCTAACCTGAGTGGCCCATGTTGGGGTTTCAAGAGTTTTATACTTCCCCCCCTGTAGGTTTCAATGTTCACCTGCCAGATACCTTGGGCAACAGACTAGATTTCAAGGTCCCCCTTTTACATTGTTGTGGCTTTTCCCAGAATTCATGAGAACACCTGGTGATTTTATCTTGGCAACTCTCAAGACTGCTAACTTCGTTGTTCGGTGGGTGAGATAAACTACCCCCCTTCCCTTCCTCCTTTAGCAGCTATCTACCCTGCCTAACATTCAGGTAATTCTAAACAAAAGTGATTTAAAGCAGATTTGTCATTATGTATTTAATATTTATGGCAATTTTAGATGTGTCTTAGAAAAGTGATTGATATTGATAAGTGCCTATTTTGCTTAATAAAACACCATAGAAGTAATACATTTATTATCCTGACCAGTTAAGCAACTTGTAACTGGGGTATGGTTAGCTTTTGGCTTTTGGCAAGCTGGAAAAACTAGTCTGCCTCCAATTTCTCTGTTTATAAAAATGTAGGATAAATAAAGTATCATATTTATGTGTAACTTTTCCCTTCACATCTTGAAAATACTTAACTCAAAATATTCTTTTACTTGTCATTCCCTCTACTTTGAATTAACAGAAGCTTCTACAAATTGAATGTACTTTTTCTTCACCCTGGGAGACCCAAATTTAAATAAAGGCTTGCCTTCATTTGTTTTAACTTTCTCTGAACCAAGCATATGAGGCTATTGCTACCCTTATTGCAACCTCTTACTTTATAGGACAACCTCAAGCTATCTGTTTCTTCTAGACTAATATTGTTAAGCCGTAAACCTCTAGTTAAGGCAAAGGAAGTCTGCTTTTCAAATATTTTGTATTCCAAGTAAAATGTTAAACCATTCAAGATCTAACTTACTTTACCATGATTGCTCTTTGATTCTAGGTTAGTGATTTTATTTTATTTTTTTTTCTTAGTTATTGAGAATGCAAACTCTAAAAATCAATGAAAGAAAGTTAGGGTGTTGAAAAATATTAAATTTTGGAGTGAAAATATCAAGGTAAAATATTTGTGAAATATACTTCTGAGGTTACTAATTGTGTATCTATATACACTGAGTGGCCAGATTATTATGATCTCTGATTGCATAATAATCTGGCCACTCAGTGTGAGTGTGTGTGTGTGTGTGTGTGTGTGTGTGTGTGTGTGTGTATTAGAGGCCCGGTGCATGAATTCGTGCATGGGTGGGGTCCGGCCAGCCTGGCCAGGGGGAGGGGACATGGATGGTTGGCTGGCCTGCCTGCTGGTTGAGGGAACAATTTGCATATTAGCCTTTTATTATATAGGATATACACTGAGTGGCCAGATTATTATGCGTTCAGAGATCATAATAATCTGGCCACTCAGTGTATATGCCTAATTATAATTGGAAGGGAACATTGCTTTTCATAACAATAAACCAGTTAAACTGCTTAATATGTACATTTTGGGAATAATGAGTAGTGTGATTATGGCAATATATAGCTAGAAGTAAAGAATTGGTATTGGTAGTAGGGAAGTCCTTTTACAATTTTAATGGATGTAGAGAGTGAAATTTAACAGTTGTTCTTAATAGTTGTTGGTTTTCCTCTATAAAATGCTGATTCTAGGTACCCCTTCACTTGGTGCCACCAACTGATTTGTTGCTTGCATTTTCCTTAAACGACTCTATTTGTAGGAGACATTTTTTTCCCTATGAGGAATATAAAAAATATACTCTGGTTAATCTCTGATGATGATAATTACCTGATGTGTGTGATTTACAGGTGACAGCCAAGGAATCTTCAAGTTGGGCAAAGAAACTTTTCTGTTAATCAGTTTAAAGTAAATTTTATCCTGCTTGTTCAGAGGCAATATTATGAGTTGTTTATGGTGTTCAGAGATTGAGGTGTCTTGGATACAATATTTCTTTTGAAAACAAATTTCCGTTTCTTTTGTGATTTTGTAAATGTTGCATCAGTTATGCTTCATGCATTATTACACCTTCATCGGGTATATGTAATGTCTAGTTCATTTCCAATAAATACAATGCTATAATTAACAACAACAACAACAAAGAGATAAAGAAGTGGAACTAAGGGCTGGCTGCTTTTCTCATTTAGGTTGGTGGATACTCAGTATCCAGAATCCTAATATATAAAAACCCTGGGTGGTAATGTCCAGTAACGACCGAGGCTAGACCAACTGGAAGTCAGTCCTGCAGTCAGCGTTGGGTTGCTGTGGCAACCCAGCGCTGACTGCTTCTGCTGCAGACACGGTGCCCCAGCACTGACTATTGAGGGGGCTGTGAATCAAGGCCAGAGAGAGGCCTGAAGAGAGAAGCAGGGACTGATCCGTTGCCTCTGTGGCAGCTTTTGATCAGCACTTGCCTCTCTCTTTCTCTCCCAGTCTGGCCAGCAGCTGCGCCTCCATTTCTCTCCAGGCCTCCACCGGGCTGCTGATCAGCCCCACCTTTCTGATTAGGCTCCGTTGATAGGCCCAGAGATGCTGACTGGCATAGAAACCGACCAATCAGAACCAAATCTGGGTGAAGTGTGAGGAACCAATGGCTGCCTAGGAGGCGGAGCTTTTGATGCTGACTGGCATAGAAACTGACCAATTAGAACCAAATCTGAGTCAACTGTGGGGAGCCAATGGCTGCCTAGGAGGCGGAGCTTTTGATGCTGACTGGCATAGAAACTGACCAATCAGAACCAAATTGGCCGGCAGAGGAGGGCAGTAGGGGGAGAGATCAGGCCTGTAGGGGAGGGGAGTTGGGGGCAAGATCAGGCTGGCAGGGGAGGGTAGTTGGGGGTGAGATCAGGCCAGCAGGGGAGGGCCGTTGGGAGCGAGATCAGGCCTGCAGGGGAGGGCAGTTGGGGGCAACCAGGCCTGTAGGGGAGGGCAGTTGGGGGCGAGATCAGGCAGGCAGGGGTGGGCAGTTGGGGGCAACCAGGCCGGCAGGGGAGGGCAGTTGGGGGCTAGATCAGGCAGGCAGAGGCAGTTGGGGTGAGATCAGGCCAGCAGGGGAGGGCAGTTTGGGGTGAGATCAGGCCAGCAGGGGAGGGCAGTTAGGGGCAATCAGACAGGCAGGCAGAGGCAGTTAAGGGTGATCCAGCAGGCAGGCAGGTGAGCGGTTAGGAGCCAGCGGTCCTGTGGGATCTGGCCTAAACCGGCAGT
Organism: Cnephaeus nilssonii; assembly: GCF_951640355.1. Lineage (NCBI taxonomy): Eukaryota > Metazoa > Chordata > Mammalia > Chiroptera > Vespertilionidae > Cnephaeus > Cnephaeus nilssonii. The sequence continues at coordinate 35,427,581 of NC_137078.1, forward strand.
CAGACATCCCCCAAGAGGTCCCTGATTGGAGAGGGTGCAGGCTGGGCTGAGGGAATCCCCCCACTCCATGTATGAATTTAGTGCACTGGGCCACTAGTTGTCTACATAATTTGCCAGATCCATTGCAAAGTTAAAATGTAGCACCCTGTGTTCAAAAATTAAGAATGTCAAGTCTGTGATAGTAGAGCATTAAACGAAGTGTAGGACCCTGTGCACCATACCCCACAAAATGTGTCTTTTAGGCACTTTATGCAAAGACAAAAGTATACACTGAAGAAATAAGAATTCACCTTTTCAACAAATGGCTTTTCCTACCTCCATTTTTATGTTACACAAACTCACGTTTCTTAACACCCCCCCCCCCCCCAAATCCATGCTTCTTTTTTTATCCATGCTTCTTTTTCAGTTGAGGCTGAGAGAAAGAAAATGCTATTTGCACAGTCTTTTGTATGTTCGGGACTTATGAACCTTGAATAATTAATGGCACCAACTAGATTTGTTTATTTGTCCATATCACACTGTGTACCCCTTGGGGCTATGCATCCTCTTTCCTCCTCACCACTGCCACTACCACCACCAGCTTGTTAATGGTGGTGGAATGATGGCTTACCTATCTATGTCATTTTTATCCCTACTTTTTCCTACATAATTTGCCAGATCCAGTGCAAAGTGAAAATGTAGCACCTTGTGTTCAAAAACTACTATTCATAGCTGCTATTTTCTGCCCACCTTATATAGGCAGATTAGATGAAGAAGAAAGTTTCTTCTCTCTACTAGGGCTACTTTATGTCTCTTATTTTGGATATATGTAATCTGACCATTATATTAACTTTCAGTTTACCCCAGAGATGCCAACAGTTAGGAACAAAACAGATGAAATGGGGGCTTTTAACTAAATGGACAGGGGAGGATGATTATAATTAAGAATATTTAGTGGTGAATGTTAATTTAGTTATGATGTGCTTTTTTACAACAGATGTTTTTAAGAAATGAATCCTCATTCTTTGAGGTCATTGTGCAGTGAATTAAAAAGAAAATGAAATTTATTGAAACAGTTATCCTATATAATAAAAGCCTAATATGCTAAGTGTCCGGTCGACCGGTCGGCCATTCAACCACTCAAAGCATAATATGCTAATGATATGCTAAGGCCGCTCAACCGCCTATGACATGCACTGACCACCAGGGGAAGACAGTTGACCAGTAGGTTAGCTTGCTGCTGGGGTCTGGCCGATTGGGACTGAGCAAGACAGGCTGGACACACCCTAGAGCCCTCCCGCGGTCCTCCCCCAGCTGGCCAACCTCCCGTGTCCCTCCCCGGCCCTGATTGTGCACCAGTGGGGTCCCTCAGCCTAGCCTGTGCCCTCTCGCAATCCGGGACCCCTCAGGGGATGTTGGAGAGCTGGTTTCGGCCTGATGGCAGAACAACCGGTCACTATGATGCACACTGACCACCAGGGTGCAGAAGCTCAACGCAGGAGCTGCCTCCTGGTGGTCAGTGCGCTCCCACAGAGGGAGCGCCGCTCAGCCAGAAGCCGAGCTCATGGTTAGCAAGCACAGCGGTGGTGGCAGGAGCCTCTCCCGCCTCCGTGGTAGCACTAACGATGTCCAACGGCCTGACTGCAATAGGGTGCAGACCGGGCTGAGGGGACCCCCACTCCCGAGTGCACAAATTTCGTGCACCGGGCCTCTAGTTGTATATAATGGGCAGAAAGGTGGAAAGGGCAAAAGGGCTTAATGTTTTAAAAAAAAAGCCCAAAGTAAATTATTCTTCTGTGTATAAAACCAAAATAATAGCTCAGAAAACAGTCTTGAATTTGTATCTGTATTATTTATTGGTTTGCTTTTCACTGATCCAGTTTAATGCTTTAGACACATATATGTTGTTGTTGTTCTATTTTGTAGCATAGCTGTATAGTATTTTTTTGAGGACTTACAAGTCTATTTATTTCCCTCTCATTCTTACTAATCAAAATAGCTATTTTACCGGAAGGTATATCCTAAAACTTTTTGTATACTGTACAGCTCGATTCATTCTTCTTACAAGTAAAATATTTCCAGTAGCACAGTAGCAGTTTAAATTCTTTGTAAATCAGATAACTGCAACATACATACATATATATATATATATATATATATATATATATATACATATATATATATATATATATGTTTATATATAAAAAACATTTTTATTGATTTCAGAGAGGAAGATATAGAAACATTAATGATGAGAAAGAATCATTGATTGGCTGCCTCCTGCATGCCCTCTACTGGGAATCAAGCCGATAACTTGGGCATGTGTCTGATCAGGGATCAAATCATGACCTTCTAGTTCATAGGTTGATGTTCAACTACTGACCTAAATCCGCCAGGCTACAGTATTTTATTTTATTTTTTTACAGTCTTCTGGTTAAAACGGATCACTTAAACATTTTCTGTTATCCTGAATAGGAACCTTAGGAATGTTTGAGTGACTGAGTTTGTTCCTTTCTAAAAAAATGAATTATACTCATGGAGAGGAAAATTAAGATTTTCTAAAACTAATCTAGTATTTTTTGTAAATTTCAAGTACAAAAACAATGTTAGATTTAAAATTCTTCGAGAGGATGCCGAAACCGGTTTGGCTCGTTGGATGGAGCATCGGCCTGTGGACTGGAGGGTCCCAGGTTCGATTCCGGTCAAGGGCATGTACCTTAGTTGCATATATGTACCTTAGTACCAATAGGGGGTGTGCAGAAGGCAGCTGATCGATGTTTCTAACTCTCTATCTCTATCCCTTTCTCTCTGTAAAAGATCAATAAAATATTAAAAAAATAAATAAATAAAATAAAATAAAATTCTTCGAGAGTAAAATGGTATGTATATGTTTTTTTGGGGGGGGGTTTGACACTAACAAGTGCAAATAAAGGCTTTATATAAAGTTATCTATTTGGCAGATTGTTAATGTACACAACTTTGTTAAACCTTTGGCTATTTATCACAAATATTGATGAGCCCCGTTATACTAAAACTAGTGTTAGTGATGTTCTTTTTTAAAATGCTCTAGTGACTCCTGATACACAGTCCAGAATGAAACTGCTTTTCGCTCTAGATATAATAAAATCTGTGAAATTAGAACATTTGTGTTCTAGACATATTTGTACATCATCTTTTTCATTTAATGGAACATACTGTGTAAATCATATTTTTCCTATAGAAAATAACATATAGGTGTCCCCTTTGTGTTCATAATAATAATATGTTAAATACTCAAATTTTTTTTACAGATTTTTCTAAATTGTTTAGGCAGTATTGCAAGGATAAAGGTTGAATATTGGTATTACAAAAAATTGTTCTTGTAAAATATATTTATGTTTTACTTTCTAAATAAGTGACATTTCAGGGGCTAAGACATTTAAAAATGATAATGGAGATATTAAGACACTGAAATATCCTATCTAATAAAAGTAATATGCAAATTGACCATCACTCCAACACAAGATGGCTGCCCCCATGTGATCAAAGATGGCTGCCCCCATGTGGACACAAGATGGCAGCCACAAGATGGCCAGCAGGGAAGGGCAGTTCGGAGGGACCAGGCCTGCAGAGGAGGGAAGTTGGGGGCGACCAGGCCTGCAGGGAAGGGCAGTTTGGGGGGACCCAGGCCTGCAGGGGAGGGCAGTGGGGGTGACCAGACCTTCAGGGGAGGGCAGTTAGGGGCAATCAGGCTGGCAGGGTAGCAGTTAAGCATCAATTAGGCTGGCAGAGTGGTTAGGGGGTGATCAGGCTGGTAGGCAGAAGCGGTTAGGGGCAATCAGGAAGGCAGGCAGGTGAGCAGTTGGGATCCAGCAGTCCTGGATTGTGAGAGGGATGTCTGACTGCCCGGTAGGATCGGGACTAAATGGGCAGTTGGACATCCCTCGAGGGGTCCCAGATTGCAGAGGGTGCAGGCTGGGCTAGGGACACACACACAACCCCTGCACGAATTTCATGCACCGGGCCTCTAGTTTAAGTATAATTGCCAGAGGTCCCAGGTTTTTAATATCCTTACTTTACAGACAAATTTTCAAGAATTCCCAATGTATGTGATTCTCTAAACTTATTTGGAACTCTGGATACTGGAGATAATTGTATACTGGCAGAGTTGTCCTACTTTCCAAAGTCACAATACCTTCAAATATTAATTACTACAAAACCTGTGGCATGCTCATTTAAATTTTAGAGCTTATCATTTATAAAACAGCCTAAAATTCAGGGGTTTTAGAGTTTACATAACATCAAAAGTCAGAAAAATTATTTTTTCCTCTGTTAAAGTCAAGAAACATTTTTATACTTCAGAGTAAACCTATCCAGTTCCATTTAAAAGATATCACAGCATCCAAATGTAACTTGAATACTTTGTAACTGATAAAACATTATTTTGCATACTTTCTCATCACCCTCTGCCCTTCTCCCTCAATTTGTTTTACATACCTAACATTAGCATTCTGTGAACAATTTTTTAAAGGATTGCTATAATGTATTCTATTTCTATCCTACAGTAATTTATTTACATTTTAAAGGGAATTTGAATACAGTGGCAATTTTGACAACCAGCAAGCTCATCAAAGTAAGATTCTATCTGTAATCTCATGATATACCAAATACCTACTCTGTTCTATGTAACAGAGACAGGGATTGTGTGTGGTTTACCTAACAAATAGGGAAAGAGTAACTGACATCTAGCTTTTGAGTGTCCTAAAATCTTTACTTCTAGTGTATCCATTGCTTTAAAATTCATTTAAATTCAAATTGCTCACCAATGCAACTAGGAAAAAGAAGGTGCTGATTACAAAGTACATAATACCTCACTCTTCCTACTAGTTGTGAAGAACCTAGCTTCTTCTTATAAGCTAGACTGATCAGTGAAGAATTTAAGTGTGACATTAGCAACATATTCACTTAAATGATGCAGAGGTGTTTTACATGAATGTTACCTATATTACATGCTGATAGAACAAATTTCCATTTATATGCTCTAAATGTCAGAGGTTAAATTACTGGGTTTTCTTTTATTTTTTACTTCAGAAGTATTTGTTGAGTTCCTGTTATGTGCTAGGGCTCTTGACTGAGATAAGTAATGAGAACCTTACACCATTTTTCTATTCCAGGTTTTTGTTGAAGCTTTGAATTAGCCATTCTTTAATACTTACTTGACTTCCTGTATGTAGTTCTTTACTTATGAGATTCTTCTTCTGAGAATAAGCAGAGAGAGACTGTGGGCTCTAGATTTTACTTTTAAAGAGGCAGATGAGAGGAAGCAGAAACCAGTGGCTTGAATGAGATTTAGGCTTCTCGTGGTTTCTAATTTTCCTTTGCACTGGCCACCTGACTGCTGTAAGGAATTGTGTGTTTACTGGTTTTGTAATAAAAGTGTCTTCTTTTGGAATCTGGACTTTGAACAACTCATTTTACGGAATAATTGAATATCCAGTTCTTATTCTTTCTTACCTAGAATTTTTCCAGGGGATTTCACATGGCAGGTTAAGAGAAGAAAAGCCATTTGTGCAACTCTTCTGTTATGTTTGTTTCCCTCCCCCCTTGGATCCCTAGATACAACTTTCTTACCTTCTCTTCCTGCTAATTGACCAGCAGATCCTGTAGTACTCTTGTCCCTTTGTCTGTAGTTGTATTCAAAGACCAATAAAATGTTATGTCCTGTCTATTCCTAACTCTAAAAATATCCTTTGTCTTTATTTAATTAGATTTTGTGGAATAACTGATTGAAGGAAAAGCAATAAAAAATTTTCAAGAACAATTAGCACTAAAAGTTTGATCTAATTTAATATAAATTTGTTTTTTCCTTTTAATTACATTTTTAAGTAGCTATGGACGAAAACTTAAAATGAAAGCATGTAAGGAATAGTTAGCATTAAACTTCTGGTCCATTTGCAAACTTTTATGAAATAACCTGGATTTATATTTATTTTCCAGAAAATAAAACATGTATGCTATACATGTTTCACAGATTAAGTTAAAAAATGACAATTAAGCTTTTTTTTTTTTTTTTTTTACCCTTTCAATGTAGGGTCATCATACAATTTTGAGCACTATTTATTATAATAGAATTCAAAGTGAATTACTATAAAATCCATTTTCATTGAAACTTTTATTACATTGTTGATGTTCCCTTACTATGTTTTAAAAGCTTGTAATATCTTAATGAAGTAGTACAAACTTAAATAAATAAAACGTTATAATTTTCCTGGAAATAAGGAAGATTTAACCAGATGTTAAAATGGCTGTATGATCATAAGAGAAATACCATTATTGTAAAAATTGACCAACTTAGTAACTTCAAGTTATTTAGTTACAGTTTCTCAGTTTGATATAGTAAAGCATTATTTTAAAAGCAGTACAGGAAGAATGTATGTAGATAATATTACTGCTATTAGAGAAACAGCTGCAAATTAGTGCATGCTTTAGGGCAGTGGTCGGCAAACTCATTAGTCAACAGAGCCAGATATCAACAGTACAACGATTGAAATTTCTTTTGAGAGCCAAATTTTTTAAACTTAAATTTCTTCTAATGCCACTTCTTTAAAATAGAGTTGCCCAGGCTGTGGTATTTTGTGGAAGAGCCACACTCAAGGGGCCAAAGAGCCGCATGTGGCTCGCGAGCCGCAGTTTGCCGACCACAGCTTTAGGGGATACAAAGAAATGCAGACATTTCTAACTTGATTTAGATGGTCTGACCTCTCTAGAAATACAAGTATGTCTGTATGTGTATATTTATGTATATTTGGAAATATATAAAAAATGTTGTCTTTCTCTTCTTCCCTTTTTTAGTCTTAGATTGTAAGCAAAAGAAATCAAGGTCAAGATCTGGAAGCAAGAAGAAAATGCTAACATTACCTCATGGTGCTGACGAGGTTTACATTCTCAGATGCAGGTACATGCTTATATTGCTAAATCTGCTTAGTTCAGATTTTGGATTGAGATATATTAACTCTTTTATTTGGGGTTTTTAATTTGTGGCAGAGGTACATTCTCCACAATTAAATTATAAATGAACTTTTGGAGACAAGCTTAAAATCTTAACTCAGTTCATAAATGCTGTACTTCAGTAACTAATGGATCAACTTTTTTATATTAGCCAAGAAGCTCTGTGATATGGTGAATTAAAAAAGCAGCTTTTTTTGTTGTTTTATTTATTTGCTTTGGTTTGATTTGATTTTTTAAAAATTGTCTTTAGTTTCTGCGTATTGGAACACATTTAGTTTCTGCTTATTGGGAACATATATACTTCTAAGTATAGCTATACAGTTATTCATACCTTTCTTCCATACTCACCATCATGCAGTTTAAGGAATTCTGAATTGCATAAGGATCTTTTAAAAAGAAGATACATTTTGGAAATATAGTTGTTTTAAATATAGGTGTTAAGACCATTCATTTTAACCTAATGTTCCCATTTCTATAAAGATTACTGGAGTTATTATAGCTGTTAAATACATGAATTGGCAGTTTTGATATTGTATTAAGTCATTTTGACTTTATATGTATTTAGAAACGATTGTCAAGAACTCTCTCCAATATATGGTAAAGTTTACTTTTATGTTTATTGATTTTTTGGGAATTGGTTTTAAATAAAAGGAATTGGTCATGTTAAGACAACTGTCATTAACTTCTTCTGTAGGTTTTGTGGCCTAGTCTTTCGTGGACCATTGTCTGTTCAGGAAGACTGGATTAAGCACTTGCAACGACACATTGTAAACGCTAACCTTCCCCGGACTGGAGCTGGCATGGTGGAAGTCACGTCACTGTTTAAAAAGCCTGCTTCCATTACAGAAACTTCATTCTCTCTACTAATGGCAGAAGCAGCTTCATAGAACAAGGAAACCCTTTAAATAGCAAATATGAATTAGGTGTAAATTTGAAATTCTTTGTCTTTTTTTTAAGCCACATTAAATTATCCATTTATAAATACTAAAACAGGAAAAGGGAAAAGTGAATTATGGTGGCATCAGAACAAATAGAGTTCTTCAAACAGTAAGTAGTCTATATATTTTATATAGGACAGAAGATGGGTTTTCAAGGTTTACTGGATTTTGTCAGTTAACTGTATTCATTCAGTAAAAGAGCAGTACATGTAAGCAGTCATTAATAAACTGTTGCACATGGATACTTAAAGACAGACTTATTGGAAAGTTATGTTTTCTGCAGTGTTACCAGAATCAAGGTTCTGTTTATTCCCCACAAGACTTGCATTGAAAAATAAGATATTATATTTTGTTTGTATGTAGTGTTTTGTATAATACCTGGAACCGCTAACTAAATTTACTCAACTTAGGGCATTAAATATCATGTACTTCATAGATTGAGACTGTTCACTCATATAGGGCAGAGTACTATTCTATCTAAATGTGTAAGTGTTTTTTTAAAATCACATGGAATGGTTTTTTTTATACTAAAAAGTGGAGGGAGATTTGTTTAAACAAGTATTTCTAAAAGAAATATGTACATAGTCCTGGAAATTATTTGTGGTAAGGAAATATTCTTTACTCCAGTTGCATTTCTCAGACAATAAAGTGGTGCATCCATGCTACCTCCTACTTTGTCAACAAAGATGCTATTTACCCTTTACATTTTTTGTATCATAATAGATTTTAAAATCTAATGTTCTTTATTGCAAGGCATCCTTTTGTTAACAGATTTGTTTCTTTTTAATGGTTTACCTAAAATTTGACATGCTTACAGGACAGGTTTGCCTCTTTATTTAACATTGTAGAAATGTAATTAATAAATGATGCTCACTACACAATTTAGAATAGGCTTTCTCATTTATATTCTCTTCCAAAATTGATCAGTAGCAAAACTTAATATACCAATTGAAATATTTCTACATATGATGGGAATGTTTACAATTTAAATTTTAGAACTTGTTTTGGATGTGATTATATGTACGAAAATCGTGTAACACTATGCTTATGCTAAGAACCGACCTAACGGAATTACTGAAATAAATGTGCTGTGAGGAATGGAAAATATGGTGCAGATGTCTTGGTCATGAAATTGTGATTCTTCCTTTCAACTTTTCCAAAAACAAATTAGTTCTTTTAATCTGAAGTCAGATTCCTTTACAAATGACAGTTTTTTATATGCAAGCACCATTTCATTTTATTTCACGTAGTATGGCTAATACTATAGTTGAAACAAGGATATGCATTGATACTTTTCTTCGTATGTAAATAAAGTTTAAAACATTAAATAAGGAGTATTTTGGTAGAGTATATACATACCTCACTGCCAGTGAAATTGCTTTCCTATGGTATATCTCCTTACCAGAAAAATCTCTAAATAAAAAAAGACTTAAAGAAAATTATGTGTATAGTGTGAAGCATTTCTTATTTTTATCACTGGTGGGAATAGCCCACTTGAGGTTGTGTTTCATTGGATTTAAATTTTTCTGTTTAGCAGGTTACTTTATTCACATACCTTATATGTGAAATTAGGAAGTTGGACTAAATGGATCATTCAAGGGTCTCTTGATCCCTGGGGTATACTAGATAAGGGAAAAGTACTTGTAATTTATTTTCATTTTTCAAAATGCCTAATAGAAACTGTATTTTTTCTTATAAAGATGAGACTAAAACATCAAATTGCTTTTGACTAAATATACTAAATCGGTGTATACTAGTTGTCTCTTATTGAGCAAGTTTCATTGATATATATGAATATATTTATTTATTTATTTAACTGGAAACATACTACATGGCAAGTAGAATTCAGAAGTTTATAAAAAAAGGTTCCTGCCCCGGTTGGTTGCTTGGTGGTTAGAGCATCAGCCCTTAGATAGAAGGGTCTTGGGTTTGTTTTCCAGTCAAGGGCAAGTACCTTGGTTGCTGGTTCGCTCCCCAACCCTGGTCCGGGCACATGCAGGAGGCAACCATATTTTCCGGTGAGGATTTAAAAAGAAGATTCCTGTGGCAAGACTAGCAGTTACAAGAATCCTTTTTAACTCTAATATTTATATGATTTTATCTTTTTTTAAAGTATGTTTTTATTGATTTGAGAGAGAGAGAGGCAAGGAGAGGAAGAGAGAAACATCGATTATCTGCCTCCTGCATGCCCCCTACTGGTGATTGAGCGCACAGCCCGAATAAGTGCCCTGACCTGGAGTCAATCCTCGACCTATGGGATGAAGCCCAGGTAACTGATCCACACCAGCTGGGCTTAAGGAAATATTTTATTTATGACAAGATGTAGACATTGCCAACATTCCCAGAAACCTTTATGTTCTCCACCCCAATTGAATTCTCTCCCTCCCATTACCATTATTCTAACTTCTATAATAATTATTTGTTTTCTATTCTTAACAGTTTGGTCATCTATGAATACATAGTTTAGTTTTGCGTGTTGTTGTATTGAATAGAAATGGAATTACACTACATGTATTCTTTTGTGACTTGCTCCAATGTGGATTGGCAGTTATTTTTCCTCCTGCATATCATTGAAGCTATTATTTCACCACTAGAGGCCCGGAGCACGAAATTCGTGCACAGAGGGGGGGGTCCCTCAACTCAGCCTGCACCCTCTCCAATTGGGGACCCCTTGCAGGATGTCCAACTGCCATTTTAGGCCCAATCCCAGGGATCAGGCCTAAACCGGCAATCAGACATCCCTCTCACAATCTGGGACCACTGGCTCCTAACTGCTCGCCTGCCTGCCTGATTGCACCTAACTGCCTCTGCCTGCCAACCTGATCCACCCCTAACTGCCCTCTCCTGCAGGCCTGATGTCGCCCCCAACTGCCCTGCTTTGCTGGCCAATTTGGTTCTGATTCATCGGTTCCTATGCCAGTGTCAAAAGTTCTGCCTCCTAGGCAGCCATTGGCTCCCCATAGCACCCAGATTTGGTTCTCATTGGTCAGTTCCTATGTCAGTCAGCATCAAAAGCTCCGCCTCCTAGGCAGCCATTGGCTCCCCATAGCACCTACCTTTGGTTCTGATTGGTCGGTTCCTATGTCAGTATCTCCAGGCCTATCTCTGGGCCTGATCAAAGAGGCGGGGCTTAACAGACCCCGCTGAGGCTGGGAGAGAAAGAAAAGACTGGCTGCTGGCGAAGATCAGAAAGAAAGAGGGAGAGAAAGAGAGAGGTAAGTACACTGATCAACAGCTTCCACTGAGGCTGCAGATCAAACCCTGACTCACTTTCTGGGTCTCAGCTACCTGGGCAGTCAGTGCTGAGTCGCCTTGCAGCTGGGCAACCCAGCGCTGACTTCCGGATGGTCTGCGTTTGGTCGCAGGCTCAGCCCCTTCCCAAGCCTAAAGCCTCTGCCCCAGGCTTTAGGCTTGGAAAGTGGGCACCCTCCCCTCTCCCCCGCCCCTCCGATCGCAGGCTCAGCCCCTTCCCCCTCTGATGGCCGGCTGGGAGTGACCTGGGTGCCGAGGAGGTTCCTGGGACCCAGGTATGTATGCAAATTAACTTGCATCTTGGTTGGGTTAATTTGCATACTCTTCTTGGCTGTGGGCGTAGCGGAGGTACAGTCAATTTACATGTTTCTCTATTAGGTAAGATATTCTACTTCATTTTTGCAAGTTTAACTGTTGCTCAGTTTTAAATAAGCTGTTTATATGTAGTTTTCTAAAGTTTTTTTTATAGTATATCTAGATGGGAATTTCTTTTTATTACTGTCAGGGTTGGGATCTCTGCTGGGCTATCTTTGTCTCTTGGTGCTACATTTTAGATAGTTTCTTTTGATCTTTCAGTCTACTAATTTTCTTAGCTACTGTTAAACACCATCAACCTAGGTATTAATTTTGGTTATATTTTTCAGATCTAGAATTTCCATGGATTTTTTTTTTTCCAGATATGTTTCTTATTGTTTCTGGTAGTCTAGTTGGCTGGTATTTCTTTAAATATAGTGTACATAATTTAATTATTTTTATATTCTTGTGCTTTTGATAATTTCAGAATCTAAAATGATTTTGGGGCAGAGTTTATTGATAATTGCTTTTTTGTTCATCGTGTTTTGTTTTCTCATGTGCACTATCTATACTAATAAAAGCCTAGGTGGCCCTTGCGTGACGCCCTCACGTTGTCACAAGATGGCCGGCAGGGGAGGACAGTTGGGGGCAACCGGGCCTGCTGGGGTGGGCAGTTAGGGGCGACCAGGCCAGCAGGGGAGGGCAGTTGGGGGCAACCGGGCCTGCTGGGATGGGCAGTTAGGGGCGACCAGGCTGGCAGGGGAGGGCAGTTAGGGGCAACTAGGCCAGCAGGGGAGGGCAGTTGGCAGTGACCAGGCCTGCAGGGGAGGGCAGTTGAGGGCCATCAGGCCGGCAGGGGAGGGCAGTTGGAGGCAATCAGGCCGGCAGGGGAGCAGTTAGGTGTCAATCAGTTTGGCAGGGGAGCAGTTACGGGGCGATCAGGCTGGCAGGCAGAAGTGGTAAGGGGCAATCAGGCAGGCAGGCAGGTGAGCAGTTAGGAGCCAGCAGTCCTGGATTGTGAGAGGGATGTCCCAGATTGGAGATGGTGCAGGCCAGGCTGAGGAACACACATGCCACCGCCCCCCCCCACCCCCCCATGCACAAATTTCGTGCACCAGGCCTCTAGTATTAACAATATGTGCCTTAGCCGAAACCGGTTTGGCTCAGTGGATAGAGCGTCGGCCTGCGGACTGAAGGGTCCCAGGTTCGATTCCGGTCAAGGGCATGTACCTTGGTTGCGGGCACATCCCCAGTGGGGGGTATGCAAGAGGCAGCTGATCGATGTTTCTAACTCTCTATCCCTCTCTCTTCCTCTCTCTAAAAAATCAATAAAATATATTTTTAAAAAACCCAAAACAATATGTGCCTTATATTAACAGTATTTAGAAACTGCTGCATAATTATTTTGAGGTCTAAGATTTTCATTTACTTCTGCCAGGTACAACCAGTTTAGAACACAATTTAGGTTCAAGGTTTGTGTTTTCCTGGCCTATCAAGATGACCTGAAGTCAGGCTATAAGAGGTAGATCATGGGAAGGCTCATACACCTCTGGTTCAGCTTTTACCCTGTGAATGTGGTTTAGTTCTCCAAGCCCCATGAAGCCATCGAAAGTGCAACTGAGTTTCATAGCCATTTCTTCTATGTCCTCAGGGCAAACATACTTAAAAGGTTTCATTACAGGGTAGTCCCACTGGATTTCTTGTCTTAAGAGAGTTTGACTCCGTAATTCTTTACTCTCTTTTTATTTCTTTTATGCTCATATGATGTTTTTTTGTTTTATTCAACTTTTTTAGTTGACCTCAGTGAGAGAGGATTTATTGAAATTACCTAACCTACCCATATCAGAATCAGAAGTCCTTATATAAATTCTGAGAGCAGGGGTTTTGTATGTTCCATTCACTTTCGTTTTCCTAGAAGAGTTCTGGTATATTATATGCATCCAGTCAATATTCACTGAATGATTAAGCTATTATTTTAAAGCAAATTTAAATACATTATGGGATGTATTTTCCTTGTTTTTCTTCTTAAAAATAAAGTTTGGCTATTCTTAAGCATTGTTCTTGTCCAAGTATATTTTAGAATCACTTGTCAAATTCCATTTGAAAACTGAAGGGGGCTTTGCTTGGAAATACATTGAATTTATAGATAGTAATTTGTGGAAAATGGGAAAATTAGTCTTTCTGTTTTAGGAACATGGTGTTTTTTCATTTAGTGTCATTTTTTTGGTGTCTTACAGTTTTCTTTATAAAGAATTGCACATTTAAATTTTTATTTTTATATATTTTAATGTTTATTGCTATTGTGAATGAGTTTTCCCAAAAAATTTCTAACTGAATATTGCTGATATAAAGGTTAACTCTTGATTCTCTGTATGGCAGTCTTATTTATATCCTCTATCATTACTGAACTCTTATTCTAATATTTTTCAGTCAGTGCTCTTGAAATTTCTAAGTAGCCAGTCACATCATCTGCAAATTGTGACATTTACCTTTGCTTTCCAAATTCTTATTTTCTTAATATTAATAAGGATTTCCAATACAATATAGAATATTAGTAGTGATCACTGGCATTTCTCTTTTGCTTCTGATTATAATGGGAATACTTTTATTTCATCATCCTATCTAATAAAAGAGTAATATGCAAATTAACCATCACTCCGCTACACCCTCAAGCTGCGCCCATCAGCCAATCAGGAGCGAGTATGCAAATTAACCCAACCAAGATGTCTGTGGCCATGGAGAGAGCAGGAGGGAGACTTGTGTTTCCCCGGCGATGGAGGAAGCCAAGCTTTCCACCTGCCCTGGCCAGCCCAGGCCTCCACTAAAGGCTACAAAGTTTCAATTATAGAAGATAGATAAATTCTAACAGAAATGGCTGCCGCCATGGAGCGAGCAGAAGGCTTGGCTCCACTCCAGGCTACAAAGTTTCAATTGTAGAAGATAAATAAATCCCCGATACTAGGGCCTCCGCTTGGGTCGCCGGGGGGTGTGGCTGGCCTGCAAACCACCACAGGCCTCTTGCCCAGGCCACCCCACACCCCAAGGGAACCCCCACCCTGATCTGGGACACCCTTCAGGGCAAACCAGCTGGCCCTCACCCATGCACCAGGCCTGTATCCTATCTAATAAAAGAGTAATATGCAGATTGACCATCACTCCAACACACAAGATGGCTGCCCCCATGTGGTCAAAGATCCTGCCCCCATGGGGACACAAGATGGCCACCACAAGATGGCCAGCAGGGGAGGGCAGTTGGGAGGGACCAGACATGCAAGGGAGGGCAGTTGGGGGCGATCAAGCCTGAAGCGGAGGGCAGTTAGGGGTGACCAGGCCAGCAGAGGAGGGAAGTTGGGGACAAACAGGCTGGCAGGGGAGCAGTTAGACATCAATCAGGCTGGCAGGGGAATGGTTAGGGGGTGATCAGGCTGGCAGACAGAAGCGGTTGGGGGCAATCAGGAAGGCAGGCAGGCGAGCAGTTGGGATCCAGCAGTCCTGGATTGTAAGAGGGATGTCCGACTGCCCATTTAGGGCCCGATCCCGGTGGTCAATCGTACATCCCTCGAGTGGTCCCAGATTGGAGAGGGTGCAGGCTGGGCTGAGTGACACTCCCCCACCCCCACCCCCACCCCCGTGCACGAATTTCGTGCACCGGGACTCTAGTGTAATATAATTTAGTAGGAATTTTTGTGTAGACATAAGAAATTTTTGGATAAGAGTTTTTAAGTGGCTTTTTAAAATAATTTTTTTACCCTTAAAAGTTTTACAAATATTAACTTAATTTTAATTAGCATCTACTTCAATCATTATCTGTATCTTTTCTCTCCAACAGCACAAGAATCTTAGCATGCTTTACTCCCTTCCCATTTCGGCAACATATTTTTTTTATCACCTGAAATTTGGCTTCCATATTATTTTAAAAATTTATTACTTGTATTAAATCTTGACCTTTCAGTACACATCATTTTAATATTCTATGTGAATAGCACATAAAGCACTTCTGCTGCATACTAAAGTACAGTGGTTGCCTCCAAGAAAAAGACTTGTATATAATTGTTTGAGTTCCAAGCTGTACTAATTGCTTTTTTCATGGAAAATTTTTTAATTGAGGTAAATTGATATAAAATTAACCTTTAAAAATAAACAATTAGCCGAAACCGGTTTGGCTCAGTGGATAGAGCGTCGGCCTGCGGACTGAAAGGTCCCAGGTTCGATTCCAGTCAAGGGCATGTACCTTGGTTGTGGGCACATCCCCAATGGGGGCTGTGCAAGAGGCAGCTGAGCGATGTTTCTAACTCTCTATCCCTCTCCCTTCTTCTCTGTAAAAAATCAATAAAATGTATTTAAAAATAAAAATAAACAATTAAGTGACATTTACTGCTATGACACAACAGTCTCCTCTACCTAATTCTAAAATACTTTTATTATCCCAACAGGAAACCTTGTACACATTTAGTAGCTGCTCCCCGTTCTGCCCTATCTCCAATCCCTGGGAACCACCAATCTGCATTTTGACTCAATGGATTACTTATTCTATTGATGTAGTATTTTTAAATCAATACTTATTGATTTAACTCTTAAATTGTTATTAATTTCTCTGCCTTCCATGGTTTTATATATGCAAGTTATCCTCTTGGAATTATTTATCTTTTGTTCTAATAAGGCTTCAAGGAACCTTTTAAATGTAGGGCCCATGGGTAATAACCTTTTTGAGTCTTTATATATATGAGGATATATTTTTTTCCAATTGAGAGCTAGAATTCCCTTAGACTTTTGAAAATAGTATTTCATCTTATATCCAGCATCATGGGTAATCTTGTACTAATTCATTTTTTGTGGATATTTTAACATTTTTATCCATCATATTCTGAAAGTTCACCATGATGTATTTTTATTTTTCATTTATGCTTTCCAGCACTTATTGGACTCTCAGTTTGAGGACTTATGTCTGTTTTCAGTTCTAGGATATTTATTTTTATTATTTCTTTGCTTATTTTTTTAGTTCTTTCTATTATATCTCTGTGGAACTTCTTCAGGGGGGATATTAGAACTCCTAGATCTATCTTAACTTTTTTCTTTTATACTTTATATCTGGTTTTTTGTTTGTTTGTTTTTTACATTGTGCTCTGGGAGAATTCCTTAGCTCAATCTTCCAATATACTATTTGACTCTAAAGCTATGTTCATGGCTATGATTTCTTCTTGGCCTTCTTAGGATATTAATTGTATATTTTTTAAGTCTCCTTTTTGCTCTATTGCTTTCTCAGGGATTAGTTTGTCAGATAGGACAATGGTCTCAAGATCTGGGCAGTTCTTACTAAATGCTAGTTTTGCTAAATGTTAAAATGTAGCACAGTATTTTGCAGCTGTAACTGGATGAGCTTGGCAGGAACCAAACTGAAAAAATGTAAGCCAACTGCAAAAATAAAGAAGAAGGTGAAGAAAAAATCAACATGTAATTAACCAAAACAGGGTATATAAACAGTGGCTAAGTCTCCCTTTGGGGAGACAGATTTGGATGTAAATCACATTCAAGTAAATAAAACTATCTAAAGACAACCATGTAACCCCTTGAGTTCAGTAACAAGTTCTTTTTGTTGAGTTTGCCTTTTATTCATGGTGTCGATTTTCTCAAATATTTGGTGATTTTCACTTGTTCATTCATCTTATATTTTAAATTCCTTGTTAGCTTTTCTGTACATGTTTCATTTATTCAGCCTGTTTCTGGTAATTATAGAAAAGGAGTAACCAATATAGAGTTCTCTAAAAGTATAGACTACATTCCTTTTTTGGTATTGTCGAGCAATACCATGCCTCTTCCATGGGTGAACTAAAAGCACCCAAACCTCTGGAGCCTTTCCCACCATTTGGAGCCATCTTCCCATGCAAAGTTTAGATTAAGATTTCCTCCAAACACACAGCAACCCAAAATCTATGGGACACAGTGAGAGCAGTCCTGGCAGGGAAATGTATAGCATTATAGGCCTACCTAAAGAAATGAGAAAAAGATCAAGGAAACAATCTAACCCTACACCTAAAAGATTTAGAGAAATGACAATAGGAAAAGCCCAAAGTAAGTAAAAGGAAGGAAATAATAAAGATCAGAGCAGGAGTAAATAATATAGAAACTAAAAAACAACAAGCCAATACAAAAGATAAAACCAAGAGCTGGTTCTTTGAAAAGTTAAACAAGATTGATGAACCTGTAACCAGACTCATCAAGAAACAAAGAGAGAGGACCCAAATAAGTCAAATAACAACTAACGAAATTGAAGTAATAATCAACTCACAGCAAACAAAAGTCTTGGGCCAAATGGCTTCGCAGGCTAATTTTATCAAACATCCAAAGAAGAGCTAACACCTATCCTCCTCAAACTATTCCAGAAAATTCAAGAAGAAGGAAGACTTCCAAGCTCTTTTTAAAATTAGGCCAACATCCTAATTCCAAAACCAGATAAAGACACTACAAAGAAAATGTTATAGGCCAATATCTCTGATGAGCATCAATGCCAAAATCCTTAACAAAATATTAGCAAATCGAATCCAGCAATACAGTAAAAAGATCATACACCATGACTAAGTGGGATTTATTCCAGTAATTCAAGGCTGGTATAATACTAGCAAATCAATAAATGTGATACATCTCATAAACAAAATGAAGGATGAAAATCACATGGTCGTATCAATAGCTGCAGAAAAAGCATTCAACAAAATCCAACACCCATTTATGATAAAAATTCAGCAAAGTGACCATACCTCAACATAATAAAGGCCATATATGAAAAAAAACAAAACAAAACAAAAAAACTACAGCCAACATACTCAACGGACAAAAACTAAAAGCATTTCCCTTAAGATCAGGAACAACACAGGGGTGTCCGTTTTTCAACATAGTACTGGAAGTTCTAGCCGCAGTGATCCAAAAAGAAATAAAAGACATCCAAATTGGAAATGAGAAAGTAAAACTCTAATTATTTGCAGATGACATGATATTGTATGTAGAAAACCCTGAACACTCCACCAAAAATATTACTAGATCTTACCATTGAATTTGGTAAAATAGCAGGATATAAAATCAATATTCAGAAATCGATGGCATTTTTTGTTTTTAGAGAAGAATGGAGAGGGAGGGATAGAAAGATAGATGAGAGAGAACATCGCTTAGCTGCCTCCTACACACTCCTCACTGGGGATTAAGCCTGCAACCCAGACATGTTCCCTGACTAGGACTTGAACCATGATTACTGAGTCGCTCAGGCTGGGTTTGATGGCATTTCTATACACCACTAATGAACTATCAGAAAGAGAAACCAAGAAAACAACCCCATTTACCATTGCAACAGAAAAATAAGAATAAACAACCAAGGAGGTAAAAGACTCAGTAAACTATAGGACATGGAAGAAAGAAATTGAGGAAGATACAAATAAATGGAAACATACCGTTTTCATGGATTGGAAGAATTAACATCATTAAAATGTTCATACTAAAAGCAATCTGTAGATTCAACCCAATCCTTATTAAAATACCAAAGGCATATTTCACAGATCTAGAAAAACTATTCCAAAAATGTATATGGAATCATAAAAGACACTGAATAGCCCCAGCAATCTTGAGAAAGAAGAACAAAGTTGGAGGGATCACAATACATATATCAAATTATACTACAAGGCCATTGTAATCAAAACAGCCTAGTACTGGCATAAGAACAGGCATATAGATCAATGGAACAGAATAGAGAGCCCAGGAATCCATGCCTTTATGGTTAATTAACCCTTTGCACTCGCTTTTTTCTCAAGCTGCTACCGATGCTAACCGTGTCGAGTCACACTCGACATCCGAGTGCAAAAGGTTAATATTTGACAAAGTATGCAAGAGCATACAATGGAGTAAAGACAGTCTGTTCAATAAATGGTGCTGGGGAAATTGGACAGGTACATGCAAAAAAATGAAACTAGACCACGAACTTACACAATAATAAGAATAAACTCAAAATAGATAAAAGATGTAAGTTGTGAGACCATAAAAATCCTATAAGACATAATCAGTAAAATCTCAGACATCTCTTGTAGCAATATTTTTGCTGATATATCTCCTAGGTCAAGAAAAACAAAGGAAAAAGAAACAAATGGGACTACAAACTAAAAGGCACAGCAAGAGAAATGGAAGAAATATTTGCCAATGATACATCTGATAAGGGGTTAATTTTCAAAATATATAAAGAACTTATATAGCTCAACACCAGGAAGACAATCCAATTAAAAAATGGGCAAAGGACCTGAATAGCCAGTTCTCCAAAGAAGACATTCAGATGGCTGATAGACATGAAAAAATACTCAACATCACTAATCATCAGAGAGATATTGCCTCACACTAGCTAGAATGGCTACCATCAATATATTAACAAACAAGTGCTGGAGAGGATGCGAAGAAAAGGGAACCCTTGTGAACTATTGGTAGGAATGCACACTGGTGCAGCCACTGTGGAAAACAGTATGGAGTTTCCTCAAAATATTAAAAATAGAACTGCCTTTTGCCAGCGATCCCTCTTCTGGGAATATATTCTAAGAATCTCGGAACACCAACAATATATGCACCCCTGTGTTCATAGTAGTGTTATTTACAATAGCCAAGATTTGGAAACAGTCCAAGTGCCCATCAGTAGATGAGTGGATAAAAAAGTGGAATGGAATACTTACACAATGGAATACTTACGTGACTATTAAAAGGAAGGAACTCTTACCTTTTGCAACAGCATAGATGAGCCTGGAGATTATAATGCTAAGCAAAATAAGCCCATCAGAGAAAGACAAATACCATATGATCTCACTTATATGTGGAATCTAAAAAACAAACTGACAAAAATACAACCAGGTTCATGGGTACATGATACTGACAGGTGTCAAAGGGGAGGTAGGTAGGGCAGTTAGGATGGACAAGGTGAAGAGAGTAGCCAAAGAACATATATGCATAGCCCATGGACACAGACAATGTGGTTAGGACCAGAGGGAGGGGGTGGCGGGGTCTGGGTGGAGGTGGGCAAAGGGGGGAGGATGGGGTACAGATGTAATGTCAACAATAAAAATTACATTTTTAGAAAAAGATTTCCTCTTTCAATCAGATTCCATTTATACCTTCTGTTTAAGTATTATTCATAATTTCTAATTAATCAAAATATACTTTTTTCCTTCCCAACATTGTTACTTTAAATTTATGTCAGTTTTTAAGGATCCTAAGTATATGTTCAATCCAGATCTTGCTCTAAAATTAAGAAGCTAATACATAAATTTTTGTGAATTTATAACCTTCCTAATTACCCTAAATCATTTCTCCGATGATTTAGTAGTCATTGGTAAACTTTTCAGTGTGATAGTCTTAAGACATACTTTTACATGAAAGTCTTTTTTGTATTGATAGTTCATGTAAATAAGCAATTATTCCCTAAATCATTATGAAGTCATGTTATATAAGAAAGACATAGTTATGCTTCAAAGCAGTGTTCTTTTTAGCTCCTCAAATCCTCTCTTTTTATTTGCATTTATTTGCATTTAACTGGTGTCAGTCTCTTTAGAGTATCAGATCAGTGCTTTCTACTCACTGTAGACCTTAGATGTATATTTCGTGAAGATACACAGAAATAGGTAAGGAATGAAAGTATTTGATTTTTTGGAAGTTAATCTAGAACATGGATGTTTAAAATGAGAAAGTTTTTTGCCCTGTGATTTAAATTTTGTATTCTGCTTTTTCATTTGATGGTTTTGGGGTGATACTTTTACTCATTTCTCTTTGTTCAATGTGACCACGTTGCAAATTTGAAATGTTTGTTATGGTATCATTTCAGAACTGAAATATTATTTACTAAAGGTAAAAAATATTATGGTTTGTTGAGACCCTTGTTATTATTCATTTAGTGTTTTCAAGCCCTTTGATGAGATCTCTTATCACTAATACAATAAGTACTTCAGGACGTTCACTGGAAATATGGGAGAAACTTAGGTTTTCTCATATATTTAAAGATCCATTTTTCTTTGCTATATCATCTTCCAACACAGCAGGCAATTGCCTTCTCCCTCAGACAAGCTCATATGGCTGGCTGTTTGGATGGCTTATCAGGAACTCTAGAGTACCCAATCCAGTGCATGGTATTGGGCCCGCACAGTTTAAAAGACAGTCAGTTCTTCACATAATTACTGCTAAAATCAAAGGGTGTTAAGTGGTAATTAATACTGGCACAACAGCAAATTTTATTTTGTTCTCATGTCTTACTTTTTACTCAACTATCTAAAACAACCAACATGAAGTGTTTGCAATTAATGGTGAATACCAGTAAATTCAGCTAGGGCTCACTTTATGTAGGATTTACCATTAACCTTAACAAATTTATTAAATTTTATACCAGTAACCTTATAAATTTCATAACTCTTCAGAGGAACGTCTGATCCTGTATTCTCCATTGCTACTTCTAGACTCTTCTACCTCTTTCCTCGAAGATCTTCAGCTTTGAAACTCATACTATCAGACTGTATTACTTCTGCCCTTCGTTGCAGTTATTTAACAATTCCCCACTGTGCCACAGCCCCAAAGATTTGGGGCTCCTAGTCAGTCTCTGCAACACTACCCATCTCCTAAATCTTGAAGAGTTCAATGTCCATGTGAAAGTGACAGCAAATTGCTGAAAAAGATTAATTTAGTCATGAAATTATCTTGGGAAAAAGTGTAATGGGTGAGGGAACAAGTGCAAATACTGAAGCAGAGTATGCTTAGTGTGCTGAAGGAACAGCAAAAAGGCTGGAGAAAAACAAGGAAAGTAGGAGATAAAGTTAGAGAAATAACGTAGAGCTTGGTCATGTAGGGCCTCTATGTCAATGTAAAACATGTAAGATAATAAGATCTTTAACACATTTATCCTTCACACTCTTTTAGTCTCACTCTCGTGATCATGTATCCAGAATTGCATCTTTTTCTCCGTTTTAATATTCCTACTCTCTGAATTACCACTTTCTGTCCTTTTTTTCTCTCTTACACTGACTCTAGTAATTCTTCATCCCCATTGATCTTACCACCTTTTTACTGACTCTCAATAGCTCCTCTTCTCCCCACCCCCGTTCTCCCACTCTCTTGATCCAAATTTTATTCAGTCCATCAAGATCACTCTCTTGTACTTGCTCATTCCTTATTCCTCTCTCACTTCGTGTACTCTCTTGGCAAAAACCCAACCCCCAAGTAAAGCAACTCTGCACACTTAGGATGTTTATTTTTTCTCCCATCTTGAAACAAAACCTCCTCTTTTGGCCCCCACTATCCTCTCCAGCTACCAACCATTTCTGTTTTTTCTTTGAAAGCAAAATTATTTGTCAGAGCCAGATCCTATCTAATAAAGAGGGAATATGCTAATTGACCCTCACGCCGTCACAAAGATGGCTGCGCCCACAGCCAATAAGGATGGAATATGCTAATTGACTGCCATGCCCTCAAATATGGCGGCGCCCACAGCCACAAGATGGCGGTGTCCAGTCCCCTTAGCCCCGCTGGGGCGGCAGGTGTGCAGCAAGTCTGGGCCCACCACCAGGTGGGCCCATCCGTTCCACATGCCTGCCTCCGGAGTCCCCCAGTCCCCTCAGCCCCCAGCCGCTCAGAGCTGGCCCAAGGCGCAGGCAAGCCTCCAATGGCGGCTGCCAGCCGCCCAAGGCCAGCCTGAGGTGCAGGCAAGCATTGGGTAGTGACTGCCCAGCCGCCCAAGGCTCAGGTAACCAGGGCCAGCCGAGGCTTGCGCTACCGGCAGTGGCAGCAGCAGAGGTGTGATGGGGCATCGCCTTCCCCTGGTCGCTGGGTTGCCTCCCGCCCCTGAAGGCTCCCAGACTGTGAGAGGGGGCAGGCCGGGCTGAGGGACCCCCCTCCAGTGCATGAATTTTCATGCACCAGGCCTCTAGTATGTAATAATCATGATAATCTATAATAATAAAAGCCTAAGCGACCATCGCAACCGAATGGACAACCTAACAGGCTGCATGGGGTGACTAGGCCGGCAGGGGAGTTAATGAGGGCCGAACAAATGACTGAGCAGCAGGCTTTGTGGGGTGACCAGGCCAGTGGGGGGGCAGTTAGGGGTGACAGGGCTGGCAGGGGTGCAGTTGGGGGCGACCAGGCTAGCAGGAGGGGCAGTAAGGGGCGACCGGGCCAGCGGGGGGGGGGGCAGTTGTGGGCAACTAGGCCTGCAGGCGGGGCAGTTGAGGGTGACCAGGCCAGCAGCGGGGGGGCAGGTAGGGGTGATCAGGCAGGCAGGCAGGTGAGCAGTTAGGAGCCAGTGGTCCCGGATTGTGAGAGGGATGTCTGACTTCCCCTGAGGGGTCCCGGATTGGAGAGGGTGCAGGCTGGGCTGAGGGGACCACCCCCCACCCCCCGTGCACAAATTTCGTGCAACGGGCCTCTAGTCTATATATATATATATATATATATATATATATATATATATATATATATATACCTAAGCGACCAGACAACCGGACAGTAGCTATGATGATCATTGACCACCAGGGGACAGACACTCAACGCAGGAGCTGCCACCTGGTGGTCAGTGCACTCCCACAGTGGGAGTGCCACTAAGCTGATGGGCACCAGACTGGGCTGACGGCTGGCAAGCGCAGCTGCAGTGGTGCAGACCTCTTCCGCGTACACTCCTCCTGCGTGCCCAAGCAGCAGCGGCAGGCGCAGTGGGGCCGGGATGAGCAGGAGCGACACTCATCCCGGGCTCGGGCTCCTCCCTGGCCTCCTGCCATTTCACACACTACTTCATGCCGTGCGAGATCTACACGGACAGCGGGCTGGAGCCCAACGAACTGGCAGGTAAGGCCGGGCTGCAGTGGCGCAGAGGTCCACTGATCCCTGCAGGCCAGGCTAAGGGACCCCACCAGTACACAAACCCGTGCACCGGGCCTCTAGTACAAAATAATAGATAACATTTATTGAGCATTTTCTATGTGCCAGGCACTATTCCACATATCTTACATACATTAATCTTAATTGATTCTCATAGTAATCCAATGAAGCTGGAATTCAAATCCAGGCAATCTGGTATCAGAGCCTATCTATGCTCTTAACTATTAAGACTAAAGCTAAGTATCTTCTAAATCTCAATTCATTCACATTAGCAGCACACTCCAATTTCCAAGAATGAGTAGACCCTACCCTAATCTCATTCCTCAGGAGTGGTAATGCTAAGCCGAGCAGATTCTGGCTGCTAGGCGTATTCCAAGGTGGAGCTTTTAATTTATCAGAAATGATTGCTTTGGGCTGAGGACTCTTTCTGTCTTGTAATCTTTTGACTTTAGCTCTTTTTGGTTTCCTGTGCTTTGTATTTCTCTCTTACATTTCACATAAGTTAGTAGAAGCTTGAAAGATGTTAAACAGGAACCAGAGTGGGGTCCAGGGAAAGGAGGTTATAGATTTTTCTCATCCTGATCTGTAGCCCAGAAAAGAATCCCTGAACTGAATCAGATTAATAAGAAACAAAACTTTATCTGAATTGCACCCTCTGCAGTTGCTACTTTGTAATCTGATGGCAGATTTTTTTTTTTTTTAAGCACTATCTACCAGGGTGGTGGTAGGCGGAACCCACTAATTACATACTGGAGTTACTTTCTTAAATCCTACTGACACTTCCCTACAGAACTTCTTACTCAAAGAAGTGCCTATAATTCATTTTCAGTCACTTCTTTCTTTGGAGAGGGAGGAATTCAGTTAAACATTCAATATGAGTATTTTGTAAATAACTACTGAAAGTTTTAAAGAGTAAATCCTCAAGATCAGTTCAGTTTTTAAGTTTTAAAAGGAAACATCAGAATCACTCTAGCTGACTACTAATCTCATTCTCATTGGCAGACCTGGCAGAGGTCGCGTGCCCCTTCCTAAACAACACTGACAAGGGGAAGGGATTCCTGTGATTGGCTTTTCCCTTTCCTGGCTAAAACAGGTTGTGGAATCAAACTTCATTCCTATAGGAGAGTTGTTAGTGTTTCTTATTTACTGTTTTTTTTGTTCACTTAGTTTATTTGGCTCCTTAAAAGTTATCCTCGTGTCAGAGATAGTTTAAAACTCTCATTATAAAGAGCAGGCAAATTTTTCCCAGCCATGTTGTTGCCCCTCCCACCCACCCCTATACCCCATTAAATGTAGTTTTACCTTCTTGTACCCACACATGTTTTAATTACATTCAGTTTGCAAAAAAAAAAAAAAGAAAGAAAAGTTGAATTTTATTAGTTTACAATGAACATTCTAACCCATTCACAAGGAACTGATGTTAACGTGAAGTCACTAAAAGAGAATAAAGAATTGACCTACAAACTCCCATGGTGAATGCAAATCCAAGCATTTCCCAAGTGGTTTCTTTTCACTGTGGAAGTTTTATTTCTTAGAAAACAACGCTGGATAACTTTGCCAAACCAGCCTAAATTTGATAAACGATCTCGATTTGTCCTTTAGGAGTCATATCTGAAACATTTATCTCTTGAATTCTAAAGAAAATAATATAACTTAAGGAGAAACTCATCCTATGTTTTTTTTCTTAAGTTTAAATTCTTTATTGTTTAAAGTATTACATATGTCTCCTTTCCTCCTCCCCCTGCTCCCCATTGACCTCTCCCCGGCCGCTCCCACCCCCAGCACATGCCCTCACCCTGCTATTGTCTGTGTCCATTGGTTATGCTTATATACATACATACAAGTCCTTTGGTTGATCTCTTACCCCCTATCTCCTCCCCTCCCCTGCCTTCCCTCTGAGGTTTGACGGTCTGTTTGATGCTTCTATGTCTCTGGATCTATTTTTGTTCATCAATTTATGTTGTTCATTATATTCCACAAATGAGTGAGATCATGTGATACTTCTCCTCTGACTGGCTTATTTCACTTAGCATGCTTTCTAGGTCCATCCATGCTGTTGCAAATAGTAAGAATTCTTTCTTTTTTACAGCAGTGTAGTATTCCATTGTGTAGATGTACCACAGTTTTTTAATCCACTCATCTGCTGATGGGCACTTAGGATGTTTCCAAATCTTAGCTATTGTAAATTGTACTGCTATGAACATAGGGGTGCATATATCCTTTCTGAGTGGTGTTTTTGGTTTCTTGGGATATATTCCTAGTAGTGGAATTAGTTGATTCTTTAGAACTATGGCCTCGTTATTTTTAGTAAATTAAGCATTTTCATATTAATAGTTTAAAGAAGAGCAGTATTATCAAGGGTTGCAAAGATCAAGAATATAATTTAACAATCTGGCCCAAGATTTTTCTGTGATGAACCCAATTGTACCTGTGTTGGATGAATGTTGCTACATCCTATTGCAGAGGACTTTTTGTATGCATTTAATGTAAGTACTAATCCTTACAGCAGGTTCTTCAGGTTGATGCCAATAGTGTGGGTGAGGACAAAATCATGTTTATACTAAGAAATACTCCAGAGGAATTACATATTAAGTAAGAGTAGTAGAGAAAACAAGAGGTTTAGCAAGATACACAGGTGAAAGTCTTATTTCTGAAAGAGATCATGGAGTAGAAATAGCACTAATGGGTGCTAGAAGACTTGTTAGAGCAGTTTCCATCTCCACTCAGTGGATATACTTGAATGAAGAGTCAACCAGAAGACAAAACAAAAAACAAATGCTTTGTTTTCTTATGGACTAGAGCTGAGGGAAAGGGAAGTATTCTAAGGGGAAAATTTTTGTTTAAACTGATGAAGGAAAGAAGAGAACTTCTATTTTGAGAGTACTTCTGTTTCACCATCATTGCCACTAATTTTCACACAGCTACTTTCTCTGATACTGTAACTACTGGAAACATCCAAATGGCAAATACAATTTTCTCTTGACCACAGCAAAGAAGTCCTTTTTCCGTAGTTTAAATATCAAAGTGATGGCATTTCCCACTGTGGAGGCTGATAATGGCGAAATGATGATGATGACAGTGACAAAGGCATAGTTGAAGTCTGATGGCTGTTAGGGGAAGGAAGTGGGAGTAGTGGGAAGAATACCAAACCAAGTATCATAATTTGATTTTTAAGACTGGATTGTTCCCTATTTTAGCCAAACACAAGACCCTGAATTCATAATTGTGTTTAGTTTTCCAGTCATGAGGAAGCAGACTCTTTGAGCTCTTTTTCTTCTATCTCTAAAATTCTGTAATTACAACAGAAAGTGTCCATGCTAACTCTAAAAACTAGCCTGAACAGTATCAAGAATATTAAAAAATAGCATGAAGAGTAAGGTGTCCTTTTAATTAAGTTTATGCTTACTTATAATTGGTTTATGTAACAATTGTTGTTGTTTTTTTTTCTGGAATCTACCTCAGAAATGGCTGTAGAGTTCATTTAAGCAAAAATAAAAGGCAGAACTGATAACACATCATATCGCCACATGGAGGCTAGCAATTAGACATAAAGCCAGACAAAATCACAAGGAGAGCCATAAATAAAAGAGAGTCTTAATGTGATTTAAATACCGTGACTGAGTTGCATTCAGTGTCAGCCTGGTCACCAAGTCCAATGCGACATAGAGATGTATTCTAGCAAAAGACTTCTGCATCCACCATCTGGCCCCCGACTCAGGGAGCACATCTCCCCGAATGACACATAACCCAGTGGGATGCACCAGATTTGCTTAAACATGAGCACACCCTCTTCTCATCACAAAGGCCGCTTATAACCCTAATTTTACATTCTGTACACTATGTCCTGGACATTATGAGAGCCACGGTCTTCTGGGTAGGACTACAAACGTTTATGGATTTTGTTTCCTTTGTGGAAGCCACAATTTAAAAAATACTGTAAATTTATTGAAAAGCCCCATTAGATGCACTTTAAAAATTCATCCTTTGTGTGGTGAAATAGAACTGAGCTGTGTGTGACTAGGTAATCTGACCCTCCAAACGCAAGAGTTTGAGCAGAGAGTTCCAAAAATCAGAGCTACTGTTCTTTGTCACAACCTCCTGGTAAGTATGTAAAGTGAATACTACTAAGGAAAAATTTCTCTAAGATTTAGACTTTTTAGTTTATGCCTTAAACTGTTTTCAGACATGTTCCAGAATAAAGGCAATCACATCAGTCTCTCGTCTCTAAGAAACAGTCTACTGGGCTTCTTTTCGTCTATATTAGTTTGGAAATATTTTACACTTCAGGAGGAAGAGTATTATTTACCTAAATGGAAAGTTTTTTTGTGGGGTTTTTTTTTTAAGCAAATCATTGGCATTCTTCAGACTGCTAAATATTTTATTGACTGTTGGGAAGAAAGGAGATTATATTATAGCCTTTTCTGTTATTTAAAAAAATATCTCAAACCTATGATCACTAGTTTAAATACTCAGAACTTTTTGATGGTCTGTGGTGCCCTTTTTGACAAAGATAAATGCTGAAAGAAGGAGCGATATGTGGAAATTGGGATAACAGTTAATCGTTTTCTTCACAGTTATATAAAACTGTATCCCTTTGTTGGAATAAGATGAGAAAACCTTATTCAAGAACTGAACTGCCTTTTTTTTCAATCCTTACCCGAGGATATGTTTTTATTGATTTTTAGAGAGAACAAGGAAGGGGATGATAGAGAAACATCCATGTGAGAGAGAAATATCAATCAGTTGTCTCCCATACATGCCCAGACTGGGGATTGACCTTGCAACCGGGCATGTACCCTGACCAGGATTGGAACCTACAAACTTTTGGTGTATGAGATGATGCTCCAGCCAACTGAGAGCCACCCAGCCAGGACCTAGCTGCTTACTTTAAAAAAAAAAAATCTTTACCGTTGAGAGTATTACAGATGCCCCCTTCCTTCCCCCCTTTCCCGCCCCCCTCCCGGTTTCCACCCTGTCCCAGGCCTTCACCACCTTATTGTCTGTGTCCATAGGTAATGTATATAGGCATATAAGATCTTTGGTTAATCTCTTCCCACCCCTTCCCTCTGAGATCCGTCAGTCTGTTCCATGCCTCTGATTATATTTTATTCGTCAGTTTATTTTGTTCATTAGATTTCTGGTTCATTTATTTTGATTTTTACATTCAGTTGTTGATAGAGAAGTATTTATTGCCATTTTATGGTTCATATTTTTTATCTTCTTTGTTTTCTTAAAAAATACCCTTTAACATTTCATATAATACTGATTTGGCGGTGATGAACTCCTGCAGCTTTTTCTTGTCTGTGAAGCTCTTTATCTGACCTTTAATTCTAAATGATAGCTTTGCTGGGTAGAATAATCTTGGTTGTAGATCCTTGCTGTTCATCACTTTGAATATTTCTTGCCACTTACTTCTGGCCTGCATAGTTTCTGTTGAGAAATCGGCTGACAGTCATATGGGCGCTCCCCTGTAAGTAACTAACTGCTTTTCTCTTGCTGCTTTTAACCCTTGGCATTTTAATTATGATGCATGGTGGTGTGGACTCTTTGGATTTCTCTTGTTTGAGACTCTCTGTGCTTCCTGGACTTGTAAGTCTATTTCTTTCACCAGGTAGGGAGGTTTTCTGTCATTATTACTTCAAATGGGTTTTCAAAAACCTTGCTTTCTCTCTTTTCTCCTTATGACATCCCTATAATGCAAATGTTGGTACACTTGAAGTTGTCCCAGAGGCTCCTTACACTATCTTCATATTTTTGGATTCTTTTTTCTTTCTGCTCTTCTGATTAGGTGTTTTTTGTTTCCTCATATTCTAAATCATTGATTTGATTCTCAGAATCCTCTACTCTACTGTTGAATCTTTGTAAATTATTCTTTATTGCAGTTAGTATACGCTTAATTTCTGGCTTGTCCTTTTTCATGTTTTTGAAATTCTTACTAAGATCCTTAAAAGTCTAACTCAAAGTCCCTTGAAGCTCTCATGAATATCCTTGAGCAACCCTATAACCATTGTTTTAAACTCTGTATCCAGTAGTTTGTTTGCTTCCATTTCTTTCATTTGTGCTATGTTTCTTTGTCTCCTCATTTTGGCTGCTTCCCTGTGTTTGTTTCTATGTATTAGGTAGAGCTGCTATGTATCTTGGAATTGGTAGAGTGGCCTTATGCAGGAGGTGTCCTGTAGGGGCCAGTGGCTCAGCCTCCCCAGTCACCTAAGGCGAACACTCTAGGTGCACCCCTGTTTGGGCTGTGTGCACAGTCTTGTTGTAGTTGAGCCTTGATTGCTATTGGCATCACAGGAGGAATTGACTTCCAGGCCAATGGGCTGTGTGGACCAGCTGCCACTACGATGGAAAAGCTGCTGTGCAGGAGACACCCTATGGAGCAGGATTTGCTTCAGAGGAACTTAGGTGCTCATTAGGTCTGCCCCTTGAGTGTGTCACTTGTGGATGAGTAGAGTTGTAATCTGGTGTGGTCTGAAGCTGTCCACTGGGTATACTGGCTCTGGGACCCCTGGCAGGAGCTACAGAGCGATCTGCAGAGTGTTGCTACTTGTATTGGGCTAGGAAGTACCCAGGCGAGAGCCATGTGTAGCAAAGCAGGCTGGTGCTAGTGCTAGGTCTTGGGCCTTTTGTTGATAGTTTTGGGGCATGCTGACACCAGCTGCTGCTTTGTTTGAGAAGTTTTAGGAAAGTCTGAAGCCTGAGCCAGGACAGGCCATTCATGTGGAAAAGACACTGCAAATAGCTTGGGTGGGGCTGAAAATTGGATGGAGTGGGGTCTCAGGGAGTCACCAGGGCAGAGTGAACAGTGTGGGCCAGGCTGATGGAGACTCATACATGGCTTCCAGTCAGCTCTGCGACAGAGGGAGTTCCCAGCACAGGAACAGTGACCCCTGCAAGCACCCCTACCTGGGAGAAAGCTGCCCCCAAGTTCCTGCCCTGATGCTAGATGATCTAGTTCCTCCCTGTGCTCCCCCTGAGCTGTTGGAGGTCAGAGGAAGCAGGACTATGTAAGTTCGTGTGCCAGCCCTTAAGGGGAACTGTGTGGGACTCCATGTTACTCAGCCACAATCCCTGCTGGTTTTTACAGCCTGAAGTTATGGGGTTTCTCCTCCCAGCTCTGGAACCCTGGGCTGGGGGGCTTGTGTGGGGCTGGGACCCCTTGTTTCTCACAGGAAGCCTCTTCAGTGGAGATATCCCTCCCGATTTAAAAAAAAGGCATACATGGGTGTCGGACCAGCCTGTTCTGTGCCTCTGTCCCTCCTACCAGCCTCAATGTGCTTTCTTCTTTACTTCTATAGTTGCAGGACTTCCATTCAGCCAGATTTTATGTGGTTCTGAATGATGGTGGTTCTGTATTTTAGTTGTAATTTTTATGTGGGTGTGGGAGGCGGTGAGTACCGGGGTTTACCTATGCCACCATCTTGGTTCTCCTGCTCAAGCTGCTTGCTTTTAATAGAAGTAAAAAGAAATAGAAACAGAATTCTTTAGACACAGTAAACTCAAAGAGGAAGGAAATAGCCGAAACCGGTTTGGCTCTGTGGATAGAGCATCGGTCTGCGGACTGAAAGGTCCCAGGTTCGATTTAGGTCAAGGGCATGTACATTGGTTGCGGTCACATACCCAGTAGGGGGCGTGCAGGAGGTGGCTGGTCGATGTTTCTCTCTCATTGATGTTTCTAGCTTTCTATTCCTCTCTGTAAAAAATCAATAAAATATATTTTTAAAAAAATAAAAAAAGAGGAAGGAAATAGTATCCTCACAAATGAGAAACAAAAAGTTCAAAATTATCTGAGAAAGAAGAAATATTAATAAATGTTAATGCCAATTTCATGTAAACTATTAATTAGAAATAGAGTGAAAATGTAACACATGACTAATAAGGTAAGAAATAATATAAAATTCTGGGGAAAGCCAGAATTTAAAAGTTGGACTTTTTCAGGTTTACAGTATTGATAACATCTCATGTTTCAAGAATTGACTTGAAATATTATAGAGCCAATTGATAGTGGAGCCACTATTGTTGTGAATGAAGGCGAATGAAGACTACAAAAGAGCATCATAGTGCTGGCATTTTTAAATGTCTAGTCACTTGGACTTCCTTCTCTGAAAAACCACTGAAATTAGGCAAAAACAAATAAACCTTAATTCATAAACTCATTCAAAAGAGCAGTAGCCTGGGTAATAGCAGTTTTAACATTTTAAAGAAAAAAGGCTGTTCAACCAGTCTAATATTAGGCCCTAAGCTTCTGTCTTGAATGGAAACCCCACCCAAATATTAAGGGGCATTATATCTCTTTCTCCCCTGAGTTCCAAACAATAAGAAATGGGCATAAGTTTCAGTGTGAAGGATGTGGGCAAAGGATGAAGAATACCGTTAATTGTAGTGGGTTAATGAATGAGTCTTTCAAAAACTCATTGCCATCACCCAAAGCATTTTCTGTCTGTGACATCGGTGGCCCCTACAGTGAGAGGTCTGATGAATTACACAAGGTTCTGAGTTGGGGAATACTCAGCACAAACACCACACCACACAAGTGAGAGGGAGAGAGACATGTACCAATCAACATGACAGTATTTAGCTACTATAACTCTCTGGAAATGTTCTAACTGCTTTTGGATAGCAAAGGAATCTTTGTTTTTAGCTTTGTCAGTTGACACAGTTTTGAACTGAGTCTGATTCTCATTGGCATCTATGATTTGTATACAGTTTCTGGAACAGCCTTCTGGAGAAACTTTTCAATCAAACTTTTGGCATTAATGGTATATATTTTTATCAAACTGTTGATCTTTTTTATAGTACAGCCTTTGACTTCCAGAAGAGTCAAGCTGTCTTAGAGACTCTGAGAGCCCTAGGGCCTGAGACCAATGCCATGAAAGCTTGGATGTGGAGGACTACCTGAGTACGAGGGTACCTGACTGAGCTGGGAATGTTCCTGCTGGTATAGAAGATATAGGAAGATAGTGGCATTTTAGATTAGAATTTTTAGAATTCATTTGAACAATCCATTAAAATCCCTATCTTCGTGTACCTGGAGAATCACAGATTCAACATACGTGATAACATATTCAAGAAGTTTTAGTCCTGTGCAGTGATGTGCTAGTAAATATTTAATATCTGTTTTTCTAGGCAAGGAATGTGTTGGGGGAGGGGAGTGGGAGGGCGTGTGGGGAGGGGCACACAGGTACCTGATTTGTAGTATTTGCTAATTTCTTTTTAAAGAATAGTTTATTGATTTTTTTATTTTTTTTAAATTTTAAAAATATATATTTTATTTTTTACAGAGAGGAAGGGAGAGGGATAGAGAGTTAGAAACATCGATGAGAGAGAAACATCGATCAGCTGCCTCCTGCACACCCCCTACTGGGGTTGTGCCCGCAACCAAGGTACATGCCCTTGACCGGAATCGAACCTGGGACTTTTCAGTCTGAAGGCCAACGCTCTATCTACTGAGCCAAACCGGTTTCGGCATGATTTTTAAAGAAAGAGGGAGAGAGAGAAACATCATGTGAAAGCACAACATCAATTGGCTGCCTCCTGCACACCCCCACAGGGGATCGAGCCCACAACCTGGGCTTGTGCCCTGACCAAGAATCAACCAGCAACCTCCTGGTGCACGGAACGTCGCCCAATCAACTGAGCCACCCTGGACCAGGGCCCAATTTCTGTG
This sequence comes from Cnephaeus nilssonii, assembly GCF_951640355.1. Taxonomy (NCBI): domain Eukaryota; kingdom Metazoa; phylum Chordata; class Mammalia; order Chiroptera; family Vespertilionidae; genus Cnephaeus; species Cnephaeus nilssonii. The sequence continues at coordinate 35,461,568 of NC_137078.1, forward strand.
ATGTAAATGCCCTCACCTTGGCCAATTGGAAATTATCAAAATGACATCACTGAAGGCAGAGTTCGGAAGAGATGTGGATGCACAATTGCCTCTGTTGCTCCAACATACCCTTGGTCCTAGGTCAAGTGCCCATAAAGCACCGAAGTTCAGAAGCATCACTCTCATTCAGCAACAGCTACCACTGTCACTATCAAATAGACCTCCCACCTGTGACAAATGCTCTAAAAGCAAACCAAATATGCCTTCTCTGAGAACTGTGATTTTTAAATAAGACTTTATTATTTAAAGGATTCCCCTATGATACTACTATTATTGTAATATCACCCAGTCTCTTATATGTTCCAATTACTATGAACAGAAAATGAAATGTGTACAGCAAGCATGTCAAACTTGTGGCCCACAGGCCACATGCCTTGTTTATTTGGCCTGTGTTAGCCTTTGAGTTTGACATGCTTAATTTACTAGTTAAGAACTGATTCTCAGGAGCAGTAAGCACCACCTTCAGAATAGAAAAGTATTTTGAAGACTTGTTTATTTTGTATTTGAGTATTTTTTGTTTAAAAGACTGATGACACTGAGAAATACTACTTTTACCATTCAATAAAACGCCTGCCTGGAAATAACATTTAACAGCAGTTTCAGAAATCTCCATTTGCTGTTTTTTGGGAAACAGTAGAACTATTACATCAACATGTCAATTCCTGGCTCACCTGTCTTCACTCCCAAACCTGGAAATAGCTCTATGACCCCAGAACTCAGGTATCTCAAATCTTCAATTTCTCTGTAAAAGACTTTTTATAAAACAAACAAACAAAAAAATGGCATTTAACTTCCCCAAAGCCAGAAAACCCAAATGGCTTGAATTCCTACCCACAAAAACAAATCTTTGGTAAGGACTGGAAACTCTGCTTTCACATTTACTCACTTATTTAAAAGACAAAGCCAGAGAGAAGCAAGATGGTGGCATAGGTAAACACCTATACTTGCTGCCTCTCACAACCACATCAAAATTATAACCAAAAGGCAGAACAACTATCATCCAGAACCATGGAAAAGCTGGCTGAGTGGAAGTTCTACAACTAGAGAGGTAAAGAAGAAAGCACATTGAGACTGGTAGGAGGTGCGGAGATGCATGTGCAAAGGGCTGGCACCCAGGTGCGCTGTTGTTTTTTTCAATCGGGAGGGAGATACAAGCTCCCGATTGCTCTGAACTCCAGTTGCGGGCGAGACTCTGGGAACCCAGACACATACGGGGAGAAACTGGACTGTCTGGCATCGGCCTGAAACACAAGGGCGGCTTTCTTTCAGACAGCGGTGCTGGCAGCAATCATTGTTCCCGCACTGGGACCTCTCTGGTGCAGGGCTGACTGGCAGCCATTGCTGTTTGCTCTGCCCCGGTGATTCCCTGAGACCCCACCCCACCCAATTTACAACCCCACCCAAGCTGTGCGCATTGGCTTTTGCATATGCATGGCCTGTCCTTTCTCAGCCTAAAACCTGTCAAACAGGCAGCAGCTGGGTCAGGGAGCCCCAAAGCTATCAAAAGAAGGCCCAAGGCCGGCAGTGGCAGCCTGCCTTGCTTCACAGCTGGGCCTCATCTGGGCACTTCCAAACCCGATACAAAGAGGAGGAATCTGCAGATCTCTCTGTAGCTCCTGCTGGGTGGCCTCAGGCAGTGGCTGACTTTGCACCTCCTTGGAAATCCAAGAGCCAGTGTACCCAGTGGTCAGTGTGAGACCAGACCAGATTACAATTCTTCGCATCCATAAGCAACACACTCAAGGGGCAGACTCAGTGAGCACCAAAGCCCCACTGAAGCAAGACCTGCCCCATAAGGGTGTCTCCTGCACAGCAGCTCTTCCATTGTAGACACAGCTGGTCCTCACAGCCAATTGGCCTGGGGGTCAATTCCTCCCAGTGATACCAACAGCAATCAAGGCTTAACTACAATAAGACTGTGCACACAGCCCACAAAGGGGTGCACTAAGAGTGTCCACCTCAGGTGATTAGGGAGGCTGAGCCACTGGGCCCTATAGGACACCTAGCACATAAAGTCACTCTATCAACACAGGGAAGCATCCAAAATGCAGAGACAAAGAAACAGGTCACAAATGAAAGGAAAGCAAACTACTGGATATAGAGTTCAAAACCACAGTTATAAGGTTACTCAAGAATCTTCTAGAAACCTCCGAGGAACTTAGTGAGACCTTCAAGGATCTTAGTGAGAATGCCAAAAAAAAAAAAAAAAAAAGGAAAAGGACCAGTCAGAAATTAAGCATACACTGACTGAAATAAAGTCAAGAAACACCAATCAGAAAGAACATATGCACCCCTATGTTCACTGCAGCACAATTTACAATAGCTAAGATTTGGAAACAGCCTAAGTGCCCATCAGCAGATGAGTGGATTAAAAAACTGTGGTACATCTACACAATGGAATACTACCCTGCTATAAAAAAGAAGGAACTTTTACCTTTTGCAACAGCATGGATGGACATGGAGAGCATTAAGCTAAGCGAAATAAGCCAGTTGGAGAAAGATAAATATCACACAACATAAACTGATGAACAAAAACAAATCCAGAGACGGAGAAACACCGAATGGACTGTCAAACCTCAGAGGGAAGGCAGGAGAGGTTAGGGAAGGGGGGAGGATGTAAGAGATCAACCAAAGGACTTGTATGCACACATATTAGCATAACCAATGGACACGGACACTGGGATGGTGGGGGCTTGTCCTGGGGGGTAGGAGTGGCCGGGGAGGGGTCGATGGGGGGAAAATGAGATATATGTAATACTTTAAACAATAAAAAAATAAAAATAATAATATACAGACATTCAACAGTAGACTAGAGGATCCCAAGAATCAAGTCAAAGATTTGAAATATGAGGGAGCAAAAATAGCACAACTTGAAGAGCAAAAAGAAAAAAGAATCCAAAAATATGAAGATAGTGTAAGGAACCTCTGGGACAACTTCAAGCATACCAACATCCGAATTATGGGGGTGCCAGAAGAAGAGAGAGAGCAAGATATTGAAAACCTATTTGGAGAAATAATGACAGAAAACTTCCCCTACCTGGTGAAAGAAATAGACTTACAAGTCCAGGAAGCACAGAGAACCCCAAACAAGAATCCAAAGGGGACCACACCAAGACACATCATAATTAAAATGCTAAGGGCAAAAGACAATGAGAGAATCTTAAAAGCAGCAAGAGAAAAACAGTTAGTTACCTACAAGGGAATACCCATATAACTGTCAGCTGATTTCTCAACAGAAACTATGCAGGCCAGAAGGGAGTGGCAAGAAATATTCAAAGTGATGAATAGCAAGAACCTACAATCAAGATTACTCTACCCAGCAAGCTATCATTTAGAATTGAAGGTCAGATAAAGAGATTCACAGACAAGAAAAAGCTAAAGGAGTTCATCACCACCAAACCAGCATTATATGAAATGCTGAAGGGTATTCTTCAAGAAGAGGAAGAAGAAGAAAAAGGTAAAGATTAAAAATTATGAAAAACAAAGTGACAACAAATACATATCTATCAATAAATGAATCTAAAAATCAAATGAATAAAAAAATCTAATGAACAGAATAAACTGGTGAATGGAATGGAATCAGGGGCATGGAAAGGGAGCAGACTGACAATTCTCGGGGGAAGGGGTTGTGGGGAGTACGGGAAGAGATTGGACAAAAATCTTACACCTATGGACAAGGACAGTGAGGGGGCGAGGGTATAGGGTGGGGTGGGAACCAGGTGGAGGGGAACTATGGGGGGGGGGGAAGAGAAACATATGTAATAATGCGAACAATAAAGATTTTTAAGAAATGGGAAAAAAAAGACAAAGCCACTTGGCAACTTGTGAGCCTGGCCCCGGGTCCGGGAGAGGCCGCGGGCCCCTGGATCCGGGTGAGCCTGGGTCCCGGGTCCGGGTGAGGCCACGGGCCCCAGGATCCGGGTGAGCCTGGGTCCCGGGTCCGGGTGAGGCCGCGGGCCCCAGGATCCGGGTGAGCCTGGGTCCCGGGTCCGGGTGAGGCCGCGGGCCCCTGGATCCGGGTGAGCCTGGGTCCCGGGTCCGGGTGAGGCCGCGGGCCCCTGGATCCGGGTGAGCCTGGGTCCCGGGTCCGGGTGAGGCCGCGGGCCCCTGGATCCGGGTGAGCCTGGGTCCCGGGTCCGGGTGAGGCCGCGGGCCCCTGGATCCGGGTGAGCCTGGGTCCCGGGTCCGGGTGAGGCCGCGGGCCCCTGGATCCGGGTGAGCCTGGGTCCCGGGTCCGGGTGAGGCCGCGGGCCCCTGGATCCGGGTGAGCCTGGGTCCCGGGTCCGGGTGAAGCCGTGCCCCCGCTGGGTCCGGCCGAGACCAAACCAGAGGGAGTCGGACCTGCATTATCACCATTTGTCCACCATCCAGAGCTGAGGGGTCAGTGCCAACATGTACTCATAAGGAACTGGTGGACATTGATATTGGGTCTCAAAAGAACTGTTGGTCCAGAAAGAAACTCACTACAGACTGATTTTTTGCCTGTCAGCATAACTATTATTGCCCGTCGCACATTCAATTCTTATAAGTACATCTCTAGTGACACATGATTTCGCTCATCTAGGGGAAATGATGAACAACATGGACTGATGAACAAGAACAGAACCAGAAACAAGGAGGCACCGATCGGACTATTGGGCCTCAGAGGGAGGATAGGGGAGGGTGGGGGGAGAAGGGAGAGATCAACCAAAGGTCTTGTGTGCATGCATAAGAGCCTAACCAATGGTTAAGTTCAACAGGGGGTTGGGGCATCCATGGGGAGGGGAGTGGGATGGGAATGGGGGGATGAGGACAAATATGTGACACCTTAATCAATAAAGAAATTAAAAAAAAAAAAAAGAAATGGGAAAAAAAAGACAAAGCCACTTGGCAACTTGCCCAAAACCTCCCCTGAACCTTAGGAGACAAAGTAAATGATTCTTAGGACATAGTCATTCCAATCACAGTGTGGTTAATATTCATTCTAAACTACTGATAATATTCATAACACTTACTGCCATTTACAATGAAATCTCACATGCATGTCCTTCCCCACTACTCAATACTGAATAACACTGGTAACAAAATGTCATCTTCCAGTTTCAGAGCTTCTACCAATGATTAATATACATTTATTCAATAAATAGGTGATAGGTGTTTTCTGTGGTGAGGCATTGTGGAGTCTATCAAGATTAATTAAACCAACCCATTAGTATTGGACTTGGGCTGGACAGGGATTAGAAATGTTCACACATACTCAGACAGAAATTTTTATTTTCTCTCATTTTATCAGTGGGAGAGAATTTAGGTCTTCACCAAGGTGCTAATAAAGTTATTAGTTTTGTTTGGTTGTCTGGTTTTTCTTCTGGGCTAATTATTTAATGAAAATAATAATCACAGTTTATGAACATATCTCAGTGAATTTTATATACTACACACCTAAGTTCATACTCAAGATTTATTTCTATGATGAATATTTTCCTGAGAGTAACAGTTAATGGCAATGTGACCCAGTCCTCTTAATTGCTGTGAGTTAGCACAGCTATTCTGCATTGCTTTTGGCTAATGAATTAGAATCATTGCCGGGCTCTGACAAGACATGTCACTGATAAGCATAGTAGATGACAAGAAGGAGAAAAAAGAAGCAGGAGGAGGAAAACAGATTTCAGTCAACACACTAAGATCAGAATCTGTGCACAAGGAGGAAAGAAAACATACAGCAGCCTCCTGACCATTCACTTACCACATTTTGATTCTCTGATATTAAAAAAAAATTAATGGTAGGAAATGAGCCATGGATGAAGTTCTGAAGCTTCACAGTAAGGCTTTCTGCAAATCCTACCCTCAGACCTCCAGCTCATTCCACCCAGTGGCAGGCATTAGAAAACAGCTAAGGTGCCTGTGACATCTAGAGTTGTGAGCTCCAAAGGTGGATGAAACAAGTTACTGGGGGGATCGTAAGTGCTTCACTGTGGGGGCTGATGACGGTGTTCCCTGATTCAAATCACATTGTTACCAACGAACTTCAAATTTGATGCACAATGAAGCAGTGGCTTTCCTTGGTGACAAGGGACATTCCCATGGCTGAGGTGTTCCTCTGGGACATTTTCCCTTCCATATCTTTCGCAGATGTTTGGAAGTGAAGAGCTGTTTAAAGGAATCAGCTATACACAAATTTACTCATTATCATGGTCTCACAACTCCAAACTGGAGGTTTTCCAAGACAAACCATTTCCCTCAAATTCTGGAATGCAAGGTCAACTCTGGGCCACTGCTAGGGTGTGTAGGTGTAGGTACATGATCTCCAAACACTGGGAGAGCCACAGTTCTGTATTTCTCTTTCGTATGCCAACTTGTATAAATGGAGGCCAGAGCAAGAGCCATGGTTTGTGTGTGGAACCGCCAGAGGGCACTATGCAGAGAATGAAAGGGCATTTCCATCCTCTGGAATGCAGGTGCTGCTTTAAGTCAACTTAGTTTATAGAGGACTTTCTTACACAGCTAAGCCCAGTGATTAAGAGGGAAAAGAGAAAACAACTGCTTACTTCCAGTGATGGCGATAGATAGCCTTTTTACTGTGATTTGGTGACATTCCTGATACTACCAGAAGCCCATTTATAAACTATTTCCAGGAGAGATTGGAATAATTGCTAAGCAACATGGGGTGAGGAGGAGGCAAGGAGATCTTAATAAAAAATATTAATTTGGGGAGGACAAGGAAAAAGCATGGGAAGGTACGTAGGAATAAATTGGCTATTTTCTCCAAAAGCTAATCCACTTAAGGAGATAATACCAATTCTTATTCACAAGTTAATTATGTGTGATCATATCAAATTGATGGTATCCAACCATCTTTGACTACAAGAATGGTCATGGCTTGTGGTTCAACCCAATAAAACTAGAAACTATTAGAAACAAGGTAAGTTTGTAAAATGTGCAAAAAACTAAATTGTGGCTTAATAGTAAAAGTGCTGGAAAAACAATAATCAAAAAAAAATTTTTTTTTTTCAAAAAACACCATAGTCAACTCCTGAACCTCAAACACTATGGACTTTTAATCCAAAATATTCTCCAGGTGCCCATGATGAGAAAACTGCAAGTTTGCAAGTTTTCATTAGTTTATTTTGGAGAGAAAGCAAGTCTAGTTGTTAAGCAGGCATGTTCTATTAGCCCCAAAGGAATTTAACACCAAGCTATGTTTTTCATTTTAAAGAATCTGGAGGATTCTAACTGCAGAAAAGATCAAGAACAATCGCATGCTGGTAAGTATTAGTCTTTCTGTGCTCTTGGTGCAAAACCTGCTCAGCTGTGGTGTATCCCACCCACAATGTAACCTTGACCTGGGATGCCATCCACAGGTCCCACACTATCACAGGAGAGTCTGTGGGTGTCTGCAGGCGAGTGTTGGGCTTGGCTGTGCCCACCGTACTCTGGGCACAGGTAGGATGTGGATGCTGTCTGAGTAGGACCACTTCTCATCCATGGTTTCTGGGTCATTTGAGCCCAGCATTCTGTGTTTGCTAACAGATCTGAAAAGGCTATATAGAAAGCAGTAAGAGTACGTCTTGGCGGTAAACACAGGAGGAAAGCAGGCTTAGCATTTGAAAGGAATCTTGAATTAAAATATTCTATTTTCTCTATATAGGGAATTTAATAACTTGGTGGTATAAAGGAAGGCAAACAGTATCTTGATAGCATTTTATGGGGTAAATAGCAAACAAACAAACAAACAAACAAAAAAAGACAAAATTTCCTATAAGTATGAGAGTACTATGGAAACAAACCAATTCCTTAGAATAGTTTTGATAAAAATAAGTATAAGGGACTTGATGGTTGACTATGTTCTCTTGTACACAGTCATCCTTGTAGTGCTCTATGACATGTGTATCGTTTTTCTGACTTTACAGAGTAAAACACAGGCATTCCTAGAGATTTCCTAACTTCTCTAATGTCATAATTAGTATGCTAAAGAGTCAAGTTTCAAATCCAGGGTTTGATGCCTGGTACTGTTTCTTATTGTGATACCTTATTTCTTGACTTATTCTCAACATAACTCCTTGAGTTTCATCATCTGAAAAATGGCAATGATAACCCCTCCATTAGAAGGTCATTGTGAAGATTAACGATAATATATCAAAAGTGCATTGAATAGTGTAGGTACGCGAAAACGGTAACTACTTTTCTTGGCTTTCCACTAATATGAGTACAAAATTCTACCAATTATTCCTTCTTAGCAGAGCTTCAAATCTGAGTGAAGGAAAGCTAATTCAACATCATAATACCTGTTAATAACAGAATCAAACAATATAAAACCATAGTGCTCAACATGCCTAATCATCAGAAAAATGCAAATCAAAACCACGAGATATCACCTCACACCTCTTAAAATGTCTTATCAAAAGGACAAGAGATAACAAATCTTGAGGAGTATGTGGCGAAAAGGGAACCCTGTACAATATTGGCGAGAATATAAATTGGTACATCCATTATGGAAAAGAGTATGGAGGTTCCTTTAAAAATTAAAGAAATGAAATCAGTGTCATAAAGAGGTACCCACACTCCCATGTTCATTACAGCATTACTCACAATAGCCAAAACATGGGAACAACATAAGGGTCTGTTGATAGAGATTTTATATAGATGATAAGAGATTTTATAGAAATGATGAGCCTGAGAAAGAAGATCATCTTTCCATTTGCAATAACATGGATGAAACCAGAGGACATTATACTAAGGGGGGAAAGCCAGAAACAGTAAGAAAAATACCACATTTTTCACTTATATGTGGGACCTAAACATGTTGAATACATAGAAGCAGAGAATAGAATGTTTACCTGGTGGGGAAAATCAGACAATGTTGTTCAAAGGGTACAGAGTTGCAGTCATGTTGGATGAATAAGTCTGGAGAGCTAATGTGCCACATGGTGACTATAGTTACTTTACTGGACACTGGGAATTTGCTAAGAAACATTTCAGGTGCTCTGACCATCACAAACAAACAAACAAACAAACAAACAAAAGATAACTATATGAGGAGATGGCTATGTTCACTAGCTTGACTTTAGTAATCATTTCACTATGTATATCAAAACATCAAGTTGTACACTTCAAATATATACAATTTCTATTAATAAACAATAACATTGTTTTTAGCTTCAAAACCAATTTGAGCAGGACTCAGTGGTGGAACGGTCCTTCCTCCACCAGTTGGGGCTGCTAGATGGTGAATTTACTGAAGCTGATCCACTCATATGCCTGGTGGTTAATACTCGCTATCAGCTTGGACTTTATAGCCAGGCTGTTGCCTTGGACACAGCCATGTAGCCTCTCCATGTGTTCTGGGCATTCTTCCAAAACGGTGGCTCTCACCACTTACCATTCATTCCAAGGATAAGAGTCTCAGGAAAGCCAGGTGGAAACTGCATTGCCTTCGCTGGCCCTGCCTTGGAAGACATTCGGCATGACTTCGGCTGCACCTATTCATTAAAAGGTTGGAAGCAGCCCAAGTGCCCATCAGTAGATGAGTGGATAGAAAAGCTGTGGTGCCTTTACACAATTAAATGCTACTCAGCCATAAAAAAGAAGGACATCTGATGGACCTGGAGAGTATTATGCAAAGTGAAATAAGCCAGTAAGAGAAGGGCAAATACCACATGATTTCGCTTATATGTGGAATTTAATAAAATAGAAACAGACTCAAGGTTACAGGGAACAGACTGACAACTGTCAAGAGGGATGGAGGGCTCGGTGAAATGAGTGAAGGGATTAAGCAAAAAACAAACTCGTAGACACAGACAACAGTACGGTGATTACCAGAGGGAAAGGCGAATGGCGGGAGGTAGAAGAGGGTAAAAGGGGAAATAAATGGTGATGGAAGGAGACTTGACTTTGGGTGGCGAACTCACAATACAGATGGTGTATTATAGAATTACACACTTGAAACCTATATAACGGTATTAACAAATATCACCCAGATCAATTCAATAAAAATGTTTAAAAATTAAATTTAAAAAAGTGAATCACAAGTGATGTCAGTGAAAACAACAGAGTGAGAAACTGAAACTTCACCCCTTCATAAAAGTAATGTAAAACGGGCCCCCAAAAACTTTCTGAATCAACTTTGGAAATTAACCAAAGGCGGGCAGCAACTTGGAGAGGGATCATTCAAGAAAAACAGCTGAATCAAAGTAATAACAGTGAGCTTGGTAATACTTAAATATATTCTAGTCTCCTCCTTCTTCCTCAGCTCAGCAGTAGCTTTGACAATAACAGCCCACATTTCAGGAACTTCAGGGAGCAGAATAGTCTCCTTTTGCAAAGAATTGCCATTATTTGAACTGTCGGGTAGCTTTATGGAAGAACAAATAGAAGCTTCTACCTCTGTAACCTGACTCAGAATTGTTTACCTACTACAGCTGATACATAGGCAGTGTTTGTTGAAATATTTACAGGTGAATGTTTTAGTTGCTACTGCTAAGGATGATAACAGGTGGGAAAATAATATATTAATGGAAAAGATTAGAAGAAAATACAAGGGAATGCGATGTCCATGAAGGCTTTGACAAGTTCTTGACATATTTCTGGAAATCTAGAAGGCCACACACATGCATTGAGCTGTGTGCATACTCAAGAAGACCCAAGAAAGCCTCTGGCTGACATTCAGGCTCTGTACACGCAGGAAGTGAAGACTAAGGCAGAGTTGTAAACTGCCTGATTGAGTGCCGAAGGTGTGCCTCAACATACACACAAAGTTCCTCAGCAAAGATTGATATTTTATGGCTCCTGGCATTTAAAGAAATCTCAGTGCAATTATTAGCTGACCACTAATCCAAATAAGTAGAAACTGAAATTATCTCACACAACAAAGAATACAGCTTTATAAAATTTGTTCAGAAAAGTCACTAAACAAACAATAGCAGACCTTAAGGAAAGAGAGAAAATTTGATTTTTCAGACTTGCCACATTATAACGTTCAGTATATCCAATTTTCAAAAAAATAACAAGTTATTAGGCATGCTAAGAAACAAGAAAGTATGCTTCTACTCAGGGGAAAAAAAGTAATCAATAGAATGTGTCCAGAAGAAGCCCAGACATTGGACTTGCTAGACCAAAACTTCAAATCAATCATTTGAAATGTTCAAAGGAAATCTCATCTAAAGGACTAAAGAAAAGTATGAGAAGGATGCCTCACAAATAGAGCCTATCAATAGTTAAAAATCATAAAACAATAAGCAAATGGAAATCCTGGAGTTAAAAAGTACAATAACTGAAATAAAAATTCACTTAATGGCTCAACAACAGATTCAAACTTGTGAAAGAATGACACAGAAAAATTCAATAGAAATCAATAATAGAAGGAAATTTGGGAAATTCACAAATATGTGGAAATTAACATCCTATAGAATCCTATATAATAAAAGCATAATATGCAAATTGACCAAACGGCCAAACAGCGGAACGACCATCCGGATGATCATCCAGGTCCATGCTATGACACCCACTGGTGCTAGGCCAGCCACTGCGGGTGCGATGCAATTGGTCAGGGGCCTGGCCATCACCCTGCAGAGGGAGGCCCAGGCCACCGGCAGGCTGTGGTGGGTGGGCAGGGCCTCCCTCTGCAAGGGAATCTGGGGTCCCAGGTGCTGGCAGGAAGCCAGTGCCAGCAGCTGGGGGAAGGAAGGCCTATTCTTGCACAAATTTTGTGCATCAGGCCTCTAATACTTCTATAAAACCAATGGGTCAAGGATGAAATCATAAGGAAAATTAGGAAATACTTTGAAATATACAGAAGTAAAACCACAGTACACAACACTGATGGGATGCAACAAAAGCAGTAAGTAACAAGAAGGAACTGTATAGCTATACATTCCAATAACCTAACTTTCTACCTTAAGAAACTAGAACAAGAAAAGAAAATTAAATTGAGCAAGAATTAATAAAATAAATAGTAGAAATACAATAGAGAAAATATAACTAACATTTGGTTCTTTGGGGAAAAATCAATAAAATTGACAAAACTCTAGGTAAATCAAGAAAAAAAAAGACTCAAGTTTATAAATTCAGAAATGAAAGAGGATATTACTATTGACCTTATAGAAATTAAAAGGATTATAGGGAAATACTATAGATAATTATATGCCAACTAATGCCAACTAATTAGATAACTAGGTGAAATGGATAAATGCCTAAAAACACACAGACAACCAAAACTGATTCAGGAAGAAATGGAAAACCTGAACAGACCTTAACAAATAAAGAGATTGAAATAGTAATAAAAAAACTTCTAACAAAGAAACTCAGGATGGATTCACTGGTGAATTGTTCCAAAGTTTTATAGAAGAATTAGCACCAATCCTTCTCAAACTCTTCCAAAACATAGGAGAGAGGGAACACTTCACATCTCATTCTCTTAGTTCAGCATTACCCTGTTCCCAAGACCAGATAAAATCATTATAAAAAAGGAAAACTATGGACTGTAATCCTTGTAAATATAGATGCAAAAATCTCTCAAGAAAATACTTGCAAACCTAATCTAGCAGCATATAAGACGACTACACATCACGATCAAGTGGAATTTACCCTAGGAATGGAAAGTTAATTCAAAATATAAAAATAATGTATTGCACCATATTAATAAAATAAAGTGAAAGAAAAATGATCATCTCAATAGATGCAGGAAGAGCATTTGGGTATCTATCCAAAGAAAATTAAATCAGGATCACAAAGAGATATTTGCACCCCCATATTCATTGCAGCATTATTCGCAATAGCTGAGATACACATACACAATGGATTATCATTCAGCTTTAAAAACAGAGAAATACTGCCATTTGCAACAACATGGATGAACCTTGATGATATTACTGAGATACTAAATCAACTCTGGAACCACAAGATTCCTCCCCCAGTTTTATTGATATAATTAACATATAACATTGTACTAATTAAAGGTGTATAACCTGCCCTAACTGGGTTAGCTCAGTGGATAGAGCGTCAGCTTGTGGACTGAAAGGTCCCAGGTTCGATTCTGGTCAAGGGCACGTACCTTGTTTGCGGGCACATCCCCAGAAGGAGGTGTGCAGGAGGCAGCTGATTGGTGTTTCTCTCTCATCAATGTTTCTAACTCTCTATCCTTCTCCCTTCCTCTCTGTAAAAAATCAATAAAATATATTTAAAAAATAAAAAATAAAGGTGTATAACATGATTTGATATATGTATATATTGCAAAATAATTACCACAATTAGTTAGATTAACATCCATCACCTCACAGTTACAAATATTTTTTCTTGTGATGAGAACTTTTAAGATCACCCTCTTAGCAACTTTCAAATATGTAATACAGTATGTTAACTACACTCACCATGCTGTACGTTACATGCCCAGAACTTATAACTGGAAGTTTATACCTTTTGACACTTTTATCCATTCCCTCCACTCCCCACCACCACCACCTCTGGCAACCACCAATTTTTTCTCTGTTTCTATGATTCCACATATAAGTGAGATCATACAGTATTTGTCTTTGTCTGACTTATTTTGTTTAGCATAATGCTTTCAAGGTCCAACTATGTTGTCACAAATGGAGGAACCATGAGATTTTTGCTGTTCTGTTTTGTGGAATAACTTTTACTTGCAGCCTGGTGTATTTTAAAGATGAAGACGTTAAAACAGAGGTGATACTGGACTCAGTTATTAATCCTCTATTTAGATATACTGAAATTTTATGATTGGTTGGAGAAAAGATATTAAATACATTTATGACTACAGTACAAGTTTCTAAGCAAGCAAAACACAAGTATGAATTTAAAATTTTACTTTATAAATCAAATTAAAAGCCAAAGAAACAAAATCATTATTTTTCCTCCAAATGGCATCATCACTGTGGATCCGCTGCTGGCAATAGAGCTGACCTTACATAGAGCTGGAGGTAAGAATCATGTTGTCAGAAAAGATTATCTTGAAGTTAAAGTTATGGTGAAGATTTGGGTTTAAAGATCCATAACTGCTTTATAAAGATAGAACACAAAAGAAAAACCTTAAGCTCCAAATGACTAGATTTTAGTTCAATGCAGTCACACACATCACAACTATTGCTGTCTTAATCACAAATATTTCTACTTATAGGTAGTCACAGGACTCTAATGGCTTGAATTTTAATAAGGTGCATTCATAGCTTATTTAGAATCACTCATTCTTTTGGTTTCCACAAAACAGAAATTTTTAACATTGAGACCAATGCATGATTTTGCCCACTTTTTATCTTGCCTTGTCAAGTAAGGATATGAATTAAAAACATCTTTCACCCATCATAATTATTTATAAAAAATATACAACGTTTAACACCCCAAAAAAGATATCATCTTGGAATTTCTAAAAGATTAAATTTTACTTTATAAAATCACATTAACTTGGTTTTGTTCACATATTTATCAGAAAGTGAAACTTCTTCATGGACTGGCATGAGCCATTGATTCTAATAATTTTCTCCTAAATCTATTACAGACTGGAAAATGTTTGCCTTCATTTTTCTATACTTATTAGTAGCTTTTTTGCTTCTTCATTCAGTGACTGTGTATTGTGTCTGTGATATGTAAGGCCTTGTGGCAGCCACTCTGGGGAACCCCAAACTACATAAGACCGAGCCACTGACCTTGAGCTGCTGATGCCTCGGCTGGGTGATAAGATATGTCACCGAATCGGGCAGATCCTGTGTTCTCTTTGCCAAGTGTTTTATATTTATTAAAGCCCAAATGCAAGTGGATATTTTTTTACATCTAGCTTACTTTCTTTCAGGTCTCAACCTCATGTGTCTTTAATAATAGGCAGCTGGACAGTTAGCAACTTTGATTTTTCATAGCACGAGAGATGTAGTTGCGAGGAGTGAAGCATATCAAAAGCCATAAAGGGACCATTAAAGGAGAGTGTGAAGACTGCAGCATCCCATGAATGGGAGCCCAGCCACACATGGACTCATCACCTCTGGGGTCTGTGCTTTCAGCTCCTCCCTGGGACTCCTGTCTCCAGCCCCCTGAGAAAATGGCTGGGGAAGCACCCGTGTTATTTCTTGCTCTGTGATTTTTCTAGCCCTCAGAGCTCTTTGCTAAGATGTCTGAATTTGATCAGGGCCATAAGATGATTATGTTCTCACTACAAGTGGATTGTGAACTAAATGTATCAGGTTGGCAGCCAAGATCAATAACCTTCCTTCTTTTTTTTATAAAAGAAAGTTCCCTTCAGCAGAGACCATTAACAGACATTCTGTCCATAACTCAGCACAGAATCCTCGTTCGGAGTTTTCTGGACTTGTCTATTGGGCAAAATTAATTCTAACCCATTGTTAATTTGGTTCAAGAAGAAATAGCTCTAGTTTCTCAAGAAAACATTGAGCAATTTTCAAAGTTTTGAAATGATCAACTATGGAGAAGAGTGTTTTATTTATTTTTTTAAATATATTTTTATTGATTTCAGAGAGGAAGGAAGAGGGAGAGAGAGATAGAAACATCAATGATGAGAGAGAATCATGGATCGGCTGCCCCCCACTAGTCCCCCGCTGGGGATTGAGCCCACAACCCGGGCATGTGCCCTTGACCGGAATCGAACCTGGGACCTTTCAGTTTGCAGGCCAACACTCTATCCGCTGAGCCAAACCGGCTAGGGCTGGAGAAGAATGTTTTAAAAACACAAAATAATAATGATTTTCCCCAACACCCACCCAAGGGTCCTCTTCATTTCAAACCTTTCTTTCTATTATAAAATAAAACAGGCAAGCAGAAGCAGTCACATAGTTTACCACAATTTCATACATCAGGACTCTTTGAGAACTAATATAATTTGGTTTAATATCAAGTTGTTGGTTTCTTGTTTTGGGGAGCTTGTTTTATAATATATAAACATTTTAAACATTTTCTTACCAAAGTGCCTCTCCTCGAGTATCTTTTCTAATGGTATTTTAGGCCCCAATCTGGCTAGTAGGCAATGCTAACCCCCACTTTATTTAGTATGCAAGGCTCGGTATTAAAGCCCTGATGAACTAATAGGGTTCATTTAAAGAAAACACCAAAGAAATGAGCTTTTTCATACATATATTCAGTGAGATTTTGAAACACGATGTTCAGGAAATACAAGCAATCCCTGAAACTTTTCTCCCCTGGGTTATCCGAGTCTGAGACAATTGATGACATTACATTGGTCGTTCATTGTAGATTCGTGGAGCCCACGAAAATCAATAGTTTTCCATTATCAGGTCCAGCTGGGTCACTAGTCTGTCAATGAGCTGTTACAATTGCTGTACAGGGGTGAGCCTGACCAGTCAATTGCTGCTGACAAGAGGAAAACATGCTGACAGCCACGGGAACAAGTCAGAACACAGATTTGCACTTCAGTTTGCCATCCAAAGAGACTCAGAGCAAGGCCATTTTCAAGACATAGGGCATACTCCGTGGGAGGCCTGGGCGGAGGGCGGCGGGGCTGGGGAGGAGGGGGGGGCGCAACCCCCGTTTTTTATAGCACAAGTACCTAAGGGTCTCTCCTGGCTCCAGCCAACCATCTCCTATAGAGACTATCCCGTAGTCAATGCTTTGTCAATAAGAGGGCATGCACCAGCCAGAACTGTCCCTAAAATCATCATCTATCCCACATTGTACACAGAGGAGTAGGAGGAAAGAAGTCCACTTTTACTATCACCACCTCTGATGTACCTGTACATATCTTGGAGAACATAAACACATAAAGAGGAAGTAAATGGGCCAAAGGCACCAAATATGAACAAATGTGACCAAACATGTTGTAAATAAGTATTGACTGAAGGACAGGAGGTCCTCCGGTGTTGGTATATAGGCTGTTCCCTGTTGCCTGTTATTTATGGCCTTATCTGTACTTCTAGATCAACTTGGATATTTTACTAAATCAATGAGTCCCCCATTGCAGACGCGCCTACAGCTATGCTGGGGAACTGAGGTCTAGTCTTGCCCTGCACATAATTAAGAGGTATGGAGTGGTGAGTTTGGACAAATGTCCTAACTGCCCCACAATAATAAAATGGAGATGTGCTTGCCTTACCTCTTATGTCACAGGTTGTCATGAGATTCAAAATGAGATCAATTGAGAGAGAGCTCTGTTTAAGCAAATGAGTGTGTGTGTGTGTGTGTGTATGTGTGTGTGTGTGTGTGTGTGTGTGTGTTCTTGATCTCTGGAAGCTATCCAGGCAGCAAGAAGTTTGGGAGCAACAGAAAGAAGTCCTTCTTTCTCTGGAACAATGCATTTTTGGTCTAGACTAAGTGTTTTTCTCCTTTAGGTGAATCCAGGAATAATTTTTCATGTGTGTTTTTTTAAAAAATATATTTTATTGATTTTTTACAGAGAGGAAGGGAGAGGGATAGAGAGCTAGAAACATCGATGACAGAGAAACATCGACCAGCCGCCTCCTGCACACCCCCTACCGGGGATGTGCCCGCAACCAATGTACATGCCCTTGACCAGAATCGAACCTGGGACCCCTCAGTCTGCAGACTGACGCTCTATCCACTGAGCCAAACCGGTTTCGGCATTCATGTTTTCTATCATAATGAAAGCCAAAATGTGGAGGACAGCTCTGAGTCTTAGTGGGCGATGTGGCCTCCTTAGTTTGTAGAGGCCTGAGAGCCAGCAGAGAAGGCACACACCGCGGGCCTGCGTGCTGAGGGACTTCCAGAACACCTCCAGTCCGTGCATGCACTGATCGCCACGTGCTGATTTCATTTCAGACATCAAACTTCAGAGCTCAAAAGGTAAATATTTGTAGCTTGTTTTAATATTATGATTTTTAATGTTTCACTTGTATTAATATCTTTCAAATATTAAATTCTAGCGCCCCCTCCCCGCCCCCTTTTAAATGCCTCCAGTCTTGGGTTTGATTTCACTTGTGTTCCGTCATCAAACAAAACTGGTAATCAACTCTATTACTGGAAGCCAACTACTAGGGTTTTTCTTTTTCTTTTTTCTTCTTTTTTTTTTTTTCTTGTTGCAATGCCCAAAAAAGTAATTTTCTTTAAATGAGTAAAAAGGTAGTTTTAACAAGAGCAAATTTGCTAGTAATTAGATGAACCAGTCTTATGTCTTCCAGCACTTAGGAGCATGAAATTCATCAGAACTCTCATAGCATTAATTAAAAAGAATTTATGTTTTTTTAATAAAATGCTTCATGTTTTAGCTCCTTTATTCCTCCACCAAATGTGATTATGTGGGGGCTGAAGGGAATTCAGGTTAATATGTTGACACACTTAACAATGCAGGGTCATGTTGCACAATACGCTTCACTGGTTAGTTCAGCACACCCCCTGACAGGGCCCAATCATCCCCTGCCCTAAAGGCAGAGGGAAAGAGAGGATTTTAATTACTGTTCTGTATGCAAGTTTGCCAGCATTAAATTGAGACATAATTAGGCCTCTGAATTTTAATAATTGTCCTAGCTAATTGGGCAGACAAGTATGTTATGCAGCGTGGTGTGATTAGATAATTAGTATTTCCAAATGACAAAACTGGGCTCTTGATTACAAATTCTACATGAAGGGGGAAAGAGGTAGCAAGCAGATCTTTACAAGTCTATTAAGGGAGAGTTTAGCGATGTTGGTAATTTAAAGTCCATTAGGAAGCAACATTTCATTCTCAGAGCTGGAGGCCTGGGACAAGGGCCTCTGGCCAACTCTGGCTCTCACTTAAGGTCCTCCCCAGGGGCTGTGCTTTCTTTGAGGTCTGCTGCATCTCCCCCACCCCCTGCCTCCAAGCTTAGCAGTCACCACTGACCTTGGGTAGGGTCTCTTTGGCTAGACACCAGATGGCAGGTAATAACTCTAAAAGAGAAGTCCTAGGATGTAGGAAGGGTAGAAGAGGTAATCTACCCTGGGTGTGAGTATAAGTATTTACAGTGTCTTTCCTTTGAAAACAGCTCTTCTTTCCTTATTTTCCTAGAATTGGCCACTTTCATGGTAGCATCAGCTCTACGAAAGTCTTTTTTGGTGAAAAATGTTAAACTTTGAAATATTATGTTATTGGGGTGAAGAGCATGGGCATTGAGAATGACCTGGGTTTGAAATAATCACTCACTGGGAGTGTGACCTTTGTTAAACTACTTAATCTTGCCAAATCTCAGCTTTCTTATTGGTAAAATGAAGAACCTTCCCCATAAGAATGCTGACGGGATTAAATAAAGTGATGCATATAATTTAAAGTACAGTGCCTGGCATGAAATGCTCAATAAATATTGTCTATTAAATGCAAATTAAGTAAATAATGTTAGAAAGTATAGTTTGAAGGTGCTGGTTCTGGCTCTTTGCTACCCCCCTATACTCCAATGAGGCAAACGTCCAGAACCCCTTTGCTTTCTGAGGAACATGGTGCCCATGTATCCTGGGGGAGGCCCAATGTCGATAGCTACCCCTACAACTCAAATACCCCACCAATTTCCTTTCTCTTCATTCTTGCAGGTAAGCCCTGCTGTGCACAAAGCATGGGAGTAGTAAGTCTCAGAAGTTTGTGGTATAAACTCTGCATCCTACACCCCCCAACATTCACACATACCTTCTGACTCACTCTCAACAAATATCACTTTATTGCCCACAGAGGTATACTTCTAGCTGCTAAACTTTTCTCAGATTCAGTAATCAGTAGGCTGGGCTCCAGAGCTATATTTTTCAGGCAAAAGGAATATTAACTGGATACAAACAAGAAGCAATCTAAAAATGATTTATAGGTGGCTACTGGATGACAATGTGATGCTAGTTTGTTAGGGGAAACTCAGGAGTTCTGGATGTATATTCATGACCATTGAGGATAACTGTAAGGATAATAGCAAGGTCTCCATTGCTTGGTCCAGTCAAGACAGCCTACCAGACTGAGAGAATTTCTTATGACTTTCTCAGAACTTTGTGCCATCTCATTTATGAGAGACGAAAGCATCTGGGAGAGATTCCAATTCAGAATGCACAATTCTCTCCGTGGGTAAACTTTATATCACCCTGGCATAATCCTTACAGTACATAACACCTAAATAACAGAGAGAGGAGGGCAACACCCTGAGACCCAAGGAGGAAAGAAACTCAAGATTAAGTATAGAATGCAAACATTTTGCTAGAAGCTTAGAATCAAAGAGTACGATATTATTCTCCAGGATGGGAATGAAAACAGCGAGTGGTCCTTATGCCTGATCTGTATTTACACAATAAATCTCTCCTCTTGGGGCTCCTACTTGTGTCCCTGTCGTTCGCAGGTACGCTGCTCGCTGCTCGTGGGGTCACACGCGTGGCCAAGACAGTCACTGCAGAGCTGGAGACATCACCCTGGGCCGGAGGGAGGGAGAGGTAACAGCTGTCACGGGGATTTTTTTCCCCTGGCACACAATGCTGTAGCTTCTCTCCCGCTCTTTCTGAAAAAGTGCGTTTATGACTGATCACTCAACACCTTGTTG
The DNA here is from genome assembly GCF_951640355.1 of Cnephaeus nilssonii. NCBI lineage: Eukaryota > Metazoa > Chordata > Mammalia > Chiroptera > Vespertilionidae > Cnephaeus > Cnephaeus nilssonii. Next base: position 35,482,027 of record NC_137078.1, read on the forward strand.
GTTCTGAATGCAGAAAACACACCTTATAAATATATGATAACCATTCTGTAATAGAGAGTGTGACAATTTACTTCGCAGCGCGTTTCGGGCTGCTAATTGATCGTTTCAGTCCAGGGACGATTTGGAATAAATTATAGCCATCAAAAGGATATCACAGCTCATTCTGGTGGAAAGATCTCCTCCCCGCGCGGCGCTGGTCTCCCGGAGAGGCGATTGCACCCCGCGGGCAGAGAGGAGGGGAGGGAGCCAGCAGGAGGAAAGAAGGCCGGGGGGCGGGGCCGGCTGGAAGGGGCGGGGCCAGTGGGAAGGGGCGGGGCGAGGGGCCGGTCAGATGGGCGGGGCCGGCGGCAGCGCCCGGGGCTGCAGGTCCGCGGCCGGACGGTAGAGGCCTCCCTTCCGAGGAGGCGGCGGGGGCGCTCCCTGCTGGGGCTCCACTCCCCGGCGCGAGCCCGCGCGTCCTGCGCAGCGAAGTCCGGGCTGGCGGCCCGGTGTCAGTGCTCCCCGCCCGCCCTCCTCCTCCCGCAGGTGGCAGCGCCCGTACATCTGAGGTGAGAGTGTCCCCGGCGCCGGGCCCTGCTGGGGGCGGGTGCGCGCGCGCGCGCGGGGTCTCAGCTCGCGCTGGAGGCTCCTCGGCGGGGCTTCCCCGCGCGAGCGCGGCGGCGGCGGCGGCGGCTCCCGAAGCCCCGGGAGCGGGGCAGGCGAGGCGTGGAGGCGGGTTCTCAATGCTGTAGCACCGGTGGGGTGTGTGTGCAGTTGGGGCCCGCGGCTCGGGGAGCGCGGGTTCTCACGCCGCGCGTGGGGAGGAGGCTGGTGGACTCAGCCCCGGACACAGCCTGGCCCACCGCGGACCCCGGGAGGGCGAGGAGAGGCGGGCGGCGGGTCGCGCGCTGTGGGCCGCGGGGGGTGCGGCGGCCAGAGAGCGGGGCCGGGAGGGACGCCCCGAGCGGGGAGCCTGTGGGCCGGGCCCTGCCGCACCCCTCAGCCCGCCTCGGGGACCCGCGCGCCCTCCAGCCTCTCGCCTCGATGTCATTTCCCAGCAAGGTGTGTGCCGCTGCGTGCTGCTCGGGGGGAAGAGACCCCCAAAGGCCTGTTCCTGGATGGGATTCGAATTTGAAAAAATAGGCAATTTTTTTTCCTACTTTTGTCGCGGGGACTTGCCTGTCTGGCCTCCCCATCTCGTCCACGGGATCTCCCCTCCCCCGAACTTGCATTCTTCTCTTCGAAATGAGAGCTAAGGGAGGCGGGGGCCCCGCGCACGCACAGCACACCCTCCTCCCCGCGCTGGCAGCCGCTCCCCCCGCACGTCCTCAGCCTCCAGCCCTCTGCCCGGCCGGCCCCCTGGGTCAGACTAGGCGCGCCTTTTCCGTGCAGGCGCTTTTGACAGCGACCCTCATTCCAAGCCATTAGGAAGTGTAATGCCAGTGCGTCCTGGAGGACGGATAATGCAGAAGCCTCTGCTTGACACGCTATCTTGCAAGGAAACATCGGAGACCTTCAGTAAGAAGCACTTTTAATTCACACACCAAAAAATATTTCGTGATTGGTTGACGTCTTTCAAAATGCTGGAAGAGGGAGTAGCATTTATCATGTTGTAGGCATTTATCAGTACTCACGAAAGCCCCCGTAGGATGGAGGAGGGTTTTGTTTTATTCCCATTCTTTCCTATAAACCGAGGAGCAGACATGTTATGTGACCCCGCCAAATAGTCCGTCGTAAGTCAGCGAGAGAGTTCTATTTATGAAACCAAACATCTTCTTAAACTGGAATAATTGAAAAAAGTGAGGAAACGAGATACGTTTATGCCTCTATTGTGAAAGATAAGTCATCTGCTAGTGTAAATGGGAGGCCATATGCTTTTAGCACAAGTGCTGAATGTATAAAAGGATCAGCTTATCTGAGAAATGGAAGTCAGGTAAGTTTTCTATAAAACTCCAGTCTTAATGACTACTACTTACTCATGGGTATTAAAGACTAATTATATCAAGAGTCACTTGAAACAAATGATTAGGTTCAAAAGTATGGCTAGGGCCCTAATGAATGAATCCTTAAATCTAAAGTAAATCTAAACAAATGTTTTAAACTTGGTATTATATAATAAGTTTGATTTACATAGACCAAATCCTGTTAGTTTTACAGTGGACTCTGTATGTGTTGACCTTTGATATGGTTTTCTTTTCCTCCATTTATTAGTAAGTACTTATTCCTTACCTATTATAGGTCCTCCACTTTCCTTTGACATTGAACATGACCCCTATAGGCATTTAATAAATAGTTGTTAAAATGTAACTAAAACATGTATATCCTCTAGCTCCAAGAAACTCAAGGAGTAGTATTATGAAAGAGTTAAAAACTGTGGCATTTCATTTATACAAATGGAAAGTTGTTGGCTACTCTCAAGTAGTAAGTCAAGGGAAGAAAATAAATTAGAAATCAAAGTGTTCTCCACACTGTGCCCTACTCACAGTACTGTGTGTTTTCCCTTAAAAAAAAAAAAAACTTACAACAAAGTTTTGAAGGACTTGCATGACTGAAGAGATTTGTGACATTTTAATTATTTTAGAATGTAAAGTTTTCATAAAAAGGTTTAACTCTTTATATGGTATGCTGGACTCTGGTTTTATGTAAGTGAAAGCACTATATTTTTAGTTAAAATCAAAACCACATATTCTCTCCCCCCCCCCCCCCACACACACAACCTGAAGTAATAATTGCCTGCAATTAAGACAAGCAAATAAAACACATCCCAAGTAGTCACAAATTCACCTGGTTAAAATTCATTGTTTTAACTAAAATAGAAAAACATATACCATGTGTTTATCCCAATTATTTGTAGTTTTAATTTTTCTTGGATAATGCTTGAAGTCGTTCACAACAATGCCAAGATCCTTGAATAAAGACATTTTTGTGTGAAATCTGTAAGATGCACCTAAAGAATGTAAAATTTTGTGAAGTATAATAAGAGAAGCCAAGATGTTAAGAATAATTTTATCCTTAACCCTCAAAATGTGCCGTAGGGCTGAAACTATGTAATCATGATATGACTATGACTAACAGTCAACTATAACAGAACATACACATTTTAACAACTGTGTTTTAACAACTATACCAGGACTTACACATACATTTCAGCGTACCCTTATCCAACTTGCCATCTTGGAATGCTGTCACTTATTCCATGATGCTTCCATTACTGCCATTGCTCAAACCTATTTTGGAGCTCTTCTTTGGGTACTGTTCTCAGAACCCACAGCACATCTTGTTAAAAAGCCTTGTAGATGGCAAGTTGTCTTCCTGTGAAGACCTTCAGTCCCCTGAAGAGTAAGGTGGGTGATCAAGGCATGGTAATATAATTGGGGTCAGAACAATTGGAAAGACATTAGATGACTTTCTTGAGTAACTTTTAAACTGGTTCTAAAGTCATTATACAAACAGTTTGAATGATGGCAGCACCATTGGAATAAAGCTACCAATGGATAGCTTTAAGAAAAGTACTCATTTGGAGTTATACATTCTTTGATTGTCAATGAATTACTATTTAACAATCATATATACATATAGTACATTGGTGTGCAGTATAGAGACATTAAGTCAGAAAGTTATATTGTCAAGAATTTTATTAATCTGGATTTTATGAGAGTTCACTTTTGCTACTGTGATTACAAGCTAAGTTCTAAATATGGAATTGGGTAGGAGAAATTCAAGATGTCATGGGCTAAAATCAGGATTGTCCTATGTAGTTCTTACAGACTTAGTGCTCCACATTCTTTCAAATATAAGAGAATCATACTCAATTTTAAGAAATCAGACTTAACCTGTATTTTATTTAGTGAGCAAGGCATTGGCCATTACCAAAAATCTCAGTAATCCTTAGACTGTAGATGAAGTCTAACCTGTGGGATAAAACACTTGCCATTTTAGTAGTTGGTTGTGACTATAGACCCTAAAGTAGATATGTAGTAGAACCACTGTGTACTGCTTTAAGTTAGCAATATGCTATCTACTGTACAAAATACAGAATCATGAAATTCCTCATCAACTGAGTTTGAACTCTTTATTATATTCAAGACTAGAATATGGGAAAGGAGATAGAAAGACACTCAAGGAAAAGAGAGAGTGGGAGCGGGAGAAAAGTAGGTCATGAGGCTTTTGAATCATAATTAGTTGAATTAATTGGAGGGAAGAGTTTACAAGAGCTTCTCAGAAACCACCAGCAAACAATTTAAAATCTGAGGAAATAGGTATGGCTCAGTGGTTGAGCGTTAATCTATGAACCAGGAGGTCTGGTTGATTCCAGGTCAGGGCATAAGCCTGGGTTGTAGGCTCCATCCCCAGTAGGGGGCTTGCAGGAGGCAGCCAATCAATGATTCTCTCTCATCATTTATGTTTCTATCTCCCTTCCTCTCTGAAATAAAAATATATATATTAAAAAAAATAAGATCTGAGGAAATAATTCAACTCCAACTAAGACTACATGGAGAACCAAGAAAAGCAGATAGAATGTAATTAGCCGAGTAGGAAAATTTCTAAGAGTTCAGATCTAATATCTTTAGTATAATATAGAGGGTCGGGATCATTAGTGATTAGCTGGGATCCAGACCATAATGATCAGGAGAGATCAAGACCAGCGGATAAAGAGAAAAGACCTTGCTTAAACGGAATGTTGCAAATGCTGATGCACTTACATAGGAAAGGTCAGCCAGCAAATAGGGCAACAGTCACAAAGCAACAAATACGTTTCTGTCTTTCACCCCAGAGTTAGACTGGATGAAGATTAATCAAGATTGAGCTGAGAGAGAAAAAATGTCCTTGCCATGGCCGGTGTTGTTCAGTGGTTAGAGTGTCAGCCTGCACACCGAAGGGTCATGGGTTCAATGCCTGGTTAAGGGCATGTACCTGGGTTGCAGGTTCAAGCCCCAGCCTTGGTTGGGGTGCGTGTGGGAGACAACCAGTAAATGTCTCTCTCATATTGATGTTTCTTTCTCTCTCTTTCCTCCCTCCCTCCATTCCACTTTCTTTAAAAATTAATGGAAAAATATCCTTGGATGAGGATTGGCAAAAAAAAAGAAGAAGAAAAAAGAATGTCCTTATATCAACCATTTATAAGATCTGGAACTTTACGTCCTGCCTGCTTTGATGAGTGTGGTTATTGCCCAGAAATTAGGAAAGGGGACCTGCTGGGCCCTAGATACCAGATTTATATATCTAACTAAAGGGTCAGGGAACAAGGTGGACAGATCCAATTCCAGATCTTTTCTAGGGAAAGACCCTCAACTATTTGTCTATTAGGTAGACAAAACAGCTCCAAAATTTTATGGTACAAGTACAAGAGAGCATCAGGTACCCAGCAAACCTCAATAATAACGGTAATTGGGGAAAAACAAGTGGTAGTGATGCTGGCCTTTCTTTGGAACCAGATAGCCCAGCCATCATGCCTGCTCATCGTCTATAGACGTGAGAACCATCCAAACATTTCTTAACTTGAATCTGTTAAATTTTGTATATAGTGTTTATAGCTTCAGGATTAGGGTGGAAGATTCTTAGTATAGCCCAGCAAATTGTAATAGAAGTTGGATTAGTGTAGCTTAAAGCCCATCTTTTTCAGATAGAGAGGTTCCTGGCTTTCAGTTTATAAAATTAACATGTGAATCCAGAATATAGAAAAGGTGAGAAAATGCCCTGAGAATTGCAAAGTATCACGTGTAGAAAGAATCCTGGACCAGGAGAGGGGACTAAATTCACCATGTACTAATTGTGTTACTTGAGGCAAATTTTAGTTTTCCTCATAGGCAAAATGTATATAATAGTAACACCCAAATGGGCCTGCTTCAAAAGGTAGTTTTGAGCCTCGTTTGAGATGAAGTAAAAGGAATGATTTGTTTTATTAAGTGCTGTGCATGTGTAGGATTTTGTGTGTCAGAACACAAGATTTTATAGGTGAAGGTAAGAGCCATAGTCCTTGAGCTGTCCAGATATAAATATAAATGAGGATGGAAACCCCCTTTGGGAACTTGAGAGAATAGGCTAGTTTTAGCATGTATAGTAGATACAAGTGAATAATTAGTCATTACTTCTCCTTTCTCAGATTCATAAGAAGTACTCTGATGCCACTGCAAGAGATTAAAAAAAAATTCTTAAAGACCTGTTGGATGGAAAGAAACCTGCTAGCTCACTTAATACTATTAAGTCCAGATCTTCAGCACTGGCAATACAGGGACAATCTCCATGTGGACGAAACTGGTTAGACTTCCAGGCCTTGATTCTCATACTCTCAGAAGTTCCTTTTCTTAGAGATTTATGAATCCCATTGCCGCTTACCTATCTTAGAGGAGATCAAGAAGCTGGCTGGAGTTCTACATATTGGTTTGATTGGTCAGCTGTGAACATTTTTTGCAATTCTTATTTTTCCCACAGCAGCAACCATTTTTGCTGCAGACACAGTGAGACTGGAGTCCATCCAATCCCCTTCGCAGGCCATTTAAAAAACACTTGACACTTGTGTCTTTCATTTTCTCTTACTTTCCTCTGTGTTTTTAAAAGGCATAGAGGCTGCTATGGAAAGGGCATTTGCTACTCTAGCTCATAGAAACACCAGATACAGACAGCATCATTGGCTCCCACTATGGGCATGCCTCCTAGAGAGGAGGGGATAATGGGAGGGGTTGCCTGGGATATCATGGCCTAGTATAGGCTCATCATTTTTTTCTGTTGAGTTTCAGAATCTACCCTACTAAAGAGTAAAACCACTGACCTCTGTTCAAAGTCAGGGTTAGAGGGCTGTTTTCTGGAGGTTTGTTGAGAATTCTCCACACAGTGACGCTTCATAAATTCACATTGTGTGCAACACAATGTATTTGAGCCAGCACAATGTATTGGCTAAGGAAAGGGGCAATGGATTCAGAGAACCTGTGTTCGAATATCAGATCTGCTACTTTACTCGCTGATTGGCTTGGGCATGTTTCTTTTTCTCTCTGAACTGCAGTTTCTTCACTTGCAAAATGACAATAGTAACAGAATCTACTATTAAGGATTGTTGTGCGTGAGGTGTATGCTCAACAAAGGGAGCTATATTATTAGGCTGGGAGGGTGAGAGAGGAATATAAAGAAATAGAAGGCAAATTCCCATCTTTAAGAAACTTATGGTGTAGTTGAAAGGAACTGAATAATAATTTAAAAAATCTGACATGACCATATATGACAGAGAATGGGAGTGCCAAAATGGATAATGAAGAGTTCAGCATTCTGCCAAGGACTAGGATGATGGTGAAAGGTTTCAATATAGACTTGTGGATTTCTCTCTGGGATTCTCAAACTGGGTGGGATTCAGATATGTATAGTGGAATGGAGAAGGCGTCCAGATGGCAAAGAGAAGGAGTGATCAGAAGACACAACACAGCAAGGGTGGGAGTATGCCAGAGTGGAAAGTAAACCAGCATTTGAGACAGATAGATAAGCATAAGTATCCTATCTCTACTGTGGGATCTGGGTTGAATGCCTACGTTGACTTCTTTAGCCTCAGTTTCTATAGTCTTAAAATTGGTATAATCATCTCTCACCTAATTGAAGGCTTTAAATGAGATGTTTATAATGCCTAACATTGTTGCCTGGCACCTCATAACTGTTCAATAAAATGAAAATAATTCATATGGTGTTTTCAGTGTACAGTGGGAGAGCTGTCTGCCTGAAGAGCTGTCTTGCCTTGTGTAGGCTAATAGTGGAAAACAAACAGGAAATGGCCAGTTATGGGCAGGGTAGAGAGGAGGCTTAAAGGTAATTTAAGGAGCTGGACCTGTTACAGGCTATCAGAGCTTTCAAGGCTTTCCAGTAAAATGGGGTTTATGATAGTTAATCTCAAGGCACTCCGAAGGCTGTTTTGGAGGTAGGAAGAAATTTACTCGAGCATTAGGAAGGTGATAAGGATCTAGATTAGGATAGTAGCAGGGTTACCAGGCCTGGCTGGTGGGTCTCTTTAAAGTTTCATAAAAGGAGCTTAGGCTCCAGCAGTGTGGTGTGAAGGAACCTTTGTTTTGTTTTGATTTTTCATAGACCCCTAATATTTAGTTGTCCGGAATAAAACGGCTATACTATATAGATCCACAACTATGGAAAATAGAACTCACTCAATATCCAGGGACTGTCAAAGGTGGGAAGTCACTTCAATGCTAAACAAACCCTAGAACTTGCCCCAGCTTTTAAAATAGCACTTTTAAATAGCTCCTTTTCCCTTCCTGTTGATGCAGATGGATGTGTGCCTGTCATTGGTTTTCAGGAAGACACGAGCACGGATCATTTATAGCTGTCTGGAGTTTGAGGTTAGGATTGTAGTACCAAGTGGCATTGGGTTAAATAGGGAGGATGCTGCCAGCAAAATGGTAATTTTGATAACTTTATTTGGTGACATTTTGATTTGGATGAGAAAATTCTGTTATTTCCCTGGGGTTTAGAAGGGATTTAATTAAAAACACAAACCTAGGAAATAGTTTTGGATCCTAGGGAATTCATTTATATTGCCTCTCATTCTCTCCTCGCCTCTCTCTCTTTTTTTTTTCTGTTCATAGTAGCTTTGTAATGGGAGAACACATGGCACATAATAGTATTTCTAAAGAAAGTCACACTGATTATATAGATACCAGTTTTTAAAATGTGCCCTGGCCGGGTAATTCAGTTGATTAGAGCATTACCAAGGTTGCAGGTTTGATCCCCAGACAGGGCACATGCAGGAGTCAACCAATGAATGCATGAATGGGTGGAACAGCAACTCAATTTCTCTCTCTCTCTCTCTCTCTCTCTCTCTCTCTCTCTCTCTCTCTCTCTCTCTCTCTCTCTCTCTCTCTCTCCTTCTTCTTTCCGTTCCTCTCTCTCTTTCAAATCAGTTAAAACACACACACACACACACACACACACACACACACACACACACACACACATAAGGAAATCGAAACTGCCTATAACTGTTCAATGGTAGGCCTTACACATACTAAGCAGGAAAGGATAACTACCCTACCACTGATTTCCTGAACGTTGGTGTTCTCATTTGGCTATAAGGGCAACATGGTGATAACTCTTGGGAGTCATAATAGTTCATTGTGGCCAAGCATTGCTTCCCTTGGAAGGAGCATGCACATGCAAAGGGATGTGCACAATGGTTGATGAACACAGGAAGGAGATAAGTGACAAAGGAAAAGGCAGGCCCTGTGAGGTTAGAGGCAAAGCCAGCTGGTTTAGTCCTGTCACTTCTGAGCAGGGGCAAGGAGTGTATTTCATTTCTTATCTCCTGAGTTTATTTAAATCACCTGCTGGGGTGGGGATGGTAGGGGAGAAAGCATGACATTATAAGGCTGATTAAGATGCAAACATGCAGATTATATCTGGCTCCTGACACTCCTTTTCTCTCCAGCCTGGAAACAGAAGATTGCAGAAGAAACCTGCTCTGAGGGAAGGAAGGGGAGAAAGCAAAAGACATCTACCCACTTTCTAATGAAAGATTTTCTGAATATATATTATTTTTGGATTTCTGGTATCCGTGCCACCCTAACTGATCATCCAGAGTAGCTCCTGGCTGAAACCCTGGCCAGAGGGTTTGGACCAGGGGCAGGTGACACTGGCCAGGGGGTCTGGATGCTGCTGGCATTATTTTTGCTGAAGGAGCCTCATCAGATACCAGGTCTCCCCTCTCCCATGGGTGACAGGCACTGGGTCTTGGAGAGGGCCTCAATGCAGATTTCAGCCTCCTCCCCCGCCTCCCACCCCTCAGCTCTCAGCTCCTGCGGTGGGACCCTCTCTCTTCCTCCTTTTTTCAATTAAATGAATTAATTACCAGGCATTTAACTTTTTGCCAGACTTTTTCATTATGCCCAGAGTTGTTGCTGAGCGGCAAAGGGAAGTAATAACATTCACAGTGAGGGGCAAATCCTGTTAATGAACAAATTAAAGTTCAAACAGTGATTCAAGTTCACAACCTCTCCGTGGCTCTTCTCTTTAATAAGAGTTATATATGTTACTTTCCTTGCTCTTTTCTCCCTTTTATTACTTTTTAAGCTTTTCATCAACACTGCTGGGGCATATTTGAGGCTCCCAACCTTTCAGCTCTGACAAGGACTTGAGCAGTTATAATCCCGTCTTAATTTGGCAACTTTTGTAAAACACATAAAGGGCCCAGGGTCACCTTTGGTCACCAGGGCCCCCAGTGACCCTGTAGTTTCCACCTCCCGCCTGGACTGGCTGGGCCACTCTCGGTTTGCATTCCTCTCTGGCAGTCAGGTTCTTACAACTCAGCTTCCCACCCTCAGGGCACAGTCTGGAGGCTGACCGCCAGTGTCTGAGCCCTTGTGTCTCTCCCTTCCCTCTTCAGTGGTTCTTTCCACCCATTTGTTTACAACGCTGGTGGGAAGTGGACTCAGTGCGGGGAGACTGAACAGCTAGGAGCCTTTATGGGGAAAGGTGTTTGAGGTAGGAAGGATGCCTGACCCCCATCCCCACCACCATTACCAAACACTGCTCCCTGCTGGCCGGGCTGAGGGACCACGCCTGGAAAGACACAGGAAAACCAAATCCTCTTTGTCCCTGAAAGGGGGGAAGGCCAGAACCTGGCTGGAAGGAGCCCCCAGAGGCGTCTGGAGCCCGCCGACTTCTCCTTCCCCCTCTACTTATTTATTTATTTACTTAATTCGGTACTGTGGATTGCGTGGGGGCCTTTTCCACCTCCGTGCCTGGCTTCTCACCGCGGTCCCCAAGCGTGGCTTGATATAATCACCATGACAACTGCAAACTAGGAGCATACACATAATAGAGATGAAATAGACAAAAGATTAGCATGCCATGAAAAGTACAATAAGTTTCTTATTTAGCATTTAGATAACTGTCTTTCCTTCGGAGCAAGCTTCAAAGTTGAAGCCAGTTTAGACCAAGAGGATTAATTCTTTCTCCCACATGCTTCATTGAATCTCTCATTACCAAACTTTGTCTGTATTGATGTAAGATTTGATTGAAGATTAGAGCATTTAGCAAATCTTGCTTTTCTGCATGTATCAGGTCCTTTCAAGCACGGATCGCGGTGCCCAGTGGTCAATACCCTTACTTTTATCCAGTGTCTGCTTCATTTAAACTTAATCAACTCCATCAATGAACTGGAACAGGGAAACGTCCCTGCGGTAAGAATGTTGTGCTTTTGTGGGATAATTCTTTGCTCTTTCCCGATCCGTTGGCGTTAAACCTAAAATTGCACTATGATGAACTTTTTTTTTTTTAATCAATATGATAATGACAATTGAGCCTGAACGCTCTGGTAGGACTTATAGTACAGCACGATCTGGCCTCCATTACCAAAACAACTTCTGGTCCTGCGTTAGTCTGCCTCCTTTTGTGTGGCTTTAATACCTTTCCTTTCCTGACATTGAATATTGCTCAAGCTGGAAAATGATGCATCTTTGTAGGGAAGGCTCATATGTCACAGCCAGAAAGTGAAGCAGACCGATTGGTTGTGTGAATTATCTGACTTGCTGCAGTGAATTATTTGCACTGTTTCCCTACCTAGTCAACAAGTTCCTGAGGTATAGTAGAGATCAATCAAAACTGACAGCCCGCGCGTGAAGGCTTTACTGTGTAAATCTGGCGCACTCATCCTGGCCATGCCGGCCCTGGCATCTGTATATCATTTTTATACTGCTACCAGTAGAGCAATTTCAAAAGTATTTGCAAGGAAAATGCGTGTCCCCATCTGTTCCTAGAAGCATAAATGTGCCACCTTCGGAGGGTTTTCACTGGTAATCATATCTTTAATGATCAACAGACTAGTGATATATATTTTTCCATAAAATGGGGTTTTCTTTACTTTATTGTGATTGGCTAGAATAAATAGCTTTTCCATATGTTAGGGAGATAAAATATAAGATTAGCAGAGGTCGTTTGTTAGATAGTAAACAAAAGAAACAATTCATTCCAAATAATCTTTGAAAAGAAGCTCCAGCAAAATTAAGTTGCAATAACAGAGCGTCTGAGGCCCCAGATCAGAAACAGACCTTGTTCCTCCTTGGAAAAGGAGCCGTTTAAGAGCAGAAACTCGGAGTGTTCTCGAGGACTCTGGTGGCTTATTCTCAGAGGCAGAGTAGGGAAGGAGCAGGATAAGGAGAGGGTAGAATAATACTTACTTGTTCTCTTCTGTTTTAAGGTTGTATTTCCTTTCCCTGTATTTTACCTGCTATTTGCCCACCCTTATTGCAGAACCCGGAGTAAATTGATGGTGGTGTGTTTAGAAAGGAGGAAAAGGCCAACTTGCTGAATCCTCTTCAGGTCTATAAGAAGACGGGGATTGTTCATGTACTTTAAATAAATCTCCTCTGTTGGAGATTTATTTTCTTCCATAGAAAAGGGTGACTTCAGATGGTGGAGCAAAGTATGGGTCTTTATGTGAAACTCCAAAGCCATGCAAAAGGCACCTGGACATAGCCAAGACCCACCAGAAAACCCCAGGAGTGTTCTTCGTGATCTAGTCCCATCTGTATGGGTTACAGTCTGTGGATACGAACAGGTCCTGACCACAGTCCCACCTCCACACATGCACCTACACATGTATTCTCCACAGTCAGCACCCAGGAGCCCCCGCCCCCTCCTTTCCGATGCAGAAACTCTTGCTTCTATAGATACTTGAGTTGTTGGTGAAATTTGGAAGCATCTCCTCTAGGAACTCTGTCCAGAGGTTACAACTGCCTGCTCAAGAATCTCCAGTTCACTTTTTCCCTTCCTTTCCTTTCCTTTCCTTTCCTTTCCTTTCCTTTCCTTTCCTTTCCTTTCCTTTCCTTTCCTTTCCTTTCCTTTGTTTTACCTGTTTTAAAAATAATTCTTCATTGTTGAAAGTATTACATATGTCCTCCTTTTTTCCCCGCCCCCCCTCACCCCTCCACCCCGTCCCAGGCCTTCACCACCCTATTGTCTGTGTCCATGGCACTTTTCTTTCCAGAGTCAGGAGAGAACCAGCCCCCTGTTCCACAAAGGACTGACATTAGTTTCAGGACACCTGAATCCGAAGAATGCTTCAGCCTTTGAGCTCCAGAAAATACATGCAGAGCAACTTAGACCCATTTCTACAAGCCAAGAATTGAGAAGGAGGAGGGGAGGAGTGGTTCTCACTAAACCCTGAGAACAGGACCAGTTAGTAGGTTAATTGTTAAGCTGTGTTTTTATTCTTTACTGTATGTATTGTTACTGACTTTTTTTCTCCTTGGGGTCACGGGGGAAAGCTTTGACTTTTCTGTATATCTTACCCTCTCACACACACATACGGAATTTTTTGCTCTCTCCAGACTCCTACTGCTCTCACTGCAGCAGGAGTGTGTGATGGTTTCAAAGTGGGAAATATGGTCATCAGGCCAGTCCCAAGCAGAAAGTCTCTGTTGGCATCTTAGACCTAACTTATGTTAATTTCTGGCCCAAGTGAGACTTGGAAATAACTAATAGTGCGGTAGAAAAATAACTCATCGCAGGCCTATGGCCAGAAGAAGATGGGAGAGCCACTCTCAAACAACATTTCCTTTTACCCTGGCTGGTTTGGCTCAGTGGATAGAGCGTCAGCCTGCAGACTGAAGGGTCCCAGGATTCCGGTCAAGGGTACATGCCCGGGTTGTGGGCTCAATTCCCAGTAGGGGCATTCAGGAGGCAGCCAATCAATGATTCTCTCTCATCGTTGATGTTTCTATCTCTCTCCCTCTCCCCTCCTCTCTGAAATCAATAAAAAAATATTTTTTAAAAAAATTTCCTCTTAATTTTAAAAACACAATCTTACAGGCTGGATTGCATGTAGGCAGACATACATCATGTAACATTAACAAGTAGATAACACTTTGTCTGGTCTGAAACCAGATTTACCATAGTATTGCAATTTAGACTAAAAGAAAGGAAAGTTATACTCGTGGTTTCCACGCTGTGTTGTGATACACTGCAGATCTCAGTCTTCAATGAATTTGCTTGCCACAAGGAAATTCTGGCATGTGTTATGTAGTGTTATGTATGAAAGATGATTTGCACTCAATTCAAAGAATTGAATTTCCATATTTCTATGTATTTTACTTTGGAACCCATTTTGCATCAAGTTTCTGTTTGTGTGTGTGTGCACGCGTGTGTGTTTTCATAAAAATGAAAGGAAGTGAAAAACTCACAAACTGATTTTGTGTAGAAGGAATAAATCTGTGATGTTTGCTCCTTCCCTGTCCAGGATGGCAAGGCTGTTGCTACCACAGTTGGGACGTTTCCCACTCCACGCTTCTGTTCTCCCCGGGGTCCTGTCTGACACAGAAGCTTCTGTCGGAAACGTTGCTGTCCACACCAGCGTGGAAGACATCTGCAGAGCTCGCCTTTGGGGCTCCTGTTGGCTGAGGCTCTGAACCACAGAACTGCATGTATCCAAGCGTTTCCTAAACCCTAGATTGGAGTCATTTGCAGCACATAGTCTGTTGCTGCTTCAAAACCATAGACCCGGTATACATCTACATCCATAGCAGAGATGGAAGTCTTGGCAACTATGGGATAAAGATTGAAAATTTAAAACACACACACACTGTGTTCAGGGTTAAAATTACCTGCATTCACAATGCTGTCTCTTCCCCTACAGTCTCACTGCCACCAAGCAACCTCATCAATCTGGGCTTATTTCACTGATAATGTACTTAATTCCAGATAAACTACTAGATAGCCATGTATAACAATATTATTTGTTAACCAATTTTATGGAAACAAAATGCCCTCCCATCTTAGAGGAAAATATTGAACCTAAACTCAGATATTTGAAAACAGGTAACTTAATAAAGTGTTAATTTGCATATACTGCCTCATGATCATAATGTGCATAAGTATGTTATGGTATTTGTTTTTTAGGTGCCCCTTAACAACCCGGGGTGAAACAGGCAGCATGCCATCTTGGAAAGAAATTCAGTTTTTAAAAAATAAGCGGAAGGAAAGGGCTCTTTTGATTAAAGGAAATAAGCTCAATTGAAAGACCAAATGAACTTTAAAATTGTAGAACCAATCCTGAAGTTAAATTACCAGTAAAATGCCACCTGGATCTTAAAAATGCGAAGGTGTTTAAAATGATCAAAAAAATGAAAAATTTGGGGGAATTGAAATTTCTTTTTTTGTTTCCCCTCACTCTAAACAGCATAGTCGTAACACTTTGGTCATCCCTGGCTTTTATTGGGGATTTTCATCTTGTTTCCGAAGGAAATAGCAGAAAATCAACTTGTGTAAGTTAACAGCCTCATTCTGAAGAACGGAATTTCCGGTCAGAATTTCTACAAGCACCCTGGTCTCTGGGCACTGAAAAGGGGTGTGTTTTAATTTGAGGTCAGAACAACTGGGTTAAGACCTGGAGATGACAATGAGTTTTCCCCTTGGGGGAAGAGGGGAGAGAAAGGAAGCAAAATGAGTTTTGCTGTGCGGCCAAAGGACTACTCCAGGCACCACCGAGGAAGGGAGATTTGGATTTCTGGGCAGCGCTTCTGCTAGTCCCCTTTCCTAACAGTCTTGGAGCCCGTCACCTGGGGCGCGGGTTTCAGGTTGTCCCTATCAGATCCCGGCCTCTCCCACCTCCTCTCTGCGGGCTTTGGCCCAAAGACTTAAGATCCCTTCTTCCTGAATCCCCCTCCCCCAGACCAACACAGACCTCGAGGGGCTTGCCAGATGATTTGAGAAGCCGACGACGGGCGCACCCAGAGGGGTGTGATCCTGTCCCATCTGGACGTTCAGAATTTGGGTTTAGGCGCCCTCCACGCCGGGCGGCCCTTGGACCGGGGCGGTACGTGGTCGCGGCCCCAGCGCCCGGAGCCGTCCGTCGGGGAGGCTGGCCCCGGCCCCGGAGGCGCGACCGCGGCCCTGCGCCCCTCG